>NC_089651.1:52851575-54099700 GCF_037042795.1 Molothrus aeneus | reverse complement strand
GGAATGCTTGTGGATGGCTGCTTTCCTCATAGTGTCTGTAGGCTGTAGTCGAGTCTTACCACAGAGACAGCAGTGGGGTTAATGTTGGTGGTAGATCTGCAAAGCCTTTCTTTGTAATATTCACCTTTGATACCCTTTAGCTGCCTTTGCAGAGCCTTTGCTGTTGTTGTATAATCTTAGAAGTGGTCCATTGCACACTAAGACCATTATTTTTGACTCCTCAGGTACTACAAATAGCAATGGGAGTTTTCCCCATCCCTTAATTCACACAGTGGAGGAGTTTTATTTTACTGTAAATTGTCTTTTTCATAGGTTAGATGATTTTGCAGCATTATCAGGATACAGGAAATATCACTAAGAAAAGCTCAAGCAGTAGAAATTAAAAATCCCAAGCATGAGTAGAGATGACACACTGAGTTCTGATCAGCAGGGATCTTCACAAATTCACCTTGCCTTGAGGGAAAAAGAGAGATTCACTATTTTCACTTTCCCTTGTGATCTGACCCCATTTGGCTCCTGCCAGGATGAGCTTCCAACTGCTCACCAGGGCTTGTGTTTTGGTCCAAGCACTAAGCTTGTGTTCATTAATAAACACTCATAAATCATTCTGATTTTGAAACAATTTCTTACAAGTACCAGAATTTTTCATAAGATTTAGACACAATAAGCATTTGAATTTCACTTTAGATCACTTCAAAAGGAGGAGCTTTGTAACATATCCTATTAGCTTTACAAAATTTGGGGTATGTGTGTGTTTTTATGTGTTTGTAAAGTTGATTTTATAGTTGATTTTGTAATCAAACACAGGGGTGGGAGAGAAATAATCAGGTTCCATCAGTGTAACTGATCAATTTAAGTATTTCCACCTATAAAGAAAATGGCACATTCATTTATACATATTGTTAATTATCTTTGCTGTGGTGATCTAAATATTCCTCACAGCTAAATAACTGCAGCATCGTGGATTATCCTGAATTTAAAGAAAAAAAATAAAAATGGAAAAAGACATGTATAACATAATGAGATTCTCATGGGTTTAAAAATGTTTCTGCATATTCTATGCTTCTATAAAGCCATTTAAATGAGAAACCATCGGGGGGAAAAAAAAAGGAAAAACTCCTTGCCTTAAAGATGCACACAGACATTAAAACTTATTCCCCATGGAAATTGTGCCTCTAAATGACAATTCACTTTTATGAACAGTTTTATTACAATATAGATTTCCTGCAGCTAATTTCATCAGTTGTCCCATTCTGCTGTTACTTTCCACTGCCCCTCTAACTTCTTGTTATCTAAGTACAGGTACATTAATTGCTATATGATGTAAGAGAGTGGGCTGCATGCCAGAGCCATAAGCAGGGAAGCATTTTGCCTGGCAGGTCTCCCTGACGATGCCTGCACCCAGCTGACTGTGTAGCAGTATTTAAGCAATATTTCCATGTGATGGATTAAGTGTCATTGATGGATGTGGGTAATGGAATCTCCTGAGTGTCATTTTAACAAGACATATATGTTGTTGGACGTATTTCACAAGTCTCTGTAATAATGCATTAGTCTCACTGAGAAGGAATAGGTGATTAGTAGCACTAATTAGAAAGTTCTTGGAGACAGAGTTTGGTTGATGAAGTATGGTGGGAGCTTTCAGTCATTAACAATACTACAATGAGTTCAAGGTAGAATCAATCTAGGAGGGTGATTGCACAGATGACATTAAAAATTATATATTCCTTATTAATATATTGATTTGCATTCTAAATTAAGTGATGGCATTTAATAAAGAAGAAAAAGAAGAAAGGAATTGTTTTTTTCTATTTTATTTGCTGTGTGAGTGATGTGTAGTTCAGTTTCCAAGTGAGGAGTTTAATCTTCTGTTATCTGCAGCAAGAAGTGCATTTATGGTAAAAGAAAAAGAGGAGCACAACAGAGGGAATTACCTAGTGCCAGGGAAAGCTCATTATCTTGGATCTGGGTGGGCTGGGAAGCCTTTCACAAACATTGCCAGTCATTTCTTTTCTTTCCGTGTGGCAAAAGCGAAAAAGAAATCAATTTCTCATTCTGCAATTTCCATTTCCAATTACCAAAGCTGAGGGAATCTTGGAAATGGATGAGAAATGGATAATATTTATGGTTCCATTCAAAATGTTCACCCATCTGGACCAGTCCTTGCTGTGAAATAGCCCTGAACACAGCCATCAGGAGACCACATGCTGTCTTTGCAGAATTGGGCTGGAGGCAATAGCTTGCTATCTCTGCTTCCAGTCCCAGTGTTAGTGTTGAGTGGCTCAACAACCATTTCATCCCATTAAACCACTCAGCCAGTGGTTGGAGCCCCTGCATGGAAGGAAAGGAGGTTGGGATCTGTGGAACCATCCAGCAGCAAAAGCACTTTGTTTCATTTCAGTCCTTGCCCAAACTTGCCATGGGAAAGCTCTTAAACCTTTGGTATTCCAGGATAACATTTGTACAGAGCTGCTCTTAGGCTGCCCCCCATATGAGCAGCTATTTCTGCCCTGGAACTGGGGATTTTGGGTCAGTGCCTCCACTGAAGGAAAAAAAAAATCATTCAACAACAGCAACAGGAAAAAAAAAAAAAAGAAAAAAAAAGAAAAAAGAAGGTGCCAGGATCCTCAGGATGGAGGTACACCACAAAGGAGCACTGCATGGTGGAGCTTCCTGCATGTGCTTGACTGCCCAATGCAGAGACTCTCACTGGGCAAGTACTTTCACCCCTTCTCATGGGTCTGCTGGTTTCTGTGTGCCAAAGCAATCCCACAGGTGAATAGCATGAGGTTCTCAAATATTTTTCTTCTTCGTCTTCATTGATCAAAAAGATCCCTTTGTGAAGTTTCTGAGTTATGAACTCCATCACAAAGAGGACAACCCTGAGACACCCAGAATGCAAACCAGAGCAGGGCAGAGCAGGGAAGGTGTGGGGGATGTATTTCCACTTTGCAAATGGGCAGGAAGGGTTACAGGCCAGACCTGAGCAATTTCCCTGCCTAGAGATGTTGGTGGAGAAGATGCCAGTGCTCCAGGAGTACGCAGTCTGTGTGTGTCTCCAAGCCGGGCAAAGATTGAACCACAAAAGGGTAATACAGCTGTCAAGATTGAACCAAAAAAGGGTAATACGGCACCAGAACTTCAAGCAGGAGTTAATTCCTGTATGCTCTGTGTGCAGAGCTGTGGTTACCATCAGCAGGGAGCAGCGTGCACCCCATGGGATTGGCTCCTGCTGAGAAGCATCTCTGTTGCACCTCAGAAAATCCTCTGAGAATTGCAGCTGCATCATTTTCAGCCACCTAAATCCAAACTGCACAAGAAGTCAGAGGCTTCCCATTGCCTGAAGAAAGGGAGTAGGCTTAGAGGAAGTAGAACTCCTGCTGGCAGTGATGTGTGGTGCTAAGAAAAGCTCTCTCCAGTATGGTGTCACCTCACCTCAATCCTTTGGCATCTGGGAGCTGGTCCATGACTTCATATCTTCAATGATGACACACAAGCTCCCCAGCTGCCTCAGTAAAGTGCATTTAGGGAGACATCAATCCACTGTGTCCAGCCTACGCTCTCCTTGCCTACTAAAATACAGAATTAGACTCACAGATACAGTGTCAAGAGCATTTTTTATTATGACATGGTTATGCTTTTGCAATACTATCCTGCTTATACAGCTTGGGATGAATTCTTAAGAAAGGTCTCTTCTGTCTGCCACTCCTTTTGGAGGTTCAGCTCCATTTTCTCCTTTGTCTAACTGGGCTTAGTTGTATCTAACTGTTGTATAAAATTGTATCAAACTTTTATTTGAGATTTGGATAGAAGTAGATCATGCATATGCAAAGTGAAGACAGCTCATTTGTGACCTCCATGCCCCCAAATGTGGAGTAACTCCATGTTCAAGTACTTTCCCAGCAAGCCAGTGTAACTTAACTTCAGACAACATGTGCATGTAGAAGGGGACAGGCAGGTAGAAGGCAGAATCCTTCAGGTGTGATTCCTTCCTCCAGCAGCAAATTTGGGAACTGATGCAGCCTCAGATCTCAGCCAGAAGCTGGGTTGGGATGTGGCTGGGAGACACCACATGAGGGATTTCATAAGCTCACCCACAGTCTCTCACTCCAGGCTGAGCAGGATGTGCTGGAAAGGGCTGCCTCTCTATGTCAGCAGCAGAATTTGGTACATCAAAACACAAAGGTTGTGGGACTGATTCCTGCCTCCCCCTTTAGTCTATCTCTGTGTCACGCACACATCTATCACATGCATTAGACTCACATTCCTTCCTTAAAATCATGTCTGGAGAGAGGGATAAACAGATGACCTTCTGCTCCCTAGGGAAAACTGTGTTTTGGGATCAGTTCTCCCTTAAGCTTCCTTCTTGAAGGAAGCTTCACAGCAGAGCATTTATTACCTGCTAAGGTAATAAGAACTCTCAGTGGCACAGGACATCTGGGTTTACAGGCAGGGAAGTGGTAAGCTGGGAAAACAGGTGTCCAGAACTGAAGCTGAGCCTTTCAAGAATTACATTTTCAGCAGATGCAGAGCAGAGTTCTGCCAGTTGATAATTAGCAGGATAGGCATGAGAAACCTGCCCCGTCCATGAGTGCCTTTTGAAGATTCTGCATTTGTGATGAGTTATTCAGATCATTTTGAGGCATGACTTTCTTTTTACTGGTTAAAAAAAAAAAAAAAAAGAAGAAGAAGCAGATGGTTTCTGTTACAAAAACCCACACCAAAAAACATCTGCTCAGGGAATTTTTGGAGCTGGTCCCTTGAGTGCCTGACTGCAGACCTGGCATGCTTTGGTTTTGATGTCTGAAGTTTATGCCATGGCAAGCACAGAGGTTTAACAACTCACCCTGTGTGTTAGGGAGAAATTAGAGTGCATCCTGCAAGGAAGAAACAGGGTCACTAAGTGTTAGCAAATCCTCTAAAGAAAGCTGAGTCAGAACTAAAAGCCTCTCTTTAATCAAAAGATTGCTCCAAATCTTGTCTTGTCCTGAAGATTAGATAGAAATAAAGAGTCTCTGAGGAATTTATCTTATTTTAACTAGAATTCTGCTAAATTTTGGATGCCAGCTTACACTTAAAAATTAGGAAGCTAATTTCAAGTATTTTTTTAGATATTTTTGTGAGAAATAGAGCTGTTTACAGGAACATGTGCATGAGAGGCCTTGTTAAAGGAAGAAAAATATCTTTTCTGAATGCTTTCAAGCATTAAAAAGGAAGGACACCAGTGTGTAGGAACGTAATGGGAGCTACAAAAAACTTTTATGTTTGAACATAAAGAAGTTATGAGCTTGTTTAAGCATAATGGGTGGTGGTCAGAAGATAAATCATTAAAACCTTGGGTAGAGGGAATTTCATAGTGAATTTGTTTCATCGTGTTTATTCTTCTAGCATTCTTTGCAGGAAGGTCAGAAAGGATTTTGGGCAACTTAAGACAGGTTTTTGTCTCTGCTAATTGCTGCTATTTGGCCCTTGAACAGAACTTGACTTTACACGGAGATCCACATTGCATTTTGGCACAAAAGTTATGATGCCCTTATTAATTAATGAATATATGTACTCCATCAAAACAATGCCTTTTGCAAAAAACAGAGAGAGATACTTGGAAAAGTATCTTTACCTCCTCCTCTTTAACTCCTTACCTGGATGTTCAAGCACTATGGGTGTGAATCTGAAACAGGCTGGGATAATTTCCAT
The DNA here is from genome assembly GCF_037042795.1 of Molothrus aeneus. Taxonomy (NCBI): domain Eukaryota; kingdom Metazoa; phylum Chordata; class Aves; order Passeriformes; family Icteridae; genus Molothrus; species Molothrus aeneus. The sequence goes on along the minus strand of NC_089651.1, from coordinate 54,094,006 downwards.
AGCCAACAGAGTGAACTTTTTCTCTGTGGTTTTCTCTCATACCATACCAAACCAAACACCTAAGAAAGATCAGAGAAGCTGCATCCTCTAACTGTGAAAACTCCTTGTTGGCTGTAAAGGGTTTCAGGCTGGTGACTGACTCAGACTTGTGCATCTCATTCTTAACTAACTTAAGCTGGAACATGTAAATCCAGGCTGTGCAGTCTGAGCCTGGCTCTGCATGCTGGCAGTTTGAAAGGTGACAGGGACAGATGTTGATGCAATGTGTGGCATATGTAGCACAATGTATAACAACAAGTCCATCACCAAGATAGGAAGAAGTGAGATTTTTTACTTGATCTTCCTGTGGAGGGGCTCCTTTCTGCCTTTGATGGACACCAGTTTTCTGGCATTACAGTCAAGGCTGTCATTAACATTTTGATCCTGACTCCTTCTATGCATGTTCTTTAGCTTTGTTTTTTGGGTTTTTTTTGTTTTTTTTTTTTTTGTTTTTTTTTTGTTGTTGTTGTTGTTGTTGTTTTGTTTTTTGGGGTTTTTTTTTGCTTTGGATGAGGCTGTTCTTTTGAAGCACATAATCTGATTTTTTTCCTACTTACCACGCTTTGGCTGATGTTCCATAGCAATCTTGAAGCACACAAATTGGATTTCGTTTTGGCTGAAACTAAACTGGAAGATGCTTTCCAGATGTGCACCAATAAGCAGCTTCTGAAGGGAAATCCCTGCAAGGGCTGCTCAGGAATGAAGCCCCTTACACCACATAATGTGGGTGTGGGTGCTCAGCACCAGAGGCTTCGTTCTGCAGGGCCCCTCCTGCCAGAGCTCAATCTGCAACTTGACCAGGTGTATTCCTCAAGAAAAAGGTAAAAGAGAAGAGATTCAGGCATGGCTTTACCAGGCAGGACTGATGCTGTTGAGGAGCTGTATCCCTTCTAAAGCTCCTACAGTTTACAAAACACAGTTTATCTGATGGGAGCTGTCATGTTTGAGAAGTAGTGAGCCTGTAGTTTACTGAAATCCATCACAGCCAAGACCTTTGCTTTCAGGCAGCATGTGAGCAGAGTTTTTTGTGTCATTTGAACAAAGATCCACTTTTTCATGAAAAGCAAGGAGCAGTTTTTTGACAGACAAGGCGTGTGGAAAGGTTGGTATACTTCTCCTTGAGTGGAGCCTGCTTGCACACTTGATTTAAATTTAATCCTTAAACATGCCATTCTTTTTTATTAAAATAATAACATCTTCCAGGCAATTAAGCTGAGTTTCTTGAAACTCAGCAGTTTTATCAGTTTATTTATGGTGACATCAAAGTAGGGGCACTGTCATTACAGTCTGTAAATAACCAGGGTTATGTCCTTGATGGGTGAAATATTAGAGTGTTGTATGAGTGGGAGTGTCTAGCTGTTACTCATGGGAGGCTATAAATGGCACAGAAAATAATTACCTTTTTTTTATTTTAAATTTTAGTATTTGTGATAATACAGTCATCCTTTACTGATGGGGTATCTATCAAGATATATGTACTCCATCAAAACAGTATCTTTTGCTAAAAAAACAGAGAGAGATACTTGGAAAAGTAGCATTCTTGCCTGGATGTCCAGCCCCTACAGGTGTGAATCTGAAACAGGCTGGTCTTTGGTACTGTCTTCCACAACAGCTCAAACAGAAACTGAAGAAGTCATCAGGCTGCTCAGCCTGGTGGTTCTCTGTATATTTAACCCCTCAGACAAGTCCATGCAGAGCAGAAGGATAAATCACAGTCCATTTTCATGCAGTAAATGCTGGAGAAAGGGTTTCAGGAAACAAAAGAAGGGTTTGCTGGTGAAGCCCTTCTGAATTCCACTTCAGTTCAACCCTTCTAGTGTTTTGCCACCCAGGGACAGACCAAAAAGCTTTTTGCATGTGAGGGGTGTGTAAAAAGGAGGCATTCAAAGATGACAGCTAGCAGTGGTAGCTCTGCAAATTCTAAATACAATTTCTAAATCACTTCTGTGAGCCCAACATGTATTTACATTGACAGCCACACCTGCAAGGGATGGAGATTTCAGTGCATAACTCTGAGCTCCAGTTGAAAAGGAAGTACTGCATGAAAATCAATGGCGAGGGAAGCTTTTTAGTCAGCCCGGGAACGTGGATCTCTGTTGGAGCTGTTCCACAGGTGCTGCTGGCACCTGCACAAGCAAAGACATAAAATCAACCCTGAGTATCCACATCTGCATCACTAGGACAGAAAACTGTTCCTTTGTGGTAACACAAATGGAACAAAGAAAAATTTCAATTACTGGCCTTGGACTGATGTGTTCTGCCAGAGGTATCTGTAGTCACCATGGAACTGTGTGAAGCTAATCTACTCCTCCTGTGCACCACACATGTGCAGGAGCACTTGTGCTCTCAATCACCTCATTTGCAAGGATGAGGAGTCTTAACAGCTTGTTTTACTTGGCCAGACTCAATAACTAGTCCTCACATTTGCAATTGTTCATCATTTTGGTATTTACTCATTTTTCATCATTTACCTGTGGAGATGAGATGTAAGGGATGGAAATGTGAAATCCATTTGGCAAAATATTCATTGGCTAACACAATGTCTGTGATATTTACACCTATGATGCACTGATGAGAAAAGCTGACATTTTTGTGTGGGAGATGTTCATGGACAAAGGCTGGGGTCGGTGTGAGAGCTTTTCCAGGGAATGGGGTATGAGGTTTCTGCCCATCCTTAGCAGACCACTAGCCCATTGTGTGAATATTTGTTTGTGTGAATTTTTTGTTTGTCCTCAATCCTCAAATATTTGCAGTTGTACCTGTAGTGAGTGTTTCATTTTAGCATTTCTCCAAATACTAAATGTCCTGAGCAAATGCACTGACACAGCTGAGCCTGCTACAGAATCGCCTGCACTTTGTAGAGGTTTGGAAATTGCTTGTATTATTATTCTTTCCTTTCTGACCTCTTTCCCTATATTTTTGTTCTCATTTGGCTGTTCTTACACAATGACATGTGCTAAGTGTTCCCTTCAGCATGTGAGTGTCAGGATAACCTGAGGTTAAATTATAGCTTGCTAAAGGGGAGCCTTGAACCATGTGACTTTGTGTTTCCATTTCTCTCTCGCTGGGGTGGGGGTAGGGGGCAGAGGGAGGAGAAGAGGTTTAGTTTATTTTGCACTTAGCAACATATCCACATTCTAGCTTTGTGATTTTGCTCTTTATTCACACTCCCACTTAAGGTGTATGCCATGCTTGTGTATGTGTGTGTTAAACAACATCTGAAGAAGTTGGAATACATTAGCATTTTAAGTACCGTGAAAATGTACAGGGGACCATCTGGGACTCTGCAAATTGTAATATGAAGAATCAAGTTGTATTTAAAAGCTGCATTTAATGTTTGGAATAAAATCTGTGTTTTCTTAACAGCTGAGAACAAAACGTTTTCTAGAGCAAGGCTTAGCTGCCTGGGCTCTCCCCAGCGGCCCAGTGCTGTGTTAAACAGGCCAGGAGGGTCCCACTTTACATAGATTTCCTCCCTAGATGGGAAGAAAAGTCTTGATGGCTCTTTTTGTTTGCTTACTTACTCTCACTCTGGAGGCAATGTTAAGAACTCACGTGCTGTGCTACAGAAAAACCCAAAAAAGCCCAAAACAAACAAAAAAATTACTTTCAGAGGAATATATCTGAAAACTCTCAGTACTGCTAATTCCTTTTTTAAGGTTCACTTGCCCATGGCTGCTCATCAAGTCTCTCCACCTTGTCCAGCACATCTGAGGAGTGGGTGCTCTCCTTTGTGCATCCCACAGCTCTCAGAAAATCACTTCACTTCTCTGTGCTAGTGATTGATTTTGTCCTGATTTTACTTACCTGTCAAATAAGTGTTTTGCTACTTCCCTCAGAGTTCCAAGCACAAAATTGCAGTATTAGGAAAAAAAAAAAAAAAAGACAAGTGAATACTAGACCAGGGTAATGAAGATGTTTTTTGCTCTAGTGTTTCCTTATGAGCTTTGCCAAAGCTGCATTTCAGGGTAGCTGCTAAGGATCCATATTATCCAGCTTGCCTTGGCCAGTGTCAGGGTGAGTTCAACAAAACTGGTGAGTGTAATGCCCAGATTAATTGAGGATAGGCTGTTCTGCTCATGGTGTCAGATTTACACACACCTTGGAATATTAACAGACAGAGCATGCTGGAGATAATTGTCTGACACTGAATATGATGAGTGGGGGTTCTGAACGTGTTCCTTGTCTCACTCACAATTGATCCCCACAGCAGATGAGTGTGTGCTTGGACCTAAGCATGCTGTAGTGCCCTAATAAACTTAATCCTATGGAATTCCCAAGGAATTCCTATGAAACCTGTAACACACAGCACATGTCAAGATGGTAAAGCAAGAAAGTTTTATTACCAGCCTATAGGGAGCTGAAATAGTTCTTGCAGCTCTTAATATGGCTCTAGCCAAAGAAAAACTTTGTACCATGGAGCATCACTACATGGTCTTGAGGTACATCAAGGTGTGCACAGTGCTACCCTGGCTTTGGATGGATCTGCCCTTGCAAGGAAGAATTGTGCCTTCTGAAATGGGATCTGTGCTAGCCAACAGAGCAAGCAGCTGGGAAGGAAGAAGGGAGGTGGACTGACTGTTTCTGACCTGTTTTCCCAGGCTGAGCTGGTCTAGACACAAATCTAGCCCTGAGGAAGCCTCCAAAAAACACCCTCTTCTGTTCCCTTGTGTAGGGGCCATACTGTGCTAGTTAAATCTGTGGGGTATAGTTTTATATCAGAAATATGAATACAGGATTGCCAAGAGTAGATCAGAAAATGACAAGATGTGTTTTCCTGCAGGCTCCTCTTTCTCTTCTAGGTAACAACTGGCTACATGTGATTGGGAAATCAAGGGTCCTGTTGCTTTAAAGCAGAAGAACAGTGCATTCAGAGCTACAAACCCTAAACAATGAATAATAAGAATAATGTTATTGAACAGCTGCAGCACTGCAGTGAGTACTTAAATGTCAGCTTTAAAAACCTATATGCCAAATATATCTTCTCTCAGAGAGAATATTTACCTTAATGTTCTCTAATGAAAAATATAGCTAAAAGATTTATAATTACAGTGGCACACTTAGAAAAGATTTACAAGTATCCATGTATCTACTGAGCTGAAAGAAAATCCATTAAGTTTTGTCCCCTAAAAATGGTTGCTGCCTTCCCTGTTCTCAAATAAAATAATATGAGTAGATGTTTTTCCTGTGAACATTCCTTAAATGCTCATCAGGCATAATCTAAGTGACAGCAGAGCTTCAAGACACAAATCACTCTCATGCACCCTCACACTGGATCATTCATTTAAATATGTACGTGTCTCTTCTTTTCTCTTTTTATAATGATGCCTTTCTGTTGCAAGAAGAGATGTTTGATTGTTCTTTACAGGTAAAATTTTTTACTCCTTTAAAAAAAATCATTAGCATAATAGAAGAGTGACATTTCTCCACTTAAATTATGCACTAATAAGACAGACGATTTTAAAATACATTTTTGCTCTTTTTCTTTTAATGGAAATGTTTTTTTAAAACAAACTGCCTGAACTTAAAGGATGTTATTGCCTCCCTTCCCCAAAAAACCTTCTCTTTACAAGGAAAACTTGAATACAAATGAAATCCTTTAGTCTACAGAGAATGGAGAAAAATAGATGCATTGAATGAAAATGGGCTGTTAAAGGAAATTAGGAGCATATTCTGCCTTTTGGAAAAGTCTCATGCATTAGTTGTAAGTCTTTTAAATTGGCCGATTGTTAGCAGAAGAATGAAATGATGTAGGACCAAGATGCAGAGAATACACTCCAAATGCATTGCTATATTCACCAAGTTGGAGTTGAAGGGAATAGCAAGGCTTATCCTAAATGGAAAATGAGGCAGGAAGGAGCATTTACATGGTCTGATGTAGAAGAAAAGATGGTATAAATTCTGCTTAGGGGTTAGCCTGTCATTGCCTTAACTCAGTTGCTGGGTAAAAGGGAGAGAGCTGTTTTGGCAAACTCTCCACACGCCCATTGCACTCAGGAGGGTGGGCTGAAAAGCCACAGGAGACCTTTCTCTGAAATGGGAGCAACTAATCAATGAATCCATTGCTTGAATGATGTCAGTCGCCAATGCAGCACACACATTATCATGCTTGCAGAGATGCTGTTGTTAATGTGCACAATGGATTCATTAAATGCTGAAGAGAGCCTGCCCCAGCAGTGGAGGCCTGGCTGGACTGCTCAGAATGTCTTGGCTGTCTCCTCATCCATGTGCCACCCTGGAGCAATGATGAAGCAGCAGGGTGACAAAGTCCCCTGCCTGCTCCAAGGACTGCTTGGTATAGGGAGCAATTTGCTTGTACAGGAAGGAAGAAAATGTGGGCAGCCTCTAACTTGATGATGTGTATGAAGGCAGCTAAGGCCCCTGCAGAGACAGGGCTGCTGAACTGTGGACTAGTCTATAGTCAGTGCTGATTAGATACTGAAGACAGTTATATCCATATTTATACACACCAGATTACAGGTGCCTATATCCCACTGGTCCCTCACTTTATTTTGCATCCATCTTCAGTTCTTCCCCTGAGGGAGGAGTGCTACATGAGCAAAGCACACAAATCAAAGTTCCCAATGTCTTTCTTTGCATTCGCTTACTCTCTTGATAGCAGCTTTTCCCCTCTCCATGGATCACTTTACTATAATTTAAAGTCATCATACACCATCATCTATTTGCATTCCTGCAGTTTAGTGTCTTTCAGAGGTTGTGTGTAAAGCAGCTTCAATTCACAGGTGTAGTTTAAACAGTTATGGATCAGATCCAACTCTCAGGGACATCCATAGGGACATTTCTGCAAGCTCAATTCATTCTGCAAAAGGCAAATTGGATGGTCAAGAGGAGGGGATGCTGAATGTGATGATTTACCTGTCACTGACCTCAGGACCAAGATATCAGTCTTTATTTTCTTATCTGATGTGGAAACTCTCAGGAGAATTCTGTGATCATCATGATTCCATTCACTTCTCCTTGAAACATGCCACATTAACTTGCAAAGAAGGTACGTGGGCTGGAGATTAAAATGAATTTATAAGGCATCCATACAATATTAGCAGTGGAGGGCACAGTTCTGCTTCTAGTTCAATGACAGCAAAGCTGAGCATGGTGGGATTATGCTTCAGCACTTCAATATAAAAGAAAGATATACCTAAAATATTTAAAAGTGTTAGTCTAGATTCTGCAGAAAACAGGAGTGATTATATCCAGAGGTTTGTTTCTTGGGAGAAACCCATCTCCCCGTTCCAAGAAGAAGCAGTATCTTATAATTAGAAAGCAGCTGACTCTGTCTGTCTAGAAGAGCTAATATGGTACAACAGCATTTCTGATTGCTTCTGAAGACAGCCAGCAGTATGAGCAGTGAGGTGAGAGCCGGAGCCGTCTGGCTCTCTGCAGAGCCAGTCTTTCCTCCAGTGAGAGTGTGAACACAGCTTGATGTCCTCAGCCTTTTCTGTCTCATTCCTGCAGGATTCCCTGTGCCTGAGAGGCCAGCTGCCCTCTGACTGTGCTCCAGGATTGTTAACATGGTTTGTGGGCATTGACAAAGTTAATGCAGTAACTAAATACAGAAAGGGCTTCCCAAGCTGGTCTTTACATAAACTGCACCATTGCTCATGAGCTCCAGCATCAATTTCTTCTCCTGTTTATCACTTTTGGTGTCTGATCTCCTCACACTGAGCAGTGTGCTGCAAGGACAAGGGCTTACAGTCCTTTTCCATAGTTTCAGCTGCCTGTACCCCAAACCCCACCTGCATGGTGGAAAAGAAACCATTTCCCTGACTCATTAAAAGCTGCAAGATGATGTAGCTAGCAGGCTCTATCAGTCAGCTATTTCCTTTAGTTAAGAGGTTTATAAAGAGTAGATTCTCGTAGCAAAATATGCAGGTTTTCTGCAGATTAAATTACACCGTATTGGAATATGTTGAGGTCTTTATGAACAAGGTGATGAATCTGTCTGCCCTTCCATAAAAATTGAAATAGTGGTACAGGGACTAAATTCTTTTAATTGGATGTTCTCCATATTTGCTAACAGTTGTCTCTTGGTTTTTTTAATCCTTGAGAGATCAAGTATTCCTCAAACATGCTGATTAAAAGATATTTATCCATCATGGCCCCTCTTTTTCAAAGACAGGATTTGCCGTAGCTGCTGCATAGCTCAAGAGCATATTCTGTCAGCCTGGTACTTAGATTTATTACACTGGTGCCTGGATCTGCACTTCCACAGCCTGGCAGAGAATCAATATGTGCAACCCACCAGCTAGTCATTCCAGTAATTATGATAACCCTGTAGACCAATAAAGTGGGACGTGTTTTGCTGTTATTGTTTTCTGAGACACCAGAACACATCCTCATTCTTTAACGCTGTTTTACAATTATTTGAATAATCAGGAGACTTCTCTGAGAAAGAATCTGGGAGGAGCACAAAGCAGCCCTGAAGGCTGTTTGTGCTGCAGGGCTGAGAAAGTCCATGGCTGCACGAGTGGGGTCAGCTCACAGCACAACAGCAAAACCCTGCAGCTCATTTCTGCAAAGTTTCCAGCAATACCCTTGACAGTGGCCAAGCAGCTGCTGTGCAAACTATAATCACATCACTGTGCCTTGTGCCTCCTTGCCTGTTTGACACACTCTCCTAGTTAGTCCCTTTTGCCAGATATGCAGAGTCCTGCTCTCTCTTTGTCCATGCTGGAGCAGAAGGACATGTCCAGGTTGGGGCTTGTGAGGAATTGGAATCCTCCCAGTAATGACACTGCTGCTTCCTAAAATCCCCTGTTCCAGAGGTGGCTGATTCACACTGTAACTCACATGGGAAAGGCGGTTCAGACATGTCCTCTACTGAGCTCCCACTGAAGCTGGGCTGATAAACTCTGCAGAGCCCAGGGGTATTCACTGGGACTGAGATCTGTGCAGGCTGGTGTTGTATTGCACTAAAGAGTTATTTAGTTGTTTGCACTGGGTGTTGAAAAAAATGTTATTGGGTCACGTGGATGGTGTATTCCCCCTCTCATGGTTTCTCCCTCACATAACCCCCTGGTTTCTGTATGCCCTGGGGGTCTGTCCCACGGGTGGTCCCTCCCCTCGCCCCTCCCCAGTGTTATCCCATTGGCCGCGGGCCTCTTTCCCCGTCCCCATCACCTGCGGTATAAAACCCTACAGCAGGTGTGGTTGTGTCTCTTTGCTACCCGGGTGGCCCTTCCTGCCAGCAGTGTCCTGTCTCCAGCTAATAAACTGGATACTCATCTCCATGTGGCAAAGAGTGCTTCTCATCTTTTATCCTCTGTCTATGCAATTCCGTGTGGGCTTTAGTCCTGAGCAAGCCACATCTGGATTTATTGCAGGCTGGTGCTTCATCCATTGCCTGTGCATGCAGGGGCTGGTCTGCATTGATTGTTTTAGCACAGACTAAGTCCTAGGACTGGTGGGTGAGTGATGGGAAAAAATCAGCAAGATCCCACTGAAATTTGGGAGCTGGTGCAGCCTCTGAGAAAGCGTTGATGGGAGTGAGCTGTTGTACTGACTGCAGCTGAGGAGGCAGCAATAACTGGAGTTATTACTCAAGGATGGGAGGGACTAAAAAGATCTGTGAAAGAACACAAAATGTTGGGAGCAGAGAGGAAAGCCCAGCCTGTCCAGAGGCTGTGGGAGATAGATGAAAGGGTCAGCTTGACCTGTGTGATCTGCAGGATTTTTTTTTTCCGGAAGAGTGAGAAAGAGGGATGAGCTGGTAGAGTTCCTTTAACACACAGACAAATAGCCTTGCTTGGTAATACTACACCCAAGATGACAGAGCTTGAAGTGCTAAGATAAAACACAGAAACAAGCAACTATGGAACATGTTGCATTAAAATATCAAACTCCAGTGACAAGTCAGGTGTAGTTCAGTGCCTTCTTGGCCTTTTGATGCACTGTAATTATTGCACAGGGAAGATAAAAGCATTTCTCAATGGTTGGGGAACAAATGTCTATGAGGCAAGAAATGACACTTCTGCCTTTGGGCCATACTCTTTGCTGCTTCAAGAAGTGAAACATGGTTGAGATAAAGGAACCTCCATCTGTTTCTCCCAACACATTAATCATTTGGCATCTTTGCATGAAAACTGTTAGTACTTTCTCAGGTTTTGGAATATGCTTCTTCCTTCTCTGTGCCCCAGAAAAAAAAAAAAAAAAAGAGAGAAAGTGGCATCTCACCAGGCAGCAAACAGCACAAAACAGACTGTGCAGCTGTGAGAGCTGGTTGGGGGAGGATTTGATACCTTCAAGGTAGACTATTGATTTGAAGCCTGAATAAACAGAAGAAAAAAAAAAGGTTTGTAACTTTTAATTATCATTTCTAGAGGTATTGAATTGTGAAATCAGTGCTGTTTTGCAGAACTGAAAACACACCCTCTCAAAGTGAAATTTCTTGGAGAAACTATTTGCCTGGAATGGCACTGGAACAGCCAGAGAAATATTTATCAATCCTTTTTATTCACTTAAAATGACTACAGTAAGTTAAAAAAGTTGATATTGGTTTTGGTCTCAAGAAGTGTGTATGTCTTTATATATATAAATTTATATTTATAATATTATAAATATATATATATTTATATATATAACCTTATATTCTAATGTAATATGTATATGATATCTTTTGACAAATATTTAGTAATAATTTTTCTGATTGACTTGAAATTTGAAACAAGGCCATGGTAGATTATTTTATTGACTGATATTTTTTACCTCCTCTAGTATTCTTTCCATTAGGCGAACAAAACAGATACCTAAGCCACTGAAATTTATGTTTTTTTGTGGTTGTGCCTTTTTCTCCAGCACAGACAGTATCATCCTAAATTAGTTTTCATTCCCTACCACCTGGTGAGCTTTTTATACCTGATGAGAAAAATTGCAGGGTATTTTCTCTTCTCTTGCTGGATGAGCAAATAAACACATCAAGAGCAATATGAGGTTTGCTTTAAAACTTGCCTTATAGGCAAAAGCCACTGAGCTTTTATATTAACATTTGTTGGGAAGCAGAAGAAATCATTGCCTGGCATTTCTATCACTTCTCACCCAGCTTCATCCCCATTTCCAAAAGTGTCAGCCCATTCTCCCTTTGTCTTTTGATGCAGTCAAAACTATTTTCCCATCTTCATCTTCAAAAACAATCACCTGGGCTGTGAGCTCAGTTCTTGTCTTGTGTGTGGCTGTTCTTGCCCTCCAGATTGCCATTGATGCCAATCTTTCCTTTACAAATCCTTCCATGCCTGAGTGAGGGCACCTCTTGCGCCAAGGTAGCACTTTCCCAGTGCCCCCCTGTGCACTCCCATGGATAGGGCAGGGATCACACCCTCTCAGAGCTGCATCCCTGGGGGGGTTGGTTGAGGCTCTGCATCTCCATCTCAACTAAAGATACACAAGTTTTAAGCATAGAGTCCCTTCAGGAATGGGGTAGGAGGAAGAGAGTTCTTCTAAAACCTCCTCTGCCATAAGGAGGTTTTATTGCATCTTTAACTGAAAGCAAATTGTTTTCTTCTCATTCCACTTGACTGATGGACATATCAGTGGATAAGCTGAATTTCTATCACAGCTCTTTGTTTTCAAACATCTCATGGATTTTCACTTCTCAATAAGCTTTTGTCCTCTTTCCTGTCCAGGTCCTAGTCCACATCTACAGACAGCCCAGGACTGGGTAGATTAGCAATTGAAAATTCTGCTCCAGAGCTCAGGAAGGCATATTCTGGGATGAACCAAGGGGTGCAGATGTACAGATTCCCATCCTCTGCAATCCAGGCAGACTTTGTCCTACACAATGTGTACAGGCACCAGCCCTTGTGACAGCAGTGAGAGCTTCTTCCTCCATTCCTTTTTATCAGTCTGAAAGATTTGGTCAGAGAACTTTCTTCTAAGGAGATTAAGCATGTCAGTGCAAGTGTGCTGGTTCCTCCACAGATGAAGTCTGAAGTCATCAATCCTTGTGCTGTTAATCAGAGGGGTTTTGCTGGAACTGTTACACCCAGTAGCTGTGATGATGCTATATCCAGTGAAAAGCTAAGTTTCTAGTTCTCCCTTAATGAAAAGCAAGCAGTGTGTAATGGCAGTATAAAATAGTGCTGAGGGCTGCTCTTTATTATTGCTGACTTGGTGTTTTTATGTGCAAGGCCCAGTAAAAGCTACTGACCATGGCCATGGACCCTTCTGGTCAGTTCAGCTGAGGGCCCACAGGAACCATTATCACAGGAATAATAGGGTGGCAGCCAAAAAAAAAAAAAAAGAACAGCTGAGAAGTCACAAATCCCAACTGCCACCTTCTGTAAGATTTCTGTACCACAGAACAAACTCAGATCAAGCTGGATGTGCCTCTTCATGAATAGATATGTGAAATGGGAGTTTTCATGTAAATTGGTGTCAGCAGCCTTGGAAATAACCAGAGCTTACAACAGAACAAGCTAATACCAGGTGTTTTCAAGGGAAATCAGTCTACAGATTGATGGATGAGTTTTGGGAGGATAAATTGTTAAGCTTGTGAAGATGAAAATCTCTATTTGCACAGGTACAAAGTTTAAGTAGCTTTTTTTTTGATTCACAGTTTTGATCTGCAAAACAGCGGCATGCATTGTGCTATGTGTAACCTAATAATCTGCTTTAAAACAAATGTAAGGCAACACCAATTAGGGCCATGTTTTTTAACGAATAGCTGCTCAGCCAGGTAAAAAAAAAAAAACATGTAGCATATTGTGCCATCCATTTTAAGTAGAACTTCATGCAGCCCTTCAAAGGCAGGTTCTGCCTAACAAATGGAAGGAGCCATGTATCTCTATTTTACAAGGCAAAAGGGAATAGTGTGGGCAGTGCATGATGTGTGTGCGTGCTTGCAGTGCTGAAAGCACCAGATTATGCTGAACTGATTAAACAAGCTTACAATTGCATTACAGCAGACACTGTGATGGGAGCCAAAATATGATTGGCAAAATATACATGACATATTGTAAAACAGATAAAATGATAACAGCTTTTTGCCGAGGAGCATCTGCTATTCAGTTGGGAAATTAGGGTGGAATGCAACTGTTCTGATAAATCATAAAATGGCGTTACCATCATCAAGAATTTCCTGTCATAATTTTTTAAAGTGTGATATAGTTGCTGCTCTTGCTTGTATGACAGAAAGTTAGACTTCAATTTTTTTCTCTGAACATTTTAGAGAGAAAAAGATTCCTTTAATTGCCCTTTAGCATTAAGTTCTTTAAACTTTGTGCTCATTGGAAAGTTTGAGGGTTAAAGCAGATCAAATGGATAAAATGACCGGACATTAGGGGATTTTGATTTTGTTCAGAAGAACTGCAGAAAGAGGGAGAACAACTCTGATTATTCTGATGTTAGCCAATCCTCCTTGCCTTCCTGCTGTAGTGGTTTACCATTTGTTCTGCAGGGGAGGCTGCACACACAGATTGTGTTGTTTTGTGTGTCGATCTGCTGGGATTAGACATGCTCTGACTGAACACAGTGACTTTCAGATGCTTCCATGGAAGAGGGTCTGTTTCTTAAGACAAATAATTAACCACTTCTGGATGGTTGTTGCCTCACTATCTATTGAATTGCTTCCACAGGGTGTAATGACTCACTACTTAATTGCTATGTAATTTTATTATTATCTGTAAAATGGTTTTCACAAAGGAAAGGAATAATTGCAAACGGTCTGATCTAAACTGCCCCAGCTTTACTGACATCCAGTCATCATGTGTTAGGCCCCTGGTGGGTGTAAATTCATAGCCTGAAAGGGCTGTCCTGCTGTAAGTGGCCTGCCATGCAATTCCTTTATGAGAGCAAAACACAGGAGAAAGTGTGAGACACCCAGTGCTCTTTGTGGTCTCATCTCCGATTTCATGGTGCCAGAGCAAACCATATCCAATTTTTTTGCTGTGCTGACATCTTTCCAATCTATTCTGACTGTTCTGCTGCCTGCCAGGTCATGTAGTGGACACTCCTTCTGTTGTCCACCATCTGTAGTCAAAATAAATCCTGGTATATTCCCTCAAACACACATGTTGCTAGATCTACCTGTCCTGCCCCACACTGCATCTGCTTCAATTTACTGGCTGCTCAATACTCATTGTCTTTTTTTTTTCTTTCTTCTAACTGGATCAGCTTATATTAAGATTTTTATAGGATCATGCAGAAAGAAGAGACTCTGCCACATAACTAGGCTGGTCTGTCAATTCTGTTTGTACCAGAGACACTCAGCCTTGGCACAGTGCTCTTACATCATGTATCATTTTAACCTTGAACTGCAGTGCAGGTAGGGGTCATTCTTGATTTCTCTCACAATAATATGTAAACATATCCTGTGGATGCACAAAATACAGCTTTTTTGTCTGAAAGAACTGTTTCTTTTGTCTAGTACTTGTTAGCCTGCACATTTGTCAAAAGTTTTTGCACTCTGCATCATCCTGTGTCAACATGTGTGTTTAAATGGATTTAGCACATGTTGGGCAGCAAATCATTCTGATCAAGGGCCCCCCCAAACACTTCTCCCTTTTTACTGGTGCTTACCCTGTGGTAAGCATTTATAAATGCTTCTCTCTCCATTTAAAAATTGCTGCATCTAAAGGCTCAATAAGAGCAAACAACAACTGGCAATTCTTGTGTCATCTCCTGTTCTGGCAAAACTCACGGGCACCGTCAGGTGCTTTGTTTCAAAGGTTCCTTTTTTGTCACCAGTCTCTTCCAAGTCTTCCCTCAGGTCTAATAGATGGTATTAGGCTGGATAGCTGGATACTGAAACTGGGACAATCTGACCGCGAAGCTGTTTGCAGCTAACTGCAAAAAGTAGAGAAAGACCCTACCTTAGATTAGGTAGGTTCTTTAGATGTTTCAATAGTCAAGGTGATACTGGTCTTCATGGGCAAGGAGAGGCCTTGTATTTTGTTATGTGAGCCTTAAAGCACATGAGGTGTTGCCCTTGGGACTCGTCCCCAGCAATAGTTGACCAGGGGAGAGATAGCTGAGAGCTGCTCTGCGGAAATGGATGTGAGCATCTTCCCAGGCTTGTGAGACAATGTGTGCCCAGGCAGCAAAACCAGCCATCAGCATCCAGACCTGCACCAACAGAAAAAATAAGAGATCAAGGAAAGTGATTATCCATTCTGCTTGGCATTTGTTAAGGCATATTTAAATAGCTTATTAAGTCTGAACCTTCAAATACGAAGATATTGAAAAAGTGTAGCAAATTCAGAATAGAGCTAACACGATATTCAGGTTGGGAGCCTTTTTCCTTTGAGGAGAGCTGAGGGACCTGGAGTTGCTCAGCCTGGAGGAGATGTGGATTCAAGGTGCCTAATAGCTTCAGCCTCCTAGTAACTAAGAGAAGATCACTGAAAAGACAGAGCCTGGCTTTTTGTAGTGGAGTATGGTAGATCATGAGAAAAAACAGGCATAAAATGAAATAGGAAATTGCATGTAAAGATTATCAAGATTGCATGAGTGGAGGAACTTTTTGATCATGGGAATAGTTAAGATATAGAGCAGGTTTCTCATAGAGGTTTTGCTGTCTTCATCCTTGGTAGTTTTCGAGAGTCAACTGGATGAAACCTTGAGTAACCTTTTCTGATCTCACTGCAGACCCCACTCTGAGCATTCTGTTGAACCAGGGATCTTCTGAGGCCCTAACCAAGCCATGTTATCTGATGACTGTGTGGTACTTATAGACCTGTTTGATTAAAAGCTCAAAATTTCTTCAAAACTCTTAGCTGCGTCCCTGTGCACTGAGGGCTCTTTTCCAATTTTGAAAACTCACGCATTGCTCTAACCTACTCTGCTCAATTCAACTTCTTCAAAGCCTCCAAGCTTCTCAGGTTCCTTCTATTAGTATCAGCTTGTCATGGTGATTAATTCACTAACTGTCCCTGCTGTCCTTCAAAGACACTTGTAGGGGTTGCTCAGATCTGCAGATTTTCTAAAATCCTCCTACTTATACTCACATTTTTTTCACTTCTGCACATTTCATGGAGGTTTTTGTTAAACTTTGCCATGTGTCCCTTCTTGGGGAAGATCCCTTACATGACCTGTGTGCCATCACACTTTGAAACAGGAATGCATTTCACCCTCCCTCTGATGGAGAGCTGAAAGACCTAAGCTTAATTTAAACCTAAGATTACCTTCCAGCTCTTCACAAATTTTTCTTATACAAACAAGAGCAAAAGTCTGTGGATTGCTTTTGTCTTGTAATTTTTATTACACATTACTAAAGAGTTCAGGAACAGTCAGTAAGTTGAACTAGAACCAATTCTCATCTGTTGTTATGGTTACCAGGAGTAGAAAATAATTTCCTGTAATTTATCTTAAGATCATTTATGTCAGATACAAACACAGATTAAGCGGAATACCACGGTAATTTCTTCTTCAATTGTGTTAGGAACCATAAGACATTCATTTTTACTTCATAAATAAGGGTTACAGTATGTCATGCTCAGTCAAAGAAGATAAAATGAATCTAATTAAGTGCCATCAGAAGATCACTTTGCTGTTTTTATTGCAGCAATAAAAGTGCCCTTACCTTCTTATTCTTAGAGAAATGACAGAGATTATTATGGAAATAGGATGAGATCAAGTAAGTCTTGCTTGACCTAGACTTGGATACAACAATATCCTTGTGTCAGTGATTGTTGAAGTGAATAAGCAGTTTACGAAATCTGATGGGCTAAAGCTCATAAGAGATGCACTTCCTTTATTAGAATGAATGAAACCATATGTAAGCCTCAGACAGGACTTGTTTATTGGGTTTTATGTAAACAATATCATCTTTTTATTGATCTGTAGGCCTCAGTGGTGATGATGGCAAACAAGGCTTTCAGATGGATGACTGCAGGTCCCTTATGTTGATTAGTTGATGTGTGCACAAGTGAAAAGAGCCATTTAGCATTAGTGGTATGTGTATACCAGTATAATAATCTGGAGCTTGCTCCAGGGCACAGAAGAGCTCTGCATGGAAATAAGAACAGTGGAGAGCCCTGAGAGAGCACAGGTTAAGTGAAAGGCTGTTAAACAATATTTCAAAGACATTTTTATCAAGTTGTCACAGTCTTTAAAATGCCAGCAGGGAGTTTACAAAAAAAAAAAAAACAAAGCTGAGGTCTGTTAAAAGTCTGCTCTAAACCCTGCCATGTTTGAGGAATCTCACTGCCTGGAACATAAAAAAGAGTTAAGGTGACTTGTGGTAACAACACCTGACCTGTGTGTTTGGAGTTTTGATGGAGAATAAATCCAGCCTATGTGTTTTCAAAATAAAAAAAAAAAACCCAAAACAAACTAAAACCCCACAAAACAAACAAACTAATAAAAAAATGCCCCCAAAACCAAACCAACCCAACACACAAACCCAAAAAAGCACCAGAGCCCCTAAAAACGAGTCTCTGAAACCAAAGTTATCTAAACAGAGATAAAAAATCAAAACAAAACAAAAAACACACAAAGAAGCTGAGTTAGAATTTCCTTCACATACTTATAATTTCCTTCAGGTTGCTCCGATCTGAACCTTTGTATAACATATCCTTTTCCATGATGATACCTTTTTACAGCACGGAAAGGTCCTGTATGTTTCTGTGTGTCTGATGCTACTTTTTTTTTTTGGTGCCTCCAGGACTGCACCTGAAAGGCTGTCCCATCTTTCCATATTAAGACAGCACATTTTGGCACAGAGGATTAAATGTGCTGCCAGTCTTGTTTGACTTGGTAGACAGCTGTCAGTTCGAACAGTGCCTAAAAGTGCAATCAGTGGAAGATACAGAATGCAGCTGGAATGGTAAACATTGAAATCATTGAAATATGGTAAAAATTGAATTATTGGTGTGGTAAGAGCAACTAAACTCTGTATCTCCACTAAGAAACTCTGGGAAATTTCTTACTCAGAATCAATGTGCTGGTTTTGGCCGGGATAGAATTAACTCTTTTCACAGAGGCTGGTGTGGGGCTGTTTTGGGTTTGTGCTGAATGCAGAGTTGTTAATACAGAGATGTTTTTGTTATTGCTGAGCAATAACAAATTAAAAAGAGCCCAGGCCTTTTCTGCTTTTTATAAGCAAGAAATCTGGGGTGGCATGGGAGGCTGGGAGGAGACGCAGCCAGGACAGGTGACCCAAAGTGACCA
Organism: Molothrus aeneus; assembly: GCF_037042795.1. Lineage (NCBI taxonomy): Eukaryota > Metazoa > Chordata > Aves > Passeriformes > Icteridae > Molothrus > Molothrus aeneus. Next base: position 54,075,847 of record NC_089651.1, on the reverse strand, counting down.
CAGGGATATTCCAGATCGTATGGGACCATGACCAGGAGGAAGGGGGAGCATTTGGAGCAATGGTATTTGTGTTCCCAAGTCACTGTTACTAGGATGGGGTGTTTGCTTGCCTTATTAAACTGTCTTTATCTCAACCCATGAGTTTTCTACCTTTTACCTTTTACCCTTCCCCCAGATTCTCTCTGACCCCGCTGGTGTAGGAGGGCATGAGCAGCTTGTGGGGCTTGGCTGCTGGCTGGGGTGAAGCCATGACAGCAAATAATCTAGTTCAGCAGTTTCTCCATGCAAGACACAATACATCTACAAGTTTGTATTTTTGTATGGGCTCAGGGCCCAAGTAGAGACATCATCTCATTCAGGAGAATGCTGTCCTTGCCATTTTCACTTTAGCTGATCTAGCAGAGATGTAAAGCACCACAAAAATCCAATAATGCTAATTTATTTAATTTCCTGAGCTGGAAGTGACAAGGAGCCAAGTGCATGCTATCCTGGTCACATGAAAGCTGATGTGCAAGTTGAAAATCAAAAGTATTGCCAAGGAGACCACAACTTGCATGGAGTTAACCCAGCTCAAATGAAAGCTTCTGAAATCCTTAACCTGCTTCAATAAATGACATTTCAATGCTAAAAAGGAGTGAGGAAATCAGGGGAAATATTTAAAGGAAACATATTGCAGCTGCAATTGCTGAGCCAGATCCACTGCTATAAACACTGTTGAAGCAAATACAAGACATAATGATTAGCATCAGCTAGGAATGCCCCTTAGCACTATGCCATTAAAGTTCCTGAGAGTGGGAGTTAACAAAGGCAGTTTAAAGTGTATTGGAAAATGATTTTTCATTCCATTTTAAAAACTCATTTCATGCATTGTTGTGTCATCTACTTTTAAAATTACAGTACAAGCAGAAAGACCAAAATGTGATCCTGATCTTTTAAATCATGATCCCCAGGGCAGAAGTACAGGATTGACCTGTAGTTATTTGTTAGATCTTTCTAGGCCATTCAGCAGAATAGTATGCAGCAGAGTCATATGAGCACCTACCTAAAGAGTAAAAGGTATTTGATTGAGAACTATATTAGAGTGAATAAATAGCAGTGAGATGGCTCAGGCTGGGAAGTTGGGACTGAAACTCAAACAGCCATTTCTGCTGCCTTGATGTAATTGGTGACCTACTGCAGCCAGCTCTTTGTTGGTAATCTATATCAATGCTTGGACAATAGTACCTTTCAATTCATCATTTCCCAAGAGATTTAAAGCAGTCATAGAAACATTTTCTTCTGCTGCACAGCATTTATTACTTTGAAGGATGGAGCAGTCTCTTCTAAACACCCACTGTGCATTAAATATTATAAATTAAAATAAACTACTCCCTGACTAAATAAAACAGTAGCCACAGAAGCAGGCTGGTATCAGCTTATTTTGTAACATTTTTTCTCAATTAAGGAGAAAGACTCTAGTAACTGGAAAATTACAAAATGTTGCTTCTTACTCTCAGAAAACATATGTGTGCATATGTAAAAAATACAGTTCCTGAAAATGAGAATTTATTGTATTCCAATACAGATAGTGGATGGGGAACACTATACAACTTATTCCTAGCCTTATTACTTCATCATACTTGCTGAGCTGGAAATGCCTCTTGTGATGTGTTGAAGATAATTAGGCTTGCAGCAAGATATTGACTTGAAAAATTACAATTTCTGAGTAATGAGCATTTGTTGATTTCTTTTTTCTTGTGGATGAACAGAGAGAGCTGGCCAAATTCGAATTTCTCTGTTGCTGTTCATATCACATAGTGGGAAAGATGTCCTAAGCCATGAATCTGTGTTAATGTAAGACTTCTTTGTAGTATAAAACTTTAGTTTTCTCCTTTCTATCCATCTTAATACATTTTATTTCACTAGGAACAAAAGAAAATCCTGCATGAGAGATTTCTGTCCATGTTTAGAGTCTGCTCCTTTGATCAAACTCCTGGATTCAACCCATACTTTGGGATTCTGCCAAGTCTAGCATGCATGAACCAGAGAAAACTCCTTTTGCTTTATTTGAATAAAGACTGTCTGTCTGATTCCCCAGTTCCTGATATCCTTTTCTATTTTCTCCTGAAAAGAGACTCTGACATATTAAGAGGGTTATTGACTTTGGCTTACGCTGTCCTCTTTTAAATTTAATTTTAATTTTAGCAAGCTGCTCTCCTGTGGAGGAAGAGAGAGAGGATGGATGGGAAACACAGATGGGAACCACTGGCCCCTGTCTTTTTTTTTTTTTTTTTTTTAATTACTGTTTTTGACCAATATTTTCTGTAAAGATATTTGGAGATTTTATCTGTTTTGAGAAAACACCTACTCTTTAGTTCTCCAGGCTTTCAACAGCACCAGAAGTCTAATTAAATTTCACCCCACCTCTGCCAAAACTCTTCATTACATGGAGAAGATATCTTTTCCCTATGAAACACATATTATTCCAAGCACTAATAAACATGGGCACACACAACATTAAGCCTGATTCCACACTCTAATGTTAACTGTTATGTTTATTTGCTATTACAGATGATAACTGTTATGTTTATTTGTTATTACATATGATAGTAGCTGATAGCCACAACTGAAGCTTGAGTGTCAAGGAATGAAGCAGTGCAGCAGAACAAATAGCAAGAACACAGTCTGGCTTGGAGTTCAGAGGGAAAACCAAGGCATGTAGGGGTGAGCTGTCCTGCCTAAAGGCAGAGCAGGGCAATATTTGAAACAGAGTGTAGCCACAGTAGCTCCCTGCTCAGTGCTGTGACTGCTGGAATGTGCTGCTTAACTCAATTTCCACTTCTGCTTTGTGGGTCTCATCACCCTGCAGAATCAGCACAATCCTCACTGCAAGCACATAGAGGAAAAAAAGCTCCATGTTTGCATGTCTCCAGGCTGAATCTCTGTGTTCAGAGAACAAAAATGCATCCCTCAGAATTATGATTGAATTTCTTCTCTGCTATGGGATTTCTGTTTGTTTTCAGTGTGAGGTAACAAATGCCTTATTGGGAGATTAGGGGCAGATTCTGTAATCATGAAATGTTGTGTCTTCTGTAGCCCAGAGCATTCTCTGGAGTAAAGATCCCCAATTAGATGAAAGAATATGTCTGAGGTGAAGAAGTCAGGGTAGCATCACTTCCAAGAAAATTCTTTCCCATGTCTTTCAACCAAGGAGATTTTGAAATGAGGAATAAAAAGAAAAGACAGTAAATATGAATATTTCATCAGTTTGAGGTTCAAATATCCCTTTATTTTCTTTTCTTATGCAATGGGCAAAGAAGGTGCAGTATAAGGCAATAATGATGTGTAGCATGGGTTACTTTTCCCCACCCTGTGTGTACAACAGGTAACACACAAACCAAACAGTGCAACCTGAGCTCTGCTGGGGTGGTTCTTTGAAAAGTCTCATTCCTTCCACTTATAGCTCAGTTACTAGTCACATGTGTTAGATGTTAGCCAGATCTGTGGTTTATATTTTCCTAAAGTGGAATCAGAGTTATGGGCGGCTTTTCACAATTGTTCACAACACTTCAAGCTGGGATAGAGCAAACTTGCAGAGCAGCGTGTACAAATTCCAGCTGAGGGGAGAGAGGGGATAGGCATCCACTACCTGTTGTCTCTTGCAATTCAAAAATTACATGTGACTAAATGAAGCTGGCAGGAGCAAAGTACAAACCAAGCAAACTGGGACAGAGCTTGCACACTGCAGCAGATCTGTGGGGGTTTTCCACAGGTTGCATTGGCCTAAAACTCATGTCTGCTGTTGGGTGGGGCATCTGAACTTCTGAACAGCTTGTGAACACATTGCCTTCCTCACTGACTCTTTCCCACCAGTTACACATCTTCAGAACCATTCTACATATTAAAGTTTCCCTTGAGTCAAAAAGGTCAGGGAAATTTTAGTGAATTCCAGCTCATCCTTTCCTCCAATTCACTGTGATTTTGCTTTCGAGGTACAGCCAGTCTGTGTGTCTGTCCGTGTCCCCTTATGAAACCTGTAACTGATTTATTTTTATCAGACACTGTTTCAAAACTGATGTCCATAAGCACAGTCAGGACCTGTTTGAAAGAAGGTCATCACAAATCTTCAACCTCTGAAGTTCTTGGCTTTTGTAATAAAACTCACCTCCTCGTGCTTAAACATATTTTTCCACCTCTAAATATGTGAGACCTACACTTTAGAAAAACACAAAAGTGGATATAGATTAAATACCAGGCAGAGGCTACATGACAAAGGTGTGAACAAATAGGCTTTTAACATCTTAAATAGACCCTAAAGCTGCTTTCATCTGTGCTTCCTTCACTTCCTCTGTTAAAACTGAGTCATTGAAAAAATTGGTCATTTAGATTCAAAAGCCTTGGTTCCCTTCTGTATTCTCCATCAGTTTATATCTATGTTGCTGGAGATGTGTTGTTAAACATCCATTTAGGGCTCTTTAAACTCTGATATATTTCTGGAAGAACAGATTTGAAGTACATGTGGTTTGTCTACTTAAATGCAAGAAATTATCCATACCTCTGAAAAAGACTGGGTTTATCAAACATTCTGCTACTTACCTTGGTTTAACCACATAATTGAGCCTTTTAATGCATTTTCCTTGGTGAGATTTGGAAGGCAACGCACCCAGGGCTGGCTGATGGAGGCACACTGGGGTGGGGGCAGTCACATCATGTTGGATATCACAAAGGAACCTCTAGGAATTTAGCAATGTCCCCAGACAATATCATCAATCCAGCTGCAGGTATTTTAATGCAAAAATAGGGGAAAGCTTTTAGTGCAGGATGCAGAGAAAGCTGAGTGGGAATGACAGCAAATTTAGGAACCCAAAGGGTGCCCCATCAGTCAGAAATCAGCATTCTGATTCACACTTCATCCAAGCACAGTCAAAACCAATCCCCACAAATCATCTAAGTAGGACTGATTCTACATTAATCTGTATATAGAGATTTCATTAATGAACCTGATGCAGAGAGAATCTCTGATACTGTCATGGCAGGAGATTCTGTTTTAATTATTATATGTGGTTTTGTAATTTTAATTGTATAATTATTAGAACATTAAAAGATGCAATTATATTTTAACTCTTCTTAAGACCTCAATTTTATTACATTTTCATTACTTTGTAATGGTATGATATTTTATTATTCAAAATTAGAAATTATTAGAAATAATTTTACGATTACACTCTTTTAAAATATGATCTTTTTATTCTTTCATCACTTCATCTTACAACCATCCTACACATCCAGTAGAAAGTTAAAGGCTGCAAGCATTTTGAGATGATAAGACATCAAAGATGGTGCTGAAATTTTTTCACTTTAGCTGTAGCCTACCTTACAGAATTAATGAAGCAGCTTCTGATGACAGAAGTTAGTTCAAAGCAAAACTCAAGTTATGAAAACAGCTTTTGTGGAGGGCTCACGCTTAGGATGAGCTATGTCACAACTGTCTGTGAGATCAGGAACCGTGTGAGAGGAGGTGCTGAAGCTGTCTGGTGCTAATTGTTCCATTTGCTCATAGCAACCTGAATCAGAGGCAATCCTGTTGAAATCAGAGGCAACACTTCTGTTATGGAGATCTGAGACAGGTTTCAAACCTGAGCAAGCCTCACTGTCACCCATTTTGCAGCACCCAGGGAAGCAGGAGTTTTTCTAAATACAAGTGAAATTGTCCATGCTGCTTATCAGAGCTTGAGCCACCTTAAATGCCCCCATTTCCTCTTCTATTTTTTATGTTTGTATTTGCAATTTGCTTTTATGTGTTTTCCTCTATGTTTTTATTACATGAAGTGCCCTTGTTGAGTTACATTAACATTTTCCATTGTTCTTCACACTTTGATATTATACATAACAACATCCATCCTTTGTCTGAACTTGCTCCTGAATCCTGTTACAAACAAAACAATAAGAAATCACACTTTGATCTGCAGTTAATAGAAATGCAAAGGCAAGGAAGCAGGGTGGGTAGGGATGTTTCCACCCTACCCTAAAGAGCTGCTAACCTGAAAGACAGAGTGAGTAATTTTAACCATTGCACTGCCAGCAGTGCACTGACTGCACACTGTGTGATCAAACAGAGGATGTTCTTTCTGGTCTGAGAGACACAGCAGCAAGGACAGGATTAATTCTCAGTGAGGATGTCTCTGCCTTCATAGTTTGGTCTCACATTCAAGGGTTGATCTCAGCAGAAAGGAGATTTGTGTCCCAATGCCTCCAGCAGTGTTTTGTCTGTCAACAGTTTGATGTCCCACTGTACAATCATACAGTCTACCCCACATCCAAACTGTGTGACAAGACAGATTTTTACACAGACAACACTCACCCTAAACTATAAGCAATCACAAAAATAAAATCTTAATAAAAATCCAGTGTCATATTATAATTCTGGTGGCTACACTTTCCTTGTCCTAGGTGCAAACCATCAAGTTTAAAATTTAAGCAATTGTTTGCTCTCATTTTTCTCTCCACTGTTTTCAAATCTGCATTTTCAATCATGGCTTCACCTCCTTTATAGAAAACTAGAGAACAAACTTCAGTGGATCCTACTGTTTTTATAAAAGCTTAGGTAATATTTTTTTCTGCACAAATGTCACAAACTCTTTTCATTTGGAAGAGGTCAAAGGGAAGCATTCTATAAAAATTATTAGAAACAAAAAGAAAGCACACTGATTTCTGAATTGAAGAGACTGCATTAAGGTTGTGTCTGTGCAGAGCTCAGATGCTAGAATTGCCCTGATTTTGCTCCTCTGTAGTTTTTAACTGGCTGAAAATATAACTCCTATACATTAATTTCCTTGTAGCAATGTTGTAGTGTGTCTCAGAATGGTATCTGAAGTTGTGCAATGTAGTGCAGTACATCAGGGAGCATGAATACTTTGCAGGGAAGCTCAAATCACAGTGTGCAGTCAAGAGTCACACTTCATCTCCTGCCATTCTTTCACAGCAAATGAGAATTTACACATCAGGACCTGATATGCTGAGATGCTTTCTCTATTTAGTGTCACAGCTGACATACATTGGAGGGCAGGAGTACTCACATTCATCAGAACCATGCTTAAAAAGCAGAGAGATTTTAGCATTGTGTGTCACTGCTTTTGATCCCAGTACAGGCCAATTACCACTCTGTCCTGCTCTTCCTTTCTTTTCCTTGGGTGATGATGGAAGTATCCCATGCTGAAGAGGTTTGCCAAGCTGAAAGTGAAAAATTAAAAGCTTTTCTGCTGTACTAGTATCGACACTTGCATCAGTATTTTTTTTGAAAGCTGATTACGTTGCTGTTAAGGGATAATTTGTTACTAAAGCAACAGCTCTATTTGCTACCCTGAAAGGAAAGAAATTTCTGTATCCTGAGAACAACAGCAATGTGTTGAAGTGCAGACACTCTGCATTTTTCTTCCTACCATCAGTGCAGGTGATGCAAAGGTTTTATCTTTGATTAAAGACAAAATACTCTTTCCTCACCTGTTGGCTTTCTGAGATGGGATATGGAGGAGGGGAGAGCTGAACTCCTAAAATAACAACCTGAAAGCACCTGAGAGGACTCCTGGACAGCTGTGCCTGTGGCCTTTGCTACCTTAAACACACACCTCCCACTCAGTGCCCCAGGGATGCAGAGCTGCCCACCCTGTCTGTGGATGAGCAGGGTTTTTGGATGACACGGGTGCTCTGCTTGCACACACTCCCATAAACACACCCAGACACAGATTTACTCCACACTTGGCTTCATCCCAGTGCTTCCAGCTGGGTCAGAGTGTGCTCACTGGAGTCAAAGGGGCAGCCCATAAATTGACTGCAGTAAGTGCTGAATCAAGTGGTCAGAGAGGGCTCAGGATATATTGCACACACAGGCAGAAGTGAATTCCTGAGGAATTTACTATCAGCAACACGGATCATTTGATCACACCCGGTGCCACTTCTTCTGCAGGGAGCAAAATGAAAGGAACCAACCCCTGAATCCCATGCCACCTGCAAGTTGTTTTCCCACATCCCTACTAATTCCATGTAGAGAAGCCAGATAAAACAAACAGTGAGTTTTGAATAAACAATGATTCACCTCAAGGAAATTATCTAACAATACTCACAATTTCTTTCCAGATCAATCAACTGAAGTTATGGGTCAGATTTTCTTGCTGCTAGGAGCACTTGGGTTTTTGGCAGAGAAAGGCATTGGTTTGTATTTTTAAAAAGATGAACTTTTGATTTTGAACAATTTAGTACGATTAAAACTGTAAATTGCTTGGGGATTGCATCCCAAAGCTGATTCATTTCATGCTTAATTATGTCTCTAAACTGGGAGTATTGCCAGTGATTGTCTTTATGTAAACAGAAGCCTATATGTTTTGAAAAACTGAATGAAAACACCACCAGTACAGAAAGATCAATAAAGCTCTCTTTTCTTGATATTCTGAAGATCCACATCTTTGTTATAATTGAGTGTAAGGGCAAAATTTTTAATTGATAAAAGTCAGTGCAGCTCTTGGGACTTAAGAGAAGCGCCAGGAATGCAGATATTTGTGAGAAAAAAAAAAAGACTTAAATGGCTGATTTCAGGTATTGTTTGCCATATTCTCCCTGACCCTCTAAGTACAAGGATTTCAGCAGCTACTCTTCAGCTTGCTGATGTCAATAAAATTGCAGGAATTAAACATGAATAGTCAGGGGATTGTGAATTGCAGAGTTAGGTTTGTATGGTGATAAAAATAAGTGCTCACCTGCCTACCTGGTGGTGTGATTATATATAGTCTTGAACAAAATCGTGGTCCAGAGCACCCATCTTCAGCAGAGCAGGTAGAAATCTGAAGAAGGGATGAGGTAGGAAGGTGATTTGAGCAGTTCATATGCTCATTTTCATATTTGTTTCAGTGTCCCCCTGACACTCTGTGCATTTGTGACCGTGGTCCAGATCCTAAAGAACTGCTGTGTCTCTCTGAGAAGAAAATTATTGATGAATTTAAGAAAAAAAAAATTCTGAAAAGGACTTTGATCTGCTGGAGCTAGCTTTTGTTCCAAATTGGGGTGACAACTGAATGCATCAAAATGTTCCATAGAATGAGCTGTAACAGCATTTCTGCTCAGTGAGCTGTGGCAGCCTTGTGGTCCCTGGAGCCTCACCAGTCCCTGGGATGCTGGGATCCAGTCACAGATCCAGGAAATATGGGGGGCCACATGTTGGGTCACCTTTCTTGCTGTGTCCAGGATTTCCTGTTCATCATAAACCTCAGCTGAGGATTGTAGCAAAGAAATTGGGTGCATTAGTAAAATGGGTGCTGGCACTGGGGAAACATAACTTCCAGCATCTTGTGAGAATACTGTGAGAACACCACTGGGGCTGAGCAGTCCCCATGTCTGCTGGCAGCAATCATGGCTGCTTACATCTGCTTGTGTTTTCTAAACACCTCTTCAAAACATTTAGATGCAGATTAAGTTGATTTTCCCATGATAAAAAATGCTGCCCTAGTGTTTTTCAAATCAGATTTCGAAGTCACTTTCACCTGGAAGTCAGAAAAAATAATGAAAAAGAAAGGTAATGAAATTGTCCTGTGCTCTGTGTAAGGGAAACTTGGTTTCCTAGTTACTCAAGTGCCATTATGTTGTACAAAAGCCTATTCTCCCAATATTCCTGGTCTGGCCAGAAGCAGAAATGAATTGAAATTTCATCAGGCCCCTCATTCTCATGACATTTAAAGAACATCTTTGAAAGCTGATTAATATACAGCGAGTGCTCTGCTGTTAAAGTTCACTGTATTATGATATTGATGGTCTACTGTTGTATTTTGAGACCAAACATTGATTTCAGGAGCTTAATAGCTTATAACAACCTGCACTACCTTTGGTGGGAAACACAGATTTCTGTTTCTTTAATGGACTGGAGAAAAACTTGTTCATTTACAGATCCTGTTCTTTTTGAGAGAGAATACAAAAATTATTTTTTTGGTAAAAAGCCTAATTTTACACCTTCCAAGGGGAGAGATTGATGGTCTTCCTGCTTTGCCATAATAATTGGGTGAGTGGTCCAGTAACTCCTCTGGTCCTAAGCTGGGTGATTCTCCTATAATTTACTTTCCTGTGTCCACAGACTAATCTAGAGGAGCTGTAAACACAATGTACCTTTCTGTGCTTCTTTCCAGAATTGCAACACATTGTTCCTCCATCCTTTTCACTCAAATGAATAGTTTACAGCAATCAATAATATTACTTTCATCTGTCTTTTTTTTTTTTCCTACAGCAATATCATTATAATTTCCTCTTTCAAGTCAGGGAAATAAATGTGAAATAATCTCAAGCTTCCTCTCCCTAATGTATTTTTTTTCTAATTTTCCAAATGAATCCCTGTTTCTGGTCAAAGACTAGCACAGTGTGATGAGTTCATTAGTTTGCTGGTGTGCATTCTCTGACTCACATTAAAGCACTAAAGGTCTTTGAGTTAGCAATAATTAGATGAGGTCATTAAAGCTACAATGAGATCACAATTGCCAGAAATGGCCTCACATTGTACAAAGTAAGGTCAAATCAGCTATAACCATTACTCATTCTGGATTTTTAATTCATTACATATGCATTAAGTAACAGTAGTGGGTGATCCACAGCTTGGAGTGAGTGAAAAGCCCTACAACCTGCCATATACACAGTATTTTGCACTGAGGGGAGAGTTGCATGGTGAAATCTTTTATATAAATGATGCCTCACACACAGGAATCCCCACAGGGACTAAGAAAAACTGGATCAAAAGAAATGGCAGCAGGTGCCAGCAATGTTTTGAAGGAGAAGCGAGGCAGGAGCACAGGCTGCACTGTGGAAATTCAGCAGGAGCATTTTCCCAGGACGATTCAAACTAAGAGGAAGCAAACAAGGCTCCCAAGCAAGAGAGGCTGAGCTGTTCCTCAGGTCTAAAGCTGATGTGAAGGCCATGGCTCCATGGAAGCCACAGCACAGAACAAGCCAGTCCCTGTGTTCATCTTGGCAGGAGGTAGCAACTTTACCTGAGCAGTATGAGAAACCCATGCTCCCCCATCACATTTGCCTTTGTCCCATAGATACCTCTCCAGGAAAAGTGATGAGTCAATCCAGCTGGCAAAATGAGTTTTCCTTCTATAGTAGAGGTGGCCTTTGAGTCCTAGCAAAATGCATGTATTGTACTTGAATATCTGTATAGAGGCTTTGCCCTGGGAGGTCCCGGTTGCCCTTAATTGGGCTGCAGCTGTGACCAATGGAGATAACTGGGATAAAAGGGGGCAGGTTAGCCAGTCAGGGAGTGCTTTGAAGGAGCCCTGAGCTGAGAAAGAACAACATGCAGAAGAAGGAGTCTGTGCTGTGAAGATCTGCAGCTGTAAGAATACACCGAGGAGGTATGGACTTTAGAAATCTGATAACAACAATATGGGACTCTAGAAATAGAACAACAGCAATTGGTGACCCCGATGTGATAGTTGGTAGAAGATAAGACAGCCAAGAGCTGTGAGAGAGCATAGCCTTTGGGTCAAGGAGCTGTGCAAAAGTATGGCCTTTGAGCAAGGAGCTATGTGTGTTGTACATGGCCTTTGAGCCATGGGGAAATGCATGTATTGTACTTGAATATCTGTACAACTGTTTACTATATTTCCACCTTTTCTTTTACTTGTTGAGGTGGCCTTTGAGTCCTAGCAAAATGCATGTATTGTACTTGAATATCTGTATAGAGGCTTTGCCCTGGGAGGTCCTGGTTGTCCTTAATTGGGCTGCAGCTGTGACCAATGGAGATAACTGGGATAAAAGGGGGTAGGTTAGCCAGTCAGGGAGAGCCTTGGAGGAGCCCTAAGCTGAGAAAGAACAACATGCAGAAGAAGGAGTCTGTGCTGTGAAGATCTGCAGCTGTAAGAATACACTGAGGAGGTATGGACTTAAGAAATCTAACAACAATATGGGACTCTAGAAATAGAACAACATCCTTCTTACAAGAATTAGTGACGTTTCCATTCCTTAGGTGTTAATTATGAGCATGTAATAACCTGGTGAGGGAAGGCAGCACTCTTTCCATTTTTTCTCATTTTCTACACTGCCACAAAGCAGCTTAAAACCAAGCCTCTCCATGGCAATAGATAACCCAAATCAAACTGAACAAAGAGTTAAGTGGGACAATAGCCAGAAGAGGAGAAAATCAATATACTAATGAAAGCAGCAATTGCTTCCAGATGTGTCTATCATAGAAAGCTGAGCTGGTTTTGATGTGGTTTCTGGTTATCTCTCTCCTCCTCTTCCTCACACCCTGTTGATTGCAGACAGAGTGGAGAAATGACTCTTCCAGCACTCTAACACATCCCATTCTTCCAGCACTGTGCAGCAGGCAGGGTGCCCAGGGAGAACCAGGGAGGCACAGGCGCTCCATGCTCACCTCTGATGCAATAAAGCTGCAGGAAATGTAAGGCTCTGTCTCATCTGCTTTCACTGTGAGACACCTCCTCCCTGCAGGGCAAGGGGCAGCCTCACCTGCATGTCAAGGCTGGGGAGACATGTGAAATTCCACATCCATTCTGGGCTGTGCCAGAGGAGGAAAAGTGGCCTCTTTGGCAACTACAGCCCAGACCAGAGCCTCTGCCTGAAATCCAGATTACTTGTGGCCAGGAGCATGAGCATGGTGTCCAGGGAACTGACCCCCAGCAAGTTGCAGTCTGCAACTTCTCCCACCCTCTGGAAAGATTTCCTTCCAGGAGAGGCTGGACTCTGCTTGCAAGTTGTAAACATGCACAGACCCAGGTTCTGCTTTCAGGCAATTTCTATTTGCATTGTTCTTGTAACCACTGTAATTAATGAGCCTAACGAGCAGCAACATCTGAGTTTCCTTACAGTCATACCTGCATTATGAACAACATTAACAGTTACTCAAGAGCTCTTGATTTGCAGAGTATCTTCTGTCTGGGTACAGAAACACTCTGAATGACTGGGGGAGTTGCAGAGTTCCCTTCAGCTTGCAAAATGCTGTCTTCACCCTAAATCCCCTCTTTTTGCTGTTATTCTTGGGGAGGAGTACAGTCTTTTTCTGAAAATATTGAAACTGTTGAATACAGATACTAGAGTATGAAATGAATTTTGAATGTATCACTTGGGGATGCTGGAGAATCTGGGACCCTTCAGTGTCACCTCCAGAGACCAGACCCTCTGGGTCAGCTTCCACACGAGCTGCCAGTGTCCCCACAGAGATGGAGGTGGAGTTTTACTGCCCATAATATGAAAAGATGCTTCACAAATCTGTGCCTTGCAGTTTTCCCTTTTTTATTTCCAAACTTGCTTGACTGGTAATGAGAAAAAGACATGGCAATGAAATTGCAAATGGAGGAGACTGTAGATTTGGCATGCTAATGCTTTTCTGACATTTCAGCTGCCCTGAGGATCTACTTCTTTATGGTATGGAGCCAAGGGTTGATTTTCTCTTCACAGAGTTTTTCTTTCAGAGAGGAGGTAAGTCATTAATGTTAATAGATCCTAAAATATCCAGTGATGGAAAAAATGTTTCTCTTTAATGTGTGCAGTAGAACTTATGTGCAAATAAATAAAGCATCCAGGTTCATTAGCATTGATGTGTTAGCCTGAAAGGGGAAAAGAGAATATAAGCAACTAATGTTGTTTGTCCTGCAATCCATCTTCCGTGTCACTGAGGGGAAAGAAACCCTTCTTAAATTTCCAATCAATCTTCCTGACCTTTTTGCATCATTTGCATCTTTAAACAGACTTTTTGTTGTGAACTATCCCCTTGATATTTCACTTAAATAAAAAAAAAAGCTTTCCCTCAAAAATCTCTGCTTCCAAATGCCTCAGCTCAGACATGGGTCCTCATAGCCCCAACAGGAATACCCAGCATTTGTTATATTACCCACAAAGCAGAAATCCAAGGCTCAATTTAAAGTGGACCTCAAGTGATGTCCTGGGGTCAACCACATCGTTCATTCAGGCTAATGGTGAAGCAGGCGCCAGGGGAACTGGTGGACCCACCCAGAACCATTTACTCAGGTCTCTTTCCTTACACAGCTTGAGTAACTTTTGGAGACACAAGACTTAGCCCTCTGCAGAATTTACCTTCCTGTTTTATCTAGTGTGGGGCTTTTTTGCAGAGCTACATCCTATTTACACAGTTAATAGTAGACAGACCATGTCATGACACCTTTACCCTACATTAAAGATACACTAGGCACACAGTACAGAGCAAACAGAGGTAGTTGATATCATAGAAAACACAAACACATTTACACATTCAGCATTCATGTGCTGCCAATTACAAATCATGCACAGCTTCTGACAGCCCAGAAGATTCTTCATGTATTTATTTGAAAGTGTAAGAGAATAAGGGCAAGTTAAAGAGGCTCAAAAGTTCCTTTGTCAGCTGTGGAACCTGTCTGCTGTTGCCAAGGGCACTGTGAATAATATCAGTAAATCAGGCTGTTGCAAGAATTATTTCAAATAACATGCTGGACAAAACTGCCTAGCTTACTACTAGTAGTCAAAAAGCAAATCTGACAAAAAGATAAGTAATACAAAACAATAGCCATTGCATTTTATACAACAGGCCCACTACTTCTCTGTTTCTAGAAAAAAAATTAGCCCATCTTTCACCCTTTCATACCAGTTTCCATTCTTACAGTGAATTTTGTCAGGAAGACAGAGGCAGGTTCCTCAACTGAGCTACCAGAAACAGCACACCAGTCTTCTGAGGAGAGAAAGCACTTTGGCTTGAAAGCTTTTGGAGCTGGCTTTGAGGATTTCACACCAACAAATAGCTCTAGTCAGATTTTTTTATCTCCATTCTGCTTGTACACTGTTGGCTGCAAATCCTCACCCTGCTACCCAAAAAAGGGTTCATCTGAGTCCATCTGAATTGTGTTTGTGACTGTAATTAAAAGGGAGGGAGAGAAAGAGTGCAGAACTGCCCATAAAATACAGCTCTAAAAATTAAACCCCACAGAACAGTAGGAGCTGGCTGTGGATTCACAGGACATGAATGAGGTGAGTCATTAAATCATCCTTGACCCAAATTTCTGTAGGAAGCTGCAAAAATGAAAGTTTTGCCAGTTTAGACCTTAGGCTTCTGAAGAGTGAGAGGCAGCTTACTGAAATGAAAAAAGAAGAGGAATTTGCTGTATTTGGGATTGCTATCATGACATTGACTCAGCATTCAGATGTTTTTGGTGGCATTAAAGGGGATGGAATTGGGTGAGGGGACCTTCCCAAGCACAGCAGCTGTTCCTGCTCATCTCTCTGACTTCCTGGGCAAAAAAGGAGACCCGGGGAGTGGCTTTAAAGACCTGGCATGCAAAATGTGTCCCATGTGAGGGTGTGCTGTGGAAAATGATCATCAGTAGCATTCTACATGCTGTACTGCCTGCTGCATCCCCCAAAGCAGTTAAAGAGCCAGGAGAATACGAGACTGTCATTACTCTGTCTCCCTCCCTCTGCTTTGGAGCAGAAACCTCTGCCAGACACTCAGGCAGAACAAAACACTTAATCAGTGTTAAGGATGCATCTGGTCCCTTCAGAGAGATGAGCTGTTCATTTATGCTTGTTTACAATATGTTTATAAACATTAGTGGACAGGAATAGATTACCCCAGTTTACTGCCACATAAAGAAGTCAGCTGCTTACGTTTCCCATCATATCTAGGTGCTTTTCTTTCACATTACTCAAGTGGTGCCTTATGGCAAGTAATCTTTGTGAATTAGGCCAGAAATCAGGAGTGTCCCTGCAGAATTTATGCTATTTTCCCTGTCGTTATCTCCAAAGTATTACTTTTGGATCAAACCCTTATCCACAATGCCTAATTTTCCTTGCCATCTCAATTGCTCTACTTCATTTTACCTTTTTTTTCCCTTGTGGTCCATGAAGGAATGGCATTGGGTTTATATTTGAGATGAAAAGCATATTGTTTGGACAGTAATGGGAAAAGTGGTATTGTAATGACATTTCCCCCTATGTCAAATGCTCATAACCAGCTAAAGAAACGTCTCTGTAAAGGAATTTTTTTATTTTTATTGTTCCTTTTTAAAAACAGATTTTCCACACATGCTCAGCCTGAATTACAAGTTAGGACTTAATAGAGCAGTAGCAAAGTAGAGACTAACTGTGCAGTTCAGGTTGTGTACCAAACCAGTGTCCTCTGAATTGGGTGAGAACATGGAGGTGCCCCAAATCCTGGGAAGAGCCCTGCCATTTTGCATTTCATTCCACCTGTTGGTTCTCCCTCTTTCTCTCCATCTTCAGCTTGGTCTATGGGCTTTTAAGGACTGAGTTGTTTCATTTTAAGCCTTTGAATTGCACAAAATGAGCCTTGATTTTAGTTTGATAATCACAGAATCATAGACCATGGAATGGTTTGAGTTGGAAGGGACCTTAATGACCATCTCATTCCAACCCCTTTGTTATGGGCAGGGTCACCTCCCACTAGAACCAGGTTACCCAAAGCCTCATCCAACATGGCCTTGAACACTTCCAGGTATGAGACAACCAAAACTTCCCTGAGAAACCCATTCCAGTACCTCACCACTCTCACAGTAAAGAATTTCTTCCTAATATCTAATTTAAATCTACCCCCCGCCCTGTAGCTTGAGGACATTTCCTCTTGTGCTATCTTTACATGCCCTTTTGAAAAGTCCCTCTCCAGCTTTCTTGTAAGCCTCCTTTAGGCACTGGAAGGTGCTATAGGACCTCCATGGACCTTTCTCTTCTCCAGGCTGAACTCTCTCAGCTTGTCTTCATAGTAGAGGTGCTCCAGCCCTGTGAATAACTCAGTTGCCCTCTTCTGGACTGGTCCCAAGAGTTCCACATCTTTCTTCTGTTGAGCACCCTAGAGCTGGTCATGAAACTCCAAGCTGGGCATCACAAGAGCAGAGTGGGGGGGAGAATCACCTCCCTCAATGTGCTGGCCATGCTCCTCTCAGGGAGCCCAGGATGGGGTTGATCTGGCTGCAAGCACAGGCTGACAGGTTAATAAACACATTCAGGGTAAGAATACCTGTGGTTGAGAAACATTGATGTAATGAAGGAGAAATAAATTGAAAGAAGACAGCGGAACAGATTTCACAGAAAGGAAATGTGATGGGCCAGGTGACCAGCTGGTTATAAATTAATACAGACCATACTTAATTGATGAGAGGTTTTAGCACCAAATAGTTGACTCAAGATTGCTGTGTTGTGTGCAAACCCATTTAAAAACCTGGAAAGTAAAGTTGTAGCCAGCTGTAACATCTTCTCCCTGATCTGCTATTGGTCACACAGCCTTCCAGGATAAAGTGATAATTTTCCTTTTGTTTGCTAAAGATCAGGTATTGTAAGGAGTATGGTCACACCTTTTATTAGATCAGCATTATAAATGATCCAGCAATCCCACCAATCAATGGATATGTGAAAAATGTTCATGAGCCTTCTCTCCTCGCATGGGATTCCCTGAGATGCCATCAGGTAGGACTTGCTAAACAAATCAGACCTGAGAGTGAGACTCACTTATGCAAACCCAAACAGAGCAAACTACAGAACGAGGCTGTGGACCATTTGGAAAAGGCAACCCAAGCAAAAAGCACAGTGAAATGTGCAGCAGAATCCTCTCTCTCACACACTTGCACACACACAGAGACAGTTCTGGATCACCAATATTTGCACATGGACAACTCTCCTTCCAATAAAGTGCACTGGTACCCTGGAAGGCAGATTTTTTGCTTTCCTATCATGAAGCTGCCTGTACTACTCACTATTTGTGTGCTTCATGTCAAAAATCAAAGCCAATGCAAGGTCAAACAAAGGAATTTCCCAGCCTGTTTTCAGTGACAGCAGGACAGAGGGTTCCCCATGCCAATGGAAGAGCCTTCAACATCTGTATCCTCATTATTCTCTACATTATTTTACTGAGTGGTAGACAACCTCCTTTCCTTCACTAAGTCCTCCTTCTTCAGGTGGGAGATTGAGAAAATTATATTTGTTTGCACCTGCTTCTTGAGGGCTCTATTCTCCAAAGAATAAAACAAGCATTAGGGAGAAAAAAGATTCCTATATCAAACCATCCTGTACACATGCAAATTGATCTGTTTGCAAGGTAAAATATTGTGTAGACAAGATTAATTCAAAAAAGTGTGTGGAAAGATTCTTGATTTATTGTTATTATTATAAAGCACTAATATGTATGCAAAATAAGTTAGGCTGAGTAATGCAGTACTTCAGTTCTGACTCACGACCAAGATTTGCACTAAAAGAAGCCAAATAACCTTTCAAACAGATTATTTCTTCCTAAAATACTCCAGTGCTCCATTTCACAACAGTAGAAATAAAATGGAGAAAAAAGGCACTTGAGATATCAAGCAAATTTATTTCAGATACATCGGCAAATTTCAAAAGGTTAAGGTACCAATATGAAATTTTAAAAAAGGACAGAATAATGTTGGAGACCTTTCCTTGGAATCTCATTTTGCATGACCAGTATTTGTAGAAGAGACTATTAAAACTGAAAAGATCAAAATTTGTGATGCTCTCCACCTGAAGCATGTCTATAGAAGATGGCAGATTTTATATTGGGCCCCAGGCTTTACAATTCAGATACATCTTCGAAGCAGTCCTTGCCACATTACCAGAACAAATGAGTGCTAACACATTCTTGCTTTGTAAGCAGAAGTGTCTGCCACTCTTCATTTAGAGGCAGTTCCATTGATTTTGCTTTCAAATTTCATACACAAGAGTGGCAGGATCCAGCCCTGAAGTTTGTGTGTTTGTTTTGCACAGGCTCACCCTGATAAAATTTTCAGTCCTCTCATGGACACTTTTTCAAAGCATGATCAGTTGGACTAGAACTTTTCAACCTGGAAAAGAGACAGAAGAATATAAAGGTCTAGAAAAGCCTGAGTAGGCTGGAAAACCTGGTCAGAGACTGTTCACTGCCCCTTTCTGTACTGGGCCACCAAAGGAAACCACTGAGAACCATGGCCAAAGCAAACAAAAGCATGTGGTTGTTCATGAGGTCAGTGATAGATGTGTGAGCTCTTTCTAGGAGTCACTGTGAATGTGAAATGTACTTTGAAGAGAGTTTTGTGTGAAATTACTAAACAGAGAGAACAGCATTCTAACCCTAGGAAGTCCTAGGAGCTGTGAACCTGGTGAAGAAAGGAAAGAGCAGAAGGTGAACCCTTCATCCAAACAACACAGCTCTTCCTAGGGTTCCTTGCTCTGGTACTCAGCTCCTTGCTTTTGCAGATGATGATGATGCCATGTACTTCCTCTAAGGAAGCCATGGAGACCTATCTTAAAACCAGCTCTGCTCTTTGCCCACCTGTCCCTACCCCTGCTCAAAACCATCACACCCTGATCTCAAGAAATGTCCATGTATTATCCATCCATAATTCACCAAGGGAGAATTTAATCATGGCATTTGTCACAGTCCTCTCTTTTCAAAAATGTTTTAACCAGTGACTGTCTATGGAGTAAAATAGAGATTTTCAGCATCACCACAACAAATGGTTTAAGAGGATAAGCCCCACTCAGCTATTACAGGAAAGGACGAGCTAGGAGAGGCTTTTCTAGCTGAGTGCCAAGGGATCCTCAGGGGCTGTTGTGTGTAGTGTCCTGCATCCAGAGAGAGGCAGCAGCTCTCCATGCACTGTGTTCCCTGGTGGCTGCTCCAGGCTGCTTCCTAGGCTTTCTGATACCTTTCTTTTTTTTTCTTTTTTTTTTTAATATCTGTTACTCTGGAGCTGTCTAACTAACAGTGAGTTATCTCCAGTAAGCATATGGAAAACCAGAACCCTCTGAATCAATACCCTTTACTAAAGGTTCCAACTCTGGGGAGCTCTCAGGCTTTTTCCAGAGGCTTGGCAGGTCCAGTGAGGAAATTCACATCTCCCAAATGCTGCTTCTGAAACTAATTTGAAATATGCAGGCTTAGCTGGGAATTCTAGTTTTGAAAAACTGTGTTAGTTTGACACAGGCTTTTTTTTTAATTAAGAAGTAAAAAAAGTTTGAAACATTTTAATGGTAGTAACGTGCTTCATGCAGTGTGCAGATAATTCAGGCAATTGAACTACCTAATGAGTAAGTCATTAATTCTTAAAAACACGTTACACATTCCAATCATAGCATCAACCATTAAAAAAAAAATCCATACTCCTGTGTTTGCTCTTATTTTCATCTAATAATAGCAATGGCCACCCAGCACAGGTCATTCTCAGGGATTAATGATCAGCTGGGACTAATGGCACCCTTGGCTCTACCTCTGGCCATAAATGCTTGTCAGACTGCTATCAATCCTCAGAAAATGCCCTGTGCCCAGATCGTTACTACTTAACCAGGAGTCAGAATGGAAATGAAAAGCAAACGTAGGGAGAGTTGTCAGGAATTCTCACATGGGAGAGTGTTTGTCCCTGTCAGAAATCCTTGTGTTGGGGTTTCTGTGGTTACTCCTTGTGCAGTTGTGCCCCTCAATCACATTTTCTGAGGCAGGAGATGTGAGGATTCAGGCTCATGAGTGTCCCCAGCCCTGTTCCTCCTGGGGCTGGACAGAGAGCAACACCAGCTTTGGTGCGGTCACTGACTCCTGTCCAAAACTCTCTGCATGATCTATCCTGCATCATCCAGGACAGAGCCTTTTCATCCCCATCTTCTCAGGATGGCCAAAGCTGAGATCCTCAGCCTGGGTAAATCATCCAAATGGTGTGGGATTTGCAGCACCACTCTCATTTAGGGAACACCAATAGGAGGAGCAGCATTGGTTCATGCTGGTGGTCAATTTAGTTTCATAATTATTTCACACTGGCACTCAGAGGAGGTGCATATTGAAGGTTTGACCCAAGATCTCTCTTGCTGTTGTGCAAATTTTCAGCCAATAGCAGCAAAAGCAATCCAAACCATGTGCCACTGAATTGCTGGAAATGCCAAATGTTTGTGAAGGCAAGTAAGGAAACATGGATGTGATTTGACTGACAACCAACTGCTGCCATTTTTACTTTTTTGCTGACAGAATGACCCCAGGAAATATTTGTGCTGGCAAAACTGTAGGTGCAAAATGGGGAAATGAATTGAAGCTAAAGCTGGCAGGAAACTGCTTTCTCCACACCCCTTAGGTATGTGTGGGTGTTCACATATTTAGAAACTTAATTAATAGCTCTGAGGGACTTTCCTGAGCTATTTTTCAATGAAAAATGTTTCCAGTTGGTTGGGGTTGTTCTTTAATTTTTGCATTTCTATATCACTAATTAAAACCAATAGATCTGGCCTGGAAATCATCAAATAGGAAAAAAAATATTTTTCAGATAGCCATTATCAGAAGACAGTTGAAAGTAGTAAAAATGCTGTATATTTTACTTTCTGAGGGCCCTCATTTCACTGGTATCTTCTTGAGATTCTTTCAGAAACCTGCAGTCCCCATCTGACCAATGCTTTTACCTTTAACCCACAGCTCCTTTCACTGGGAGAAGGGATATCTCTCTATTGCATTTATCTTCTGATTATTTTAAATTTATTCTGTTTTCTTGTCATTGGGAGTCTTTTTCTTCCCTGCCTGTGGATTTTTTCCTTGTCTATACATTTCCTACTGTGTGAAGGAAAGGGGATATTTTTCTAATCATTCATCCTAGGATAAATTCTTCATTTTGTCATTCTGATAAATGTTAAATACAAACGAGAGGGTGTGGGATGACATGAGAGACCAATGCAGAGCAAACACAGAAGCTCTTTTTGAGGTGCACAAGGAGCATTCTAGATAAATCTGTCCAAACCCCTCTGAATAGGAGTCCATCATCTCCATAATTTGAATTAATTCATCTTTTCCTTTTGTAGCAAAGAAAAGAAGCTATCTAAATCAGTGGGATTAAGCAGTATTTTGCCAATTTACACTAACACCTGGCTTCTTTTAGATAAGGCCCAAATGAACATTAGCTCATGCCAAAGAACAGCTTCAGACTGTTGACCTAACTGTTTAAGTTATCATTCCTGAGATTTGGAAGAACAAATGCTGGAACTAATCCTGTCTATTGCATGTAACCTTATGCCCAGGGAGGCATTCATGAAATGTTATCAACATCATGTGTCAAATGACTTTTATATGTATTTTTATTATTATTTTTAAAGGAGAAACCAGAAATGAATGTCAATTGATCCAATCATAAGTGAACGTGTTGCATCCTACTTACATGACAGGTCCTTAGTGGTCATAAAACTGATGTAAGCATTATATTATTCAAGGAGCAGAAAACTCTAGGGAGAACAAAATATGCAAAAATACCCCAGAAAATAAAGTAGTATTCAATGACAGGGGGAAAATTGGCACATGGTAACCAGCTATAGTAAGCTTTGCTGTGCCTTGGGAACCCTCAGCCCTCCTCTAATATGAACACCATAAGTAGCCATTTACATAGAAAATGTGAAATAAATGCACCTGATCCTTTGGTCTTGCAATTGGGGCCCTTTGAGACCAACATGAGAAGTTCAAGGCTCAGTCCTGCACCTTCTCCCCAGCCAGGAGGTTGCTACATCAGCATAAAATCAGCATAGCCCTCATCCAGCTCCACTTCATCCTGTTTTATCTATACCTGGCTGGGCATGCAAAGATGCGCTAATGCCCAAGCTGCAGTGTCTCCCTGAGTAACACTGAACCAGAACATCCATGTCCTTAAATCACAATAGATTGTGGCTGGTTTGAATTGATTTGGATTCTGTCCAAGCAGGTGACAGCCTAAGGGATGGTGAATCACATTTGTGTCTATGCATAGCCTGCAGTGGGGACTGGGAGTGTGCAAGGGAAAACAGGGAATATAGAATAACCCCCATATCTTATTGTTAAATAAAAACAAGAGTAGTGTTAGCCGTCAGTGAGTGTCAGTGCTTTTATTCTTTACAGCACAGTGCAACCCGTGGTCAGCTCTTGTCTGGTCTGAAAGTACATTTGCCTTCCTCCTGGTTCCCTTGCCTACTCCCAGCAGTTGAGTTTGTTCCTGGGAGGAGTTGCTATCACAAAAGGGCTGGATAGCACAGAAATGCTTAGACATACACAGAAATTTGCCCTCTTTTATTTAATTACTCCTGCCAATTTGGGGTTTGCCCAGAGTGGCTCTACTGTAGGAATAAAAGCCCTAGTCCCTCTCAATCAGATGGCATGGTCTCATCAAGCTGGTTCTCTCACTGAGCAGCTGCACCTCAATTAGAAACTAGTACCCATGAAGAAAGCACCATTGGCTAATTATGCTAATTAGATAATAACCACCACCTCTTCTTATAGCAGGCTTGTCACATCTCTCACTGGTATCTTATTTTATTGCAAACCGCACCAAGGAGAATTTTTACTTTCCTTCCCTGTCTCTCATGGGAGTGCAACACTTACCTGATTATAAAATCTGATTTCAGAGTCCAATCCTGCTGGGTTTTGGAAAGCTCACACTCAGGACTTGGTTTATCACAACTTAAGGAGATTATTTGACAGGAACTGTTTAAAAGAAAATGGAAGGAAAACTACTTTTCTGAGGCTGGCTTACAAGAGCTACTGGAAGCCCCACTGCCTACAACCCAGTGAGAACACCATTTATTCAAAAGAATTATTTCATGTTCAGAGGGAAGAACTGATGCTGCCCTTTATGCTAAAGAGCCCATTTTCATGTAATTCATACAAGAGTAATTTAGAGCTGTAACTTATAGATTTTATGTCTTATTTGTTGGGAAGTGGTCTTCAAAAAGTGCTTTGAATCTATCCTCTTGTTGGACTCCGTAGCAATTTGTTACCGTTGATTAAAATAACAATTCCTCATCATTAACCCTTTTAGAATTATATGTGGAGAATTAATGTGAAGTGTGATTAGAGTGGGTTTCTGCTCAAATCAAGTAGGATGCTGGTACACTGAAAATGAAGTGAATATCAGGAAGGATGATAAAGCCTCTCCTTATTTCCTTATTACAATGTCGACATCCAAGTTTCACCAAGAAAAGATGATTTCAGACACTTGTTCATTTGATTGTGCTCTTCTACTTCAAAGGCTGTGTCTGCAGAGGATAACAGCTTGCATTTTTAGGGTGATGTCCACAGGAGGGATCAGAGTAGCCTGCTGTGGGCTCAGAGCCTCCACAGGGCACTGCAGCCCTGCCCTGGCTGGGAAAAGCAACACAGCTCGTCTGGAGCCCTCAGCACTGCTCAGTTTCCAAAAGGAAAAAAAGATCTGCAAAAAGCCAAAGCTCAGCAGGGTTTTGCTGAGCTTCTCTGCCATGGCACATGTTAGGTGTTACACATGAGAAAGGTGTGAAAGTTGTTTGTTATTGTTGCTATTTTGTTGGGCTCAGTAATACCTTGTAGGCACTGATTAAAGTAACTATTCCTCTTTAACTTGTTTCAGAATTGCACACATTTTTCAGGTATCAATGAGTATTTCGGATCACTTTGTCTTCATAGGAGTCTTACAGCAATTGCTAGTTTTGTTAAAGTGTTTACAATTTCTGATAATTTTAAGCACATTTTGTTTTTTTTCTTGTTCCCAAATGGCTATTATTTTAATTTTATT
Source organism: Molothrus aeneus (assembly GCF_037042795.1). Lineage (NCBI taxonomy): Eukaryota > Metazoa > Chordata > Aves > Passeriformes > Icteridae > Molothrus > Molothrus aeneus. The sequence goes on along the minus strand of NC_089651.1, from coordinate 54,051,353 downwards.
TGTGATGTTTTGACTGTGCTGTATGAAAAAAGATAACCATTTCTTTCAGAGCCACAGGTCACCATTGCTAATTGACAGTCTAATTCCTATTTAGGTGATAAGTTTCCCAGTTATTTAGCAAGTTGTGAGCTATATAAAACTCTAAACAGTGTGGGATTTATTCCAAACAAACGGTCAAAGAAAGTGGATTTTCAAAGCACTGAGAAAGGGTGAGAGCTGTATCACACCCAACATTGTGTCCACCACAACCTCTCCTAAGCATCGTGGTCTGCAAGATGTGAGTATTGAATTTGTACCATGAACAGGATGTGCAGAAATCAGCCCTTCAGAAGAATGTAGTGCTGCAAATCTCCCTGTTGACATGTCTGACACCCTGGTGGCACTGGGGATCACCCCTGTGAGGTGCACAGAGACAGGAGACACCTGGAGCTGAACCAGCTCACAATGCAGAAGTGAAATTCCTCAGTGTCACTGGGAAGTGGGCAGAGGAGCTGTGAGAACAAGGCCTGATGGAAAAAAACCTGTTCCGAGCTCAGTTTAGTCTCAGTATTAAAAAAGAATGGAGGAGAGAAGAACTTTTCTGTCCTTGTGACTGGCTTCATTCACAAGGCACAGCGCTGTCCACGTGATTTCATTTACCTGCAAGTTCAAAGAGTAGCATGATAATGAAGCTGTCTCTTTTTAATATTCACTTTTCCATAGAGTCCAAAACATTTATGAAATGCTTTCTACTGAAATCTGAACACCACTGTTCCTAAATGTAATGCTTTCAAACCTTCTGAGTAAGCTACACTGCATTGTCCAACTGCACTGTAAATAGAACAAAATTATTCCTAAAGTTAATTGAAAAAAAGAAAATCTGCCTCTATTTGCATTCATAAAAAGCTAACCTGACATCCCAAAAGCAGCTATTATATGTCAGCATGTCATGTGCATTGGGAATATCCAATCCAATTCGCAGCTCATAAATGTCTAATTAAAAAAATATATATACAACAATTTTAATTGGTTCATTGCATCATTTGTTTTTATTACAGTTTTAAACTCTTGCACAATAGTCCGGGCTAAATCTCTCTCAATTTGCAGGGAAAAAACAACTATGAAGAAGGATATTGAGCAAAGATAAGTAGGAATTCAATAATCACCATATGTGCAGGTATAGATAAATGGCTGATTGTTGGTTAGAACAGAAATCTGGGGTTTAATAAATCACAAAGTAGTTTGGATCTATCTGTGACAGATTTTTAAAATGCCAGAAGAGTCAGTATAGAATTAAAAACCAGAGTCAAGTAAAAGGTTCACACAAAACTCCAAGCTGAAGACTGTAATAGATATATATGTGAGAGCACAATGCATCTGGTTTAAAAAAGACAGAAAAATCAGAAAATTACTCTTATGGTTGGTTTTATCACAGTTGGGTTTTAGAATGCTGCAGCAAAGAAAGTTAAAGAAATATCTTATGGCTAACTCAGTTTTTATCTGATACTTGATAAAGAAAATTCAATTCATAATTATTTATGAACCAACATCAAGGAGTTTATTGCTCTGATTACTCACTAATCATTTCCCGTAAATGGAGTGACCTAAAAATCCCATATAATCAATAAAGTAGTAAGTTTCAGATTTAAATCACTGTACCTTGTATTCTTGAGTAAACCTTTGGGTAATTTACAAAGGCTGTTGAATTTTATAGTAAGTGTTTTTCAAACCAAGCTGGATTCTAAACAATAATGACTTTTTAATGTGGATCTGTGATTACATTGTCATAGTGAAATACGAGAGTCTTTGACTGCATTCGAAATGAGGCAGAGGGTGAATTACTCCGAAGGCACAGATTACCATAGCCTCAGGTAAAGCAATCTTCATAAATTAAACTCCAATCTAAAGTGACCTGTCACTACAAACCTGTTGCTACTCTCAGTAACTTAAATTTCAGTGTACAATTTGTAAACAAGTTCTTTTCCTATTACCACAATGCGGGAGAGTTACTTTGCTAAAGTGCTTTAAAACGAATGTGAGGGAGTAGAATTATACAGAGCATTTTATGGGTTTCTTTTCCATAATTTCAAAAGCTGTTAGTTTAGGAAATGCAACTTGTTGTCTGCTAAAATGTTTATGCTTTTAAGATCTTTAAAGCTGTCAGCTGAAGGAGCCTTCGGCAGAAACAACAACTGCAGCACTTTGCTAACTCATTTTTGATACACTGAGCATCTTTGACTCTCATATTCGGCAAGAACATCTACAGTTCAATGGTATTCAAAAATGTTGTGTACATTTAGATGCTTCAGCTGCCATTTCCCAAAGGGTTTTCTGGTTTTGCCGTACCTCAGTTTGGGGAAATACAGTTTATAAATGTCTTTTTCAGAGATGCCAGAGCAGCTGTCTTCTGAAAATCATATGGCTTGTGAGGGCTTTGCTCAGGGTTGGCTTTGGACATGAACAGCAGAAATAGCAGATAGTCATCCTGCTGTAGGGATCCTGTAAGCATGGAGGTCCTGACCCTTGGTAGTTTTCACCGAGCCCACTCACATCCCAGCAGATCCTACACATCTGTTGGCCCAGCAACTGCTCTTCCAGTACTCGCTGTGCCACCACTCAAAGTTTGTAAAAAACTGAAAGGTTACCCCATGAAGAGCTGAGCTAATTCATTGGAGTTGTACATTTTGATTTTCAGAAAGCAAGAACAAAGTATGTCTCCTTCTTAAGAAGATTTAACTTTTGTTAAACAAAGTATGTCTCCTTCTTAAGAAGATTTAACTTTTTTTACTTTTTTTTTTAACTTAAGATATTTAACTTTTTTTACTATATTTTCTGCAAAGAAGAAAGTTTAAAAGTCGGGAATGGAAAGTGAAACACATAGTTTTGCTGGCACAAAAACTAAAATGAAACATTTTATGAAAATATTTTCAACTTCTTTTAGACTTACTTTCAAAGCCTAGAAATTAATCCCATGATGCTTAGGAAAGCCTTATATTTATTGCAACTATCTAAAAGAACAACAGTCAATGGCTAACAACTGCAAGTTCAATTTGTTTTGAGCAATATCTTCATATTCGTAGAGCATGTGTCTGTGTTTTTTCCCCACTGGTTTGCTCTTTAGTTTAACAAAAATCTCAGTCAGCTTCACATACATGACAAACATGATGGTCTCGCAGTGTGGGGTCTAGGTTTGAGTCACAAGCTCGGTTCTTGGCTCCCTGCAATGACTGGTTTATACATAGGAAGGTAATGAGGCAGAAAAGTTTCTCTACTCTTCCCCCTCTGGAGGGTGAAGAATTCCTTACTTAGAATGACAGGTCTGGGTCATGAAGACATTTCTGAGCACCTGAGCAGAGCAGGTTGAAGAGGACCAGATTTAGCATGTACCAAATCTCTCTCAATATCAGGTTTCCAGGCTTCCTTCAGGATAATCATCTTCCTCAGCCTATTTGGATATTAATATTATGTCCACTTCCTAAATTCTTCTTTATCCTTGTTTCATCCATTCTCTCATCATAATCATTGAGAATGCCTCAAGAAAACAGGTTTTGTACAGACATTTTATATCTGCCAGGCTGTTTGCATCACGTGCCCACTTTCTTTAGGGCCAGAAAAATTGAATTGATGTCTAATTTCAATTTCAACCAAACTTGATGTCTAAAGAGATCCTATTTTTGTATGAGTTGTGTGAACTCTTCTCTGCATATCTTTCCACACAAAGACCCTGCAGATGCTAGAAAATCTACCTTAAGGTGGTGGAAAGGAAGAAGCAAGCCTAAAATAGAAAGCTGGCCAAGTTAGATTATTAACTTTGTATTGCATTTTGAGGAAACTCAGCTGAAACAATCAGGAAAAAAAAAAAAAAGAAAAACAAAAACCCACACCAAAATAGAAACCCATAAATAAAAAACATTTTTCAGTTCTCACATTGTCTGCATTTTTAAGCATGCATAAAGATGCCTCTAGGAATTTTTGCATTTGGTATTTTGTCTAGACATAAGTGCAGCTGCAAACATTCTGATCCTGCTGAGTAGTTCAATTTGTAGTTCATGCCACATCCTATCAGATTTCCAAGTATTGAGCTTCTTCACAGATTTTTCCCTACTAATTTTATCACAAAGACCAAATGTAGCAGCTAGAAGAAGCATGCTCCATCGTGCAGGAAAACACAGCTGTATCTCCTGTACTACCAGCACTTCCTCAGGGCCATGGCTGGAACCACTGGCCCAGCACACAGATCTCTCATTCCACACCTCCCTTTACCTGCTCTTCAGCAACACTCCTTGCCCAAAATAATTTATTCCTTTTACAATGGTCTCTTTAAGTGAAAGACTCTGTTCTCCAGTACACCCTGCTTTTTTCACTGCACCTTGGCCTTCAGGGAATGTCTGCTGAAATCAGTGCCTACACATTTGGTAAGGAGCAGATAAGCAGCTTCCACCTGTGCATGGAAGCATTGCTGTCGAGCCTGTTGAGACAGTCTGGCTGCAGGCACTGGCTTATTTGCTCTGCTGCCAAGAATATCAATTGGATACTACATTTGCTATTGATCCAAAGGAAGATTTTGTTGCTGTTGTTGTAAAAAATGTGAATGCATTATGCAATGTCATGTAACGCTATAAAGCAAAATAAAAGGTACAGAAGGGAAAGAAAGCAGCAGAACAGAAAGAAAGCAACATTAGCTCTGCAGATTTTCCAGCCTATAATGGAATGTTTTGGCAGATGGGCAAAAAAATCCATGGCATATCTATGGGTGTCTGAGTCTGGAGATGATTCAGCTCCTCTCTGCTCTGCCTTGATGAGCTTGTCTGTGATGACTAAAAGTACAATCAGGCTGGTTGATATCATATTTGTAACACCTTAACTGAGAAATAAACATACCTGGAGCAGCACAGAATGCTCAAAGATTAATCTGGAGAATGGGTTTCATTGTCCTCCCAGCCTGAGCTGCTGCACACCAGGCAAAGAGCTGTGGGGTGCTGCAAGGGTCTGTGAGCCCTTTGTTCTGCCCATCTCTTTTCCCTGCTTCTCAAGGGGAAATCTCCTCCTCTGGGTTCACAGTGGGTCCATGACCACTGGCGGAGAGACCTCACATGTGGTGCAGATGAGGGACCCACAAAGCAGTGAAAGACGTGTTTGTGAGGGAAGGGGCTTTTGGAGGCTGGGCTCCTGCTCTCCCTGCCAGCTGAAACAACTCTTCTCCCAAGGATTGCAATAGCTCTCTGAGCAGATTTCAGTGTGTTTTGCACTGACAGGTGTCCCATGCTGAGATGGAGGCCATGAAAGCCAAGTGCACTTTTCTGCACTTTTAAGGAGGTTCCTAGATAGTCATGAGCCAATCTCTCACGGGTCTGGTTGTATTTCTCATATCACATCTGTGAGTGTTCTGTCACATTTAGAAGAACTACTTAAGGTGCTTATGAATTCTTATTTTTATGTACTTGTTTGCAGCTCCAAGCTGTAGGTTTATGCTATTCCTTCCTTGGCCACAGCAGGGAAATGGCAGAGAAATCATGACACGTGTGACATCTTGGTATCTGTGCCAGTGACTAAATGGGAAGGTAGATCAGCTGGATGCTAATTTGCAGGGGATGCAACTCCTAACCCTGTGAGCTTTTGTTCTGCCCATGATCACAGTACCCTGTGGTACTGTCTGCCTGCACATTTAGCAATATGCCCTGAGCAAAGGTTCTCAGTCTGCTAAAGGAAAAGGAGTCAGGTTCAGTCTGTGTGGCCCCACAAGGACCCAGCAGTTTATTCTGTCTTTTCTTCTGACTTCTAACATGGATATTTTGTGTTTATGAAGTCCTTGAAGGGATATATAATTACAGAAACAAATCACACTTTTGGCACAGCAAGAAATACAGCAATGTGGATAAAAGAAAATACAGCTCATATTCCTGCCTCATTTTTCTTCTAGTGCTCCTAAATCATCTTCTCCTTAAAGCAGGGCCTCCTGAGTTTGGGATGCCCTACAGGAATTCTCAGCTTCTCCTGTGAACATGGAGCTTTTACTTCTCTGTCACATAAAATCAGCTTCCTTGTGTCTTAGCTGTTGCACTGTTCCCCTCCCCAAAAACTCATTTTTCTCATTTGAACGTGTGGACCTTTTGTATTGGGTTTATATGGCCAGGTTTTGTTATCAGGGAAACTACAGGGGTGGCTTCTGTGAGAAGCTTCTGGAAGCTTCCTCCATGTCCAGCAGAGCCAATGCCAGGCTCCTCCAGGACATCCCCACTGCTGGCCAAGGCTGGGCCAATTAGAAAAGTTGGCACACCCCTGTGATAACATATTTAAGAAGAAGAAAAAATTATTTCACAGCTGTAATTGCAGCTGGTCCCCTCCAAGTCAGAGTATTCTGTGATCTCGGACTGCTCTCCCTGACCAGGATCAGGAGAAACATGTGATGAACTGACCATATGAAAAATTGACCATAATTCCCATTCCTTGGGGTGGAGGAGGTAGAGCTGGGAAGGAGGTGGTGGTGGGGAGAAGTTGTTTATAAGGTCTGAATTTTACTTCTCATTATCCTGCTCTGATTTTGTTAGTAATAAATTCAGTTAATATCTCTAATTTGAGTCTGTTCTGCCCATGACAGTAATTGCCGGATGATGTCTCCCTCTCCTTAGCATAACCCATGAACCCTTTGTTATATTTTCCCTCTCCAGCTACAGAGGGGAGTAATAGAGAGGCTTTGGTGGGTGCCTGGCATCCAGCCAGGGTCAACACTCTGCACTTTTCCATTCATTTTTTCTGAGAAATGCAAACAATCCTCAGGCCATGTGACTATATTTGTAATATGTGCATGGCAAAACTTAGAGATGACAGAGAGATACATTGCACACTAAATGGAAAATAAATCTAAACACTCACCAGCTTATATTTAGCATAAGCATCAATCAGTGTGTTCCAGCAGATCTGCTCCAACATAGCCCACCGTGGATGCAAGCCAAAATCTGAGCAGCAACAAACAGCCCATTATCAATCCATTAGTCCTCACTGACTGAGCTATACACATAAAATCTTGTTTTACATGCATACTCCTGCCATTCCCCAGCAGAGATAATGAGATTACATGTGCTGTATCACTCAGCCCAGAAACTTGTCACATTCTAATGAGTTTCTTCTCTCTGCCCACAGACACAAATAAAATACCTGCTTTTTCTATTGTTACCTAAGAGGTACCCAGCAGCCAGATACTTGCTCAAGAAAACGTAATGACACCCTGCAGCACCCAGCTAACACACGTGGGATGATTATTGCCAGTTTTGTCGGTCATTTGCATCACAAGGAGACAGAAAAGCACAGGTTGTGGCTCCCACGACAGTGCTACAAGCTGGGAAATTGAAAGTGGAGCATCCCTCAATCCCCCATTTTCAATATAAAAAAAAGAGCCTTCCTTCCTTCCTTCCTTCCTTCCTTCCTTCCTTCCTTCCTTCCTTCCTTCCTTCCTTCCTTCCTTCCTTCCTTCCTTCCTTCCTTCCTTCCTTCCTTCCTTCCTTCCTTCCTTCCTTCCTTCCTTCCTTCCTTCCTTCCTTCCTTCCTTCCTTCCTTCCTTCCTATCCTTCCTTGGTGACACAGCTGGGACAGCTGAACCCAGCTGACCACAGGGATACTCCACATCTTATGGTGTCTGCTCATTATATTAAGCTGGGGAAAGAGAAGGAAGGAGGGGGACATTTAGAATTATGGCATTTGTTTTCCCCAGCTTTTTCTTTACTTGTTAAAATGTCCTTATCTCAACCCACAAGTTTTATCAATTTACTCTTCCATTTCTCTCCCCTCTCCCACTGTAGGGGACGGAGGGAGAAGCTGTATGAGGCTGAGTTGGCAGCTGGGGTTAAACCACAAAGTTTTTCCTTTCTAAACCTGTGAGTATTCTGTAAAACAACTAATTAGGTGCTCATTCCTTCTCTTAACACAGAGTAATGCCCTTAGCAAGCACACAACCATAGCTGGATGTGGCCAGCCTCAGAGAGCACCTGGAAGAAGTTTCCCCACCCAAAATGCCACTTCTTTCAAAAAATCCTTTTGGGAGAGTCATTTCTTTGTCTTTTCCACAGTAGCCTTCTCTCCTACCAAATGGTGGGTCCACTGGTGATTCACCCAGGGAACTCCACCCCTTGGATATTGATGGGACAGTGCCACACAGGAAGAAACTTCCTGCGTGTCCCACAGTGCTCCTGCAGCACTACAGTCCACAATGTTCCATTTCAGGGTGTCCAAGTGCACTGTAAGTGGTGCACATACTTCTTTGGAATAAGGCTGCTTTTTGTGTAAAAGGGAGAAAAGATGCCTTTGTGGAAGTCCCTGTACTAAAATTCTGCTTTGACATGCTGATCTGCAAATGGCTTCCTTTGTTTTAGCAGGAAAAACCCTGTTATAAATAAAAGAAGAATCTAGCTGCTCATTTTTACTTTTTGATACTGGATAGGTCTCCATTTTGCTGAAGAGCTGGAAAGGTAAAAATATGTACAAAGGGATGGCCAATTTATGCCCCAGATTTTAAAGCAGAATAGCTCATTGATCTTGTCTGGTAGATTTGCTTAAAATTCAGTGGTACAATATGTCTTAGAGCCTGAAGAGACGAGTGAGGATCTGTATAGCTTGCGTGAGCCGAGGAGAAAAAGGAAAAAATCTCCCATTACTGTATAGAGTGGTTGTCTTTTCAATTATGGATGAAAAGATGAGTATAACCCTGAGGGGTTGGATTCAAACAGAATGCAAGGGGGGGAAGAGCCCTAAAAACAAGCAAAATCTTTACTAAGAGCTGATTAAAAGGGAACATAAATGTCTGGAAGTGTTTTGAAGAAGGAAGTGCAATGGAGTGGGGGAAAATGGTTATGGTGGAATATGGAGTAATGGTACTAAATTAACAAAAGGAAAGGGTCTGTTGAATATCAATAGAATCCTTTCTGTTTTCCTGTGGCATCATCTCCCAAGGGAAGTTGCAGAAGCTCCATCATTTGAGTCCTGGCAAATGACTGGGGACAAACCACAAGAAAGTGAGGTTTAAGGCACATTACTGAGATGTTCAGGTATGGAATTACTGACCTAGTGGCTCATTTCTCCCTCCCCCCATTCCCTGGGAAGAGACAGCATTAATGAAAAAGGGGAAAAAAAAATCACCGGGGCGGAGTAGAGCTCCTGTTAATACATGAGTGGCAGTGCTACGGCAGCAGCAGAAAGAAGCAAAAAGATGTGTCCAAATAGATTGAAAATACTGGTGATGGGGGAGGGAAATACACAGAAAAAAACTAAATGGCATGAGGAGTGAAAAAGAGCAGGCGAATGGGCTGGCCAGAGGCTAGCAGTGCCCCTGGACAGGGACAAGAAAGCTGCATAAAGGCACTTGTGCCCTGGCACGATTTCTTCTGCAAGGGACTGCTTTTGGACACTCTCTGCTTCTGTCATAAGGAAATGTGTTCCTAGTAATTCATGAAGCAAAGGGTTCTTGCAGAATGTGTTCAGAGAATACAGAGCATCAGACAGGGTAGGAGGTGACACTTGTACCTTCCCAGGCCACTTATTATTCCATGTCTCCCATCACCTGGCAGAGCTTATAACTTCCTTTGAAAGGAAGGTCCATGCATGCTTCATAATGCTGATAGTGCCCATTTTGCACCTATATTTAATTACCTTATTGAAGGGTCTCAAATATATCTTGAAGCATTCCTTGGCTAAGCCCCTGGTGCTGCAGGGGAGACTGGCCTTTTCCAAGAGATGGAATGGGGCATGTGGTTCAAGCAAGGCCATGAAACATCAGATCAGGAATCACAAATGCTGCTTGTGAGCCCCCAGGCTGTTGCTCAAAGCCCATATCTGGTCTTGAATCCCTGTTTTCTTTATGAATATGCACCTCTTCCACTGCTTAAAGTTAAGCATGAGCTCTGAAGGGTTTCTTGAACAGACCATCTAACTAGAGTATGGCAAAAGATATTCCACCCAGATGGCTCAATAATTATTTCAATGAAAAAGAATCAATCCTTTTTGTGTGTTCGGAATCTGACCATTTTGTTTTCCTTTAAATTCAACTGAAACCTTTACTGCTGCACAGAATCACTGCAAGAACAAGGGTCAGAGGAGGCACTAAGGAAAAAGGCAACTGAACAGAGTTTCTCTTCTTTCCTGAGATCTTTAAATAGAAACATAAATTTTTTCATAAAAGTGTGTCCAATAGCTAAAAATTAAATCCACTCAAAAAAGCAAGAATTCATTGTTTTAAAATTAAGATTAAATAGTCATAGGGCAAATTGCCCCTCATGAGGACAGCAGAGAAAACTAATTTGATTTCTATAATATAAGACAACAATAATTATTAAGTTTCATAAAAATAATTTCAACCATCTTAAGAGGAGGCTATAAATGCTAAGTATATTGTGTCAAAAATTAACATATGAACTTCAAATTTGTGCACCAATTCAAAATCAGATTTAACAAACAGCAGTTATTAAAGTCAATTGATGAGAATTCCATTATAAAACCAAATGAAATCTTAACTCTACATGAAATAAATATTTTTTTCAAAGCCTAAGCAGAATGCGTTAACACGCAATGATCCCAATTATGTATTAAACTCAATTATTTTCATTATTACTTTTCTATTAAGGTGACATGATTAACTCCATTCTTATTAGTCTCAGTTCCAATCCTAACTGCATCTCAACTTTGGTATCTTCTTGCGTGGAATTTGTTCACAGAGTTATTGTAAATAAGCCTGCTCCCCAGAGGTCTATAAAGGGAGGTGTTTTGTGAAAAATAAAACAGCACTGTGGTTTAACCAGCAAGTTGGTGAAGTGATGCTTTTCATCAGCTTTGGCAGCATTTTGAATGGAAGAGTCAGAGTATCAAGGTTCAAGAACTCAGTTGTTTTGTTCTTATCCAAGTTAATCTCATGGCTGTGTTTTTGAAATGAACACTTTGTTTTTTCGCTTTTTCCTTCTTAACCAAAGATCTGACCCAGTTTGAAATGCAGAAGCTTCTTCTAACATGACCTGGACTCCAAATCAGGTTCACTCACCCCAGCAAAGGATTTGTCATTAGCATTAACATCTACAGTGATTGGACTAATTCAATGTGTTAATGCAGCAAGTTTTTTCAAAAATATTATTTTATTATAACACCATCTTCATGCATGTGGAAATCAAAATTAATGGCTCTGATTTTGAAGTAATTTATTTGTGTGGGTTTTGAATCTTGAAGTATTCATCATTCTTCACATATTCCTTTTTCTAGTGTAATTTCTGACAGCCAGAAGTTGTCTTCAGCATTTATAAATTTTCTAATGCTAGCAAGATGTGAAAGTTCCTTGGGAAAGTGTTTTTAGTCCTAGTGAGTCATGAAAGGAGACTTCATCAGCTCAGCACCTCTCTAGTGGTTTTTCAGTAACCGAAAATGAGGCTTACAAAATTTTTGAAAGATGTAATATGCCCACCCTGTAAAACAAATACAGAAGTCAGAAATGTTAGTCAGATCTATTCTCATTTTCACTGGGGAACCTTTGCTGCATTCCTAGGAAAAGCTTTGAGCTTTGGCTTGAATGAGCACTACTGGATTTGATGCACTCTCCCCCTCACACAGGGCTCCTGTCTGTAAATCAAGAACATCAAAACTGGTCCAAAATCCCTGCCTTCATTGACTCAGTGTGATGTTTGCACCCCATCCTATCTTGGAAGGTCCCCTTCCAACCCAAACCTTTCCATGATTCCATGATTCTATAATATCGTGTCTGTGCCTCAGCAAAAGCTTTTTGTTTATTCATTTGATAAATTTCTTTGAGTTTAAAGAAAGGAATTAATTTCACTTATTTCTTTATGTGATCATTAGAAAAGCTTTTAATGAACATAGTAAAACCCAACTAATTATCACAATGGCATTTAACTCTAAATAAAATTGACAGGAAGCAAGAATATGATACATATAATTTTGCACAGTTTATTAAAACACATTTATCAATTTTTTCCTCCTAAAGCAACCTGATCATATTATTCCATGATAATTTAGCTAATATTTTTTCTGTGCATTTAATATTTAAGTGGCTTTTACTGATATTAAAGTCATAATGCATTTTATGGAAATTACCTTGCATTCTAATTACTTTTCTTGGTGAGGAATGGTAAACAGAATTATCTCGTTATGCTTGTTGTAGATGAAAGCAAAGAAATATTTAATGAGAAGACACTGCTAAAGGAAAAAAGAAAAATCCATATTCAGATTTTTTTTTTAAATGAGTCCGTTTTGCCATCAATTCAGAGACACAGGACTCCTGGCACCAAAGCAGGAACCAGGCGTGCAGGTGAACAACAAAAGGCTCTGAATGGCAAGCTGGATGCTTTTAACATCAGTACTTCCCTCGTTTCCATGGCCTGTCCAAATGTAAGCTGAGGAGAACTGGGAGGAAGACAATGTGCTACCACAAGAAAGCAAGAAACACAAACGACTGTGTCCTTGAGCCCGAGCTGTCCCATGCTTTTAGTAAATGAATTTTCTGTTGGAAAGCTATGAATTGTAGCTACAAAGATGGAGAGGTCATGGCCTGTGCAAAGATGGAGAGGTCATGGCCTTGTCCTTTTTTTCCCCCCAGTTCTTTATGTGGAATATACTTACTTCTCTGGAAAAATAGAGGAATTAATCATGGAGAAATCAAGTTTTCCAGCCAACTCTTCTCTCAGTTTCTCTACTGAAGCTTAAGTAGAGTCAAAAACAAGGCTGGATTACTGTCTCTGAAAACAAAATGGTATATTTTTTTTAATGAGCCTTTATGAAAATGAATATGTGCTTTGGCACTATTTGAATGAGGTCTCCTCTCTTTCATAAGCCATCTCTGGGAGGTATGAGATGGAGTCTGGCTCCAGGGAAATCATGGTTCACTGGCCACCCTGTGTCTGGACATCTCTCTGAAAATCAAAATGCACCATGGCTCTTGCTTAGTTGGCATGACTTTGTAACAGCTGAAGAGCTGTCACCAGAGCAGCTGAATGGCAGGTACAGTATGTAGCAGAAATAAGTAGAAAAGGAGGAATAAGTGGACAGTTACACCAAGAAATGAAATTCCAGGTGTTGTTTCTGTGGGGATCTGCAAATTTCTCTGGATTTGCATTTTTCCTTTCTTTTGCACGGGCACAGGGGTTCCCATCCACCCACCAAGACCTACGCACATGGCAGCAATGGTTACACCATAGGTCATATATTTCATAATTATATTATATATATATATATATATATATATATATATATATATATATATATATATATAGATATAGATATATATATATATAAAATATATAGATATAATTATATAATGTATAACCACCTATTTGTGGTTGTAATTGTGGTAGTTCCACCCTTGTGAAAGGATATCTCTGAGGCTTTCATTTAGTTTAAAAAGATTGTCACATTTCTCCTCCATATGTTCTTAATTTCAAGGGTCAGTATTTTCTGTTTGCATTTTCAAACTCCCCAGTAAGACAAATATTGTAAGATTGTTGTTGCTAGCACTTGTTTTCTTTTCAACCTTCCCATTCTGGTAGCTTTTGAACATCAGGTGTTAAAGGCAAGTAGATGGAAAATGTAGAGTTAAGCTTTAACTCACACAGAAATTTCAAATTCAATTTAATATTTCAATTTAATTGAAATATTCTGTGAATTTCTGTCTACACTAAGCAAATTTTTCTATTTAGGGGAGGGAGACTAGAAAGTTCTGTGAATACTGCCTATTTTGCAATTTGCTAAGCTTTCTTTCCACTATGAAATGACCTTTAAATAAACTGATTTTAATTTGCTTTTCAGCTCATTCTTTCTATTTTTTGATCAGCAAGCAAAACCAGCAAAGAAGGCCTTTAGTCCCCTGTCATCACTGAAAACATCACTATAAGCTCTAATGCACTAGCCCAACCCACTAATCTATTTATTCCTTTTTAGCCAAAACATCTTCTGCAACCCCTCCCATAGTTCTGCAAACAATAATTGCAATTATATTTCACAATTGTATTAAGGATCAGGTTATCTGTGTAAAATATTTAGAAAGGTCAGTGTCTCATATGTAACTTATAGGCAAAAATAAAATTACCAACGAATGTCATTGATATTTATTGCAAATGCTCTATAACATTCCGAGTTTGTCATACACATTTCTCCCTGTAATAGAGCATGTTTCTAAAATGGATTAAATCCTGATTTGATTTTAGTACTCTACATATTACAAATGCATTTAATTTTAAGTGACAAAATAAAATGTAGCAGATGACATCCTAATCTGATGTATAGCAGCTTCACCAGAAACTCCCTGTGAGATACATCTTTTTTTAGTAAAAAATGTCAGTGTTCCTTGAGTTAGCTCAACAGGGCCTTGTGTTCAATCAGCACCACACTTCAGTGTCTTCTCTTAACTAAATGTTACCAAAACTGAAAGGGTCTCAGCAAGAGAGACAAAAAGCAAGGTGAAGGAGATTTATTTGCTTTACTAGGCACAAAGAGCACTCCCTGTTGCTGTGCTCCAGCTTATTTGAATAGACAGCAAAGACAAATGCAGGCAGCACTTTTAAAGGTCCACTGGAAGACTTACCATTGGATTTTAAAGACTCAGGATCAGCAGAGATAGAACAAATGTGATGTGTCTGTGTGTCAAAGGCACAGTCTTGTTTTGGAGGTCGCTGGGTATCTCACTGATGGAAAACAAATGAAGGAGTAATAACATTAACTGAATGATTGGGTTATGGGCATTATTTTCTCCAGAATCCTTCAGAGGCTTCAATGTGTTGACTTCAGCAAGGCAAAATCCTCTCAGGGCATCATGACCATTATGACCTCTCTTCTTTCAAATTATGTTAGTTCTGAATAACAATTATGGAAATTAACTTATTAGTGCAAATTGATACATGATGCTGGGCCAGCAGAATTGACTATTCAGTATTATTTTATTTATTTAGGCTGCAGTACCGGTTACAGGGCAATAAATGGAGACTGACTCTATCATTAATGTAGAAGGATATTTAAGTTATGGGTATAACAAGAAATTCATTTATGTGAAATTTACCTCAGAAACATCAAGCAATATTCTGGTATTATCTGCAATTTGCTGTGGTTGGAAAAGAAAAGAAAGGGCTAACACAACACCAAGTCTAAGAACTAAGAAATTATATTTGTTCTTTGAGTATCAGTAAGAAATCTTTGTTTCTTTAAAACAATTTGTGCCATCTTAGAAGAGGAACACATTTTTTTGTGTTGCGTACTTGTTCAGGTCTTCCCTCATTCACCCCTTTTCCACCACATTTGTGGGAAGTGCAAATTGGACATAAAACTGAGTCCTTGTCCCAAGGCTGCCAGTGGTGCTGAGACTTCATCGGGATCTCCTGAGGACCACATGGACACCTCCCCATGCTAATGCAGGAGGAGGTGTCCCATCTGCCCAGCCTCAGGGAAACCCCTCATCTCTCCAGGAGAAATTAGGGAAAGCTCTGCAAGTGCCAAGCCCCACCCCAGCAGGCCCCCTAACATGGAGGAAAGCCCATGTGCATAAACACCTAATGTGGCCTCCGCCGGGTTTTGGGGAATCCCTGGCGGGCTTCAATGGGTCCGGATAGAGCCGTCCTGTTCAGCACAGCCTGTCCGAGCTCCCAGGCAGCTCCCAGCCACAGGCCACCTCAGCAAGCTCAGGTCTTAAGTGATTATCAGCTCATTTTGTGATTCAGCTCTGTGGGAACCCAGAACATCCCTCTGGCAGTCCAGGACAGCCAAGATCCCTGCCAGGGGGCTCAGAAGCCCTGGCACGAAGCTCAAAACACCTGGGGTTTTGATTATGACCCGTGGGGCAAATTACCAACCTTATATGAAGACCAGCAAGCCACAACAGTTTAAGTAGAATAATAGTGAAGTTATCACGGGGTGAAAAAGTAGATTTTGGGGTTTCTGGTATGGGGGTTCAGGAGGCAAGATGGAGGAAACGGGGCGTGTCCAGCCTTTCTCCTTCTTCTTCTTGGCCTCCATCTTCTGCTGTGATGTTGGCACTTTTGGATTGGTTTAGAGTAGAAACTCACTGTCTAACATAGGTGATAGGTATTGGAAAGTAATTGTAAACATTGCACATGTAGTTTTTAGTATAAAGACATAACACTGCCCCGGGGGCAGGCAGAGTGCCTGGAACTGTCCTGCTGGATGGACCACAGCAGGGCAGGAGAAAATTTTTTATAGATAAGATACAATAAACAACCTTGAGACTGAGAAATGAAGAGCTCTGACTCCTTCTTCAAGTGCCAGGCTGGGAAAAGAGACTTTCTAACTTTTCTCGGGTTACTCTGACAAGCTAGAGATCCCGACAAGCTCTTTGCTTGCTAAGTGCAGGGAGAGAGAGGAGAAGTGTTGTGTGAGGTTCCACAGGAGTGTCTTTATTGATCTTCTGCAAAGGTTCTCAGGGACAGCTCTTCTGCCAAGCTGGGCAAAAGTAGGGGTTTTTATAGGATACAGGAGTTTTAGAAATTGTCCAATAGTAGAGGTCAAGGGGAATGTGACCTATAGTCTTACAGAGAGATAAGCCCTTTCTGAAGGCAGAAGAAGGGGCTTCTGTAAGGTCCAGTCATCATGACTCGGCATTTCCTATCTCAGGCTGCCATGGAGGCCTTGCAGGCCCTATGCCTGCTACAAACACCTGTGGAGGGATACAGAATGTAAGAAAATAGTGCAAAAGGTAATCTCACACCTGAGGAGTTGCAGCTGTACTAATCACCTAAGATTAGGAGCAGGCCTGCCCTTCATAGGCCACAGCTGTGTCCAATAAGAAGATGAGTGCTACAAAAGAGTGGGTTAGCTGGGTGAGGAGAGAGTTGGTGTTTGTTGGTTGTGCTGTGAGGAGATGCCCATGAGAAATCACCAAGAAGGTATGGGACTTTTGAAATAAGATAATGATAAATGCCCACCTCGTATGAGTGTGACCTAAACCCCACAGAGCTCCCACAGACACAGGAGGTAGCTCCCTGCTGCAGCACCATCCACCAGAAAGTCCATGAGGAAAACCTGAAGGAGAATAAGCCTTTCAGTGTGGCTGGCTGCATTCAGATGCAAATTTTTGTAAAGCTGGAGATTATCACAGAACCATGGGACCACAATGACCTGTCCTGAGCCTTGTGTAGGACACCTCAAATCAGCTTTGCCACTGCCTGTGCCAGGTGGGCACTGAGCCCTTCTAATCTGGCCTCTGTTGCTCCAATTAACTGGGGACAGCCCCCGAGGCTTTAGTGTGTTTGCATCAACAGTCTGACCATCACACATAATGAGGAGAAAAATAAAACCATCACACATAATAAGGCGAAAAATAAAATTCAGTGTATGTTTACATGGAAGCCGATTTTCTTGGGGAAAGGTAAAGATTATTTTTTCACCTTCTTTCATATTTCTGCAGGGAAGTACAGTAGCAGCAGTTGTAAAGCAAATTTTAATGATATGCCTGAATGTCACAGTTAAATCTCTGACAAGTTTTTACAATGGCAGCATTTTGATCTTTTTTTTCTTTCTTCTTATTTGACCCTAGAGATTACAATCAAAAGCTTTCTTTTTTTTCTTTTTTTTTTTCTTCACATTAAAACATTCAAACTTAACATTAAATCTTATCTGGAAATTGACAAAGCCTGTGATTCAAAATGAAGCAGGGAGATTACAAATACTGACACTGTTCAAGGAAAAAAAAGTTTAAGTTTAAAAATTTAATTATTATTTAATTTCTTGTATTTGCATATACCATGGAGTGTTTGGAGGAAGTCTCATTCTTTGCAATTTTACCTGCTTATCTGTGTAATGACACCTGACTGTGCAGCTCCCGCTGGTCATTTCAGTCATCAGCAAGAATTTGAGTGCAAGGATGTTCTGTGAATGCTTGTTTTCCCCTGGCTGTTTCAAGGACACTTGGGAGAAAGCAAGGAATTTCCAAGAAGCTCTGGCTGTACCAACTGCCCAAGCAGTATGTGCAGCAGGGGCAGTGAAAAAGCTCAGAGAACAGCACCCTGTATGTTTGCATCAGGATTAAACCAGAAGCCTCCAGAGCAAAATCAAAGCACAAAGGAGCCAGGGGCTGCTGGTTGTGGTACAACAGATTCAGAGCCTTGGAGCACAAGGCAAAGAGGTAGAGATGCAAAATGACCTCTGGCTGGGAAGATACCAATGGTGTAAAAGATCTCTATCTTTCTCTTGCATAGTACAGGCATGAAAAGGCTCAGAGGTTTGGAAGAGTTCCTGGAAAACAGCGAGCAGCTGCTCAGTGCCATGTCTAAGTGCCACATGAGGACAAGGAGTGCCCTGGGTGCCCCAGCTGCCCCATGGGGCCAGCAGAAGCACAGGGGATCACTCTGTGCCCAAGGCCATGCCTGCTCCTGAGGCAGGTGGGGAAGCAATGGCCCAGGAGTGTGGGGAACAGGTTGGAATGCTGTTAGCTCAGTAAACCATTCCCTTAAAACAGACTCCTTCCATACAATCTGCTTATAGAAATACCCAGCACAGGGCAGCTCCTCTCTGCCTGTGTTTTTCGTGCTAAACTCAGAGGAGAATTATCTTCAAAATTCACCCACTAGCCCCAGTGAGGAGTTTTACCTGCTCAGAGGGATCCATTCTGCTTGCTTGAGAGGGGCATGGGAGGGATAGGGAGGAAGGGAGAACATTTCATCCTGCTCAGAAGCTGCACAAAGCAGTGTGGTGCTCTGAGCCCTCACACACAAACGGGACAATGCAGGACCAATAGGAGCTCTGAGAGCAGCTGTTGGGCAGCTCTCACTCCTGTCTGTTTTGTCATGAAAAAGGAAAAATAAGGATAATGGTATCCATAACTCTTCATGAGCACTTTAAACCTGAAGCTATCTTGGTGCAGCTTAAATCAATATAATATCTGAAATTTTCCTTTCTGAACCCTTTCTTTTTCTTCTTAAATGGCAGCTTCCTGAATAATTTTCAGCTGTCATGAAAAAAAAAAAACCCCAAACAGCACCAAGTACCGTGACTCTTCCTTTCTCAGTCCTGATAAATAGATGTGAGTCTGCTGACAAGGAATTCCTGTCAGCTTAGATGTCTGTTATACTTGCATTTTATTCCTCTTAACTTCTTAAAGATTTCTTTGCCCTCTCTGATCCTGGCTGAAACTCAGCCAAGGTCCATTAATAAAAAATAGCAGCACAAATTGAAACTTTTCTAGGAATTCCTTGTTGTGGCCTTAAGTACAAAACTATCTTTTCCTACAAAACTAGTCTTTTCCTCTTCAAAGAGATTTCTTAAAGTTTCATAAAACTATCAGTCTCATCCACTGAAGTGTGCTTTTCAACAATCCTTGTTGCTGTTGAATGTCCATGGCATCACTTTAGTTTAATCACAGAGTTTTCTAGAGAGGTCTCTGGTTCTGTGTCCTTCCTTCACCTGCAGAGTCTGAGATCTGTCTGTTGTAACTTTAGCTGCACCACTGCAATTCAATTAAATATGTGGGAGAGGCATGAAATGTACAGGCAAGGTTAAATTTTTAGTCTTATTCCATGCAAGTATTCATTTCCTTCAAGAATTCATTTCAGGGCCATATAATACTGACACTGTATTTCTCTAGAACTCTATATTTTTAAGGATGTAGAGAAAGTTGGACTCAGTTCTCTGGGATTTTAATTGCTGACCATATATCACCTGTGTGTTATAACAAAGCATAGTCTAACAGGACAGCAGATCTGGATTAATTTGGGAGGCAGAGCTCATGATCATTCATTTTTCCTTTATTACTGATGCCATTTAGCCCATATGAGGAGATCACACAGTGATGTTGCTGCCAGCACACCTTGCTGTATGGCAGTAGGGACTCCTGAGATAGGGGAAAAGAGCTGAGAAGTTGGAAAATGAGAGTTCTGACCCAAGGACCTGACACCAGTTAATAGATTTAGTACTAAATGTAAATTATTGCTAATATAAGAAAGTGGAAGACAATTTTAGCTGTTAATGAGAACAAGTATGAAGTAATTATTTCTTGCCAGTTTTAATGAGAGACAGCAAAGAATGTACCAATGGATTATCACTTTATGCCTGTGTCTTCACTGGAATGAAGCTCCATGTTGGAGCACTAAAGATAATACAGGACAAGATGGAAAAATAACCTAAAATCACTGCTGTGAGAACATCTGTAAAAGTCAAATGCTAAATGAATTCAAGCTCTGCAAATGTTAGGCATTGGCTTTATTTATACATTTTTAACACATCCAACATGATCTTGATTTGAGAGGGAACAATAATGTTATACCAAGTAATTTGTTGATAATAAGTTCTGTCTGGTTTTTGTAATTAAAAAAGTGATTAAGAAAGGCTAAGTCATTAATGCTTAAACTGCTGCTGCTGGGATATGCACAGCAACACAATTTATAAACTTTTGGCAGAGGGATTTATTTACTGATGCTTTTTCAAGAAACTTCTTTCTTCATGGTATTTATAGAATGTGAGAAATAATAGACTGTGATTACGAGCAGAGAAGAGCAATCATCCTGATAAATGCCAGGGAATTATAAAACTAGACCATTGCATAAGGATACAACTGCTGAATCTTGCAGCTCAGCTACTTTGTCTTTTGCATATTCATTACCTCAAGGATAGATGATCAGGTTTGGCAGGTGGTTAGGGGAGCCCTGGAGAAGCCACAGCTTCTGTGGCAAACCCAATGCTCAAGTTCTCAGTCTCAGAAAATGGCCATTTTTCCCTCAAGTTTTTTGGGTTTGTGTATCTATTTTGCAGTCTAGGCAAAGGCAGAAACAACAGAAGGGAATGGGGCAGGTCCACTGACATAAACAGAAGCAGAAATCATAGGATGTCCTTTCACCCCATGTCACAGGAAGGCACAGACTGGCGTCTCAACGCCCTAAACACAACAGAATACTTGAGGAAATTTTTAATGTCACATCTAGTGCTGAGTAAATGAGTAAAATGTATCTCATTGTTAAGTGGGATGCGTGTACCAGCCTGAGCTGTGAGTCTGTAAGAGGGAGAGGATGCATCCCCTTCCCTGCTTGTGGGATGGAAGCCAGAACTCCAAGTCAGCTGCAGCACTTTTGGTGAAGAAATGCTGATTCAAAAAATTATTTGCCCACAGCAGACCACCCCTCTTTGAAATTCATATAGTTTATGACTTGGAGAAAACCCTTTCAAAATACATTTTTAAATTTTATCACAAGTGTCACAAGGTTCCTTTCTCAATTGCTTTGTCTTTCATTGCAATGAATGAAAAAAGGGTAAAAGTCTGTACTTCTTTTACAAAGAGTAAACAGCCAGGGTAAAACAGACCTTTCTCTCTCTGTGGATATTTAAGTAGATATAGATATTTGATGTATTACAGATGTTTCTATCATAAACATATCTCTCTGAGTGCATTATCATTGAGGACCAAACCACATATCTTTTGAGAAAGCAAAGATTTTCAAATCTAGTGTAGATAGTGATAGGTTTAGGCTCAGGACTGTATTATGTTGGAATCAACACTGTAGTTCTCTATACCTACCTTCAGAGCAATTTGGTGCAGACTTTTTCATGAACTGGAGATCAAAATTATTCTCTTCTACAGTGAAATCTATTAAGATCTATCAAACTTCAGGCAAATCACTTTCTGCTTGGTAATGTCACCTAAGAACAGCCAGAGGCTTTAAAATTTATTATGGCCCTTTCTGAGCAGCAGCATGAATCCTAGATTACTCTTGTAAAAATTACGAAATTATGTCAATAGAGTTCTTATATTTTCCTGCACAAGGACAGTATAGGAGATAATGAGAGAATACCAGGAATCAAAGCTTTTGCTTTAGAAAGATTTACAGCTACTGCTTCATACTATAAGTCAACACTGAATAATTAAAAGACTTGTAATTAAAGGCTAATTCAGTATTGATTGTGTCCTAGAGCAAGGGGGCGAGTTCACTGCTCTGTCACCATCCTGTGTGAGCTTTATCAGCCAGACAGCAAGAGTGCAATTACCCTAAGTAGCCTTCAGCAGTGGGATGGCATCTCCTCCAGCCCATTCTGGTGGGCTGTGGGGGGACAGTGGTTATCTCACAAGGTCCTCAGTATCACACATCCCCTCAGACCACTCAGTAGTCCAATAGAAAACATCAAGTCTGTTTCATTTGGGAAAGTGAGGGCATGGACTCTTCAGTCCAGTTGTGTTCTTGGTTCTCTGCTCCCTCTCTTCATGGTTCCTGTGATGGCCCATTTTGGGATGAGCACCTTTTTCAGGGTCTCTGGTTGCTGCCTCCAGTGCTTTTCATAAGCATGTTCAGAGTTGCTGTCTGAATAAATGAAAAAGGGAGGGTCATGGGCACTCATTATCCAGTCTGCAGACCCATCTGCACCTCTGCAGCCATGCACATAATTTACACAGACTTTCTGGAAGGGGAAGACTTCAGTTTGGTGATGCACACACAGAACATGCTCACCATTGCACTGATGAGCAGGGAAAGACAATGTGTCTTTGATGGCTTCAATATGGCAAAGGTGGCAGTCAAAATTCAGGAAGTTCCACTTCTCTCTATGACACCTTGATGATTCTCTGATTAAATTTCACTGGCGTTTAAGTAGTCTATCCCCACCCATCATTTGATTTTTTTTTTCCTTCTTACAGGATCTCATATACCTTCTGAATGCATTGTATATCATAGAAATTAGGTCATTTTTAATATACTGGATCATAAACATTAGAGATGGAAAATCTCACTGAGCCATCAAATTCATTCCTTTGTCAGTGGAAAAAGGTTCCCATGTAGAATAGAATTTAATTTTTAACATATAATATGTTCAGTCCTAAAATGTTTCTTTTTTTAGTTGTTATTCCACAAAACTCATTTAGTCCTAGCTACCAGGGATTTTTATGATTATATGAATTTTGTTTTAGAAACTTCACTCTAAAAATTTTAATTATATCTCCACATTGCTCTATCTCCAGAAAATAGCATTTGCAGGTAATAATCATATGCCTTCTTTCCAGCACTATTCAAAATATGAAAAGATGGGACTAAATATGGAAACAATCCTGTAATAGCTATTTGCCAAGATACCTAAATGCCCTGCATTTTGTTTTCTAGTCACAATTTTTTTTTTTCACAGTTTGGGAAACTGAAATAACCACTTTTCCTTTGAAAACCAACTTTTTCTTACTGCAATAGTTAATTACTTTCCAGTTCTTATTATCATGAAAAAGTCTAAGACTATGGTTTTTTTTATAAAATCTGTCCTTTTTTTAGCTAAGATTATGAACAAGAACAAGTTTAGTTATTTAGACAAATATGAGTTTGGGACTCTTTCATGCATTACAAATCAAATTCTTTTAGCTGACCTGATGGTTTTGCATCAGATCAAAATATCAAACAACTTTGACAGCAGGAAACACTTGATTAAATATTCCTGCTTTTGAGGGTAAAAGAAACAAAAATCTCTCTGGAAGACCCTTTGTCGTTTTTCTTCTCCCAGTGAGCACAAAGCCCAAGGAGAACCTTACTGCCAGAGTGTATTAAGGTGGGGACAACCTATTTTTAAATTTATATTTTAACTAGAGTGCACCAAAATGGGAAAATGCTGGATCACTGGGTGGGACAGATCATGCTGTGTTTTTTCTGTCACTGGAGAACACCTGGGGACAGAGATAGGAGACAGAGGCATATCTGATAAACCTTGTGTTCTTCATCTGATCTCAGATAGCCTGTTCTCTGGTATCATTGGGTACTCAGATAATGTAAAACTCAGAAAAAAACAAGAGAAAATACAGATCACAGGATCACAAATTACAGGTGTAAGGGACCTCTGGAAGTCATCTGGTCTCACTATCCTACTCGGGTAGGGTCCCCTGGAGCAGGCTGTCCAGGATTGTGTTCAGATGACTTTTGAATCAGTCTGAGGTGGGAGACTCCACAACCATTTTGGGTAACCTGCTCCACTGCTCACCATCACAGTAAAAAAATGTTTTCCTGATGCTCAGACTTCATCTCCTGTATTTGAACTTGTGCCCTCTGGTCCTGTCATTGGACAGCACTGAAAACGTCCTAGCTCTGTCCTCTTTGTACCGTATAAATCAGATATTTATAGGCACTTACAAGATCCCCCTGAACCTTCCCAGCATGACCCCCTCAGCCACTCCTCCCAGCTCTGTGTCCTTTGCAAACTTGGTGAGGGCACCCAGATGGATGCAGATAACCTTTCAGGCTTTTACAGAGTATTTGGAGTATAAAGAATGAGGCCAGAGAGGATGGCCTATTTATGAATTTTGATAACATAGATTGCTTCCTCTTAAGGCTTCCTACCAACTTATTAGAACCTTTGGCTGCCAAACAAAGGGTAATTCCTGATCAGTTTTGCTAATTTTCCCACTTGCAGCAATGTCACCATCCTGCTTGACCTTTCAAGTCGATTCATCTTGAGATACATTATTGACTAATTTCCTGAAACTCAGGTGAAATGTTCCCATTTTTAACCTTGTCCTTCCTTATGTACAGAAATTACCTTATCCTCTGGTACTAGCATTGCCATTAGTAAGCAATCAAAATTCTTCTCCAAAGGCTTTTCGATTTTATTTGCTCTTTCCACACTGATTTCAGTGATGTATTTCATCTAATCCTGGTGCTTTGTCAACTTTTTAATAGTACTGAGAGCTTTAATTGCCTTATTATCTTCTCTTCTGCAGTGAGGGCTTTTTCTTTAGCATTTCTATTCCCCTCAAGGAAAGCATGGACTCTGGAATATTACAGGTCCTCCATTTCCTGGGATGAAGAAATTGCCAGACCCTTAAGGATATCTACTTCATCTCTCAGCAACATTTAATCTATCATGGCCCCTCTTTATCTTCCTAATAAATTTCCTTCTCAGGCAGCAAAGACTTCATCATCCATGCTCTTCAGACACAGCAGTGTCCTGCTGCTTGGTGTCCTTTTCTTCTATTGTGCACCCAGGAAACCCAAAATTCCCAGGGCTAAAAAGCCAGTGAGATTTTTTGGGTCAGGACTACAGATTAGGGGTGACATTCAGCTAGGAAAAAATGGACCATGGGTCTCGCTGCTGATTTTTCACAGAAAATCTGAGAAAAGAAGAAACCTGCCCAGCCCAGAAGGATTTGACAGCACAGCAAACTGAAGTGCCTGTCAGTGATCCCATGAATGGCTGGCATTGGGGAACAGGGCAAAAAGGTGCCTCCTTTCCCAGTCTCACACTGTTTTCCACAAAGCTTAGATTTGGGGCTTCAATATGTTGTCCTCTGGAGTAAAGGCACAAAGTGGGTTTGGACAACATGAACAGGATGGATGCTTAACACTGGCTCTCTGGATTTCTGTCTTTGCTGCAGCCTCATTTTAGATGGCAAAGGCTCCCCTGGCTCTTCCCCAGTGCCCATTACTGGGATCAGTGGCAGGCCCAGCTATCACTGTCCTAATGCCTCCCAGCTGTGTGTCCTGACCTGCCTTTGCTCTTGCTTTGTCAAACCTCAATGAGCTCAGTGTGTGTGATGGGTGATTACCCCCCAGACCAGACACAGCAAACATGGCACACAGGGAACTGGAGGAATAATATGAGAAATTCAGGATTAAAATCTTCTACTAAATTGCAAATGGATGTTGTTTTATTTACCTGGATTTCCTATCATGCACTCCAGATTGTACGCTTGCTCTGTGTGTCACCTGCAGACAGATCTGCTGAACTGAGAATAAAGAGATGAATAATGTCACTGCCAGAACATAGCCATGAAAATCATAAATAAAAGAAAAAACATATTCCTGCTCAGAGGTATATTAACTGGAACTTTTATGTTATTTATGTTTTGCCTCAGATACACACATATACCAGGAGAAAAAAAATCTAGTACTTAGAGTAAATCTACTGCACTTTGTTGTAAGCTTGGGGAAAAAAAAGTGTGTTGATTGATTTCCTTGTCTGAGTTATTTAGAAAGAGCTGAAAGCTGGAGGGCTGTTAGATTCTGGTAAAGTGAGTACATTTCCCCCTGAATAAAAACATTTAAAGGCTCTCAGTGTTTGTGCACGTATTCGTGTTCCAACGCACGAATTAAATGTCAGCAGAGCCAGACCTTCAGCTACATTTGATGGCAATACTGAAGTCAGTGCAGCCACATTGATTTATGCCACCTGAGGAACTGACCCAGAGTTGTTACTTTTCACTGGACATCACATAAGAGCTATAAATGGATTTCTGAGTGCACAGAAAAGAAAATGCAATATGGAAAGTGACTTGAAACCAGAAGCTCTGTCTGAAAGGAGTGCTCTGCCTTGGGGTTGCAAACACACCAACCTCTATCAGACACTTCCAGTGGAAATGGTGTGATCTGTGCATCCAATGTCCCCCTGAATTCCAAAGGGAAGCTGAAAAAGATCCCATCACTTCAAAGACTGGGCTTGTCTCTGAAAATTGCTCTCTTACCCCTATTACAAGTGATGTCTACAATTGCAGTAGCAAGAATTTCCATTTTCCTGACAGCAGCTTTACTGTGGGTTGCAGAACAGTTTCTGTGCATTGCCCTGCAGCTACTACACCTAGGGCTCAATAAGTGATTCAACTAATTTAAGGTTTTTTCAGTAGCTTTTCTGTGCAATGGGCAACCAGTACAAGTACTGTGGCAGTGAAAAGACTATGGGTTAAAACCTAAAAACACCTCATGCTGTGAAGCATTTAAATTCTTAAACTAGATTTAAGGCTTATAGTTCAAATCTGGGTTGGAATGGATGCATTTATCTGGATTCTAGCAGAGCCCCTGGGGCTTGTAGCTGCAGGGGATTTGGTCCAGCTCAATTTGGTGAATTGCAAGTTTTCTAGTGAAACACTGAGATTTGACTGTCTCATTTTGCAGCAGCATTAAATAATCCAAAGACATTTGTTTGCCTTTCTGTCTCCACTAAATCTGCAAACAGTTTAAGCATGATTTTTGACTCATAAAAACCCTTAGTCAGATGGAAAGGCTCACACCTGGACACGCTCAGGCTAAATCCAAAAGGAAACACTAAGGTGGAATTACTGTACTTCCATTTCTGGTGAATTGCTTTACAAATAACCTTCTTTAATAACACAATCCTTTTTCTTTGGATTAACTCATTATTTTACAGAATAATCCAGACTGGTTGGAATCCTCTTTCTCACACAGAAATAATTATGGTGGAGAATTTTCTGGGTGTGTGCTGCTGCTTCAGAGATGACAGGCTTTGGTTATTACCCTTACACACACAAGGTGTGCTGTGCAATCTGCTCTCAGTTTTACTTCCTCTGATAAATAAGGAATAACATACTTCAGTACATATTTTCCTGAATAAATTCATGCTAAAATGCACAAAACTTTTGGGATTGATGAATAGTCCCAGAGATATCCTAAAGGTATCTGAGTATTATAAACAATATGACCAGCAAGCCAGGGTTTAAAGCAAACCAATCTCAATGAAAAATTTTCAGAAACCATTATTTCAGTAATAAACAAGTTGTGATCCTTATCCAGTGTAACAAGCTACTCATTCCAAACTAAAGGCAGTGCTTTTGCCACATCATCCAGCAACTCATTCATGGCTGCTGGGAACTGATAGCTGGGAACCAATATTAAGACTTGACCCACTTTCATATATGAAACACATCACCTCCAGGAATTCTGCATGGCATTTAACTTGCTCTTTGAAAGTCACAATTGATGTCTAATCTGCAGCTGGGAACCAGGCTCACTGTTGTGGCATGTGAGTGCTTTAACAGATTGTCTCTGTGTGTGTGTTGAAATTTTGGTGAGCCCAGTTGATCCAATCTGTGTGTTCACAGGCAGCAAAGAGCAACACGTTGTGCAACTCCAGATTCCTTATCATCCTTCATGGGAATTACCTTTAAGGCACCAAGAATTGCTGTTAAATAGAGGGATAGTGACACTGGTGAGCAGACAGAAAACATGTTTACTGCTTCAGATGAAAGTGTGATGGCTAATGAGAGAGGCAATGACATCCACTCAAGGCTTTGCATCTTTCAATGATGTGTCACCATACAAAGGGCATTGCAGATGCCAGCTGATAAGGGAAGCCTAAGTAGAACTGACATAGTATTAGAGTGAAAGAACACAGAAAGAGGCTGGGCTGTCATATTCTGATGAGATAAGCCACCAGAGTTTCCTTTTGTCAGACACCCATTGCACAAGTGCATGCCAGGTATAGCCCCACCTCCCAACATCCTGCAGACAGAAGGAGGGGCAGAAAAAAGGGGGTTTGAGCTTTGACATTTTCTGGGGTTATAGTTTTCTGAAGTACCAGGAGGAATGAAGAATTGGATGCAAAATTTCTGGATTAAATATTTTTGTGTGAATTTTAGCCATGATGTTTCTGAGCTATCTTTAGTCCAGGCACTAAAGATGTTCCTACTTGCTTTGGAATCAGTATCCTGTTAGTCCAAATCATTCACTCAGGTTCCTACTGTTAACAAAACAGCAGTCAGTAAATTCAGGGGGTAGGAACAGAGTTCATGAAAGCACAATTTTGTTAGCTTTGTGGGTGTCTTGGTTTTGAGGCAGATTAGGAGGAAATTAGTTTACTTTGGTTTGAAGTCTTGAATTTAGACTTCACTGAAAAAATTCAACAAATATTGGAGAGTAGAAGGCAGCTAAGTGACAGGATCACAGCCAAAGCAGTCTGTAAGAGCAATTTTCCAGTGAAGTATAAGGGCAGGATAGTGGGAACACCACTCCACCCATCTAAAAGGAGCAGGAGAGCTTCTGAAACTCAAGTTTTGTAAGAGACTCTGTTCCCTATTCCCATCTACAAGAAAATGTGAACAGGATTTGTCACCAGGTGTGGTGACTCTGTAACCACAGTTGTCCCTCCCAGAAAACTAATCCAAGGTGTCAAATAACTTGGAAAAATATAATCTTGAGGACAAAATGGACTAGTTCTGCTTTTCTTTGTCTCATATTTGTATATATGACCCCAAGCTTCAAGATATGCCCCACTGAAGACAGACAAGTAGAAAACGCCCTGTTTAGCAGAGTCATCTGGAGCTGCCTGTTGCCTTTTCACACAGAGTGCAGCTCACATCACTGTTCTCTTTAAACTCTCCACTTATCCAGTGCTGAATTACAGCTGGACAATTCATCCTGGCTGAGCTAAATAGGATAGTTGCACACACTGCAGCCTGTCTGTCTCAGGTCATCATCATGGTATTAATGACCATCTGTAAGCAAAGTGCATGGGCAGGGTATGATTAGTGCAAGCAATTTAGCCACTATGCTTTTGTCAGCATGAATGCAGTTTAAATTAAACTGCAGTTGGCTGCAGCTGAAGAAGCTTTTACTTAGCTCATAATGAGCAGATTCCAGTTTTCTCACAAAATCCTTTCCTCCAATAACTCCTCACAAGGTGCTTGCAGAGTTGCAAAGTCTCTGTGCCTACATTTTCTATTTCTGCTCTCTTGGCTGGGGAAACTCAGCAGGTTCCAGATCTGACTTTTCCTTTTTTCCTTTCCTGAGAGTGAAATAAAATTTTTCTGTAAATCAAAGTTCTTTCATTTCACCATTTACTTTTTTTTTCTCTTCTGAAGCCAAAGTGAAAGTCTGGCTTTTTAAAGCTGAAAACCTGATTACTGGAATACAGTTCTCCCACAGTAGTGCAAATTAGTCATCCATTGTGCAGTTTTGCAGCCAAGGGAAGACATAAGACTGTCTTAGAGCCAATCTCTAGGGATGCAGCACTCCAATTCATTCTGCTGTTTGTACCTCAGAAATCCTCCAGGGTGCAATTCAATGACCATTGAAGCCAACTGGCATTGAACTCTGTCATAAATCCAGAGCTCATGATGGACAGGGTTTAAAAATCCTTGACATGGGAAAACTGTGGATGATTCTGCTGCAGTGGCAAAAAGGTCTAAGAGGAGCCATGGCTCAGGAGGAGAGAGGTGGGAGCAAAGGGGTGGTTTTACCTCTACTTCTGGCACTGGTCAGGCTTCCACAAAGGACAAGGTTTGCTTCTGATATCTGTGACTTAGAGATAACACTGCAAACCCAGAGAGGGCAATAGAACCAGGGCAATAACTTAAGGATGATACAGCAATGATGAGCTACTAGGGCAAGTAGAGTGCCCACTGCATCAGGACAAACCTGGATGCCTTTGCTGAGCATAGGATTTAGCAGAGGGATGCAAAGAATACCTGGAACCTGTGTAGGGGGTGAGCCAGTTTTGTACCCCTGGATTTCAGTTCTGTGAGTCTGAGAGCCTTGTCACAGGCTTCAGCAGCAATAACCCTATTTTCCCAGCTTTCTGAGCAAATAGTATTCTGATTGAATTCAAGTGCTTGCACAGAAGCCATGAGACAGCTGATTTCAGTTACAGGAGTGTTGCCTTGAAGGGAGTTTGGGGAGGTTGCTAATAGGCCTCTGGGGTGCTTGCAAGAATATCATAAGGAGGTGGAGTTTTTTTAATAGAATTAAAACAGGACAGAGCTGGACAGAGCATACATTTGCGGGGGGGGGGGGAGTTTACATGATATAGTTTAAGGAGTGTAGGCCAATATTGGCTTTTAAAATTTTTTATGTTTTCTTCTTTTCTTTTCCATTTCTTTTTCTTTTTTTTTGGTTTTTTTTTTTTTTTGTCTGTTTTTTGGACTTCTTCTCACACTACTTTTTCCATTTATTTAATTTGCTGTTCCCAGGCAATTAACTTTGATTGATGCTGATGTGGACGGTTTACACCAGCTTACAACTGTCCTCTTTCTTGCCTTAGCATCTAGTCCTGGCCATTCCTGAAGACACTATTGGACTAGGTGGATTTTTATTTTGACTTGCTATGGACATTCCTGTGCTGTCATGCTGTTGACATATGCACTATGGAATTTCTGAAATCCACAAGACATTGAGGATTCCCATATTTCTTACCTAGAGATATACTCTGAAAACTTACTCTCTGTTACTCTGAAGACTTTCTTTCTACCATATTTGTGTTAAGCAGAATAGGCAAAATATTGTCCGTGCCATTGTTACATTAAAAGTCCATAATTTATATTCAAAATCTAAATATGTGTTGCTACCATTGTACTGAATAAGAAAGAATTAAATGCAGCCAGATATTTCCATACAGAATACAGAGGGAAATTATGAATCTTCTCATTATGAAATTCCTTTATTCTCTGACCAGCTGGCTGGAATTTTTTGGAAAGAGCAAACAGATTATTTCTGGTGTTTGACCAGTACTGCCACATATTAGAGACACTTATCATAAAGTGGACCCAGCGGGACAGCTGTTAGAAAGCTTCCAAAATAAATGTTGCCTGGATTTCTGGCCAACAGCTCAGTTTGACCATGATGAAATCCCTTCTTATTTGACATTGCTGAGCATGTGTGCCACAAGTCTGTTTGCTTGGTATCACTGCTCTGGAATACTTATTCTCTAAGCAATAATAATGTTTGCCTTTACATGTGGAAACATATTAATAAGTGCAGTAGAACATAAGCTGGTTATTTTGATAGGTGCTTGCCTTGTATTGCCTATTCTTCTTGTATCTAAAAGTCTGAGATGTCTAATTGAGCAGTGGGGGCTGTTCTTAGGTAATCAGCTACATATCCTAAATAATTAACGGGAAATAGCTCATGATCAGTTTGTGGAGGAAATCTAGACTGGTGTTTGTGCATATGGCAATGTATGACAGCACATTAGCAGAAATCAGGACTTGCTCTGATTGGCATTTTCAATGCCATCTGGCTTTTAAGTGACACATTATCCCATTCTCCCTAATTTGAGAATAGCTGCTTTTGCACAAGGCTGCTCACAACAAACATCTTACACTGGGACAGGAGGGGAAGGAAGGCTGTGGTGCTTGATGTTCCCTCTCTTGGTAAGTCCAGCTGCCCTGAAACCTCCAGGCACAAAGCCCACTGTTATATGGACTCCTTCCAGTGCTTAGGGAATTCAGATTTGAGAGACTGTCAGGGTAAGAAGGAATTTCATTATCACTGAAAATAATGAAACTTGTGTGGCCCCTAAACCACAGTATCACCACATCATTGTTTCAAAGCCTCACATCCCAAAATTTCTTCCCTTTTGCTTATTCTAGCCACATAAGGAGAAGTTTGTGGGAGCAAAGGGCAAAGGGAAAGTAGGTTTGCCATCCTAAAATACAATACAATTTAGAATCCTTGCTCAGAAAAAGATCAAACTCTAAGTAAATTCAACAGCAGGTCCACACAGCAGCCTGTATCAGCATATTGTTACAGAGATTAAAGCTTCCTAATAGTAGGTAAAATGAAATTGTTCATGGTTCATTGGTGTTAGCATTGTCCTTTAGCTAAAATCACCCTTTTCTCTGGAATTTGCATCAGCATGCTACTGGCCTCTGTATCTCTCTGACTGTGAAGTTACTCCCTTTACTATTCTGTTTTGGTTTATATAAATTTGCAAAATGAAGAGTAAGGCTTTCAATCTCCTCTCATAAAATAT
Source organism: Molothrus aeneus (assembly GCF_037042795.1). Taxonomy (NCBI): domain Eukaryota; kingdom Metazoa; phylum Chordata; class Aves; order Passeriformes; family Icteridae; genus Molothrus; species Molothrus aeneus. The sequence goes on along the minus strand of NC_089651.1, from coordinate 54,018,965 downwards.
ATTCTCCTTTATCTGACCCAATCAGTGCAACCACCCCTTAAATCCAGTCTTCAGGCTGAGTTCTTGTCAGTGCCTTGCACAATGGCACTCATACTTCCTCCTTAATGTTGGGAATATCTTAGCAGATACCATCTATTATTTCAGCTGCTCTTCTTACTCAGTTCACAACACATTAATGCCTCTTGGAAGAATGTTTTTTTTTCTTCTGAAATCCCTGAGCATTTCCCTTTTTGCTGTGTCCAGCTCATGAACTCTCTAATCAGCTCTCCCATCAGTCTCCATGTGTGTGACATGCACCTTGGCTATGAAACCACATTGTATTTCCAGCATTTTTCATAGCACTACAATTCTTTCTTTGTTTTCCAATGTCTTAGTGACAGTTCTCAACCCTGTGTCATCAGCAAAGACTTACACTTTTAGAGCCAGACCACCTAGTGAAAAGTGGTCCCAAGACTTATCCTTCTGGAGCTTCACAAAAAACTTCCTCTAATCCATTGCCATATCCCCTTCAGTCAGTTCCTTGCTAATTAAATTGTTTTCATCTCTGGCTCGCTCAGTTTAACTATTAATTTCCCAGGTACTGAGCTGGGGGGACATTTCATCCTAAGGAAAAATAACTGTCTTACTCAGTGAGAAGTCTGGGTTTTAAAAAAAAACTAACATTCAATAAAACTTTTTCTGTGTTTCATTTTAGTTTTCTTCCTTTCAGAATTTATTCTAAAGCATTTTACAAACTAGATCAGAATGTGTGGCCTCTGGGTACTAGATTTTTATTCCTCACTCCCTCTTTCTTTATATATAGAGACTCCCAATCATAAAGGTGCATTAGCTATACATTTTGATATTTGTTCTCAAAACTTCATGGTCCAGTTCTTTGAATTCCAGCATAAGAGAGGACTCAAGTCACCCAAATTACATCTCCAGACACTGTCATTTCCTTTAGCTCAGCCCCACCTCTTTAGAACATCTTTAACTTCACTTGATAAAATCACAGAACTGGAAGGGAAGGTTCCTCACCTAATGCCCTGAGCAAATCATCCATTGTTGCATCATTTTTAACTCTTGATTGTCCAGCTTACCTATAAGCATTATTTTGAAGATTCGATAACAATGCCAGAAAATATATTTGAGAGTTTGTTTGTCCTTACCATTAAAATTTCCCTTGTGTCTAACAGGAAGTTTCCTCATCTAAAAATTAAACTCATTAGTTCTGGTTCCAGCCATCATGGAGATGGAAAGCAGACAATATCTTATCACATCTCTATCATCTCTATATCTCTATCTCTATCTCTGACAGCCTTTGGTCTTCTTAAGTGCTGAAGTTCTTTTTCAGTAACACAAAGAGCCCCAGTTCTTTGGTCACACACAACTGGCTGTGTTAGTGCAGATTGTGACCAGTTTTGCTGCTGTTTTTTGGACAGGATCTTTCTCAGAACACTGTGCTCTAATAAAACAAATGTCTCACAGATCCTTTCTTAGTTTTGAGTCAGATACATTGATTACTTAATGTGCTTTCTTGCAGCATTCCTGCCTGAGCTAGAAATGACATCACTGGCTCATGGCCACCTTTGATCTGCTGCAACCCCAAGGTCTTTGTGCATAAAATTATTGCCAAGCCCATTTCCACCTGGTTCAGATAGGTGCAGTCGGTCATTCCTGTCCAAATATTATTCACTTTACTTTTTCTCCCTAACCAACTTCATTCCATTCCTCTTCCTGCTAATTTTCAGAATGTCCCTTCAATAGACAAGTTCATTTTGAATTTTCAATGAGCCTGTAGTCCCTTCTTGCTCCATATCCTCTGCAAATTTAATAAACATACTTCCTATTCCATCATCCCTGCTAATGAAAATATTGAATAAATGCAGACTTAGGACAGACTCCTGCAGAATGTCACTCAATACACCCTTCCATTTGGATAATGAACCATTGATAAGTACTTGGTATGTATAGATTTCCAATCACTTTTTCATCCCTCTCATACCAATTTCATTAAGAGAGCATTTGCCCAGCCTGCTAATGAGAATGTCATGTGAGATAGTGTCAAAAGCCTTATTCAGGTCAAATATGCCTGTTGCTTGTCCCTCACTCACACAGCCCTCAATCTGCTCAGAGAAAGTTGGATAGCTGTGACAACACAGCTGGCTCATGACAAATCTATAGCATGTGCTGCATATCCACTCTTCTCTTCCAGGGGACAGCTTGTTCCAGACTTTTGCTAGGAATCAAAATGAAGATTGGTGGCCTATCTCCTTCACAGGATTTCTGGCTTTTTCTTCCTTAATAACCTGAATTCCCCTGGCTCCACTTGCTTTTACACACTCCTACTTGGCTGTTACTGTTTTGTGCACTCTGTGTACCTTTTATTGCCTACTTTCTCTTTTATCACATTTGAAAAGGTCAGGCAGTGTGTTTAATAGTTGCAAAACTCATTCTTGTATTTTCTCTCTGCCATAGAATATACTTTAATATTTTTAATTAGCTCTGTGTTTTCCTTTCTTTTCTGTTCTGTGAGGTTTCACTACCTCTGGCTTTATAGAGGAAATGGAGGGTGAGAAGAAATGTAGGGCAGGGGCCAGGTTCTCCAACACAGTGGTTGTCTTTTGCTTCTGGAAGCATCCACCATGCAAGGGAATGACCTGCTTATCTTCAGAGAAGAGAATGTGCCCTTCTGGCACTGCTTATTTGTCCCTAAAACACACTGCAAAACAACTGCTCATAACTGCAGGGGATTTGTCCCTGTTAAAGTTTTTGCCATCTTCTGAACTCCAGGAGCCTGCAAAACTTTCTAAGTTTTCTGCTCTATTAAGCAAATCTATCCACATTTGCTGTATTTTAGAGTGTTTAGACTCCCCAAACGTGGTTTATTACACCATTGAAATACTCTCATTCATTTTTAAAGGCCAGACAAAATCAATCAAAACAAATCAATTTACATTTTAAAAATTGTGTTAATGTGACACCGTTGTGGTAACGGAGATTGAGGAAGCCCTGGTTTCACAGGTAAATTAAAACAGATCTAGCAAAATAAATGAACTGCTGCTATTGTGAAGAACAGAAGTGATTCATCAAGTGTTGGAAAAGGGATTTGGGGCTGGGTCTGAATCTGATGTAACTCTAGGGGGTGATGCTGATTTTAAACCAAATGAGAACTGGTCCAGAACCATTAATTGAACAGCATAATTAGTTTCTGTGGGCATATCTTTTAGATTTTTTCTCCTAACCACTCCCTAGCAGTGTTATTAACAGTATATACATCTCCCAGCTGAAACTTATGTCCATATTAAATATCCGGTGTGAAAAATGGCTGAACATATTAGTGAACTTTATTGTCTCCAAGTGACATGATTGCTAAATTTCAAATCATTAAAATGCCTGGCAATCTTGGTCACTAATTCCTGTTTAAAATTCAGAAGTTCAGACAATACTACAAGCCATGCTAGTAGCCTTGCACAGCTCTTACCTGAGTCAAGACAGAGGAGAGCATTTGGAGGCTGAACACAGGGAAAAGAAATCATCTGTCAGTTGAACTTTTCTGCTCTTTGCAAGTTCTAAGGAAACTTGGGTGAGGCAGCTCAACAATTCCATGGCATCTCAAAAATGTAAGGTCTTCCTGCAGTTTTTTCCTGCTTCTTTCCCTGTCCACTTAAGAGGTTCAGCAACCCTCTAATTGCTGAGGTGGTGATAAATTCCAGTACTTTGGCCAGAATTTTGGGCACAAGTGGCCAGCTAAGTATTGACCTTTCAACATGTGTCAGTGTCTTTATGACTTTCTTTTTTTGAATCACTATCTAATCACACTCAGTGCAGTTTATAATATTAGAGGAGGTGAATGGGGTTTCTTCACACTCTCTCCAATATCAGACTATATCTCCATTTTCTCTTTTCGAAGGAAATGAACTCTATTTCATGCAGAAGTTAGAGAGGGGGGGGAAAAAAACCAAAATCCCCCATTTTTTTCCTATTATATTTCCAAGTTCCAGCTGGATGAGTTTCAGCTGAAGTATCCAAGGGGAGAGTAGTGGCAACAGTCTGGAGCAGGATTCAGCTCAGCAGCTGAGGACAGCAGCCCATTAATGTAAGGACAGGGCTGAACAAACTGCTTGGAACAAAATATCCTGGATCCTTCTGTTCAGTTTTAGAAGCCAAAGCAACTTCAGCACTTTAAGGAACTGTTGGAAAGTCCAGAAAAACCTACTTCTTTATTTACTGCTTTTTACATTTACAAGATCTACTTAGGACTAGGACCAGAAATGCTGATGTTTTGATAAAAAGTTGCTTTAAATTTTGGTTGGGATTAAGAGATTTGCCAAAAGTCTCATTAACAGACCCTGCTTTTGTCAGTTTTACAGCCCAATTGCAGTGGCTTCAGAGCCTTGGATACACCTCACCCTCTGAACTTGCAGATGCTTTTCCTCACCAAGTCCATATCTTTAAAATTGCTCATTAATCAAGGCCTCCTTAAATCCTTCAGCAGATAGTAATCAATAGCAGCCTTAGTAAAATTTAACTGCCTAAAGGTTTTGGCAGTAGAAAATACTCTATTTACTTCTTAAAGTGAGCATTTCTGAGTTAAAAATCCTTATAAGCATAAAGAGTGAAAAAAAATGCATCTTGGAACTAAATTAATAGTAAATGATGTGTAGTTGCTCTGGTGACAGCTTGGAAAGCTTTGTGAACAGCAGGGCTGCATGGCAAAGGCAGAACCATTTCTGCAGTCCTTTCTCACAAGAAAAAAAACCAAAACCTTCTATTGTGTCTCAGGAGGAAGCAAAGTCAGTGGGTATGGCACTGGATGGGGTGTCATGAGACCAGGTCTTCCTGGCTGACCTTTTGGCTGCTCACTTAATCTCCCCATATTGCAATTAATAGGCCCATCACTGGGGAGAGCACTCCTCCTATCTCCTGCTCTTTCATCACATCTGTCACGTTTGTTTTACTCTTTGGGTGACAAAATTTCTCTCTGGTAGTGCCCTTTTACAATCTCCTTTTAAAATCCTCCAAGCCTTGATCCAGGCTGCTTTAAAAAACTCATAAGACTGTTTTGGTTCTGAGCAGTGGAGATGAAGATCTGCCTCAGAAAATTTGGCATCTGGGCAACCCCTGCAGTGATTTATTGGCAGTGCAGTGATTTTGTGGCCACAGCAGAGTAGGTCTTGAGAGGGAGGAAAAATCAGGGGAACAAGGTGGGTAAGGAGTAGGGGGATGCAGCTTCTCTTCGGCCTCTTTGTTTGCCTCTATTTTTTGTTACCTCTTTTGGTACAAACTACACAGTCCCTTTATGCTGGGCACTATTTTGCCTATACCATGAGCTGTCTGTGACTGAAAATTTCCAACCATTTGTTATTTTCAGAAGCCTGCAGCTCCCTTTGCTAGTGGAAAGAAAACAGAGCCCTGATGTTGCTCTAATGGGTGGGGTTTCCCCCTCTCCTTTCTGTCTTCAACCCTCCTAAAATAGCCATCTCAGTTTTGGTCATCAGTCCTTCAAGGGGAAGTTATGCTAGGGAATGGAAAACTTTAGTTAATGCCAAGTTTTAGCAATTATTTTGTCAGGTTCTGAACCTCTGGAAAATGGGGTTTCCTAATGGAAACTGACCCTTCTCTCACCCAGATAACACTGCCGCTGTAGCTAATATCATGTGTCTCGTGATACTGACTGTCAGCTTAAATTGATTACCCAGGATGTTCCCCCCATACCCTGCTGTAAGATGTCACTGCTCATATTTATAACTGGCCTCCATCTGCATACCCAACAGTCTCTATGTGCAAAACCTTGTCCTCATGCTCTCCATAAATGTTTATTGAAAAGAAAAATACAGTGTTCAAGATTTCTTTGCCCCCTCCCATTATGTATGATCTGAAAGAAATTTACTGATATCGTGAAATAATTTGTATATTTGAAAATCAGTTGTAGGTTTCTGAACTTCACCTCAGCTCCACATTGCCACATTATATAAGTATTTATTTATGACCTGTGTAGACTTAATAAAAATAACACAAAAACTCAGCAATATTCAAGTGTCAATTGGTACTTAACACCCAGGCTTCATTTATTATAAAGGTTGTTTTCTTGAATGCTAGAGAGATGAAATATGGAAATCCTCAGTTCCAGGAATTGCATTTTTTATGGTTCCTGGAGACGACTCCCTGAGGACCCAGAGGATGATGGTATACTTTGGTAAGGAAATAAAAGCTCAGCTACTTAATAAGCAACTGTCCCATCATATTTTAAGATATTTAAACAGTATTTCCATTTTCCAGACTGGTACAACTTCTGACAACATCTCAAGCCATCAGGTAAATAAAAGAAGTAAATGTTCCCTTACTTCATGAGAAAGGTGTTTTTTGATGTTTAAAACACCATATTCTATTTCATTATGGCAATGCTGGACAGACTTAATGAATGTTTTACTTTGATCCTTGAGATTTGATGTCAGGAATATCAGATCTTGAGAAAAGCAGTAGGATTTGGATCTGTATTCATCACGTGTTTGTGAAAGGAATGGAGGATGAATAGCTGTGCCTTTGAAGGAGAGGAGCTGAAGAAGAAAAAGATGCATATTTTAACTAGCAGCCCTTTGGTAAGACATGAGCACGTGTTAATGGAACAGACACAGCCATTCCAGCTGCCATGTTCCACCAGTGCTGAGCTCAGCAGATGGATCTGCAGGCACTTGGATCAGCCTTCAGAAACAAAATTGACCTCAGCTCCAACATACAAACTTTCTGCATCTCATAGGTTCCCTTCCCAGGCACTGTGTTTTCCTGCTTGAGGCAGTTTAAGTCCACAGGGAAGATGTTTTTCCTGCTTTGGAAAGCCACTCATTCTGCACTGAAGTATTTTTATTATTTTGACAAAGAAGCTGGATGGTTCAACACAAGAGATCTTTTCTTGTTCCTTCATTAGAGAGTGCAGCTGAATGAATGGAGTGGGGTGGACTATGAAAGGAGACTGAGTGTACCTGTCATCATCTTCTCTGCTGATTTATTTTCAAGAAAAGTCTAAAATTTTCAGTCCCTTCATATGTGGTGCATTGTCTCACAAGTAACTTGATAATTAGGGTTGCTTAGATGGTTTTACCTTTTGTGCCTTGTAAAATCAAATTACTTACAGTTTATCTACATGTATAGAAAAATATTTTTAAAATTTTAGTGCTGGAGAACAAGGAAGTTTCATTGAAATAATTTATTGAATTTCACAATAAAACGGTAATGCCCAGGAAATTGAACCTTTAAGAATTTTATTATTCTAGTATATTTTCATGTTGATTGCTGAAATAGTCTAGCTTCACAAAAACCTCCTCACCAAAAAACAAGTCAGCCCTTAAATTACTGTTAGCAGTGTACACAGAACTTCATCACACACTGTTTTAATGGGAAGATCTCAAAAGCAAGCAGACACTGAAGCTGATAATAGCAGTTAATTACTTTGAATGGAATAAAATATATTCCTATTGTGAAGAGGATCACCTTTGGAACATGGCAAACAGTTGTGGGAAAATTATGTTTTCTTCATGGGGTTTCATTTGCCATCTTTGGGTACTTTGCTACCACATTCATATGTCTCCCAGATTGGGATCACCAGGGCTTTCTTCAATACTTCTATTTTTATCTCATTTAACATGGGGGGAGAAGATGGGGCAATGCCTTCTTTATCAGGTTCTTATCTTCAGGAATGCCCCATCAGATTTTTTTTTTTTACATTCCTAGAGGAAAGAAGCAGATATGTAAACAAATATATATTGATCTATTTGTGGAAGATTATTCAGTTGTGATCATAAAAAGCCTGGAAATGGTCAAGTCAGTGCTCATTGCTGGAGGTATGTTTCCATAATAGGATATGCCATACTATTTGTACTCCATCCAGCTGGCCCGTTGGAACATAGTATTTTATGTAATTATTGCATAAATTTTAAAAGATAAAACATGTAAATGAACCTAAGTGGTAGTAATAGATGATTTTAATTACCCAGACATAGACAAGATTGCATTAAGTAGAGGAAATATATTTCTAAATCTGGAATGAGAGTGCTTTCTAATTCAATCTGAACATCAGCTGACAGCCAAAGAAACAAGGCTGGGTTTGACTGTAACTTGGAAAGAAGGTTGACAAAATAATATTAGAGGACAATTTGGGCTTCAGTATATTAGTTGGGGTCACAAATACACTACAGAAGGAATTAAAATGACAGTCAAAACTACGAAGGGAAGCAAAAAAGAGGACCCTAACCATCAGGTTCAAAATAGCAAACTGGGATACCATGTAAAGGAAATTAAATAAAGCGTTAAAGAGAAAGAAGATAGAAAACAAGAAAGCTAAAATAAGCACAGAATATTCTGTGATAAACACACTTGACAAATTACTTGTCTTACACCTGATTGTATTCTCATTTGTCAGAAGCTGCTCAAATAACCCCTTCTTCACATGTAAGATCAAACTCCTCTGTGCTGTTTAAAACTCATAGGTCTGGTCATGGAAGGCAGTAGAAAATCCACACATTGTTGTGACACTCTATAAAGACTGACCTCCTTCTGCCCCTTTTGTTTGCAGTTAGATTCATACCTGGAGGAGTTCTTCAGATTCCCTCTCAGTGTTTGGTTCTAATTTATTTCATTTCCTGTGCCTGCTCCTTTTCCCTTGTTTGTGTTCATGTCACATTTCAGCAGTGCAGGTGCTATAGATGAGTAATAATATAAAACCCATGAACTATTGGGGGATACTGGAGCCAGACCTGGAAGGGATCATGTAGGATGCCAAATCAGATCTTTACTAGGACTGCTGATGTGAACACACACAAAAAAAAAAAGCCAAGGAAATTAAGGGTAACACCCTTATTTCTCTGTCCCAAGAAGGCTGAAGAAAACAGCAAGGTAATGAGGCTATCCAGCTATTAAAGAGCATGACTGAGAAGGTAGTGGCAGTTGATTTGATGTTTCTAACAATCTGAATGGTTCCTTCCCTTCAGCATTGACAAAAGGACCTCAAGGTCAAATTTCTGTGCATAGGATACATTTTCCTTGGGGGGAAGGGAAATGTTAAAAAGCTCCATGATTGTACCAGAGAAGATAGGCAATTAGAAGTATTAAAAGTTGACAGGCAGCAGGTTTTTATGAATTACATCTCAGAATTCAACAGGAAGTAGCAATGGAGATAACAAAGACCTTTTGCTTCTGAGTTTTGATAGCTCACCACAGACAAGAACAGAGGGTAAGAACAGCAAAAGACGGGACCAAATGCAACTACACTGAACAAAAATTGACTAGGGGAAAGAAATAAGTAAGCCAGGTCTGGGTTTGGCTTGATCAGGAGGTGTAGTAAGTGCTGTCCATGGATTTTTGAAAGCAGCAAAGAATCTGGTGGTCTTGGGCCTGTAATGGAAAGATTAAAGTGCCAAAAGAAAGAGGAAAACACAGGAGCTGGGTAAGTAGTGAAGAGGAATCAAGCCAATGAGCAGCTTAAATTTTCGTGTCCTATCCATCCTGCTCAGTCCCTGGACATCCTGCCTCTGAATGGGCATCCCAGCAGGAGGATGGCTTTCCCAAAACACTCCCTGCAAATCAGAAATGACCCTTACAGAAGTAATAAAACTAATCCCTGACCTCTTCTTGCCACTGCTGCCCATGGCTCCTGTGCTGTGCTCATCCTCCCTGCTCCTGACACCCCCTAATCTAAAGGGGAAATGAATCACAGGCCACTTCAGCTGGCCTTATTGCTGGATACTCACTGAGCTTCCATGTCTGAAAGTACATTACACCCCAAGAATCCTGGGGGGCCTTTGAGTTAGGGGAGAGAGCATTTTGTTCCCCTGAGAGAGCAGGGAAAGGCTCTGCCAGCATTTCCTGGTATAGTGCCTCTGTTTGAGAGTTATTTGGAAGAATGACAGTTATGGTAAGAGCAGAAGATGGAATTGATGCAATTAAACATGCTGTCATAGATGATCTTATGGAGAGGAATCATCTCTTTCCCAGCATTAATTACAAATAGTACAGGGGATAATGACCAGTCCTTTAGGCCTCTTTCTACTGTAATATATAGTGTTTGATGCCTTTACCTTTCTGTTTTCTTCCACTTTTAAAAATCCCATTTTTGCTGTGCTATGGCAGCACAAAAAGACTCTGCCAAGACAGCAGGTTCTGTAAAAGAAAACAGGGAAGAAATATGTTGTCTTGCAGGCTGGGTGGACAAAACAGGGAAGAAATGGTTCCTCAAGCATAAAACAGGGATATGTTTTATATAGGCACAGAGAGAAAAGTGATTTGTGCATTTCATGAAGGGAGTTAATAAAGGAGAGTCAGATTGTGTAGGGGTGGGCAGAAGAGCTAATTTCAATGCCTTATTCAGCAATGGGCTTCAGGCTTATCCAGAACCTCCATGAATAACTAAGACAAATACTGTAATAAATAACAATGATGAATAAAGCTATGCAGCAATTTATGGAGATATTTTTCCCATTTGCATTTTGATGTCTTTCAGAAAGTGATGATTTTTTATTAAAGGAAAACAAAAATTGCAAGAAAATTCTGAAGTGTATTTTGTTTATTTGGAGACCCAAAAAAAGCTATTAGCAAGAGGTGAGCAGTTAAACTGCTCTTAAGCCAAGAGAATTCCTCATTCTAGGCCTACCTGAAGAATTTACTTTTTAACCTTGTATAAGTCATCTGATTTCCTCACAACTCCACCAACCCTAAGGAAAAATAGGAAAAAAAAATCAGGATCTCATTTAGAATCATGTTTCACATCTGATCTGTTTTCCCTTCAAAAGAGAACTATGGAAATAAGAAAGGTGGCTATTGTTTAAATACTGGGGAAAATATGGAAACAAGATGAAATAAGGGAAATGGCAGCATTCTGTAACCTACTTTGACAATGATCCAAGAATAAACAAACCCCAGGTATCCAGCAAGAGTGAGCATGGCCATTATGATCTTGAACAATGGGCACAGTTGTGCTCATTGCTACCCTTGTGTAAGTCTGGTTTTCACTCCAGGTTTTCACAGCAATTGTCCTGAGCAGAGACAAACCAAAGATCTCAAAAGTGTGAGGCAGCACAACCTGTCTGCAAGGTGCTGAAAATCCAACCACTTGAACTGGATTCTAGGTTCTGCACTTGAACAGGTTCTGTGCTTGGTTAGGAGAAAATTTTGCCTCATTTCCCTGTTAATTTTTTTATTTGTCTAATGTAATTTTAAAAGACAATTATTTAATATTTTTTTTCTTTTAGGAAAAAGCATTTACAGTGCTTACTTAAATGAAGTACTGATCCTCTCAGATATCTGTTTACACCTATCTTTACTTTGGGAAGAGATGTCTATTTTCTACAGTTACTCTTCAGCATGTGATTCTGTAAAGACCCAGGAAAACCTGAACTCTAAAAAAACTGCCCTAGGAACCTGCCCAGGAGTTTTGCACATACTACACAGCAATACTGATAAAAACCACTCAAATTTGTTTTATTTTATGGACAAGTTATTATTTCATGCTTTGGTCAGTCTAAACTATGGCTGAAAAATACTGTAAGTAGAACCACTTGAAAATGCTGTAGAACTCTCCTATAAACAATATATTCACCTGGGAATTTGAGGAAGATATTTTGACTAATTCTATATTTCAAAAGCATTAGGTATTAAAACACACTTTATTTGAGCTAAGAAGCAGAGCCAAACCCAAGTGAAATTCTCACCATTTTACTATCATTTTCACCCAAAGAGTGTTTTCTTAACACAAAATTAAATCTATTTGTTAATCATCAGCTAAAAGGAAACCAATTCTTTACTTATTTTTTTGCCTTACATGGTTACATAATTGATCTGGTGATAGCAACACAACTATTGCCCACCATTTTGCTTATAAATTTCATCAAAACCAGTAATTTTTTTTTTTTTTTGCCAGACTTGTAGTTCTGTGTCAGGAGCAGCCTCTGTAAGAACAGCATTAAGTGTATGAACTTTCCACTGTTGAGTATCAGCCCTTGACACAAAAAACCAGATCTAGCTTTGATTCTGCCAGGTGACATTTCCCATCCTTTGTTATATCTAACAGTAGGAAAGTCTCTTGGTTTGAGACTTGGTAATGCTCAAGAAAATTTCTAGAGTGATTGATTCTGCAGCTTCACTGTTAAATGCTTTTCAGGGTTACTCTTAGGTGACAGTCAATGTGGATAATTTGTTTTATTTTTATTTTTGTTCAGAAGCTAGTGAACTGGAAAACATCCAGTGAAACTTAATATCACCAAAACCATACCTTGGCTGAAATTCCACAATTCTCAGAATTTAGTCCGGACAGGAGGATTTATAATTTTCCATTTAATACTCAGAATTGTCTTTGAGAATTCACTGAAATTCTCTGAGAATCTGGCCTGAATTTTGCAATCGAAGAAAAAATCCCCAATTATATTCCTCATATTACGAAACAGTATTCAGCAAAGCTTTTGCTAAGCATATACAAAAAATTAATAATTGCCACTTTTATTTATAAATCCTGCTTTGTCTCACTTTGCCTGCATATGATGTTAAGTTACTGTGGATACTGCTGCTTCCTAGGCTACTGCTTTTATTTCCTGAGGAGATGCATGGCCAGCTCAGCTTGGGAAGGTGTAGAACAGCCTTGCTGGTGGATTCTGGCTCAACCCTTCCTTCTTCCTGCTGCATTTGCCAAGAATTGCACGGGCAAAAACGTCACTCACATTGTCAACAGGGACAATCCTGTGGCAACTGCAAAGGAGGGAAAAAGCTGCCTGCTTTTCTTCACATCTATTTGTCAGCATAGAAATATCAGAGAATGTTTCCTTCCTGACCCTAGTATTCAGGCTTGGTGCTATTGTTCACAGCCAAAAAAAGATGCTCAGGTTTGGCACGGGTGTGTAGAATGTGTGACTGAGGGAGACCCTGAGACCTCCTGTTGCCATTGAACCCTCTCAAAGTGAGGGTGATGAACCCAGATCCCAGTGAGGCTCTCTGGAGCTGGGTACAGAACTTTTATCTGAGGCCAAGCTGGATGGGAGCCTTGGGCAATCTCCTCTCATGTGTGGCATCGCTGCCCATGGTGGGGTGGTTGAAATGAGATTATTTTTATGGTCCCTTCCCCACCAAGACATTTTGTGATTATATGATCCTGTGATTCCACCCCAGCATCACTGGATTTGAAGAGCATAAGAGCCATGATGTCATCACAACACTAATTTATTACTCTTTGCCAGCATCCAGACCCAGTTTTCAGGGCACAGTTGCAGCCTACTCTGTGCCATTGTTAATTGTTCTGCTTCAATGCCACCAAAATGCTCAAGCCAAGGACAATGCCACAGCCTCACCTCCCAGCAGGCTGTGCTGAGGTGTGCACAGCCATCCTCCACCAGAGTGGCAGGACAAATCAGTCACATATACATGTATTTATGCAACCATTTACAGGCATCACCTGTCTCCCCATTTCAGATGGAAAACCAAGAGTCCTGACAGCCTAAGTTTTTAAAATTTCAGTCTTTGTAATGCCCATAGCTTGGATTAAAATTCTATATCAAGTACTCTTGAAAATGGATAACTCAATATCCCCTTCCTAACCTTTATTATTCAGGATTTAGCTGGAAAAATGCTGGTGCTGGGCATTATTCTGTAGTTTCATCATGTAGTTTCTTGTTCTACCAGCCTGTGGTCTGTGATTCCACAGAAACCTTAGGAGCTTCCTTAGACATGGGAATAAACTGCACAGTCCTCCACTGGCAAATGTGAAGTGGTGTTCAGTGGTGTTCAGTGGTGTTCAGTGGTGTTCAGTGGTGTTCAGTGGTGTTCCCAGGCTCCTGCCTGCGATCTCCCTGTTCATGGAGAGCCACAGCCCAGCTGGAGCAGAGCCTGGAGCTGAGGGCTGCTCCTGTAGCCACAGCATTTTATGTTGCTTCAGAGGCCATGGCTGCTGTTTCTGCAGAAATGCAGCTACATCCATGAAAACAAAACAAATCAAAACAAAACAATAAACAAGAAAAGGAGGCAAGTCGAATAATAAATGAAACCAAACAAATATGCTGGGAGCAACACAGTTTTCTATGGTGATCAGCTTGTCAATGAATCACAGAAAACTCCACACTGAGATGCTCCAAACCTCCTGCCCCTGCCACAGCTCACTCTGCAGCTCCCTGGGAGGAGCAGCACACACTTGTGTGCTTACAACCTGACCCCCCTAACACAGGTCCTCTTGCTGCTGGTCCTGCCACAAATCTGAAACGCTGAGCCTTGCTTAAAAAATGCATATAAATCAGTCTGAAGTCCTCTGAGCTTCAGACCACAGCCCATTACATGCTGAAAGACTGGAGAAAGACATAAAATATGGGTTTGTTTGCCCATATCAATTGCCTTTTTATCTCCTGTCTTCTAGGCACAAAGGAATTTGAAGTGAGGAGATGTCAGATTTGGTTTGTATGTTCACAGTTTCATTGTAATAAATTATGTCTTTGACACATTTTTGTAAAGAAGGCAAGGATAGAAAAAAACCCTGCCCAAACCCTTGTAGTCTCAGGTACAGAGAGATCACATGCAGGCTGGTGATGATTTTTGACATTGAGAGAAATAAAGTAACTCAAGAGTGTAAAATGAGATGTCAGAAGGCAGGCTTCAGGGGCCCCGTGCTGTGCCACGCTGCTTTGCCCAAGCTGGAGGGCTCTGTCCAGCTCTGTCCTGCCTGGGAAGCCACAGCCACACCCTGGGGAGGGGGATGGAGAGGCTGGAGCTTGTAGGAGGTCGTGGACACAGCAGGACCACTCACAGCTCCTGCCCGGGCCATGGGGCTCAACAAATGCAGAGAGAGAGTTAAAGTGTCCACTGCCACATGAGCATGAAATCATTGGCTTTGCTGCTTTGGATAAATTGCAATATGCAGTTTATGAACTGAGAACAGGCAGCAGGAAAGCTGTGCAGGCAGGGCACTGCTGCTGTCTCTGCCCTGCTGCTCGTCAGAGGCAATTGGACCCACTGCCTCTGCCCCTCCTCTGCTGCCAAAGGATTCTATCAGTGCTGCTCTCACTGGGAGATTAATTAAAGTTTGTAAAGCACTTGGGCTATACTCAGATGAAATATCACAAGATATTTAATCCTTTGATAATATTTATTTGGCTGATGCCTGCACTAGAAGGGGAAGGAAAACCAGGGCACATGTCTGTTTAAAAACATCCTTTCTCATTAAAAAGAGCCGAGCTAAATTAAAAGGTTTGTGGAATGTATTTCCTGTCAAACCTCCGGCCTGGGGGGAAAGGTACTGGAGAAGCATTTGTGGCTGCAGTTGATGTGTCCATCTGAGCACAACTGCAGGGCTTTGTATGACTTGTGAGATTGAGGGCTGATTTATTCCATTATCCTGTAATATTTCATGCTCTTAATTCCTGCATTACAATCTCGTTCACTACAGCTACAGCAGGTATTAATTGCCTTTCCAGACAAAACTAGTTTAAGCTACTTTTGTTTTAATTTTTCAATTTTGAGTAGAAGCTGGTGAAGCTTCATTTGACTTTTTTTGTTTTAATTTTTTAAACTTGAGTAGAAGCTCTGTTCAATTCTCCAAGACCCAGACGGAATCTTTTCTGAAAGCCCTGGTAAAAAAGTGCGTGTATTTTGTTTCATTATCTAAAAATCTTTAATCTTTCAAAACTGACATAAAATACGTAGTTACTCCTCTCACTCCATTAATTTTAATTTGTTTTGATCCCATATTTGCTGTTTTAAGAATCCTCCCAATCTAACTTGAAGATTCAAAGTCATACAAGCAGCATATGGTACAAACTTCACATCTGTATCGTGTTACACTTGGCAAGAGTGATAGGTGCACTCATTTACTGGAGCTCAGCATGGGGTGAGAGTTCAGAGGTTATCATTCCTGATGGCTTACAACTTTACAGATGTTTTCCCTTTATGAACAACAGAACCACTTGTCAGTCACAGCCCAAACCTAAAAACCAGACGTTTCTACCTTCTTTTCATAATTCTTTCCATAATTCTTTCCATGTTTTGCAGTCTCTTTTTAGGGTTCAGTAGTAGGGAAATGATTACAGATTAACAGTTGCAAAAGATTAGTTAACATTTTAAATGTGTGGGGAATATGGCAAACTAAAATAATACTGAAAAATGAAATCATAGTCAAAACATATGTGAAACGTAATCTGCAATAATCTTGAATTAATATTAAAGTTTATATCACATTTTTCCAGTCTTGCCACAGTGGGAATATGGAGTGCACACATGGAATACACATTTCTATAGAATTGATCATCTAGGTGATATATTGCAGTGAAACCTAAATTTGACTATACCAGATTTACATACATGACTCATTAGAATTGTGATCTTTAGTGCAGTCTTGGCTTGGATTCTCTAGTCATTTACAAAACACCTGAAGAACAACACCTGGGTAATTAAAAATGCCATCTGGCAGAGGGAAACTATGACCAGAGTATAGGTGATTGACCAAAATCTCATAGGGTGCCTATGAGAGAATAAAGAAATTAACCAGTCCAAGTTGGCCCAATATATATTTTTTCCTCTCATGCAGTGAAAGACACTTCAAATCTGTATTACAAATCCAGCCTCAGTCTAAAGAACCATATAATCCTAGAATTATTAAGGTTGGAAAAACCTCTAAGATCATCCAGTGCTTCCAGGTAGTTGTAGACTAAACATCCCCAGCTCCCTCAGCTGCTCCTCCTAAGATTTGTGCCCCAGAACCTTCACCAGCTTCTGCAGTAATTTTCATCCAACAGATGAAAATTTGCCTTAAGCTTTGTGAACTTCTATTTAAGTGAGTTGTGGTCACTGGGAAATTTGCAGGTGTTTGGAAAAATACAAAGATTGTTTCAGCTGGCAATGAGCAGGTCACAAAAAAGCAGGTGATATAAAGGGGAACTCCTCCTCTGAGTAATCTTCAATAACTAGCTATGTATGAACTCCTTGTCACCTGGAGCACAAGCCAGATCACTGGTGTGAATTTTACACAAAATGGATATTACTTTACAGAGCAACTGATGTGGAAGTCACACAGGACCAGTTACCACACCTTAGCTAAGGGGAAATAAATCACAGAACACTATCTGATCAGTCCTTAGTTAATATTAAATTTAGCTCTTCCATTTTATAATTTCATAGTCATCTCTTCTTTTTTTTTTTTTTAATCCTAGAAATAAATACAGTTTCTGTCCACCTATGCTTTTCAAATCCTAGCTGTAATTATATATGCATCAGTTCTTTATAATAAAGAGTACCTACAGTGACATATATTTGAAATCTGCTTTATGCATCTGGAAAGACTGAGTGGGGATGGGTGACTTGTCACAGGCAATAAAAAATGTCAGTGGCACATGTTTGTGTGTAGTCTGTGAATGCTGTTTGATGTACTTATCAGTTTCTTCCTACAATATGCTATAGTTACTGAACAGCACAGCTTGGCTATTGATGGGTAGAAGTAGAAGATAAGAGAATAGGCAGACAGTGATTTGGATTCTGCAGATGATATTTTGCAGGTTGGAAAGGACAAAGACAATCTGCAAGCACCAGCAGCTGATATATCCTCAATAGGAAATAATTCTGGGCTTGGAGACAGAGAAAAAACATATGCACAGTTAATCATGCAAATCGAGTCTTAATGGTGGTGCATTTGACAATAAGACAGAAAATTATGGAGTTGGAGGTTGTTTCTTTTTGTTGTTGTT
The DNA here is from genome assembly GCF_037042795.1 of Molothrus aeneus. NCBI lineage: Eukaryota > Metazoa > Chordata > Aves > Passeriformes > Icteridae > Molothrus > Molothrus aeneus. Next base: position 54,001,287 of record NC_089651.1, on the reverse strand, counting down.
GGGTTTTTTTTAGCTTCAATTTTATAATAAACTTCTAGTTGGACTGGTCAGCTATTAACTTCTTAGCATGCAAAAGGCCATGGTGGTGCAGCACACTGGGATAACAGCAAACTTGTACTGGGGAGATGAGGATTGAATAATCATCCCTCTTACCGACTTCCCTGGTTCCCCTGAGAAAATCACAAGTGGTTAAGAAACAGCCAATTGGTCAGAGGAAATGGGGGCAATTTCCAGTATCTAAAGGACAGATGTTATTTTTTACACTTCATTATTTCCAGTAAACTGTTGATTCTGTGAATATTTAAATCTTTTTTAAAAGCCGACCAAATAAATGAACAAACAAAACCAACCCAAGAACAGTGAGACTGTTTCATTCCTGCTTCCCTCTGTAAAATCCCTGGAGCACTTCCCTTGGAGAGGATGCTGACCAGATGAGGAAAGCCAAAGGGAGCTGCTGGCAGTTCCTTTGTCACTGTAACATCTTGCAGGAGAGCGTGATACTTGGGGATAGAGCTAACGACCCACTGTGGCACCATGCCATGGAACTGTCAAATTATCTGGAGAGAGGATGGTAATGAATCTGCATCACTGCTACATACAATTTGCTTTTAAGCAGGTAGGTAGGGCTGTGACTGAACAGAAGCCATTAAATTATGAACAGAAGGAGAGGGATCCAATTTTCTGCCTTGCTAAGGATATGAATAGTTTTAATCATAGCTGAAGACTTCGAGTTTGCCCTTCCTTTTGTAATCTTCCTCAATTGTTTCCTTCAAGTACAGCAAATCTAATTCTCTAGTTCATACCATCAATGTTGCACTGGTCTAATTTCATGGATGATTTTTGAAGAGGCAGTTTTGTTTTAGTGCAACGGAAGGAAAAATGGAGTTCATTGTTCAAAAGCTCCTCTGGCAATGAGATGAATGGAATATCTCATTTTACCTCTCTTCTGTTGCATTACTGCAGTGTTTTCTGCAAGGGGAACTTGGGTACTCTGTGCTGCATCTAGACAGCAAATAAAAGAACATTGGGACCCAGAGTTTGCTGGGTGCAAAGTGCAAAAGCTACACGCATCATCGGGAGGTTCTGTCACCCACCAGCTTTGGACATGCAGTCTACACCTTTAGTCTAATCTTAGTGACAAAGTTGTAAGTGACCCAGATTTTGGTCACTATAAGATCATATTTTAGACAAGAAAGGCCTGTGTCCAAATGCATATTTAGTAAAGAAGCCTACAATATAAATTTTAGAGTCAGATCAGTTCAAATAAGGTGAAAGACTGTTTATAGTGGGTTCTGTCTGCCAGTATTTACCTTTTCTGCACTGCTGAGCCCTTTCTCCATTCTGTTGATATAATTGAAAAATTTATATATATTATTTTTTACCAGGAGGGCTTTCTGCTATTGCAAACTGACGTTAAACTCTGTACCTTAAAAAGTAGAGTTAAAACAAGTGTGCATTAAAGATACTTTCAATGCATAGTGCATGTCTTCAGAATAGCTTTTATCTAGTTATGATTAAAAACATTTCACCACCAAGACAACTTGATGGTTTTATGACTTATTGACTACCCTGTTACTGTGTAACACAGTTAATTGGCTCTCTGCTTGCTTTAATCTTGGATATTTGATTCTGCTAAATCTTTAAAACACGTTTTTGACTACATTATCCTGTAAGTATTTAAAATAAATGCCCCTCAAATGCATTTTTTGCAGTTTTAATAAGTTCTCTTTAACAAATAAATGGGGAAAGGAGTGGAGACAAGGGAGAATGCATGAAATATTAATAAAGGCCAATATGATGGAGTCAATAGATAGAGCTTGTTAAGATAAAAGCTTGTTTTTCAAAGCATTCAAGTTTGGATTCTCAGCTGGGACAGTCTGAAATAGCTCAGGGTAGATCACGCTTTCCTTTTCCTCTTTCCCCTGTTTTGACACAGGCAGAGCCAGCAGGTGGGAAAATTTCTCCTTTTTTGCCTGTTGTCTGTCTGCAATGGTGGGGAGGAACTAGTCCTTCCTGGAGATCTTGCACACTGACTTTGGATGCTAAAACACCCTTTGGAAGAGGTGGATAAAATGTGGATAGGGCACCATAATATGGGGTGTGGGGAGCTATAATTCCCTCAGGGGTAATGCCACTGGTCTGACCATGGAAGGATAGAGGTGTATGGCATGTGACAGCCTCTTACAAAAAATGTTAATATTAATGTGTGTGTGTGTGTGTGTGTGTGTGTGTGTAGGGGTTGGAAAATGCAGTGAGAGCTGGCCATGGGCATGGGTGCAGGATGATTGTGTCAAAGGGCAGTCCTGCTTTGGCCAGGAGAGTTTCTGCAGCACATATGCTCCCTTTAAGGCTCTGGGGAACATGAACCTCATCTCCTCACTGGAACACAGGCAGCTCCCCCTCCAGGCAGGTGCCAGGGGAATCAGCTTCTTTACACACTGACAGAAAAAAGATTCTTCAGTCCAGCTCCTCCATGGGAGTGTATTCTTTAAAAACACAACCTAAGCCACTAGCCACGTGCTTGTTGGGGTGTCTGTCACACACAGATCCTCCTGGGGAGCTCTGAGAGGTGGGGAAGGACTTGGGCTTTTAAAAGTCATTTAAAAATGACTTTTTTAATTGTCAGGAGACAGAGCTGAAATCCTGACAGAATTTAAAGGTGTGCTGTGAAGGCAGTGGAAAGTTGTGAAGGATATTAAAAGGATATCCCTCTAGCTGTTTGTTTTTACACTTTTGAATCAAAAGGACATAATCTTGGGAGAGTTTCCCTGTTCAAATATGTAAAGGGTTTCTTGTCACTAATATAGTTCTGCTGATTTTTGTGAAAATCTTGCAGAAAAATGAAGCTTTGGAGAAAATATTCTGTGGAGTGAGGATTCTGCACAGTTTTGTGCCTCTTGAAAGCCTGCTTTTTGTGCAGGACAGTGTCAATTAAAGCCATTCCTGCAGCATGTCGCTAGAGGGACATGAAACATGGACAGATTAGCTCCTGTTGTTCTTAGTTACTGCTCTTTAATGTGAAAAAGCACAACAGGGATGACTTAGGGCTTTCCATTCTCTGACTGAATGAAAGAGCTTTAAAATATGATCTTTGAGCTGTTTGATGTTTGTTGAAAAAAAACCAACACATACTAGTGCTGAAGATAGTGCAATAGTATAGAAGGACACCAGCAAGTATTCAAACAAGATGCAAAGGAAATCTTCAAGCATAAGATACAAAGAAATAGTGTCTTCTACAGTTCTCAGCAAATTAACTTGTTAATATCAGGTATTTGTATTAAGCTTAGCCACACACTTGCTCATATTCATTTCAACAGTGGAGATGAACTGTGCTAGATCTGCTTTCAATCTAGGGTGTGATCTCAAGCCATGAAAGTTTCAGTGTCTCCTCTGAGCTGTGTTTGGCAGCAGTAGGGGAGAAGGAGGCTGTTCCATGGGCCTTTCCCACAGAAAAGCTGCAGGGCACAGCTGGGAGACAGCAGTGGAGCTGCTCCTTAGCTCTGTGAACAGCTCTCCCCCACCCTTGTCCAGCATCAAGCCACAAAAGCCCAGCTTCAATCCTGGACTGGAAAAGGAGCATCCTGGGCCTGGTCTGAGCTGGGAGGCAGCAGCTGTCATGACTGTCCCCATGTGCTGGAAACCTGCTGCCTCCCAGCTGAGCCCTGTGGTGCCTGCCTGCAGCACAGGCAGGAGTCCACCCATGCCTGGTGGGATGCCAGAGGTGCCCCAGGCCACCATCTGTGCTTCAGGTTTGCAAGCACACAGCAATGACACAGCAATGAAACAGCACAGGGAATCACACTGCTTTAAGCTTAATCTTAACGTAAGCTTAATCTTCACGTTTACCTTGAAATAATCTTGTGGGCACACAAGGTCTGTGCAATCAAAAATCAGCAGTAACCAGGTTTTAGATACAAGTGGTTTGCAGGAAGCAAGTGTGACACCACTCCCTAAAATCTCTTTTTTTGAGAAAGCTGTTAAGAAAGCACAGCTGAGGCATACCCTCTCTTGGCCAGCCTGGCTCCCAGACGGCTCCAAGCACACTTGGATTTTATCTGGCTCAGGGACACAGGGCTTGCAGTCATTTTGCATCACCCCCCTGCCTCTCCTCCAAGTCTCCACCTGGCCTTGGCTGCCTGAAGGTGCCTCCAACTCTTCCCTCACACTAGCTCTCCATATAGTGAAGAATTTTGGTGCCCAAATGGGAGAAGAGCATTTCTGTTTCTATACTGGAGATAGGAGGAGAGGCTGGTGACAATTCTGTCCCCTGACTCTGTTCCAGGTGGAGGATTTTACTTACACCCCATTTGTCCACAGCAACAGCAAGGGTGCTCAGAACTGTTTTCCTTTCCAAAAAACTCCTTGGGTGGCTTTTGTTTTGCATGGAGTAATTAAGGAGAGGAAGCTGAGCCCTTTCCCTTCATGCCTTTGTTTCTCCTGTGTATCACATTACTGGTGCAGGGGTCAAAGTGTGACCATGTCAAAACTGGTGTCAATAAATAGCTGCAGAAGAGGATTTGTGTTACTGCTGATCTGGTGGAAAAGTAGAGAGAGGCTGGCCACTTCTATCTATCATCTATCTATCATCTATCTATCTATCTATCTATCTATCTATCTATCTATCTATCTATCTATCTATCTTCTATCTATCTATCTATCTACCTGTCTGTCTATCTATCTATCTTCTGACAGGGTTTTATTTTATTTTTAGAATGCAAAGACTCAGGAGAGCTTTTAGGTCTAGTTTGTCCCTCATTAGCTTTTGAACTGTTACTCATGCAGTGTGATTAGTTACATGTTGTACCTGTCACTGCCTCTGCCCTTTGTTCAGGCTAGCTAAAATATAGTAGCACCTCATTTCAGTGATAGACTTGACCTAGAGTAAAATTCTTACAGAAAGCGCAATAATTGCAATTGATTTATTCTTCTATGGGGAAATAATGTCTGTCTCAAACAATAACATCAGCTTTCTCTTAATTGCATTACATTAATATCATATTATTCTGTATTCATATCCACATCCAAAGCTGTGAAACATGTCTGGGTTGTGTGGGGTTTTTTTTCCCTACCCTTATGACACACACAACTCTCAAAATAGGTTACCAAATATGGGAAGTCCCTTTTTGCCCATTCTGTAGAAGAAAGACAAAAGGGAAGAAAAAGAATTTTAAATAACACATTGGTCTATAAGCAGGGAAGCTGCATCATACCAACCACAGCCCCCTGTTTATCTCTGCTGTTAATCCAGTGGTAGGGATTATGCTGTATTAATGATGTGTGGGAGCTCCAGACTATTTCTTATTCCTGGCTCACAGCATCTGCTTTCAACAAAAGTCTTTTGTGCACATATGTGACCTTTTGGCTCCCTACACTTCAGTCCACCTGTCAGGATGGCATCATGCCTGCTCATGAGTGTGGCCCAGCTTCTGGGGCATGGAGGAAATCAGCCCCTGAGGCCCTGTAAATGCTTCTCCATGGCAGAACACCTCCCTCCTCTCCCAGTCCCATGGTGCACATGGCTCCTGGCTTTGGGGAGGATTCTGATTTCCAGAGGACACCAGCCTTGGGCAGATGGCTGGGGTTCCTGGTGGGACATGAGGGCAGACCTGAGCTGGCATCAAGCAAGAGAGCCCCTCTGGCCATGGGGTCCCTGCAGGCTCCAGGCTCAGTGAGTATCACCCAGTGCAAAACAGTAACTAAATAAACTATTTAGTGCATTACAACAAGTGAGCTCAGGCTCATTTTCAGCAGGAATTTGGGACACAGCTGACACCCAGCCTGTAAATCAGCCCCTTTTTGTGACACCCAGCCTGTAAATCCAGCCCTTTTCAGCAGGGCAGAGTCATGGATAAAATCCCAGTCACTTTTCTCCTTCCTGAGATCAACCTATGCAACATGTGGCACTTCATGAGAAAGATTTTACCAGCATGGTTTCCTTCAAAACAGCTATATTTTGTGAACGTTGCCTGATTTTTATTTAGAGGGGATGAAACTTCAGTTCAGAGGCAAAATTCCCAAAGTGTCTAATGTTGTCAAAACATCAAATTTCACAGTATATTTGGCATTAAGACTCTTTTTTTTTCCTTTTTTTTTTCCTTTTTCCCCCCTGATTTTCACTGTGAGATTCCTGTTTGAAAAGCAGGGTTTGTTTTTCAACTTTTGTGCAATTTGCTTACTTGGAATGCAGTAACATGGAGTTCTCCAAAGTCACTTTGAGTTTAATTTTGGCCAAAATTGCACCTGTTCTGTTTTTTTAAACTGGAAATGAAGTCAAAATGGCAGGATTTCCCATGAAGTGATAAGTCTCATTTCTCTTCTGCTTTGGCTGGGTTCAAATCACCACAGGGAGAATTTTCCAAGAAGGTTATTTATAACCTTTAGAATATGGAAACATTTCAGTGTTTTCAAGCTGCAGCATGTGGAAATAATCAGGAAAAAAAAAAAAACCAAAAAACATTTCCATGGTTTTTGATAACTGAAACAACAGGTGCTAGGTCCAGGAATAGAGAAAGAGGAATGGGAATTAAAGCACTTTTCAGCATGTAACACTCAAGGTGGAAATGCCCAAAGAGAGGGGTTGACCCAAACACAAAGGAGAACTTTACACACCCTGCACTAATTACATTGAGGAACCTTTTGACACAGGACGTTTGTGGAGGCCAAAATTGTAAAAACTGTAAATGAGTTCAAACTGGGAGCAAGAGATTTGATGTAGGAAGTCTATCAGGGACAATTATGATATTCCAGATGTTACTTCCAGCAAGTCCTTGAGCAACAGACTGCTGGAAGAATTCCTCTATTTCCTCTGCTTCCTATAGCTTTTCTTTAATTGTCTGCTGCTGTTGGAGGAAGAATAACAGGTTGGAGGATCCTTGGTGCCATCTTTTCCTTGTGTTACTGGCTTGTCAGAGAGCTTGGACAGCAGCCATGGCAAATGGAGGATGTAACAAGGGACTCCAAATGAAATAAAACAAACCAACAAAAAGTATAGTTTCTTTGGTTTGCATTTCTTTGAAAATTGATTTCAGACAACCCTGTTTTCCAGCCTCAGTGGTGTCTCAATAGCTGCAGGACACTAAGCAGGGAGTCACCCACCATAGAGACCCTGTTAGGAAAGTGCAAACTGCACATTGAGAGCACACAGAGAGGAGGAGAAAAGGATGAGGGTTTAGAGATGGTGAGAACAGAGGGCCCTATTTGGCAGCTCTTTAATGCTTATCTTAGTATTGTGTTTGGCACCCAATTGCCATGGTGATGTGATTGGCAGCTGATTGACAGCATTACGTAATGGAGCTGTCTCTCTTGAGCAAGAGCCATATTTTCAGAGGAAAAATATCACTGCTGCTGGGGATGGGACCAATGCACAGCCTGCTTGGATCAGCTGAGGGTTTGGGACAGAATTTTCTCTTTAAGCAACTGAAGATTCACAACTCCTTCACAGTGAAATGTGAGTGAAATAGCCATCAGGACTTCAGGGGTGTCCAGACATCTCATCATGCTGCTGACCATCTGACAGACCCTGGCTGCACTGAGTGCCTGTTGAGCTAGCAAGGGGGCACCCCAGCCTCAGGGAACTGCTGTTTCAGTGCAGTCCTAAACCCAATGCTTTCAGGAATGACACAGGGGAAAAAGCTGCAAATAAGGACAGTGGTAACAAAATACAGTACAAGAATTGGTGGATATGACAGCAATTTTCCTCCTGGATATTTAAAATACACTGGTTTTAGTGACTGGGGCACAGTGGCTGGCATGAGCATTGTTTGTATTTGAAAGGCAAGAGAATTGGTTGCCAGTTTTCCCACAGGACACCTCAGTAACAAGCATTTTAATCCCACCAGTGCTTTTTCTTACCTGGCACTTTCTTGATTTTTGAGAATGTGGGGCTTGTCCCTGATCATGTAATTCTGGGATTTGCTCACACATCACTGGGTTTCCCATGCGCAGTGAGGGTGCTGTGTTAGGTTGTTAGACAGGAAATGAGCTCTGCAGGGACTGAGTCCACAGACAATGTGGCTGGGGTGCTCCTGATGGCATCCCTTTAGGAGATGCTCCTTTGCTTCCAGGGAGAACTGATCACTGATCCTGAACTGACTATAAAGGGTGAGCAGAGAGTGATGTCCAAATTCCCAACCCCCCTGGTTCAGAGCAGGTCAGACAGGAGCTCACTCTCACCTGGAAAAGCTCAGAGCCACACAATAATGGCCCTTCTGTCTGTGGATGTAGGACCCTGGTTGGCCACACTGAGAGGAGAAGGTGTGATGGAACAGACATCACATCCCCCCCAGTTTATGAAGAAGTATGTCTTTTCCCTTTCCCAGACCATAACTGAACACTAATTATGTACAGATCAGCATTCAGGGTGTTGCAGAGCCAGGGCAGATCCCACTGCAGGGTCCAGGTGTTTGCAGAGCAGAGAGCACACGTGTGGATGCACATGTGGATGGATGTGTGCTCCTGTGGAACCCAGCCCAGATGTGATCTGCACTGCAGCCAGGGGTGCTGCAGGTGCTGGGCAGCTCCTGGATCTGCTCTGGGCTTGTGTTTGTGCCTCAGCAGTGTGAAAGACCCTCCTCATCTGCAACGTGCTGCAAACTGTGCTCTCCAGCTCTTGGCAAGCCAAAGAGCTGCTTTTGGCTGCCCTTGGATCATCACTGAGCAACTTCTGGAGCCAGTGAGGTCTTTCACTGTGAGGCACAGCATGGAGCTCTCTGCTCTGCATATGGGGAGAAGGGGCTTCCAGCGATTCTCTTGACACAGCCACAGCACTTGTGCAGGGTGTGGGAGGGCTGGGGAAAGCTCCTGCCTCTGCCAAGCAGGCTGGAGGACTACAGCAGCTTGTGGGGCTGGAATATCCTGGCCCCAAAGAAGCACAGAACATGCCAGGGGAATGAGGGGGATTAGATTTCACTAGCTAGCAAATTGAGTTTCTGTAACCCCTGACCAAAATTCATACTATCAGCTGGAAATAATACATTTAACTGGTTTCATATGGCTTTGAAACATCCCATAAACAAAATTTTAGGTTTCAGTTTTTATTCACCACTCTTTCTCTCTCTTTCAGCAGGACTTGGAGAAAAAATCCCACTAAAGCCCAGGCAAAGACTCCCATTGAGTTCAATGAGAGCTGAACCTGACCTTTATGGGATATCTTTACAGGTTTCTGTGCTCAGAGAGCTGCAGTTAGAGAGTAGGAGTTCTGGACCACATGGCACAGAGTGTTTCTTTATAAAGATGCTTTCCTTTGGACATGCAGCAGTGACAACAACACCTGTGTGCTCCCACACAGAGGCACAACAGCCACACAGAGTCATCCATCTTAGGAAACATGCTATGCCTTTTAAGTGTTTCTGTATCAAAGACTGATAAATAAAACATGGGTTTAGTGTTAAAAGGAAAAAAGGGCCCTTTTAACAGATTAAAGTGCTCACAGTGCCTGACACTGTGAAATAGGAGTGTGGAGCAGCAGGGCAGTTCAGAGGAAGGACTGGCTATGCTGACAGGTGCAAACTGTTGTGTGTCTTGAAGCAGTCATTGGCAGAAGAAAAGCCCAAAATCTACTTTCCCAGCAAAGCCTTCCTGGAAGGTAACAAACTGAGCCCTCTATAGCTAAACTTCTCTATGTTCTCCAGCTGAGTGTCATGAGAAGGAGCTTTCCTTCCTGAAGGAAGAGGAAGAGAACAGTTTTTAAGCCCATCAAAATAAATAATCAAACAAAATCAGCATCCTCTCAAGTGTTATAATGGTTTATTCCAGCAGACTGAAAGCCCTGCTGTGTTTTGCAGCATTTTTTTTCCTCAGCATCCTGATTCTTCTTAAAGCCCAGCACACTGAGTTGGCTCCTTAACTGATTTCCACTTGTTCCTCAGCAGTTGCAAAAGCAGTGATAAAACCTTATGCCTTTTCTCATCCCTTCACAACTGTGAACAGAGGGTCCAGGACACCTAAAGGCTGTATTTGTACAGACAGGCACATTTCCCCATTCCAAGGAGCATTAACTAATTACATTTATTTGGTTAATCAGAAAAGCTGATGGTTAAAACTGATTTCCTTTCTGAACCTCTGTTACCTTGGTGGAGGGGAGCCCTACAGCAGAGGTCACTGAAAATCCTCCTGGATATTATCAGTTCTGCTCCTTGTGGCTTAGTGTACCAAGACAAACCCTTATGTGCGAAGGGCACAGAGCTGAGGCAGGGGGAGGAGGGATAAACCAGTGCCTGCCCCTGCTTTGCTCTCTGACCAAAACACAGAGCATGCTGTCTGTGGAATGGGAAATGGAATTTGTGCACCATTAGGACCCCACTTGATGTGGAGTCTTGCTTTTAACAGCTAAAAAGAGCCCCAATTAATGTGAATGAGAGCCAGATGATTTTGCTGTCAGGCTGGTAAGGAGCAAGTTTATGGTGCCAGCTGGCGTCCCATCACCTTTTAGGACAAACCTGCCTACTGCTCTCATAGATCTGAGATGTTGCAGCAAAGAGCAAGCCCAGGTACATCTGAGATGCTCTGTCCCTAACCCAGCCATGCAGCGTGGCCATGCAGTGCCACGCTGCTGCCTCTGCCACCTGAGAATCCTCTACACAGCCCTATAAACCATTTCCAAAATGCCCCAGCCAGCAAGACACATGGCCAAAGGCAAGTGGGGGGAACCTATAAAATTAAATTGCATTATTTATTGGAGAGATCTAAGTTCTATCTTGCCCCAGGGTGTCATTATGCCCCTCTAGTCTATGCTGAGAATACTCATCTGCACTCTGATAATGACTTTGATACCTTTCAAAAATGATGATAATTTAACACCTCTGTGAAAGACACCTCTTCTAGACATACTGGCACCCCTTGCAGACCATGATGCTCCTGCAGGGACTGAGTGGGACCAGAGCCTGAAAAACTGCATTAGATTTCCCCTCAGCAAGGCAGAGTTGACTTTGTCAGCAAAGGGACACTGACCATGGAAGCTCCTTGTGTTGGATTTGGGGTTGGGCCTGGTAGCTGGTGTTAGATGGGGGCAGAAGGGAGGTGAATACCAACACCACAACCATACAGAATGGTCATAGATACTGTCCCTTTGCTCCATTCAGCAGGAGAGAAGGAGGCATCTTTGTGTCTGACCGGCTAGCTCACCCTATGTTCAGTAGGCCTTATTTAATATTAAATCCCATGGGAATTTTCTGTTTATCTTCCATGTATCTCCTGTCACTCATAATAAGCATCCTTCCAGCCTGAGCAGGTCAGAACCCCTAACACTATTTCCCTGTATTTCAAAACTGATGGGATGAAGTAACAGGGGAAAATGCTTCTGCCCACAGGAGGCCATTCTGATTTTGCTTTTTAAATGAGTATTTTGTCGCAGATCCTGGAAGAAGCTTACACTTTGGTCAGAAAGTCTTGGATTTTCCATGGTACTGTTTAACTCAATAGCATTTCCTATGCCCTCACAAGGCAATGGCTTTGGTGAAACCCTTCTGCCATTAGAGGCCAGTGGAGGCCAGTGGAGAGTTCAAAAGCAGCCTGAGACTTTCCACTTTTTAGTTTTATATCGTTTATTTGCTCTTTTGTTGCAGAATTGGCAGCCTGTGGTTGATAGCTGAGGTTTGCCCAGCCAGGTTCTGCTGCAGGGCACTGTGAGCATTCCCTGGGATTTTCTGCCCACCTCCCTCAGCCCTGACACTCAGTGAGCATCTCATGGCCCCTGCTGACACTGACAATTAGCACCAATTACACCAGCAGTTTTGTAGGGTGAATATTTGCCCTGAAAGAGACCTGCTCACTTCCCAGAGGCTGCCTGATGTCTGTAAGATAAGAATGATTTACTGACTGCAGCTGGGCTCCAGCAGGGGACACAGGTGTCATCAGTCTCCCCTGACACCTTCAGCCCCGCAAACTTGGGCCTTTTGAAGGAGTTAATGCCACTCAGCACTGAGATCATTCCTTCCTTGTCTTAAAAACTGCTAGGAAAATTGGGGTTTAATCCTCCCTTTGCCTTACCATGGTAGAGAAGCAGAATGGACTGTCAGATCCACACCCTGTGGAAATTTCCCTTCTTCTGCTGCACCTCCAGTGCTTCCAAGTAATCTGTTGGGGCTTTTAGACCTAAGAGAGGTTGTCTGCCCTGTTGCACATAGCAAAGCACTGCAGAGCAAAGTAGGCAATCTCCATTATCCCTTCTTGGAGCTGTTCCTGAATCTGTTTCTGAAGGGTTTTTTTTAAGTCTGCCATGTAGCTGCCATCTTAGTCCAGCCAGAAGAGGCAGGTGTGGCAGAAGGAAAGGGTGTGAACAGGTATGACAGTGAAAAAGAAACACTTTAAATGAGAAATGATGCTGAAGCAAGCTAAAACAGTGCACTTATTCCTCTGAAATCCTGTAGCCATTTTCTCTGCATGACTGCCCTTCCTTTCCTCTTATAACCAATAAATGTTGTTGTCTGTGGCATGCTATTAACTTTTTTAATACCCTATTTTAAAAATTAATGTATTTTTAATAAAATGTCCGAAGTGGACAAGCAAAGAAAATTATCACTGAAGAGGTACAGTATATACTGTGTGTATACAGTATATACTGTGAAAACTGTAACTTCCTGACATCTTCCAGCATCTGCTGCTGGGCAGCAATTTCTGTTCAAAAATAATGTTTCCTTTGTCAGCTGGATTCTCACCTACTGATGTTGACATGAATTATAGCAGAAATACACACAATGGTGACATTGTGGTGTGTAATTGACTATTTTAGGCCTAAGCTGGAGTGTTTTACATATTCTTACGATAACAATATTGTTTCCTTGCTTTTCCTTTAGATTAGAGTTGTTTTGGGGTGACTTCCTTTAACCCTCCTCACTCAGTAATAAACACATTTATTTTCACTGCTAACAATTTCAGCCACTGAAAAGTTTCTACTGAATGCTGGAAGTTCAGCAATTCCTGCAGTTTCTCATAATCTCAAAAAGAGATGTTTGATATTCTGAACTCTCCTCTTTTTGCCTTGTTTTGCACCTATTTGGTGAAAGGAAGCCCAAAATGTGTTGATATTTGTGTCAAGGCTGAGGCCCCATATCTCAGCTGCTTCAAAAAGAATTCAGAGGCAATGAAACTTTTTTGATCTCAGAACTGTGATTCAAGACACCTAATAAACTTCTCCCCAACAAATGCTTTTTCTCTACCACTTCTATGTCAGACAAATGGCAGAAACCCCCCTCCTACCATAAAATACCCCAGTACATGTATTTTAAAGGTAAGAAAGTGTGGGTAGATGAAAGAAAGAACTGTGTTATGTGAGAGGAGCATTTGTGCCTCAAAAAGGAGCTGTAGACAATGACTCAGAACATCCTTCTGACCCCCCTCAGTGACACAAGAGCACTCTGATACCATTTTCCTTCTCTCTTTTGTTCTTCTGATTAAAATTTGAGCATTTACATTATTTAACAAAACACATCCTTTTTGTTCTTACCATTCAGAAAACTAATTTCTCTTGCTTGTGGATTTTCCCCTAGACTGAGCAAACTGAAATTCACTCCAACTAACCAATTCTGAAATTAAAGAAGCGCCACTTAAGCATTATTCCTAAATCTTTTGGAAAGGGAAAAAAAAATGAGGGGGAGGAGAAAATGAAAAACCCAAGATTTTTATCTTTGCTTTAAGAAAAATGGGTGATGCATGAAATTGAAACTAGCTTTGCTGGATGAGGTGATGAGTAGAGATGAAGCATTCCTTTGTTTTCTGAGGCAGATCAGTGAGACTGACCTCTTGGCCTCCTAGGCTGCTAGTAAAGGTGCCCTGCCAATATCTCCTTTTTCTGCACAGAGATTTCTCTGTCTCATACTGGATTCACAATCCTCCCTAGGTCACTGGGAAGCAGCAAAGTCTTGTTTGATTGACTGTACAAATGAGGGGTGCCTGAGCTTGGGCTTCCATCCCTGTTCTGGTTGTCATTGTCCAAATGCCAGATGACTTCTCCTGGGCATTTTTGTGCTCTGGCAGCCTTTTGGGGTTTTATGTTGTTCTTTGCCCTGTGGAATGCCCCTTACTATGTGATTATACTGTGCCTGGTGCTGGGAAGTACTGAACAGATTTTAGATGGATGTCTCCTGATATTTACAATGTTGAAAATAACAGACTTACATCAGCCTCCCCCTATAGCCTTAGATATTTGTGTCTTCTCACTGGACTATCCTGTGTTACATAAAGATGGTGCATTAGAGGAAGCTCTGGGGATTCCTCTCTAATCAACCCCGCTAAATCCTTTCAGGGGTCATTCTTTGAAGCTTGTTTTGTGTTGTCATTGGCAGATTTTCTCAAAACAGCCCAAGGAAGATCACAGATCTTGTGATTTCCTGAAAGGACATTTTCAGAAGCTCAGGAACAAAAGTCTCAGCAGGATGGGCAGGAGCCTTCTTGCAAATTCTAGCTATAGACTTTCAATGTGGTCCCAAGTTACTTTGAAAAACTAAAAAAATCCCACAACCTGATTGGCATTTTCTGAATTTTTGATCAAAAATAGTTTGTTTCAATAAACTATTGAAACTTAAAAAAAATAATGTAAGAAATAAGCTGAGATGACTAACACTAAAACTCTCTCCTACTACTGTGCTTCTTTTGAGCCATGAGAAACTTCTCAGTGATACTGCATTTGTATAATAGTAAAAACACAAATTAACTCAGCTGTGTCAGAATGGATTCTGAACCTCAGCTGTATATAAGACAGAAAAAGTAGTCTATTCTGCTTTGATTATGGGGGGTTTTAGATTGATCCTTTGACATTTTCCTGTGAAGCCTGAAGGGGAGTCCAGAGCACCAAATATTTGTGTATTCACAGCCTCTTGCAGCCAGGAGGGCAGGAGTCTGATGGTTCCATCTACTGTCAGCTTAGAGACCAGTTTAGGCTGGACATTAGGGAAAAATTCTTCACAGAAAGAGTGATTGGGCATTGGAATGGGCTGCCCAGGGAGGTGATGGAGTCCTCTTTCCTGGAGGTGTTGGAAACAGACTGGATGTGGCCCTTAGTGCCCTGGTTTAGCTGATAAGGTGGTGTTAGGTCATAGGTTGTACTTGATGATCTCAAAGGTTTTCCAGCCTTGTTAATTCTGTGATTCTCTGATGTGGTATTTGAGATGGGCCTGAAATTCAGCAATGTGCCATAGGCATGTAACCCAAGCCCCTGGATTTGCAATAAGGGTGGATATCCTGGCAGGATGGATAGCCTAGAGTAGCCCCCAATGCCTGTGCTGAGCTCCATGAGCCATTCCCTATGGATCTTTCCATCATCCTCAAGGGAGCTCACAAGATGCCCAAAATCTCTGAAGAGGTACAGCAGCACCCCTCACAAACAGCTGATCAAAAATCAGTGATGGTGTTAAAATGAATTTAGCTCTGGCTGACCTAAGCCACAATGGATTTTCCATTAATGGAGTTTTGGTTTTTTTTTTTAATAAATAGTAAAACATGGAGATCCTCTGTTGACCAGTGAGTGATATTTCTATTTACATCAGTCAGAGGTGTGACCAGCTTAGGGCTGAGAGCAGTGTTGGTGATTTTGCTCAGCTTCAGTCACTAACTGACGTGGTTGTACTGCTTCCAGAACTGTCTTTGCAAGATTTTCCTAATTTCTTCCAACCTTAGGGCAGCTCTCCCCAAGGCAGAGCCCTGACCTGCACTGCCCTTGGGGGTACAGGCTGTCTGATGTGGAGCCCCCCTGGTCCCCCACAGTGCCTGTCCATGAAGATTAAACCAGAACTCAACCCTGGAGCTGTTCTTTTCAGGTGTCTGGAAGGTGGAAATTTCTTTCCTTAGACAAGTTTACTTTATTTGTCAATATACTTGTATTTCCTCAATAAAGGCATTTTATGTACCAAGAGAAGGTTATCTCCCCCTCCCCTTCTCATTTAAGGGCTAATTCATACGCCAGCTAATTTGTTCTGGCTATTATCACAATTTATTTCCGTTGCTACAGGGCAGCCAATAACTTTAATAAAGGAGGTTCCAGTTACCCAATCTTCCCAGTTAATAATCTGCATTGAAATACACAGAATGAATTGTCTCCCACATGCTACAAATACAGAAAATTACCATGCTGTAGTGTTATCACGACCACACAGGTACAATTAAATGTGTGTTATGCATGGAGCTGCACAGAACACTACCAGTAATGTCAAATGCAATTAAAAAGGAACTATTGTGTGGCTCCATCTGAAAAATCAGCCTGTTTGTATGTACTTTACACAGGATTACTCACTGGATAGGGCAATATTGAATCACTTGATGTTTGGGATTCATGGGAGAGAGCTGAGTAAACAAAGGAGCACAGCCTGCCACAGAGGCTGTTAACAGTGAGGAGCTAAGGCCTTCCACCTTAAAGAAAGCATGAGATATTTATTTCCTGCATCATTGGAACACTGTTTGTTCATTAATGGTGACCTTATTGGGCGTAGGCACTGCTCAGAGGGTTGCAGGTTTTGCTCAGCCATGTGCACTATCCTTCTCCTACAGAAGTGACAGTTTTATACAAGTCCCTGCTCTCTTTAATAGATCATCTTTCCAGCTCGTTATGCTCTAGTTCTTCTCCCGTTATCTTTAAATCTCAAAGTCTTGACCTTCTTTTTATACCCCTGTCAGCGTGAAGACACCCCAGATCCAGGCAATCACTACATTAAAACTGTTCCCATCTTCCCTTAACTCAGCTCTTGGAAATAAAATCATCTCTTAAGACCCATGACTATATTAAATAAATCTGAGATTAGTGTTCTGATTGCTTTTATTTGGTGGTTTCTTTTGCTTACAATGCAAAACTGCAATATCCTTGGACCAAATTCCGTGGTGACTGAAAGCTGAACAAAGTTCTGCTAAGTCTCTGTAAGCTGCACTAATCATCCTTATCCCCAAGTGTGGGGACTTACCAAGCCAGGACAGCATTTGGGAGGGAACCTCTCAATTATGGGCATTTTAAAACAGAAAAGGAGTTACTTTTTGATGGTGGGTTGATAATTTAATACCTTAATTCACTATCCACTTAATTGAGGATGCTAGTGGGAAAATATTTTTAATTTTTTTGAAGGTAACAGGATAAGCAGAGGAACCCTGGTTGAGAGAACTCCTGGAGCTCTGGGTGCAGTTCACAGCACTGCAGTTATCACACCTCAGCATGACACTGACCCAGTTTCAGTGTGCAGAGTGAGTACTGCCCCTGGCAAAGCAAAGGGAGTCCAGGAACAGATGTTACCCCACGTATTTTTATTATTCCTGGGTGCTTTCTTCTATCCCTTTTTGATCATTTCATTTAGATGTTCAAATAAACATCACACTTTCAAGAAGGAATTAAAAACACTGCCTGAAAATGCTGCACTTCACTTTGGTCCTGGTGCCAGGCTTTGCCAAAGACAAGCATAAAGTGCAATATTTCCTTGGATAGAGCAAATCTTCCCAGCTCCACCCAGACCACAGGAGCTACAGCATCTCACCCCGATCAGTGCTGAGCTTGTATTTTTATTCCTTCATTTCAATGCTCAAAACTATTTAAATGGTGGCCTAAATAACAGCTATTCCATTAAATTATTTAGAATTTGTTCCTCTAAGGGGGAATTTGAGTGTTGTCTCTCTCAGAACTGCTGAGGTTACAGTTCTGGCTTCCTGGGCAACACTCCCAGAGCTGGAACAACCCTTTCTGGATGCAAGTTTGGTGGTAATCTTGTGTTGGAGTTGTCAACCAAAATTCAGACTCAGAGCACATCAGCTCATCCCAGGGCCAGTGTTTTCCTTGTGTAGCTGTTGTAGCTTTTGGAAAGCAGTGCCCTCTGTAAAGTGAATGAGCTGTGGAGGGCAAATGCAGCATGGAGAGGGCTTGATGTGGCACAGCTCAGGCCAACATTGCTTAAATTGTCATAGCTACTGTGGAGTTACAGTCCAATTGAGTGCAGTGCATGCCATAATATTGGGGGGGGGGAGCAATTGCAGCGTGCCTAATTGCTGCCTTCCTTTCCCCCTGCCTTTCTCCCTGGCCCAAGTTCATGTGCATGTGTTATCCTGTGGGTGAAAGCTAATAAAATATGAATTAAAGAAAATTGCACTACTCCCTAACGTCCAAATCGCACAGATTGATTTGCATTTACTTGTAACTGAAAACACATGGCTAGTCACAGTTTAAGAAAAATAAAAAGGATTACAGAAACCCCAGACCATGACTGAAAGGAGTTATTGAGCCCTTGCATTGTATCATTTAGCTTCACAGTGGAGCAGATACCTAATCTCACATACAACAGGCCATCTATAATCAAAGAGTTTGCTGCTCCCTGGCTGTCCTGGAATGATCACTTAAGCATTTGTCTTGACAGATACCCAAGGATCCTTTGGCAAGGGCAAAGCAGCACCAAAGGAAAAACCCGGGTAGGAAAACCTTTAGGAGACTGATTGAAATTGCAGGTGACAAGGGGATTGATGGCAATGGCAATTAGGCAGCCCCAGGGAAGTAGATAAGTGTTAGAGATACAAAAGCTTGGTTCTGCACGTGATGCCACACTCATCCCCTGGTCCAGAGAGTGACCTGCCCTCCCCTCTCAGGTGGCAGAGTGATTTCCAGCAGGGCTCTGCCTCTGCACCTCATTGTAATTCAGGGAAGGCCAGCACAGAATATTCTCACTGTTCTCATACCCTGATGAGATTGTTCTGCCACAACGCAGTCAGTACAGTGCCTGAGAAAATTACTTTGTGAAATGCTGGGCTTCAAACCATTACCTGAAGTAAAATGCTTAGGCTGAATTTAAAGCATGATGTGGTGCAGGTGCTTGTCTCCCTTTCCTTTCCTTTCCTTTCCTTTCCTTTCCTTTCCTTTCCTTTCCTTTCCTTTCCTTTCCTTTCCTTTCCTTTCCTTTCCTTTCCTTTCCTTTCCTTTCCTTTCCTTTCCTTTCCTTTCCTTTCCTTTCCTTTCCTTTCCTTTCCTTTCCTTTCCTTTCCTTTCCTTTCCTTTCCTTTCCTTTCCTTTCCTTTCCTTTCCTTTCCTTTCCTTTCCTTTCCTTTCCTTTCCTTTCCTTTCCTTTCCTTTCCTTTCCTTTCCCCTAACCCCTTCCCGTTTTATTTGGTTTGGTTTTTTTGGAAATTCTTTCATATTGGGAATTGTTTGTTTTTCATAGTTCTGGGGTCATCAAATTGATGGATAACTCTAAGTAATGAATCCCATGACTGCACTATTGAACTTATCTCAACCACCAAAATGTCTGCTTCATCTACATCAGAGTCACTGCACCCCTTTGGTACCCAGATAAATTAGCTAAGCATAACAAAGTACCTCCAACATTCATTTCCAAAGATCTGAAAAGTGGTTGTCTGGTCTTGAGTGTAGCTCTACTGCTGGAAGCTGTCTGGGAGTGTTTCTGGTGGAAGTAAAAGCTGGGGGGGAACATGGGAGGAAACTTCTCTCTCTGAAAGAAAAGAGTGATTTTATTAAAATTTGAATTCTGGAGGTTTTTCTTGTTTTGTTTTAATTTCTGGTGCCAGTAAGTTAATATTCTCTCTGAAGGAAATAAAAAATGCTTTTAGAAAAAAAACATGTCTGTTTTCCTGTTCGTTAATTATCCTTTCTTTTTGAGTGGCTGGTATCTATTGAGGCACCCAGAACCCCACAGACAGGGGCAAACTTCCAGTCTTTCTGAAGTGATGCCCAAACAGAAGAAGCAATGTGGAAGCAGTGTCAGCCCTGGTGCCCACACTCATTCTTTCATGAGGTCATGCTCTGATCCAGGGGGAGTCCATTTCTGGAATCAAATTCCCAGCTGTGGCTTGCAGGGAAGGACAGCCCAGCCTCCCATTCCCTCAGGGATGCTGAGCTGAAGCTTAGGGAGAGTTCTTTGTGCCCTGCAGTGGTGGTGGCGTTTGGGGTTCAGGCTCACCCAAAATGATGAAATTTGACTTGGCCCCTGGACTCCACCAGGGGAAGGAGTGAGGGGCCCAAGGGGGAGTGGGACCCGGGCAGGGGTGATCCAAGCACCAGCTGAGCAGGAGCTCCTGAGCCCTGCAGACCTGACAGGGCCATTTCATGGGGCTCACATCCATCCTCATCCTCATCATCCACCCTCATCCTCACCATCCACCCCCATCCTCACCATCCACCCCCATCCTCACCATCCACCCCCATCCTCACCATCCACCCTCATCCTGACCATCCATCCTCATCCTCACCATCCACCCTCATCCTCACCATCCACCCTCATCCTCACCATCCACCCCCATCCTCACCATCCACCCTCATCCTCACCATCCATCCTCATCCTCATCATCCACCCTCATCCTCACCATCCATCCTCATCCTCATCATCCACCCTCATCCTCACCATCCACCCTCATCCTCACCATCCATCCTCATCCTCACCATCCACCCTCATGCCCCAGCTGCCTCCTCAACCTGTCACTTGCACATAAACTGGAGAGAGGTTTGTAACATAAAACAAATGACATTTTACTCCTTCCAGGGGATTGAGTGGAACTAATAACAATCTTAAACTGGTTTCCATCAGAAAGTTGTCTGGATCTATATTTCTGGATTCCATTACTAATCTTTAAGAAGAAAAAAAGAAGTAAAAATCCAAACAATGTTTTTTCTGCCTTTTATTCCTTGAGACAATGATCCCATTGTAATTGTCAGTCATTAAACAAAACCCTCTGTGCAGAATATAAAGGAACCACAAATACTGACATCCCCAAAATGAAGAGATTCATTAATCACAAACACAATGAATAATTATTTTTAAAAGAGGAAGCACAAAAGGCCTCAGGACTCAGAGCTTGCATGGTGGGATGTAGCAGCTGGGAGTATTGCAGCCCTACCAGTGGTGCCTGCCCCATTCAGAACAATCTTTCCCAGAATATGTCCTGTTGGGCTTTCTGTTTGTTTCAATATACTGTTTGTTTTTTTGCCACTTAGAGCAGTCCAACTGGCTCTATTACTCAGTAGGAAGCTAATGAAATTTAATAGCAAACCTTAAAAAATGTTTATTTAAATGTACCATAGAAATGTTTCATTAAAGAAAAAAATATTCCCTCCATATCCGTATGGTTTCTGTTTGAAGTGATTTTGGACTGGACTCAAGGCATTTGGGAGTTTGCCAGGAAGGGGTGTAAACAAGGGAGGCGTGGAACTTTTATTCTCAGAGAATATATGGCACATCCAGGGTGCAGCAGTGCCAGGATGTTTGTGCTTTAAATTCAAATCAGATACACAAAAAAACCCAAACAAAAAGCCACTACTTTGACTCAAGAAAGAAATGTGCTGGGATCACCTTGTTGAAGAATTTAGATAAGAAAAGATTTATTAATTTCTGTGGTTCATCTGACTGCCAGGACAAGTTTTGCTGGAATATCATTTGGTATATGCAAGTGTCTGATAATTAGGAATATTTTATTTTATAGAGGAAAAAAAAATTCTGATTTTCTGCTACCACTCTTAATATTTACATTGAACCTATATTTGACTAAGTCCATTTTTCATCAAGAAGATGCATCTTGCTGTCAAGAAATAGGGCTGGAAGGTCCCATTTGAGATTGTTCAGTCTGTTTCTGTACCCCTAAACCAGGATCAACACACTTCTTTTGCTTACCTTATTCATGAAAACCTTAAATGATGGAAATTCCACCATGTTTCATGGAAATTTCCCAACTGTTTATCATCTACAGCTTTTTCCTGATGTTTTTCCCTACATCTCCTTCCCTGCAAATCAGACAATAACCCATTAATCTTTGTCCAAACCATAGAGGACAAGGAGAACAATTCCTTCTGTCTTTGCAGCAACTTTTCACACCCATGGGGTCTGTTATCTTCTTTTTTTTTTTTTTTTTTTCTAGCTGAAGCTACCCAGTTCTTCCAAAAGGGATTGAGTTTCCAGACTGTTGAATGTTTTTGTGCTCTCCATTTGATGCCCTTCCATTGGCCCACCCCTCTTTCTAATACACTGCCAAGGACATCAGGTGAGAAGCAGTCTCTGCGTGGCCTCATGGAAGGATTACTTCACAGGGCTTTCATGTGCAGCTCCCCTGTTTACACAGCCCACTCTAATGTTTATTTTTTGCAGTCGTGTGACCATGTTGACTCAAGCCCAGTCTGTGAACCTTGGTAACCCTCAGATCCTGTTTCACAGGGCTGGTGCCCAGCAGACGTTTCACATCCGGTGTTTGTGCAGTTCATTATCTCCACTCAGAAGCGTCCACTTCTCCCTGTTTTCATTGAACCACGTCCAGTTTTTTCTCAGCTCATTTCACCCATTTGTCAAGAAGATTTTAAATTCTAATCCAGGCTCTCAAAATGAATGCAGTTCCTCTGTGCTTGGTATTCACCCATTAAAGACCAGCCACCATGCCTCAAATTAGGGGGTAATCTTCCTAACCAGCAAACCCTTTAACAAAGTGTATGTCCAAGAGCTAAAAGACACCTGTCACATGCCTTGGAAAGCTGAGAAGAAGGTCAACTTCAATCATGGCTCACTCAGGTTCTTGAGAAGCCCAGTATTTCATTATCCAGATGGCTTTGGGCATAGAGAAAAGGGCAGCATGGCCCAGACAGAGGGCTGTCAACATTTTATCTAGCATTAAGGAAATTTTGTTACTCAGAAACCATCATATCATCACAATGAGGTGCTGGTCACCCCAAGACACAGAGTGGGAGCTGCAAGCTGTGTTAATGAGCCATTTGGTGCACAAGCATTACTTGGCAACTGCCATGCATATATGTGAACATAGTGTGGCATGAACAAGCACTCAAAGATGTTGTTAAAGTCGAATATGCCTGTATATGTTACATGTTATACATTTATTTATTACAGACATACGTGTTTTACAGTGTAGAAAAGAAAGTAAAATCCCTGCTCATTGGACTTACACTGATGCTGTTTACCTATAACTGCTGCAAGGGAATCCATGGTAAAAAGTGCTCTCCTCACTCCAGCCAAATGCATATTGCATCTCCCTCTAGTGGCTTAACCTACATGTCCATCCTCCAACAACAACTCTGTGTGTTGTACTAACTCCATTTGTCATGGACCAGAATAATTCAATCAGGAGAGGAGATGAGGTCATTTATGAACACATCTTTATTTTGAGGTATCCCCTGTTTCTGTATTTCTGATTAAAGTCTGCTTGAATTTTGTACCAAACTCTGGTTTTGCATACAAAAAATCATGATATACATAAGGAGGAAAATGTGGATTTCCAGTTTAAAATTACTTTGGTGGTAAGCTAGCAGAAACAATGAGACAGAGGCCAAAATTCAAGTCTGTCAGACAGCTCTGTAGCGAATATCTTCATTTTTCTTCAAAAGAGTTGAAACAGCTCAGAAAACAAAGCAGGTTTTGGGCACCAGACATGAGCTGGGAAGCTTTACAGAGTTACAGCCAGAACTGCCTCTCTGGTGCATACACCCCATTTACAGTCAAAACCAGAGTTTGGAGTGGTGGCTAATGCCCAGAGAAGTGTCTAAATCACTCCCACTCAAGCTACTTGTTTTCAGACTTGCAGGTAAGTCATCACTCAGCTAATCAGCTATAAAATGAGGCAGTCATGGCTCTGAGTAGTATTTCCCTTCCATCATTGAAAAGTGCCATATGCCTCTGAGCACACACAACCATCCCAGCTGAAAGCCAACAACTTAACTACCCTCTGTGTTCATTAGCAATTCCATGCCTCTCTCCAGCCCCGTGTCCTTCCTCCAGAAGACACATAAAAACAAGGTCTTGGGCACTTGTGTTAATTAACATTCCCCCAGACCTTTTTGCAAAACTGGAGATAATAGTCCTGGTGTGCTGGCCAACTTCCAGTGTGCAAATTGCATTCAGCTCAGTTTAAATTCCCCTGGCAGCTGGAGGTGGCTGAGGTATTTGGATGTTCCCTGTCCTCTGCTGTGCTGTGCACACAGAATGAGCCAGGCTGGGAGCTGGGCTCCAGGGCCATGGGGGAAAGCTCCCCTTTTGTATAAGGGAACAGCTAAAGGTACAGTCCAAGATGAACACAAATAAAAGGAGCTTATCTCCTGCTCATATGGAAAGAAAAGAGTTTATTTACTTCCCACTGACTAGTTTCTGGCAATAAATTAACAAGTTTTCTCATTTTTCTTCTTTTCTTTTTCATTACACAGCTGCTCTTATAAATCTCTAGCTATAAATCTGAGAGAGGAGTCCGTAACAAAGCCATAATTAAGTCTTAAAATGTAGGTGTCATTTTATTAGTTTCTGGGTCCATAATCACATTCTCCATGGTCCTAAACAGTGGTATTTTTCTTCTTCAAAAGTCTCATGCACAGCTAGTTGAAAACCCAATGTACTTATTAAAACTTTTTTTTTTTTTTTAATAAAGGTTAAATACTTGCAAGTAAGCCTTTTTGGCTTTGGTATCAATAAAAATTCTGTTTATGATATTCAGTTTGGACCTAAAAATGTAATTAAAGCCTTGTCACAGAGAACATATTTATCTTCAAGTGAGAAACACTGGATCAAAATTTTGCCAAATATTTATTTTAGTGTAGCTTTTCCTAGTCTGCTTCTACTCCATCATAAATTACTATTTCTACTGAGGCTGAAGAGAGAATTTGTAGACTCTGGATTGACTGTGATATTGATTGGGCACTGGCACTGATTGCCCAAAGATATTGTGAGGCCTCCATCCTTGGACATATTTAAAAACACAATTTTGGCAGCCTGCTCTAGGTGGCCCAGCTTAAACAGGGCAGTTGGAGCAGATGATCTGCAGAGATCCCTTTCAACCTCAACCATCCAGTGATTCTGAGAATTTTTACTCATTTCATGCTGTTGAAGCTTAGAGACCAGCAGCATGATCCAAATGTAAGGCTGCCAAAGAGCTGACAGGAGACAGCTTCAGGTTGACAACCTGATTCTTTTGTAAATTCAAAAGAGAAAAGTGAATGTGGGCCAGCATCTCTGGGTCATATCAAATGTTTATGCTTTATCCAGCTCAGACTAGTGTGATGATGCTGATGCTTTATGAAGAGATAATAAGAAAGTGAATTTAAGCTCTTCCCTCTTCAGTCTGAAGATTCCCTTGTTTGCAGGATCCAGCTGAGGGGAAAGGAGAGCAGCACAGGGGACAGCAGAGTATAAGGAAAATCACATTTCCATCCAGTTCAATGTTGGAACCCTAACACTACATTTGACCGGAAAAGTATTTCCCAACGAGTAAAACCACCATGTAAAAATATAAATAATAATATTAATAACTCAACTATCCAACATTTCTCTAAAAACAGAGAAATCCACAGTTCAACAAGAAATTGCTCTGCAAGAAATCAGACTGAGTATTTCAGATTTAACCCTGAGCTATTCTGAGGCCTGTGACTCTGTCAAAATCATGGAGTCCTTTTGCTTCAGTGCCACAATTTGATCCAAATCTAAACTATTCTGACAGGATTCTTTAGATCAAGAAGTGAAATTATTGGGTTCTAAAGGACAAAAAGGACATTTCTCACTGAGATCCCTGAGACTTCCTCACTTGATAGTTAATTATTTCATTAGAATCTTATCTTATATCTTTTTTCTTAGAAGCTGGAAGGACAGAACAGGACAGGACATCCCCTATCTTGGTTTTGGTTTGCTGATTAGGCCATCAGTGAAGACTTGTATTGCTGTCCTTGAAGTTTTAGATCACTGCTTATTTCAAGCTAAAATGGAGTTGTCAATCCCTGGTATTAGCTTTTCAAACAAACTAAGTGATATTTATGATAGTCTTGTATATTTATCTTCAAGATGACTTTATTTGTCCTAGGTTGTGGATCCCTGCTTGATCTTAGATTATTATGATTTGTTTGTTTTATCTGCTTCTCAAAGATTTATATTCTCAAACTCCTCCAGTGGCACTAACAAAGGTTTGATAACCCAAGTGATAAACCAGTTCTGCTTTTAAGTTTCTTATAAAACTTCATTACAAGTGAAATTAATCACTGTAGATTTTAATGTGAAGAGAGGACAGGGGCTGTTATTTGATGGCCTGTGTTCAAAAAGCTGGGTAAGCTTTATATCACTCTTTATGATAATAAAAAATTATGGTGTAAGACCAAGGTCATACCACAACACATGAACAATAGCCCAGGGTGCTCATGATGCACTGACAGAGGAAGCTGGTTCAGCTTTATGGCTCATGCTGTAACCTTCCTCCACTTCATATGCACTCCTCATACATTCGCAGTTCAGCTCCTACTTGAAAATAAACAATATTTTATGAATAAATTATTATATTTAGTTCCAGTTTACTCAAGAAATGCCTGACATACACCTACATGAATGTCCTGGATCTGTGTTCAATTAAAGTGATGATGCAGTTACTTGAACATATTATCATTTTTATCCTTATTTGCCTGTCTTGCTCAATGCTTTGAAATGCCTTGAAAGCTCCAGAAATAAAGTAGATTCTGCAGGCAAAAGGGAATGGCATGGTTTGCTATGTTCCAAAATCCTCCATCAATGGGAAAGAGTAATGGTATTGAGAAGCTGTTCTGCTCATTGGAAATGAATATATAATTTTTATTTTATTTTTTTTTCTAATTCAGAGCAGCAAAGTGTTTAACACAATATTTGCAGCTTGCACCTATTGGTGCATGAAAAGCTGTAATACAGGCTTGTCTGGAATGATCTTCAAGAGCAGTGGGTCCAACTGCAACTCCAAGGCAGTGAAAGAGAATTGTTAAACCATGTCCTGCTTTCCCATGGAGTGCTCAAGCACAAAGAGTCACTTACATTTTCACTTAGTCACCCATCTGCTTTATTCTACCTTGCAATCCTGAGACCTGAGCAGAGCTTTCTTAACCCAGCGAGCAGAAGCCTTTGGACCATAAACATAAATAAATGTTTGTAGATGTGTGTGATTTCCTCAGAGTACCTAGCTAGGTTTGGATATGTTGCTTATAAATGTATAGGGGATGAAGTTATGAAATTAAAGTAGGAAATTATCTCCAATTCTGCCAAAAGGCAACTTGCTTTCTGTAATTTTTGAGGTCTTGAGTTATCTTCCTATGCTAATGCCAAATTGAGACTACACTAAAAGCAACCATTATTTCACCCGCTAAATAACTGAGTTATCAAATAGATGATGCAATGTAACAAGCACAGTGAACAAGAAGTGTGCTGTCCCTTTCAACACTGTCACTAGAGCCAGAATCTAAGCAGCTGGAAAAAACTGTAGCTCTGTGACTACACCACTGTGCCACAGCAAAGCCTGACCACTTAATGCTGTGGAAATGCAGTGGGAATCAGCAATTAGAGGCAAATAAAATTGTGATCAGGTGATTTGATGCAACACACATAGTGTATTTCATCTCCTCCAGTAAAATGAGAACAGATTTGAAGGTTTTAGTCATAAAACAGGAATTTAAGTGATAAAAATATTCCGACGTGAGCAGCACCAAAGGAAGTCAATACAGCTGCTTTGCAGAGTAATTTCATGCAGCCATGGGTGAATGTGATATTTTTCTCCTGAACCTGAAGGAGGGGATGACTGATTTAAGTGCTTCATGTGATTAAGTAGACAAGGTGGCCATTCTTATGCATTTATGCAGAAGCAATAAAAATGTCGGGTCATGCACCAAATCCTAGGGTCAAAACTGCAGTTACTGCTTAGGCAAAAGTCCTGTTGATATCTCCATTTTTTATTGAATATGGGCAGTGAGCCTTCTTCCAGCTCCTAACCTGTCCTCTCATGTTCTTAAATAACACCATCAGGTGGCTAAGAGGGGGAGGAAAAAAAACAGATTCACATAGTCATTTGAGTGCCTAAAAACCATGGCTGCTCCTTGTTGCACCCCCAAACCCACGAGAATTCAGCAGAAGAGTCCAGAGGGCATGGGGACAGTCACACCCATGAGCTGGAAGCTTGCAGGAGGATCTCTGTTGAAACAAACCACACTGCTGGGGATTGATGGCATTCTGTGAAGTTTTAGGTCTGTTTACATTTTTGGCCCCATTTGGGGCTTAAACCAGCAAGTAGCTCAGCATAGTGTGAAGGGATAAAGACTGAATCTTTATATGAGCATGGTAAAAGACAAGGATGCACTCTGGTGTGTGCCTGCTCATGGCTGATGCTTGAACAACATTAGCCCCTTGTGTTCTGTTTCATGATGAAATTAAGCTGGATTGGCTCTATCTGTTATAATTTTTTGATATGTGAAATAATTTATTCACATCCAGCCTGTTCTCACAAGGGTCACAAGGACTTTCTCACTCCCCACCAGAGAGAGCAGGGAGATGGAAATGTATTCTGAGCCAAATGTACCCTCTTCTCCATGGAGCCTGGCACTTTTAATCAGCTCATTGGAGCCCAAAGAAGTCTCACACCAAAATACTGCATGATGCTCTAAGGCTGTCAATGCTTGCACTGCCTCATTTCTGACTCAAATAATAACAATGAAACATGATTGAGCTGCTTGACATTTACAAAAAGGTGCTTGTTAAAAACAGTTCCTCCCAACTTAATTAACACTAAAACCCTTTAGGTGTTCCTCCAAGTACATATTAAAACAGCTGTCCTTTTCCCTGAAATGGAAGTAAACTAGAAGTTAGCTTCAATAAAACCAATGGACTATGACTTCTCCCAAGCACAACTGTAATGAAATGTTACTGCTGTAATATCCAGCTAAATAAAGAGTGGTGAGCTGGCTGGGCCAGCTGCAGTGGCAGATGCAGACAGGATCATGGGCTTTAAACAATGCTATCACTGAATAAACACAGACGAGGAGATAACATTTCTACACCTCCCCAGTTTCCATGAAATTAGGTTTTGTTATTCTAAATCCAAAAAGCTGATAATCCTCCCAGTATAAAATGAACATCAGTAATTGTTCCATACATGGTATCATAAACTGCCATTAGTCACTGGTCAGGAATATTTGGAATTATGTGTCTGCAAATTGCACTGCATATTTGAGGAGACTTGATGCTTTGCTGGTGAGAGAGATTAGCCACAGGTTTATATATGTGTGCCACACTTTCCTTCATGAGAAACTTATTGCATGACCTAGAGGCCACATCCAAACTGACTCTTTCCTTATGGAAATACCCCAGTAAATTCTTAAGAACCGACTAAAGGAGTAAATCAAACAATTCAGTACAAATATGGGTTTTCTGTGTTAAATGTGGTCAAAAAAAAGGTAAAATGTACATAATTTAAAATATACTGAGATTTTGAAATTAAACACTATCCCAAACTGAGGTCAAAGTTTAAAAATTTCTCCAATCTGATTATTGCATATCATGTCTTTGAAAGTATCAAAACCCAGAATTTTTTTAAAATGGCAACAATATCCATAAAGCTTTTTTGAAATTGCTGTATTGATGTGAAATGTTTAAATATTACCAGCATTTTCCAAAGGAAAAAAATACTATTTAGTGTTGTCAGTCACTTGACAAGGCAAATGCAGCAGTAAATAAATGCTAAATAAGTATAACAATTAATCTTGCCTCTCAGTCTAAGTGTTGAAGTGTATAATGGTCCAAGCTCAGAATCTTATAGTGGTTTACAGGCCCACTGGTGTTCATGGACAGGGCTTGGATGCATATTTGATCCTTGTAGCATTTGTTTTCTTTTATCCTCCCTAAAACTGAACTTTTCGCCCCTTTAAAATTGGCTTGGCCGGATAAGAATCTGTGTGGTTATAGGATGTAATAATGTATTTAATAATGATGGGAAGGATTTACTCGTATTAAATAACAGCATTTTACCCAACAAGAAGTTCCATGGAAGTCAAAAGGCCACTTGACACTTGGGTAATAAAGTGCTCCCATGCCATAAAGGAGATTACTCAGTCCTGTTCCTATGCATTTTATTGGGCAGCATTTGAACAGATTAAGTACTACTATTGTGGAAGATAAATCATCACAAACTCACCATGTCATCTCAGCTCATTTTTATTGTATTTGCAGGGAAGGAGCTTTAAGCTTAGATAAATATTGAAGATGACACTTTCACTGAAAATAACCAGTCACTGGGAAATAAATGAAATGTGCATAGATATTGCTTTTAAAGATAAAACTTGGTTCCCAGGTTTTTAAGGGCACACTGACAATAAACCATCGAAATAAAACTTGGTTTATCTTGCAGGAATTCATATGGAACCCATGAAAGAGTGCTGTGAAAATTTGTGTGTGCCCATGGGGTTTCAAGCTTCTCTAGAAGCCAGAGTCAGGCTCCTCAGCCAAGAGCAGGAGGAGGCTGCAAGTGTGAGAAAGGCTGCCCAATTCTCCCTGTTGCTGTTTCATATCCTTCCTTTTCTCCTTCTGTGTTTGCAACAAAGAAACTTTATCTAGCTGTAATATCCCCATCATTTTTCTGGGTAAATGGCAAAAGTTCTGGGAAGCATTAATATCTTTTAATATAAATGACTAGGAGAAAGCAATAGAGAAGCAGAAGATATCCCATCATTTAACATAACTATCCTACAGCAATCAGTTTGGGAGAGCAGGCACTGACACTTGAAGGGTAAATATATTTTATTACCCTTTGGGCCAGACACAACAGTTTATCTTTTAAGAACAACTCAAGGGAACATTTCCTTCCCTCCCTAGCATCCTATTACTGTATTTTAAGAGGAGGGGGGGCTGTTTACCATTGTTATAACATGTCACCAAACAATTAAGCCTCCTTCAACTAACATGATGGATTGGTAATTAATTTGCTCAGCAAGGTAAATCATGCATAAAAGCTCACCAGATATCAGTTACCTGTTTCACAAGAACAGAGCAACCCTCAATAAAAAGGGTCCAGACTGTCGTTAATTTAGAGGCAAATGTTTCTACTTTAGCAGATTTTATTAGAAGAATTTAGAGACACCAAAGAAAAGTACAGTCAGACTTCTCACAGAAGCACAGGATGGTTTAAAACTTCTAAAGTCCATTAGTTTATTTAGTCCATTAGTTCCTGCTTTAAGAATTCTTTTAGTTGCTTGATCATGTACCAAAATTATAACTCTCAGTAGCAACATCACAGTTTTTCACGACGGAAATGAATACACGACCTTACAAATTCTTTCTTGTAGGCTGAAAAACAAGTGACAATTCCTCAACCTCAGCTTTCCTGAAGAGATATCAGCTGTGTCAAGAGCAGCCATTAAGAACCACACAAATACAACAAACAGTTATTTCATTTTCATCCACTATTCGTTAATCCACCATTTCCAGGGAAAGGTGATCAGAAAGGTGAGCTGATCACCTTTAACCTCTGTTAAGAGGTTAGCTTAAACAACAGACAGGTTTGGGTTTTGGTTCTTTCTCCCTGATTCCAACCTTGTAGCTTGTCTCTATACTTTTTGGTTTGAGTTAGGTGGGGTCTTTTCCTTAATCAATCAATCAATCAATCAACCAACAGAATAAGTTACAAAGAGAAAAAAACACCCATTCATTTATGTTAAACAACCCTAGCTGTATTTCAGCATTATATATATGTGTGTGTATATATATGTGTGTATATATATATATATATATATGTATGTGTGTATATATATATGTATATATATATATATATATATATATATATATATGTATATATATATACATATATATATGTTGAGTTCAGACAGTCTGGGCTTGGTTTCATGTGTGCATTACCTGAGAGGGCAGAGGCAGATATTTACCCACAGCTGTGCACACACATATCCTCACAGCTCAGAGCAGGGTGAGAGGATAATCTGCCTCTGACACGCACTGGTATAACCATGCTGATACACTGGGAACCCCTGAACAGATTTGCTAACTGGAGTTTTGTAAATCACAGGTTATCCTGCTTCTTCCAAATTACATCAAGGAGTGATGCAGAGTTGCTTTCGTGCAGGTTTGAGAGCCGAACACATCCTGTTATATACTCCCTACATTGCTGATAAAATCTGAAAACGTTTGCTCTCTGGTTAGACCATAATCATGTTGGGTTTTTTCTCATTTTTCAATTTTCATAGATCTTTTCAGTGATTTATCAGAGTTGCAATTTTTTCTGCTTTGTCTTTATGCACAGATTGACTGTTCCTCCCAAGGACATTTCCCTCACTGTCAGACAATGACTGGATCAAATAAGAGGGGTTTAGATCCTTTTGCCTCTTTTCAATTAGTGAACAGACTGAAAATGGAAACAAAGCATATTATTTATGCCTTTCCTGCATTACAGCAGCTTTCAGGCAGGCCAAATGAAGTATTTTTTTACGCTTTACATAATTATCTTTGAGATTAATGAAATTATGGAAATTTGTTAAAGAGCTGGCTGTCTCTGGCTACTGTAGCTCACAGGGAAGTGGGGAGTAGCCACAAAGGGAGAGTTTCCACAAAAAGCTGCTGATCTGTATTAGGCACCTCTGTGCTGGGACCAATTTTCAAAAGGCACTCAGGCTATATGTTGCAAGTGTTCAGGAAGGATCTGAAAGCATTTAATAGGTCATTTGTGCACCATCTGAGCAGAATTTGAAAAAGTCTCAGCATCCTTTGAATATATATTTTTGGAATATCAAACCCATTGCTGATGCAGTTTCTGTGTGACTTGAGCTGCTGGCCAGAAAAGCCATTTTGCAAAGATGTGGATGTGTGCAAGTATTCATCCATCTATTGCTTGTGTTGGGGTGAAAATACCACAGAGAGGCAGAGAGCAGCTATGGGAAACAGCAAAGTTTTTTGGCTTATGGGATGGATATTATATATTATATATTGCAGGAACATTACTGTTGAGCTGAAGCCAACAGCTGGAAAATTTGGACTCAGTATGCCCAAACCTGCCTTTGCCTCCCAGCATGGATAAACCCCAAAAACATCCTGCTACACAAATGAGAGCTGCTGAGACCTCCTTTCCATCTTCCCTTTGTTCACCCTGTACCCTCTCAGATGTGCTGCTTGGGCATATGTGAGTAGCACACCAGAATGTAACAGAAAGTGAATTTATTTGTATCTGATGCTCCTGAGACAATATCAGTAATCCTTCTCTTTCATATTTATTTCACTGGTGGTGTATTTCTTTATATTTAAGTTGCCATTGTCTGCTCAGAGAAGAATGGAAGAGCTCATCTCTCATAAAATAAGTAAAATTATGGCTGTGCTTTCCTTCTGCTGTCCCTCCCTAATGGGACTGTTGCCATTTTGAATAATGAACCTCTTCTTTGATTCCTCAATCTTTTCTGCAACCATGGAAGAAACTTGACTATAAATCATTCAGAAAAATAAATAACTTTTTTGCCTGTTATGCCTGATTAAGTGTTCTTTATGTTTATGCACTTCTCAGGAAAAATAAAATCTAGATTAATGCTTTATCCAAGTCCATTTTTTGTTTTAATTTGAAAAGTCATGGAAAGAAAGGGTTATTGAAGAGGTAGCCAAATACCCTTGTAGGAGGGTCAGGCAGCAGGCTCCTCCAGTCCAGTAATTCTGCTAAACATGACCAGAAGCCAGTCAAAAGTCAAGCAATCAGACAACAGTTCTCAGACATATTTTTGCAATTCAGTATGATCAATGGATAGTATCACAGAGAAAACACCTCCTCAAAAAAAGAAATGAGCAGATAAGCACACAAAATATGGAAACCTGATTAATATGAAGGCAAAGCACTACAGTTGTGCTTCAAATCATCTGTGAAAAGTTGCTTGGGGGAAAAAAAGAAGAGTGAACATTTATAAAAGACTGCTCATCTACATACAGATATACCCATCTATTTCAAATTTTCAATCTTTGTAAAAAAGTTATTGCAGTAAAAGGGGAACAGAGCTGATTTCTCTCTTAGACTAGCAGCAAGTTTCTGTTTTAAGGTGGATATGAAATCCTGATTTTCAAGAACTCGGAAAGCAGCCTTTAAAAAAAAAAAAAGAAAAAGAGAGAGAGAGAAGGCATAACTTTGCTGTTTTGAGTGAGCTCTCATTCCTGAGATGTTTCTTTTACGAGTTCAGTGTGCGATTTGCCTTCACTTTGAGAGATTCAGCCAGTCTGAGATCATTATTAAGCTATTCTGTGAAAATACAAGATGTTTTTGACATTTCCCATCAGCTGCTGAGACATCTGCTAAAACATGCAATGAGTTTTGACAATCATGCATTCCAATATTTACCCACTTGTCCACATTTCTGCTTAAATGTCTTTATGCTCTGCTCACTCTATCTCCAGGCATGTTTGTTAAGCAGGACACACTGCTGTGCAGATGTAATATTCTATCATCTGCAAAACATATTAAAGATGGAAGGTTTAAACCATAGGTTAATGAATAGCTGTAAACTCTGAGAGTCAATTCAAGAGCTCAGAAGGAAACCTTTGGCCCCCTGGCTGAGTTCATGTCTAAAGGGAAATGAAGACCAAGAAACCTTAAGTCTGCATTCAAAGTCCTAGTTAAAGGGCATTGCTGTTGTTTGCTCTTAAAACCACCCAATGGAAGCTGTTACTTTCCTCAGATTTTAAGAGTTTGATTTAGTGATGAAAGGAGCTCCTTTTTTTTAGTCACTGCTCTGCTCACATTAAGTATGCTTTAATTTTAAGCAGTCACTAAGTGCACAGAGGATTCACTGGGTCCTATTCCAGGCAAAAATATAAAGAAATGCTTGAAAACATCCTAAATACAGGAAGAGGTTATTTATCAAACATACTTAGTGGTCACCCCAAGTAATAAGACCTAGGACTTTCAATTAATATGCTCATTTTCCTGGACCTAAAGACAGTGTTGTTCCAGTAAATACTATTCAGTGATATTTCTGATCTTTTTCTCTTTGTTTCTCATTTTCTGGAAAAAAAATTGTGTATGTGGATTAAATTTCTAAAAGCATTTTTATAGAGAGAGAGAGAGAGGCAGAGAGACAGGGAGACAGGAACTACTGTAATGAAAAGAGGTTGCAAAAAAATGACATTTCTCAAAGAAAGATTTTGGGACAAATTTGACTTGATATTTTCCTTGAAATGTTGTCATAAAATTACAACCTAATATGGTATTTTCTGGTGTTAGGTTGACTCTTAACACCAGATAGATTTTTGTGGTCTTCAGAACATATCCCAGCCTGTCAAGGAGTGAGACAAATTACAAAATTACAGAGGGCAAATGCCTGTGTTGAAGCACAAATAGAAGAATTTCTACAGCAAGCTGGGAACTCCTTACAAAATAATAAAAAAGAAAAGCTGGATATGCAGAAATGGTAAAAAAAAGTTCGATAAATAAGGAGTGTAACAGAAGGGCAGATGCATAAGAAGACTCAATATTGGAGAGCTACTAGAAATAGGAAATGTTGGGCACCAAATACTACTCCTTGTCTGAAACAGAAGCAGTAAACAAGACACAAGAAGTCTGTGTCAGAATTACTAAAAAAAAAGTAGAAACCCAAATGTCTGAGATGACAAGAAACTCTTGAACCAGCTCTGTTATCAGATCAATTAAGACATGGAACTACACCCATCTATTATCCCTCTCAGACAGATCAGTCATGAATAACCATACAGGCCTTCAGTGTAGTGCAGCTGTGAAGAAATAAATTCAGTACATTCACTGTGTCTCAGGAAGAGTCTTTAAAGACTGTAGACTGCTGTTATTTTATAAAGAAATATTCTGATTTCATCTGGAATAAAATTTATGACTGGGGATCAAGAAAGAAAATTAATCTGAATTACGTGATTAGAATTGCTAAAATGATATGGTGAAGTCCATCCTAGGGAAAAAAATGGTTAGTGAACCAAAACAAAGGTTGAGAAGAGCTAGAATTTTTCACTGAAAAGTGTTTGAAAAGTAAATGCTAGGAGAGGAAGGAAGTTATTTAAGGCTAAGGAATGATTGTACAAAAATCAGGAAATTGAAAGAAGCAGCCTAAATATAAGTCTCAAAACTTACAATTCCTCTTCTATCCCAGAAAGCAACAACTGAGTTAGGGTAACCCTGGAACCCCAGTGTGCTGCCTGAGCTTTGGAATGAGATCCACAGGTGCAATATCTGAAAGTTCAGAAGGTGGACCCAGTGATCCAAATATATTTATACAGTTATGCTCCTGAATTTTTGTCCACCACACAGACAGCAAAAGTTATTAAGGCTGCTCATGTTTACAGGGGATGGGGCAGGGGTTGTTGGTATGAATCTAACAAAAGAATAAAGTTATTTAAGCCATCAAACCCACAGTACCAGTATTGAATACTTGCACAAAGACTCAGGGGAAATGGGTTTTGTATCAGCTACATATGCAAATGTGGCCCATAAAAGA
This sequence comes from Molothrus aeneus, assembly GCF_037042795.1. Classification (NCBI taxonomy): domain Eukaryota; kingdom Metazoa; phylum Chordata; class Aves; order Passeriformes; family Icteridae; genus Molothrus; species Molothrus aeneus. Next base: position 53,965,145 of record NC_089651.1, on the reverse strand, counting down.
TTCACCTGGCAGTGGCAAAAAAGTTAGGTGGATCTTTTAAAAACTCACCTTAAAACTGTAAATTTACTGAGTAAATTATTCAGTGTGGACTGTTCATGCAATTCTTCTTGTGATATGTGAGAAGAATGAATTTAACTATTTTGAAACCATATACATGCTCCTTTTTTAGTCAGTGACATTCCAGAGATGATAGAATTTATTCATGAAATTTATATTTCAGTGGTGTAAGAAGATATTACCAAAATCATAAATGCAAAAACACAGAATATATTGAAGCAAGCAGTGGTCTGTAATTCAACTGAAGATTTTATTTACATATTAAGCCACCACAAACTCAGTGGCATGGGGTAGCATTTGCACAGGCCCACACTGACATGTTGGTATTTTGCCCTTGGGATCCCCCTCTAAAAGGTTGGCCCATAGATGAGTGAAAAGGATGGAAAAGCTCTGTCTAATTCCCATGGGCTTTGAACAGGACCTTTAATATTATACAGAGATTGAAGCAATTTAATTCAATTTCAGAAATGGTGTTCACTTTCCGTAGCAAGCCGGAGATGCAGGAGTTGCTCTTATTTAATATTTGAAGAAAAAAACTCCAAACATCTGACACCCACAGGCAGGCTTCAGAGATTATGGAACAAAAGGTAGCTTGCAGTCTGACCTTGAGCAGAACACTGGGCATGGATCTTCTTGCTTGACTCTGTCCTTTAGAGAGATTTGATTACATTTTTTTTCTTTTTTTCAGTGAGAGTCACAAACAAACTATTCAAGTTGTTACAGTGAATAATTCACTCTCTCATCATATCCCTTACCTCAAGTTTATCTAGTATCTACCTAGTTTACAAGAGTATACCTAACATTTCAATAATCTCCAGTTACTCTGTGCACCCAGACTGGTACTGCCCTGTCCCTCCTGCCACAGCCTCTCCTGCTGTCACATGAGAATTTGTTATAATCATGGAGCCATTTTTAAAGGCTCTTTCCCACTGTTGAAGCAGAACCTTCATTCTTCACAGCTGAATGTCTGGTTTTCTCCTTGTCTGTATCAAATCACATAGTTTTTCTGCTGCAATCCACTTGCCTTGCTATCCAGATCATTCCCTGTCAAAAATTTGTCTTCTTTTTTATTCATCATGTTCCAACTCAACGTGTCATCTCCAAATTCTATCAGCCAGGACTTTAAGTTCTTTTTCAGATCATCAGCAATGTTCCAGAGTTTAGGAAGATGAACAGTTCTCAGCAGTCTCTCACCAGAAATTCATATACTTCATCTATGCCATTTATATCCATTTGAGGTGTGTCAGGTGGATTTTAATCATCCTTTTCACTTATCAAATAACACACAAGCCAAATAACTTGTGCAGTCTCAGCTCCCAACACCCAACCATGCTCTGATGCAGCCCTGTTAGGAAGAGGTGATTGCAGTCATTTTGTAATTACCACATAACATGTTTGGCTGTGTTACTGGGGGATCTACAGCAAGCCTATGGTTCTTCAAAGATCTAGATTATATCAACAATGTGACATTTGTCAACCAAGTTTATAGAGTAATAAGCTTTTGGTCAGTTTGACAAGATTCCAGATGATGCAGCCTTGTTATTTTAGCCTCCCTTCTTTCTAAGTTAATTGAAACCAATACTAGCTGGCCATTATTTTGTTTGGGAACAATGTCAGGGTCAAATCACCTATTCTATTCCAAATAATAGACTAGCATGAGTTTCCTTTCTGCCTTCTGGATCTTCTCAATCAACACTATAAGGGGTTCTTCAGACAAGTCTCCTAAGGTTTTTGCTTGAGCGTTATCCAGATGAGTATTCAACTTTATTTTAATCTAATACCTTTTATATTAATCGACAGAAAAGTCATTCCTTCTCATTGAATTATGAGAATCAAGATTATCCTTTATCTCATTTCTATTTAGTGAAGTAGCAGCACCATCATTAGTATTTCCTTTGCTCTTTTCTTCTTATTAGCCTGTTATTATTAGTCTGAATTCTGCAGGCTAAGATTGTGCATTTCCTCTTTTTGTAAGTTCTTATTTTTTAGCAGTTTTCTGCAATCCCCAGTTTCTAATTTTTACTATTTCTAGTATATCCTCAACATTTTCATCTGTTATAAAAATCTTTATTAGGAGATATATTTGTTTCACAACCAATAGACTGCTTTGGTTTTTCATTAGAGGGCCTTCACTGTGCTCCGCGTTACATAAACATATGGAAACCAGTTTCCATTTTAAATAGTGGGTTTCTCAGGCTTTTTTACAGGTCTGCACAGGATACCTTCACTTGAACTGGGAAGCAGGACAGTGGTACACCAGGGGTGTATTAGCTGACCTGCTGATACTTCTAAGCCATAAGGCAGCAGTAATTTCTCCATCACATGGTCCTGCCCCAGCCAATTCCTTCTGGTCACAGGTCTGCTGGGTTCCCTGTAGCAAATGTCCCCCAAATGTCCTCAGACAGAATCACTTTTGATTTAGCATGCTGCACCATATGGAAGAACAGAGGTTCTCCCAAGGTACTTCCTCACCATTGGGAACCGTTCAAAGCCAATCACAGAGCTAAACACAGTTTAAATTCATGTGACTTGAGGCTTAAGGAAACATTAACACAAATCTCTGCAAAAGCCAGCCACCATGATTTGTAGGTGAGCTTTCCCAGCTGCTTGTAGGAGAACAAGTTTTATGACCAGCATGGTTTTCCTTTGTGCAGGAGGAGGTTTCTCTCCCCTTCTCTTCCTCCAGATTGCCTCAGCAGAGAGAGACAGTGTGTGTGTGTCTCTGGGGAAGGAGAGACCTGTGGGCACAAGGGCAGCTGGAGTGCAGATATGATGTCAGATGTGTTTTAACACAGCTGGCAGAGTGCTATAAACCAGGATTTTAGTGTTTGAGGGATTTGCATGAATTCCAGATGTTCGCTGTATGATCAATCTTGCTATGTGCACAAGAAGCGTGTCCCCATGCACGTGTAAAACAAAGCCTGCCTAACCCAGGGAGTGAATAAGGGCATCCTTGCCTTCCTGGAAGTCTTTTGTTTGCTTTTCTGTTCAGATTTCATGTCAGGTCATCCACGGTTTCTGTCAGCCTCATGAGATTAATACAGGGCTTTATGGCTGCTATGATGATGTAATACCTTGATTTCACTGAAATTGAAGAATCTGTATGAAAGAAAATGGATTTTAAATTACAACAACTTAAACTTACCTGTCTGATCTTATAGAGATGGACACAGTATTTGAAGGCACAAAACAGCCTTTGAAGATTGGGAAGGAGTCTGCAGGCAGGTCACACTGTAATTGTATCTAAAGCCTTTCTTGTCACGTCCTCTAATGAAACTGCTGCTGGCCAGGGTCAGAGACAGTGCTGCAAGAGCTGGATCCCTGGCTTGAAATGGTGCAGCAATCCCTGAATTCCTGTCAGTCACTATGAATTTACTCCATCATAAATTAAATTGGGATCAGACCCTTCAAAGAGAGCAACATTTCTACTCTTTCCAAAAGCATCAGCATTTCAGTGCTAAAAAAGCCTACTTCCCTCATGTAACCCCAAAAAACTGTGCATGAGGACTATTCTGTGCAGGTTAAGCCTTACAATTTATTCTTCACAAGAGATATTACAGCTTAAAGCTACTTACAATAGAAAGGTGACTAATAAATGAAACAGAAACTGGGAGCTGGAAAGTATCAAGATTAAAGCAATGCCCAAACCCTAGATCTTAGGTGGAAGGTTTCAGGAAGCCAAAGCTGGCAGATTTGATTTGTTTTGTCTCACTGCCTCTGAAGATGAAGCAGAGAGGAGAAGGGCATTGGATTTGCTCACCCCCTGGCAGTAATTGCACTTGAAACTGAAAGACTTTCAAGCCAAATATTCCAACTGTTGAAGACTCAGCACTCAAAAGGATCTCCACTGGCTCCAGCCATGGTCATATATTGAAATCACACCCTTGCCTCATTGCATTACAGTAAATATTATCACCAAAGACTGGAAATGGGTGGGCCCTGTTTGAGACCATGATCCACTGAGGAACACAAAAAATGGGAAGTTTTCACCTACCTTTTAACCTTGGTGTGGAGACAGACGCAGTGGGGGCAGAAGTTCTGGAATCCGACATCTCCTCTGCCACAAAGCCCATGGTCACCAGATGTCTCCAAGGTGCCCAGGGCACTGGCAGCAGCAGTGTTGGGTTGGGAATGCAGTGTCCAGGCTGGAACAAATCCCACAAGCCTTGCTTGAGTTTCTACACTGGTCTGCAGCCCCACACCTGCGCAGCCCAGATGCTCCTGGTGCCCTGGGCACAGACAGGTGTGCCATCCCCTACTGATTGCCAGGTGCTGTAGGTGTGACCCCAGTTTCACTTCCCCGAGGGGCCAGAAAAACAAAAAGCAGCCAACTGAACCCAAGGACCAGGAATTAGGATTCTTGTACTTATTTATGGTTTCATCATGGCTTGGGTTAACTCGCTGAACTAGCGTGATTCAAATTACTCACCAATAAAATGCAAATAACTGTTCCTCACGGGAGTGTAATGAGATTCCACTCACCCTTTTCTATTGCTTTGCAATCCTCACATTAAGGCATTTATTTCTGTGCAGGTGCTTTCCGGGTGGTTATTGTCTGAATGAGATGGAAGCAAGATTTGTTTTGTTTAACATTCACTGTCACACTATTTGAAAATCTCAGTCTGGTTTTACCAACCAGCTATTTTTTCTCTTCACACAAGAAGAACATCCTGAATACCAAATAATCCGTGAAGTGTGTTTAAGCACAGTATTACTGAAACAAGATTGCTGCATCATTTGTGAACTTTCCCATGGGGAAACAAAAAGGCAAAGCTGCAATAAATCTCCAGGTAAATCTTGCTATAGTGGAGATCAGTCAGAGACATCCTTCATTCAGAGGCAACTAATTTATTCCTAAACCAAACAGAAAATATTGCTATCAGTGTCAGGATTTTCCAGAGGTTGTGAAAATTGCTGGAGTCGAATGAAAGAATATTTTCAGCACTCTAATGACAAAATAAAATTGCAATTGTGCTTTTCTTGGCTACAAGGGTAACAGTAAGAAAGTAAGCCCATGGTGTGTCTACAAGGAAAAAATATTCCTTATTTCAGGAGGATGTATGTGACTCCATGTAGTGACAAGGAGGAGAGTCCTATGGAGAAGAACTCATGAGGTGATACCCTGATCGTCTGTCCCCACTGAGAGTACTTGAATAGAGGGGTTTAGCAATGAGAAAAGGGCTGAGTGTTTATTACTGAGTTATGCCCTGAAGGAGGAAGGTCTGTATTTAACGAGATTTTGTGGATGTTTACCATAAGTGGTCCTGAATGACTCACTTTTTTGAAACTCATGAACCAAAAAGCTGTGATTCCCAAATCACAAACAAAATAGAAAACAAAAATATAGGGCACTGCTATTCTTTGGACTTCCATGAGGAGCTTGCTCTGCTACGCTTTCTACCAACTGTGGTTGCAAAGAGAGCAAGGTTCAGCTCATCTCTTTGTAGGTGTACTACAGATGGCTGCACCACAGCTGGTTTTCAATTCAGCCAGGGAGGGTAGCAAGTGACTCAGCTCACCCCAAAAAAGGCATTGCTTTTCACTATAGGAACCATACCTAAACTCTCCTGAATATATCAGGAAAAAGTTGCTCCCTGTGAGGGTGCTGAGGCCCTGTCAGAGGTTTCCCAGAGAAGCTGTGGAAAGTGCTCAAGGGAATGCTCAAGGCCAGGCTGGATGGGGCTCTGAGCAGCCTGGGATAGTGGGAAGTGTCCCTGCCCATGGCAGGGGGCTGGAGCTGGATGAACTTTAATTCCCCTTCCAATCCAAACCAGCCTGATTTGGTGATATTGACCAAGATTTATTTGGCTGCAAGGGGAGCTCAGGATGATGCTCTAAGGTCAGACACCTTCATTGCAGTGACATAGATTTCAGCAAGATGGATTGCAGGAAACCCAAACAAATACAGTGTGTGCAGGGTCTGCAATCCCCACAAGTGCCTCAGATCAGGTGTCTGTGTGTCTCCCTGCCCTGCTCATGCCCTTTGGGCCTCTGTAAAGAACACTTCACATGCTCTGGTACAACAAATTCCAGCAGCTGCTCCATGTATGCAGCTTAATGCCAGGGGAAAAAGAACCATCTACTCTGGGAAAACACCAAAACCAGCATGTTATGAATATATTCCAGGGTGTGGGGGAGAAGATGAAATATAAAGTTAGATGGGTTTTTAAAAATTATTTATTATATTTTCATGCAAAGGTCCACATTTTCTGTGGGGTTTTGCAGAGAAATCCCCCTGATGTGGATCCCTTTTAGATGAGGGGAGTGTGGGGTGAGGAGGAAATTAAGAAACAGAATTGCACCCAAATCAGAATATCTAGTTCTTTTCCTCCATTGGCTCTCTCATCTTCTCCTCCTTTAAGAAACAGGCATAATAAGCCTCAAATTGTCATAATTATGTTCTTTCACATTGTCTTACAATTTAATTATTATTAAAGAACCCATTTGGATATCAGTTACAACAGTCTTTATCCAGTTTGGCTTCTCCAATGTCAATGACATTGCAATAGTATAAGACTGCAGTGAGCTCGAAATGAGCCCTGAAGCCTTCATTATTCTCTGTGAAAAAAAAAAAAAAAAGTAATTTCCACTCATTTATCTCGTTCTGAATTTCAATGAAGCCCTTAGTAATATCTCTCAATTCCAGTTTTAAGTATTGATAGTAACCTGCTGTGTGACACATATAATATCCAGCATTGCCTATTGCACCGCATGAATCTGTTTCCAGTAAATAGGAACGAGCCTGAGGTAATCTTTGAAAGTGTATATTCAGTTGTGCCAGAGGGTTCTTTGTGGTTAATGGCTGTAACTGTCATAGTCTTGGATTCAAATCCAAATAAATTCTCCTCCATCCTGATTCCTTTGGTAATTTGCCTGTATCATAAGGCATCAGTACAATGTCTTATGATGCACACAATGAGGAGAGTCCAGAATGCAGGTGATTTATAGAAATGGTGAATTGGGCAACTATCCAAACTTAATTCTTGTTTAGGGTTTGCCCTTGCCTTCCAATGCTGTAACACTGAGGCTCTTGGGTTGTTCCCCTGCTCTTCTGATTATGCTTTCATGAGAGAGGCAGCTGTGTGGGAGGTTTGGATGCAAAGAGCATAGAGATCAAGCCTTGACTTGGTGTGGAGTTGTTAAAAATGCTTAGGGCCATATTCAGATCAGCTGTTGAGAGTTGCAACTCCATTAGTGTAATTTAAGGATGTATTCAAAAGCAGAAAAAAATCTTGTCTTTGGATCACCTTTTTAACCCAATGTCTTGATTTTAAACAGTGTTTTTGAAGAACTGTAAGTGAATCCACATCCAGAATTACATTGCCAGTAGCAACTCTCCAAAATGTCAGTAAAGATAAATTTGAATCTGACATATTGTTGAGTTTGGATCACTCCCTTGTCAGTGAGACAACTTCTCTGCAAAGCATCATTAGCTCATGTCTCCTCTAGGCAGAAGCAGTGAGAATTTTATATTTAAAAAAAAAAAACCAAAACAAAACAGTAGTAGTAATGACTAGGAGCATCTGTAGAATGAAACACCCTTCTGTGTTTATAGTCAGGTACACAAACTCCCATAGTAGCACAATCCTTTAGAGATGTTTGCCCTCCTCAGACAAGGCCAGTACTGAAGACATCAAGTAGAAACTTGTGGAGTTTCTGTATTTTGGCATATCAGTTCTGATTCCCTTCTGTTACATCTCTGCCTATCAAAGACAAGGTGGGAAAAAGTGTTGTGTAACCTCTGCAAAAATTCAAACAGCATCATTAGGCCAGGCTAGCAAATGCACAGAGCTGTCACCTCTCCAAATTAGTGAAAAAGAGAGGAAGGAAGGAAGGAAGGAAGGAAGGAAGGAAGGAAGGAAGGAAGGAAGGAAGGAAGGAAGGAAGGAAGGAAGGAAGGAAGGAAGGAAGGAAGGAAGGAAGGAAGGAAGGAAGGAAGGAAGGAAGGAAGGAAAAGAAAGAAAGAAAGAAAGAAAGAAAGAAAGAAAGAAAGAAAGAAAGAAAGAAAGAAAGAAAGAAAGAAAGAAAGGCAAGCAATCAAAAAAAAAGGAAAATAAATTTAAAAGAAAATAGGCCTCTACCTCTCTGCTTTTAAGATTTTTAAATTCGAAAAATTCTTCAACTCCAAATCTGTCAGTTTGCATCCTATAATTACTGCCAGCCATATCTGTTCAAGCAGATATTATTCTAAATGGATAAGCATAAAGACTCTGATGCTCTTGGTGACTGAATGAGAAATATCATTATCTGTTGATTTATATTTACCATTCCTTGTCCAGGTGCTTTCCTCCTCTGTTAAGTATACTGAAGATCATATGCAAAATTGCACAACTTAATGGGCTGAAGAAGTTGATGGCAACACTTAAATTGTCACTGTTTTTCCAGGGTTCCTCCTGCAGGTGATCTAGTGACATTCAACAAGGTCTATTCTAACAAACCAATTGCAGAAGTTCTAAACTTTGCACTTTCCTTGGTAGCAAGGGCAATTTTACAGTTTTAGGAAACTTAAATAAGGAAAAATTTTATTGTTAATATTTTTATGTGGAAATGAAAGCCTAGAAGTTTGTATTTGTCTTTGTTTGGTTCAACCAAATAACTGGAGTCCCAACAGCCTTGGTTGAGGGCTCACAGTCAACAGTTCAGAGCAAATCTGCATCCCAAGAAAGTTACTACAAAGACTCATTTAAATCAGAATCACAGGGTGCTGGGACAGTAAGTACCCAGACCAATGATATCTGGTCAGAAAATTTAAGAGATTACCACAAATCTCCTGCAATTCATGGCTTGCACCCTTGTAACCTGCCTGGACAGCGAGGTAAATTACAACATGAATCTCTTTCAATCAGCTGTAAAGGAACTGCAGGAGACTCTGCTCAGATGATGAGCAGTATCCCATCACACATCTGCAATTCAGCTGCTTTTACTGGTGTCCTGAAATCCCAGATCCTCTTTAGCTGCTATTTTCAAGCTGTTTATTTTCCTTGGGCTGCCCAGAGGCAGGATGGAGCTTCATTTTCACTCCTATGCCTAAATAGTCAGGACTGGTCACTGATTTTTGTCCAGTTAAAGCACAAAAGCAAAGCTGCATAGGAAGTCTAAGTAGGCTATGGTTAAATTCAGGGCTGCTTTGTAGAGGAAATGGGACAGGTGGACACAATCACTGAGTGGTTCAGCCTCCTGGAATCAATGACAAGTACTCACAGAAAAGAAATTAAAGCCAGGGTCCAAAAGGGATCCAAATATAACCACATTATCTCATGTGTCTCTGTGTTGCTGCTGGTGTATCAGTGAGCAGTGATGTGTTGCATCAGATTGCCACATCCCAAGTACTGGATGTCATATCAAACAAGTGAAATACTGCCTAGCAAACACCAGACTTTAAATGATTCATCACCCTGAATAATCAGTATGTTGAAACACTCTGTAATCTGTGCTTAGAAATATGCAGTGGTGGTTTTTTTCCCCCTCTAATCTATAGCTGTAGAATGGAAACCATAAGGTCAGATGTGAAATATGTTTGAGATAAGCCAGCTGGTGAATGGGGGAGAAAAAAAGGTTTTAAAATAAATAAACTCACAGTTTCTTTACTCCTTAGGAATAAAATTTAAGTATCTTTCCAGGTGGAAGGATAAAATGACATGTCAGCTGTGTCAGTAAAGTGGAAGGAAATGTTAATTCCCTCTTCTCCACAAACATCTCATGTGTGCCTCAGTTTTCCCCAAATGGTAATATTTTAATGTGCCATTAAAAGGAGACAAGGAAAATAAATATGTTAGTGAATATGAAGCACTTGAATCCTTGTCGAAGAATGCACAGAAAAATGAGGAGAAATTCAGGTGGAAGACTGGACATGTGTGTCTTAGTGCTCTTCTTACTGAAATGCAGATTATAAAATAAACAAACAAACAAAAAACTCATTAATTGACACTGAGTTGGTGTGTTTTCTGTCAAGCTTGAGAAGTCAGTCAGTCTTTGTTTCTTCAACCAGGGTCAAAGGTGGGGTTTGAGTGTTTCAAGAGTGGCATCAGTTCCAGCCAAGATATTTCCCCTTCCTCAGGCTGTAGAGCCTGGAAATTCTCTCTTTACCAGAAACCATTCTTTTGCCAAGGAGAAGATCAATTGAGTGTTAAAGGGCCTACACTGCTCCCTGTTTGCCAAGAAACCTCTTCAGCAGTGTTAGAATTACAAATGGAAGTTGCTAAGTATTTATTTGCATTACAATGTCACTTGAATCTAATACTAGGACAGGTTTTGGGACTACAAAGGATGCAGAGATGTGTCTATTTCTCTGCTCTTTTGTTTCAAAGAGCTGATAGAATATGCTTTTACAATGGTCCCACAGCATGTACCAACACCTAGAATCATTACTACATTTTCACTATTAGCCTGGATTAATAATTCATTAATGAATGGAAATAATTTCTTAACGATTTGCTATTCTTAAATCCTGCACATTTTAAAATTAGGAAAAAAGGCCAAGCTCAATGAAGGGTTTGGAATCAGTTGGTGTAAAGCTAAATTAAATTGTGTGCTGCAGAGTGCTGCAACCGTGATTTGAAGTCAGAATGAAAGGGAAAGAAATCAGAAATTATTTCCTGATTCTCTCAGCATATCAAATCATGAATGATCAAGATTTGCTAGTATATTTTAATTAAGAGTAATTTCAAAGAATACAAGTCCTGAAAGGGATCTCAGCTATCTCCTGGTGCTTGCAGTGCATGAGGAAAACACCGCACTCAGTTGCCCTTGCTGTCTCATGCAGCCCATGCTGAAGAGCTGCCCAACATCACATCTGACATCTCTCCCCATGAAAAGGACACTCTCAGTCACCTCAGCACGGGCTGCAGAAAAGTGCAGGTCCAGAGGAGGGAATTGCCCTTCCACACTGACCACAAAGTGCCTTTGACTGTTTGTACCCAGGTGTGGGGACAGGCCAGGGTTTCAGTACACACGAGGGCACAAGAGAGAAGCGAGGACCCTTCTGCTCAGGGATGAGTGTCACAGATGTCTCTGCTGTGGCTTTTTGCTCCAGATACGTGGATGAGACCTCGTGTGAGGTTTGTGAGCTCAGGTGCCCTGCAGTCCTTGGGGACAGCACGGCTGTGAGGGTGACAAAGAACTCCCTGCAGTGGCAGCAGTGCACAGAGGCACAAAACAAACCACAGGGTTTGCTCTGCTCTCACTGGGTCCACTTGTGAGCTGCAAAATAACAACTTGAGTCCATCCATCTAGAAACCACAGCTGGATTGCAAGCAATGCCATTAAACAAACAACAGTAGCATCATCAAATCTGTTCTCAAAAAACTTCCCTTGTGCTGGGTTAGTGCACAAGGGAGACACAGCACACATATTAATGATTTTGGGGAACATGTTGCTCTTACAGTAATTGCTTTTACTGTTATCTTGGAGACTTTGAAATGACTGCAGCAGATGTATTTTGTGGTGCACCCTGGTACAGTAGTGTTTCCATTTATTATTTATCTCTATTTGGCTCTCTTTCACTTTTTTTTTTCTGTTTTAATGTCTGTTTTATCTTGGTTTCAGAGGGCCTGTTTCCTCCTTCCTCCTGGTTTTGGAAGGCACCAGATTGCTAATTTGACCTCAGGCCAGGTGCTTCCTTGCTATTAGGTTTATAAATAAAAATAGGATCAAAAATCATAAAATAATTTAGTTTGGATGGGACCTCTGTTGGTTTTCTGTTTTGATCTCCTGCTCAAAATAGGTCCAAGTCTGAAGATGGATTCAGCTGTCATGGTAGTTTAGGCTGCTTAGGGCTTTTCCCTGACTATTTTTTTAAGGATATTTAATTGTGGACATTTCACATCCTCTCTGGATTACTTTTCCAATGGTTAATCAAACTTCACATTAAAAAAAATTAGCACAATAATCCTAGTATTTAATCATTGTTACCCTTGTAACAAAATATGAGTGTTGCATGGTGTTCCTCAGCTGTGCTCTCCTGAGAAAGGTCAGGTGCATATTTTCCATAACCTCTTATAAGGGAATTTAAAGCAGAAATAAGAAACCCCCTAAAACTTCTCTTCCTAAGGCTGAGCAAACCTGGTTCATACCCCCTCTCTTAACATAACCTGTGCCTTTGTGAGAAATGACCCTCACTTTTAACATTTTAAAAGAAAAGCTTTATTAAACCTTGACAAAGTCTACAACAAAGAACTGAATAAGGTAAATCACAGTGCTGGGAGCCTCCATGACTACCAGCCACGTGGCTTAGCTACAAAATGGATGCTCTGCCTTTTATATCTTTAGCTCTTCTGAAGTCTTGTCAACTCTTTCTCTGCCATCCATTGGTGGAAATTACTTTTTACATCTTGCTTGGAGGTCAGGGGTTGTTGTGCCACACCTCCTGATTGACTCCTAAGGTTGTTACAATGTGGAGAGAGAAAGAAGACTGTGGAATGACACACTACAATAACATTATTATACATCTATAATGTCTATCTCTTAATTGTGAGAGCCAACTATTACATTACTTATCTATAACACCTTGTTATTTTAATGGCCTTGTTCTGGGTTCACCCAAACATCTCAATGCCTGTTCTGTACCTGTAGCCTCAAACTAGGGATGTGTTTGGTAAGCATTACTCTGGGAACCCTGAACTCCCAATGTTTCCCATCAAAGTAAGTCTAGAGTGAAGCTGGAACTCAGAAGTCATAGGTACAAAATGAGAGCTGAGGAGGTGCAAAAGAATCTGTGCTAGAAACCAGCATGGCTTCTCGGTTTTTTCCTTCCTGAAACCAAAGGTCTCAGCACTGAGTAGGCTTAAGAATGCAATTTAGGCTGTAGAAATTTGAGCTACTCGACATTTAAGCAGAGAAGGAAAGGATCAGGTAAGTATCAGCTCACAGTGATTGTTTGTTTCCTTCTCCATTGTTGACTGTTCAGAATTGTTTTAGCTTTTGTAAACTTACTGCCAGTTTGCCACATTCTAATGCTTTCCTTGTTCCCATAATCAGTGCAGACAGATACAAGCAGATCTATCTCCAAAAGCCAGGGTCACCTTCCTGTGAAAGCCACGTTTAAAATGCAGCAGCAAAGTGCAGTTACACAAACACAGCTGTGCAGGATCCTGGGACTCAGAGGGAGAGGGCATCCAGAGGAGCTGAGAGCCACAATGAGCTTCAGTTCCCGTTCTCCTCTAGAGCACAGAGATCCCAAACACTCCCCAGCAGCCCACAGAGCATCTTGGAGCTAGGCATTCTCAAGGAAAATTAAAACACCTATCCTCAACAGACAGATATAAGTGGCTGGATGATGAAAGACTCAGTAGCAAGACCAGAAGACCCATTAGCATTGGGATACATTAGGCAGGCTCCTGGAGTTCTCCTGGTTTAGTTTTGCCTGAAAGGACTTTGATTGGCATGCCCCAACACCCCTCTGGTGCGAACTAGAAGACACCAAGAGGGGAAGAGGGGCCTGTTCACTTCAAAAGTGCTCTTCTGGTCTGAGCTGAAGTGTTCATGTAAAAGCATTAAACTCTATTTCCATTTCACGTCCAGTCCAAGTATATAAGGAGGTATTTAAACAAAGTAGATGCATCTTCCTGTTCTGTTAGCAGTGGGCATATTTATTTGACAGCAAATAGCATGGAAAGGAAGAAAGTGTGTTTTGGGGCCTCATCAAATTTTTCTAATCAGATTTTAGTGTGCAATTTAAATCTGGTTTTGCAGTAAACCAGATTATGTTAAAGATGTCCAGATCTATTCTTCCCATTGTACAAATCCCTTTGTCTTTGGGTTCAAGTGTAAAATGTGCCTTACCAATTTCACTCGCAATTGGGGTCAACATCTGGGGTCTGTATATTGGAACAGTACATATTAACATCACTACTCTTCACAAAGTGGTTTTTCCAAGCATAAAATGTTATTATTCTATGATTCCATGATTTGTCTAAATTGCCCACCATTCATTAAGATGATGATCTCTAAATACTGCTAGGAGGTTGAATCGTGCTCCTGTTGTTGGAATTTATTGAGTATGACTCTAGTTTCCTCTGTGTGAAACACTGTAATAAAACCATAAAGCAATGCATCAGAGCTGTGATATAAAGGATATACTTTTTATGATCAGATACTGTACCTGTTATGTGGAATAGCTGTTCAGAATAGATGTGACAGACTCCAGAGACAGTGAATCACTGAGCTCTGCACTCCTCCCAGTCTCTCTGCCGGATGCTCAGATACACCTGTACACACTTGTAAATATCTCTGACATCAATTCACTTCTCCTCAGCAACAGGGAGAAAAAAAGAGTGAGGACAAATGTCAAGGAACTGCAGTTATCACTAAGGAAGTACCAAGCCAGGGAAAAATTTGCTCTTATTTCCTTTCCAGAAATGGAGGAATACATTGCAACAATTTGTGATTCTCTCAAATGTTTTCATTCCACTAGACACCAAATAACATCTGTGAATAACCCTCATTGAACACCAGGAGTTCACTGTGTTTCAGCTGCTTTGTGTAGCTCCTGGGTCAGATGCTGCCTTTGTGCACACTCAGCTCCAAAAATTTTCCCTCTGAAATGCCACCACCAGCAGTGCATGTGTTGAGTTTCAGGATGCCTCCAGCTGATCTAAGGGGATCATTAAATACACTGTAAATCCTGTCCACTGAGCTTAGTCCTGCCTGCAAGTGAGCAGAAGCCCCTGGGCTTTGGCTGTGAGGTCCCTGGTAGCTGACCTGGGGTTTGTCACAGTCCCTGGCAGTTCTGGGGTACCCAGCAGCTGAGCTGCTTCCCCTAATGCCTGCTTCCCCCATGGCATTGCCACCTGTCCCACATCACCTGGCAGGGTGACCCCAGTGGTGGCCCTAATACCAGTATGATAATACCACTGGTGCTGTTTCTCTGGGTGGATGCTACTTTTGAGAGCCAGACAGAATTGAGTCTAGAATTCATATAAGAAAGAGAATGATTGTGTTTCATAAAGCTAAAAAAACAATAGTACAAAGATGTCAAACTAGGAACAAGGTCCAAGCAAAAACTTGCCTTTGAGCAGAGATTCTTTGGGCTTACCTGTTGGCCAGGTTCCTCTACTTTAACAGTTTTCTATTGCTATTGTGGAAGCAACTGAATATATTGCACTGGTTTCTGTAGCTGTCACAGGAACGGCTGGTGGTTTTGCTCCTTGGGGATGACATTCATCCTTCTATCTGTCTCTTAGTGTACTGATACACCTCCATTCATCCTGGAGCTTGCAATTTTTAGTGTAGTTCCCCTTACAACATCCCTGGGAGGTAAGAAAGTATTGGGACGTGAGGAAGTGCTTTTCCCTGTTTGTAGGACAAATGAGACAGGAAAGAAATGCTGAGGTTTTACAGCACATAAACATCTATTGTTCATTTGGAAGAAAAATAAAACCTCTACAGAATCTTCTCTGCAGTGTGGGAGGTAGGGGAGGTGAACCCCAGCATCCCAACATCCCACCTTCAGCCTCCAGAGTGGGCTTCTCCTGGGAACCCCACAACCCTTCCTCTCCAGACAGGGGAGTTCAGCCCTAAGGGGTAATGATACAAAAAAATGGTTTTCCATTTCACCTTGGCATGTCATCTACAACAAACCTGTAACACAAGGAATTCCTCCTACAGGGTTCAGTTACCTATCACTTTCTTTTCCAAATAAATCAGCACTGATTGTGCAGACAGGATTGCCTTCTCCAGGTAAAACGTGATCATGAAGAAAACAAATACAATGAAGAAAGAAGTCTAGGAAAAATGTGCAAAAGCCATACAGAAGTAATCAACAGCATCCAGTTCTCAGGGCAACCTAACTAGGTTCATTCTGTTTTGCAAAAAGGTATGGGTTTAATATTTAGACAATCCATAGCTGTCTGACTTAGAAATATTTCCTTAGATTAGCTATTCATGTATATCTTTAGATAAAAAGATATACTTGACTAAAAAAAAAAAAGGATAATATTAGGGTCAGTAAAAAATATTCTACATGCCTACTTCAGCAGCAGAACATGCGAGGCTTTAAAAAATAAAGCTTCCTGTGGAAGAATCAAACAACATTTTTCTCTCAAGTAGGGAAGTCATTTTGATAGACTGAATCATTGCATTTATCAGCACAAAGCTCTTTGTTTCGTTCAAATTGTCTTGTGTAGCACTAATGATGACATCATGCAAAGAGAAAGAAGGAAGATAATAAAACAGATGAAGTGCAGGAATCCTGCATTCCAGCTTTGCAGACTTTTTGTGTTGGTTTAGGTTTTGTTTTGATCAAGGCATGAACAAATATTGGACTGAAAGCATTTTCCACTCCATAGTAAAACCTTGATTTACAACAGCCTTGACTTACAACATTAGGAATGGGGTTTATTTTTCTTTGACAATTGTCTTATCATTTAAGTTTGCCTCTGAGGATGTAATTTTTAAAGTATAAGTAAACCCAGAGCAGGATTATATACTAAATAAAATTCTTCCTGGGGTAGAATTTCAAGTTTATATCTTTCTCAAGGAGCAGTTTTAAACTTCTCTCTTCTCTAGAGTTGCTTCTAGATGTGTGGACTCCAGTCATACATGTTGTCCCTTCTACCCACCTCTCTAAGTGACTGTCAGCCTATAACTGTGATGGATCCCTGCATCCTGTCTCTGACCCAAAAGGTACCTTGGATAAAACCAGCATGTAAGAAAGAAAGTCCTCTGTTCTCTCACCCATTAGGATAATTTGGCAGCTTGGTGGAGGTTTGTCAGAATTCAGGACATCCCTCTGGCTGTCCTGGATTGCCAAGACCCCTGCCAGGGGGCTCAGAGACCCTGGCACAGACCCCAAGAAACTTGTGACTTTGATTATGACCCATAGAAAAAGTTACCAACCTTATATGAAGATCTGCAAGCCACAAAAGTATAAGCAGAACAATAATCAGTTTGTCACGAAGTGAAAAATAGTTTTTTTGGAGTTTTTAGAATGGGGGTTCAGGAGGCAAGATGGAGGAATCTGGGCATGTCCAGCCTTTCTCCTTCTTCTTGGCCTCCACCTTCTGCTGTGATGTTGGCACTTTTGGATTGGTTTAGAGTAGAAGCTCACTGTCTAACATAGGTGATAGGCATTGGAAAGTAATTGTAAATATTGTACACGTAGTTTTTAGTATAAGAAGATAACACCTCTGTGGGGGTGGCCAGAGTGCCTCTGTCTGTCCTGCTGAGCAGATCTTGGCTGGACAGGAGAAAGAGTTTTATGGATAAGATACAATAAACAACCTTGAGACTGAGAAATGAAGAGCTCTGACTCCTTCCTCAACCGTTGGGCAGGGAAAAGTGACTTTCTAACTTATCTCGGGATCACTCTGAGCAGCTAAAGCCCTGAGAGAGGTTTTGCCAACGCTTTCAATTGCATCCCAGCCCACCCAGGTAAGAGAGACCAGTGTTTCACTCAATGGCAGCTCAATAAAGCCTTTCAGAGCTGCACAGTTCCCTTGGGACAGTTCTGGGTTTGTGGGTAGATGGTGCCATTGCTGTGTAGGTCTCATCTAAACCAGCAACAGTGCCCCAGCAGCCCCAAATACATGACTGTTTTATAGTGATGCAATGTACCTCATTCTTGTGTTCTGTTACACCAGGGTAGAAATCATGTTTGAAGGTAACAGTCAAAATCTATTTCCAATTCAAAGTTAAGACCCGACCTGGGTAAATGCTACTGCTCAGAAAGTTTGTGAACTCTTGATTTTTTAGCCCAGTTAAGGTGGTTCTGTTTGTTTGTACTCCTTCAACAGCTTATTCCTTGTATTATAAGGAAACAGCATGGAGCAATTGTTTTCCCAGAGGTTTTGTACTCTAAACAGGTAACAAGGAATAAAGAAATTATTTTCCACAGATTCCTAAGGGAACACTGATCTTTGCATTAAGTGACTTTACTAAATGAATAAAGGGGCAGGGGAAGGTCAGGAGGAAGTTACTTTTGTAAGACAAACAGATCTAACTTTGTACCATAATTCCCATATCAATTATTCTTGAACACTTAAGCAATTACTTTGCTGTAGCACAGAACACCAAAACAGTGCATATTAAGTGTGTATTAGATCATAACCAAAGAAAATGAACTTTAGGTCCTTGCTATGCATTTGGATCACTGCCTGTAGTTAAGGCTGCTTGACAAATTCCATTAAAAGATCTTTTTTTCACCTTTCAGAGGAAACAAGTTCAGGATGCAATTTCTCTTGCCAAAAGTGCCCTTAGGCTGATTTTTCTCGCCCCTTTTTTTTTGGTTTTTTTTTTTGAGAAAGCTTTAGCTAAGAATAGTTGTTACATTTCTGTGAACAAAGGGGAGAGGAAGGGAAAACATACTTTAATTTTGCCTCTGAGTGAAAAAAAAAAATTACATTTGGCAAACTGCTATACCACAACAAGAGACTTGAAAATTAGGCTGGTTCCTCCACTGTCAAAAGCTCACCTTTTCTTTACCTGGTGGTTATAGATTTTTTTAATTCAGTCAATATGTGCTCATAAAAGACTTGTTAGAATTTGAAAGCTGAAGTATTTGAAGAGCCCATCTGCCCTGAGCTTAGCCCACTCTTTAATCTGCCAGATAAATGCACATGCAGTTCCACAGAGTAACTGAGTGCTGTTATCTTGGCTGTGATGGCTGAGCAGAATTTCCCTGCAATTTGTTTCAGCTCACAGCTGGACACTACTGAGGGAGAAAGCTTAGAAATTCTGAGAAAGGAGATCTGTGTTCTTTACTGCTGGTGATGCCAGTGCTGTACAGAAGAAGAAGGAAAATTCAAACACACATGGGGAAGTAGGGATGTTGTGCAGGAAATTTATGAGAAAGAAAGAAAGAAAGAAATGAGAAAAAAGAAAAGCTGATGAGTGGCTAGGACAGGAATTCACTCCTGTGTAAAACTGATATGGCTTTTCCTGATGTGTTCATGTGTTATGCACAACAGGACACAGGAGGATCCCAAAGGCATGTTCTATCCAAATACTCAATTGCAATGTTAACACTTGTTCAGTAAATTGCTTGGCTTTATCCTTCTTCAGCACAAAAAAAAAAAAAATATCTTCAAACAAAAATTCAGATGCTCACAATGTCTAAGAAAATCTTCTAGTATGTTTAGTTCTGAGTACTGAATAGAAAGAAATAGATTCTCAGGAGCAATCATTTACAGAACTATCTGGGGAGTTATTTCCAGCAGAAATGTAAATTCCATAAATTACCTTTCCTCTTAGCCAACTCATTGCTTGTTCTTGCTGGACCAGTTCAATGGATGGCTCTTCTGAGATGCTCAGTAGTTCCATGGTAAGAGTTTTTCAGTTACACAGCAGGCACTAACCAAAATAGCTGTCTTAAAGAATAATAATTCATAAAATCTCAGTGCCTGTGGTGCAGGATCAGCTGCATCCCAAAGTAGTAAGAATCAGGGGAAAGAATTGCAAATTGTGATTCAGTGTAGATCAATAAACTAAAAGGGAAAATCCAGAGTACCTGAACCTCTTCAGCAGTTTTGTTTTTAGTCCATGGGGATGTTTTCTGTCCCCAGAATTTGGCCACTTTCTCTCCCTTTTGCTTTAAAATTTCAGACTTCCAATCTGCCCTTCTCCTAAAGAAATGATGTGCAACTGCATTTTCTCATTCTCAAGCCACATCTGTCCTTGAAAACAATGCTCACTGAAATCACTCTGTTTTGTCTTGCAGGAGGATAACTTTTTTTTCCTATTATTTGACCTGCTCTGCAGATGTGGAATAAAATTATGGATGTTGACATTTTCAGTCCAGTTCCATATTCAAAAATAAACATTTCATTACAGTCAGTATAAAGTACCTTGTAAAAGGTGATTTTACATGATCAGATGCAGCTCATTCATGTTGGAGGGTAAAGCAGGCTGATGATGGAAATGTGTGTCTGTTGTTTTGAGGTAACACCATATTGGAGCTGAACCACACAGACTGCCATCTGATTAATAGGCCCTCCCACCCAGAGCTGCTAAGATAAAATAGATGGCAGATTTTTGTTATTTTGGGCACACATTTCTCCACATGACAAGGCTATGTCAGCCAGCACAGTGTGTGCTCACACACACTGTTTACATTACTTGATCCACGCTACCTGTCTAGGTTTCCAAAACGAAATTTTTTCCTTTACTGATGGAAACAATGTGGATGACCCTAAAAGGAATCATTTTATTAACTAGATTTCAAGCCCCTCTTGTTATTTTTCATGTGTTTAAACCAGCAGCTCATGCTATGCACACCCCAGTTTGTCCCATCCTCATATTCAAAAGCTCCATGAGCATGCTCCAGAGCACAACACCCAGTGTAATAACAAGATTTCTTTTCTCTTGTTGCTTTGCCCAGAGTTTTAAGATTCATGTTTCTACATCCAAACACCCATTTTAACCATTTACTGCAGACATACATTCATAACTGTGTGAAATCTCCACGAAATTGTCTGGCAAAATCCAACTAGGCACTTCCCTGGATTACATGGCTGAGCTGTAGCCAGCTGCTCCAGGCTAGATGTACATCCAAAGGGCACTGCTTTAAATTTCAAAGCCCTCATACAGCTTTCCCTGAAACTGCTTAATGCAGCCAACCAGCTACAGACCCAGGAAATGCTGTCAGCTGCTACTCATTGTAAATCCTCCCCTCAGCATCCCTTCTGCTTTTTGCTACTTCTAGACAACTCTACACTCATCCATCCTAACTTAAAGAAACTTATCTGAAAAACTGGCTTGAGTATACTACAATGTCTTATGCTTCTGTCAGTTTGTATACATCACAAAGGACAGAAAACACCAGTGATGCTGAGCAGCAACAACAATGGATCAATCCTTTGATTGATCACTAGCTATTCTCCTAGAAGCGGAGAATATTAGGGTTTCTAGTTATTCTCCTAGAAAGATAGACCAGAATCCTGATGGTCACCTTTCCACCTTGGCCTTTGTAGGTTAGACTTTGGAGTCTGGTCACTTGCTGTGATTCCCAGGCTTCATCAAGGCTGTGTGCCACATAACACTCTCTCCTTAATTTAAGAGGGAAATCAAGATATATGATGGCTAAATGGATGTTAGGTCTTTGTGTGGATGAGGCTTGGGTTTATCTTCCCTTAAGGCCACCACAAGAATTGCAGATAATTTTCACTTATGACAGCTTGTCATATCAACCATTTGTAAGAGAATGGCTCATTGCCCTAATTTCTGCAGCAGATTTCAAGGTACATCATCTACTGCTTCCTCCTCTGTCCTCCCACATGATGTACACTGTAATTCTGGGAGGATCACAGGGCTGTGGGAGCCAGTCTCTAGAGTGTCTAATGTCTGTAGTTTATATTTTTATTCTCTTGACTCCAACCCAAGAACTGGAGGGGATATGTGCAGTTACTTGGATCTTGAGCAACATGAAAATTGTACCTCAAGTACTCCTTGGTGTTGGTTGATCTGGTCACTGCTGCTGAGCAGCTGTGAAGTACCCTCCAGTACCCTTGATTTTCACCCACTGGTGAAATTTGGTTATCCTCTAATCGCTCAGATTATCCATTTTTGAGAACAAGAAATTTCTGCTTTTTGAGAGCATATTTGTCATTTTGTTGCTGGAGCACCATGGGAATTGAGATCAGCAATCAATAATGTCAACAACTTTCCTTTTCCTTACCCCCAGTTCCAGTCACATTGTGCCATGCCTTGCTCTGGGGAGGCAATCCAGGAGTGTGATGGATCATTCTGTCTCTGAGGTGAGCAAGCCTCTGTGGTGCATCACCTCCAAAGAGGGGAAAAAATGCCAACTGCTATCTATCCCATGTCTGGGATCCTTCTTCTTGAGGACAAAAAGCTGTTCCATACACAGATGATGGATTTTCCCATCATTTTTCCATCATTTTTCCACAGCTGCCTTTCAGTTGCTGTCATTCAAGGAGATGAGGGTGGTCTAATACATATTTGACCTCTGGTGCAGGGAATGAATTCTGTATTTGCAGGTTTCATGGCTCATCCAAACCCTCCAGCCAAAATCTTAGCTCAAAAGTAAGGTCTGGTTTCAAAGTCCCATCTACTGATTCATCCACATACCTAACTAATTCTCTGGCTCATCTCAGGCATGTTTAGTCTTTTGTGCCTAGTCTTCATCTTTCACAGTTGTTAAATGTGTTAAAAACTTCTTGATGTGAAATCCACATCCCTCTTTGGCTTGCATTTCCAGACCACAGAGTCTGCAACCAGCCCCTGCAGCCTGAGGTTGTTGCTTGTTGTAGCTCAGGATTTACCTAAAAGGAGTAGAGTCTTCAAATGCCAGGGGTGTGATGTTATTCCTGCCACATGAACTGTCCTGTTCAGCCTCCACCTGCACAACTGAGAAAAGCAGAAGCCACCCTGGCAGTGTTTTACCCTGACATGCCAAGCAAGCCTTAGCCCATCTGACAGGGAATTACCACAGGGACAGGCACCAGGAACTCTTCCAGTCATGGGTGACATCTGCTTGCCAGCATCTCTCACTTGTTCAGGGCCCGTGGGCAGGGAATCAGGGCAGGACAGCTTTCCTCAGTGCTCTCTGGAATCCTTCTTTCACAAACTATGGAATTATAGCAGGGCCCTTTTCTCTTGCATATTTTTGATTTTGTCTCAAATTACTTTTCTCCATGGGTCCTTCTTTTAAATTTAACTTGGCCAGAAAAAGCATAATAGTGGTTTTGCACCTTCCTAAAAGGGTTTAACAGACCTTTAGTGTTTAAGGGATTTTGCTTATATATATATATATATATATATATATACACACAGAGAATATATATACATACACATACCTCTTCCATATTTACAGGATTATTGCCTTTAACTTACTTGTTTCAAAAAGTTATTGGATTCATAGGAATATTCTCCTTACGGCCCATTTCTTCACCCAGTGGCAGTCAGGTTTCACTTTGTTGTGTCCAGATCCTTGTTCTAGTGGGGGAGAAGACTTCCCACAGGAAAACTGAGATATCAGAAGTAGGATGGATAACCACAAGTCTTCAGTCTGGCTATTCTGGTGCCCAGTCATAGAGAACATTCATTTTTCTGAGCTTTCTAATTTTTGTTCTTCTAGCCCTCTATACTGCACTCCTTAATGTTTTTCTGATGGGTCACTTCTATTTTGGCATCTTTTACTATGCAAAAACATGCAAACAAGCTTATACTGAGCAGATGAGTTATGGCTGACATCCAAAAGAGATCAGAACATTTCAAGTCATGGCATAACAGTGTAAGCCCTGCACAAACATGAGATTTGAGCATTTTGAATTGCACAAAACAAGATCTGGTCGGATAAACAAAGACAGAAAAGGTGAAAGACAGGCAGAGACCTACGTGGCAATGTTTCCCTCTATAGAGGGAATTTTAAACAAGAGCATTTGACTAATGTTTCCAGAGATGAGACTGGTTGAATGCCAAAACACAGTTTTCATAACCTTTAAACCTGAACTATGTAATTGTTGCATGAATCAAAAGAAAAAACAGTGACAGGTATGAACAAAGAAAATCTGTCAATCATGTGGAAAGGGAAAAGATTTATGCTGCAAGTAAGACAGCAAAAAGAGTTGGGGAAATTAGAATGAAGAAAAAAAAAGCAGTAACATTGAAATTAAACTATTTCCCCAGGTTGAAAAGAAATTTCAGTTATAATTAAAAAGCCTACACACATGTGACTTGCTGTCATCTAGAAACAATTATAATCCTGCAGTGACTGAGAAAACAGATGCAGTCCCTCTGAATAGCTAAACTCAACCCAGTTCTTTCCCCCCTTTGATAAGGCATCCCAAAGTGAGCCAGAGTACACAGCTTTTACACCCTAATTAGTGAGACAAGGCACAGCCTCCCTTTACCAAGCAACCAAGTGGCCACTCAGCTGCAGCCCTTTCCTTCCTCCTGTCTGCCCCCTCCAGCTTTGCAGTGCTCCAGCAGAGTCATGCAATAGGGCACCAGCAGCCACGGTGGTCTGAAGGGTCAAATTTCATAGGGAGAAGTAGTGTCTTTATACATCTTTGTATAGCTGAAAAAACTGAGCCAACTTCAGGCTCTTTAATCTTTCCCAAAGGCTTGCCTAACATCTTGTCCTTTTTCCCAGCTATGCCTGTTACTTTAATAAAAGATTTGGTCTATCCCCACAGCCTTAACATCAGAGACAGGACAGTCTGAGACCATTCACTCTTTGCTTAATCCATGGGGTAAAAGCAATTATTCTACAATTTTAGGAAATGATATGACAGGAGGAAAAGAGCCAAACTGCCACTCCACATGCACTGCATTTCAAATGTAAATGTCTTGCTGAGCTCTGGCAATATTAAAATAGCCTCTTGGCTCTCAGAGGCTGCCCATAGGACTATCATTCTGTAACACAGAGTGAAAGTGAAACGAGATAACCCTGTGATGGGAACTGAGGCCTGAAGTCATTTCTCTTACACCATAAAGCTGCTGAAAAGATTAGTAATTGGAAACTGCTCTTAGAAGGGTCTAATAGGATTCACCTCTCTAACCAGTGAGGTAGCTGGTAGGGTTACCTCTGAGGTCATTAATTAGTCACTACTTTAAATGAGCCTCTTTCCCTGTAACTTTATCCTTCTAAACTTTGTAACTTCAGAGCAGTCTCCATTCCAGGCATATGGTTTTCCCTCAATGAGGCTGTTAGCATGGTAATTCCCCCCTTGCCAACAGCAATCAAGAAGTAATAAAACAATCTGGAATCTTTATTCATGCATTAGATTTTCCTATCCAATAGATATATTTACATCTTAAATGTAGATTATTAAAAAGCTGATGATTTTAGTACTCTGTCAAATTTAGTGAAGAACACAGTGTGTTTACTTCTAAGGCTCATCTCTGCTTTTCTTTTTTTCCAGAGGCTTAGAAAGACAGAGTCTCTTAATGAACCTTTGTTAATATGCACATTTATATGATCTGATTGGCCCCTGCAGCAGCTTAGGAAAACCTGTGAAAAGGCAGCTGACAGAGTTACCAAAAACCCCTGCTAATTGGAATTATTAATTGTTTATAGATGCATTTACCAGAAAGAGAAGAAATAAAAGGCAGCGACAGAAAAACCCTCAGTTTTTCAAGCAAGACAGTCTGCTAGCAAAATGGGAGTGAGAACATGGAACATGTCACTGTTAAATGGCATATCATCAAGTTCTAATTATGTGTCTTTTTGTTAATATCAGTCCTACAGGTAAGATCAAAGTCTAACTTTGAGATCTCTGCTCCAGGAGCCCTTTCTGCCGCAGGTAGCAGAGTACCTGCAGAGGCTGCAGCCCAGTCAGACACAACAGCACATGGCTGGTCCCAGGGGTGTTTTAGCTTTTGCTAGACCCACCTTTAAGTGCTTTGCTGACCTGGCTAAGGGTCATTGGAAAGGAGCTGGCACAGACTCAGAGCCAGCAGTGCAGCTGGGAACTGCACCCCGGGCTGAAAACCTCCTTCAGTAAATTGCCCTTCCCTCCACTGTCAGCCCTTGCTACCCAAAGCACAGGATGATGAATTTCTACGTGAAAAAAGAAAAGCTGATGAAGAAATACACAGAAGAATTGCAAAAAGCTTGTGTATTCACTCGTGGAGGGGGGGACTTTGGCTCCACCTGGGCTGGGTCCAGAGGATAGACAGGAGATGCTCTGAACTGCAACACTGTGAGATTCAGGATGAGATTCAGGACTGAGAGGGAGCCTCTGCCCCCTGGAAGGGCTGCCTGAGGGAAGGATTGAGTGTTTTGCATTGCTTTTGAACAGGGGAACCCAAACTTGAGCTTGCTAAGGGCAATTTGCCAAGAGCCCGGGGGCTGCCCCTGCTCTGTGTAGGCATTTGCATTAAGTGGTTTTTGTTGGGATTTCTGGGGTTTAGGGCTTGTTTCAAATTCTTGGAAATGCTCTTGGTATGTTGGCATGGTTTTATGTGACAAACACTCTCAGTAGAACTCATACATCTGACCCAAGAGGAAAAGACAGTGCACAAGCACCAACATTCTCACCCAGTGCCTGCTCTGGTTCAGCTCTCCTCAGGGAGAAAAGCCTTTGTGTACCCAAAAGAGGGATCTTCTGGGTCTCTAACACCCATTCTCATGGGGGATTTCTACTTACCACGTGCTAGAAATACAATGGAGCAGAGAGGAACCAGTCTGAAAGGTTCCTGAGCGTGTGGAAGAAAACTTCCTTACACAGCTGGTGAGAAGTTAACTAGGGAAGATGCCCCTTTAGACCTGTTTGTGAACACAGAAGGGATTGTGGGTGATGTGATGGCTGGAAGCCACCTCTGGCTTCCAAAGATCATGAAATGATAATTTTTGATTCTTGGAGAAGTAAGGGCAGAGGACAGCAGAAACAGCCTGATATGAGAGCTTTGGCTTCAACTCAGAAAAAAAACCTGAGGGTTTAAGACCTTTGGAGGAAGGGGCAAGGGACATAGGAGAAGCAAAGGATGTTGTGAGGCTGTGCAGGAGGAAAGTTAGAAGAGTTAAATCCCTTAAATCAAACTTGAACTTAATCTGGTTACTGTCATAAAAGACAATAAAAATGTTTCTACAAGTACATTCACAGTAAAAGAAAGATTAATGCAAAGCTCCATCCTTTACAGATGTGGGAGGAAACACAGTAAAAACATAAAAAAGGATGAGGAAGAGGTTGAGGTATTTATTAATGCCTTCTTTGCCTCAGTCTTTAATGGCAAGACCAGAGATGCTCCCCAGTGTTTGGTACTGGGGCAGGTCCTCATTAATAACTTCATCAATGATCTTGATGGAGAATCAAATACATCCTCAGTCAGTTGGAAGGTGATGCAGCACACCCTGGAATGGTAAACCCTGGTCTCCAAATTTATGACAAAACTTGTGGGACCGAGGAGATGTTCAGATATCACAGCCAGGGAGGAGGTCACAGCCTGACAGAGTTCAGGAGGTGTTTGGAAAATTCTCTTGGGCACATGGTGGGAATCTTGGGTATGGTGCTGTGCAGGGCCGGGGGTTGGACTTGGTGATCCTTGAAGGTCCCTTCCCATTCAGCTTATTCTGTGTTTTTGTGATTTCAGATGTTTTGGCTGCTTCTATGCCTGTACATTTTCAATGCTTCAGTACCTTAAAGGAAGAAGAAAGCTTCTCAGTATTTCCACGTTCCTTAGAAATGTCCCAGCATATAAATCAGCTGTTCTGGCTGCTTGCTGGAGATAGGATTTGTCTATTTCCCTTTATTTGTTTTATCTTCCAGAAGAGATGATTAGAAACTGCTTTTTGATTGAATGTTTAGATGAACAGCTTTCTCCTCACTATGTAATACAGGGAGCAGTTCAGGAAAATTGCCTCATGAACTTTAAATACCGGGCAAAATATGATGTTATGTCTGCAGGATTCATTGGAGTGTGATAAGCACACTGTAGGAAGTCCCATATCACTGAGATCTACTCAGGCTCTGCTGAAGTCAAAATAAGCCTTCATTTCCAGTTACTTGCTGCAACTGGGCATTTGCAGGCCCTGCAAGTAATGGCAGTGTGACTGAGTGGGCAGGAAATAGGGCTGGGGAGAGCCATCACACTTCATTCTCAGTTCTGCTGTGGATTTCTTCTATGTATTTGAAAAGGCTCCTGTAATCCTTGAAAATTGTTACCTTCATAAAAACCACCCATCCTCCCTCAGGCTCCTGCAGCTTCTGGTAGGGAGTATAAAGGACTTTTTGCATGGCAAGGACCCTTTCCTGCAAAGGGAAATTTCTGGGCGAGGTGTAGGCACTGGAGAGCTTGGCAGAGATGGGAATGAGAGGAAATGTGACCTGGCAAACTTCAGTGACAAACCACATCCTTGCCTCTCAAGCAGTACTGGAAATTCTCCCTCCCTTTAAGTTGCAGCCCAAAGCCACTGTGGTTTTACTTGTGTGGGGCCAGAGGAAGAGGTTTGAACAAGGCAAGGCTTCAGTGCACAAACCATAAAAGCTCAGTAGCCACCGAAATAAAAAGTGGAAATGAGCAAATGAAGGAAAATCCACCGCTGTGCATATTTCAATGTCATGTTTAAGGCCCATTCATACTTGAAGGAAAGCAGGAGGATGACTAATGGTTAGCAAATACTTGAGGCTGGCAACACGAAGACCTTTTGTTTGTTTAGGAAATGAATTTCAAAGTCATCCTCCCTCCATTGCTTTCTCACAGTGGTACGTCCCAGTTGCAATCTGCCCCAGCTCTGACCCACAGGAGCCCTGTGGATTGTCTGACCTTGCCTGAGGAGAAGCTGGAGCTCAGAGTGCAGGGGCAGTGGAGCACAGCTGCCTGAGGAGGCTCCACCAGCCCTGCCAGGAAGCTGAGCTGGTGAGACCCCCAGCAGCAGATGAAGTCTCTGCTGAGCAGACCTGCACGCTGTGGAACAGGAGTTTGTGCCTTTCTGATGCTTGTGGAAGATGTGAATGTTACACACCCAAATCATGACTGAATTCCAGGCTCAAAGCTCTGCTGAAGTGACATCACTTCAGTGCCAGTCATAACTGTGGGGTTTAGGCTGCAGGTGGTCATCCAGTGGGAGCAGATCTGAAAGTCCTGGTTTCATTTTGAGTTGGATAATCTTACAGATAGTTTCAATGCAGGCTTTGGTTCAGTTCTTCTTATATCAAACCATAATCTTTTCATCTTTCCCAAATGTGATGCTTTAATTGTTGTGGTTCTTATGACTCAAAACAAGTAGAACAAAAATGCATTACACACAGTCCCAGGGGAAGGCACTGAGACCCCCCTTATTCAGCAGACCCCCCAGAAACTCCTCAGTCTGACAATGCTCCCTGGGTATATTCAAGGGCCAGAAATGTTAGAAATTAAATCTCTCTCCTTACATCAGTGATCCCACAGCTAAAACTACTTTGGCTGCAGTTTCAGGAAGTCTGGGATTCCGACTGGGTCTAAAAGAGGATTCAACATCTGGCATGAGAACATACAGATGAGGAAATGCATCTTTGACATGTAAATCCATTGTGTGTACATCTCTTCTAAAAGGCTATTTTACAACTGTCTTGGAATGAAAGTGCTGGGACAGCCCAGAGATGGTCACCAGCAGCTCTAGAGGTCACAAAACTCATGTTCCTGGCACATGTGGTCAGTCTAGTTCTCTCCTCTCTGCTGGCACAAAACTGGCATGTATGAAGCAAGGCATTGCAAATAGACAAAAATGACACCATAAGTCTGAAAATCTGGAACTAACATAATTTTGGATTATTTTACCAGTGAATGGTTTTTTGTGGGTTTTTGTTTGGTTGGTTTTTTGTTTGTTTGTTTGGGGTTTTTTGTTGGTGGTGTTGTTGGTTTTGTTGTTGTTGTTGTTTTTTCAGTTGACTTTACTAAAGAGCAGATTCTGATGGGCCTGAGAGATCTTTGTGAATTTCCATCATTCTGGGCTTTTTAACCCTTGGAAGTCTGCCTGCATCGCACTGCTGTTGTTTTAGGTGTCCCTCTCTGAGGAGATATTCCATCTGGAAGGCAGAGGTCCAGCCCAGATTCACACAGCTGTGTAGCAGGGGGGATGGGGCTGTCTGAGGGTTGTAAGGGAAGGTATCATTATTTCAGGTGAATTCCATGAAACCATTCTCAGCAATAAGCCTTCCTGTGCAAGCTAGACAGACATCCAGCTTTAAAACTATGAGCAGGGATCACCAGTCTATAGCTTCTCCAGCCCTAAGGAGATTTAAAAACCCATCTTGGTTAACTCAAGACAGAGGCTGATAAGGACAGGAACTCACTTTACTTAGCCTGTTGTTTTCACAGAGTGCAATGATGCCTGTGACTCCTGCAAACTTGCCATTCCTTGTTGTTTAGTTCCTTAAAATAACTATTACCTCATCAGATTACCTGCCAGATCCCTTCCTTATCTGGCATAGGGTCTCTTTTGCTCTTCACCTCCCTCTCTCTGAACTGGGAGCTGCTGCCAGTCTTTCTCACTGATAAGAACATCCTTATCTTTATTGGCATGCCTTGTTTTCCTAGACAAACTGGGGCCTACATCCCTACAGATAAGTCCATGTCTTGTTTACTGCTTCCCATATATTCCCTTCCTCCAAGTGGTCTGGCCATCCTAGCTGGCTCTTCTGTGTCACCTGGCTCTTGGCAGTGTGGAACAGGATTTAGCCTTAACAACACACATCCTATCAGGCTCTAAATCCTGTCAAGGATAATATTCCATCTACAACCACAGTATGCCATTAAGAACACAATTACAGGTTGTCTTCTTTGCAAATTAGCAATGCAACACCATGGTCTGTGTGTAAATCAGCATCAGATTTATTAGCCACCCACCTTGCCTTAGATTGTAATGACTCTGATCTCATTGTTGGAAGCCCAAAAGGATAAATCACAGATGTCTTGCAGGTTGTGACTTCAGTTTTTCACTGCATTTAGGGGGTGAAACAGATTTATGAATACTTCAGCAAGGCAGATTAAAAGCTGGAATTCATTGGCAGTAAGTGCTGGTCTGTTGTATAAGGCTGAAATGATCATTGGTATTGATTAGGGAGCTGCACAGTATCTGTATGCTTTCCCATATGTTTTAGCAAAAATATGAAGTATATCTCTATAAATATACTGTGGTATCTTTCTCATCATATTAATAATACATTAGATTCCGAGAATGAACATTTACTGCACTCTACTAGGTAAGTGCCTGCAGATTTTAAGCTTCTCAATTTGAGAGTGGGGATGATTGACTCCTGGAAGAAACAACATATGGTTTATTACAGTAAAGCATATCACTGTGGGTTGTTATTGGGAGGAACTTTGCAACCCCTTTAAATTGTATGCTAGAGGAGCTGCTTTGAATCAATAACCCTATTTAAAGAGAAACTGATGTCTGATTCATTATCTGGCATCTGCACACACAATGTCAATCACAAAGTCCACCAGTAAGAAAAGCTTGTTCCTACCCTTGAACTGCTTTAGTATACCCATTATTTCCTCTAATGTAGTCAAAACATTCTACAGTCCCCACAATCTCAGATTCAAGCAAACACCCCTTCAGAAATAACAGTTTCCTCACCAAAAGTTTAAGTTGTAACCCAGTCAAAGAATCCAGTGAAATCAATGAAAAGTGACAATGAGGGCCTTCACAATCAGACCTCAATGTGACAGACAGACTGCCTGGTGGGGTGGGAACATCAGTCCCTCCAAGTCCAACAATAGATGTTTCAGGGTCTCCTGCAAGAATGAGGCAGTGGAATGGCTCCAGCTTTCCTCTATCTGAGTGATTCGAGTTCAGCATTGCTTCAGCAAGGACAAGCAGCAGTGACTGTAACACTGTCACACTGTCCCAACATGGCTTTTAAAGGATCTCTGCATTTGCCTTGTGCTTCCAATTCTGCCTGGGTCTTGCTGCCTCGCAGTCCCAGCCTTAGAATATAGACTGTTATGGTGGCTGGAAGACTGGGAATGTTTTCAAATAATTTTGACCAGAAAGAGATCCCTCAGGAGGAAGTTATGGTTGCTTTGAAGTGTATTATTCAGCACCATAATTCTTTTCCTTCACTATCTCTGAACAAGAAAAGGCACTATGGTGTAGTAGGCACTATGGTGTAGTAGGCTGAACACACTGAAAAATCTTCTCACACTCAGAGAGAAAAAGTTCACCATCACAATCCTAAATGATTAAATGGTATTCTTCCCAAGTGGATATGTGAGATTTTAACTACCCAAGAGAGGGAAACCAGTAAAAGTGAAAGGAAGCAGAGTGAGAAGATTCATGACTGTTAATAGTGCTTGTGTGGGCAATCATTCAGCTTTCATTGCTAGAGCTGAATCAACCTTGTGAAGCCATCTTTTGTTGCTAAATCAGTGTAACCTTTTCATGTTATTGCCACCTTCAATGTGCTTGTGACATTTACATAGTGGCTATACTCCATATGCATTTTCTGTTTAATATTCTCTTGTCAGTGTCACTCAGGGGGTGGGAGGGTGGTGAGATGAGCAGTCACATGCTCACCCACGGTATTGGGGTGATGAGAACAGTCTGGCACTATTTTGTATAGCATTGAAATCCTGGCTGATGCTACCCTGACAGGGGGAAAAGCAGCTCTGGGCTTGGACCCCAGTTCTGCAAATTCTTGTCACAGATGCAGAGAACAGGGCTGGTAAAACTCACCCAGTGAATCCCCCTGCCTCAAGGCAGGGATAATTGCACCTCAGTCATTTCTGATAGCTGTTTGTCTCATCCACCCTTAAAGACATCCAGTGCTGGAGACTACACAATCTTGTCAGACAATCTGCTGTGTGCCTCACAGTCCTTGCCACTGAAATCATTATATTATCTACTAGACATTTCCCAGGGGATGCTTTCTTCCAGTCTTTATCTTTCATTCAGGACATGGGTCAGGGTTGAGAAGTTCATCCCAAAATGTTCATTCCCAAATATTCTGTGTGCTCTGCATGCTGTTCTGCTGCACCTTGGGGAAGGTGAACATATGCTGTTCATTCTGTGAACTCTCACCGACATCACAGGAAGAGCAGCAGCACACTCTGTTAGCAGAACCTCTGGTCTCTTCCAAACATTGCACAAACGAGCCTTGAACAACTAGAAAAATTAGCAGGCTGGGATTACTTCTACAGTGTCCCTTGCTAAGCATGGCAAACCAGGCTCCTCTGCACTCCTCTGACACCAGATCCCTTTTCTTCAGGATGGCAGTTCCACCTCACCAAGAGGCAGCAGTTGCTGCGCTGTTTTCTTCCTGCTCTGCACAAACCTATTCTGCCAAGAGTACATCTTTGACCTCACATAGTTCTGCAGTTCTCCCATGTGAAGCCACCTGACAGGTCTGATGACTGTGTGTTAAGGTTTTGGCTGGAGGAAATTATGGTGCCTCTAATTTTCTCTTGAGCTAAGGCTCAGACTCATGCATGAATAGAGGGGTAAGCCACACTGGGACATGTGAGCACAACTGAGGGGAATTGAGAGGATGACATGCTAAGAGCAGGTCCCTTGCTCAGTATGCAAAATGCTGCAAACATTAAATTGTATCTGCAGTTGTGGATAATTCAGCCTCCTTATCCTCAGCACGGTGAGGAACACCAGTTTTTCTTGCTGTAAGACATTGTTCCACATTTGTAAGTCAATGACTGTTTGACCCTTCGGTTGTCAGAAGACAGGAAAATAGCCTTGGAAGCTTGACAAGACATAAATACCTTCCTCTTTGTCCAGAATTACTAGGATTATATGCAGGGTTGTGCAGGAAGGATTATCACATGAATGGCTCTGAATTTTGCTGGCTCCATGTGCAATTCTGTCATTTCTCTTCCTGGAATAGAACTGAAATTCTTACAAAAGTGTCAAGAGTTTAGAGGTCATAATAAGCAACTGAAAGGTAAAAATCATTTAAAGCCTGTTTCAAACTGCCATGGATGTCATATGACTCCAAAAAAATCCTCTTCTATTTTCATTTCCCAGCAGAGGGGAGGAGGGTATTAAATTATGTAAATCAATCACAAATTGCTTAACCTTTCCATGAGTGCACTGTAACTGGGGAGGGTGAAATAAGCCCATTATCAGCAACAGAGCAGCAAGCCCTTTTGGGGAGCTGCAGTTGATTCTGCTTACCCCCTCCAGTGCTGCTGGGGAAATTGCTGTTTGGGAACTGTGCCTTTCTCAGCTCAGCTCTTCTCATCCCAGGGCTAGAGCTGCACAAAACGTCCAAAGTGCTTCAAAGATAGCAGTGTGGAAAGCACCATATTCCCAGCATTCTGTCACTGCATTAGTAATAACTGATGACAGCCAATAAAATCAAATAAGTACATGTGCAAATGGTAATGGAGGAAAATAAAACTAAATAATGCCTTAGCAGGCCCTGATTACCTTGATCTTGGCTTGCTGTCACACTAGTCTGTCCTCATTGGGGAAAAGACATGAAGTTCTACAATCTCTTCAGCAGGAAAGATATGCATGAAGGGGTTTTCACAGGTAATTATTTACAAATTCCCTGCAACCATACTGCCTCTGTTGTTTTTATTAACCTAATAAAATATATTATCTGGAGAAAAGCTTGGTGCATATAGCAGTTAAATTTATATGTGTTATTCTAGTATGACAAATATTTTGTTATAGTTTGCTAGCAATTATTCAGAATAACACAAACAGCTTGGTATGATTGTAGCCTTGCGAATTGACATTTGAAATATTTATAAGTACAGCCATCCCGCCATATGGGCCCTCCTTGGAGTTATCAGTCACTGCTTCTGCAGCTTCACATCCTCACTCTGCCTGCTTCTGCAGCTCCAAGGAGCAGATTTCTGGGCAGCACAGCATTCCCCATCCCTCAGCTGTCAGCCCTGGCAGAGGGGATGGAGGCTGGTGGAGCGCGTTGCCCACTGAGTGTTCTGCAAACAGAGCCGTGTAACGCCACGTGCTGGGTGCAGCATAATGGATCCCTCTGGAAGTGAGTTTTAAATGCAAAACCACCCATCCCTGAGTGTTCACTTCTGAATGGTGTTATTACAGATTGAGGAAATGGAAAGAATCTCTCCTAGGCCTACTAGTTTGCAGGGTATCTCCTCATCATGTAATGTCACAGACATAGACACAGACATTTTCTGAAAAATCCTTTCCTTTGGATTTTTTCTCCTGAGAAGCTGAGAGGCCTCAGGAACAAAATGTAAACAATGGTTATCTGCTGCTGTGGAATGCAACAGGTGCATCTGTGATTGGTCTCATGTGGTTGTTTCTAATTAATGGCCAATCACAGTCAGCTGGCTTGGATTCTCTGTCCCAGACACAAGCCTTTGTTCTCATTCTTTCCTATTCTATTCTTAGCCAGCCTTCTGATGAAATCCTTTCTTCTATTCTTTTAGTATAGTTTTCATATAATATATATCATAAAATAATAAATCAAGCCCCCTGAAACATGGAGTCAGATCCTCATCTCTTCCCTCATCCTTGGACCCCTGTGAACATGGTCACAATGTAAAATGCCTGTGATGGCCCAGCTAGAAAAAGCAGGACATGTCATGGTTTTTTCCCCTAAAATGAATCTTTCCTCTCTCACATCCAATAGCTTATGAACAAATAGCTGGTATTCACCCTTTCAACAGAGGCTCACATCTGTGCAAAACTCTTACTGCTCTCACTGAAATTCCACTCAAAGGGATGATGGCAGGGAATGTCCCCAGCACAACCAGGCACTAAAACATGTAATGCTACAGCCTTTCTTTCATACAATTAGTTGTATGTACCAAATCTTCTGCATCAAAGAATGAGGTGGAAATTCCTCCTGGTTAATTCATTAAAGTCTTGGTTTCAGTCCTGGGAATTTCAATCACATGTAAGGATCATTGGAAACTTGCGAGAAGAAAAAAAAGTTAAAAAAAAATTTCTACACACATAAAGACTATTGCCATTTTAAAATCATGTTAACTTAGCTGAAAGTGATATTTGGTGGCTGCTGCATTTTTTGTATGAGTAGAAAAGAAATCCCAGAGGTTTCCCAGGCTTAGTGTATCTATAAAAGAAGCAAAATGGGTAGGAAAAGAATTTTTTTTCTAACTCTTGGGAATTGCTGCAGCCAAACCAGGTGAACAGCTCAGAGAATTAAGCTCCCAAAAGTATATTCTCTCCTCTGCATGCAAAGGACTTTACCAAGCAACTGGCAACTTCACATCCTCCTTGTCTGCAAGGTGTCCAAAAAAGCCCAGAAAAAAAAGGATCAGTGAGAAACTTCCTAAATGAGACAAGGAAAGTAGATGAAAACTGCTTCTTTGCTTGATAACAAATTCTCCTCAAGGTGAGAGGCACAATGAAAGCCTGATCAAAATGTCTTCAGCCAGAGGGAGCAGATCTACCACGAGCCAGATCTTCTGTCCTTCTCTTTGCTCCCATTTTGCTGGTCACCTTACCCTCAGTGTTCAAAACAATCTTGGTGAAAAGTCTCCAAAAATTGCCCAAGAAGGATCCCATTGGACCACAAAAGCCAGAAATCTTTGCTTTTCAGAATTCATCTTGAGACAAATAATTCAGAAAAGCTTCTGTTGTTATCTGTGGTTTTGGCCTTTGCCCATATTTTGTTAGATGCTTTTACAATTTCTCCACCTCTAATTAAACACACGCCAAACTGAGGGCAGTGAAAGAAAGCAGAGGGGTTCTTGTCTTCAGGGAAACTCTCCAGTCTCTCTGGCTAAGCTACAAATCGGAAAGGCCCTGAGCATGTCTCCTGAAATAGAGGAGACAAATGAGAAATGTGGGCTTTGTTCACAATAAAAAGCAGATGAGGCTCAAAGGCACTAAGGCACAAAAGGATTAGGACACAGCACAGCCTTTCATTTGTCATGTGCAGCTCAGCTGGGACCCAAACAACACCTTCGATGCCTCCTGCTCTTTGTCTTAAAGGAAAATCCAGAGACTCCCTCCAAATCATACATAAAATGATGTTGACAGAGAGCCATGTTTGGAGACATAGTGGCTTTTTGTTCCAGATAATTAATCCCCTTGTACAGGCTGACTGTCACCAGAGAAAGGATAAATTGGGCCGCAGTGCCTCTTCTGCCCAGGCAAAAGGATCCACTACTTGGATAGGATGCTGGAGGGTTAAGGATAGATGGCATGATGGGACAGGGAAAAGAGATAAAGTGGTGTTGGGTCTGGCTAAATTTCTTCTGTAAATGGCTCTGCTGTGCTGCTGTAAGTCAGAAAGGTTTGCTTGAGTGGAGAACTCCTTTTAAAATTCCCCCGTGCTTTCCCAAATGAGTGCACGTGTCAGCCAGCCAGCAGCACCAGGGCTCTGCAAACACCAGGGAAACTCCTAGATGGCTCAGGCCCTCAGACTGCTCATTCTGCCCAGCTCCTGGACAATAAAGACTTCTGGTGCTCATTTCACTGGCCAGCCAGCATGTTCTCTTCTGGTAACACACAACAGACTGCACAAAGCATCTTAGTAAAGGAGCGTCCCAGGAGGTAATTTTTATAGAAGTGAATCAATCAACAACCTCTGGAAAGATTTAACCTGGTATAAACCAGCCTTTGCCCTGATGACAGAAAAGCAATTTCTTCCATTTCTACTTGCTGGGGATTGATCCCTTAGTCAGTTATATTTTCATATCATACAACATGCACAGGAGTTTACAAAGCCTATATTTATTAATTGCTCCCCAGACTGTTTGGACAGAAAGGTCTTGATTTTCACCTGCAAGACTGGAGCACTCCCTAAGAAGCAGGTGAAATTCCAATGGTGTAAAAGTGGTGGAAGCCAAAGCAGAATTGAGAATCAAGAAGTCTCATTGATCATTGCTCACAGTGATCTTTCAGCTACCTTTATCAAATATTAACAATAATGACTTATTTATATAGCACCAAGTGAGAGCTAGGTGCAAGAGGATAGGCGTAAGTCCCAGAGAACCAACAAACTAAATAATAAATACATATCAATCTAGAATAATAAATAATAAATCCCATATTCCAGAGTCACTTCATTTTTTTTCTTCAGAGATGTTTGCCCTCCCTTTCTCTGATCAGCAGGAGGGCTTGGTTAAAAAGATCAGATTAGAAATTAATCTCTTTGATGTTTACAAAGGCAATAGGGCTTTCACACCTTTCTAAGTGCAATCCAGCTGCAGGTAAAGAATTCTGCAGCTTGTGGAAGTGCTAATTAAAGCCAGTAATAACATGATTCACCTTCAACCCTGCTCTGAAATGCCCAGTGGTTTTTTGCCAGAAGGAGAGTTGTATCTCCGGGGCACTACTTTTGAGGGGCTCTCTTGTTTCAGGGATCTGCAATGTAGCAACCATACAGGCTAGAAAGGGAGGAAGCCAAGTTGTTTAAATCAATCCTTGTCATAGGATCCCACTGTTTATTGATATCCTGAAGGTGAAAGGTTAATGCTTTACTCAGGAAACCACTCATCCTCCAAAATACTATTATTGTTTATCTTGCTGAAATCTATTTTTATATTTCCCAAGACATTTTTATTTAATTTCTGTTCCAGGTTGTCTTTACTGTGTTTTCATAGTATCACTGTGCAGACTTAATCCTTTTCCAATCTGATACTGCAAGTTGTGATGGAAAATGCCAAGTGTCTGGTATTTTTTGAAATAGAAAGATTAGCAGAAAGAAAAGTTATTAACTTGAGGCTACTTGTTTTATCCCAACATGAGTTATCGGGGGCTCCAATCAAGCACTGGAGTTGAAAGTAACAGATCAACTAGAATAAACATTTGTCCCCAGGAATAATATGTCTTGTCATTTAGTAGCTTGGAACATGTTCTCATTTATCCAGCCATTTTCTTGCCAGAGCAATTATAAATGGCCAGTTTGAAACGAGATCTGTTTCCATTGATTTTATTCTCAACCTCTTTCTTTTTTTTTTAAGTCTTTGTACTTTCTGGTTAATAAAAGAGCAAGGAAGTGAAAGGTACATAAATCTGCAGCATACACCAATAGCATTTCATGTGAACAGCTTGGCCTGTGAAATTTAATGTGAAGGAACTTCAGGTGGAATATTGACTACCTAGACTGTAAATAACTACTAACATGCATGATAATACCAGGAACTGGATGTGTTGCCTCACAACAGGATGGTGTCTGTGATGCAGATCCAGAAATAATTGTCATGTTCTCCTTTTCTCAGCATTTAGGATCTTCCTCTCCTCAGGTCTGGAAACTGGAAATAGTTAATAGTTAATAAATTTGTGGTCTGTTGCAGGTTAGCAAATACTACATACCTACACTCATTAACCTGGAATTAAAATAATCTAGTGAAAGGAATCAGAGAACTTGAAGAACATGCTTTCTTAGTTAGGATTGACATAAATCATATGCTGTTAAGACCATAGAAAATACTAAGGTCCAACTATAACCACTGAGAAGTTATGGAGAGACTTTCTTTGTATGACCATTTTTATATCATTGTCAAAGCAGAAAAAAATTGCTTCATTTTTCAATGCCTGCTGATTTCCCACGTATTAAAGTGGAGTCTGCAAATGTTATTCTAATCAACTAGCAAAGCTCCTTCTCAATAGAACTGTTCATTTAACATGACAAAATTCCTTGCACCCTGAGTGGTGTTTCTTCCCCATGGTTTAGAGTGAACACAGGACCTACTGCTTGACCTTGTCTGTCAGCTCTTCCATCCCATCAGGACAGCCAAGAGTGGCTTTACCACAACAAGGTACATTTCCACATTCAGTCCCAGAGACCTGCCAGAGCTCCTGGGAAAGCCTGAGCACTCTGCAATGTGTTTTGCGTGGACAGAACTGTCCAGGAAACTCTTCCTCAGAGGTGGCCCTGCTGGCCCCTTCCCTCTGGGAATCACGAGCCCAGCAGTCCTTGGAGACTTTAAATGAGTGGAGAGGGATTAAGCAGTTTGCTCTGTAACACTCTGGGCAGCAGCATCTGGCTCAGAAATAGAAGCTGCTGTTTAGATCTTCCCCTTAGAAAATAAAACCTTTGTATTTTTAATAAAACCTTTGTATTTTTAATAAAACCTTTGTATTTTTATAGGATGCTCATAATTTGACAAATTCTTGTCAATTTCAGTAAAGAAAAAAATTTGTGATTGCTGATAAATCTCTTGACTTAGTCTCCAAAACATAGGGGGTCCAGCCAGAAACTCACAGCTCAGACCTCTTTTCATTTAGCACTTTTTTCTTCCTTAATCTGCCCACTCATGCTCTTTCCTCCTTCCACTGCTGGGAAAGCCATCCTCTGCACACAGGGATGCCAGTACTCACCTTCCTGCACAAATAAATCCTCACAAAGCAGCCTGCAACATATCCACCTTCTAATAGTCACAACAGGCAAGGATGTCTTCAGTTTGGGTGCAAAATTGTGGAAAGGAAGGAAAATAAATTTTATTTGCCAAAGGGAAAAATTTTGCCTTCAAGTCACTGGCCCTGAACTGAAGATTTATGGAGGGCAGGAATGAAGTGATATAGCCCTTGAACCACATCCTCTTGTCCCCCAGGGTCCCAAAGGTGAGGGCCATTTTCTGGACCTCCAAGTTTTTCATTGGATGGCTTTGCTGACAGGCTTAAGCATCCCATGGAAGCCATGCAGGCAATGGTTGCTTGGACAGCTACTGGCAAGTGCAGTATTTGATGAGCTGTTCATTAATTTCCACTGCTGAGAGCTGGCCATTAGCTCTCCTTTCCTGCAATGTTAGCAATTAAACTTTGCCATTCCTATTTGCATCTTCCCAGTGGTTCTCAGACACTTCCCATTGGGGACAATTCTGTTGTGTGAGGCAGATCTCTGCTGCTGTGAATGCAAACCCCCATCCAAGGCAGACCTGGGAAAAACATCTGTTAAAATGAGAGATACTTTCCATACTGGCAAGCTGCAAATCCTCCTGCTGCTCCAACTTGCTCCCAGAGGCTGTCCCATGTATTTCTCAGTTCAACCACAGCTCTTGCACCTCTTCCTCCTGCTCATCCTCACATCTGGATGTGTGCACACATGGCTCCAGATGCCTTCCCACAGAGCTGAGTGGCAGTAAGGCCAGGTTTAGCATATGGTGCTGGACACTCTCCTGGCAGAAATGGCCCTGCCAAAACCCACAGAGATCCTTTAAATGAGGGTAGAAGTTGTTGCCTTGTTTGAAGCTTGATTTTAGATAGTTTGTTCCTTGTGATTCTCATTCAGTGATGTCTCATAGGCAGAAAGAAAATGCCTGCATGACTGATCCTTATTAGACACAAGATTTCCTCTCTGTCCTGAGTGAGGCTTTAATCTGCAAAACACTCTGGAATAGACAAGGAGGCAGAGACCCTGAGCTACATGCTTTGCCTGTGTTTTGGGAATTTCGCATTTAAGCCTTTCCTTATAAAAAATCCCAATCACTTTCCACTTCCTCCCTCCATCCACACTGCTGATCTCTCTCATTTACTCCTAAACCTCTCAGCTGCATCACAACCTACCTCTCAGCATTTCTTTCTGAGAAAGCTGAACATTTTCATTCCCAAATGGCAGCTCCAAAGGCAGGTTTCCAAATGTTGGATTATTTCAAGAAGGCAAACATGTGCACACATTTTCTCATTAGAGAACTAAAAAGGTAACGATCAACTCCTAAATGCCACACACAGTTGTAACTCCAATTCAAGCACAGCATGTAATACAAGAGGCTGTGGTAGGCTATAACATTATAAATGACACCCCATTGGTGATGGAGACAAATCAGATTATGTGTGAGTAGGTTATTGATTGTGCTTAGATTTCTTAATCTCTTAAATCAATGAAAGAATAGTAAATAACAGAGACAATGTGTGCTTGGATAGCAAAGCATCTTTTAATACTTAGGTTTTAATGAGCATCTTTTAATGCTCAGTAATATCCTAACTGGAAAGATGCTTAGCCAGCTCAAAGTATAGGTTACTATTTATTACCAAGATGCCTCAGTCTAGATTTCCTCTCTGTTTATACTAGACATCAATTCTGATTTACCTCTTGTTGAGTTAATGAAAACATGTTATGCAGTTTTATTAAAGAAAATAAAGTCTTCAATTGACTGCCTCTGAAACAGTACAACAAATTCTGAGGAGATTAGCATAAGGATTAAATATACAGATTTTGTTGCAGGAGTTGTTTTCATGAATACATTCTTAATTGATTGTAGCAAAACAAATACGCACTTTGGTAATGCATGCTGAGTCTCCAATTCAGGATTATTTTAATTAAGTCTTTTGAATGATGAATTTCAGTACAGCAGATGTTCTTGAGTATTCAGGTATATAAATACAACCAGTGTCAGCATCTGATAAGCCTACAATTTGAGAGTTTAAGCACATATGAAACTCGGCCAATTGTCAAGAGGTGAAAATGGAAGGAATTTGCTAAACCACTGCTTGCACCTGTTTTGAATTATGATGTTCCTTTCTCCACACTAACCTCAGGGGAAAGAAGGGAAGAGTCTTGTGTGCAGTGCCAGAACATGGAGAAGGAGATGTGTTCACTCCCCATTTGTAGTTTCTCATTAACCAACTGTAGCAACTGATCTTTGGGAAGAGGGAATTCCAGTATATTTTAAGTACATTTAAAAAATGCCAAACCCTGTGATGAGGTGATTTTCAAGTTAAAATTGTGTCTCCTCACAAATAAATATATCTTCTGTATGCTAGGCAGTCATTTGTCTTTCAAATAAAATCTGCTTCAAAAGGGAGTGTCTAATGAATTTAAAAATGTTTGATATCACCTTAAGCTTTAAATGAGACAATAAACATTATTGGTCATCAAAGTTTTTGGGTGTGTTCTCATTAAATTTTCACATAGGCTTTTAATTAGTGAATACATTTCTGTGCATGGAGCTCTTGAGCCTTAGCTCCAGGCTGTTCAGAGCCATCACCCTTTTTCTGTGGGAAATATGTTGATAAATGGGCTTGGCTTTCTTTGGTAACTTG
The DNA here is from genome assembly GCF_037042795.1 of Molothrus aeneus. Classification (NCBI taxonomy): domain Eukaryota; kingdom Metazoa; phylum Chordata; class Aves; order Passeriformes; family Icteridae; genus Molothrus; species Molothrus aeneus. Next base: position 53,922,808 of record NC_089651.1, on the reverse strand, counting down.
ACATTTTTATTGCTCTCTGTCTTTAAAGATATATAGGCAGAAAAACTCTCCCTGTTTGGAGCATGTCCAGGCTACCATGGAAAATCAGCAGAGTCTCTCAGCTGTATGTAAGAGACTGAGGAAATGAAGGGTGAAAAGGAAAACTCTAAAGATGCAAAGGTCTCCTATGGAATAATATCTGCTTTCAGAGAGCACTTCTCTATGCAGAAAACTTTTGGGCTCTGACACTTGCAAATAAAGTGATTTCAAGTCACCAGCTGTTGCAGGCATTTGTGGGGCAGAAATGTATCTTAGAGCAGAATCATGTAACACTCTGAAAGAGTATGAGGGGGAAAGTCAGGAAAAATTCTGTATTTGAAGCATCACCATCCTGCTGTAGGAAGTCAGGATGTCAGACTGGAGTTGTGACTGGAGTTTAGGCTGAATTGGATATAACTGTTCCCAGGTGTTTGGTCTGGCACCTAAAGGGTGACTCCAGGAATTGCCAACCGAGGCTAAGGTGATGGGGAGGAAAATCACCTCAGCTGTCACCAGCACTGCCACATTCAACACCTTGCATTGCCCACACAAATTTCTGTGAGCCGAACATTGCCCATGAGATACCACAAAGACCTAGGGTGAATTCTGGATACTGAGCCTATTCCCTGCCTTTCTGCCCCTTTCTTTATCCTCTTCAATATCAGAATCCCCAGGCTATATTTAGGGAAGTATTTAGGTAGTGTGTTTGATCAAAAGGAACAGCTCTTCATACTTTTCCATGATCCAGAATCCACACTGGCAAGGATTGAGACAAATGTCTTGGTGCAGCTTGGTGAGAGTTTCCCAGCCTGGGCTCTCTCCAGGGCTCACATCTGGCTCAGGCCAAGATAGGGAGACCATGCTTGTCTTTTCCAGGGCACCAAAGTCATGAAACCAAACCAACCCAACAGCCCCCTCAGATTCACAGATTACTACACACCTTCCATATTTCACTAAAAACACTTCAATGTCTTGTTTTATATTTATATCCTCCTTCAGGATAAATTTCAGTATAAGTTCTGTGTGTGTGTCTGAAAATCTTCCTTTTCAATATTCAATATTCATGTTCACACCTTTCTTCCTCCTTTTGTCCCTTTCATTCTCCTCCTGAGCTTTGCTGCCTCTGGAAGCCAAAGACACCCATCCATCACAGCTTGTTTGACACAAAGGCCATTTGCAGTCTCTCAGCTCCTGGCATGTGGACAAATGTGTTGCAGTAATACCTAACATTTAAATAATGATTCACCATTGAATATTATGAGAAATTGGCTGACAATTTCAAGGTAATGCCCTTCCAAAGATATACAGTATTCATTCTTTACTACCATATAACTGTACATTCACTTGGAGAATCTTAAATAAAGTTTACACTTTGCAATTAATTTAGTGAAATTTTGAGTTAAATTACTAGCTATAAAAATATTAAACATATTACAACTGTCTGTACATGGCCTTCTAAATGAAAGGGAAGTTTAATTATTTTAGAAGAGAAATATAAACAGTGTCAAGATTTAACCGCTGCTCAATTTAATGTAACTTCTGCCTAATTTTACAAATCATTATTTATACAGTTAATATGCATAAAAAATTAATAAATGACCTCCATAAGATCGCTTTTGGTATAGTTAGCAGTGTAGGCAATTATTACAGTAATGTTGCAAAAAACCGCAGGGGAAATCTGTAGTTGCTTCCCAAACATAAAAATCATGGAAAGAGGAAGAGAAAGAGAGGAGAAAAGGTACAAAAAGGAACTTCATTGAGCAAAGCTGAGCCACGAAGTTAATTTTGCCTCTTCCTCCAAAGAGTGGGGAGAGAACTTGAAAGCAAGGATTTGAGACAGTGATTTGAGAGAGGGGTTTGCAAGCAGAGAGACAGAAGGGTGAAGATTTCTGCCTCCTTCCTGCCATCCCAAAGAGCAGCTCCAGGATGGAATGAGGGCAGGAACCTGCTCCCAGCCCGAGTGCTGCACTTCTGGTGGTGAAGCCTCCTGGGCACTGAGAGTTCTGGCCAAAACCCAGCCCAAGCATTAGTACTACAAGATGTCTTATAATGGGTGGTGGTGGCATGGGAGGAAGCACCAGAGACCATCAAATTTTCTTTCTGCCTGTGAAGTTTCCATCAGGAGCCATCTGGCATCCCCAGAGAGGTGCAGGCAGCGCACAAGAACGACTGGGATACAGAAACTATTGCTCTCTATTACCATATTCCTGTGGTTTCAATGTGGTCCATGGGCTGTTCCTAAGGGTATGAGAAAGATAATTCAGAACAGCAAGGCTATTGGTAGCAGACTTGCAAATATTCTGAATATTGCAAATACCTGAATATCCTTTACTGCAGGGATCCAGAAATTGAGCATGCAAGGGTAAAAAAATCTTTATTAGAGAAATAAGCCTTGCAAGAAGGCTTCAAAGGCAGCTTGCCTGTGTCCAGGGGCTTTATGGCATGGACTGTAAAGGTTTTACCAGGCCACTGATAGGGCCAGATACATCCAAACAGTATGGAGGTAAGCTCAGCCCTCCTGAAGTTAGTGGGAAGACCAGCAAGAACACATCCCTCAAGCTTTGTTCTGAAATGCACACTAGATTTTCAAATCGAGTGAATTTTCAAAAGTTTATTGCACTTAAAACCTTGGCTTCTGCTGTCAGAGTGCTATCTTCCCTTTCTTCCTTCCTGCTGACCTTTCCCCACCCTGCTGATTTACATCTACAAGTGTGAGATGCAATATTGGGAGGCACCTACTGCACAGTAATTACTTAATTCCTTTCCAGGAAGAAGGCAGCAGGACTGAATGCAGATAACATTTCTAATGTTTCATTGCAGCAGCATGCTCAAGTGATCTGATTCCTCCCTTATTCCCAACAAGAAATTGAGAAAAAGAAGGGGATAAACCTGTTGTACCTCCTTCTGAAGAATGATGTAAAATACAACTTATCAGGAGAGGGTATTGAGCTACCACAGGGGCTGCCTCAATACCCCAGTGCTTCAAAGATGCTTGTTTGTCAGAGCCCTGGGTGGTACTTCTCTGTGTTTGCAGGATGAACCTCAGCCAATAAAACAACTGTGCAGCACTCTTTTTCTCCTTTATTAAAAGGCTTCTGGCAGATAATAGAAAATTATCTCTTCAGATACTGCAGAGGGGTTTTACTGCACTAGACAATATAATAAAAGATATTAATTCTTCTGTAAAATTATTGTGGGTATTTTTTAAGCAGTCTTTTGGAAGGTCAGAAGGCTGAGTCCCCAGAACATCCCTCAGCAGTGTTATATGCAGATTCACCTCCAATTCATTTTTAAAAGAGGAAAAACTCTCCACACCCTTCAATATAGAAAAGATTTAAATTATTTCCTCAGGGGAAAAAAAAAAAAAAATCTGTTCTTTGGCCTCTACTCTGCAGGTCTGTGCTATGGTGACTGTTTAGTTGGCTGAATGATCTGGACAGACTTGTTCAGTATCTCAGGAGCCAGAGCACTGGAGAGGGATGGGGACAGGGAGAAGAAGAAATGGGCAAAGAGAGAGTTTGAAATCTCATCTTGAATCAATAGATGCTTTACCATTGGTCTTCATGGAGGACAAGAGTGCCAGAAAGAAAAATCAAGAAGGTTCAAAGTCCAGTAGTTTTTCAGTTCTGTGTGGAGAAAAATAAATTATGAAAGTCCATGATTTCCTTCCTTTCTCTCCTTTGCCTGATATTAAGTTCCCAGACCCTCACCTCCATTGCTCTTCATTTTTTCTTCATTACTGAAGGCAGGGGAGAAAATCAAGTCACACTTGCAAGTGTTGGGTTAGTGAGATTCATCAGGGCTTTTCTTTATTTTACCAGGAATTCAGGCACATGCTGGGCTGTGCCAATTAAGATCCAGCCATTATTCTTAATGGCACCTGGCAACGAAATACCAGGATATGATGCCTTCACTCCTATGTGTCCACATGAGAAAGAGCATTTCCTTTAGAAAACTATGGTGCAAATCCTAAATCATCAGCAGAAGAAATTTATGCACCAAAAAGCCTGTTAGCCTGGAAAACCACAGCTACATGTGGTTGCTCTCTCTGTGCAAGCATTATATTTCAGCTCAGAAAGATGCATCATGATTTAGTGAATTGCCTGGTCTCTGGGAAGACCAATATCTCTTTATACTCTAAGTTCAGGAGGGTATTTAATCACTGTAGTTTGTCAGTGCTTTGCATCATGCTATACAATAAGCCAGCTTAACATGATATTTTCTCTCCTGCCTCTCACACTTCCCAGCACTACAAAGTCTGACACAAAGCCCTGGATCCAGCATGTTTGTGTGACTTGGAATCCGGCTCAGCTCTGTGTTATACAATTAATTTCTCACGTCTCAAACAGCTTAAAGCAGAACCACAGATCCTCTTAACCCCTAAGCCTTGGTGTGTTTAGAATCCATATCTTGACCAGGGTGCCAAGAATGTGAGCTGGATGAATCACGTATGAGGCACAGCCTGAGAAACCTGGTGGGTGTTGTTAAGGTTATTAGGGGTCCTTCAAATCATTTGAGAGCCAGAGACCATCTGGGTTCATGATATTGAATAAATCCTGCCAAAAAGGTGCCAGCTGGACATACCTGCTTTGGACTATTACTGTAATGATATTTTGTAACTAAGCATCTTATTCTTTTATTAGCTCCAATAGTGATTCTTTAGTGATTCTTTTTTTTTTTTTTTTTTTTTTTTGGTGCTATTCCACATTGCATTGAGCTTCCATGGCAAGGTTTCAGTTGTGAAGAGGCTAAAAGGATGGCTTCTGTGAGAAGCTACTGGAAGCTTCTCCCAAATCCAATTGAGCCAATGTCCAGTATTGTATTTGCAGGGCATCCTTAACAAAGGAAGGAATGATGCATCTGACTCCATGTTCTTAAAAGGCTAATTTATTACTTTATTATTCTATATTATATTAAAGAATACAATACTAAAGAATACAGAAAATACACTGAATGCTAAAAAGATGATAATGAAAACTCGTGACTCCTTCCAGAGTCCCAACACAGCTTGGCCCCAGTTGGCCAAAGAGTGAAAACAACTCACATCAGGATCCAATCAGGCAATCACCTTTGGGTAAACAATCTCCAAAGACATTCCAGATGAGCACACACAGGAGAAGCAAATGAGAAAAGAATTGTTTTCCTTTTCTCTGAGACCTCTCAGCTTCCCAGGAGAAAAATCCTGGGCAAAGGAATTTTTTCAGAGAATGTGAATACCACAGTCCAGGTGCAAGATGGACCCAGCGCTGGCCAAGGCTGAGTCCATCAGTGATGGTGGTAGTGCCACTTGGATAATGTATTTAAGAAGGGGGGGAAACTTCACAAAAGCAACTGAGGTTGGAGAGAGGAGTGAGTGATCTCACTTGGAGAAGTTCATGGAGGACTGTGTCCAGTGGGAGTTACTCATACTGGAGCAGGGGAGGAGTGTGAGAACACCTCCCTGTCAAGGAAGTAGCAACAGAGGCAACATGTGGTGAACTGACCACAGCCCCCCTTCCCCATCCACTGGGAGAGAAGAGGGAGAAAAATAAGGAGTAAGGTTAAGCCTGGGCAGATGGGTGGGGGAAAATGTTTCAAGAATTAGTTTTTATTGCTCACTATCCTACCCTGATTTGATTGGTTATAAATTTATTTTTCCACAAGTGGTGTCTCTTTTGCCCTTGACCTTGTCCTGACCCATTGTAAGCCTTTCATTGTATTTTCTCTCCCCTATGCAGCTGAGGAGGAGTGACAAAGCAGCTTTTGTGGCACCTGCTGTCCTGCCAGGGCCAACCCACAACATCTATAATGGAGATTATTATAACTACCAAGTTTTAACATGGCCTCAGAAACAGTATCCTGAAAGCTTCTAAGATCATTGCTATAGAAGTGTCTGATTTTTTGGATGCAAAAAAAAATACAGCAATAACAAATTAACCTTCTCTGGCATAGTCTGTTCCTCAGCATTTGTCTTAAATGTGTTATCAAATGCTAATAGCAATGCAGTCTCTGAGTCTGGAGGGTGTGGGTTACAGTCCCATCTGCTTTGGATGTTCATGCCTTGGCTGTCTTGAAGAGAAAGGGATTGATGGAGTTGACCCCAGTGGTCCCTTACACTTGCATGTTCTTTATTTCAAAGTTCTCTCTAATCCATGGGTCCTGGAGGAGCCATTTGTTCCAGGAGTGTTCTTCCTAAGGACACAACTATTTTCTGCCCAATATTTTCCCTAGTTTGACATTGCTTTTTTCTTTTTTTTTCCCCCTGAAATCTCCATGTGTGGAAAACCAGATTTTCTGTTTGATCTAAGTGCTTATTCTTGCTCCCTCTGCAGCTGACTTGAAGGCTTCAACTTGTGCAGGCTGCTGATAAATGATGATGTAGGCTGGCATTTCTAAGAAGGCAAAAACGTCTGATGTATAAAAAGCCCCAGGAGAGTGCACAGAGCAGGTCTGTGTGTGGATGTGCCTACCTACTGGCGTGGGAATTCAGATTTGTCTGCACATGTAAGTGTGAGGATTTGCAGACAGAAGGAATGCAGGAGCTTTGGGGTACAACTGTCTTATTCTCATCTTCTGTTGCTACCAGTCTGGCCAAGACTTGAACTCAAGAATAAGCAACGAAGGGTAAGAGTAGTGAAGCAACCCCTCTCCCACATTAAAATTACTTTGGCCTTAACTTGTCAATTTTGTATAATTTGTATTGCCACATCACCAGCCGAGTCACAAACAGACCTTCCAAACAATGAGCTCAGCCCAGAAATCACACTCATTAGGGCTTCAAATATTTTCAGAGTACAAAAAAAAGGAACTTTTTAACTTCATTTATGCCCGTGTATGAAATCACTGCAATTCAGTCATCGTTCCAAAAGTTCGCAGGCAGACTACAGATGTTGGCACCTTTGTTATCCTAAATGAATCACTGAGGATAAAATCTTTATTAAGCTTATACATCTTGGCTCTAAAGTAGCAGTGCTGTGTGTAAAATCAAGGTCTCAGAAAGCAGCAGCAGTGTTTCACTGGCTCCTGCATGTTCCAGGTGGAAAGGGTGATCACAATGCAAATAATGTACTTCAGCAATGGCAAACTAAAGAGGAGTCAAAGGAGTTTTAATCTTTAGGAGAGCACATGGCACTATCTCCCCCAGTCAAAAACATTACAAATTCAATGTTTTATTAAACAGGTTTCTGCAGGGGAAGATGCTGTGCTGCTAATTTGGAATGAAATATTAACACAGTGCAAGCAAGCTTAGTATAAGTTTCCAAATTCACACTTGCCTAGTAGGAAAGGTTACTTAAAGGATGATAAGTCGAAAGACTGATTAGGTGTGTAATCATGGTGTTATTATGCTAATGATGGATTTGTTTGTTGTAGTGTTATCAACAAAAGATTAAGCAAATCCCTACATGAAAGCTTGAGGTGAAACAGTTGGCTAGAGAAGGGGTTTGGGCAGCAAATCTGCTCATTATCATCACTTCTTTGTGGGGTTATTATTGCTGTACAGGGTGCTTTTCTCTCAGTTCTCACAGGTGGCAAACCCACAGACTTAGCTGAGCAATTTTGCTCCCAGTCGTGTTGCTCCTTGGACTGGCTTGGTTTCCCATGGCTGGGTATTTTGGTGGGGCTCCAGCAGTTAATCCACTGATGGGGCAGCTGGAACATCATCTTTTCACACAGAAAGGCACCTTCGGATAAAGAAACAGCCGGTGGCTATGTAAACTTTTTCTTAATACTTCAACCCTGAAAGCTCTCCCAAGTGTGGTCCTCTTGTGCTGGATTTGATTGAGCTGTATGTCTGGGCACATTCTGAACTGATCCTGCCTGGGAGGATTGTGACAGTGTTCACAGGGGTTCTTGGGTGAGGGAAGAGACCAGAATGTTGACTCCATGGTCAGAAGGCTTGATTTTATTATTTATAGATATATATATATATATTACATTATAACTATACTAAAAAAAATAGAAGGAAAGGTTTCCTCAGAAGGCTAGCTAAGAATAGAATGGAATGATAACAAAGGCAGCTCTCTCCGACTCTGTCCGAGATATCTCGGCCTTGATTGGCCATTAATTAGAAACATCAAAGATGGGCCAATCAAAAATCCACCTGATGCATTCCACAGCAGCAGATAATCATTGTTTACATTTTGTTTCTGAGGCCTCAGGTTCTCAGAAAGGAAAAAATCCTAAGAAAGGATTTTTAGTGAAAAGATGTCTGCGACAGAGGATCTCTGCTGTGCCACGGCATCCTACCCCTGCCAGCAGCCCAGGCAGCTGGGAGCAGCCTGAGCCTCCCAAAACAGGCCATGGAAATGAGGTGGGTGGCCAAAGGGTCTTTGCAATGAATTTTCTCTGCCATATCAGCATGTGGTCAATATCTCAATCGTGTCTGTGCATCAGCATGCACCGGGCAGAAATGCGGTTTGCATTCTGATGCAAATGCCCTGCTTGGGCTCTGGCTGTGTCTTGCAAACACTGATGGCTTGTGCCTGTTCCATCCTGATATGATCCACTGGAATTCCTCAGGGGCTTGGATTTTTTCTTTTTGTTTGAAACCTTCAGCTTTTATTTTACATATTCCTTGCAGAATACTTCCTGCAAAGTTCTGCCTAAACACACCTGAGCTGAATATTTCAGTCTACAATGACATAACTTGTTATGACAGTGATGAGTTTGGGGTGGGGCTTGTTCAGTCACCACTATGGCTGCCCTAAAGAGCTGAAGGAAGATGTAGACTCCGGCTGTATAAATTTTGTCAGCTTTCTTGAAATCCATACAGTGACATTTTTTTTCAAGATCTGAATCTGATCCTCTGTGCTTACAGGCTAGGCAGCAAAACAACATCCCACATGACAGTGTTTGGAGTTGGTCATGGATATTTGAGAGTCATGTCACTGTAATGGAGTTTTCCTTAAGGAATGCTTCACCATTTCATTCTGGGAAAACAACAACAAAAAATTTGGTTTAACTTTAATTTTTCAAGGTAGACATATTTTAGAACATTTGAGGTCTTCATTATAAAATTTATTTCAATTTTGAAGTGCTTTCTATTTTTCTTTGCAAAAATATCTTTGTCTATATTTTTTTTTTCATAGAAGAGAACCTAAAGCACTTGTGAAACAAATACCAAGTGAAGTAAATACAAAAATTACAGCTGGCCTCTGATAGAATTCTAACTCAATACATACCAAAGACCTCATTTTTTTATCATCATATGAAAGAGAAACAGATCTATGTAGAGATCACAAACACCTGAAATAATCATGAAGCCAATTATGTTACCTCAGTGGGACATAAATGTTTCTAACTTTAAGCATGCTATCTGAGGGCTTTGCTGACTAGGCAAACTGAGTAAGTTGATGGATATCTGCAAGCTGTAAATAAAGTAACAACATATTGTAAAGTGTGATGGCATCACTGAGACCCACTGAAACCTGTGAATTATCACAGGAGCAGTAGTGCCAACCACAGTATGTTTTGTTTTTCCTTGTCAATAACAGTAATAACTTGAGGGTCTCACAGATTAATGAACACTGTATTGACCAAAAATGGTATTTAGCACAGAATTATCTACAGTGAGCCTAATTTCCAGTCTTTTTCCTGTTCACATCTGCGTTCTAATTATGAGGTTCTTGTCAGCCCAAGCTGGAAAATATTTTGGGCATGGTTTGTGTAGATTTTGCTGGATTTAATGCAAAATCAACCACCAGTTTTGCCCCCTATAGGAATACCAGATATGCAGGGATGAATTCTGGCAGCCAAACTTGGAAGGTGGACAGGGAGACTGCAAAGGTTGGCTCTGCCACCAGGGCGAGCCAGTCCCAGACCTCTGGGGAAAATCTGAAGAACAGTGCCAAGTGCAATGCGGCTTTTAGTCATCATAATTGTATTTATAAAGCTACCAGGCCACCTGCTCAAGTGCTTGAGCTGCTGCTCAGCCGATTAGAGCACAGTAGCCAGGTCATAAAATATGTATTAGAAGAACCAGACGACGTGTTAACCGGTGGCACAGAGAGGCAGCGAGCCTCACCCTTGAGCAAACACAAACACAAAACCTAGAGACTGCCCCAAATGCAGTATGGCTGCTGCTTTAGGCCAGGGGATGCCAAATCAAAGGGTGAGCTGGGGCTGTGGGTGAGCAGAGCTCTCAGATGGTGTCTGCCAGGAGCTGCCAGGCCTCGGGCACTGCTCCAGGGCTCTCCTGGAGCAGCAGCTTTGGCCGCTGGTGTTCTGCACTTGCTGTGAGAGGTCTCCTGACACCCCCACCACAAACAGGATTGCAGGATATGTGTGCTGTGTGTGCTGCTCTGCCTCAGAATGGTAACATCTGATCGTCCTCCCCAGTCACCATAGTTACCTTTTCATCTGAAGGAAGGAAATTGTGCTGCTCGGAGTTTTTTTTGTCTGTGGTTGTTTTGTTTTGTTTTTTTTCAGAGAAAAAGCAATCAAGACGAAGCACTGATTCCGTTCTGAATCAAACACATCTTCCCCATGCTTCATTAACAGCTTTTCTTTGTATATTTAAGCAACTGAAAACTTGAACAGTTATTCAGGTACAGTGAAGTCTGGAAGTGTTTTCACTAGGTGCCTTAATGCAGGGACAGTTGCTCACCAACCTTTTCCTGAGTAACTAAATGCCTGTTTTACCAGAAAACAGTATCTTAATAATCCCAGATCTACTCTAAGGTCAGAATCAACAATACCCCTCTGCAGACTGAGCACTGGCCTTACACCTTATTTATTGCAAATATTGGCCAGTATAGAAAATCTGAAAATAAAGTTTAAAAACTGGTAGAACATTAAAAAAACACAAGTAAACAAAAATAAAAACATTTAAATTGTTAGGCGCTTTGGGTTTCTTACTTGCTGGGAGCACTCATTCTGGAAAAAAAAAAGATTGTAAGGGAGTAGCTGTGCTCTGCTTTTGAAGCAGGTGAAAATATTGAGAAGGGAAAAAGATATAAAGAATTAAATATAATTAGGAAAGTTCATTATTCATGATAATAAATGGGAATCTTTCTGTTCAAAGAGAAATACTTAACATTCATGTAAAGGAAAGGAACTTATAGGGACGACAGAGCTCAGAAAACATGGAAAATATGCTATAAAAGTGACACTTATATGGAAGAGGATTGCTCTTGGAAAGGGTATGGGACTCAGTAAGTCAATATCTGACATTGTCCTATGCCCTTTTCTTTGGCAAACCCAGAAAGAGTCACCAAGAAATTTCTCTTATGTCAGACTCCTCTGGAAGCAGAAGGGTGAAACCAGACCCTCTGTCCCCATTCCATACCTGTCCTCCTCTGGGATGAGGGAACAAGGGGATGTAAAAGCGTCAGATCTGGGCTGGCAACATAATCCCTGGGATCCAGCTGAGCCTGGCATAATTTACAGTGCCCCTGAGGCTTCCCTCATACATGTGACCAACTCCCTCAAAACCTTGTTTGTCACCTTTGTTTCAAGCATTTCTGTGTTATGCCACTAAACCAGCCCCAGGAAAAGGCATGGGGGTGGGGGGAAGGATTTCCATAAGAGAAAATAAAAGGAAAGCATTTTGGCTTTCTACTCAGCAGTATTTTGTTCAATGGTAGCACCCCAGGTTTGCCCAGGAGGCCACAAGGAGGGGATCACAAAATTCAGTGCAGTAGCAGCAAACACCTCCAGCCACCTGTTCCACCTTTCCAAACCAGAGCATTTGGCCCCCACACTGAATACAACACTTAGAAAACAAATGGTGAAGTTCTGGTCTGGTTCAGAGCAGCTCCAGATGAGGCAGAGTCACATCGAGCACCTTGAATCAGAACAGTTTGTTCCTAAGACCACCTGCAGGAGCCAGAGGAAGGAGGTGTTGGACAAATAATTCACCAGCCCAGAGAAATGTGATATTTGGGCATCTGTAAGAGTTTCCTACATACCAGTGTGTATATATATATATAATATATATATATGTGTGTGTGTGTGTGTGTGTGTGTGTGTGTGTGTGTGTGTGTATGGCATCCCATTTGAAACTTATCAGAAGTTTCTTGAAATGCAAATATTTACTCTTTAAAGATCTCCTTGCCTCTTTTTTCTAAAATCATTGTCCTGAAGCAGGACAAGACTTCCCAGTGGAGGTGATCTATTCCTGAACTTGGAGCACTCATGCAAGCATTTATTGTAAACCTGAAACTATTTGATATAAATTACTGCCAGCTCTGAGCTGGTCCATTTGTGGCAGAGACATTGACAGTGCACACCCAGATCATGCACATGGTCATTCTGCCAGACATCTGTGATTTATGGTTCCAGGAAGGATCAGCCCCTCTCCCTGTAAGTGAATAATTGGCTCCCAGGTCAGAAGTTAGATACCTAAGCCTTACACTCAAAATCCTAGGAAATACAAACAAAGGTGGTGCTTCTGCCATATAGCATCTTGCTTTTTTGTAACATCATTTTAGGAGGTGGAATTGAAATGCTCAGGCAGTTTGCCTACCTTTCTGTTAATAATAATAGGAAAGCAAAACAAAAGAGAAAAATTAACCTTATTTCACCAGAACAGGATAGGAATAATATGTGGTTTCACACTTCAGGCTTTTTATTTACATGGTTATCTCATGCACTTCATTGTATAAAGCTGTTTGTGTATTTTGCCATGATGTTGATAACTATCATTTTCATATTAAAGGCCCTTTTTCTCTGACAGGTTACTTTTCCCAAGCCAGCTGCACAACCATCAATGTACTGGTTAATGGATGAGATATCCAGCCCCTCAAAAATGCAGACTGATTTGGATCTTGCCCTGGCAGAACAGAAAATAAATCCCAAACCTGAAGAAATTCTTCTGAGTCTCTTCCTCTATTACAAATAAAGAACCACTTGAGGAACATTCATGTATATGCACATCTGTTCACTCACATGCTTTATTATGCACAATACAAATAACTGGGGAAAAAATCTATTACTCAAGTAGATTTTTTTTCTGTTAAATTGTAGCTGGAATGTATTGCAGCTTTTTGATTTGCAGTATGCTAAGCAGAGTATAGAATCATGTCACATATAGAGTTGAATTCAAACCAGAGGTTTTTTCCACTGGATATTATAATCAGAATTGCAATAGTGAAATGGTGGAGCTTTTTGCCCAAAGAGGCTGTGACACCACAGTCTGTTGAGGCTTTCAAGACCTGTTTGGACCGAGTAACCAGGTCTGATCTCAGAGTTGACTCTGATTTAAGTGTGATGTAGGATTGGACTCCTTTCCAATCTGGATTATTCTACAATCCCATGACATGAGATATCTGAAAAGTGTATCAAAGAAGGTGCAGAGACTGGATAACAAAGGAGGCAGAGCTGGAAAACAAGCTGTGTAGAAGACTGTTTAAATACTATTTTAAATAGGAAGGGATTCAATTCATCATGACAACCAGTTGGCACTAATACCCAGTGGTGCCACTTACTGCTTACAGTTGGCTAGGAAGTTGTTTGCAGAAATGTTCTCGTAAATAAGAGGAAAAATTTTGGGGGAAAAAAAAAGATCGGTCAGTATGTGGTTATATAAATATTCGAAACTGGAAACACAAATCTTAGCAACAGAGGAACATAACTTCTAAACAAGAAATGATGATCACTCTGGGATTATTCTGCTCATTTCCATGGTTATTAAACCTGGTTCTTTATTCTCTGAGATAATTCCATAAAACTATTAGGCTGGTAGTCATACATGACGCTGCATCTGCCTTTACCCTGAGCAACTCGATTGTTTGTTTTTCAACTATAAAAGTGGTAAAGAAACTGTACAAGTATTCCTTAATGTAATTTACTATCCTACCACCATCTGCTACTTTTGCACTAAATGTGTAGCTGAAAACCCTTTTAAAAGAGTGCCCTGAACCAGGAAGCCCATTCAGACCAGAACCAATTAACATTCCCAGCCTCTCCCAAGGCACGCGGCAGCAGAAGCACAGACGCTGACGGGTGCCTATGTTTTACAAGGGTTTGTTTTGTGAGCATGAATATGTTGAGTGTTATAGATGGATAATGAGATTATTGGCTCTTTCAATTAAAAGATAACTATTGTGTGAATATTAGAAAAGCTTTAGTGATGTATAGCTATGTTGTTGTAGTTTAGATGTCTCTGTTCTCCCCATAGTTCCCTTTTTCCCCCCTGTATTGTTGCCATCAGACAGCCTGGGCTGTCTAGGACAGGTACAAAGAAGCTGCACATGTGTCCCTGGCATGGGGCAGTGGGGAATGGAAAAGCTTGGGGGTGCTTAGGGGGTTCAGCATGGCAACACCCAGCCTCCAATCAAGCTACAAGAAAGCAGTCTCCACCGATAAATGGCACAGAAGAGCTGACTGACAAACTTTGGGAGGGGCCAGGGCTGGCTGATGCAACCCCCAGGGGTATAAAAGATTGAGCATCCATCTTGAAGACAAACCAGCCACATGGTATGCACGTGGGCAGTTCCCAGCACTGCAGCTTTTTCCTTATGTAGTCCTTTGTTGTATTTTTGTTAAGGTTTAATAAACCTTATTCAAATTTTCAAAGCGAGCTGTTGTTTCTCACATTGAGGAACCTGTTTCAGCTACAGCAGCTCTGTCCATTCTGCCCATCCCTGGCACCAGCAATCAGAGGGCAGTGGAGAAGTCGTGCAGGGAGCGTACAGCTGCTTGCTCGTGGCTGGTCGGAGCGGATGGAGCAGCAGCTCCATGGCAGAGTTTGTCCCTGTGCCTTGCACATAGGCTGCCCATTGCTGCACCTGAGTGTGAGCCAGACCTTGGGTGAGCACTAAAGGGTTGGTCTAGGATTCAAGGCTGGATCTCCAGCTGCTGCAAATCAATGTGGCTCTCCTGTTTCTTACAGCTCTGCACCCTCCACCTCAGCAGTTCCCTGCTGGGTGATGGGGTCTTGCCAAGTTCTGCTCTGCTCTGTGGAGCACTCGGCAGCCGTGCCCAGCTGATGGCACCTGGGGTCTCACAAAATCCATGAATCATGCTTTTGGCAAGTACTTCTAATGAAACCATAAATGAAAGCATGTGAATGGGCAGCCACAAACTCACTCCAGCACGTCTTCTGAGTGATGTGTGAAAGGAGTTCAGGCTCTGGTGTGGCCCTTTGACAAAGAAAATCAGAAAATCTCCTGCTTTCTTGGAGATTTGTTGGAAACTTATCCTGAGCCTGTGACATGAATGTTGGGAACCTCCCCTGAGGCTGTGGGATGAAAGCAGAAATACACAGAGTTTGTAATGTGATTCCAAAAAATCTTCTACTGCAAGTCATGCTCCAAACTACTCTGGATGAGACCAAGGGCCGACTGAACATATACAGGAGGTTAATGATAACATGGTGATTAAGAGAATCAGTGGCACCATTATTTTGTTTTTAATCTTCTTGACAGATGTTTTGGTTTGGGTCTTTTTTTCGGTTCTGCCATACAGTGGCTTATCACCAGTGAATAGGCTTTAGAGTTCTGCCAATTAAATAATTACACCTGGGAACTACACCACTTTATGAGAGGTGAATATCTATTATTGGGAAAAGAAAAAAGGAACCAGAGGGAATATTATTGTTGAAAAAAATAATAATGTGCAGCTCTCCTATTCAACAATCAGCATCAGGGCAGAAAGCCAAGATCTTTTCCATCTGCTGATCTTAAAGGAGAAGAAATATTAAGAACAACAGTGATCAAGCCTAAAAACACCAGAGGCCAAAAAAAAGTGTAAACAAAGAAAAGCTGTATTCACATGCTTAGGAGGAGGCATTGACAACAGAGGGCAGCCTCAATAGCCCAAGTGATTAAATAGAGAATTATCACTGTGGATACTGCACAGTGGGCTTTTGGGAAGGGAGGAGGGCTGTCAGGTATATGAGATATTATGATCTAGACAAAAACCACTACAAAGCTAATACACAAATGCTTGAAAAGCCTTAGGTAAGGAGTAGTTACCAATAGTCTGCTGTCAAACTTGGAGGTCACACCATAGAACTGTCCATTGTTATTCAATATTTTTATTAAGTATTTAGATCATGGGATGGAGAGTACACATAAAAAAAAATTGGGGATGACACCTTACTGTAAATCTCATGAGAACACAGGATTAGACTTCAAAGCAATCACAATAAATTGGATAAATGACCTGAAATCAATACGATTAAATTCAATATACATGCTGTATTTAGGAAGGAAAATTAGGAGACTGTCTCTTAGAGGATATTATGGCAGTAAGGAATCTGAAGGTTTTAGGTGTTCACAAAATTGAAAATTACCAGCAAACTGGAGATCTTGGAAGGGTAGTAATGTTCATTTTTACTGAGCACTAGTGGTGTCTCACCAGATCTGTCTGGGTCCTGCATGTAAACAACACCAGAGACCAAGAACAAAAATGACAAG
This sequence comes from Molothrus aeneus, assembly GCF_037042795.1. Classification (NCBI taxonomy): domain Eukaryota; kingdom Metazoa; phylum Chordata; class Aves; order Passeriformes; family Icteridae; genus Molothrus; species Molothrus aeneus. Next base: position 53,906,450 of record NC_089651.1, on the reverse strand, counting down.
CAGATAAAAAAGCATCATCCCTACGGTAAACAATCAGATCTTGGGTGTTTTTTTAAACCAAGAAAAGAGAAATATGAGGCCTATAGGGGGATAGTGGAAATAAAAGGTATGTAACAGCTTATCATAACAAAAAGCATTATTCTGGTAGGGGTAGAAATCATTTGTTTTCTTTTGGCAAGGGACTGGACAAAGAAAAAGGTGCTACATTTGCAAGAATGGAGACTTATGTGACATATCAGGGAAGCAATTTCTAAAAGGTAGCTAAGGATCTCTGCAAGATAAGGGTAGAAGAGTCAGTACAAGATATCCTCAAAAGTGATAATTGCTAAAGGAAAGGAAAAGTTATTTGCACTGGGAGGGAAGGGAGCTACCTGCAGCTATTTTTGCTTCTGTCTATTCCATCCTAATGTAAATGCTGTTATTAGGATTCTACTGTTGGTTTTTGCCCTGCCAATTTAAGAACAGCATCTCCATGCATTTCAAGGTCTTGTGTTGTCTCACACTGGTGGAGCATGAAGTGATAGGTTGGCCCAAGTTTGTGCAGTAAACTGACCACCTCTGGCTGCAGGTGGGCTACCAAGTGCCCCTGTGCTTTGCTCAGCTACTCACAAAGGTGAGACACAGATTTCTGCAGGGTCTGGTTACCAGGGAACTGGCTGTATGGATTTGCTGTTCATGGCACTTCACCATCTCTGCTGAACTGACACTGAAAACTCGCTCAGTTCCTTGGGATTAATGAGACCCAGACATTTTATCTGACCTCATTATCCACCTATTCTCCACCCAGCAGCCTCCTTTGCTCATTCTTTTATTTGCCTGCATCACGTCTACTGTAATAAATGAGATGCCTTGAATAGGCACTCACCAATATAGGCACAACTGGCTTTTCCAATATGCAGAGTTTTGTATGTTTATGGGGTGTGGATAAACATTGATAGCCTCCCCATTGTTCAGTTGTTTGGAGGAAGCATTGATCACAGAGATTTATTATCTCATGAATTAAAGAAGTGAATACAGTTTGTCAAATATTTTTATCTGGTAAGGGCATCAGAGTTTTACCTGTAGTCCTTTGTGTTGAAAAGCTTACTGCTCCCATTTCTCCTCCTGCAGTCAGGAACCAAATCCTAAGATTTATTCCTGAAGTCAGTCACCTGAACATCAAAGAGGTTTGGAAGAAAACCTAATTTTGTATAATGTGTTCTGTATCTTTACATTGTTTTATCAATATTTTCATCTTACCCTTAATATTTTGTATGCAACCCTTTAAACTTAGGCTTAGTACTCAAGAGCAGTGGGAACTGAGACATCACTGTCTATTTTAATTTAGGCAGTAGCGCTAAAAGTAATGAAGGCATTTACAGCAGAGATCAAGAGTAATGAGAAGGGTCAGAAGGTAGGGAACATACCACGATTACTTTTAGCATATATGCTCAAACCTAAGGTCCTGAATTCCTCCTTATGCATTATATAAACTTGGCTCCCACCTCAGACCAGAAAGAGCACAGGGCACCACCCATTCACTTGGACTTTGCCCTAAATTATCTTATCATCCCCATCAGCCTAATTACAACAGCTCTCTGCATTTCAAAAGCCCTCTCTCAAAAGAGTGAAGTTACTTTCCTGTAACAGAAATACAATGGGAAAAATGATAGCCCTGTTTGTAATATTTTCAATCTATCCACTCCTTTTCTCCCTAGTGCAAGCATGATAAAGGAATAATATAAATGTGCACGTGCAGAGAACAGAATTGTCATTTCAATATCCAGCCTAGCTCTATATTTTCAGTGTTTAAGAAAAGAGAAAAAAGGCAATGCTTTAGAGGCCAGTACAAAGAAAAAGATTGTAAAGACTTATTGCTTCAAATAACTTATGACAGCAAACTTTATTATAAATACCCTGTTATTCCTTCAAAGGGGAGAGAGAAAAAGAAGCTTGTTCTCCTCTAAAAAAAGTAAGAATACTTGCAAAGACATTGTGCAAAGGATGAGTTTTAGGGGCTGTCATTTTTTAAAAGGGTGGGTTTTGGCTTTTATATGAGTGACATTGGTGGCAAGGCTTCTTTGATTTTGACAATACTCAAATTAGGCCAGAGGCAAGGGCTTTGCAAAATGTCACCTGAAGGATTGTTTAGCTTGCTGATTTTCAGAAGTATGTAAATGCTGCTGAAGGCAGCTCACTTCAAGGCAAATGAAACTCTCATTTGCCAGGGATGCTGAGCAATACCAACAAAGCTGGGCAGTTTGCAGTAGAGGTACCTGCATACAAGATACAAGAGCTGATCAGGTCACTCTGGGTTCAGTAGATGGGCTATTGAAGGCTACAGATATTGAGGAGTGTGTGAACCAAGCACACTTTAATTCCCTCTTCAAAGAGCAAGAGAAGTTGTTTCTTGTCTGAATAAAGACTGTCTCTCAGAAGTGAGATGCATTCAGTCCAAATTCAGAATCCAAGCTCTATAAAAGTCTGATCTGTAAGCAGAAACCAAGCTTGAAGTATGGGAGGAATCTCACACAAGTACCTGGAATTAAAATTCTTGCTTAAAATTAGGTCTCTTCCAAACCACCTGGGGAAGGAAAGCTTTAATATTCAAGTCCAAGAGTCTGAGCAGCACCCTGAGACCTCCACTCTCCTTGGCCTCACCAGAGGTTCCAAGACATTCTTCAAGGTCTCAGCAGCACTTCTTTGGGGCTGAATTCCTGGTTCCTGTGAATATTCTGTTGGTCTCTGCAGACACTCAGGCTTTGATTGGTCCCAGACCTGGTTATCTGGCTAGATTTGTGCCTATCATACACCAGGCACCATTCCTTTCCATTCTGTAAGGCATATTACATTGCCCACACTTTATTATGAAATGTGATTCTGAAACTGCAGGGTTTTTGTTAGAGGATTGCTTACTATATTCCAATTACCATAAAATACACAGTCCCCTTACTAGATTTCCACAGTTGCAGCTTACTGAATAATTTCACTTAATGTGCTTAATTTGCTTCAGAATTATTTTATGATCTAGTTGAATGTTTTAATGATATTATGAAGTCTTTGTGACAATCCAAATAGCTGGTCACAGAAAGAATTGAACAAGATCATGCTCAGTGTGTAAAGAAAAGAATTGTTTAAGGAATTAGTTCACACGCAGTGATGAACACTGAAAATTGAAGTGAATGGATGGAGTTACCATGTTATTTTCAGTAGGATTATTCTGGTTTATATCTGCTGAGGAATTTCACTGAAACAACTTAATAAATGTAATCAATGGCACTGCATGAGAATGGAGGTAGTGACAATTTATTGCTTTCACTACTGCTCAGTCCTTTCACAGTCTCTTGTGGTAAGGTTTGTTTTAGAAGGTTCCAAACTCGGGAGAGAAGAGGAATGTCAGATTCTCATCAGGTGTAAATCAGCACAGCTCTGCTAAAGTCGACAGAGGCTGCACCAGCTGAAAACCTGACCAGTTATGTTAAGCATGTCTGATGGTTTTAATATCCCTCATCTTGAAGTGAGGTTTATGGCCACTTTGTGATATAAAGTATAAATGGAAGTTTTCTCAGCTGCATGCTATGAATCTCACGCAATGACAGTGCTCTTGAGCTGCACTATTGTCTTTTACTGCATACATAAGGCAAGGGATTGCTGTAAGTAATTTGTTTTGGAAGGCTGGCAACCCTAATGGGGCACGCTCGATAGTCTTCAAACGTTCTGATTAGGCACAGTACCCAGAGATGTTCTTTCAACTTGAATCTCCAAAGAAAAATACTTAATTTTTAACAAATCACTTTCCTCACAGCTTCATCAATTTGGTTTCTTTGAAACTCAGTAGTAAGATGTATCAAAGGAACAGATTGTTTGCCCAAAGCCTGTCAAAAATGCTTTTTGCCTGAACTCAATATACCTAATCTATTTTCACAACTCATTTAGAAATGATCCTGTAAGGACTATTATTGCTAGAATGGTTTGTGAAGCCCTAAGAAATCAGCAAGGTGCCTCTGTGCAGCTGAGATGATATGAGTATGTCCTGGACAGCTTTTCCACAAGGACCAAGAGGAAGGGAGGCTCTGGAGAGGTGAGCCCTGGCTGCTCCCTGCTGGCTGGGACAAAGTGGTGGAGAGCCTGCTGGAGCTGATCTGCTTTTCCGTGATGCCATTGACTTTCTGTCAACTCTAACATTGCCTCTCCCTCAGCCCCCACAATAATCCAGAAATTCACAGTTACCCAGCACTTCACCTGAGCAAATAAAAGCACTGAGGTGGCTTCTTGTCTGGTTTCACAGCATGGGCAAAGCATTAGAGGACATTATCTGTACCAGATCGAAATAAGGGGGAACCTTTCTGCTGTTAAATCTGTCATTAATCTCCCCAATACTTCCCACTCCCAGAGAGCCAAATCAGGAGAGACGACAGCTGGAAATAGCTTTAAAAGGACATTATCACATTGATTTACAAAAGAGAGAGCTTTTAGCAAGAATATTGTCCTTTCTATGTGCTCAGGCTCCATCTTTAATGTTTATTCATTTGGCTGCTTCATGTGGGAATGCAAATCAGAGAAATGCAGGAGCTCCAGAGGAGTGTGCAAAATGAACACCACACAGCATTCCAGGCTTCATCCCCTCCCAGCCCAGCCTCTGAGGCACAGAGCTTTGTGTGCTGAGGATCCTGGGAGGAAAAAGCAGCATAGCAGGATTATAATAGCCCATTTTCTGGGAGAAGATGAAATTCATGTGATTTCCTGGGATTTGTGCTTGAGCCACTGCTGTCCATATGTTTGTTTGTGAGAGAATCTGGCAAAATCATTTATTTATAGTCACTTTGAGGGGCTCCTGCAAGGCAATGCCCCTGACCTTTCTTTTTGAGCCATTGATACTTGCAGGAGAAATCTGTGAACCTTCAAAGTTCTAGTCTATTGTTAGAGGTGTCTTAAACTTTCTTTGATAAATAAAGTGGAAAAGCAGCTTTAAGAAAGAGCCAAGATTAAGCATTTACAAGCTGGGAAATTAGTCTCTAGAACTTCCTTGTGCAATTGCTCATCTAGAAAGAGCTGGAAACTGCACCACAACAGGGAAATTCTTCTCTCTCAGCATCAGCTGGCTCAAAATGAGACTTGGTCAGTGGAAGAGCAGCACCACAGGAGGTTTGCTCCCATCTCAGTTGGTTTGTGAGGCAGGTTGGATTTATCATCCTCTCAAGGCAGATCAGCATAGGTGAGGCAAGTCCCTCCCAAAATGAAGGCTCCAAAGGCAGACCCTTGGCACTGCATTTCACAGGTATGTGCACTTAGCAGAGTGTAAAGAAGATTCATTGCTTTGTCAGCCTCCACTGCCATTAACTTCCATCTGTCAGTTCAGGTTACAGAATAACTGAACATATTCCAAAACCAGACATTACCTGCAAAATGATGAAGCCTTTGGCTATTAAACCAAGCATAGCTGGCTACCATTAGTTGTATGGTCAAGTAAATAGGTAATTGTTATGCATTAGACTATTTGGCCATTTATTGTATTTTTAACACACTGGTACAAAAGATTTAACCCAATTTATCAGAGCAAATAGGGAAATTATATTTTCAAGAGGAATTTTAAGGAATGAGAAAAGGTCTCTGTTTTGTCCAAAAAAGAGTTACATCCAACCTGTGGTTGATGAATTTATCCTAACTTTGTGCCATTTGAGGACTGTGACCGTGTTCACAGGGGTTTTTGGATGAGGGAAGAGATGAGGATCTGACTCCATGTTTCAGAAGGCTTGATTTAATTTTTTATTATATATATTACATTAAAACTATACTAAAAAAAATAGAAGAAAGGATTTTATCAGATGGCTGGCTAAGAATAGAATAAGAAGGAATGATAACAAAGGCTTTGTCTCGGACTCTCTGTCCGAGCCAGCTGGGCTGTGATTGGCCATTAATTAGAAACAACCAACATGGGCCAATCACAGATGCACCTGTTTCATTCCATAGCAGCAAATAACCATTGTTTACATTTTGTTCCTGAGGCCTCTCAGCTTCTCAGGAGGAAAAATCCTAAGGAAAGGATTTTTCATAAAAGATGTCTGTGACAGGACACAGAGCAAAGAACCTCAAAGAGCCATGTGTTCCTCTCCCCTCTCTCTCCTTGCACCCACAAGCAGAGGGGTGACTGAGGTGGTGTCTGCCCCTGCCAGCTTTGTGTTTGTTGGGCATTGCCTCTTACCCAAGGGATCCTCTGCTCTCTGTTTGTGGATGCAGTTTGTTCCAGTCCATGTACTTGAGTGGCAGATCTGGGCTAAAAACCAAGGTCAAAGCCTATGGTGGTTTTACCTAGGGGTAAAGAAAATAACATAAATACATTTTTTGTTACAAGGTCAGAAAACTGTTTAAGATATTGAAACAAAACACGACAGGCGCAAATAGTCTATGAAGTCAAACCTGGTCAGTGGAAGGCCCTGGGTACCAAAACACCGATGCTGTTTCTGGGTTAATTCATTGTTTTCATCACTCAAGTGAAATAAGAAAGTAGAGGATGTGTTAATTAAACCTGCAATTGGACACTTCACTAGGAGGTGTCATAAATACAAAGGAGGACAAAAATAAAAGGGCTTGAAGAAGCTGAAGAAGGATGAAACTGGATTTAGCTAAGAAAAAAATGTGTGCTAATAGCTGAAAGAAAAAGTAATAAAATCTAAAAGGAATGATGCCAAAATAGGTGTATTATTATGGTGCTAGAGAGCTCTGCAGCTCTAATCTCAGACTGTAGCTTAGATCAAGTGGAAAATTGCCATTTGAGAGAGCTAATTGAGTTGGGCTCTACATACAAAGGGTTTTACCTTAATTTCATAAATTAGAGAAGAATCTATTTTAAAATGAGCAAAAGTATGTCTCAGATGCCAGCTTCCTTTTTAAAGACAAGCTGGTTTAAAAATGAGATTTATATTAGTAGAATTACTCTAAAATATGAGCATGTGAGGGCTCTTTTCAAATTACCTGATGGCTAAAATGCTGCCTTACATGGCTGGAGAGTTTATTCAATTACCTGTCACTGAACTTTTAAGGAGGGGACACACTGCAGCACAGTGAAGTTTCTCAGCCTTTTATTTTTTAAACACCACTAAAACTCATTCATGGTATTTTAAAAATACCCATTTCTTAAAAAATGCTGATAGTGGGACCAATAATCCCACCATATTATTCCACCTGCTTTTGCTGATGTCTTTGCTGGAGATTCTTTGAGTGACCTAAACCATTCATTTTTACAAATTCTAAACTATATGGAAGCTATTATGTGAATTGCAAAATTCCATCAATAAGGAATTGTTGTATTACAACACTGTAAAATTTCTGAAACAGCTCATAGCAACTTGAAAATTTTATGAAGCTTCCATATGCAGAGAGGATTGTGTTTATGAAGCATGCAAGTGTATGGGAAATTCTTTAGGAAGCCCACAATTTGTGGAATGGTGTTATTCTTATTTTTAAAAGAAACAAGAAAACAAAACAAAAAAAAAACCAAACCAAAAGAAAACATAAAAACCCCACCAAGGCTACTATCCATCTTTTGATTCAGTATTTGCTTATGTTTGTGTATGAAGAGCATCCTCCCTGTAAGAACTTCCTTTACTCTGCTTTGAAGAGGCAAGCAAATATTTCAGAAAGACTATTTTTCTTGAAGAAATATTTTGCTAAAAAGGAATGGAATCCAAAGTCACAGAGTTATTTTCTAAGAATTTCCCATTCAAATGCTGAGCATTATGGTAATGCTCAGCCAGCCTCAAGTTCTTCTGTTAATAAGAAAATCTCTTTAGGTTCAGTTGCCACTCAACAAGTGTTGGGTTTAACCCAATATCAAAGTTAATATACATTACAGTTATGGCTTTTTCCCTCCTTCAAAGGCATAAAGGGAAGTGTGCCATAATTGAAAGAAGTAATTTCTATCTTGTACCATGTCCCAGTTCCCCTGTTGCCATCTGCTATTAACTGTGTACAAAAGTAAGTCAGTACTTCCTTTGCCTTCCAAGACCTGCTCTCTTCCAGAAATTATGTCAAATGGTGGGCATTCAATAGAAGCATCTCCTTTTGCAAGGACTATGAATTTGTCACAGGTTCTGATTGCTTTGGGAGTGGTATATATAATGACATAATTTTTTTAAAGGTGCTACATGAAGCAGCTTCTCTTCAGTGAGGATCCGAGTGTTTGCTGCCTGTGGACGCTCTAAGGGGCTGGTGGCTCAACAAGGTGTCAGAGGGTGAACATGCAGACTCTGCATCACCAAGACCTTCAGCAAACAGTATTTCATTTCCTCTCCCGGTGTAATCTGCACCTGGTGGGTGCTGCACGCCATGGGGTGATCCTGTTTCCAACCTCAGGCAGGCCACAAGGGCAATGTCCCATATTCTGACATCCCAAAGGAGTCAAGGATTTAGTGTCCACAAATATCTGAATGTATTTACATACATTGGTATAGGTTGTTTTTCTTGCTTTCATTTTCATGATGAATGGCTTCTGCATTATTTATGGATCTTTCAGCAATAAGATCTTTCCTTCTGTGAAATTTCTCCAAGCAACAAGTTTCCTGTCTGGATCCATGCAGTTTTAGGAACAGTGCATGGCAGTGTTGTTACTCAGTGTGGAATCAACTTTCTAGCTTGATTTTTTAAAAAAAGCAAACACAAAGCTTTGTGTTTCCAAAACAATCCCAGTAATTTCTGTTTGCTCTCTTTATAATAATTCTACACCACTTTGCAGAGCAGACTTGGAAACCTCTCATGTAAGGTGGATCTTTCTAACCTTGCATTCTCCATAAATCTATGAACCCATGCCCTTCAAGGGTTGAAGCCAAATCAATGATTTCAGCTCTAGAGGTAAAGATCCAGAGAAATTATTTAGCAGCTTCATTTCTACTTTTATAAAGTTGCTCTGGGGTAAAATTTTGTAATCTGTTTTTACACTTGACAATTTTTAATTATTATATTGCCAGGATGGGTGTACTGTAAGATGTCATTAAACTCCTACCAGGTTTCCTGTTTGAAAACTGCCTTGTTAGGTCTGTCTAAATCACAGCACATTTTACTATTAACAGGACACAATCAGCATTTTGATGAACAGTTTGGGGAAGAGAGAAAGAAAAAAAATATTTTGCATCTTGTGATTCAAGGGTGTTCTCTTCCTTTTGTCCTGATGGTCACTGAGATCTTGTGCATGGTTAATGTAAAATGGGTGTGAGTTGTGCCTCGTTGTATTCACACACATGCACATGCAATGGCTTAGACACAGCCACGAGGGGCACTGAACAAAGCAAGTAATTCACATTCTGAGGCTGGTCTTGCTGGCCTTTATCACAGTTTTCATATCAGCACTGCTAGCTTCAGCCCACTTGTAAGACTCCCATTAATCTTAATTCATCCTCCATCTACCTTAAAATGTGCCTCGAAGTAATTTTTTCCCCAGCCCTTTTAAACCATGCTCAATCTCCCAGGCTAAAGACAAATTTATCAACCTTGTGCAGAAAAGTCTGGTGTCCAGGAATATTTCAGCCTTTTGAGAAAATCTCTTTGGGTCTTCACATGGCTTCTTCTTCAGCCTTGTGTTTCTAGCATTTTCCCCAAAACCCAGGATTGTTTCATTAATTACCAGCATTGCCACCACTGCAATATAAACCTCCAGACATGAGGGCTAAGTACAATTGCTTCAGAAAAGATGACTTTTCTTTGCACAGACTATGTCACTTCCTCATTCATCACCCTCAAGTGATCACAACTGAATTACTCCTCACCACTGCCACTCATTTTTCAGGCCTCTTGCTAATTCGTGGGGGTTTGTTAAAATGCTGCAAGGAAAGGTGCCCTTCTGATCTTTCCAAACATTCACTAAATGGTTTGAATTTATTAATTGGACTGAGCTCATCCTGGATCATGTCTCTTTTTTGTGTCTGTCTCATTGACTTTTAAATTTCCATTAAGGCTGCAGTGTCTTTTTGTTAGAAGCCAGATCTGTTGAGCAAAGTTAACTGCTTTGAAGGGAAAGGGGTGGAAAAAATCTACACTAAATTGCCACAGCAGAAACAAAACATGAAAAACAAGCAATTAGCTTTGCACAAAGCCATCAGCATCTTGGACTAGCAGGAGCTTGAATTTGGTCATAGAAGCATTTGGGGAGCAGCTGGTTCCCCTTGAAAGCAAAGAGGATGATTCTAGAGAAAGGGTTCCAATAGCAAAACCTGCCACTTTAACTTGACCTGCGTTTTAAATTCAACCCAAACAGCATTTTCAGATGAATGACAAAAACAAACCCATAGCTCACGATGATGTGTCACAAAGTTCCCACCTGACAGCACCTGATTAGTTCAGGCTTCCAAGCCTTCTTGCATTCCTGTTTCTCATATATTGAATTTCAGAGTCATGAGACTGAGAGGAGTCAGAGGAGGAAATGAAGAGGTCTCACAAGTCAATGGAGGTTAGGGCAGTTGCCAGCTGATGGAAGGACTGACACAGAACCTGCCTCCACCATTGTGGAGATGAGACTTTCAAAGCCAGTGATATAAAGCAAACAGTAACAAGCTCCTCCTTCCCCTGACCTTGTCACACTCCCCACCTGTCATGGTGAAGTTGGGAGCTATAATGTTCAATCATCCATCCCAGAAATAAAAGCAACTGAGAAAATTCAGATGTTCCACTGGGAAAGAAAGTTTTCTCATCTTCAGCATTGTTCTGACAGGCTTTCCTCATCTTGTGGTGGCTGCTTGGAAACTATAAACACCTGCCTGGCAATCAAGGGCCATAAGCAACAAGGGCAGCAGGCAGAAAACAGCATCTGAACCCCCCAGACCAATATCCTTTTTTTTTTTTAATAGTTGATGTTTTGGGCATTTTGTTGCTCTTTCAAAGTAATACAAAATTAAACAAATGCCCATTCTCAACAGCTTTTGTTGACTGGGCTTTTCATGGCTGAGGGAAGAATATTTATAGCAAGTATTTGCATGTTCTAGTGTCAGCCAAAAGCCTTATGTGTCTGACAAACATTTTCTAATTAAGCAGAACAGTTAAAATTGGGTTTTTAGGATCTAATTTGTGAGCAGAAACAAAATTGCTGGGGTGTGAGCATTGAAACTCTCCTAAAATCCCACCCCAGCAGCCCTGGGTTAAGATGTGTCAGGGTATGCTGTGCTGTGGTACCCAGCCCCTCCAGACAATCTCAGTGATGGACTGCAGAGCCATTTCCAGGGATCTTCTGGCATCTGCCCTTCAGAAAGCAGATCCACCTGGCTTTGAACAGGGTCCCACTCCTCCTAGGCACACTAAGCACTGTTAGAGATGAAAAGATTATAGCAATGTCCCTATGAAAAAGGGACAAGCTTCTTTTCACCACCATGTTAGATGCAAGCCCCAGCTGGGAATAGAGAAGGAAAGTTGTGCATACAAACACACTGTGGTGTATTTGGTTTTGAAAAACTTGTCATTGTTCAGCACCCAGAATTCTGGTCCCAAATGAGGTTGGAAACTGACAGGTTCTGAAAGTCTGAAAATTTCTCTCCAAATTATAAGTTTCAAAGCTTATTGCCTTTTGTAAGTAAGAGTAAGGTCTGCTAACACCAACTCCAGAACACTGAAACTTGACTAAGCGCCAAACCCTTCTCAGGAATGGCACTGACTTGGAAAGAATCTAATAATTAAACCAGTGACATTTCCAATGTGAGAAGTCAGAGTGATTTTCCATTTTCGAATGTGTCCCTCTTTAATTCAATATTTATTTAGGTGACACTCCTCTGAGTTAAACAAGAGGATTTCTTTAGGATCCTTTCTCTTCTCCCGGGTAAAAAAGTCAAGACCTGCTGTAACCTCTTTGAACATTCATGCAGTGTTTATAATATGCAAACACACCCTTATTCCATTATTTGGCACTAACAATGTTTCTACAGCTCATTATTTCCTGCATGAAATAATGCTTAATTAGTGCTGAATTACAAGGGAATTGCTGTGGAACTACATAAGCCATCCTTGCAAATCCTCTAATTAATTCAATGTGATTGCTGCTATTGCATTGAATTCTAAATGGATTTATAATGATTAGAAACCTGAGGCATACCTGCCTCTTATTGATCAGTGTGTGACAACAGGATTTCTTTATAGAGAGATCATGTGGCCAGTATATTGATGCCAGTATCTGAAGATTTTTAGTGCCTCTTGGGAGAAAGCTGGTGGATGTGGCATTTAAATCCAAGGCTACAGTGATAAATGAATCAAATCTCATCAGTTTTCCCCAGTCCTTCTGGGGTTGCAAAGTTACTAACCCTGCTGAGTGCACAAATAAATTGAATTTAGGTTTTGGTGCTGAAGACTATAAATTCAGGTGATCCTGAATTTAATCAGAGAGACACAACACCTGGGATCTCAGCTCAGGTACAGTGCATGTGTTTACAGGACTGTATTTCCAGGACTGTCATCCATCTGCCATAGAAAGTTTCTCCCTGGTTTTGCTGGATGTTGGGCAGGATCCTAAGTTCACAAAGTTGCTCTGTAGACATGACTTCATCCCTGAGATGGGAAAAACTCTGCATTTCACCACTGCCACCCCAAACAGGAATGTGGGCAACGGGGGTGCCTCAGTCCCCCACCATTCAGCCCCAGCTCCCACCTCTGCACCAGGAAGTTCTACAAGCCTGGTGATGCCTGGAGAAGCAGCACCAATCCCACAGTTTGGACATCTCCCTTCAGTGTAAGCTGGGAAGAAGTTTGGCCTGCTGTTTCAATATTCTCATTCCTTATTTGTCCTGTTGTGTTTATGATCTTGGGGAAAGCATGTTGGGACCCAGCTCTGCCTTCTTTCACTTGCAGGTTATTAGCTTCCCCTTTCTAAAATTCCTGTTATCACAGTCTCCCATGCATTGAATCCTGCACACCTGGAAGCCAATGCCAAAACCACTGATTTCAGTAGGAGCACTTTCAGGCACATTTGGTGGGTTATTTTATTTTTACCTTTTTTTTTGCCTGTCTTGTAACAGATCCTCCCAGTTTGTTGTATCTTTCAGACTCTGACATTTGGCACAGGTTAGGCTGACACAAACATTTCACTTTTATACCCCCTGTGCAAGATTTATTCCCACAGACTTATATTGGTCAGTGTTCAAATTAGCAGTGGTTCCAGGCAGTCTGCTTCCTTGGGCTATGCTGGCATAAATCTACTGACTTTGGGGGAGTTACTTTTGATTTTCACTGATAAATACAAGAAAGAACTCAGCACTCCACCTAAAAGGCTTAGATTAGATTCCTCCTGCCCCCATTAATATTGCCACTGGTATTCTTACTGTATTTCTTTCTCTGTGTACGTCAGTAAGTGCTTTCTCCCCACCTTTAAAATTCCTGTAATTATTAAGATAACTGAAACTCCTTTCCTTAAAGAGTTCCTAACTGATCTCTCAGTCTGAGATACACTTGAATGCACCTTGGCAAAAACTCTCTGTTCCTGAACTACATTAAATGCTGGAGTTAGAGAGGACAGTCTGGGTCATTGAGTCTCATTCTTCACAATCTCAGCAAAACATGTAAGGGATACCTATTCCAGACTGGCTTCAGAACATCCCCTCCCAACAGATCCCAAACTGAGAGAAGGTTCTCTATTTAAAAATGAGCACAGGATCATTAATGAACCACTTATTTCCACAACGTAAAATCTACCTGAATTATTATAAACATCAAAGGACACGGCGAGACACATATTGTGCTTACAAGGCACTGTACTTAAGTGGGGCAGTGCTGAAGGAATTGGACCCAAAGGGGGATATTTAACACAGCTGAGTCCAACCACCAGTGTGAGCTGCTGTGGTGACAGCCTCAGAGGCTGTGCATGGCTGCATGCCATCCATCACAGGGACAGGGGGCAAGAAGGGGGACAAAGTTCCTACCCCTCCTCTGTCACCCTTGCACAAGGAATTTGCAATAGGATCTCAAGCAAAGAAAACTCCCTCACACCTCCTGGCTGGAAAGTTGGAACTGGGCCTTGAATTTCAGTGCTGTAGGACTATCTGTTTATAATCCACGCTCCCAGCTCTGGGCTGTGTTTGCACAGGTTGGCCTTGGCAAGATGCAGATGGCAATCTCCCTGGCTTCAGATGGGAACTTGCATCTGACGTGCAATTGTGAGAACCAGCGGCTGGGTGAAGAATCCTTTCCATTCACTTAAACCAGGCTGAGATGCAGACATGTGCTGTGCATCCCCACAGGCAAAGTTTGAGGCAATCATACTCCCATGTAACTTCTGGAGGATTTGATCTGTTCCTCAGTCTCATTAAAATTGTTTGCTTCAGACATGTTCTGGTTTGCACTATGTATTTGGTGCTTTAAAACTAATAACCTGGTGGAATATCCTTCCCACAAGATACTCCACTCTCCTTCCAAGAGATGTAATCTGAGGCTGAGACCAGGAAGCATTTTGTGCCTCATGAGCACCCTGCTGCTCAGTCCCCATGCCCAGCAGCACCAGACAAGTCCTGTAACCAGGCACATCTCAGAGATAAGCTGTGAAGACATCACAGAACTCTACAGCATTTCACACAAAGCACTGCCACTCTCTTGGCCTCTGCTGCAGATGCTGCTGCTCCCTCCTTGACAGCACTGAGTGTTTGACTCTTCCCAAATGGCTCTGCACATTTGACCCTCCCATGAGAGGTGGAAAAGGTTGAAAATTCAAAAAGGTTGAAAATTCGAGTCTAATCCCTCACTGTGCCACTGAGTCTCAGCAATGGCAGGCAGTGACTTTAAGTGGCATACATGCAAAATATTCTGCCACATTAACCAGTCAGGCAAGGAAGCAGAGACATTTCCTGAGGTGGGAAATATATTGAAATGCTAATAGACCCCGACAGGTATTGTGTGTCCTTTGGGGAAAGATACCTAGGAGGAACTTCTTAATTGTATGTTCACCAGCTCCTTTCAACAGATCAAAAGAGAGTACTGATATGAGCAAATAAACTTTGATATCTGCCTTTCACTATTGGTACTAATTGGAAGGAAATTCCCTGGCCTGTGGACCAACGCTTAATTTAAAAACATTGGAAATGTTAATTGAATAAGGGGGCAAGGTTGATTAGAAGCATGACCTCATGTCTAAAATGTTAATGAGGGCCTTGACATGTGAACAACAAAAGGTCATGATAGTATAAACAATGAGATGAGAAAGAACCACCAGCTAGAGCCTGACAGTGACATATGAGTCTCATGTGAGAAAGAGCTTTGGGCAGAGAGGAAACTGCCAGCTTCAGAGTTGAGATAGATACAGCACAATCTAAAACAGAAAACCCATATTCTATACTCATGGACTGCCACTCACCTTTATTAGCTTCAGGGCTACAATTCAGGCAGAGTTTTGGCCTAAGTGCTGAGTTTTCTCTTCATCAAGGACCATTGGGTCCTTTCTTGTGCAACCTTGGACCTGATTTACTGGGCAATGTGCAGGCCAGAGAAGATTACCCCATGATGAGGAGTTAGGGAGGCTGACAGATAACCCTTGGATCACTGTCTGGAAGGGGTTTGCAGAGGTATGCCATCTTTTCCTACTAAGTAAAGGTCATTCCTTTGCCTTCACAAGGAGAGTCACATAATTAGGTCAATGCTGGATTTCTGCTGCTGGGAGAACAAGACTTGGGGGTATATCTCATCTCCTTGACAGATTGTAGTTTGTGTCTTATATACAGACATGCAGCTGGAGAAAATCTGAAGAGAAGACAAAATAGAGAATCACAGAATCATAGAATATCCCGAGTTACAAGGAACCCACAAGGATCATTGAGTCCAACTCTTAGCCCTGCACAGGACATTCCCAAGAGTCACTTCATTTTTGGAGATAATTTTCTGCATAGAACCTCTTTGCAAAGTGGTGAACTTGTATCTTTTTATATTTCACATCATCTCTCCTTAGATATTTCTGTTAAACTATTTAGAATGCATGTTTACAATAGATGAAAAAAGATCACATGGGAATATTTTTTTGGGTTTTTTTGGCTCAGAAAATGGTTCCACGACCAGGCAAGGGCTGTATCCTAAATTTCAAGATTTGCTGTAATTTCTTTTTTTTTTTCTTTTTTTAATTGTTGGGACATGTATGAATAACCATAGAAACTCAAACAGGGTCAAAGTAGAGAAAAGGATGTAACTTATAACTCAACATTATTCCACCTGAGAGTCTGTCTGTGAGGTGACATGTTTGTATGAATCCACTATCCCTGGATTTTCCAGCCTCATTTTCTGTACTGAAGGAGCAATCCAGTGTTGTGAGAGGAAGGTTCACTAAGTGGAGAGATGATGCATGGACGTGCTTTGAGAATTTGTTTTTGGTTAGTAATTTCCTACACAGATTATGTTTGCAAACTGCTGAACCTCTATTGAGTATATATTCCCTCTAGACTTTCACTCTGCCTCTCTTCTGAAGTCTCTGTTATTATATTCTGAATGCTGTTTGCAGTCTTCAGATTCTATTTACAAATTCTGCCAACCTCCTTCCTCCTTTATTCCCAAACCCTATTAATATCTGACCCAGAGTGCATTTAAGTCTCATTTTTCCTTTATACACACCTTACCATCACGGCTTTTCAATCTGGTGGCTATGCAAGAAAGTTTTCTTATCTGCCCTGCTTTTCTTTATGCAGTCAATCAAACTACTTCCCCTGATAATTCCGGTTTACTGTTGCATTCAGTTAAAATTATTTGTTCTTTTTTTTTTTTTTTTGTCTCCATTCCAATGATCCACAGTCCTGCATTGCCAACACCTCTCCAATTTCTTGCCAGGTTACTGTGTATATAGAATTAATTTCACAAAATACACTGCATGCCCCTGATGCTTTTTCAAAAAGCAAAAAGAGAGAGGAAGGAGTGAGGAAAACTAGAAGGAACTTGATTAAATGTGACATCAGACACACTTAGAGTAATCAGCCTATAAAGCTTAGTACAAGTGTCCTCTTTCTTTCTTAGCTTCCTTAGAATAGGATATGTCATTGGGGCGTATTATTTTAATAGGGGAAAAAAAAAGGTATTCTGCTTCTGCAACTCCTATGGAATCTCAGAGAACTCAACAGCTTCCCAATGCAGAACACCCTGAAGGACAGTGTTGCTCAGGGTGGCTCCATGACTCATTTTCAAGCTGGACCCGTGCTGGTTTATACTTGGTCCCCAAAGCTACAGCAGGCAGCCAAAGTGGGGTCATATCTGAGCCCTTGAAAGTGTATATTGTCAGCAGGAAATCTGTCACTCACATGTCAGAGCTGAGGCAGCCAGGAAATACTCTCCCAACATTGATGTCCCCTCACACAAGTGCCCAGCAGTCCCACATGTGAATTTGGATTATCTGGGAAAATGGAAGGAATGAGCAAAACAGAGCAGAATCAGCAGTGACAGTGACATCAGACAATTAGCACTGTCAATATCTTTCTGTGCCATTCTGGTTCCTAACTGATTTGCCATGTCTTAAAAATGTAATTGCTGAGTGTACCTGTACCATGGATGCATGTTTAAATTATTGCACTCATCAAAGATGTTAACATGAGAGCTGTTCATGTAGCCACTGGAAACTACCCCAATACGATGAGCTGAGAGTGGGAACAATGCTGTGAAAACAGATATCATGAACTCTCTCCTCAAGGATCTGGATTCTTTAGGTATGGTATATTTCAGAGGATGCCAAATGCCAGAATTCCTAGTTTATTTTAGAAGACTTGAAGGACAGAGGACTCAACACCTCATGCTTTCTAATAGTAAATTATAATAAAACAAGCATTTCCAAATGGGAAAAGGCTGTCTTAGAAGAGGGATGATTTGTTTGAACTAAAAGCTAAAAGTAGGCTGGGTTTCCTTGTGGAATGGCATTTTGTTTTTCACCCACCCATTCAATCTCATGCCATACTGCCCTTCTGCAAAAACTAGATACCAAATCTGATACTAGACAGGAAACAACTTCATGCTCAGCTGGGTGTGGATGTGGATGCCCAGTTCCGAGCTGAGCTGAGATGATGGGGCAGCATGACACTGTAACACCCTTGAAAAGAAGAAAGCAGAATCAGGAAAATACATTAAGGATCAGTTTTCCAAGATGTCAATTCCTACTTTTGTTTCAATGTAAAAATGCCAAGAAATCTGGTCTAGACAGTTCCAGACAGTGTTTTCCTTTCAGATGGCAGCTGTGACTGTGACATCTTGCTAATGATAATCATTGACAACTGCCAATTCCATTTAGAAGACTCTTCTGCTCAGGACCCCTCAATGCTACAGCTACATTAGTCAGCCACAGTAGGAGGTGGGGTTGTCCTCCTTAACATGTCCCAAACCCAACACCAGTGCTACCTGAACCCCCACCAAGCTGCCTCCCCTCTTCTCCTCCTTTGCCCATAAATCTGAACTACCACTGGGGAAATAACCATGCTGAGCTCTCTTTTCAGCTGCTGAAATAGCTCAATCACCACCAAACCCTTCACACAGTGGAGAGGACCCTCTTGGCACATCAGCCCTACAACCCCCAGAGGACTTTGAGAGGATCCCATTTGCACAGGCTCTCCTTCCAGTGGGAAGGATGCTGCTGATGTTCATCAGCAATGATGCTGATGTTATCATCTCCTTCCTGCCATCAGCACTTCCAAACAATCTGGTCTTTTTACTCCTTAGCCTGTCCCTCATAATCAGCTGACATTTTTACAAGAAAACTTTTCTGCTGACTGTTGTCGCAAGATTCTCTCTCCAGGGAGAGTGGCATTGGTGAGATGTTTAAAATTAGACAGTAGACTGTTCAATGTACAAATAAGGAGGAATTCTTGCCCCAGCATGGAAATGGATTAAATGATGGAAAATCTTCTGCCTGTAACTTCTCTAAATCTGCCCAGTGCTCTGTTCCCCTAGACAGTGCATCCTCCCAGAGGGTGATCAGTCACAAAGCTGCCAACAGCTGCAAAATGGATTAACCAAGGTCTTAAATTATTTTTGTCTTTTAGATTACTCACTGCTTTTTAAAAGACTGAGTGGGGAATGACACTAAAAGTTAGAGTAATCCAGCCTCTTCCAGAACATTTCATGGGGTAGGAGCATTTGCAAATAACTGCAACCACAAAAAAACCCCAAAACAAGAACCCATTATGGGTTTGGGGAAGTCCCAAATATATTCCACTGCCCTCATGATCTTCATCATCTTCACACTTCTTTGTTCTGGTTTTCCTTTCAGTGCTTTCCAGGATCTCTGTGCTGACATGCCCCGTGGCAGGGAAGGGAGGAGGATTTCTGAAGAGCCTGTGCAATCATCATGGGCTTGCTCTTCAGCAGCACTGTCTGCAAAGGGTAATGACAATATTGGAGTTACACTGCAAAAGTAGCAAAGATCCTGAATGGCAATCAGGAACTTTTTGCTTTGTTTAAATAGGAAATTGCCAAATAGCCAAATTGCTTTGGCTTAATGTTACCATACCCATTCAGTAGTTTCCTTCAAAGAAGTAAATTCCATTAGGAAATTAGCCCAGGTGCCAATCACATCAGCTTTCTTGTTGATATGGTTATGCTTGGCTTCATCTTTTCCTAACCAGTCTGGTGATTTACCATTGGCTAGATCCTATGAGATCACCTTATGATTTCATTGCAGTTCAGCACAGGAATCCATCCTGTACACCACAGGCTGTTTCTACCTTACCTGCATTTTAATGGCTCTTCCAGTTCCATGGCTTGGACTCTGCAGCCCTTCCCACCAGACGTGAGCACATTTTGACCTCAATTTGAGAGGAAACAAAGTGCTGCAAATGACTTTTCCATGAGTGAAGCACCAGATAAGGTTTTACAAATGGAAAGGTGAGACACAGAGCACTATCTTTATTAACCCTCTGTTTAAAAGAAGAAAAAGAAAAGGAAGCAGCCAGCTGTCCTACCCCTTCTGACACTGTCAGACATTGTTTTGCAGGATTCACCTTCTTCCAGAAGAAATGATTAAAATTTACCACTCAGTCTCTTCAGATGACACGGTTAAAAAAAGCAGCTGATACATTACAGAGTATAGTTGAACAATTCTTCATACACAACCACTATGTTGCAGCCATCCCAAACTCACAGGCTGCCTTTTTCTAGACACAAATTAACATTAATCTTTTTCCTCCTGCAGTTTTCCATGGACTCCATGCATAGCTGAGCACAGAAGCAACAGCATTTTGCTGTTGGTGGCAGTTTTGGAGGCTGTACTTAAAACTGAACAGATTTTATTACTTGTGTGGACATTTATATTCACAGCAAATCCAAAGATATTCCCAGGAGGAGCAGTAGTTAGCTCCAGTGTCCTTGACAAGTATGAGCAACAGCATGTTTGTGGCAGGGTAAAATTCTCCCTGTGGCTTTCTCTGCTTCCAGTCCTCCTGTGTTGTGTAGCCTGACTTGTTCTCTATTAAAGTGGAGTCAGGCAAGAAATTTAGAACTTCTTAAGATTTTTATTATTTTTCCTCTTTGTTAACTGAAATATTTGCAAATTTTCTGTGGAAAACAAAAGAGTGAAAATAGACCTGTCACAATGCTTTGTTCTTATTCACATTCTGGTTTTTAATCTAAGATCCAATTTAGTTTCTCACTTCTTGAAAGGAGGTTGTACCAAGGTTGGGGCAGTCTCTTTTCCACAGTAACATGGCAGGAAATGGCTTCAAGTTTTGCCAAGGGAGGTTTGGATTGGATATGAGGAACATTTTTCTATGGAAAAGGTAGTCAAGCACTGGATCAGGCTGTCCAGGGAAGCAGTGGAGTCACCATCCCAGGTATTTAAAAGATGTGTAGATGTGGAACTTAGGGACATGGTTTAGTGGTGACCTTAGCAATGCTGGGTTAATGGTTGGTCTTGATGATCTTAAGGTTCATTTCCAACCTAAGTCATTCTATGATTTTTTTGCCAAGTAAGATCATGTCCTCCTGAAAAACTTTCAGAAGGAAAATTTCATCAAATCTTGCATGTGCCTGTGAAAAGAAGCGTCAGTGAGTTTTCATTTTCATCAGAGGCACCTTCAACAAGAAGTAAAATGATGTTCCATTGTGATTTTTAAAGCTTGTACAGCAATTATATAGATTTTGGATTTATGATGCTTTCAAAAATCTAAAATACCATTCTTCCATGATTTCTAGGTGACAAATTCAGGGGCTCCCCCACTTGTTTGTCAGCTGTAGTAAATCATTTGCTATGAATGAATCACATTTTATGTGATTAAGTGCTAACATCCAACCAAATGTCACTGCAAGAGTTAAATTTCTATTCTAGAGAGATTTTTCCCCCTTAGATTTCAAGAAAAAAATCAATTTCAGACTATGCAAAGGTCAGTTTGCTTAAGTTTTTGTCAAAGTACAAGACAAGACTGGATAATGATCACTGGATTTGAGTGGATGTGGGCTGGCTTCTCTCACTGCTGACAATCACTCCACTACTTTGGCTTTGGATTTGCAATTCTTTGCTAAAGAAAGAAACTGAAGAAACCCCCAGGCCTTCATTGCTCACTATTGTTCTCCCAAGCCAGCAATGAAAGCAAAACTTCAAAGCTCCATAAATCTGGTATTAGTTAAGAAGATAATGATAATCATGAATATTACAGAAGTGCCTGTGGGATGACTCTGCCGTGGCCTGACATTGCTGTGGAGCAGCAGATGGCCATAGCCTTGGAAAGTCTGTAGCCCAAGTTGGCGTCAGAAAACCGCATTGTTATTCCAAGCTTTCTTTAGAGATGTGTCTTTGTGTTAAGAAGTAAATCAATCATTGCAGGAGCTGCTTCTGAACCAAGGGTATAGCACAGACAGCCAGCCACAAGTACATCCAGATTTTTTGAGGTAAAATTCAAGTTTGTGGGGTAACATTTTTTTTTCCTGAGACAATGCAGATTAACAAACGTTTCTGAGCTTGATGAACTTTGGTTAAGTCCAGTTTTTGCCAGGGTTCTGACAGGCCTTTCTTGTGTAACCATTACAGAAGGAGAATCAAATGCTGCACATTGCCTGCTCCATGCTGTCCGGTGATGGATCACACTCACATCAGCGACACGGATAATCTCTCTGAAGCTGCCTTCACCCATCTTGTTTTGGTGCTTCAAGGCTCATGAGTGGTTTTTATTTGATGTTTTTTAACTTCAATCTGATTCAAAATGCAAGGAGAAAGCACTGGTTTTCTACTCACCCTAGTCATGAACTCTGGTGAAGAGGTTGAGGCAGCAGCTGCTTCTCGCTGATCCTGATGCAAAAAACAAGCCTCTGCAATTGGCAACACATCAGACAATGTTTATTCACCATCCTGAATCAAAATGGACATGAGCATATGCTGTCATTCTTCTTGAAGAAATATATTCTTATTAAAGAACCTAGGGAAAAAAAATCCACAATTCTATAGGCATTTGCTATTCACATCTAGAGCCAAATCCAGTGGTTGGACTCTGAGTCATCTGTAATTTATCCATAGTAGCCTGAAGCAATTTGTTTCATTTGAAATACAAAAGGATGTTTCTCTCTGGCTATAATAGAGGTGAGGTACCTGAGTCAGAATAAAGATTATCCAGGTCAGGAAAAAGGAGGAGTAGTGACAGGAGGGGACTGAAGACGAACAGGACTGTGCTATCTCTCCTGGTTTGTTTACAAGTCTTGCTATCTCTCATCAGTGCCTGAAGCCAGAGAAGCGTGGGCTTCACCCAGCTCTTTAAAGTGTAGATTGAGTTACTCCTGTTGTTGATGTTCGATGTGGATCATTTAATTCATTCTGCAGAAAATGTGAAAATCATGTGGCTGCAGCAACTTAGCCCAGAAGCAAGATGTCTTGGGAGCTTAGTTTTCTCTCTTTTATTAGGAAGCACTGGAACATATCCCAGTGGCTACATCAGTGGCCCCACTAACATTTCTGGCAGAAAAGGAGTAACTGGTGCTTCATGCTGCAGGGGTTTCAGATGGTATATTCAGTCGTTCCAGATAAGACACAGATGACACCCAGCCTGTCTGTGAAAGTGCTTAGAGGCACTCAATGCCAAGTAAAAATAAATGCTTATCACTATTTTTACATGCAGTTTAAGAAATTTAACCATTCTGTCTAGAGATTAGGTTTACAGCTGGTATTGCCCAATATGGCTTGAATGACTTAAGTAAATATATCAAAGTCCTCCTGTTAAAACAGTTCCATCTCTCCTCCCCCAAAGTAGCTAAAGATCCATTCAAAACAAGGAATTTGAATCATATTCACAACAAGCATGTTTTTTACCAGAAGAAAGAAAAAGACTTTACTACTTCTCTCCTTCATTTAGACGCCAGAGGACTGGCATAATTTGTGCTCCTGATTCATCTGTCAAAGAGCTTCAGTGCAGCAATGGAGTGCCCAGGGTCACCTCTGCAGCAAAGGAATGACAGGAGATGGGGCTAATTGGGAAGGTAAAGCCCTTCTAGTGGCTATTGCAAGGAACAGGACATGGATCTAGTCACTGCAGGACTACAAGGAATCACTTTAGCCTGTGCTAAAGTTATTTCCTTTCAGCAAAGGAGATGAATAAAGATATGCCACCCTGACCCTCAATGGGGAATTCAGTACTCTCAGCACAGTGTTCTGATATATCACACCCAGTACACACTTTTCCAAATTTCAGGTAGGCTCTTATTCAGATTTATTTTCCTGCCTCAATGCAAAAGTCAGTCTGAGCTACAGAGGTTCTGGAGTTCTCACCTCCATGTGCACTTGGTCTACCATATTGTCAATATTTGTTGGTCTAGCAAAATGTGCTGTCCAACATTAGGGACATTAGGGGAAAAAATAATAGGATTCCAGCACTGCCATTTAATAAGTTCCTAGATGCTCAAAAATAGTATGAAAATCCTTGTTTTGTACCCTGGATTCCATTTTCTGGTGGAAAATCACATTAAATTATCATTTTTGTGGAATACGGAAAGTTCCACCTGCCGTACACGTGTTATGTTATTGAGGAAAAGGGAAGTCCCTGATACTGTGTAATTACAGAGACAGACAGCTTGTTTGTTCAGCATTGGCTAGAGCTGGCCAACCAACCTTAAAATAAAACTGCATGTGAAATGCTTGCAGGAACCAAAATTATTTACTGTCAAAAATATCCACTCATTCAATGAGTTCAGCTAAAACTTCCAAATACAGCCTGCAGTTTGATTAATGGAAGAAGCTGTGACGGTGTTCACAGGGGTTTTCGGGTGAGGGAAGAGATGAGAATGCTGACTCCTTGTTCAGAAGGCTTGATGTATTATTTTATGATATATATATTACATTAAAACTATACTAAAAAGAATAGAAGGATAAGTTTCATCTCAGAAGGCTAGCTAAGCTAAGAATAGAAAGGAATGAAAACAAAGGTCTGTGGCTCGGACAGAGAGAGAGAGCCAGCTCTGCCGTGACTGGTCACTAACTCCAAACATCCACATGAGACCAATCATGGATCCACCTGTTGCATTCCACAGCAGCAGATAACCAATGTTTACATTTTGTTTCTGAGGCCTCAGCCTCTCAGAAGGAAAAATCCTAAGAAAAGGATTTTCATAAAAAGATATCTGCGACAAGAAGCCAGAGAGCTGTGCTTTAGCTGGAATTCAGGATATTGCTGAGCACTTATTTTTGGTGGATGGGAAGGATGGGATGCCTGTTCCATAGGAGGAGAAGCAAAGCCCTCTCTTTGGTAGTTCCATAATGGAACTACCTTCCACCCTCTTTGGATGTTCCAGAACATCCCAGGGCAGGGTCATTTCTGGTGTGACACTAAGCTCTTTGTGAGGTCTGCTGCTTTCAACAAACTCAGTAACTTCATACCTGTGGAAGGTAGTGAGCAACATTAATTTGATTTTATATCTAGCCAGAACTCAGCTGTGAGGTTATAGGAACTGACAACCAGAGCACATGAACTTTCACAGACTCTGCTGGAGTCACCCACCTACGGTTTCATCTCACAAAACATTTAGCTTTTGCTTTATGACTGTCACATCTAACTCTCCTAAGAAGGAGTTTTTTCTTACCTTGATTTTTAAAATCTCTCCCTCTCTCCCTTGTTTTGTTATCCTCTTCATACTCTTCTCATGCATTCAAAACTTTTAGCTGTAAATGTCCTTCAGTGTCCCTCTTCACTTGGCCACATGCCTTCCATTTGGTGTTTCAAGATCCATGAAAGGGGGGCCTCTTACCTTTTTGCTTATTCTTTTTTTTTTTTTTAGAAAAACAAAACAAAACCAACACAGTCTCAAGGAGTTAGACAATTTTTCAGTTTAAATCATGATTTAACCTCAGTATGCTGCAGAAAAAGATATTCTTGAAATCCTCAATACTCTGGTGCAGCATTCATAATCTGGCCTTTATAAATAAACATCTATTGAAAAAAAATCAAGGTTGATGTGGGACCATTATTTGCCAGGTTTGGAAAGATAAAGTCCAGAAAATTGAGCTTCTCCACCCCGGGACATAAAGGCAATCCTGCTGGGAGAGTGTAAAGTTGCTTTGTGAGGGAGACTGAAGAAAATTTGAAATTTCATCTTTGTGAGGGAGACTGAAGAGAATTTGAATCTCTGAAGTATTGCAGATACATTGTTTAGGATATTTTTTTTCTTTCTGCCTGACCTAGTGAAAAAGCCTCAAATGAATTTTTCCTTTGCTGTTTCCCTGTTGGAAGCAGCCAGTGGAGGAGCTTTACACAGACCTCACTTACAAATGACAGAGTGGCTTGCAGAATTAACACACAATTCATTAAAAAGTGCTCTGCCCTGTATTTAGCATGCAGAAGGGGTGCACCTCAGCAATTGTACATGGGCCCTTTGTGACTCTGGTAATATGCAAGCTACACATGAGCTACCCACCCAAAATACCTCAGGTTAATGTTCTCCATTTCTGGCAACTCAGAAAGACTCAGCCCCTGGCATGCCTGTCCATATACCACAGCTGAGTTCAAAGGGTGTGATGTCTCATATTTTGGGGGCTAGAGCCAATTTTTTGTTATTATGGAGTATTTGTATTAGCTGGGATTTTCATCAGCAGCCAGTCAAGGGCAGAGCACGTCCCCATAGCAACTTCCAAAACAGCACTAACTCAAAAACTTTGTCATTTTTATGTTTCCTGTAGTTTCCCTCTGTGTTCCTGTGTTTAAATCTTGCTGAAGGCTCTTTCCAGGCTCTGAATTAGCTTCTCTCCGGGTGCAAAGCCCAAGCATTGCCAAGGTCTGGCTGCTCAGGGAGGTGGCATCAGCTCCTGGGCAGATGCAGGTACCCCAAGAGAGCAAGTTTTGTTCATGCCAGGCTGGTTGCTGAGGGGGAACTCTGGATGTGCTGGTGTGGAGGCTACTCTGGAAGGCAAAGGGATGCCCAATCACTCCATGTCCATCTCCTGCTCATAAAAGTAATCTCTCTCTTTGGCCTTTCCCATCACCAAAGCATCTCTTCGGGCAGAAAAACGGTTTTGCCTCCATCCATGAACAGTTCAGGTCAAGTTTTGCCTTCAGGCAACCAATGGGAGCAAGTCAGGCACCTCCTGAAGTTGAACTGCTGGTCAAGGCACTCTGGCAGTCATTCTCCCAGCACTGATTCCAGCCAGTCTGAGTAATTCTGAGCAATTCTGTATGTACACAGCAAGTCAGTCAGCTGTAGCTGCAGAAGGAAATCATCTTTGTGCCATTGCTTTCAAGGTCCTGCTACAAAATCTGCTGGTGCTGAGTCATTGGTCACCCAAGAGCAGCAGTAGGCAGAGTGGTCTGATTCTTACACACAGTCCATGCATATTTAACAAATTGCATGTTTCCTGTTATCTGCTAGCAGCTGATAACTAAGTTCTACCATATCTGTCTCTGAAAGAGCATTGCAATAGTTGCAGTGCCAAGCTCCAGCCAAGATCCGGGGAAGGACGAAGCAGCTGGGCTCCAGATATTTCTCTCATGGAAATTGCCTTTTCAGGATTGTGAAACAATCAGCATTTCCACCTGGAAGTCAAAATGCTGGATTTTTCTTCAAAAGGGAAGATGCTAGATATTTAGGAAGGTTAAAGCGGTGATGGGCAGTGTAAAAGTCTCTCTGCAATATCACACAGAGAACCTATGGCTGCAGTTGTTTCACTGTAAGAGCTGAATGGCAAGAGTTTACACTGCTGGTTTTTTCCTTGACTCTGCTGTGAAGTGGCATGTGAGGTGCAAATACCTGAGATCTGACTTTGTGCTCCTTGCTCAGCAGAAACTCCCACAGAAGCAGTGAAACAGGAACACTGCCCTGGCTAAGAATTTTGTGTTGCATTTCAAAATCTTGAGCTTTCAGCTGCTGACTGATTGTGCAGCAGGAACTGTGCAGTTGTCCCCGTGAGAAAGGTGAGCTCTGACACCTCTATTTCCCTTCTTCTGTTTCCACAGAGAAACTTCACAAAGCAAGTTTCTCTGTGGTCTCCATTGCCGTAGATAATGTTTATTTTGACAAGTGTTGGTGCAAGTCAGGTATCAAAATCCTTAATAAAGTCCCGATCAAGCCCATCCTTGGCACATCCTTCTGGAAAGGAAGAATGCAGTAACAACACAAACCCTAGTGCAAATCCCATTCTGGCAAGAGTGGGCACTATTAGGATCACGTCTTCCACAGCAAGGGTTAATATAAAAGCATACATCAGAGCCATCTTTTCAAATTAGTATTTCATTCCTAAGTGCCCTTTAGCTCACTACATCACAGAGCAGAGATGACATTTCTGTCCTTGTAAATGTGCTGCACTCCCCTAATCAGGATGTGTTGTGTTGGTGTTACTGGCTGCTAACACAGCCTGGCCTGCTGCAGCAATCCCATTTGGAATATCTTGGGAATATCTTGCCATCTCTGTGGCCAGCCTAGAGCCTTTCAAACAGGGCTGTATTGATAAGGAAGGACTATCTGCTAAATGTGTCATCTATCAAGCACAGCTGAAATACAACATGTAGCAGGGATTAGAAACAGCTTTTAACTGGACAAGGCACTGTCCGCATGTGCAGACAAAACTCTGTGTTGTGTTGGTTTAAAATCTCATCCATCCCACATCCTCTGTAGCACCAAGGGTAATGTAGCAGATGACTTCATTCCTTTACCATCCCTCACACTTCAGTGCAGCATTTCCTTCACCCTGCTAGGTTTTGGAGCAGTACAGGAAAGCACACAAGTGACACAGGTTAACTTGGACCCTACTCTGATGCAAATACCAGAAGAAAATGGTTTTCAGTGTCTCAGTTGTCCCGGGTGGGTATATAAGAAGTGAATCAACCATTTGTATAAGAAAGGAATCACTGTGTTCAGACCACAAGCCAAGGGAAAGTTCAGTGGCTTGCATTAGGATCTAGAAACAGCTTGGGATCTGGGATGGTGCAGGATGAGGTGAGGTGAGGCCTGTGCATTAGCTGGATTTGTGTGAAAATTAGTGAGCCCACATTGGACTATTTGGCATTTTGCTCATCAGCTGGAGCTTCAGCACTGAGCTCCAGGTACCAGGTCAAGGATGGCTGCAAACAAGGAGCTCTATGGGAAAGCTGTGGTAAAACATCTGCTGCATCTAAGCATCTTTCACCATCTGGAGTTAGACAAGGAAGCTTACAGCTTTCAGGTATGTAAATATGTCCAATTATTGATGTTACAGATGGTTTATGAGTTTCTTGAACAACCTGCCTGAACTTGTTAAATTCTCAGATTCATCTCAATTTTTTAATTAATTCTCTACAGCAACTGGTCTTCAATGCTCTGACCTTTTCCTCCCTCTCTGTTCTCCAGAGAATAAGATAGTGTAGATGTGAGTGGGTAAGAGGACTAAAATAGAAGTCAAAACGCAACAATAAAAAGGAGAAATATGCAGAAAAATATTTTTATATTGAAATGAAAGAAAATACTACAAAGCCAAAGAAGTTTGGTACCACAAATATCTAATAACAATTTCCACGTGCTTGCCATATATGTGCTATCTGCAGCACTCCAGTTTGGCAATAAACAAAATAAATATAAATAGTGACCACAGCAGTCTTTTTGAAACCTGGCAGAGGTACCCAAGAGACCAGAAACTTTAGGGTACAAGGCAAAACTGCTGCAAGTCCATCTCAGTAGTGAAAGATATACAGAGGCTTAAGTGTGGCTTCCTGTTGCAGTAACTTGACTGTCTCAGGTCCCCTGTGATTGCCTTGGAAATATCCACCAGCAGCTTACAGGGCTGACAGGGAATTTGAGCTTGTGTGCTGACATTTCTGAAGGCAGGCAGGGAACACAATAGTAAATGGTTGGCCATTCTGACATGAGTTTACTTGCCAGAGAGGTAGGATTACATCAGCTCAAACCCTCTGGAAAGTGTACTGAGTTCAGGATCTTCTTCAGTCTAACCTAAATGTGCCACATGGGGGAATTAAAAGCCTTGGTATACTCAGATTTTCAAATTGGCTCCATGTGTATTCAAAAATTTGGATTTAGAGCCTGTTATATAGTTTTGATGAAGCAGCCCTGAAATCAGTGAGTCAGTATAGGAAGTTACTTAAGTTTGAATTTAATTTCTATGATGAAGTACAAAAAACCTACAGTTTATTGTTGCTCAGAAATGTATCTTGGTTAAAAGATGACACCCATTCATTTGCCTTCCCATCTTAAATTGTCCAGAAAGATCCTAGGGTGAGACCATAAGCTAGGTCACTGGAGCAATATTTTATGAATGTTTTGCAACAGTACAGGAAGATCATTTCCTCATTGCAGTAGGGGTAGCTGTCTCATCCACTGGTGAGAGCATTTGAATGAGATTCAGAAGATTTGCACTGCACTACAGATAATCTTTGGGAAGTTACCACAGTTCTTTTATAGTGCAAGACAAATGTCCTTTCTATAAGTGCTTTAATAACCCAGCTTGGAAGCAGCAATAAGAGCATCACAGTAAAAAAAGTGTCTGAGCAAGAAGTCAGTAGCTTGATCCTCCCACAGTGCAGTTTCCAGCAATACACTGGGCTGCTGTTTAGCACTGGCTTACAGTGTTATTTAGGAACTGAGCCCAATGCCTGTGTTTGCTCACTTAGTCAGAACAGAGATTTATAGAGCATGTTCTTCCACTAGAGTGAGAGAGTCAAGACTTCCCTACAGACACTGACTCTCCCTGGAGGGTTTCAAATACAAGAACATCCTGACCTTACTCCCTGTCTGACAAAAATACTGCTTGTGGTGCTTTGTTTCCATGACTGTCTTGAGAAATGCTGTTATAAACTCAACATTTCAGGCAGTGTGGATTGCTAAGCCTCTTAATTTTTTTATTATAACAACTGAAAGAGTTCTCCTCTGTATTCTGCATGCCTTCTTCCACAAATAGCCAGAATCCTGAAAACTGTTGTACTTTTCATCAGCAGAGCAAGGATTTTGTCCAAGCTTACACCTGACATTTTGTCACTGGGTCTTTATGGAGGTTACCCCACCCAGATGCTTTAGTAGAGTAAATATGTAAAAACCTTGCTAGCCAAGAAGGTCTATACCTGTTTTGAAGGTGCACAAAAGAAGGTTTCTGCCTTTAGCAGACTAAATATATGGCAAAATTTGTTTTAATTCACATTTTCTGCAAGGTAACTTTTCATCCATCGTCGTTGCAGATTTTAGCTGTGGGTTTTTAGCTGTGGAAATTTCTAAATTCCCAGTATTTTATTTGAAGTACAGTGCTTTTCCAGACCCTCCCTTATTGTAACTATATTTCTAAGAACATGCAAGGAAAGATTGAGCTTTCTCTGAAGTAATTGAATAAATGCCAGGGCCAAGGACAGTTTTATCTGGGGGAGCTCTGATCTGACTAGTCATGGAACCTCCCCAGCAGGGAAAATAGATGACCTGCAAGCCTTCCAGCCCAAACCATTCTATGAGTGTATGATTCTATGGCAATTCCTGTGCATGCCACAATAAAGTACTAAACTAATGTCCATTCATATCTTCTTTGCTTAGATGTAATACATTGGCAGAGGTTCTTCATTCTGGTGAGTACTGGTGAAATTCCACTTTCAGCATCAAAATACCCTCTGATTTCAGCAGGGCCAAGGTGTCATGAGTCTACTTGCATGGGACATGGACTACACATGGACTACACACCTTTGACAGGAGTGAAAATTTCAACAGAATTGCAGTTGTAGGGTAAAGATACAAAGAATTTCCTTTCCATAGATTATTCTAGCATTTCCATAGATTATTCTATTCTTTATAAATAGTTCATAAGTCTCTGGAACTGCTGAGTGGGCTTCCTGTTTTCAACAATCAAGCCTCAGGTCATCCAACTCAGGTTAGTCTTATACTGTAAAGGAAAAAACATCCTTAGCCACCAGCATGGACTTACTAAATTGATGATAAAGCTACTTCTTGGCAGTGTAACCCCTTTTCCACACTAGGAATGAGTGCTACATCTTCCACAATCCACTTCCAGGCTAAGTTCTGTCTTCTTTCTCATCAGGAAAAACCTCCTATAATTCCGACGAAGACAATGAAGCAATTCCAGATTTACCAGGATGCCATGGAGAGCAGATTCTGGTCCTTTGCTTTTGTAGTTGAGGTAAATGAGACCACAGACAATGCCTTCATCATGTAAAGGGAAAACTGGAGTCTAATACTTGCTGGTCTCTAAAGGCTTGGTCTCCTCCTGAAGCAGCAAATACAGGGAGGCTGTGTGAGAATTATATAAAGTGAGCCAATGACTCAGTTCTTGACAGAGTCATCTGTTCATTCTGCACAGCCTAGCTAAGCCCTGTCCCACTTGTGACTCTTTTTTTTATTGATATGAAGTGCTGAGAGACAAAACCTCAATAAGAGACTGCAGAGAACATCAGTAAGGGGCAGAGAACAAACTAGGAAAGAGATGTTTAAAATTTTGAGTGGAGAGGGGAAAATAAAAAGCTTGCCCATGTGCTTGCCCTGGAAATGTGTATAAAAGGAAAATGGCACTGGAAAAATAGACAGTAGATAAAGGAGAGAAAAAAAACCTCTTAAAAGCAAATGAAGAGACTGGAGAAAAAAAATCAGATGTTGTAAAAATTCTATTTGAGCCTATTTTGCCTACTGAACTTTTTTCAACAGTGAGTATGTGAGGCAATCCATATTCTTAAGCAAAGAAGAAAATCATTCCACTGCAATCTAGATAATTTCCCACTCCATTTGATGATATAATGCACTAAGAGCAAACTGCTCTAAATCATAGAGGATAACCTACCAGTCTCACTTTTCAGCAGAAAAGGATAAACTTTGATCTAAACAGTTTCACTCTCAGAATCAATACCTCTTACATCCCCCACTGGATATTCTGTACATACTGCTCTCCTCCCATGTGGAGGTGCTGAGTAAGTTCTTCTCACAGGTGTAATTGTTCCAGCAGGGCTCTGCCTATGCACACCACAGAGCAGTTTCTCCTTTCCAGAGCCCCCCCAAGGCTGTTTCAGTCATGATGGGCATAAGCAAATAAAAGGAAACAGAGATTTTATTAAATTCTCTAGCTGTGCCAAGCAATGGATTTTAACATCATTCTGTCCTTTTCCTGCAGTAGCAAGTTGCTGTTGTAGGGTTTTTTCTCCCCTTTACAGAATGCTAAATCCAGCCAGAAAGCTGTTATGAAAAAATACCCAAGGGAAGTGTGATGGAGGTTTTTCTTCACTGATTTCTCTTCTAACATTGTTTCCTTCCTTCCTCCCCTCTCCACCCTGTGGACTCAATCCTCAGCCTATTGATGTAAAAGGAAAAACCCACACTGACCTCATGTGGCTCTGGATTACGCTCCCATTCCTGAGCCATTTGTTTTTATAAGTGAGTTAACAGGAGCACTGAAATATCCTGTCAGAGGAGTTCTGAAAGTGCTATCCACTGCCCTAATGCCTCGTGTGAGTTTTCAATGGAACTGCATTGTTTGAACCCAAGATAATATTTTACCTTCAATCCACACCATTATGAATTCATTTGACTTTCAGTGTACAGTAATAACAATGAATTTGCTGGATATTGAATGTCACATACCTTTGCCAGTACGGCATTTCATTGTAATGCACGGCAGCATTAGTTTAACGATGCCAGGCTTTTTCCAGAATCCTCTCTCTGCATTTCACACACACACTCCCTTCTTTCTCCAGGAGAACAATAAATACTCCTTAGCATTGCCTAAGAAAAATAAAATCATACTTTGCTTTTGAAAAGAAATGTGATCTATATGCAGGCCTCTAGCGAGCTGAATGCCAAATGCTTCCTGGGACAGTGTGAGTGTGAATATGTGCACAGAGGCTTTTTATAGCCATGAAATGGATGGCCTGGAATGCTAATCAGGGTTTGTTTCATTTTGTTTTGCTTAGCTTTTTGGTTGTTTGGTTTAGTTTGTTATTTTTTACTTAATTCCAGAGTGCAAAATAAAGTAACATTGCTCTTTGGAAAAAAAAAAGATGTGAAATTCATGGCCAAAGCCTACCTCTGTCTCCTGAACAGTTTATCCATAGGAGTTGAACAGGCCACACTGCAAGAGTGTGGTGAGCTGGGCTGCATCCTTCTGCTGGTGCAGTAAGGGGCAGGGGACTGAGAGAGGAGAGGGCTTGCCAAGGGCCACAGCAAGGGGAGGCACATGGTTTTCATCCAGCATTAGGGACAGCCAGTGACAAGGAGTGCCTGCAGCTGCCTGAGACCTCTGACCAAGCCACCACCTTTGTGAAGAGGATGTCATCCTTGAAGTATCTGTGCCAGAGTTCACCCCATCACTTCAGCTGGGGTGATCAGTTGGATATTTTGAGCTGGAGAAATTCACAATTGTGCACCCATCTGGTTTTTATAGTGAGCACATTCCCATGCAAGTGCTATGCTGGATGAGTGAAACCATGCCACTTACCTGCTAACTTTGTGAGGTGGCCAGCTGGTCTCATTTCTACACATTGGTGCTAAAGTCTTCTCAACATTGTCACAAAGTTCCCAGGGTGGCAGCCTGGCACCTCATCCTCAGAAGACAAAATAAGTTGAGTGCAGAGTTGGATTTCTTGACTGCCTGCTGGTTTTATAAGTTATGTAGGAAAAAAAAAAAGGAAAAAAAGGAAAAAACAAGGAAAAAAAAAGAAAAAAGAAAAAAAAAGGAAAAAAGAAAAAAGAAAAAAGAAAGAAGAAAGAAGAAAAAAGAAAAAAAGAACAAAAAAAGAGAGAAATTACACAGAAGTAAATTTTTATTGCAGAAGGAATAGTCATGTAAGTGCATATTTTCCAAGCTGTTTTTGTACAAACTGTGCAGTGTCCATAAATGTCCTTGTAGAAATCCAGGTAAACCTGCTTTGATTAAGTAAGCTATTTTCAAAGCATTATTTGTTGTCATTTTAAGAGGAAAGCTAGTAATATTTCTGATAACAAAGTGAACACTGACATCATCTGAACTGTTAATAATGTAAAGCCCTTTAAAACTTTTGTCTGGCTTTGATTATTTGATTATATGGGAGGACTTTGATTATTGCCCAATGTTTTGCTGAGCTCTACTGAACCACAGATAAATCTATTGTTTCTATAAATGCTCCTTCAGCAAGACAAGAAGAAATACAGAGTGACAAAATATGACAAGGCTTGATTGAGAAAGATCCCTTCCTGGGCATGTGGAAGTCAAAGGAATAAGAGTAGCCTGCAATTAATATGTTTTAATGTGATTTTCTATAACACGAGTGTGCCAGTCTAGCCTTCATTTAAAAGCTCTTGGAGCTACAATTTTTGAAGCTGTCTCTTCAGCTTTATGTTTGCTTGCTTGTATTTTAGTTTTCATCTGAGAGCACACAGGCAGTTTCCAAAGCAAGGTGCCCTTCAGTGTGAAATACAGAATATATTAAACACTGAAATGAGTAAGGCAGCAACTGTAACTATTGCAGCTAACGCTACATCACCCAGATTTGCACAGAAAGAGTTGAATTTACACAATTATTTGCAATGATTTTGCTCCAGAAGACCAATCAGCATTTTGAATGAAAGAGAACCTGGGGGAAAAATTGCTCATCTCAGCTAAAATAATGAAGGCAGTGATCAGATCAGGGACAAGGCAAAATGGATGGCAAAAGCTGCTTGTTAAATATGTAAAATACTTCAAACCTGTACAACAATAGAAAAGAACAGCATCATAAATGTAACACTTTTATGTCACCTTATCTACACAACATTTTTTTTCCCACTTTTCTCCTAGGGTCAATATTTTATCCCTAATCCTGTTGTGGACTTTCAGACAGCTGACTACATAAGGTGGTTTTGGAGAAGGTTGGGTTAGGAATAAGAAAGTCTGAAATCTTTTTTTCTTGTACCTAATAACTGATGTGATATTTGTAAATCCAAACCTCAAACCACACAATGCCCAAGAAAAAATTTCACCATAATTAGATCCTATTGATGAAATGCTGCAGACAAAAGGTCTCTTTGTGGGAGGATGAAATGGGCTTGCCTCAGGTATTTGTTGGCCACTTATTGAAGACATTGATTGATAATTTACCAATCTCTTCATTGCTTTTTGTAGTGCAAATACACCAGTATGTTGGGATATATAAGCAGATAAAAGACAAGTGGAAGAGGCCATGATCAATCCAAGCAGACAAGTGTTCTAACAAAGAATTACAAACAGGTAAGAGATTCCAGACAACATACAAAAGGAGAAGGCTTAGATCAAACCACCTGAATAAACGGGGACTTGAAAGAGTTCAAAGCAAAGCACAGGGGTGTCCCAGGAGGATTTGTGTGTTTTACCTGTCTATTCACACAACTGCCTGTTAGATCAGATCAGGTATTTCTCTTGTAGAGTGCATGCAGTGATAAAGCACAGGCAGGTTTTGATGTGTCAGCATGTCAGTGGAGAGACACTGCTCACATGATGCTGCTCTCACGATGAGCTTTTGTCTCAGGTTCTTCTCTTCTCGGCAGCAGTGACAGAGCAGCAGAACTGCTTGTTTGTACTACCTGGCTAATGCAACCACCAGCTTTGAACCAAACCAGCTCAAAGGATAAGCAAGAGGAGTGCAAAACCAAAGACACTGTTCATAATCATTCCTCAGCTGTATGCAACTCTTCTCTTCCCCAAAGCACTTCAAAGAGCCAGAGCAGGGGCTGTTTCAGGCACTGCTGAAAGCATTATTGCTTAACAGCACATGGCAACTCTGCCTGAGAGCTTCAGGTCAGAGCAGAACACCAGCCCACCCAATTGAAAGTGTGAGGCAGTGCATTCAGCATGCAATGCAAAGAGGATTCCTATCCTTACTCTCTCATGAAAAGTGCAGTTTAATGCTTTGTGAGCACTGGTTACAGAGACTTGAGTTTTACATCTTTGCTGATGGCCCAGAAAGTCAAAACTGTTAACTCCACAACTTAGAGGATGCCCAATTTTATGTTAGAGGAAAGATTAGCCATATCACTTCTAGCAATTTAGGAGTCTTACAGACCCTGAACTTTTACTTATGAGATATGACATGATAACAACTTCAAGTGAGGCAGCTGCTCCTTATAATCAGATGGAATCTGGGCATTAATCTGTAACATTCATCGCTATTTACTTCCTCTTTTAATACAAAATATGAATGCCACACATATTCCATACAGATATCTTCATCAGCTGCCTGAACATACAAACCCAGAGATTTTTCATTTTCCTCAAATACTATGTTATGTTGTGACACTTTAAATCCACAATAAGCTCTCTTAGTTTCCTAGAAAGAAAATCCATCATGAGCTATGTGTCATAATTTCAGTAGCTTACCCTGTGTCCTTTAACACAACTCTTACTCTAGTAATCTGCATTTTGAAGAGGCATATTTAGCCACATGCAGCTTCCAACTTCAGAAATATCTTCATGATATTTCTGTTTAGAGAATCAAAACACTTGTGAGGGGAGATGTGACATTTCTGTTGAGCCCTTTACAGAAGCTGGAAAACACTTAAAGACTCAAGCCAGATTGAAAGGAGATAAATGAAAGCAGGAGTTTGTGTTACTGACATGTTTGAATATTTTCCTGGACTTTGTCCTGTACAATTAAACAAGGTATTTAGGGACATGTCTAAATTAAAATATCTCTAGCTTAACCTCATTTCCTTCCACAGAGTTTATTTCTACAATCTTGCTTGTGCACATTTCCCTTTGTTCTCTTCCTCACTGTTTCTTTTCCTTTTAGGAGCCTTATTTCAAAAAAAAGTTGCCGTGTGCTCACCCAACCTGTGCTTCAGCCCCTGAAGCAGACCGGAAAGTTTTAAATTGCATTCAGAGAGTAAAGTCTGATTAAGTGCTGTGACATCACCCCAGCAGTAATGTCCAATCCCAAATTAAATCTTTGGCTGTTTTGATTTTGTATGTGCATGTTTTCTTTCAGCAGCTAATGACAAGTCTTGGAATATCTGAAACATATCTCCATTTCTCCACTCAGCCACAACCCATAAATAATTATTCTGCATTGGGCCCAGTTTTGCTACCTCCATACCCAAATTTGGTACCTCCTATGTTTTATTACTGATACAGTTATCTGTTTACTGCTGGACTTAAAAGATTTGGCCCACTCAAAATCTCATTTATTCCACTTCTTGGTGAATTTCCATTGTTTCTTGCACAGCTTCCCCTTAACTGCCTGTACAATACAGCCATCCTCCATGGACTAGTCCATAACTTCTGCCAGCTTCTGACATTGCTCTTGTCATATCCAGCAATTTCTCATGTCATGTGCAGCAGTTTTCCCGTTCAGCTGTCTAAATCTCAGTTCAGGCAGCACTTGGGCATCTGCCTGCTGCCCTAACACTTTCCTTGAAAGAGCTGCACCAGCCAAAGATCTGTCTTCTGAATCCCTGTTACCTCTGCCAGTGTGCACAGGGCTCAGTGAAACTCTGTTTGCATACAGCTGCCTAGTTATTTCTTCACGATATTTTGGTACAGTGATCATTTCTTTTTTTAAAAAAAAAAATCCCCATGTTTTGTTAAGTAAACCATCCCAATCCATTAGCAAAAGAAAACCAACTTACCAAAATAAACTCACTTGCAATACTGATATCCCCTACCATATGTACAACTTGATTTAAAGTCTAATAAAACAGAATGCCTTTCAGTCCTTATTCTGTTTTACAGAGCATTTTTCAATTATTTATTTTCTGTTCAGATTGCTGCATTATTTTTGCCTTCAAGCCTCATGCTGTAAGATGAAAAGCAAAGGAATTCACTTTGGCTTCTTCATCATCATTTCAGTTTCCTGCAAATTATATGCACAGGTTTACCCAAAATGGAGCAGTTTGCTCCACAAAGGCAACAGATTTTAACCATCCAGTTCCTCCTGCTTGTAAGATCACACATAATGTGCAGGATTTTGCTGTTTAGAGGCATTTATAGAGAAATTCAGACCTTTTTGTCAACATAGCTATGTCCCACCGTGCTCTGACTCAGTGATTGCTCCAACCTGCACCAAGAGTGGCACCAGGCTCCCTCTCCCCAGGCTTGTGCCAAGTGCCACTTCTACCCCACTGTCACCACTACTCTTGGTCTTTTGCTGTCCCTTCACCCACAAAGCCTCCTCCCAAAACCGAGGCATAGCAGAAATGCCTGAGGCAAGTGGCACCAACAGCTCAGGAGTAAACACCTCCCAGGAAAGGCTGACAACAGCCAGAACCTGACAGAACCTGCCTCTGCTCTGTGCTCTGTCCATTGGACACGACTGGTGTGTACAGAGCAAATCCATGCCAGGCAGCAAGCTAATGACTAAACATGGACAGAAATGTTCTCTAGGCATAGCTGTGGAGGTTAGGGACAGAGAAATCATCTTTAACTCTTTAGTATTTTCTTTGATGA
Organism: Molothrus aeneus; assembly: GCF_037042795.1. NCBI lineage: Eukaryota > Metazoa > Chordata > Aves > Passeriformes > Icteridae > Molothrus > Molothrus aeneus. The sequence continues at coordinate 53,867,767 of NC_089651.1, read as the reverse complement.
GAAGAGTCCCATCCTATCCAAATATTATTATTATTATTATTATTATTATTATTATTATTATTATTATTATTATTATTATTATTATTATTATTGTTGTTGTTGTTGTTGTTGTTGTTGTTGTTGTTGTTGTTATTATTATTATATTTTTACCGTTCAGATGGTGACTTGATTCCTTTCTCTACAAAGCAGGTCCTTGGTATTTGGATATTATTTTTATTTTTATTTTTATTTTTATTTTATTATATTATTATATTTTTACAGTTCAGAAGGAATGACTGAAGTGACTTGATTCCTTTCTCTACAAAGCAGGTCCTTGGTAGCAAGAGTTGGCATTATTAAGAGCAAACCTAGAGAAAAGCAAGTCAATTTCTCCATGTCACTAGTGAAGATTTAGAAAAAAAAGGGAACCCAAAATAATTTATTGTCTTATCAGTGGTTATAACAGCTAAAAACCACTTTGTAACTGGAAAAAAAAATGGGCATAAATGGGGAGAACAACAGCAAAAATGAATGACAGTTTGTCAGTTCTGTGTACAAATGCTGAGGCAGGGAACAGCTCCTATCACCTACCACAAGCTATCACAGAACATTTGATATTCTGCTCCAAGTAATTTTTTGTCAGCAGCTGTCCAGTCACCGTGAAAATTTCTCAATTTTATACCAAGCATTTTATCAGTTCAATATTGCAGTGCATTCTTTCTGAGCTTAACAGCATCAGCAAAATAAAGGATGCAAATAATGTCCCTGATCTAGAAACAGCAGCAGCCAGATAAATCACTGTCCCTTTCCATTTAAAATGAATATTTATGTGTTGAATTTTAAACATCATCTTTCTATCACTTTTCAAGAAATTCATTTCTTTCTCTAACCCAAAATATCTTGAGCTGTGACCGCACAATTATTGGTGTTATAAGGATGATCTCATTTCAAACCACAGGTTGTTTATTTAAGGATGGCCCAGTCATGTCACACAAGCTTCAGCTGGCCAAAGAAGTCACTGTTTTGCCAAGAGATAATAATGCTGACAATATTCTGTTTGCTAGCTGACCTCCATTTATCATTGTGTACCAGTTAAGACTTAAGCTGAAAGCAGGTCCAGGGAAGAGCTTTTAAAACACAACAGAAACCACAGATCTTGCTCTACACTAAAATCAGAAAGAAGATTTAGGTGAAAATGAAATTATTCTAACCCTGCCATGGGGTAATTGCAGAGAGCAGGATATATAAATAATGTGATCTAGATTCATTCCAATGTCCCATCTATTCTACCAATCTTATACACACAGAAATTTTCAGGAGACTTAAAACCAGGTCTTCAGGAAACATGAGCACTGAAATGATCTGAAAGCCACCACCAAGAACATATCCAGTCCTTGAGCATAACAACTGGCTAAGCTATTTGAAACACTTCCTCTCATTTCCATTTTTGTTCTCCTCCTCTGCCATTTATGTATTGATTATTACAATACTGGTATTAAGATCAGAATGACCATAACTTCTGTCATTGTTTTTCCCCCCTTTAACTTCACATAATCAAAATAAAGCAGCAAGTTCCAGGAAATAAAGAAACCTTTGAGGAATTGTGCCTAACCTGGAATGTTCTTTTCCTGCTGTTCTGTCCCTAGGAAAGTGGAAGAAGGCAGCAAAATTATCCAGGAGAGGATTGCCAGTGGAGACAGAGTCCATCAATGCAGCCACAGGAGCTGGAGAGGAAGATGAGGGAGGGGATCTTGGCAGGTGATGTGGGCACAGCCCTCAAGATCTGCACGAGGAGCAGAATTCACTGAGTGGTGACTGAGCCAGGCTGAAACACAAAGGTTACAACACAGTGACTCTGAGCTCAGGGAGCGCTTCCTCTTCAGTTTAATAAAGCATGAATAGCAATAATAACCACTGTACTATTCCTGAGGATTCCACAAAGGATGATGCAGGAGAGCCCATTCATTCTATGGTTCCCCTGCCAAGAAATTTTTAGGGCATCAAAAGAAATGGGAAGTTACTGGGTGAAGTCATGTCTGGTGAGAGGGGAGGAAGCAGGCTGGCACACTGGCAGACTTGCAGGAGACTCTGTGAACTCCCTTGGGTAACCAGGCAATGGTCAAGCCTCTGCCACCTCATTTGAATTCCTGCGCTACCTGAGGCAGCTGCACAATGGAGCCCCTTCCAAAAAGCCTTCTGGTAAAATCACTTGTCCACTGGCAAGTATAACCTCCTTCCTAAAGGAAGATATGGTCCCATTCTAGGTTGATATAAATCAACATCAGGAGATGCTGTTAAAGGAATTTGTATCAGACATGATGTTGCTCCAGGGTTCCCATGCATTTCATTGTACAATCATACTCTTTTATTCTGCAGGTTGCAAATGAATTCATGGCTCTTCCAAATCAATCCATTAAAAACAGCTCCCCTTTGTGGACTGGTACTCAGGTGTGATTCTGGATCTGAGTCAAAGCCAAGCATTGGCTTTGGTGGGAGTTCTTACAGAGAGGAGGTCAAAACAATTGTCTTTCTATGTTGATAAAAGCATTTTGAAATGTTTCACTGTTTGAATCCCTGATTCCCAGGCACAATAATAAATATGTGGTTTGTATAAATTCAAAGAGAATATTTCCATAGAACCTAATAAAATCTTACATAGTTTACAAAACAAAACCCAGGTTGGTTGGAGACAGAAAAATTCCTTTTGGTTACATTTCCAAGAGATTCAGTTTAGCAGGATTAAAATTGCTGCACTGGAATTATTCAAATGGAATTTTTTGGCTTTGCAACAAAGTTGCCTTATCTTTATTTAACTTCCCTGTTTGATCATCTGCGTCCTGTTTTCTGCTTCATTTAAAATTCTGTTCACACCTAATCAGATAACATTAAATTCTGGATTGAAGGTTAATCCAACAAAAGCTTACGTGTGGGGCACTCCATGTGCTGGCATCATTAAGATTTTTTCAGCATTCACATGACATTTTACAGCTGGAAGAGACTTTACAATTTTGCTTTTAATTGTGAAAAATCTCCTTCAGTATTGTCAGCTATGTACAGAATCTGGCAAAGGTTCTTTTGAAATAATGAAATTCAGGCCACTGAGTTTAATACATGTTCCACCAAAAAGATGCATGTCTAAAATGAGGAGAAAAGGTTTCAAAAATTCAGTCAATCACAATTAGAAATCAGAGGTTTAATGCCACAAAAGAAGAATATAGTCTAGTCTTGCACATTTAGAGAGTTTTAAATGGGAAATATATTCTTCCAGATACATGTCCCATAAATACATCCCCATGGAATATCACTGAATTGCACACACTTGAATAATTTATTTAATTAGTCACATGGGAAGTTTATTTCTAAAACTGAGTGCTTTCTTTTCCTTCCATACAAAGGAAGCCATAAATGTTTGTGTGTGTAAATTAGAAATCTACTTTTTCATTGAGGATATTCTTTAAATTTCACTGGAGCTTTTACTACAGCAAACTTCTAGAGCTGCTGGATTCTCTCATACATCCTGCAGCTCTCCCAAGCCCAGTGTAACCAGGAGTGCTGAAACTTCATTTCAAATCCCATATTTCATATCTAGTTCACATGGTTTGAGGAAATTCATAGAAAATGAAACACATAATGACTTTATCTAAAACCTCAAGAAATCAATGGGAAAAAAAATTAACTAGGGAGCCCCTGGGTAGATGTTAGAATCTCACTCTGAGACAGACCTGATCAGAATTTCTCTCTTTCATGGTCATGTCTCATTGCCAGTAGTTTGTAAAGATTGTTCTCCATTAACTTTTACTGTCTTAACATAAACCACATACCCCAACTTGGCCACTTATGGTTTCTTCTATACAGGAGAGAAGGACTTCCAATTCCAAAAGAGATGTCAAAGATTATTAGGGAAAAAAACCTCTTTTCTGGGCATCTGTCCCTTTTCTGGAAAGTTCTTTAGATGTCAAAATTTCAAATGACTATTTTGAGAAGAAGATTTCACCCAGGTCAGACTAGTGCCTAAAGCAAGAAACATTGATTATTTTAGCTATTCAGAGGAAGGAAAAAAAAATAGGAGAGAAAAAGAAGAATCAAAATGTAATAAAACTTGGGTAGAAAAGAAAGAAAATATCATCTTCTTTGTGAGAAAGGAGAAGGTCTCACAGTAACACATATTTTCATGGGAGGCTCCAAGTGTGGTGTTCAGCTCTAGATGGAGGAACCCAGCACTGGGTGCCTGCCTTCTCTTACCTGCAGAGCTGTGCATTTCCTGAAGTAAATACATCTGAAAGACATTTCCTACAGTACATTTTGAAGTTGTTTTCCTTCCCTTAGACTACTTCTAAGAGCTCATGGATTGAGGTTTGATATAATAAAACATAAACCTGGTTGCTACATAATTAACTCAAAATTTAATGAGCAATAAAAGTATCATTATGCTCTTGTAATGCATTAAGCTTATACTCCTGCTTAATCCATTTAAAAGGGCTCTCTAGGTGTTCACTTGGCAAATAACAAAATAAGGCAAGTCAGAAATTACACTTATTAAATGTAAATGTGTATCTTTAGCAATTGATATCTAACGTCATAGGACAAACTTGCCAAAACTTAATTAAATGAATAAATGTGATTATGCACTTAATATCTCCTTAATTACAAAGCTTAATTATCTTTTACATGCCATGCTGTCAGCTCAATGGTTGCCTGTTACCTCACCAAAACAGCTGCAGTGAGCAAAAGTCTTGTCTAAGCTGGGCTCCTGCTGTAGTTGGAATTCTCTGCAATGTGTCACAACCTTAAACTTTACAGAGATTTAATACTTCTTTAACCAGCCACCAGTCTTATTATGGCAGCATGCACATTTTAAAGTTAAATTTGACTATATAATGGAAAAATAAATAATAGTTTAATTTCTATAATATAGACTATGCCATGAGGTCTTTTAGCTTTTGGAAGTATTTGTCACCGTGTTGTGTTTTCATATAGTGGAGGAACAGGAACATTGCAGGAACTTTAACTCATGGATGAAGAAGAAACCTCTTCTTCTCCCAGTACCTCTAGGTGGTGTTACAAGTGTCTCCTTTCAGCAGGAAGACACACTTCAGCTCTAGATCTGGCTCTTTAAGGCCACCATGACATACATGTCCCTTGAGAGTCCCACAAGGGGACAGGACGGCAGGACTGGCAAGCTCTCTCTCCAAAATGCCAGAGATGTTACAGCCAGTCAGGCTCCAGGCCAGCATCACCCAGGGCCAAGGACTGAGCTGCCATGAATCGCCTCCTCCCAGAGCCCAGGGCTCATCAGAGAGACCTACAGAAATGCTCAACAGTTTCCTCCTTTTCTGAAAGGCCAAATGAGATGTTGCAAGAACAAATCTTGTGTCGTGGTAACATCAGAAAACAACAGCAGACCAAAAACCAAGCTCAATTCATACCAATCTTATTTTACTACCTCTAAAAAAGAGTAATACTGAACAAAACATCTCACCTGTTGTAGGGACATCAGCTACAGCTCAAGAGAAGACTTCACCTAAGACAATTGTTTCATTTACAACTTCCAGTGTTCTGTGTTTCAGTGTTTTATGTTCCCCAAATATAAAGTACCAATAACCTGTAATGTTCATAGGATTTTTAGAGAATGCATTTCCAGATAGCCAAACCTGGTTTGCCCTACTCTCACACTGTCCTGCCCCAATAAAACTCAATGGGAATTTATCAGTGGTGTTCACTTCCTAAGTAACCAGAGCTGGGTGTTTTATTTTTATTATTATTGTGTTTCTCCATTACATCTTTATCAGTATATTTTATCCAAATCAAATGCTGAACTACAAATGAAGCCTTTCAACCTTCTCTAAGCAAAGTACTTCAATGAAGTCTTTTGATATTTCCAAATGGATATTTTTAATAAATGTCATTCTTTTGTGCAGAATTTTGCACTTTTCATTCCTTGATTTAGGGCAAAAGAAATGTCAAAATGTTTCTGTTTCTTCTGTAAAAGCAATTCCGAGTTTTGACCAGTTCTATAAACTAGACTAGCCTTCAATTCCATTTTCAATGCAGAATAGGTAAAGGGCACTGAGAATTTGAATTGCACTTTGAAAGACAACTCTGCAATATTTTACTCTCATATCACTGTGACTCATGGTACACAGTAAGGACAGCTCTGAACTTTCAAAACACATCCAGAGAAGTTGTTGTGCTTAAAAAAAACAAAACCAAAACCAAAAACAAAAACAAAACAAAACAAAAAAAAAAAACAACCAAAAAACGAAAAACCCACATATTTTCAGCATACAAGTGCTTGAGAACCATCAAAAGCCTTTCCTGATTGTGTTTTACTATGACTACTGAAAATTATTTATTGCCTCTTTCTCTGTTTTTCCAGGAACCTTTAGAAATTTTCCTCCTACTAAGCTGGCTGTTTTATCTTACATTAAAGGCAAAAGAATCAAAATGCAAAGAAGAGAAGGTTGTCTATTTGTTGCACTACAGTGCATCAGAGATTTGCAGAACTGTTAACAGAGGCCAACAATTAGCAACAAATGCAGGCTCCTTTCAGGAGATTCTCTTTTAAATGCTTTTTTCATTAAGGAGAAAAGAAAGTTTCCAAAGTGTCTCCTGAGTGATATTATGCAGTAGTATCCAGGGATTCTTTTCTTAAACCAGGAATTTGTACAGTGTGCTTTTATACAGCTAAGTTGTGCATTTGCATTCTAAAAATTTTATTCTTAAAGAAGAATCCTTGAAAAACTGCCACAAAATAGAATTAAAATCTGTCAAGACTGATCACAATTTACACTGGACATTTTATATCATTTTATAGTAGATAAGGGACTTACCAGCAGAGTTAAAGTACATTTGCGCTTGGTTCAAGTGTTATAAATGTGAAGGTTATGTATGGATTCTTAGCAATATTGAAGTCGGGTTGTGTGTTGACTACTGACACTGCATTCATAAACCCTGTGGGCACAGCCTGTTAGGTCAGTGCATCCTCACTGTTACTTAGCTACTGCATCACTGAAGGGAGATTTAGCCAGGTTGTAATTCTGGACAGAATTTGACTCCCAGAAGGAGAAAATTAGTCAATTGAAACTAAATCCTGAAGATTCAAATGATATTTGTCTCTGAAAACTGCTCAAGATGGTGAAAGCTTTGGCTTGGGGATCCCCTTATGTGTGAAGGAAAATACATGACAGCTTCTCTGCTAACTTTTCTTGGGTACTAAATACTGCCCATATTGAAATCCCTTTTCTGTTATTCTGTATGGAGCTCTTCAGCTGAGGTCCTTGTCATGCATTTTTGTTGTACCTTTGGGATTTGATGTGCTGTGCTCTGCAAGGAAACATAAACTGAGGGAAAACCTTTTATTTCACTTCTGTCTCAGCTGAATTCAATGAGATTCCACTATAAGGAAAAGCTGGCTAAGGATAAAATCAGGCATGGTCTTTTGGGTCTCTACAAGGTACCTCCTGAACCCTGTGCTATGGACAAGGATGCCCAGCAGGGATGGGTAAGGAGAAAGACAGCATCACAAAGGGTGCCTTGACCCTTTTCCCAAACACCTTCATGGTCAGGGAAATGCAGTTATGGTTCCCCATTCCCCATAGATTGTACTGTCAGTGTCCAGCCACTGATGCACTTTGGATTTTTCAGCCTTGGAGTATTTGTTTTATAGATCTTGGTCACAGAAAGATATTAGTACGTGGCTTGGATTCATAGGTCCTGATAAATGTACCCCAGCATATACCTTCAGTGCCACAGGCACTAAAGGTCCCTCTGCTCCCCCTTGGTTCTCTCAAACACCCTGGAGCTACTCCTGCCACACACAAATAATTGTTTCCAAACCAGTGTATGAAAAAGAAAAAAATTTCACATTGACAAGCACAGAATTTACCAAGTGACCTGACTTTTGAGTTATAAAAAGGGTGTAGTTCTGTCCTATTTTCTACTTCCCTTCTCAGATTTATGCATTATGTCTTCTCCCAATTTAAAGCCGCAAAAAAGTCTTTGTGAACCCCAGAAAGTGGCTTGTGCTGCATTAGTTTTCCATACAATGTCCACAAGACCTCAGGATCCCTCAAATACTTATACAAGATTTATAGATGGTAGCTAAGAAAAGCAGACTTAAGAGGTTAAATTTACTTTATCTATGGACCAATATTGAGACTTTCCAAGCTGAAGCAAAGCTGATGCTCTCTGTTGTCCTAGCAATGAATATTTTGGCTGGGAGTGGAAGGATGTTCAGGAGATGACTGGGGTCTCAGGGAGCAAGAGCTTAATTCTAAACTCATCTGCAAGTGAATCAAACTAGTGTCTCAGCTTACCATTTCCAAAAATTGAAAATGGTACTTCTCTTCCCCAAATGACATTCAGAGGATAATTTCACCAATGTTATGAAATGCTCATGTAGACTTTAATGAAAATCCTAGAATATAAACATATCCCCAAGCTATGACCAAAACTAAACAAAAAAAAAGTATAATTAGGAAAAAATTACCTTACTTGGAAATTAACTGTGATTTCATTTTTTACACATGACCCATTTATTCAAAACAGAGGAATCCACTATGGAAAGAGAAATATAGCAGGTGAAATTTTAATCAAGCTGTCAAGCTTCATTTTAATTCTCAGGCAGTCTACGTGGAGGACAGAAAGGCAGAGGAAACATTAAAACCGATTCTCCTAAAGAGATGGAGAGACAGAGAGCAACAAGCTGTGCTGATATATTAATCATCTATTTATAATATGTAATCTTTTCAACTTCTGTCATGTTAAAATCAACAAAGAATTTAGCTGAAGACAGCCATAAAATGAACTGATTACAGCTTGTGCATAGCAGTGATGAAAGAGCAGATACACAGAGCTATGCAAATGTGCAATGGAACATGACAGGGAGCACAGCCAGTGAGAGAGCACACGGTAATTGCTGGGCTCTGCAGCTCTCCAGCCAAAACGCCCCTCTGATCATTCCTTTGTTCTCTAACTGGCACATTTTTGGCAAGTAGGAGGGAGGGGGAGGAAGCAAGCTGAGAGTGAACTCGTGAAAGAAAGCTGCTGCAAATGTGTGGAGTGCCAGAGCAATGGAAGGGCTTCAAAGAACCTCCAAGGCCAGTCCATTCCTCCCAGCAACTGGGAGGAATCATGTCCAATAAACTCATGCAGACAGTGCTTAAAGGCTGACATTTGTCCTTCTAATTCCACTGGAAATCCTTCATTGAGGCAACTGAGTGAAATGCAGCCCACTGGATCTAATACGGGAAGATCCCTCACTGCCCTGGAACTGCCTGGGGTCAGGACCAAGAGCTTTCAGCTCTCTGGGTAGCAAATAAGACAGATCATTTAATGCACACGTTTGCATGCATAGTTGCTTAAAGGAGCATGTTAGCAGTTTCATGAAACCCCAGTAGACCCAAGGCAGTGGGGTAAGTCACTTTGGAAAACTAAAGCCTGAATCCAAAAGAGAAGCTTCAAATTATCACTCTCCTCTCTGTTTTGTGCCGTTTCCCAAGTATTACAGCTACACCTGTAACAGAATTTTACTATAATTTAGTTCAACAGAAGTTAGAAACTGGTCTTTGTGTGCAAGAATGGGGTCTTGTCAGTGAGGCATCACCTTCCTTCACCATCCCCTCTTAGCTTCCCCTCCTGCCTTGGGTCCATATCTGGTCCCAGGTCCATGCTCCTTGTTTGTCATGATCGCCTCACCCTTCTCTGTTCAGTATTAAGCATCTAACCAGCATGGGAACTGAAGGGAGCAAAATGAAATACTGGTCTGATATCACAACACAGTACATCCCTAACTTAGCTCCACGCAATCAAAAATTGTTACTGCCTCAGTAACCTCATTGTGTACAGCTAGGCCCAGCATAAATTACCAGTGATTTGCAACTTGGATAAGTAAACATTAAATGTGTGTCAGGGCCTCTCAGAATTATAGAACCATCATTTTGGCTGGATAAGACATTTAAAATCATCAGGTCCAGCCATTAACCCAGCACTGCTATATCTACCACTAAACCATGTCTCTAAGCGCCCTCTCTACACATCTCTTAATTATCTCCAGGGATGGTGACTTCAGCACTTCCCTGGGCAGCCTGTTCCAATGTTTGACAACTCTTAAGGTGAAGATATGTTTTGTAATATCAAATCTAAAGCTCCCCTGGCACAGCCTGAGGCCATTTCTCCTGGTTCCATCGCTTGTTACTTGGGAAAAGATACTGACCCTCAAATGACTGCTGCCTCCTTTCAGGGAGTTGTAGGGAGTCATAAGGTCCCCTCTGAGTCCCCTTTTCTCCAGACTAAACACCCCCACCTCCCTCAGCTGCTTCTCCAGACCCTCCACCAGCTCTGGTCCCCTCTCTGGACACATTCCAGCACCTCAATATTCTTCCTGAACTGAGGAGCCCAGAACTGGGCACAGCACAGGAGCTGTGGCTTCACCAGTGTGGAGAGCAGAAGGAAGATCAGGTTGCAAACCATAGGCTGTATTTATACCTGACTGTTTTTATAGTTCCTTCACATTCACTCTTCTTCAGTGCTTGATTCTCTATTTATTGTGAGGTGTCTATTGCACATTGCAGTTGTGAGACTTCTGTACTGTGTTCAGTATGCACATTTTGGTATATATTTTTTTAAGATTTGCTCAGGATTTGCTTATCTTTTGTTCCTTCCATTTTCCAGTGGCTCTAGTGTAGTCAGGCACTCCTGACCATGCTTTTGGAACATCAGCTAAACCAGTGCAATGGGGCCAGCCTCATGTTCAAGGGTCAGCTTCACTCGAAGAAATTAGTCACAGATTTAACTCTATGAAGTCAAAAGTAGGGAATTAACGTCAGTATAACTCATTTTTCCTCCAGCATAAAGCTGAGCATGTACCCCATGCTTTGGTAGATGGGAAATTTTAGAGGTTTGCTCAGTAGGGGAAGGTTATTGATTTCTGGGATGAAGGGAATTTTTTTAAGGTTAGGGGGAAAATAATATTTCCAGATTGAAAGGATAAATTATTAATTTTTTTGTATTCAGAAATCTCTGGGACTTTTTTAGCTTTAAGACAAAAAGTTCTATAGGACAAAGCTAGAGAGTTCTGTTCCTTTGGGACATCCTGAATAAAAGCAGTTGTGTGTTTCTGCTGCTGTATTTTGCACCCCATCTGGTAGAGTCAGATATCAAACCCAGACTGCCTTTGATTTCAGTGGGAGAAAGTAAGAAGAAAATAGCCTTTGGCAGAGAAGTCAGATGTGTAACTTCTTAAATATTTCCCAGAAATATAAGGCAGAGAATTTCACACCTCCTAGAGAAGGGATGTGAGCTGAGATTTGTGTATCCCAGATAGATGCTATAATCTCTACCTTACAGACAAACATGGTGATGGGTGACCAGAAACTGCTTTTAGGGTGATAATTCTTAATTTTTTTTTAAATACACTTTAACCGATACATTTTTAATTTTTTTTTGTGAATAAATATGACCAAAAAAAAGTCATAATGTCGTGAGCAACTTTTAGTGAAATATAAAAATTCATAACCTTAAGAGTTCAAGAGTTGTTTTTTCAAATGTTGAAAGCACCACAATATATTATCTGGATTCACTACTATGTAAATACATATGTATCACCTTGTTTATTTCTTTGGTTTCTTTTTTTCTAAATAAATTCCTGTATCTATGAGGAGAATTGAAAGGACTTCTGTATTCCTTTGCTGTAACCTGAAAGAATAAATCAATTCCTAGTTTCCCCTAATTCAGGAAATAAATATCTCTTTCACAAAAATATATTTCTTTTCCACCCAAAACCTATGTTTTTCCAGCATTTCCACTCTAGACAGATGGAAACAGGGCTCATGTTGCTGCCAGAGGCATCTGCTAGAGGGCTACACTTGGGGTGCAGAACTCAGCTGTTCTGAAATAAAAGATTATTACATCAACCCAGTGGATTACATCAACCCAGTGGATAACCTGTAATTGCCTGCTTTATTTCAGCTGGAAATTTTTATGTCATGATCCTGTCTTCCTATTAGTTTATTACAAATAACCCTTTGTTAGACAAACATCAAATTAAGGTGATGTGAAAGAAAGTGATCAATAACTTTCTGCCTAATTCATTTGGTTCAAACTCTTTTCTCCCAAGCCTTTTCAGGCACCGCAAGTCACTCCAAGCAGTATCTGCTGAGAACAGCCTTTTACCAAACTTGACTAATCTGACTACTTAATTTTAAGGTGCTCACCTGCAAGTTAGCTCACAGCACATAGAGGGGGCCCAGTGTGAGCTGAGAGTTAATCTTGCATTAGCAGATGTCCACTGCTGGCGCTACCCAGAGAAAGGAGACTGAAATATGGCACAAGCAGATTATCAGAGTGGCTCTAAGTGTCTGGGGCCAAGGCTGCTTAAGGACTCATGTTCAGCCTGTGTCCAAACTCCTGCACTTTCCTGCATCCTTCACATGCTGCTGTTTAACTTTCTTCCTTAGGGGAGGATTTTTCCAGTGCATGGCTTGCAGATGCTTTTCCACTTCTAAACTCCTTCCCTGTGCAGGGTTTTGGTTTTTCTCACTATTGACATTTCCATGCTTTCAGGGCTGGCCATACAAGATTTGCAGTGTGGGATCAGATGAATTGCCAGTCTTATCAGCATCCTGATTCCTGAAGGAATGAGGTGCACTGGGCAGTAACTCAATAATCTCAGAGAAGAAGGGTTGTGTGTTTTGTTCTTTAGGGTGGAAAGCAGGGAAGCTGTAAACTTTCTCTCCTCCTGATAGTGCCTGACAAACTTGATTCATGTGGATCACATTGATTTTTATCTTATGACAGGTTTTGGTTTCATACAAACATATATCGTTCCTTGTGGGGTTTTTCTTGTTTGTTTGGGTTTTAGTTTGGTTTATTTTTTGTTTTGTATTTAATTTGACTTTAACAAAATGAAACGCAGAAAAGGGGCACACAGGCATGTCCTTGAAGATCTGAAAGCTCTTTGAAGTAATTTGGCTTTGCATGTTAACAAGGCTCAGCTGTGAAGGCAATAGCAAGTAAACAGAAAGCAGTAATATCTTGAATGACTGTCTAGAGGGGAAGTACTTGCACCAAGGTAAACCAAGCATCTACCACACAACTCTAAATTCATCCATTTCCCTCTCCTGATATTAATATCTGAATCTCAAAGGCTTTCCCCCAGCCTTTAGTCCTTCTTGATTTTCACATTTGTTTAAAAGCTACTTTTCTGAATAGACTTTCTGTTTCTCATTTTGTTATAAAAAATTAAAATAAGTACAGACCTTTGAGGAATGAGTAAACTGTTATTAGATATAAGTAGAAAACAAATAGGTTGTTGTAATAATAACTGCTTATAGAGAGCAGCTTGCCTAAGTATGCAATAGGAAATTAAAGATAACAAGATTGTTTGATTGCAACTGACTTCAAAACTGACATCTGAAGAAAAGGAATCTTCATCAACCTACATGATAACCAAATCACACCTTCATTCCTTCACCTTCAAGTGCTTATCAGCCTATTAAATCACCATGAGAAGGTTATAGATTGCAGAATTGCCATGTTACTTCACAGTATTTTTGACCATTTCTCCTAAACCTGGGAGTTAGCATTTTATGGGATTCCAGTGTGTGTGACTTTCACTTCTGTGAAAAGGCTTAAGGCCATGGGTTGTGTGGTGGTTTGACCTGGGCTGGATGCCAGGTGCTGCTCCATCACTCCCCTGCTCAACAGGACAGGAGACAACAAAAGCTCATGAACAGAGATAAGGATGGGGAAGAGATAACTCACCATTCATTTTTCATCACGGGCAAAACAGACTCTGAGAAAATAATTGAATTTATTACTAACCAATATCAGAGAAGGATTATGAGAAGTAAAAACAATCCTAAAAAACACCTCCTCACTACTCTTTCCTCCTTCCCAGTCTTAACTTTATTTCTAGTTCTCTACCTCCTGCCTCTCCCTGCCCTGAGCAAGTGGAGGCAGAGAGGAAGGAATGGGGGTTATGGTCACTTCATCTCATGTTCTCTCTGGTGCTGTTCCCTCCTCAGGGTGAGAAGCCCTTTCCCTGTGCAGCAGGATGTTCTGCCTGGAATGTTACTCACACATTGTCCTCTTTTCGAGGCTATCAGTGGTGGGATGAGAGAGTCTGTGTCAGGCTGGTTTGGTGTTGAATTATGCCTAAACCAGTCTGACTCATTAATCCCAAACTTAAACATCCTGCTAGTGAGGTAAAGATGTGGCAGATAGGGTAAAATATCCTGATATAAAAATGCCCAGATGACACAGCTGACCTGGAGATATGTGATTGACATCAATCTTGATAAAAGTCCAGTCCCCCAGACCCACTTTCAAATCAGGCCCTTCTAAAATATCCCTTCTTGGAGTGTGCATGAAGATGCCTGCCTTGGCTGGGGATGTTCCTCTTCCTCCAGGCCCCTCTGGTGACCATCTCTGATCTCCTCAGCCTTAGCAGCAGCTCCTGAAGCTGCCTGGCATAGACCCTGTTGGACAAGGGGAAAGTTCCAGCACCTTCTCACAGAAGCCCCCCCTGTAGCCCCTTCACTACCAGAATCTGAAATAGAATTTGTGTTTTGACACCAAATTCAGATTTCAAGGGGGAAAAAATCTCCACTAAGCAGTCAGAAACCACACATTGTTAGCTGCATAATACAGTCTTCATAAAGAAGATGGGGTGCACCTTCTGCTTTAAATTTGCTTGATATGGGTGTGTTGAGGGACAGTCTATAATCCCTTTAGTGTACAAGACTGGTTAAGGCACTCACCCAGGAAAAGGGAGATGAACATTTTAAACTCTTCCATCTTATCTTTTGAAGAAAGATGTCAGTAGCACCAGATTAGTCATGGGAAAGAATATGATTTCTCCAGGTCAAGCAAACAATAGGGACAGAAATAAGCCTATTTTGAACTTTTGTGTTTAAGAAAGTGAATTTAAAAAAATCCAAACAGTTTTCTTGTTTCAGTTTCCCTTTCCCAGCTGAGCATCTCAGCTGTGAGCAGATTCCTTCTTCTTTGTTCTCCAAACCAGGAAAGGCTTTCCAAGATAAAAGTGAGTAATCATTGGTACTGGCACCATGCTCCAGGTCATGAGCACAGGAGGATGATCTGGAGAGCTCTGAAGTCAGCCCATGCCCTGCAGGGTCTGCTCAGGTAGGTCTCCCCCAGCTCCTCAGGCTCAGGAGTGCAAGTTGTGAGTGACTGTCACACGCTGCTGGCTGCCTTCAGCCGTGAGAGAGCCAGATAAGCCAGATCTGAACGTACCCTGCAGGCACCATTCCTCTTCATTTTGTTATTGCTTCTACTTCTAAGTGCATATCATTAAGCACTGAGTCTCCAGAGAGCTGTAGTTAGTATTTCTATTTTTTTTTTCTTTAAATCAAATTATCTCCTAACTGCTGTATCATGAAATTACAGAGCGCCACAAAATAGAGAGGTAGTTTGTGCAATAGACATTTTTAAGAAAGAAAAAGGATTAAGGAAGAAGTAGAGCTGCAATCATTTCCATCCACCTAATGATGGTGTTGTGCTTTCCCAAGGGCCCTTGTCACCTGTTCTAATTCACTAACTCTGACACTTTGTGTGCAACCACAAACAACTAAAATCAATGGGAAATGGAAATGTCCTGACAAGGCCAAATTGAGCCCACCTAGGCTGTCAATGATTTCTTCACCCTTATTAATGTTGTGTGAATGTTCCTGGGTGTACCATGGTCAATCACACAAAAGCAGGGCAATGCAGAGCAATGCAGTGTGCCTGGTCTCCAATGCAGAGCCCTGGAGTCTGGCATCCTGCAGCGCATCAGGGGAGCAAAGGACCTGGGAATGGGAGCTAATCCATGCTAATGCTAATAAAAAGAATTAATAATTTTAATAGCTAATAATTATTAATTCTAAGAAATATTTTAAGAATTAAAGCATGTAAAACTTTAATGCTATTTATGATCCCATATCAAGAGCTTGGCTGCAGAGACTGTGTTGCCATTCAAGATGTCATTGAAGACATGGGAGTACCTTGTGCATTATTTGTAAACAACCAGCTAGCCTCTCTCTTTGCACCCTACTCCAAATATTCATTTAAAACTACTTTAACTTTTCATTGTAGTCCTTTAATGTGCTGTTATTGTACGTAGGGATTTTATGAGAATCCACAACAGAAGCGGGTATTCCTCACTTTATATTATTCAGGTAAGTCTCAAGCCCTGTGAAATATAGTCATTTAGGAAGGTAGGCCTTGGGTCTCCTCTTTATTGTGCCAAATGGAATCTCCATAGTCATATTTTGGAAAATCTAAAACTTACTAATTTGCCTTTTAGATTTTTCCTAATTAAAAAATAATATGTTTTAAAAATCAGCTCTTTTACACTTCTCTAATTAAATTTCCACAGGATATTTTTTGGTGGGAGAATTCAATTAGGTTTTAATTTTAGTAATCAAAAAAGCATTGGTGCTTTGAGTATTTGATTTTTAATTTAAAAATTTGACATGGCATTCCAATTAAAATGTTCAACAGTTGCATTGTAGCATAAAAAGTCTATTACATCTGGTAATCAGGATAATCCAATGACCATAAAAAATGCAAACAGTATTTCAAGCACCCTCAGGTAATAACCATATTTAGCAAAGACTAAATACTTCAATTACAGCTGCCTATAGCAGCTCTAATCACTCAGAACCCATGGCAGCAAGTGGAAGCAACTTTTTACCTATCTCACCTTTGGATAAGGTTATACCTTGAAAATGCCACCAGAATTTAGGTCCAGCAATATAACCAAACCTGCCAGAAGCAGCATCAAAAAGGAGGTGTTGACTCTGCTTCTCGTTCCTGCAAGCTCAAATAAACCCACAAAAAATAAGAAACCATATCCATGCTAATAGGATGAATTTATAATTTTCAAGCTAATAATTATTAATTCTAAGAAATATTTTAAGAATTACAGCACCTACATGTAAAAATTGAATGCTATTTATGATCCCACAGCAAGAAGTGCACAACATATCAGACAACTGAAATACAGAAGCTTGAATGTGCCAAATCCACAAAATGAAGAAGGCAAACAGATCATGTAGAGTCAAAGTGAGTTTGGAATACAAAAATACTGTTTCAGTTTTCAGCAAGGGGATCATTTATATAAAAAATAAACCAGTACCTTGCCAGTGCCTAGAACAGGCTGGGCTTATCACAATTGTATACAAAGCAACCCAAGGAATATTTTGGTCCCCAGGGCCTCAGTCATTGTCATAATGGATCACAATTGGCTCCATCTAGTCTAGTGACCTGCCTCTGACAGTGACAAATGCCACTGAAAGAATCCAATATTGTCATTGCTCCCAACAAATGTATGGCATTTTAGAAGAATTGTATCTGTCTGTCTTGGCTTTCGTTTGTCCTCCATCACCAAACAACATAATGTTCCTGTGTTAAATTTTTTCCATTTTCCTTTAAATGTCAACTTCCCCATGTACTTCTCATCAATCACATGATTATTACACTTTCATTTTGTAGCTCCTGTGTTGCATGTGACACTGCATGGCACAGACAGCAAGGCACGAGGTCAGGTGCACCTGCATGCTTAAACACGTGCTATGGTGCAGTGGGGAAAAAACACAGCCAAAACACTTCTCAAGATGATCCATTTTTGTTCTTTTTTTATAAAGACTGCTATCATGCACTGAGAAGGGAACTGTGATTCAAATCATGTCAACAGCTGAATTCAGAATCTAACCTTGTACCCACACAGGATGATGTTAAGATGGTGCCTGCTGTGGGTGTGCATGACTTTGCTGAAGACTCTGAAGAGGCAGCTGAGAAAAGGTGTTAGATTAGCTCTTTGGTGGTTAATAGAGGAAATTCAAAAGAAAAAAAAAAAAAAGAGGAGTTAAGATGAAAATAATAGAAAACACAGAGCCTAGTGAGATTTCTGGTCTGCTGTTCTCTGCAAAACAGTGAACACCACAGGGGCAAACTTGGGGAAATGAAGAGAAGCAATGATAGCAAGAAGGCAAATTTTACTTTTTTCAGGTCTAAAAACTATTTGAATTGAAGAGGGGAAGGTTTTCAGGAAAGCAAATAAATCCAAAGACTGAAAAGGTATGAGACAAGAATAAATGGAATTTTAATTAAAATAAATATGACATGAATCTTAATGAGGTGGTCACTGATGAGGTGGTCACCCAAGGACAAACAGGCTCAGTGCTTTCCTGGGAGTGCCCAAAGACTGGGATAGTACCTGGAGTCAGTCCATTTACAGCAAGGTGGAGCATTTCTAGGGAATGAGAGTCCTTGTCCCTTGCATCACCCTTGCATCACACTGCTGCTGCTCAGGAGGGATGGGAGGACAAGGCAAACAGGCTGCAGAGCGATCAGTGCTGAGAGCCCAGGAGCCCCCAGGTGTCACCAAGCCCAGGTGACAATGAGCACACACTGCAGCTCACACCAGTGACCACAGGTCACCCCTGCCAGCACAGCCCAGTGTGGATCCACCAGAGATGCCAGCAGGGAGGGCTGGCAGGAATGAGAGCTGAGAGGAAATGTCTGTGTCCAAAACCTGCTGTGGGATACCTGCCACAGGGCTTCTAGAGGGATGCACTGCCTGAGTGTCCCCCACATTTCATACACCAGGGCCTGTTTCTACTTATTACAACCACAGCTGTCATGGGGGGGAAAGGCTAAAGCCCACCCAGCCCCTGGTCTTGGCACCTGAGAAAGCTCCATCAGAATTAACAATCCATATTATGCTGGAGGAGCAGCTCTGTTTCTCTGCTCTCACACACTCTCTGTAGCAGACAGAAAAAAAGAGCAGCTGGCATTTTAAGGAGTGAATATGAAAAGGGATAAGCTTAAAAGTCTAACTCGAAATTTAATACCAAAGAAGAAAAAAACCACCAAGAAGATTAAACAAAAGTTGAAAACAGGCTTAGAAATAAAGGAGCAAGCAAAGGAGTCATTTACAAACCAAATGAAGAGGGGAATAGATAAGATAAATTCTGAATATTAATAAGCAATCAGAAATAGGGGGGGGAAAGAGAAGCTAAAATAGGTCTATTTTACCACAGGCAAAATAATGTACAATGTTTCAATCTCCTCAGTAAAATTATAGAATAAAAAGGAACCTTAATAAAATATCAGTGTGTAAATCTCTCTCCAAACCACCCACATGCTGACTACTGGTGGAGATAAACAGATACAATAACAGGTAGAAGGCAAAATGCTACTGCCACAAATGCAGTCAGGTTGATTGCTTTTCTGTGGACAGTAGAGAGGGTATTTTAATAAACACAAACCAGGAAAATTAGTGCAGCGGAGCTGACCAGCAGAGCAATTTTCAAGAAAGTGAGATTACACTGTGCACAACTCAGACCCTGAGGGGTTGGATATGTGTAGAGAAGATGCTAAATAGGCTTGCTGAAGTGTTTTGATATTTCCAGTCAGGAAACTCTCCGTTTGCTGATGGCACAGAAGGGTGGTTGATGCATTCAGGGTCCAGCCTAAAAAAGCCACACTTTCCTACATAATTATAGCAGAGAGATGCCTAAGAGAGAATGGGACCCAAAAATATTTTTTTCCCCTTTCATAATTTTGTTCGGGTTGGGTTACATTATTTAAGGGTGTCCTGGGGACTTTTGGGGCCTCTGGGTAGTTCCTGCTGTAAACAACGTTTCTCTCTTTGGTTCCAGGGCTGGAGCAAACCTAGAGCTTCATGTGTAAACTCCTCATGAGGCATTCTGCAGCTCTGCTTGTTATATCCTCGGGGCACCATATACACTAATAAGGGAGAGCAAGAGAAGGACCTGTGTGGAAAGGCTTTGATGTCTTGTGCCCAGACTCCACGTACAATCTGATATGTTAATCATGGCATTAGTCATTATGAAGTGAGGGAAAAAAAAAATTATTTCTACTCTAATGAATATATAGCTTCCTTGGAAGTGGTTGCACAGTCCAGGCTTTTCTCCTGGCTCCCTCAGTCCTATCAGAGCCATGCTGCTGTAATTTGTCTCACTGGACAGCCTGCTTTTTCCTCACACTGGGAAATGAGGACTCTCCCTCCTCTGCTGGCAGAACAGCACTCTGGAAATAAAAAGTGCTGTCAAAGGCTGCTGGCATCTTAAGTTCAAAGATTCTCCTACTGTAAAAAAAATTCCCAGGATTTCTCATTGCCAGCATATCCCTGTCTAGTGCCCTGCAACTTGTCAGGGACCAGGGCAAAGCTTTGAACTTCAGCCTTCCTCTCCCGAGCACAGCTTCTGCAGCCTGAACTGAATGAGAGATGACACTGGCTCTGCTTTTTTTCTCTTGCTGCTTTCCAAAAATAATTCTCATGAAAGGTCATGGGTGAATGTCTAGGAGAAAATACTGCCCAGATCTGCAGTGAAATTTTCCCAGCTTCTGGCAGCCAAAGTCTGGCCCTGGTCAGCTCTGGTGTCCCCCCAGTCCTGGACAGGCCTGAGACTTTCTGGTGTTCAAGGGTGTCCCTGTGCTCCCACTGAGAAGTTTAGTCATTTTTGTCCCCTCTGGAATCCTTTTAGCTAACGTAAGAAACAGAATAATCAGGACTCATGAAGGTGTCATCCAGGGCCTGAGAGTTCACATGTTCAGATGGCTTCTCCCTAAATATTGAAAAGCATCCTATATTAGTTTCTTGTAGAACAAGCAATACAAGATAAGTAACACAGAAAATAATCCTGCAGAGGATAAGGGACCAATCACCATATACTGCGTACTGAAAAAGAAATATTTTCATTCTTTTTATCATCCTGAAATTGTCTTTTGAAGACTTCAGCTCCAAAGAGACACTGCCTTCTTGCTCAAGGGAATTTCAAATTAGCAGTCAGTTAAACTCTAAGAGCTGTTTCTCCTGGGAATAAACATTTGTTTTGTTTATCTCCAGCCAGCAGCTAATAGCACAATAATGATCCAATCCCCAGATCCCTTTGGCTGGAAACTGATACCTTAATCTCTGTATTGCAAGTCTTATCAGCCTTTGCTCCTATGCAGTTTGAACATTTCCTTTGTATACTTCATGCCCCCTGCAACGAAAGACTGTCACAGATTCTGGTTATCTTTACCATGAGTTACCTTTCCCTGACCCCGTTCGCTGCTTTCTCACAAATATCACCTTTGAACTCTTTTCTTCTGGCCCCTGTACGGCTGTTACTGAAGCCCAGCGTTACTGTTAATTTTGCTTAACTTTCTCTTTCTTGCTATTCACTATCCCAGTGGAATGGCTTTATGTTTGAGTCAATGCTCAAGACAAACCAGTCCTGCTCTTACCCTGCCTTCACCCAGCTGCAATCAACAGAAACGTGTAAAGCAAGCACAAAGTGGACATTTCTTTGGAATCTCCAAGCACATGGAACTCCCCCATATTACTGATTAGATCCAATGGAACCTCAATTAAAGAGAAAATTGATACTCCGAGGGTGGCCTGCTGGCATCCCTAGGTGGTACCATTTCTTTAGATTAGCAGTCCAGACATATTGGGTAAGGATCCAGTATGTTCTAGTCACATTTAGGGAATCCTTAGCAGAACTGAAGCAAAATTAAGCTTTCTTTCAAAGTTTACTCATCACCCCATCACATGTATCAAAGCATGGAAGTAATACTGTGAAACAGTGAAAGCTCACACAAAGAAAAAGTACTATATAATAGTATTTTTAAATAATAATATAGTATTTTAAATACTATAGAAATAAATATATCATAATAATAAATATAGTATTTTTAAACAATAGTATTTAAATTAATACTATATATATATATAAAAATTTTTAATTTGAAATTTTAAAATTAATACATCTATTAGAAAATATCTCCCATTCTTCCCTCCATACATACCTAATACTTATTTATCCTATGCATCTTACACAGCTTTAACACTACCTTTCTACAGAAAAGTCTGTTACAGGGAACATCCTTCTCTCATCTATCCTCCTTCTGCTCTCTCAGATGTTGCAGGTGTTTCATCTGGTAACATGATGCATAAAGGATAAAAAACATGAGATAAGACAATAACATAAAATAATAACATTATTTTTCCTTCCTCAAGATACCTCACCAGTTTGTTTTACAGACACACCACTAATTTGACCATCTAATTAGATTTGGCTTGTTAAATAAACAAAGGTTAATGATTTTTACTTTACCCCATACACATCTACTTTAAAATATATACTGCTGTATCCATGGTCATTCAGAAGCTCTAAGGCAAATATCACTGCTTTAAATTAATAACAAGGATTTTCTTTTCTATTTAAGCTTTTTTTGTTTCTAGTAAGTTTAGATTTTCCCAGCATCTATCTCAGTAATAAAAGTACAGACAGACAGACGGGAGATGTGGCCACATTTATCCTACAGTATTCTATCCTTCCATTTATGTCATATGGCTCCTAAAAACTGAAGTCCATTGGAGCCTAATTTTGTCTAAAATAAAGCAGATTGAGAAGAGGCCTCTAATGGAAGCATAAAGCTTCACAAAGACCATAAATGAGTCACACAGCAGACAGTGACATTGCCCAGGAATGCAGATAGCTGCATGATAAAAGGTTGCAGTGCATTCCTCATTCTTTTACCTCAAAAGGAAATGTACTCAGAAATGAGAGCCAGATCACAGAATCCTGATGCAAAACTAATGCCAGATTTCCTTAAAATGCAAACCAAACCTCAGCATACCTGACCAGGTAAGTACCATTTCTAGTTATAAATTTAGCATTTTTGGAACAGATATTTTCTGGGGTTGGAAGAGGAAAAAAGTGCAAGGGAAGAACACAATGAGCCTTTATTTTTTATTTGTTTAAAGTGAAAAAATTGATCTACCAAATTCTCTTTAACAGGTTGCACATTTTTTCACCTGAGGAGAAAGAAGCAGCTCTCTTCGGCCAGATAGAGTTTACCTATGCTGTTTGACACTTTTAAAATTATTTACTTCTGCCTTTTGGAGAGGAAAAATATCAAAGGGTGTTGCTAGAAGCCATTTTGTTCCAAAATTCTTTGTAAAATATAGGAATATCAAGAATAGTTTGAGAAGTTATCATTCCCAGCTCTCCCTTTCCTTTCCTCCTTGTTTTTCCTTTCCTTATTTGCAGTTATTGCTGGTTTGAGCCCAAGAGCCCAGCAGAGCACCCTGCCTGGAAACCAGCACTGAATAAAAGTGAACCTGACTGTCTATTTCAACAGCCCAGCCTGAGAGAATTGTAAAGGATATACAGCAACTCAACTAATGGAAAATAAATCAGTCATTTAAAGTCCCTCCTGTTTCAGGAACTGCAAGTGTTACCCGTCAGTGACATGGCTGAGGGCATTCTTTTTAACAGCACTGTGTCCTTGCAGCTGTTTGCCAGATTCTGAGGTGATTCTGGGCTGGCTCCTTTGCCACACTCAGTGTTTTTCTGCTTTTCACACCAGTGGAACTACAGTAAATCGGTGGAAAGTGCCACCAAGTTCAAGTAGGGAACAATCCAAGCTGGCTCGCTCACTGGAGAAGAGGGTGTAATGAAGACTTGCCTTGCATTTGTGTTTTAGGCAGCTCAAGATGCTTGGCCTCAGTGGGCTTGCTCAGCCCTGGAATGGGATTAAGCTCCTGTTTACACTGCACACACAGTGAGCCTCTGGATAGCTGAGGTGGCTCCCAATGAGCTGCCCAAGGGTCAGGCACAGAGCAAGGGGGAAGCAGCCTCTGGTGGATGGCCACCAGCTCAGCCTGGCAGCCCCCAGCTCTGCCCCACACTGTGGGGATGCTCAGGGACCCCTCCCTGCAGGGAGCTGCCTTGGCCTGTCTGGGACAGGACAGCTCACACAGGGCTGGCCTGGGCTGGTGCAAAAGCCAAACAGCAGATTTCCTGCCTTATCCACAGGCTTTTCCTCTCGTGGACCACACAGAGCCCCGCTGCTGAAGGCATTTCCAATGAAGTGCTTTGCCCCATCCAAATAAGCCCAGCCTGACACAGGTTCAGTGAGGGTGTGGGCAGGGAGAGACCCGGGAGGGAAGGGGTGGGAGGTGGAGGAAATGGAAAAAATGGGGCAACAGCAGGAGAATTTGAGGGCAGAAACATGAAAGCAGAGCCAGTGCCTGCTGGGCAGAGTGTGAGGTGTGGTGGGTCCCTGAGGGGTCACGGGGGTCGTGCTGCCTGACAGCTTGTCCTGTGGTGAGCAGCACTGCTGGGACAATGCAGCTTTGATCAGGAGGATGCTGAGGTGGCAGAGAAACAAGGAAACATGGTCAGATCCTGCTCTGCTGCTCTCCCATGGAGCACTGATCTAGCAGTGGAATGTGTCTCACTTCCCAGTGACTAAGAAATTAAAATGTGGTCTACGGTAGGCATTGCAAAATGCTCACATAGGGAGTGTTGTGCTGGGTTTGCCTGGGGTGGAGTTAATTTTCTTCCCTGTGGCTGGTATGGAGCTGTGTTTTGGACTTGTGCAGAACACAGTGGTGACAACAGAGATGTTTTTGTTATTGCTGAGCAGGGCTTACACAGAGCCAAGGCCTTTTCTGCTCTCTGTACTGCCACGCTGGTCAGAAGATTGGAGCTGCCTGGGAGGGGACACAGCCAGGACAGGTGACCCAAAGGGACCACAGGGATACTCCAGACTATATCACATGCTCAGTATATAATATAGGGGGAAGAAGGAGGAAGCAAGGGACATTTGGAGTGATGGTGTTTGTCATCCCAAGTAATATTACACAAGACAGGATGCTGCTCTCTTGGAGCTGGCTGAGCACCTGCCTGCCCATGGGAAGCAATGAATGAATTCATTGTTTTGCTTTGCTTGCGTGTGCAGCTTTTGCTTTCCCTTTTAAACTTTCTTTATCGCAGCCCAAGAGTTTTCTACCTTTGACCCTTCTGATTCTCTCCCCAGTCCCACTGGTGGGGGACTGAGAGAGTGGCTGTGTGGGGCTTGGCTGCTGGCTGGGGTTAAACCATGAGCAAAAACAGAGGAGAGCAGCGGTCTCGATCCTCATCTGCTGGTCAAGGCCAGGATGAAGCTTTATATTAGTGGGAGCTGGTGCAGGATTATGGAAGGACGTGAATTAAAAAGCCTCAGTCCAGTTAAAGTGTTGAATTTGAGCTTTGCTTCAGACTAGTTTCTTAGTGAACTCAGCTGTACACACGCTCCTGATGAAGCAGACAGGGAAAGCAGAGGTGTCTGAAAGTCCACTGTGACTCAGTTAGGCACAAGGCAAGGGATGTGGCTGAGCCATGGTAGTCCAGTGGGCTCTCTTGCCTCAGTGCCTAGGCACTGCATAGGGCTCAGTGCAGGGAGGAGGGAAGCACAAAAAAAGCCATTTTCTCTGCCAATAGACCTGCAAAAAGCTCCAGCGCAGAGCAAGGAAGTGAGGTGCAGAGTAATATCTTGGTTTTAAAAGGAGTGAATGAATTAAGAGTTCTCTTTCCCAAAGCAAAGGGATTTCTTCCTATGCTCATTTGAGTCTGTACCTGCATTGCAACCAAGACAGCAGAAAGTTCTCATGTGCTACCAACAGGACCTGTCCTGGTTCTGCAATGCTCTATCTTTGGAATGAAACCTGCCTGAGAGATGATTTATCAGCAGGAGTTTTACATTCATTGCTTGACCACTTGAACAGACAATAAACTATGTCTCTGACTCCTTGAATGAGTGGGACACAGGAAGTCAGATGGTAACTGGAGTGCCTGGACCACATTCCTTCCCCATTTCTGAGACAATGCAGCTGCTCTGACTGCCCTGCCTTGACACTGGCTATATCTTGCAATCCTATCCCAGCTCTGTGTTTCTATTCCTGGCATTTGTTGGTTTGGGGATTTTTTTTAATTTTTTTTTTTCTGTCAGAACTTACAAATGAAAGTTATCTGTCCATCACTCTTCAGAATCTAACTTTAAACATGAGTTTCTGGAGCATCTTCCCCAAATGTGTAATTGTGCCTTATTGACACAACCCCCACTAACTCAGTCAAGCAATTTAGCTATAAGTTACAATTTCTGCAAGCTTCCAACACTGCATCTGCTGGATCAATGTCCTGTGGGAGAAGAATGTCGATAACTAGCATTAAGGTTTGATTTGTAAATACAGCTTTAAGGCTGGTTGAAAAATGGGCTTTGGCTGAAATTCCTAAATCTTTCCACCATAACTTGTCCAACAAGCTCAGACTTTAGTTCAAGCACTGAACATTTCTGGGGAAGACTGTTCCTCTCCAAAAATGTGGCACTCTTGCCTTCTTGTTTAAGCATGACTTTTCCTGTATTTCATATGCCACGATATAATCCCTCTCTCTGGGAGAAAGGAGGCAGTGAAGTTGGACAGAAACAGATTTCATTTGGATGGGAACTTGAGCCTGAGGTGGCTATTTGATCTGGACATTTTCCCCCACAGTTCTTCTGGGTTTCTGATATACCCAAGTCTTTTCTCTTGGGGAAGAAAAGTGATGCATTATGGATTGCATATTCTAATTAAGAAACATAGCTCAGAGACACAAATAGATCACCAAATAACTGATAAATTTAATTGTGTAAGACAATAATAATTTCCAAGTAGCCAAATTATCTGGTGCTTTGGATACCTAGCTGTTCAAGAACATTTCAAAAATTTTCATGGCAAATAGAAGACTTTCCATATTTTTACATGGAAATATAAGACTAATTTCCATCTGAATTTTAGCCCAAGAAAAAGAAAAGAAAGGGGAAAGAAAAAGAAAAACAATCCTGGCAACCTTAATAGTGTCCTTAGATGGTAAATCAAGAAATATCTAAGTTCTGCACAGGTAAATTGGAAGCATTTTGTGGAGAGACTATTGAAATGCTAATGTTAAGGATACAATAAAACTGTTGCCTCCCTCAAAACAGAATCTGGCATGAGTAGTGGATAAAAGGGATTATTACACTGTAGTTACAAATACAGCCTGTATCACAGATAGTTGCCTGTAGTAGAGAAATGAATTGATACACTGAAATGTGGTAACACAGGTCTGAAATGGAATCAGCTCCTTTTCCTTGATGGAGTAATGGAAAAGGTATCTTTCCTTTATAGAAGGGAAAATGAACCAGAATTAGTCACAGAACATATTCCATTTCTGCTCTGGGATGGCGCCAGGTCGGACTGGGGCCCTCTGGTGCATTTGCTCATTCTTTTACACCAGGGCAGGGTGCTGGTGGTGTGTCAGACACGCTGCACTGAGCAAAGTGTGATGGCTGCAGATTTTATAGGTGGCGAGTGAATTGCAGGCAGGGGCAAATCAAATAGGTTTAGAGCACAGAGTAACAAATCTTTCCAAGAGTTAGTAAAGTGCAGCAGTGGCTCTCAATTGTCAGCGTCCGGCTAGCTCCAGCACTGCTAGCAGCACGAGGGGCCCTTCTCCCGAGAGCTGGCTTCGGGATAGCGCCTAAGGCAGTGCCCAGCTTGCGGCTGTAGGCACACCTTGGGCAGGACGGAGTCTAGTAAAGGCTGCAACCAGCGGAAAGAAGAGGGCGGACTCCAACTGTGGCTTAATCCAGGCTTTAATGAATCCCAGAGGGACCGACAAGAGAAGACGGGGGGGTGGATGACAACAGGTTTTAAGGGGTAGGGAGGTGCCAGGCATTGGGCCAATGGGGGTGCAGTGGGGAGTGGGGTCCAAGGGATTGACACGTGGGTAACACCAACAGGAAACATTCTGGGGAGGGGCCCCGGTTCCTCAGCCAACCATCGAACTCCCCTGCTGGAACATTCTAGCAGTAAGGGTGGGGAGTGAGAGTGACTGGCGGGGTACCGGGGAGGGATCAGAAGAAAAAATACAGGGGTTTCCAGGGAAACCGGGGCGGAGTTTAGGGGATACATTGTTGGCTGGGGTGGAGCCAGGAAGACAGACAGCTCCAAAGGCGGGAAGGGAGAACTGGGGCAGAACCATTTTCAGACAGAAGGGGATTGGAACAAACCAACCTAATAACTTAACAAAACACACGGCAACAGTAAAGGATTTGGTTTTAATCAGTTAAAAGTTAGGTATGACTGAAATTATTTGTGTTTTTAATTCGGGCAACAATTTGGGATTAAAACAAGCACTCTAACAATTTCTTTAACTCTTAATAGAAATTATCTTTGTTAATGTTTCTTTGTAGCAGCTACAACTGCTGAGACTTTGAGTATTGAGCTGACAGAAAAAGACTTCTGAGGGAAATTTGTTAGTATCAGGCTGTAAACAGAAGCAAGAAGGACTAATTTTTTTATTTCTCAAGCAGAGAAACACCAAACTGTGGTTCTCTGGCAGAGTGAATGGAAAGTCATGGAAATGGAAAGCACATTGGAGTTGTCATTGAAACTCAGTGTTCAGGGGCTGTTTTGGTTTTTTAATATATGCTTAAAACTGACAACATCCTCAGAAAGATCAAAACTACCATTGTGTTCAATCCCAGGTGCAGTTCAGCCTCTGGGACTCTGCAAACCCAGATGTGTTTCTCTGAAGCAAAGTCAATGTGACTTAAGTGCTTTGCTGAACTGGAGCCATAACTGGACCTGAGTCAGAGACCCATCAACCTCACATCCTGGAGCAGTCCCACAGCCCACAGAAACCCCCTTTCCCAGTGTAACACTACCTGTCCTGGCAGAGAGGTGTGTGAGTCCTGCAGGGAATAAAGGTGTTTCCAGGGAGGGTCTGTCTCCCCATTTTGCTGATCATGCACAAAGCTGCTCTTAGTTCACATTCTCTTGTTTCTTTGTGATCTTTATACCTTGTGAATAAATTATTTGTTTTATGGAGCTGTAGCATATGGCAGCAAAGAATCACTCTGTTATGAGGAACTCCCAGGTGACAGAAAGAAAATGAATAACTAATTTCTTCTTGCTGTGAATGTCTGAGTACTCTCTGATATTGGGTCCTAGGTCTCATATGAGTGCATTTCAGTCCAAAGACAAAAGCGGGGAAAGAGCTGTCAGACCAGGCATAAAATATGAGACAAAGGACTGGTGGAGTGCAATCACCTGAGGGGTCATTTCTATTGTTCTTCTGTGCAATGAGAAGGACCAGAAAATGTCAATTTCAAAAATGGAGATGGAATAAATCACATGAGCAGTTGAGTATCTATCTCCAGATTATTTTATCCTGTTGTGTAACAAATAGAAGACACCAACTACAATGTTCACCACCACTTGTGGACAGCACTTTGTAAGGTTGTTTTAGTTTTGCTCTCCGTAGAGAGAAAATCAAACTGGGACATGAAGTCTGAAATATCATGCATTTTGAAATATGCCTTTTAGTTGGACTAACTTTTTACTAGGTCTGGACAAAAGGTTTTTATTTTTACAATATATTCACCAAGGATGCATTCTGTATATAAACCAATCTCACATTTAACCATTAAGTAATGGAACAGATTTCATTAGCTGCACCTCACAAGTGTTTTGGTGTCAGGTTGTTCCTAAGCTGTTAATGCAGGTATTGGGTGGATAAAAGTCATAAAAGATAGCAGAAAATGTTCTTGAGGATATATGACTTGCTGGTTATTTTTTAAAAAGCTATTGATATACATGAGCCTATAGTATTTATTTAGTGCCAAAAATATGGCCCATTTGTACCAAAGTGTTCCCTGACCCTGAACAATTACAATCAAACAGAGAGGCACAGGGGAGTCACTGTATGCTGGAAAATCCAGCTGAAATCTTGTATGAAAAGGCTTGGTTTTGGGTTTAAACTCCCTCCTTGTAAGTCTTGTAGTGCTGCCCCAAGAGTGTCATGAAGGACAGATCATGGTGACTGCCTTTATAATGCCAAATGGCTCATAAAGTGCTGACATGTGATGGGAAAAGTTCTGAATGAGGGATTGCTTTCCTCCAGCATTAATACTTTAATACATGGAACATGAGTATGAAAATAGGATCCTGTATTCAAGAGCTGCTCATTGCCTCATCCTCACCTCTGATGCTTTCCCCAGACACTCAGAGACACAGCAGGAGCTCATGACTCCAGGTTTTTGGGCAATTAGACTGTAAGGGGAAAAAAAGCCCAGGATTTCCTTTGTTCAGGGTCCCTCCTCAGAGGCACTCAGCTCCAACTCTTGTTCCATTGTTGCACCGTGGTTAAATTATTTTAAGGATTCCGATATCTGAGGCTGAGACTCACTGGAGCCACCTGCTGCAAAAGGGCTTTGGTCCTATCCCAGGTGTGCTGAGGTGCCTTTCAGACTTTCTAAACCTAACTTCCAACTGAAGTTTGGTCTGAAACAGAATACAAAAACAGCAGTGTTTGGATAGAAAGTTTTTCTAGAGCTTTGAACAAAATTCAGGTTTATACATGGAAGGCTGTTTTTCATGAAGCTGCTCTTGGTGCTTTGTGATTTAAATTCCCATCCTCCCCAGGGGCTCTTAGCAGGGAAAAATGATTAACTGGCAGAGTGGCAATGGTAGAAGTGTTGTAACCATAGCAGTGCAAGAACATGCTGTTATCAACCTCTGCTTCAGTCTCTTCAGACATAAAATCAGGCTCCCATGCCTGCAAGAGCATTTGTTGGTTTGTTTGTTTTTCTCCAGCAGGCTAATACCTGTGCATACAACCCTTGCCCTGCCTATTTGACATTCTCACCACAGTGTGCAGAGACAGAAAGTGCTGCCTGCATTCAGTATTAGGCAGACAGATTAAATGGTCTCAAAGGTTGGACCTGTGCTCCTGTGGCGAGCTTCACTACAGTTTCTGTATTTCAGTGGTTTCCCAGCTCTTTCTGCTCTCTTTCCCTCTGCCTTAGCCACATAAACCTCTGACCCCAGAGATCATAAGCACATTGCAAAGGTCTCCAGTGCTCAGACCCAATTGCTGCTGTCACAAACATTCAGGACAAGCCTCAGGTTCTTGCTATCCAAACACAGAACAGAAGAGAATAACTTCAAAGGATATTTTAGTCAAACCAAAACCAGGTGATTTTTCTGTATGCTCAGTGCTATGTATTCCTCTCTAAAAATGAATTTTAAAATCACATTTCTGGTAGTCTGGGTTCAAGAAGGGACAGGAAAAATCCATAGGAAGAAAAACTGTACTGTTTTTTCTGTTATTAGTTCCATCCTCTCTGCCTTGGGGAGGCCCTGGGACACAGACACTGGAAGGATATTCTGCAGAGTGGCACAAGGTGCTTGCTTTGGTCTTATACAGCTCATTAGGAATCTGCTCACTTTTGGACACTGTATTTATTGTACAGGATACAGAGCTGGGATGTCCACAGTGCCTGTTCCCCCACTTCTGTGTAAGGAGGAAAAAGCAACTTGCAACATCTGTAGGGTAGAAGTTTTCCTGGCAGGAGGAAAAAAAGAAAATGGGGAAGGATGAACTGGATTATAGATTTTGTAAAGAGATTGAAACCCGGAAAGGTTTTATCAGTAGAATAGAACACAAAGACTTGAGGAAATACTAAAAGAAAAAAAAAAGAAAATAATCAGCAAAAATAGAAAATGTAGGCCTATGAAAGATTGCCATGATCATTTCTAGTGAAACTATTAGAATAGGGTTTGTGCAGATGCTGAATAATCTCATGCTGGTTGCTCTGAGATATCTGAAGATTGAATTCTGTCAGATCAATATAAGAAATGTGCTTTCAATTCAATGCCAACACTTATTGTAATAGGCAGCAAAATGCTGCATCCACATCTAGCTCTGTATTGTCATTTCAGGTTTGAGTTCAAGTACCTAAGACATTTTATGATGTCCCACAGGAGAGGGAGACAGCATGCTCTGCAGCAGAGAGTATTTTCTCTCTTAGACATAATGCAGCCTACTCCGCCCTTTGCATTTTATTTGCATGTAAGTTTAAAAACCAAAGAAAACAGAAATTTTAAGGCCCTGTTTTCTCTGTCTGACCTGTTTTCAAAATCCTTGAACTGAACTCCTGTGACCCAGCAATCCCAGAAACAGGCGCTGCAAGCCTGGCACAAAAGGATTCCCTGCCTGCCCAGTGCATTTGCTCTGACAGGAATGGATGGCTCCTCTCTTCAAATCTGGAATGATAAAAATACAAAAAAGAAAGCAAAGATGAACCAAATGAATTTTAGGATCCAACATTTACAAAGTTATTTTCAAGACACAAAATGAATAGGCTTCATGTGTTGGAAGACTTACTGTAACTCTGTGTCAAGTTTAAAAATCCAGGTCACATCTCTATCAGGTGCTTTTCTTAACAAAGTTGCCCCATTCTAAGATCTAACTTAATCTTAGCAGCCCACAAACACTGAAAAGCCCTTATAAGACAGGTTCTACTCTGAAAAATAAAACCAGAATGTCAGCAAATTTTATTATTATAGCTCTAGGGAACTAAATTGGAATTTTTTAAGGTAAAGGCATCAGACCATTAAAGCGTATCTGTTTATGGTTATAGAAAATGGAATAGAAGATCTTTAGCATATAGTGTATTCCTAGTGTCATCAAAATGTTCATTTCAGGTCTGGAAGGTTTATTAAGTTGCCTTTATGAGTTGAGGGTGGAGGAGCAGGTTTCAGACACAAGGTCATTCCAGAAGCCAAGCTTCCATGTAAGGGAATGGACACCCTCCAAACCCAGTTTTTAACATGATATTTAACAGCATTTAATGTTTCTCTTGTCACATATCAGTAACTCAGAGAGATGTCTTTTTCATGGATATAAATTCACACTGCTCCCAAATACAGTTAGCACTTTTTAGCAAAGCTCTGCCTTATTCAACAGGGAGCTCATTTATCTTCCTATTCAAAAGAAGGGGATCACACTTTTCTTCTTTTTTTTCTTTTGTTTCAGCCTTCATATTCTGTATTGGAGACCAGGGAATTATTAGGTCAGGAAATGGAGTCAGAGCTACAGATTAATCAATCATGCCTCGTGTCCTCATATTGTAACTCACAGAGTGATGTCACTGGGGATTGATGAATGCCACATCTGCATGTACAAGCCACAGGCACTGCTGGGAACTCATTCTGCAGCTATTCTGTGGTTACCTTCAACTCTGATTTATACCATCTCCTCACTGCTTCCTCCTGCAGTCTCCAGTGCTCTGTGAAGCAAGGGAACTTATTCCTGAGACTCCAGTCCCACTAAGAGATGGGGGTTTTGCTCTTGCAAACTCCTGTGTAGCTGGGTTCAAGAGGAAAAAAAAAAAAAGTTGACATTTAAGATCTCAATTTTGCCCAAATTCAGCAGTATTTGCTGAGACAATTTTGATTTGACACATTTCTCCTTCGCTCAGGGTACCCAAGAGCTTGTCAGGGTCCACATACCACAGGAGGTGATTAATGCTCTGCTTGCTTTGTCTGGAGAGTGAATGCTTGCTCATCCAACATGGCAAATCAAGAACAAAAGACCACACGCATGAAACCACCAGACATACAGCTAGACAAGAGTTCACTGCAAAAACATACCCCATTCAGATGAGGGATGGGAGGAAAAAAGCAAAATGTAAACCCAGCTTTCCTAAAACAATATGCAATCTGAAAATTATGTCAAAAATTAAAATTAAATTGAACAGCTTTTGAAAAAAAATAAATCTGACTAATAACTGTAATATTCCATTAATATGATGAAATTTTCTGTCACTTCAGGTGCAAAAAGATCTGCTGAAAAAATCTTTCATAATTCCATAAAAGTCCTATTCATTTCTGCTGATGAGTGCTATAAGTGGTGACCTGAGCACAAAGATGCTGGGAACAGTTGGGCCATGTTCCTCTTTTACCCAGGTCATGCAGACTTCCAGGAGAAAGCTTGGTACCATTGCACTCCAAAGAGGAGACCTTCACCTAGCCACTGAACCCGTGCATCAAAATTTTAATTTAAAAATTGTGTTTCAAAATGTAAAATTAAGCCATCTTCACTGCATGGTGGATTTAATTGTGTCCATGTGATGAGGCTCAGGGTGCAAGTCTGTTCATGTCATCGTGACACCTGGAAGGGCCACAGCACACAACAATTTCCGCAGCACCACAAGGAAATTAGGCAGGCCCTGAGCTCACAGGAAAATTAATCCAGCAAACAGCACATTTATTTCATGTATCCAATGGACTTTCAGGGAAAATGGCAATCAGAAACATGTTCAAAAGTATTAATGAGAAGGGCACCAAACATCTGAAGGCCAAATATTTACTCCTCACCAGCATGATGTCTTTTGGAATCCAGAGCAGCTTTGGATACGATGCCCAGCTCTGCAGCAAAATTGCTAGACATGCTTTGAAGGATGGGGAGAGAGGAATCACCTCAGGGAATTGAGCACTGTGACAGGTCTGTGGTTCAGAGCTTACTGAATTTTACGAGAGACAACTAATTTTAATTACTGCTCTCCCAAACTAATTTCAAACATTTCTCCAAAATACACAGGCTGCTACAGAGGCTCATGTGCATAATGAACATCTGTAGTAAAACTGCTTTATTATGGGTTGTTTGATGCTGTTTATTGCATACCCATTGGTTTTTGGAATGGCATTAGTGAGTAGCATTTTGAAGATGGATGCTAAATTTTGCTATGGCAAATTAGTGTCAACCAAGAACATATTAGCAAATAAAAGAGTGCATCTGCTCTGAACAATGGTTTTTCTTTGCATCATGATGATGATTGAAAGGCTATAATAAAGAAATGATACATGTACTCTATCTCCCAAACTACATTAAAAAGCTGTTGCAGGCAATCAGCAGTGCAGTGGGATAGACAACTGTGTTGCATGTGGGCAGTGGAGGAGCTGATGCAGCTTGCCTTGGTTCATAAGGAGAACACTATCCTCAGTACCAAAATGCAGTGCAGTGCAAAGTTGTTGGTGTCTCCCCTGCCAGCAGCCTTTGTTGCAACTATCTCTCCTCTGTCCTTATTTCCTGGGTATCTCTTTGTCTGGGTTTGTCTCCCTTCCCTCCCCTCTAGATTAATATCAATTCCAGGCCAGGGCATGGAAACTCCCTCGATGATCATTGCAGTAAAACTTCAAGAAAAGTCTTTCTGAGATATGGAGAGCAACATATGGGGACAGTTTGCTTTATGTCTCATTTTTCATACTAATGTGGTTATTTTATAGGACTGCATCTCATCTCCTGTCTGACTAATGCCTGAGCTCTGTCTCATTTAAATGAGAGGCTCCTCAGGTTCACTAAAGCACAGGAGGTTTGAAACTTTATCACGCAGACAATGCTGCGGTGAGTATTTGCTTAACATTGCTCAGCAGTGAATAACTCCTCTCTTCAATATCCTGAATTTTGCCCTCTCGTAGGCAGTTCAGTCAGAACAGAAGTGCTATGGTATGAACTTGAATTTTTTTTCCTTAGACACAAGGAAATTGTGGTTCAAATCACTCATGTGGTTTAGGTTTCCCTAGAGCAACTCCAATGCGTGATGCTCACAGTCACTTGGCAGACTCCTTGCGGGTGTCAAAAATGTTCTTGGCTCGAACCAAATGTCTGAGCAAGTACATTTCCTTGAGGGCAGTGCTAGACACAGTAAATACGTCCTCCAGAGCAACTACTTAAGAGAGATAAACTTTTTAAATGGGGGCTTTGGGGCGAAATTTCTGTTTCTAATTACTGGAGCAGAGGGAATCGTGAGAGATGAGGATGGAAAGAGAGGAAACATCCATTAGGAATTTCAAAAACAAAGGGTTCTTTTGTCTTTAGAATTCTCAATTTAAATTACTTTAAATTTTGAAATGCAGGTTTATTTTTAGGAAAAAACTTTCGAAAGGATGTTAGATGTTCAAGTGAAATATCTTAAAACTATTCATGTGAAATATTTCAATGATTCACATTTGTATTTGGGGACATGATTTCAGATTAAGCACATTTGCAAGATTTCAACTTTGTCTTGCCTTGAGTCTGGAAATGTTTGTTGTTGGTTCGGTTTTGTTTTGTTTTATTTTAGATTTTGTTGGAAGAGGAAGCTGGATTTGTGCCCAAATACATGTCCAAGAAACAGTTCATATTAGGAATATTTTCATGTCTATAGAAAGTGCAGTTCTGTTAGCAAAGCTTGTCCAGGGAATGAATGCTGGTATGACTGCTAGGGGCATTAAAACTGTGATTAATGAAGGTGAAGTTCAGAGAGTCAATGTATTGTGAATCCTCTCCTCTTACAGAGCCTGAAGTAGCACTCCAGGAGCTCACGTGTTAAGGGATTAGAGTTTGGAATTTTTTTGTCCTTCCCACCAGCTCTGATCACAAGGATGAAGTCTCTGTGGACAGCTGGTGCCTGGCTGGTTCAGCTGAAGCCCTCAGGACCAGGGAAGCTCCTGCCCAGGGTTGTGTCCTGCCACCTCCTAACCACCCCAGCAGGACTAACTGGTTTCCAGGGGCAGTGACACACCCCAGGATTCAGGCCATGGTCCTCGATGACATTTCAGTGCTCTTAGCAAAATTTAAGAGGAATTGAGCTGCCAAAAAGGACAGTTCTCAAAATTCCTGCCTAGACCCCACTGCCTTCAGAAAGTTATTCCTCCCTAACTTCCTGGTGCCTGCTCAAAAGACCTTTTATTGGGAAAATACATGCACAACACTGGAGCAGAGACAAGGTCCAACCTCCCAGCTGCACTCTCTCTAATCTCACTTTGCTCCCTCTGGCTTCTCCATTACTCCATAGCTTCGTACTGTACAAGTGGCTGTCAGCAGAGTGCAGGGAAGCTGCTGCCCCATCTTCTCTCCTTCACAGCTTTACTGTAAAGGCTTGAACTTTGTCATAACTGCTCAGAGTGTGGTGTTTTGGGCACCTCATCGGGACTGGAGAAGCACATTTGAAACCCAGATTCAGAAAATTTCTGAAAAAGGCAAAGATCCCAAGCGGCCAAAGAAGACAGAAAATGTGTGTCTCACTTTTGGTAACTTCTGGAGCAGCAGGCATTAAATAAAATGTTAAATATCCCCTCCTCTTTCTGTGACAGGGCTGTAAAGGAAGAGTAATCTATTCACCAAAAAAAGCCAACTTGACACCTAAAGGGACTGGGTTATACACCCCAGCTTTACATAGATACTGAATTAATGCCTGGGTGTAGACATCCAAATCCTGAAGAAACACTGGGTTTCAGACATTTTAGTAAGGACTCATGGAACTTCATGATAGGCAAGGAGAAGGTCAGTAGAGAAAAATACATTAACCTGATGAAATTATCACATATGCAAATGTGATAGAGGTCCTCTGTCACACATGGAACACACCATGACACTCACTGACACTGATTGCTGTTGCTGACAAAAGTATGTATGAATTTAAAGTGCACTAAGATAAGTTCATCAATGAGGAGGTACTGAGCAAAGAGATGGCACCACTGATGTGCTGGAAGCTGTGGACTGGATGGATGCACCAGGAACACACCAGTGTATACCTGCCTCATTCTTGCATACTTCTCTAAGCACCTGATACAGTGCACTGATGGAAACAGGGTATAGGAAGAGCTTTGATTTGCTGATTTTCCAGCTTGCCTGCCCTGCTGGGTCTTATCTTTAAATGCCTCTTCTTTAAATTTAAAACAGAAGACATCATCTTTTCTCACAGACTTCACCTTTCCTGAGCACTGCTGGCTGTGTGCAACAAGGACATCAACTCTTGAACTCAGGAGCATAAAAATTTGGTGTGTGCTGTGATGCAGACTTCACTGTCTGAGCAGAACACGACTTAGACCATTGAGTTTTACTCTTTCTTTTGAATCTGAATTAGCTCATAAAATCACTTGTTCATGACCTGCTAGTGATTTTAATGACAAAAATCACTGACAATCCTAAATGCCACCAGTCAATGTCTGTTTTACATACGCAGCTATAAATTGCAATAAGAATAATTCCTTTTTCTCACGCTTCATGTTTCTCATTTTAAAAATGAAAGCTTCTTAGAGTCTTTGTGTTCCTATATGTGTGAACCTGGAATTATGTTCAATACAAGCATGAATAATACAAATTTTATCTACCACATGGAAGCAGACAGTCAGCTGCTGATTTTTCGTGGTGTGCTGAGTAGTCCCTGATGTGGGATAAGCTTCTCTCCTATTGATAAAGACCTCATTTTCCCTCAAAAAATCTTCTCATGTGAGAGCCCAGCCTATATTTTTTCATTCCTCTCTTTCTTTTTAACCCAGGAGAGCTTGAGAACCAAGATATCATATTTTCTTAAGCTGAGTGAAGCTGACACATCGCTAGGGAAGGGTTAAAGAAAAACAAACTCCCCTCAAGATGTTCCTGGAAAACCCAAGCAGATAAACACATGGGAAGCTCAGACAGCCAGCCTTCTGTTAAGTGTGTGAGAGAAATTTCCCATCTTGAGGTAAGGAAGACA
This sequence comes from Molothrus aeneus, assembly GCF_037042795.1. Lineage (NCBI taxonomy): Eukaryota > Metazoa > Chordata > Aves > Passeriformes > Icteridae > Molothrus > Molothrus aeneus. The sequence goes on along the minus strand of NC_089651.1, from coordinate 53,829,616 downwards.
GAGGCACTGCTAAATTATGTTTCCCGTGAGTGTTACTAAAGCATACTTACACATATTATATGAGGTAGAAAATTAGTACTTTGAATTGTTATGGTTACATTTGCAGTAAAGTGTAAGTGTTTGCAGTTTTTCAGAAGTTTGCCTATGGTTCATCGTGCAGTTCACCCACTGAGAGGAAAATTTACTTGCTGTAAAATAGCAGAACAGATCAACAGCTACAAGGGAACGATTGCAAACCCTACCCAGATTCCTGTTTCTGGAAGAGGTGATTATTCTAGAGATGAAAAGGCTGAGATGACAGCTCCAGGCTTCACATTTATCCACAGCTCACCTTTGGAAAGGTTTAGGCCTGATCCTCAGTGCACACTCAGCAGCAATTTTGGAGGTCTTGAACACGTTGGCATCAGTCTCTGACCCTGGGGCTGTGAGTGTACTCATGAATCAAGGCTCAGTGTTACAGCACAGTTTAAATAAGTTCAGGATTTCTCTGATAGTGACAGGTGTCTCTAGCATTGTTAGGAAAGTTGTGGTACCCGGGTCTCAGAAATTTTTGACACATACATGTGTAACTATGTATATACTTAAATATTTTATTTATGGGTGTCTATATTTATGCATTTTTATGCATCTGTATATATAAAATGTATATAGGCTATATACTTAATTTAGGTAGCCCCAGTACTGTGAGAAGAGGGAGGAAGGCTGAGCTCTGGCAGCCCTGGGCAGTGGTGATATGAATTGCTCCCTTTTCTCTCTCTTAAATGTAGATAACAGAGGCACCTTCCACAGACAGGCTGAGCACAGCCCAATAGCAATTGCAAGGGATTTTGAATTGGATAATCAGCTCTCATGCATGCAATAAATTACATGCTTTTCGTGTATCTACAGAGCACACATGTCAGGAAGGAAAAAAAAAAAGAAAATAAATTAAATCAAAATCTCTGGCTGAGGGAAAGTGTTTCCTATTTCTTAGTCCACACAGCAGAGACTGCTAACCCCATCCTCACCCTGAGACTCACGTGACCAAGGACTAATTCAGGGGAACTAAACATCTCCTGAGGGTTTGGCACTTTGCTGTCACTGAACAAGACACAGCACCACAAACTCATGTCAATCTCTGCTCTCTTTCCTGCCAAGGAAGGAAGGAAAGCAGAGAAGCTCTCTGGTACCTCTGCTGCACCAGCAGGAGCATTCAGTCCCTTTCCTGAGTGCTGATCAACCATAAATGCTTTATCATTGCACCATAAACTAGGACAAAGCACAGGAATGGTAAATTAAGTTTTCTAAGGCCACACTGAAGTCTGGATCACAACAGAGCACTTAATTTCTGTGACTCTAAATTCTCCTGATCCTTTCTTCCCCTAATTGCAGTCCTAAGCAAAATCACTTGAATATCTAGGGCTGTCAGGTAAGGTACATCAGTGTGCACATGTCCATGAGAATAAACTGCTATCAAATTGCCACTTTATTTTCAGTGTCCCCACTGTGGGATAGAGTTTGACGTCATCATACAGCAATATATCAAAATATTCCATGGCAAAAAAAAAAAAGAGCAAGAGCTTTGGCCCTTGAATTCTGAGGTCAGTCTGACTGAAAACAGAGATCCAACCCTCAGCTCAATCAAACTTTAACTTTGTTGGCTTTACTAGCTGTGGTTTTGTCCCTGATGAATATGCTGAGCACCCATTTCAGCCAAGCATTCAGAAAATGATTCTCCCCTTTCTGTTGCAATATCCTGTGCAAAGTTATATGCAACTGCTTCAAAGGGAAATTTCTTTTCAGTGGTCAGTATGGGAACTGATTTCTTAAAATGAGTAAGGGCTTTTGTGTGGTATATCTCTGTCTAGATTTACTAGTCATTTGCTCTTTGAAGATGCTCTACATATCCAGAGGCAGGACCAGCTGAATAATATCAAATAAACATACAGAGAAAAATCACCAAAAAAACCATTTAATTTTTGTCAATGACTCATAAGAGTCTTTTAATTTGTAGGTGTAAGGCAAATGTGGAAGTGTTGAATTTGTCTGATTTCTATTAAGCACTCACTCTTTACTGAATGTCACAAGAAGCCATGTATCCTGCATCAAATGATGGAAACATTCAGAGCAGGATGTTCTATGGAGTAAAGTAAAATATAGAAGAGCAAGGGGAGAAGTCAGTACCTTATTTGCACAATTTAAAAAAAAAGGGTCTGGAAATGTGGGAGAAAACACATTAAAGAGAGAGCAATGCCTGGGAGAGGCAGTTTGAGGATATGAGGAGGGTACTGAGCTCCACTGTTGCCAAGTATTCAGCAGAAAATGGCCCAAGATTGAACAAATCCTTTTATGGCAGTGGGAAGAGAGCAAAACCATCACAGGGAGAAGGAACAGAGATGAGGGGAAGTGATTTCAGTTTTGCCTTCTTGGCTTTCTTCTTTCTGAACAAGCTACTTCTTCACCTCTAAACTCATCACCTTCCACCACAAATGGTCACCTCATTAGGGCTTCTGCAATAAACACTGATGCTTTAAATTTAATCAGAACTTTTACATGCAGCACGCTGGGGCTGCACCATTAGTTAAAAACAAAGGTCACCGTTTTCTCTTTGTTGTCTGTTAATATGATTTGGAATATTACTGCTTTGCAGCTATTACTGTTTACACTGGGTGATTGGCTAGACTCATTAAAGTGAATGAATGCCAGGAGATGACATCATTTACATTTAATTGTCTTGTTTCTCAACAAAGTCTATACAGTTGTTTTAATAAAGGGCAGGGGAAGATAAAGGCTACATTTGCATTATCTAAGCAGCTTTTGACAAGGGTCTAGGATGTTGTTGACATGTATTGTTTACAAATGAGATAATCAAATAATTTTTTGTTTTGCAATTGTTGCCTTTTTTTTTCAGTAAGCTATAGTTTTTCAATTACCGTTGTTACTCCTGAATGTTAATGAACAGATACTCAGTTTCAACTTACTAGCAGACTTCTTCCAGGATTCAGAACAACTGACACATGTTCAGCTTGCTCAAATTCCACTTGCTTGCTCAAATTCCTAATGCACCAACTTCACTATAACTAGAACAAGACTTTAAACATAGCCATAAGCTGCAGACTTTTGTGAATTGGGGCATTCCAGCTTCAGAAATCATGTGGTCAATATTTTCTGGGAAAGTTGTCAATTTTTCTGTCTATGATTTCCAGACAATATAAATAAAATATGCAATATATTGCTGATTTTTCACCTTTTTTTGTTGTCCCATATTTTATTAAAAGACGAATTGTGTGATGGGCTGGTATGTGCAGACATCATCATCCTTCCTCTTGTGACCTCACAGTAGAATTATGTCAGCTCTTGGCTGACAAATCTCCTGCTCCAAAGCTTCCCCATCATGTCTCAGTAACAGTTCATTTTTTCCTTTATTTTCTACCAAAAATCCCTTGGGATTGCAGCTGTGCTAACTTCTTTTTGCATTTATGCATCCAGTCCAAAATACTAACTTTATCCACAACTAAGCCAAACATGCCATTGCCATCTGTGGATCCTATTCCTTATTTGATTTATAATTTTGTCTTCAAGGAGTTGTTCTGTGGAAGAAGATACCTCAGCCTTTTTCCCAGTCCACGGTGAGGAGGGAAGTGCTTGGCCTTCTCCAGAGCAGGTCTGCAGAGTGTTCTGCTTTTTGATGCACTGTGTGTCCAAGTATCTGTCATGTATCCACTCAGATGCTGCTGTTTGGTGAAGAAAGCTGGTATTAGATGTACACAAGAGAAAGAAGAAAATTCTAAAAATTTCTAAACTATTCAGGCAGTGACACTGACGGCAGACTCTGGGTTTGTGTGATGTCTAAGCTCCAGATATATAAAGGATGGAGGGTGCCTATTTAACCCTAACCCTTCAGGAGTCAGGATGGGGTTGCTGGACCTCAGTTCAGGAGTGGTCCCTGTGAGGAGATGGCTCACCATCAACTGTAAGGAGCTGGAGTCCAAAAGCCAGTCTGACCTGCTCATTAATATCTTGGATTTAGGTATCCTAAAACATGTCTGAATCCACCTTAAGCTTCCACAGTGAGGGGGATTGAGTAATACCAGTAAATTCTTTGCATCCTTTCCAAACTTCTCAAGTACTTTTTGTCAAATTTGAATATAAAGGAGGAAGAGCTTTCTTTCATCCTAAATTAAAAGAAGAAAAAAAAAAGAGTGAAAATCTAAGTCTTATCCAGTCTCTGCAAGGGACCAGTCCACAATCATTTTGTGCACCAGCCCACAATCATTTTGTGTGTTTCAGTCAACAGACTTCATCTGTTCTGCTGAGAAGCCCAAGGCTATAGTGGAATAACCTGCTGGTTACATCCATGCCTGTATTTAATATAGGTGAGAATGCACTGGTTTGAAGCACTGTTTCTACCAAGAGTATGAATGCCAATTTCTATTCAATTGGCAATAAGCATTTTGGACTTAATTCTGTGCTCCAGCTTTACACTGGTGTAGATTCAGTGGAATTACACAGATTTACAGTCCATATGAGACAACACAAATCAATTATTTCATTTGTAACAGGAGCTAAATTCAATTATATATGTTGTATATTTTTATAATTTTTCCCTATTAAAGAACAAACAAAAAACCCTAATAAAATCTATTGTGTTGTTTGTAAGTGGTGAATTAAACTAATTACCAAATTACCAAAGAGCTACTCCCAGCAGGCCTCTATATTTGGGGTAATCTTAAAATAGCCCACCATTTCTTAGTGGGTATTATGAAACAATAGCAAGAAAAATAAGCAGAGTACTGCTTCACTTTTGTCTAATTACTCTGTCAGATGAAGGTGAAAAATTATTAGCCAGTAACATATGGGCTTGAGCTTGGAGAAGTTCCCAGCAAGATTCCTTTTTATCTCAGGCATATTTTATGATTTAATTTAAGGGCACTAATCCATGGGTGAGCCTCTGCCTGCCACTCTGTCACTTGCTTTCTCACATTTATCAAACATATTCCTAATCTCAGTCGTGCTTTCTTCTGCTTCCTTGCAGTGCAAACGACCCCCTGGGCCTGATGCTGATGACACTGATGGGTCAGGAGTTGCATTGGGATGGGAGCCTGATCTTCACATGGCATCCATAAAACTGAGAATTTACTGTTTGGGTACAATAAGACGGTTTAACAATGCTGATGGTATCTACCAGTCCCATAACGAAGAGAAGATGTCCTTTGCTTCCTCTGAGAAACTCATTTTTCAGTGCTGTGAACAGGACTGTGTCAATACTGCTGTTACTTCAGCACTGAAGCAGCATTTCAACTTGCTAAATATAGGCAGTGTAGGAAGGCACACCCACACTAGCACCATTTTTCCACTTCTCCTTTAGTCCCAACACTCCCCAGTTAGTTACATTTAGCTCGTATTGGAGGTGCCCAAAATACTCACGTTAAAACAAGCGCGTGTTCTCCTCAGGCAGCTCATCAAACCCACAAACAATAATTGCATCCCTTGCTGTAATAATGCACAACTTTGCATGTGCTCATTCATTTCATCCCCCAGCACTCTGCTTGTGCTGACTGCAGCTCCACAGCCAGCAGATAACAATGTCAAGAGTAAAGAGACAGGGTTTCAGTTTTCAAACATGGGAAACTTAATCCCTAATCTGGATGCTCCAAATTGCCACTTAGACATGTAAATGTCAATTTTATGCACCTAAGTGCCAATTTGAGTGTCCAAATGCCTGACTTGGACATCTCATTAAGGCACCCATTGGGTTATATTGCTTGTTTTACCTATCTGAGTGCACATTATGTGCTGTAAGCAATTATGGTCTGTACCATACAAGTAAATCAATTCATTCAAGTGGCTTTGCAGAAGTGATTTCTGCTCAGCAGAAAATATTAAAAACAAGTAGCTCATCATGTGTCAGTGTCACACATACCTAGGTCCCCTCTCCATTCCCCACCACCCAGTGACTGAGAGCCTCCATTTACTGTAATTTCTAAAAAAGTATCTCAATCTGAGCATGGCCATTTGGGGCCCCTGCCCCTGCTGCTACATTGCAATCTGCCTGCTGTGCTCCTTGAGTTCAGTGAATTATGTGGGGCACTCCTGAGCCAGCAAGGTGGGAGCTGAGCTGTGCCTCATACAGCCAGGGCTGCCAGGGAATCCAGACACTCCTCACTCCACACATTCCAGGGCACTAATGGACATCTTAAAATAGGATTCTGGGTGTCATTGTGTCCATCCTCCCTTTCAAAACAGTGTTTAAGTGGCCTTGAGAAAATGAGACTAAATAATACCCACCATGCTTTTCCCTGAGATGCCTTAAAATGCTGTAGGCAGAAAAGCACAGGCCAAGGCCACTTTACCCCAACCTTTTCTGAGCAACAATGTCTAATATCTCTTTCACATCACAGCACAGCTTGTAAAATGAGGTGCAATTTGCAGCTTTAAGAGGATGAGGAAAAGAGCAGCCAAAAACTGGCAGTGCATTCTCTTAACAGGAAAGGACTGTCCAGTGTGTTATCAGTTTATTTTTTTCACTCTTTGCCTGACCAAAATGACCATTTCAAAATTTCTGAGAAAAGAGAAGGAGCACCTCAAAATTACTCCTGGAACAAGCCCATACTCTTTGTCTGGGGATCTGCTTGGTTTTAATGGGTAATTTCTTTGTCTTGACTGCTTTCTGCAGGCAGGGCATTGTTAAAGATGTGCTCATACAGTCACCCTCACAAAGAGGGCTGACATGAAAAATGAGAAATACTACCCAGTAGATGCAAGGCTGCTGTCAGTGCCAGGGACACTGCTCTTAGTGCTGCAAACCCTCACAGCTTTGTGAGGAAACTGCTCCAGCTCCTGCAGCTATGGGGCATGAATGTCCTTAGCACAGGCAGCACCTTCCAACCCTTGCTGGGCTTTGGGAAGGCTTTGAAGCGGGACATCCCAGCCCACTGTTGATGTCTCCTAAGCTCCCATTGATGCTTTGAATACCAAACCACTAAAAGTGCTCAGTTGTAGGAGTTCACTGTGCTGACACCTAGCTTGCTCCTCCTCTCATAAAGAGGACCCAGCCAACACTCTCCCAAATTTTCTGTTGCATCCAGACTCCAGACTGTGGATCTGGTCCTGAAAAAGCACTTCCATCTACTGGAAGGGTACTCCTGTGGAAAAGGAGTGAGGAAATGAGCCAAACAAGAGGCTGACTGGGCTCCATCAGACAAAAAACAGCACAGAGACAAAGAATTTGTGTCCACAGCCATGAAAGAAATCTGCAGCCCTCAGAATGCAGCAATGATCGCAGTACATTTTGGGGAAGGGAACCATGACAATTAGCATCTCTTCATAATACAGCTTCTAGGATTCTTCAGCAAAGTCCAGACAATGACAAGCCCATGCACAGCAAATTATAGCTGCTCGTGCATATGTGATTACTTGCTATGTGCAAGTGATATGAGGGAATGTAATGTATACATTATATAAGGGAATACAAGGGACTCAAATTCCATGTCCATGCTTGTCAGTCAGTAAGTCTTTACATCACCCTTTTATGATTTTTATTTCCTGCTGCACAAACCAAAAAGTAAAACATAGTGAGTGAGGCACCATTCCCAAGCCCTGTTTTGCTTCCTATCTTTCCTCAGAGCTTTGGGGTCTTTGACCATTAAAATTCTCTTCCTTACACGTGCTCCTCCAGTACACATATGGAATCAATAGGATACAAATGGTGTGACCTATCAGAACAAACAGTTCAAACTCTCATTATCAGATATTTGTGGCGACCGATTTTTACGTCAATACTCTGTGAAAGGATAGTGGAAAAACGCTATGCAGAAAATTGAAGATATTCTGGTTTTTTAATGAAAAATTCTAAATACAGAGAGAATAAACTTACTTAGGAACCTCTTCTCTACCCAACACTCCCACCTACTAACACAGAACTGTGGACAGTTTCTTCACTGCAAGTAAAAATGAGATGATTCACATGTACTGAAATTACAATGGCAGAACACACTGTGTCTTTGTGTCTTTCCACTGTCACTGGAAGCAATAGAGAAGTAGAGCTCTACTGAGGTATTCTGCATAAATAAAAAAAAAAATTCAGAAGTCTGTAACTGCTGGGGTGGGGAAAGGGGATCTCCTCTTCAGTACTTTGTTTTCTGAAACAGATAATCAGATGGGGCAGGTTACCAAAGGGAGCTGGCAAAGAACATGCATCTTTTGCCAGCCAGAGTCTTGACTTTCTGTACATTTGTTATATTTTGGAGGGATAGTGCAGTAAGAAAGCATGCTTCTTCCTTCAAAATAAGGTTTAGCTTAGAGACCAATCTCAGGAGTCCTCAACCCTGAACAAATGGCCACAATCCCTCAGAGAGACTTTAACAAAGTTTTATTATGCTCAGATAACTCTGAACTCTTACAAAGAGAGGTCTGAATTTCTGCAAATTTAACTTAGCAGTTCAAGTTTAATTACTAATAAGGTTCATGCTGGCACTTCATGAAGAAATTTCAGTGTGACATCTTCTGGCATTTTCTCAAGTACTGTGTAGAATTTGGTAGTTGCTGTCATTTCTGCAAGGCTTGGCTGGGGAAACAATGAACACCAATAAGAAGAGGTAATACAAAATAGGTATTATAACAATTTCTAGTAATTTTGAGCTACACAGGGCTTTTAGAAGTTAATGTATAGAAAGGGATGAAATTATACAGGGAACATATGTGCAGGGGCTTTCAAACATACAAATGAATGTCAGTCCAGATCTCAGGGGCCAGAGCCCTTTTTCCCTTTGGAAAAACTGGACCACTCATTAATGTGTTTAAAGCCAAAAATTAGTCATTGAGTAAATTAAATTAAATCCATTTGAAATAGGATTAAAATGATGGAAAAGTGCTGAATATAGTTTTTGTAACAATTAGAGTTGCTCTACAAAAATTAATGAAAAGCTCCATCTTAATCAAGTCACAGTCCTGTCGGCATCCCTCTTTGTCATTCTCCATTGTCATTTAAATAGCTAATCCTTCTCTTTTCCTTGCCACAGTTTCTACCTCTCATATCAGCTAGAGTTGGTTTGCCTCCAAGTTCCATGATAGTTAATTAAAAAGTTCGGAAAACCACCTGATTTAGGCTTCCTGTGGCTGAAGGAAAGCAGATACACTCGTCAGGAAGAAAAAAGATTCAAATGAGTTATACTATTTTTGTATAATTGTGGAAGATAGAGATCAAAACAGCCTCTTAGGTCAAATAGTTCAACTCTCTACTAGGGCAGACACATTTCCAACAGGAAGTTTTTATGTTTTAACCAATATAGGTTTGAAGATCCCAAATAATGAGGATTTCATAACATTGCCAATTTATTCTGATTACTCCTTTCATAAACTGTATCCAAAAACATTCCTCCATTTTGATATTTTTTACTTTTTGTTCTTGTTGCAAATACCATATTTTTACTTATAGTTTATATTATTATTATTTTAGCAATCTGTGTGAATTATAAACATTGTGTTGGGTGAAAACATGCTTTCAAATGTGATCATTGGAGATTCCTGAGACATCCATCAACACATGTCACACCTCATAGATGCTTTACCTTTGCCCTTCATGACTGCCATTGAGGTATTCAGAGAGAGCTTTGTCACAAAAGAACCAATTGCATGAATGATCCAATTAGTCAGCCCAGATTAGTTTCTTACAGAAGCCTGGAGAGATTCCCCAGGCTTCTGTAGGAAACTAATCTGGGCTGACCTGCCACAGAAATGTATGGATAAAAATAAAGCTACACACATGCTGACAACACATTGTCCAAGTTACCTTGATCCACAAGCTGGTAAGTTGGTGCTCTCCTTTTAGGTACAAGAGTAAGGGAAGGATGCTGGAAGAAGGGATTGAACCTTTCCAATAATAATAAGAGACATTCTTTAATAATTTTTGCCAAAATTTCAGGGAAAAAAAAAAGTTTTATCTGCTTCAGATGAAATTTACTTAAAAATCATAAAATATAAATAGTGCACTTCGTAAAATACCCATAATGCAGATGTTTTGGTGCTTTGCTGGTGGAGGAGCAGGGCAAAAATGGGACAAGATTTCTAGCAAGGGGCCAGGCTTTCAATGGAGACAGAAAGGAGAGGAAAAAGGCCCTGCAGTCCCCACCAGAAAGTGAACCAGAGCAGTCCTTGCTCTTCTTATAACAAATACAGCAGGAAGTGAAAAGAGAGAGACAGCCTGGAGGTGAGATTAGTGTGTGGTGAGCACAGAGAGCCTGCCCAGACACACACACACCTTCCAGGCTGCCCCTCATAGTGTGGCAATAGCTGCTGGAGGATTCACAACCACTTAAGGCAGTACTGGGTTTTTTGCTGTGAACACTCCTTTTTATTCCTTTATTTAAACTTGGGCAGGGACAGTCCTTTGCATACAGCTTAGATGTACCCTGATTTAGGCAGGGCTGCCTGGACACTGTTCTCACACAATTGAAAGATAATGGTAAAACCAAGTAGATATTGGGGGATATTGTCATATCCCCCAAATAAAAACCCAGCCTTTTCACAGCCCTTGCATTTTGTCAGAACTGCAATGTAAGCCTGAAGAAGTCATTTCCTTACTGGGAAATAGTATTTTTACTCAGCAATGAAACGGATAAAAACCTGGCTTCAGGGAAATTCCAAAGTCTCTCCCATCCAAGATAATGTCTGCACAATACTCAAAATCAGAAAGGACCAAGTAGTTAATTCACACTACTCCTACTCACTCCACACCAAAGGACAACCACTGATGGCAACTGATACACACAAACCAGTCTTGAGAAGTGAATGTTTTTAATGAGGACTGTGGTGCCTTTAAATAGATGGTGCAGGTCTTTGAAAGTCACAGGAGTGGGCCAGATTAAACACCCTACTTGTAAGCAATATTTTTCTTAGCCGGAGGATGTAACAGATGTGTTAAAGTGCATTCATTATTGCAATGATTTTCAGCTGAGCACAAGCTTGCTTTATGCAGCCAGGATTTTTCATTTTCAGACACTGACCCTGCAATTTGCTGCTGATAGAAATAGCAAATTAATGCCTGTTTTCCTTGTAAAACTGATTAGTCAGGACAGCTGGAGACACCCTCATGGAATTATTTTGCTTGTTTCCAGTATAAATTCCAAGGAAAGAGCTCAAGGAGTTTTGGACAGGCCCATTCTCAGTTATTTCCATCTTTCCCAGCACTGCACATTATCAGCTCTTTTTTCCAGTTTTCTTTCAATTTTTCCTTCAAACTCTTGCTTCTTTTTATTTGCTCTCTGGCCATAAAACTTTTCTTCCCTTTTCAGGGTGTTTCTTACTGAGAACTTGATCAGATAAAGTTAAAACATAGACAGTTTTCATCACAGTCACAACAGTCCAGAGATCAGACATGGAGTGTTATTGTCTCTCCTAGATGTGTCTGATTCTGAAAAATTCTATATGGACTTCTGTGTTTTTTTCAAATGTATCCTTGTGATTTTTTTCCCCCTAGAAGTCTTTTATGTATCCAATTGATTTGTTATGCTTCAAAGATATGATTACAAACCCCTGAAAACTAACCAGTGAATATCAGTAATTTGAACCTGTGAAGCACACCAGTCAATACATTCACTCTGAAACCCCCACGACATGCTCATAACAATGCTTCATTTTTATCAGCTTCCTTGCAGATCAATATTTATAGTATCATTCAAACATTTATTATGATAGAACAGTAATGCTCAGGATCCAAATAAGAAGGGAAAAGAAAGCATTAAATGCAGGGCACACTTTTAACAGCTTGCAGGTGTGTGAGTTTTCCCTCATTTGCTTTGCTTTGAGTTCAAACTGGAAGGCTCTGGTCCTTTCAACACAAGCTGACAGAAGAGCTTCCTAAATCAAGATAGCAAACTCTTTTCTGATCATTTAAATCCCTACACTCAGGCTGGGGTCCTGTGTGGTGCTGGTGGGTGAGGAGAGGCTGCACAACCACCCAGCTCTCCCCCAGCATCCCTGAATCGCTGTGACTGCCATGGCTCACTCCTGCCCTTGAGGTGTGCTAAACCTTGACATCCCTTCCCCTCTAACCCTACCTGTTCCCTGCATTCTCATACATCTTAGGATCCCAAAGCCACGCTTAACCTACTCACCCTACTGACAGGCCTTCTTCATAGCACAAAGACGAGGGTGAAAGGACAAGAACAGGGAGCACAGCACACTATGGGACAGGCCTCGATCCTGCCTCATCTCTCCTCATAACCTCACCACTCCCTCACCCCACCCTCAGCAGAGCTCTGGCTTCAGTGCGAGTGAGGAAGCTGAACTGCTCGAACTTGGCTTTTCTTTTTTCCCTGTAGGCACACAGTTTGTGATAATTGGGAGAGGAGTTGGGTGAAACCTCATCCCCAGTGGGCACAGCTGTGAGCAGCAGGTGAGCAGCACTCATAGCAATGAGCCATGGAGTGCCCAGGGACACTGACCAGCCACAAAGGGAGCACAGGGCACACAGGTGCACTGCATGAACCGTGAGGGGGATAAAAGGCTGGGCTAAAGTACAAGATACTTGCAGGCTGCTGAAGTGATGTGATGTTACTCTCTGCAGGCCTATAGCCTTCTGAAGTGATGTGATATTACTCTGTATGGGCAGACACCTGAGGCCTTCTGAAGTGGTGTTGTGTTACTCTGGATGGGTTGAAGCTTTCTGATATTGTATGATGATACTCTATGTATCATGGCTATCTCAGCTGTAATATTTCCCCACACTTTCTGTATGTGAAACTTGAGGCCTGGGAATTTTCAGTGGGAAGGATTAAACAGTAGCAAAGCTGTGAGTATCCAAATGCAGGCTCTAACAAGAGGAAGGCAGGCAGCATTAATAGGCTGTGCTACCAGCCTTGCCTATAGTATATCTCTCTGTTTACTGAGGGGTGATGTACAATTATGGTGAGTGATGCAGTCTGCTCACTAGCCAGAGCTGTCAGAACTTGGCTGTCTGTACAGTGAGGGAAGGAGGATCATAATAACTTCTAAATGTGACTGATAACGTGGTTTACATTTCCCACATTGTTAGCTCATGCACACTGGGATTTCTGGCTGGTAGGGAATAGATTACATTTCTATTACTTTTTGGGCCTGGTTTTATGTCAGCCTTTAACAGTTGGCTGGCTTTGGAGGAGTGGCATTAGCAGCATCCTGGCATTCTTTGTGTGCCTGGCACTTTTCTGGTTTTATTCCTGGACACTACACCAAAGATATATATTGGCAAGTAGTCTTTACCTTTTACACATCAATGTATGTCTAAATAGAGACATTGCAATATTCATAGATGTTACTGCTGGGGAACCAAAGTAGGTGCCAATTTTCAGAGAGTTTCTAGTTATGAGGCAGTGGAAAGAATCCCTTTTATTTGACCTCTGATATACATGCAATTGCAAACAAGTAACTTCAACTGCTCATGGAGTTCCTGGATCTCATTTTAACAGCCTTCCATGGGGAAAGATTAAGTGGTTTCAATGGCATTCCCCTATTTCAAGGGAGCTTTTAAAAAAGTGGTCTTCAGAGTAGTTAGAAGAGTTTCAAAGCTGGCATACCCTTCTCTCTTAACAGAGAAGAGGGATTAGATTTGACTCAGGAAACCTGTGTTCATTGCTTCTGTTAGCAATCTGAACATGACAGGAGTTTGGAGAAAAGACATAATACAACTGACACAGATGTTCTTCCTGCTCTGTCCAAGATATGTTTTCAAGACTTGTCTTTCAAGACCATCTTTTGGCTGAAAAACTTAGAAATAGACTTAGTTCTTTTCCTTAAAATAACTTCCAAGGCAAGTGTTTTCTAGATTTGTGGTATTAAATATAAATATTCCCGAAGGATGACTCCTGTAAAGGAATGTTTTTTTGGTTTTTTTTGTATGCAGACCTGGCAGAGCACAGAAAGGCAGACTGAAAGGGTCCTCAGGGATGCAGTCCCCACCTATTCCATGTCATGTAACCCTTTGAAAACCTTAGGTTTTTTCTCTGTCTGTAATCAAGAAGCTGTTTCAAAATCTGTTTGCTGAGTTGGTCAGATACAATCTTCTGATGCCAAAGTGTGTTCCCATGTGGCTTATACCAAGAAGCTCCTTCACCTTGAAAAGAGGTTTTACGTCCTCATGCTGAACGCACAAATGCATCTGCACAGCAGCCACCACCATTCTTTGTGTCACTAAGATAAACAATCCAAGCTTTTTGGTCTCCTCTTAGGAAGTAGGTGATGTTTTTTCCCAGCCCTGTTGCCTGCCTTCCCTGTCCCTCCAGCAGTCAGAAATCATCTCTCCTATGGTGAGCATACAATGCACAAAGGCTTTGCACAGTTTTCTTGTGCCTCCCTCTCACTTTTAGAAACGCTTCTGCCCTTATGTATTTAGAGTGAATTTGACCACTCTACTGCTGTATTATGGTAATATTCTTCTTTTTTGCCCCACAGTCATTTCCAAGTTGTGAACTCCTAATGTGCAGCAGAATTACTATTCCCTTATGCATGACCTTGATTTCAAGTAATTCTGAGGCCAGTCCAGTTCCTGCATGCCAGTTCACTCTTCTCTCCACTAAGAGTGCCTCCCAGCACCTTGGCATCAGTAAGTTGGTTTGATATTAGTTAATTTCCTAATAGTCCTGCCAAGCTCATTAATAAAAATAGTGAGCAGAATTAGCACCAGACCTTATCCTTGAGGAACTCTGCTAATGAATCTTCTTCAGCCTTATATTTCCCCTTTAACCCTCTCTGTTGCTCTCTCCCTGGAAGATAGGGTCCTACCATTTCTTTTTATTTCCCTGTGAATCCCATCATGTTTGTTAATCTGTATTTCACACATGATGGTACAACCAATACCCTTCCCTGACTCAAGACAGACAAGATCTACAATATTATTTCAAAGAGAAAGTCATTGATTAGTGTGGAACGAGCTCCTCTTTGACAAAATCAATGCACATTTTAATCCCCTTCTCCTTTGACATCTGCTTTAGATGCTTCCAAAGTCCATGTTGAAATTATGATCCAGTATTCAGAGTAGATAAATCCAGGTCATTTTCCAATCTCTGTCTCAAAATATCAGCAATACAGATGCTGTTGGTGGTTACCTGGTGTGATCAGGCATATGCCAGGTTTGTTTGTCTTACTTGCACACAGACAAGAATGTAACATATAAATTCCAGTTCACTGAGGTGAGATGGAGAATACCTGTATCCTCTGCCTCTGTATTCCCAAGAACAAGGCTTTGACAAACCTATGGCTTCATTTGGAAAAACAGCTTTGATTTTGTGTTATTAGTTTGGTGAGGTTTATTTATTTCTCCTTTTTTTGCAGCACAGCCAGACTTTATACAAAGCTGTTCTGACCATGACCACCTTACGCACCCTCCCAAGGCCAAGTAAAAGCAGTTGTGTTTCAATATTAGGAACCTCCTCTGCTTATAATCTTATTTCTGATCATGGAAGGTCTGAAGGTATCACTCAGAATATTCAAGATAAATTTAGGATAGAGAGTTGCAAAAAGGAGAATGTGTGCAATGGTATATTTGTTTTAAATGTTTGATCTGTTTGAGACTGTAATGAGTTGGCGATGCCAGAAGTGGTTGATACAGATGAAAGACTGACAGGTTTCCTGCATCTGGACTAGTTCTGGGAAGCCAAGTGATCTGGGGGTGCCTCAGTGCTGGAGGTGGCAAAGCAGCCATGGGGCCACTGCTCCAAGAGGAAATATTCACCTGCTCCTCTCCCCATTCTCCCAGCACACAGAGAAGCAGCAATGCACTTAGGTAAATATCATCAGAGTTTCTCCACAGCCCTCCAGCACTGCTTCACCTCCTTATCTTCCCAATTTCTGCCCTGGTAGAAGAGACAAGATCCTCTACTCCAACCTTAAGTTGCAAGTTCAATTTTTGATGTGCTGTCAGGAAGCCTTCAACAATGCAATTGTTCTGCTTCCAATCATCATGTAAATGCAGTGCATCACATAGGAAGCATCCTGATAATTGATATGCATACACATATGGGTAAAGAAATAAAATTTTCATTTTTCATGTATAATTACACATACAGTGGTACATATCTATGTGTATAAATATATATGGTATTTCTGTTAGTAAAAGGAATTGCTGTAAATTTGCTTCAATGCTTCAATACTTTAAGCATGTCTTAATCTTCATAGACTAAGTCCTAGTAAACACTAATTGGCAATGCCTGTCTTATTGGGAATAAATAGTCCTATTGGGGAATAATTCTTTTCCAAGAAGTTTTTTGTAGTCAAAATGAGTTAAATGTAATTTTGACTCATCCATAATAATCTGTTTATAGCTCTGATGGTTATTTCTGTTTTCCACAGGAGCAATCACTTGCTAGATAGAACGGAACCGTAATCTTAATTTATCGCATACATTTTTTGGTAGCAGCCAGAGGACTGCAGTAAATATTCCAGTCGGAACAAAGGTGCAAATAATCAATACATCTGTTCCACTTACACCAATAATGGCACAGAGTGAGATTTATGGGCCTCAGTATAAAGGAGGCACACTACTCTGCTGATTACTCTTCAATTGCTGACATGCATTTGAGTTTCACTTGTGTGTAAATATGACAAGAGACAAACCATTCATGGAAAAGGAATGTACAACCAACACCCTCTCAGACAGAGTTTTCCTCTCCTTTTTTTTTTTAATGAAATTCTCTTGGTTAAAAAAAGCCTTGTTTCCCTTCTATGGGAGGAAATTTCAATTAGCTGGCTGCCTACATTCCCACCCCACATCAGACAGGCCTCATTTTAATTCAAACCTAGATGTATTGTTTGGATACTGTAAGGAATCATGGCTCGTGATGACAAAGTTTGCTTCAGCTGTCTAAAATTGCTCAGAACATTAAGGGCTCTATTATCTAAATGCTGATTTGATTATCAATACTTTAATCTGAGAAAAAGAAAGACTGTCACTGCTTGGAAGCTGAGTAGGCTGACTGGAGAAAATTTATGATGAAGAGAGCCCTAAGAGCAGGGATCTGCTGAAAGGGAATAGAATTAAGACCTTGTTAATGAAAATACTTTCTATAAACTCTCTTTTGACATCGGGTGCTACATTAAAAACCTATCAAGTCTCTAAAAATTAGGTCAGTAAGAGTATAAGGCACACTTTGGAGGAATGGAGAACTTGTTCTGCATCTTTTCATGTGCTGTTTGTTTCAGGTGTCAGGTCCAGGAAGGTTTTCTTTTTGCCACAGAAAGGTAAAATGCTGTAAGATGAACAGCCATTCAAGAATGGCAGGCTGACAAGATGCCACTGAGCATTATGTGTTTGCATATGCTTTTATTTTGCTAGCAGCTGACAAACTGCAGTAAATAACTGCTGGGACAAGGGTGAAAATGGCCAATAGATTTATTTTGTTTAAGTCAATAAAATAAAATCTTACACATCAGGATGACATGATGCACATTGACAAGGTGCTCAAGGTGCTCCTCCTTCACATCTTCTAGAGTTATGCTCGACTCAGCATTTTCTGAGGTGAATTTGCCTTTATTGTTCCTCCACACTTTCCCAAATTAAGACACTCATTACCTGGCTTTGGGAATCTTAGCCCAAGGCTCAGTACTGATCCCTGGTGCAGAGAGATAAAGCTACATCAGGGTCTGTGGTGGTGTCAGTGACAAAGAGCAGGAGAACAGGAGACAGTGCTTTGGGTGAAGTCTGATGCCACATCCCAGTGGCCAAACCAAGTGGAGTGAGGCCCTGGTGAGCCAGGGCTGAAAAAAATTATGGAAGGAAGGAATTTAAAATCTTGTGTTCTCTTTCCATACCTTTGTTGTCTCAGGTCTGCAAATTAGACTTCCAGGTTCCTTCTCTCTTCTCCCTGCCCCCCACATGCAGGGCAGCTCACAAGGTGGGTAGGAGGGAAATAACTGAACAGCACAGCCTGCAGGAAGATGATTGAGCAGGCAGATGTGCTCCAGAAATTACTGTAGTCAAGTCACACCTGTGCTGTCATCAGCAAACCCCAGGAGGTGACATGACAGGGCTTGGTCATGGCTTGTGTTACAGTCCTAGGGCAACTCAGCAACCCTCAGCATAATCTAACAACCCTCAGCATAATCTGAGTAGGAGGCAGGTGCCCAAATTTTCCTTTCATCCAAGCTGTGATACATCTAGGTGTGCACAGTAGCAGAACTGTGAAGCTGTTTCACCATAGTGTTGATATGATATGATTTAAAGTCCAGGAAAAGGGGCAGTCTGATGGTCAAGTCTTCCTGTACCTCCTTTGTACTCTTCAGAGAAAAAGAATTATTCAGCTCATACTTCATCAGCTTCTATATGCACACTGTTACCAGTGGTAGTCTCCCATTGCTTAAAAAAGCTGGACTAATTATATAAAGTGACATACACCCAGAACTGTGCAAAAGAAGACTAATTTAGATGGCACTCAAGTATTAGGAAATGTCAGATTTCTGGGCTCCCACAATTTTTTCTTCTGAATAAAATAGTCCTAATGAAAGCATGTATCATCTCAAAATAAGAATGAAGTTAAAGCTGTATGGGCAACTGGATAATATGCCTTCACTTAAATTTGAAAGCCTTTGATTTTGTGAAACTGCTTTGAAGACTTGGCTGGGAGACCCTTTATCCCTGATGAGTCTGGACCCTGCCACTGGATCCATTCCAAGCAAGTATCCACACACAGCACACACTGCCAGCATGAGACTTCACTGAAAACATGCACTTTAAAAGCCCCAATTTAGAGTTTACTCACTCAGATTTCTTTCTAAATCCATATCTTCCTCTTTTAGCTCTAAGAAGATCCTGCTTGTACAGATCTTGCTATGTTGCCCCCCAAAAGCAAATAAGAATACTTGCATAAAATGTCTGAAAAACATTTCACCTATAGATAGAAAACGAAACAGAGCTGGTTCATCACTTTCCAGGTTCTTTACAGCAGTAATCAATACTGGCCATCTGAATATAACAATGGAAGAAAGGAATCTCATGGCTTGGGGAAGCCAGAGGCACAGCTTTAGCTCAGTGCTCATTCTCAGTCTTCCATGCTTTTGCCAGAGAGATTAGCCTGCCTCTGATCACAGTTTTGATAAGCCTGGCATGCCTTTTGGATTAATCAGCTCCCACTACAGATGTAACAGGCACCAATCAGGCAACAGCAAATTATTTTCTGTGAAGTTATGCACAGTTCAGCAGCGGGTCCAGCTTGCCCTGCCAGAGCACTTAGACCTCCTTGGAGAAGACCAGGGCCTGAGCCTAATGTGATCTGTGCTGCCTGTGGAGCTGTAAACCAAATTTCTCTGGGAAGGAACATCTGATGATTGCTATCTGCAGAGTTACATGCTGGCCAGCCTGATTAATATGAATGTAGTGGGATAGAGGAAGAGCCTCCCAACCTTTGAATATATTTATTCCTGAGTGAAGCAGAATGTCTGACAAGAGCTCTCAGAAATGTAAAGGTTTATTGTCTCATAATGGAATAAAGGGATTAATTCAGAATAGGTCTGTAGCCACTTGTAAAATATTTCATTTTAATAATTTATACTAATGGAATAGATGATCCATGGAGGGGGGGCATATGGGTTGCTCCTGGGCAGTTTTTGACAAGGCAAGTGTGGCTAGGGAGAACTGGGCTGGACTGTTATTTGCTTGTCCCTACTGGACTTTTAGGATGTTAAAAAGAGAGAGAATAAGAACAAGCAGCAGACAAAGCCTTTAATTCATCTACTCTTCATGTCACTGCAGAGTGCTCATCAGACAACAGAGCTGATCAGCTCAGCAGGTTCCTAAAACATTCACAAGGAGAGAGAACTTCAGCTTTTATCTCTGTAATAAGTAACGAAACCTAATTTCCCTTTCTAACAATAAAAAAAATTAGCCTTCTTATGTGAGCCCAGAAGGGCTCAGTAACAGAAACAATCACAGCTCCAAGAGGCATGCAGAGGTTTAGGGGTCACAGATGCTGTTGTGGGTCTGAGTCTCAGAGCTGTGGCTGAAGAAAGAGCCAGATGTGATAGGCAAGAATTATGCAGGCAGCACAGAAAGAGGGTTGTATCTCTTTCCACACATGTGCTGTAAGTCTGTTATCTCCCTTCACCCATCTGAACTGTGTCTGTGATTGATATTTCTGACATGCAGCCTTGTCCAAAATCTGAGAAAGGACTTTGGGAGCTCAGCATTGCCCAGGGATTCTTAACTGAGAGATTTGCAGAAATTTCTCAGTTCTGTTTCATCTGTCTCCTGTTTTATAAGCCCATCTGCTCTCTGACAGTATCACGCAGAGTCCAGTGTCTCAGCAAGACACTTCCTCCAACCCTTCTCCAGGACTGCTAAGGCCACCTAAGAAAAGGCATCACATATGTATTTTTCCACTCTTCCTGTCAGTATCAATAAATCAGAATCAACAGAAGCTGTTCTCAGTTCTGTTCTCACAAAAAAAAAAAGTCACACAGAAATTCCTGGTAGATTGGTTCTGTTTTATTTGATTGTGTAGAAAAACACAGAACTTTATCCTACCTTTGCCTCATTTTTAAACATCAAAACTTGACCTCTGCTTTCTGCCTACTTCCCCAGCTTTGCTTTTGTCAAGCTGCAAATATTTTTCTTTCATAACAATTTACATATGTAATTACTACAAGTACTTCAGGAATTGTTTGCTAAAGGCTCCATGTAAATACTAATTATCAGTAATTAAAAATCCACAGCTATTAGGAAGACACTGATAGGGAGAAAATACTGCTTAGGAAGCAACTAACATTTGTCTAGGCAAAATTAAACATCAAATAACTTTCTATCTATGTAATTATACAATATGATTCATCATCTGCTGCATAAATGGAAGTGCAAGTGGGACAAAGGTGTCCCCACACACACATTCACATGTACAGCCCCCTTCCAGCCTTCTCACAAACTGTGCATCTTCAACATTACAAACCCACTCTGTGCTGGGAGCAGAGAACATTCAAAGCTCTCACAGAACAGTTGCAGAAATACAACAGCTGTGTTGAATGTTTTCCATCCTAAAATCAGGTGCTTCCATGCTGATGATATGCAAACTTAATTCTCCAGGTCATAAAATGTATTGGGATTCTCTCTTGTGTTAAGTTAGGAAAGTTATCCTGCATAAAGACTACAAATAAAATGCAGGAACAATTGGCATCTGCTTAATTTTTTACAAAAATGTTTTTCACCCTCCTTGGTTGTTTTTTTTTTTTGTTGTTGTTGTTGTTGTTTTTGGTTTTTGGTTTTTTTTCTTTTTAACTGCTAATATATATGTTTCTTCATTAACTGTGGTTCAGCATGCATGTACTTGAAGTGGAATTTTGGCCTGTCTACAGATGTCAAAGGGCATTTTGTCATTGTTATAAGTAAAATTATATTTTCATTTCAGTGATTTATTACAGATTTCAGCAGGCTTTGAATCAGCCTTAGTCCATCTAAAGTTAATCAACTTTCTGAGCCTGGTGGGAAAAATAAGCAGGCAATCTATGTGGGTTAGCAGCAATCTCAAAGTTTGCTCACTGCTGTACCTACTCCTGGTGGCAGGGGGGAAAAAACCATTAAGCAAGCAGACAGGCAGAAGGGCAGCAATTTTACAAGGGGTGCAAACCAGATTTCTGCTCCCTGAGCACGGCTCCATCTCACTGACACCTGTCCTGGAAATGGGGCAGTGGGAACATGCCTGGAGCACAGGGCTGCTGATGGGGCTCACCTCTGATTCAGAGATGGGGCAGCTTAGAGAAAGCTTCTCATCCCATAATAATGCTCAGCCTTGGCGCTCTCAGGGCCAGCAGCCACATTGCCAAAGGCAGGGAAAGCCATGCAGCTGGACTAAGCTGCCTCCAGAATTCATTTTCGAGTATATTTCTATTCACTTCTGTAAAGTTTATTTTTCCCTTCCTGGCTCTGCCTTTTTAGGCTCCGATTCAATTCAGGGAAACACTTCAATTATCTCTGGATCAGGCCCTCAGTTTGTATTGTGGCTGAGGCTTTGAAAATTGCTGCTATCGAAACTATCAGCAGACTCACCCGTGCTGTTTTGAGCTGGAGTGAAAAGGGCTTGATGGGACATTGAGCCATTCACAAACCACAAATCAGGCAAGAATAACAGGACTGTAACTATCAGGTTTTAACTTTCAGCTTTTGAAAGGGTTTCTCAGCCATCCTGTTCCCTCTCAGTGAGCTGCCAGAGCCAACCTCCCCTGAGCCTAAGGCCAAGGTATGGCAGAAAGGGCTGATGTTTGTGCTGAGTCTGAATCTGTCTTGGCTTGGTTTGCTCCTGCCAAGAGGACAGCACCAGCTTGGGGCTGGGGGCTTTTCCTTCCTGGGATGTGAGGCTCACACCACACCAGCTCAGGGGGCAGCTCCAGTAAAACCCTGGTCTATCTGCCACCAACTGGTGATGAGAGACAGAAAAAAGTAGTGGCCAACCCCTGTGTTTCTGCAGAAATATAAAGCATGGGAACTCCCTGACATCTGGAAAAGCTTAGCTGTCATGCAGCTCCCTAAAACAGAGTGTTCTAGCATCTAAGTAGCAGTGGCTTCCTAAATTCTGCTAATGTTTTTGATCAATATTTTGTTAATTTATAGCATTTCCTCAATCTTAATCTGTCATTTTTATTTTTCCCCCTCATGTTTCCACTTCCCTTTTTTTCTTCTCTTTTGCTTCAACAAAGTATGAAATCATTGTTTATCAAAAGATAATCTGCCTGCTGCTATTTCTGTTGGTATCTAATAGTATTTTCTTCAGTCTTCTAGGTTTCTGGGGAGACATGTAACTGGATTTGAGATCAGTCAGCCCCATTGCTGTGTTTGCAGGTTACAATCAGGTACATGCCAATGAGACCCTCTTGGCTTTATTTTCTTTAGTTTTAGTTCCTGAAAAGGGTAAATGCAGCTTCCCAGACAGACAGAGAACCCTCCCTCCCACCAGTCCCCCTCCTCCCCAGCCGGTCTGCTATGGATGGAGAACTGGACAAAAATATATATGCATAGTGACAAACAAGGAACAGTTTAAGATTTTAGTCACCCACCCACTTCTCATTCACCATCTTAGACCTCCTCCCAAAATGGATGTGGAGATTCAGATGACAAAGAGGAATACCAAAGGCAGTATGCTGTCTATGTTTTGTCACTGAAGCTAAATATGTTTTAAATATGTTGGGCATAGAGGGATTTATCTGTGGGGACCAGAAGAAAATACCATCCTCTTCCTGTTCTCTACCTTACAGGTTAAAACACCAGCTAAATGCAACGTAGAGGACCTGAGCTCAAAGCTCTCCTGTCTGAAGGAATCAGAACCTGCAGCATTCAGCTACAGCTGAGCCACTAGCAGGAGAAGAATTAGAACTTGGAAGGAAGGAAGAGCAATATTTAATCAGCCCTGCTGAAGCAATTTGTAAGTAATTTGAAGTAATTTCATGTAACATAAAAAACCCATTCATTACATATGTAAACAATGTATAAGTGTGTGGTAGCTGTTAGCATGAGCACAAAAGTTGAGGAGATCTGGAATCCTGCTTCAGTGTTCACAATCCCATGGATAGTTATGATTGACTAAAGTGGCAAAAAAGAGAAGCACCATAGTTCCAAGAACAGGAGTGAGATAAAAGTGCTTGTCATTCTCTGGTGAGTGGTGTATCATTGTAATGGCTTCTGAAAAAAAGTCACCTCTTAGCTCTGCATGACAGTGTATCACTCAGGACAGCAGAAGGGTGGATTACACAGAAAGAAAGGGAAAAAATCCCCAAAGGTAGCAAGCTCAGAAAGTTTTATAGTGGTATCCATCACACACACTGTGGGAACTGCAATTATGTCTGGTGAAAAGTTACCACCAAAGCATCCCTTGGAAAGTGGCCAAGCCCAGAGTGGACTGAGTGCTTGTCAGCAGGCCAGGGTGGGGCTCCTCCTCCAGGACCAAATGTGAGGCCACTTGCACTTGGTAGGGCAGAACATGGTCCAGGTGCTTTTCCCTCCCACCCACTTTCCTTCCTTCATCTGATCCTTTCAGATCACTCAGACATATTCACAGCCCTCCTCCAACTCACCTCTATTTTATTTTTCCTTGCTCTAATGTGGAAAGAAAACAGGTCTCCAAACCTCAAGAAGTGCTTGTTGTCCTCTGATCAGCTTCGGCTGGGATGCCAAAGTGTACCACTTGCAGCAGTGGGAGGATCAAAAAGGCACCCCAAAATGTGGGCTATTTATTCCTGGGCTGTCATTCAGCTTTCTAAGCATTGCTAAAGTTAAACTGGAAACACAACAAAAACAGGTTTTCAGGCACTATTGTTTTTATTTCCAGCTTATTTCTGGACTTTGGAAACAGGAGTTCAGCTTTTCCAGTATCTTCAGATCATCTGCATCTGGGTCTGCCAGAGACTGGCAAATCCCAGTAAGCAAGAAGCCAGAATTAATGAAGCTAAAACTGTTTTCAGTGTGATTTTATATTCAACTCAGGATCAGCTTCCTTTGTTTTGGCAAGAATCAGTGTGTGTGTGCCTGTGTGTGTTTGTGTACATTTATGTGTGTTTACCTTGTGATGGTTTCACTGGTGGTGGGGATTGCAAATGTGCTTGTTCATTCCTCATGGTTGCACTGTACAAGTCAAATATAATTGATTTAGAAAGAATGAGACTTGCCAAGAACAGTAGTAATGGCTTAGTGCTAAGTAAACTTAATGGAATATGCTTTGGCCAACAGCTGCATCTTTGAGAAGGAGTGATTCGCCTTCTCCCAGAAATAATCATGAGAAGCTAAGTAAGTGGCTGAGAAGCTAGTTTATGCACACAGAGGTTCAAAGGCCTGCAGTGCTAGCTAATAGAATCCAACAGCTATCAGCTATCAAAAACCATGGCCAGCTGAGCTGGTGAGTCCCAGGAGGGTGAAGGAAAAAGGGGGAGAGAGAAAAATTCCTAAGGGTCTTTTTCTGTGTAGATTGAATATACACTTTTATTGTTTATTATTTTGGGAAAGATAAAATGAAATGAAAGTGACAGAGACTGCCAGTTTTAGGTATTAAAATATTTAAAGAAAGAGTCATTAATATATTAGTCCAGAAAATATTATTTCATCTAGCAGAGATTAATACATCTCACAGATTCTAAGGCCAGAAAAGGCTATTAGGATCACCTAGATTGGGTTTAATATAATTCAGGTTCAGTAATAAATGCAGAGACCTCTTCTGCCAGGCAGGCAGCAAAGAGTAAGGTCATTCCTAAAATATCTAAGAAAAAGCAGAGACAGTCACAGCTCTGCCAGCCAATTCTCCAAGAGAAGTGAGCAGGGTTTGCTTGGACACGCTGTTGTTTTATGGCCAGACCCCGCAGCAGGGTCAGCTCTGCGGGGCTGTCCCGACCGGCTGTGAGAGGACCAGCGGGGTCGCCGTCCCTGCCATGGACACACAGTGTTAAAAACGGGACCACACTCCCGGTACTGAAGTGATTTCAGCATTTATTATAATAAAAGAAAGGCCTAAAGCTTGATGGCCCGCGGGCGGAGCAGGAGCTCTCCCGCCGGGATGCTGCAGCGCCGGCGCTGGGGCTCCTCGGGCAGCGATGTCCCGACTATATCCATGATGTTCCCGGTGGAGCGGCACGGACTCAGAGGGTCAGATGCCCCTTTTCATCCTGTTTTTTGTCCACTTGGATTGGTTTCTTTTTGGATCCTTCATTTGCATGAAGGTTTAAGGCGCGGGATTGGCCCATTACAGTTCTGTCCAGGCTGGCTCGTGGTGCACTTTACCGAGGTGTCGAGTCCCGTATTCCTTATAACTACCCTTCTAGCCCCTTTTACAATGTAACAACCAACTAACATGCTTGACAATTACCAACTATTTTACAACACTTTCTAAACGATTTTTAACCTCGGCTCGGCTCTCCCCGGCAGTGGATTCCGCTCTCCCCTCTCCACAGGCTGGTTTTTGGGTACGCATTGTGGAGCACAGTCTGCAAGCGCCCCGGGCCAGCGGCTACCGCTGTCCCTTGCAGAGCACACAGCTCCTGTCCCCTTGCAGAGCACACACAGCCCCTGTCCCCTTGCACAGCACACACAGCCCCTGTCCCCTTGCACAGCACACAGCTCCTGTCCCCTTGCAGAGCACACACAGACCCTGTCCCCTTGCACAGCACACACAGCCCCTGTCCCCTTGCACAGCACACAGCTCCTGTCCCCTTGCAGAGCACACACAGCCCCTGTCCCCTTGCACAGCACACACAGCTCCTGTCCCCTTGCAGAGCACACACAGCCCCTGTCCCCTTGCACAGCACACAGCTCCTGTCCCCTTGCAGAGCACACACAGCCCCTGTCCCCTTGCACAGCACACAGCTCCTGTCCCCTTGCAGAGCACACACAGCCCCTGTCCCCTTGCACAGCACACAGCTCCTGTCCCCTTGCACAGCACACACAGCTCCTGTCCCCTTGCACAGCACACACAGCCCCTGTCCCCTTGCAGAGCACACACAGCCCCTGTCCCCTTGCACAGCACACACAGCTCCTGTCCCCTTGCACAGCACACACAGCCCTTGTCCCCTTGCACAGCACACACAGCCCCTGTCCCTTTGCACAGCACACACAGCCCCTGTCCCTTTGCACAGCACACACAGCTCCTGTCCCCTTGCACAGCACACACAGCTCTGGTCCCCCTGAGCCCCCAGGGCTGGGAGCAGCTGGGCTGGCTCTCCCCACTGCTCCTGAGCTCAAACCAGCGCTGCAGGGTGGTCCGGCTGCAACCTGCGGCTCCATCCCTGGAGGCTCCATGCCTGGCAGGGATGGGGAGCGAGCTCAGCGCTTCCCAAGGCTCCTGTGTCCCCAAGGCTCCTGTGTCCCCAAGGCTCCTGTGTCCCCAAGGCTCCTGTGTCCCCAAGGCTCCTGTGTAGGAAGCCGCTGCCCGCTGCACAGATGGGTCGATGGGACACGGGCTCTGCCCTCCTGCACCTCCCCACCACTGCAGAGACGCTCCGGGTGTTTCTATTTCCACACCAAACTTACGCTGCTCGCCTCAGGCTTAAGCAGAGGAGTGCGAGCATCTTTCAAATTTACTTTCTGGGTTGCTTGTTTGTTTTCTAAATATGCGCCCTGTTTTGGAGAATAGATAAAGAGTTTTAAAAACTCAGTGGCTGGGAAAGATGCCCTCATTATTAAGTTTTAAAAAGTAAATATAAACCCAGATATATTCACTTTTATTTTCACCACAAAAGATGTTTCAGCATTTTTTTTCTGCCCATAAAATCACTGCATTTACTATAAAGCCTCCTCTTCTTCCAAGGGTGACAAAAGGCTTCTTTGAAAAGCTTTTGTTCCTTGCTGGCACACCCGGCTGCAAAACCTGGGCTGGCCCCGAGCTGCAGGTACTGCTGGAAGTGTTTCCTCCTTTTGCCTGGGGGCAACAGAGAAAGAGAAAAGGAGACAGTGAGGCCACTTCTGAGCCTTGTGTGTTTGTATCTCAACCTTGTAAGAGAGCCCAGGTGACTTTGTTCTCCAGCTTCATTTGTATGCTTGTAGCCAATCCTACAGTGGATCTAAAAACCAATCATTCTTATTGATTTCATTGTGAATTTGCCATGTGGAACAACAGTCAGAAGAAAAGATTGCCTTGTAGCTATAAGCGTAACAAAACCCCCCAAACCTCAAAAAAACATCGGCAAAAAAACCCCCCAACAGTTAAAAAGGAACCCAGAACTCTTATTTGCATTAGATAAGCATCTTGGCATATTAAAACCACCCTTGAGCACCTCCAACTGAAAATTAAAAGAAAACCTATGTTTTGTCACCGAAGCTAAATATGTTTTTATTAGTTGTGGACATTGTTGATGTTACAATATATCTCATTCCAAATCATAACAGATGAGTGAACTCTGAATTGTTGGTTCAAATGAGATAATACTCCATCATACTTTCCTTTGCAACACAAATCCACATAACTAGCACAACATAAATACAATCACTGGCTGGTAGAAAGCTTCAAATACTATTTTAAATCCTGCAAGTATGGCTGATGCTCAAATTGACAGCTCAGTGCTCTGTCATTTCTCACCACCAATGTTATTATGGAAGTAAACGGCTCTATCTTATTTTACCCTTTTCCATACATGATGCACTTAAAAGGACTTAAAGAATCTAGTAAATGGAAATATATGGTACAATGAACAGTTAAAAATGTCAATTGAATTAGTCCTTGTGTGATATCTTTTCAGCCTACAATGTGAACACAAATGCTGCCTTTTATAGAGGTTTATGCATACGAGGAACATGAAGTGGAACAAATGAGATTTGAATTTTATTATTCTTTTATGGCATTGCATTGCAGATAGGTTGGGTTTTTTTTGGTTTTTTTTTTTTTTAATTAGCTCCTATCTCAACACCTTTGGCAACTAAATAATTCAGAGAAATAATTCAGAGAATCTTGTCTTTTGTTGTTTTTGCTGTTGTGGTTGTTTCTTCCACAGAGAAGTAGCTTTTGCAAATGGCAGGAAGTTTATCACCGAGTTTAAAAATGATCCTCCAGTTACACAAACAGTACACAAGGAGTGCACTGGGGTCTTTTCAGAGTCTTAAACACAAATCAGCTGCCAGATGCACAGTGACAAATCTATCCCAAGCCCTAGGAGGTACCAGGGTTGGTAAAACTTTGCTTCCCTTTTCATGAGGTCTCCACTAAGAAGAAAAGTCAATAGGAGGTCAGTTTGCTGGAGCGGGGCTCAGGGAGCTGGCTCCCCACCAGTCCCTCAGCTCCCCCAAGGACAGGAGGGACCTGGTGCCACTGCACAGCTGCATCAACCTGTTGCTGCCTCCTGGCCTGGTGTCACACCTTCAGCAGTAAAACCCAAGCTGGATATGAAATAGGAGTGAAACCCATCATTCCCAGGACTTCAAAGCAACAGGCGGTATTTTATATCAAAATAAATAAACAAAAGCATGCAGACAGAATCTGGTGTTTATGCTACATTGTATGGTTCAGGGAGGGGGAGTAGTCCCTTTAAGCTCCTTTCTAGACAGCACATCCCCACACAAGTTCTTTGTTGAGAAACTTCAGGGACACGGTGTCTTACAAGGATTCCCTGGGGCTTCCAGCCTCTCCCTCACTTCACAATGTGTGGGCAGGATACAGCTGTTCAGCTTCACTGCGTGGTCTTCTCAGCCAAACTGCTCACATAATGCAAAAATTACATCCCTCAAGGCACTATGGAAATTCACATCCTAACACAGTTTCAAATGCCTATTTATTTCACAGCCTAGTGCAAATATTACGTCTGCTTCAGTATCCACTGTTTCAAATGATACCACAGTGTCTCAGATTAAGTATGTGGGATTTCTTTTGTACCTAAAAAGGACAAGGAATTTTTTATTTTTTTCAGAGCAACAGAAAAGAATATTTATTTTTTTTTACTTTTGTTAATTACAGTGATGCCTGCCTGCCTGCTTCCCCCCACACCTTCCCCCCCCCCCACCACCACTTCCAGGTTCTTTCATGGCAAATTCAAACATCAGGAAATTTCTGAATTGCCTAAATGGTCATTCTGGGGGTGTAGCCCAGCTCAACAGAAAGGAGTATTTTAGGTCAAATATTGCACTGTAGCCTGTTCAGCTGAGTCCCCATTTGCAGGAGAAAAAAAAAAAAGGTGTCTGTTGCTGTACATCATAAAAACAACACCTGGTATTAAATGTTTAGAGACATGGATTTGAGAAAGTTCTAACTCGAGCTTTCAGCAATTACTTACATTATTTTGGAAAAGTACCCCATGTTTTCAGCATCTTTTTCAGGCCTGGGGAGCAAACACTGAAGGAGGAGCTCAGCTCAGGCAGTCTGGGGAACCTCTGTCCAACATCAGCCCCTCCCTGGGCTCCTTGTGCAGCCTCAGGTCAGTCACATAAGGACACATCCCCAAACAGAGAGGCTCCCCCATGCCCACACTGAATGCAGGTCCTGAACACACCACTATGCTGAGGAGGGTTTGGGGTATGAGGTTGTTTGCTGCCAGTTCAGTACATTCTGCCAATCTCTTTTGCTCATGTCAACTTTGAACTTCAGAAATGTTGTTCATACATATCCTTTAGTTCAATTATGGAAGAAAAGGGAATTTTCCAGGTTATGCAATGAGGAATTTGGTAAAAAAAGTGATTGCAAACCCAGGCTGCATGAAATGGTCAGCAGAGAATCCTGGCAAGGGCACCCTGTGTGAAACCCCAGATTTAATTCAATCCATCAGAGTAAAAGAAAGAGGATAAGAGACTGATATTTTGACAGAATCTGCCTCTTCAGAGACAGCAGGTGCTGCCAAAATAGTAGGCTCTCTGATCAGTTTTCCTCTGTTTTTCTGATGGAAAGGGATGTTTAAACTCTACAGTTGCAATTGACCTAATGAGCCAAGGCTTCTTCCTGATAATTGACAATTTTCTTGATCTTCTTTCTTTTCAGCACTCCCTCTCCCCAGATGCCCATTCTTCCTTCGAATCTCTCTATGGCCCCTAAGCTTAATTAGATCTTGCAGTTTCTTTTCCTGTGGTGTGTTCACCACTGCAGGTTTTGTTTCCACTCCAGGTCTGCCTTTCCTTCAGGCTCCACCTGTAGTTCAAAGATGCTCTGCTGCTCTTTGCCACGGGCCCCTCACCTGAGCTACCCTTTTATAGCAGATGTAGCTGCTGCCCCGTGCTCTGTGCACAGCTGCTGCTCACCTCAGCACGAATCAAGGGGTCCTGAAGGCAAAGAAAGAGCATGAAACAGTAACTCTGGGTTAAAACTAAGGTAGGAACCTGGGCTTCATGATAATATGCTGAGAGAAATGGGATTAACAGGGAAACATTAGCCAGGTCAGCTGAAGTGTATGCAAGGCATTACTTTTCTCACAGGCAGAAAGACCTTGCCCAGAGCTGAGGCTTGGATGTTTTTATGACTTAAATCCTTTAATCCTCCTCCTATTTAAACATCCAAGTCAGGAATTTAGGGGTACAGGAAGCAGAGTGGATATTTGGCAATATTGCCTGCCCTGTGATTAAGCCCTGGCACAGGATGATGAGCCAGAGGAAACCCAAGCCCAGCACCTGGGGCTAGGGCAAGCAGAGGGGGGGCTGACTTCCAGCTCCTGCTCCCTAAATTTTCTAGAGACTAGGACCAAGGCAGAAGTCTCTTCTTCCCCTTTTGACAGCCTTACTCACTTGTCCAGAGTTGTACTTTCCATTGTTTGCTCTTCAAGGAGACCCATAACTGTTTTCTAACCTCCTGCAAAGTTTCCTAGCATCAGCATATTATGAAAAGTTGGTTTTGAATTGTCAGCTCTCTGTAGCAGAGTGGTAGGTGTGTTTTGAGAATGCTTAGTTGAACTGAGGCCTGCAGGGTAGGGGATTTTGGAACTGAGAAGGCTGTGTTTCTGTAACTCCTACCAAGCACAGGTAGGAGGTAGACACCATCCTCTTGGCCAAGGTGCCAATACTTCTATTTACTCTGGAGTACAGCAGAAATAACCTGCAATAGACTTTGCAGAACATTTACACTTTTTTGAGGGTATCTTGGGTTCTGACCTGTTTAGTTAGAGATCTGCTGGTTCATTGGGTTTGATTGGGGATGACAAAAGGTCTTCCAGATGACACAGAATATCAGGCTTGGTACACACAGCTGTGAGGAGGGAGGGAAGGAAGCTGTAGGCAGACATCTCCATGGGAATGCTGAATAAAAGTGGCACACTCTGAGGAGGACAGTGGTTAAAGCAAACCCAGTCAGACTTTAGACACAAAACTGCCTTGCCCTTGGAAGTCACCAGCCACTTACTAATACCATAAGATAGAGTTTGACACAGCAGCTTCCCTGCTGCAGACCCTAGCCAGGACAGCAGCTTGTCTGCTGGCTGAGAGCTGCTTTGGCAGTGCTGGCAGCTTCCCTTCTGGCTTCCTTTCCCTGGTGTACCCTGCCCTGTGGGTTTTGGCAGCACAAGTGGTAACTGCAAAGCAAGCAGTGGGAATGAACTTTTAAAAGTGGGGGGAACACAGTAGCAGCTGCATTAGTTCTGACTATTTAAGGGCATTTCTCTAAAGTGAGGGCTTTCAGTAGCAGAGGATGCATTAATAGGCTCAGGGTACAGTGAGGAGAGAAAAGCAGCCTGTCCTGTATTTATCAGCTGCTATGCTGGTAACTAGCTTTGGAAGAGTGGCAGAATAAGTCAGGAGTCCAGGGAACAAAAGAGGCAGATTTCTTTCTGCAGCGTTTAGCTTCTGTATTTGCAGACTGTCTTGCTAAAGACACAAGAGGAGAGAGAGATGATGGCTGTGATAATCTGTATAGCAAGTCAAGGCTTAGGGAAGCTGGATTCCAGTTCACCTGGGGGAGGGCAGGCACTTCCAGAGGGTGGAGAGTAAATACAGTGCCAGGTTTCACTGGAAGCACACAGAGCCTGGAGAGACAATGAATTGTACAGCAGTGACACCTGCTTTGGAGGGGATAGCACTGGGGTATCACAGTGGCAGACTTTTAGCAGTGCTCTGGGCACACCCAGCTTTTCTAAATCCATTCAGCAAAGCTCCTCACACAATTACCATAGCCACATCTTCGAGCCAATGCTACGTCAGGAGCACTCTCTATATGGAGCTCTTTGGAAAATTGGCTCCTATTTTTTGGCAGTAATAGAAAGCTGAGCTGTTAGGAAAATGGGAGCTCTAAATGCTTGGATGACATTTCTCAGCATTGCTCACAAATAAGAGAACCTTAAGCCACAAAGGCAGTGTCATCAGCCATCTTTTAAGGATATCATCATCAGGCAGACTATTTGCTCTTCTTTTTTGTCCTCATGAGAACTATAAGACAAAGTTAGCAGTAGCAGAGTGACAGACCACAACACCATTCAGGTTAATATATCCCCTACCTAATGCACAGCTATTATGTTAACAGAAACAGCACTGATGTGCATGTAAGTAGCAGTAGGTGCAGTGCATGACTGTTCCTTTAAATGAAAGGATCACCAGGCAGTTTTTATTATGTGACATTGGATGAACAATTACATACTGTGCAATAAGCTAAGTCAGGTTTTAATCGCTGCTGCATTTATGGATGGTTTATCCTGACCTTTCATAGCCTTAGAAACCAATAACTGAAGCAAAACAAAGTTTACCAGCTCCTCTCAGAAACAAGTCATATGAGCATAATCAAATCCCAGGCATTACTAAAGCCTGGATTCCTGGGCTGATGAGGAACTGAGAGATTTTCCATGTCACATGGGGCTGAACAAGCCATATATTTTCTTTTTAACCAAATCTGAACAAAGGCTATAGGGTTTATGGTTAAGGCCAAATCATCACCTGAAGTAAATTACACCAAATTTGCAGCTTTCATTATCTTTTATAAGACAATAGTAAGCTCCATGATATGTTTAATGAAGCATAATTACTCTAAAGACATGATGTATCTAAGAATAGTTATGCAGAAATTATGCTAGATAAATGTCATTCTGAAAAGGGAGAGCCCTGTCTTAGAGAGATACCAATCTTATGGAAAGATTCTCTTTGATATAAAGATTTGTTGAAATCCATAGGTACCTCAGTAGCAGACCTGTGAACAAAATCTGCAGTCTCACCTTTTCTCTCTCCTTGTTATACCACCATGGCTTTCAGGAGAGGCAAATGGGATGACAAGGAATGAGAAACAGTATTCAACACAGTTGTTTTCACTTTTTTTTTTTTTTGCTAGAGTCCCACAGCTCTCATTAGGACTCTAATCCAGAATTTTCTTCATTCCAGAAAACTTGTAATAAGAGTTGTCTACCCTTCATCAGTCTTTTGCATGCCCCTGATTTATTGACTTTCATGCTTCTGAAAATCAAGTGATGTCTTTCAACCTCAATATGTTCAGGAGGTAACCATTTGAAGTAAAAGACTTTAAGAATCACTACCAGGAAGCTAACTTTAATGATAATCGCTTTTCACTGTAGCCCTGTTTGTTCACACAGGAATGCAAAGCTGCCCAATTTCATTTTCTTTCAGACACAAAGGAAATAACATACTGTGATTCTCTCCTTTTCCGAAAGGGAAGGCACACTTGCAAAGTCTGCCTGCAGCAAACCCTGTCTACCTGTGGTCTGTTTCAGAAGAGTGGCTTTCAAGGGCTCTCACAGGCTCCCTTAATCCAGACTTGGTGACAGAACTGCCTCCAACAATATTTTGCCATTTTATTTGCCACCCTCAGCTGCAAATGCAAAGGAGCAGACACGCCTCAGATAAATCTCACCGCAAACCTTCAGAGAAGGCAATCACTCTGATCTGACCCACAAAAGAGAGAGAAAATGCACATATCCCATGAATTTGCAGGCATCCAGGCACTGTTCCTCGCAGCTGCACAGCTGTCCTTCACACATGAAAGAAACAGGTCCGGCTAGCAAACATCTCTTTCAGCTTTTCCTTCTCTACAGCTCTGTTCAGGTTTCTCCAAACCACAGCCCTGCACAGCACTGCAGCTGCCTCCCCAGATCCTCAGCAGCTGTAACCCAACCTGGCTCCATGGATTTCAAATGCCTTTTCCACCCACTGGAAAACCCATCGGCAAGTTGAAAGCACTTCCATCTCCTCCCTCCCCACCTACCACACAAACACACACATCCATGTACATGGTGAATGGAATGAGTCCAAAACGATTTTCTCAACTCTGGTAGCAATATTTTTTAATTTTTTTCCCCCTCCAAACTAGCTTGGAAGGAAAACTTTGAAAGCTTTCCAAAGCAAATGTTCCTGGGGCAAGAGGGATGAGTATAAAGAACAGCTAGAGCTTAGCTCTGCAAGAGCTTCTTACATGGAGACCTGAGGCAAACATTCATTTCTCCTTTTCTTTCCCTCCTGCAACAAATCTGTATTGTACACAGCAGTGCATCCTCCTGCCAGACACTCCTCATTGCTGCCAGGTCCCTGAGGATGCCAGGAAAGTGGAAATGTGCTGGTCTTACATTGTTAATGTAAGACCCACAGAGAGCTGGGGAAAGATACTCATTTTCCTTAACTCATGTGGTTCACTGAGGAACAGCTGGGACAGGCAAAAGAAGCATCTCCCTCCTGGCTATATGTGTGTGGAAACTGCTGGGAAAACCAGAGAGAAATGTTCCTATCTTGAGTAATTAGGATAAAATAAAAGTGGAGAGATGAAGGAGGTGAAATGTTTGGCCCTTGTTTTGTCCTTTTGTTGGGCCTTGAAGTGCTTAAACCAAAGAGCTTCTGATTTTCAGAATTTTACCCTCTCAGATGAGAAAACATCATTAAAGTGGGACTGATTGCATGATAGGATGGGGAGAAAAGAGGTCAAAAGATAACAAATCCTTCTGTTTTGATTTGGCTAGCCCTACCTTTGCTCTGGAAATTGTGCAGCTTTCCACCAGAGGAATTGCAGCTGGGCTCGGTGAGGTGAACACGCAACAGAGAGTTCAGGGTGAGACCTTGAACCTTGGTCACTCCCATCACCTACTGCAAATTCAGAGCAGTGGTCTCTGAGCAAACTAGTGAGTTCTGTGTGACTCCCTAATCACCACCCAGGGCACAAATAGAGCCATTTTCTGAGTTTATGAGGCTCTGGGGCCAGGATGATCCCATGTTAACACATGTAAAATATTCAACAGATGGAGTCTCTCAGTGCTTTTGCAATACAAACCACCATAAGACTATTAATGAGGCACTATCTTTTAAATTAATCTTTCCAGCATAAAGCTGGCGGTGATGGGCTATTAATACATCTCAGATAACCATATTATCTGAGCATCTTCTGGGCAAATCAAACTCATGCAAAGTTTTTAGTTGATTTCATCATCCTGTTGCCTCTTTTCCTTCTGTGACACTTAACACTTCTTGGCATATAGGCTGCTTTTCTTGCAAAAAATTTGTTGCAGTCAATTTTTAAAATTGCTTTTTCAATTGGATTTGAAAGATGCAACTCTGATGGAGGAAAAAAGCTCCTTTGACTAGATACAGTTGTGACTAGGTACCAATAATCCCCAAAGACACATAAATGAATCATAAATTTATAGATAGGATTTTGATGATGTTTACTTTTTAATTTCTACATTCATAATGCTCTTCACACAATGAATAAATGCAACAATACTTGTGGAAGATGATGTCCTGTTGGAAATTCTGGTCATCTATAAGGCTGGCTTTATCTATGACTGATTCCTTTCCTTTGTAAGCAACCCTGGGATTTCCAGGTTCACCAAGTTGTCATTTTCCTTTCAAGCATAGAACAAATTTGTAATATACCATAGGCTGACTTTATTAGATTAATTAAAGAAACCTATTAATTTCCAAGTAAATGAAAAATATTTTTAATCATTGCCTGTGAACCACTTAGCACATTAACTTGTCCCTCTGAAATCATTTACTTAAGTGTGCCCTCAGTTTGCTAAATCCATAACTGGTCAATAGTATATTAATATTACAGTCTCATTTTGGATCTAAGCATGTCTGAGCCTATTAAACTGTCACCCTGGATTTACTTGGAGGGAAAAATTATCTGCATTCAGAGATAGAAGGAGAAAAGTATTAAAGTGAATCAAGCACTAATGAAATTAATCATAATCATCGTAAGTACTTTCAACGACTGTCACCCAGTGGGAGATGCTGCTACAGGAAAATTCTTACAGCTCTATTGTTTTTATGGCTGAGCTCTGGAGCTCTCTCAGCTTTTGCTTGTTCTAAAGAGACTGATAGCACTCTGGTGATCATTTCGAAACATTCCTTTTTTTTTTTTTTTTCAAATCTAAGAATCAACCTTAGAGACGACCTTGAAATACAAGCTACTTCATGGAAATCTTGTTCTAGTGAACTAGTTTAATGTAGGTCAGACCTACCCTAGTTAGTGTTATAATTCATTCAAACTGGGAGACTCCATCTCTTGCTGTTTACTTTTACTGCACTGCTTGTGAACATAATGTGTAAATATTACAAATCCAAGACAATAGGAAAGAGAAAATCAGGAAAAAAAATATCTATGTCCCTGCAGTGCAAGATACATAGATACGTAGATATATATATATATATATAATTTTTTTTAGATATATAGATCCAGATCCTGAGCTGTGCAAATCAGAATAGGCACATGGTGCATTAAAGCCATTAAAACTATGCAGTTTTACATCAGTGATGTAAGCTCATCCTTTACAGCACTCCTCTTACTTCATGCAAATCTTTTGTAATCCTTTAATAATACTTGAATTCAAAAATGTCTTTTTTTTTTTCCTTCCAATTGCTGTAGTGACAAGACACTAATGTGTATCTTGTTTAGTACTATGAAACTTTTGAAAGGCTCCCCCACGTATCTTCTTTGAATTCTCCAGTTGCCTACAAACTCCAGTGTTGTATGAATTAAACCTCTGATGAAGAGGAACATGACAATGGGAAAGACAAAAAATAGCAGCAGATCAAAAGAAGTTATCTCTAAAAACAAATTCAGTGCTATCCACAACTAAGTAACATTTGACATTTAAAAATATTTGATCAGTGTTTTGGCTTACAGAACTGCTTTAGGGGCACTGTGATGTGTAAATTAAATTCAAATGAAGGTTAAATATAGCTCTCTGAGAAAGATTGCACAGTTTAAATTACCTAATTATTTGGACAAAATCTGTTCTCCTGTAATTAAATGTATACAAAAGAATGTGTCTTTTTACTAAGTACATTCAGAGAGGAGGAGATGTTTATCAGCAAATGGTAACTTCCTCTTGAAGATCATAAAGATACAAACATCACTCAGAGCTTTGTAGGGAGGAAAGTTTGTTCATGCATTTGTCAGAGCTGAGGTTGAATGAAGTGAGACAGAGCATGCCTGTATTTTGCTGCATGCAGCCTCCAAGTCCTGATCTAGCCTTTTAATGCTAGCCTTGCTTTAACTTTTTGTCCAGAGCTCATGCCTGTGCAGGAAGGGATTGGCTGCAGCCAGCCAGTGTGCCCAGGCAGTGCTCTGGTCATGAAAAGAGCTGGTAATCCATTGAATCCATGTCTGCTGGGATGCCCAGGACTGGATTTCTGCCTTTCATCCAGCTCAGACCCTCTAACTCTGCAAGTGTTCCCAGGCTTTGGAAGAATGAATGACTGCTGGAGTGAGTTACAACCCATGTGAGTAAAGGGGTAAGAGTCTGGATCACTGAGGTTTGTTTAGTCTATTTTTAAATGTGTTGAGTGAGGGGATTTTTACCATCTTTCTGTGGGAGACTCCTCCTGAGCCTAGCAGATGTCAACAGCAGGATATCTTTTACATGATACTGCAGATGAACTTTCTCCTCATCTTGTCCATTCCTGTTAGTTTTTTCTGTTTTTCATTTGTGTACACCCATCAATATTTACACTCTGTAATATTTCTGTTTCTTTTTGCAGAGCCATTGCTCAGTCCCACAAACTGCAGCTCTTTCATTCTATTTTTGGTGTCAGTCCATCTGCCTCCTTTCTGCTTTGGGAGGTCATTCTCCTCACCCTTTTCTTCCTCCCCCCAGTTTGCCAATTCTGTTCAAATCTGTTGTGTGTGGCTGACAGACATAAATGTCAGCCTTGCTTAGGGCTCAGAGCACTATGCCATCAATTTAATATTGCAGTACAGATACAATACACTTGGATTGTTCAATTACTGCTCATGAACCAAAATCTCACTCTCCAAAGGACTGAAATTAAGTCTGCACAGTATGCCTAAGCTTCACAATGCCCTTCCCTGCAGTAAAGATGTGATATGGAATAGAGCCCTGGAAAATAAAATAATAAGCAAGCTCATATTGCTTAAAATTCTGAATTTTCCAATATGTACCTGGAATTATGCAAATTTCCTGTGGTTTCCCAGGTTGGAAGAGTGCATTTCTCTGCATGTCTGGTCCCCAGTTGTAATATCTGCCATAATTACATTAGGGAAGAAATTGCATGCTCATTAGGAAAACCACACTGGTGCACAAAACTTTTGTCTGGGGGGCCCAGAGCATCTGAACTGCATGTGGGAAGAATGTTTGGATTTCACATGTGACAAGAAGAGATGTTTCAAAGTGAGTGGGAAATTAAAGGCAGCTCAAGAAACTTTCCTTCAAGTCATTTTACAAACTATTCTTTTCATTCAAATTCATTCTGCAGAAAATGAGCTTACTTAAAGAAAGAGAAGAAGGAGAGGAAAAAAAAGGATTTATTGCTAATAGTCATAAAAGGAAACCATAAATCTACCAAGCCCTGCAGTGAGTCTAATAGTGAGTAAGAAAAAATGCAATCAATATGAATGTATTCATTTATTCTGTCTCAGCCACAATCAATATGCATGGTATCTCAATGTTGAATAGGAAGGCACAGCTTTTGCCCCAGTGAGTTTAAAATAATTCAACAGAACTCCTGCTGAGTTTTGATTGAATAATAAGTTTGGCTCTAGCTAGAGAAAAATGTGCGGACAAGCAAAATGCTGGCAGGGAGCAAAACTGGGAGCCAGCATTTCTAGGAAAAGGATGGGTTCAGGAAGGCACAGGAAGAGCAGAGAGGTTAGGGATGACTTTGAGCAAGAAAGACAAAAGTTCTGCAGTTATTTCTCTGGGTAGTGGAAAAGGTCCCTTTTGAGGAACAGAAGGGAAGCTGACCCTAACCTTGGTGCAGCATATTCCCATTATTCATTTACTGTGTCATTTGTAATTGGCTCCATAGCTCCTGTCCCACGGCTACATGTGCCCAGAGGGGATGAAGCAGCACCACCAGAGCTACCAGAGCAGAGAAGGAGGAGACACAGACCCCATGGAAATCTGGAAGTGGACTGGCTCCCAGCCTCACACCCCAGGCAAATATGTTTAAATATGTTTTTACAGAGGAGGCACAGGCATGGCAAAAGAGGCCTCCACTTTGCTTCCTGCCACTAAGGCTGCTGAGCAAGCAGCCTGTTGCATTCTCCACTGGCTTTAATTTGCAAATAGCCTTAAAGCATTGCAGAAAACAGCATGGGAATTTCTTTTTAATGATGGTTACAAAGGTTGGGCTGTCTGTCCAAAGCCTGCGATGTAATCACTGAACAACCAAAGAGTACACAAGATGTCATGTAGGAACAAAGAGGTCACCCTAAGCAGAGGAGGGAATGAAAGCAGAGAATAGGATTCATATTCCCTGAACAAAGCCTCTGCACTGTCATTTCTGGACACTGAGCCTATCTGGGCACAATTAAAAATCCAAAATAATAAATAAAGCTGTTTCATAGTTCTTGAATTTACCTGCCAGAGCAGTGGCTTTGTTCTTTAACCACCCAAACAGACAGCCTGAAAGGAGTTAAAAGAGCAGTTCTGGATCTAGCTTCTACTGAAATTCAGGGGTGCTGGCCATTTAGCTACTCTCTGTGTTGAAGGCTCACCCACAAGCATGCCAGACAATGCTTCCCCATGACCTCTCTCTTTTCCTGGGGAGAACCTGAAAAATGCCTCTTGATGAGCTCTCCAGAACTAATCACCATACACTGCTTACCTGCTCGCTTTCCAGGCTGGTGATATTATGGTTATTATAGTGTCCTGTCACGCCTTCAGTTTGTTAGACTCCTAATGAGAAGCCCTAATTCCTTCCCTGGCTGTTTGGGAGGCTTGGCCAGTGGTGCTGTGTAAATGAAGAAGATGGTTATTACTGTGATCATGATTATGTTTCATTAGTAATAACAAGGAACTCTGGTCAGGTATGGCATATATACAGGAAATGAGAGAAAATACCTGCTTAAAAAGAAGGTTAAAGAAACTGGTATGTTTCATCAAATGAGAGGAGAGATTTGCATGTGAAACAGAATATGATGAGCTTGGCAAAAAAATCCCTACTGTGACTAAGTCCAATTTAAAATTTGTTTAATTTTGCTATGCATTTTAGCCCAAGGAACACTTTCTTCCTGCAAGCATGCAGGCAAGGTCATGAATTCCTCATGGAAATACTTGGAGGAAGGGAAGGGTGAGTACATAAATTGGGTGATTCATGTTCCAGTGAGAACTCCACTCCCCTGAGTGAAAGGAGGGCTCAAGGAGAGAGCTCCTCTCCTGTGCCACAGAGACCAATGACTAAGGAAGCAAGAAGAATACCAGGCAAGTTAAGGATGGTCTTTTCCTACTGCAAGCTCACAGCTTTTAGCAGTCAGTAAGTTTTGGCTCCCTGAAGAGGCCCAGATGGCGCCTGGACACAACAGTGCTGATGATTTTAGGA
This sequence comes from Molothrus aeneus, assembly GCF_037042795.1. Classification (NCBI taxonomy): domain Eukaryota; kingdom Metazoa; phylum Chordata; class Aves; order Passeriformes; family Icteridae; genus Molothrus; species Molothrus aeneus. The sequence goes on along the minus strand of NC_089651.1, from coordinate 53,788,542 downwards.
GAAGATCTGCCTCACCTTTCTGATTGCTCATGAGCTGTGCTGTACCAGTGCATCTGGGCTAGATGCAAATGTATTTCAGACAGCAAAGTACAGGGGGAAAGAGAGATGCAAGTCCCCTGTCAGGTACAGTTAGGTCATGTTTAACTGGTGATAGTGACCCAGTTATCTCCTCACAAGGGATGTGCAGGCCACAACTATTTAAAACATGACACAACAAATACTTTCAAACAGGAATTTGCTCACAGCAGCTTGCTTTCAAAGAATGTTTTTCTTCAAGAACTGATTCTTGCAGCTCATGGAGCAAGACTTAAGCCAGAAAAACCTGTTTATGCCATGGGAAAACCCTTAGCAGCTGCAAGGGGCTGTCTGTAAAGACCTTTCTAAACAGCAAGCTACTGAAATCAATGTTTATCAAAAACCAATATGGACACTATCCCATTCCTTGGATTTCCAGCACAGCAACAAGATGTGAGTCAGAGAAGTGCTGCTGTGTCCCACTTAAACACGGATGGAGAAACCCAGCAGAACAACAAACAGGCCAAAACAACCATGCATTGTATCTGTTTATTGTTTTACATTCTGACATTCATCCAAAACTCTCATTGTTTTCCATCTATGCCCCAAATATGGTATGACTTATTTTTCCAGAGAAAACCAGGAAACTCATATCTTTAGAAGATACAAACCAGCACCTCAACATAAACCTAAATACCCATACATATGATGTCCTGTACTGGAAGGTAATTTTTTGCAAAAAATTGCAATAGATGATACATCTCCAACATTCTTGTTTGCTCACAGTGTGGTCATAGGACACCTCAGGTATCTGAACAGAAAAATAACTCTGCTTCATATCATCTGCAAAGTCTTGCAGGAAAATCATGGGAAGTGGAGGACTAGGAAGATAAAATTTACAAGGAGTAGCAAGAACAGCATAGGAATTTTTTTTAATTAGTCAGACAAATTATAATGTAAGAAAAACACTGGATACAGTTTCTTCTTATTTTTACAACTGGCTATAACTTTAACCTTAGCAATTCAGAGCTTGTAGAATGGCATCTGCACAAACAGCTGTAGTTCCCTTGTGTAACAAACACTGGATACAGCAGTGAATTTGCTTGAACTTCCTTTCACAGTCAGCATGGTCTAACAAAGGAATGGTTAATGATTTCTTCTAAGTAATGGAAAGCTTCAGACACATGGCAATGCAGGATGCTCCTTACCCTCCCTTTGTCCAGGCACACACCTTAAACCTTGCACAATCTAGAACCTAATTTGGGAGCGGGGGTGGTTTGGGGACTGTATGGGAGTGGCAGTGAAGAGAAACTTTCATTTACTTTGCCAGGCTGTGGAGTAGACCACATGGATTACTTTCTTATTTACATTTACTCTTCTGCTAGTGTTTGTGTTCAAAAAACCCAACATGCCCTATACCAAAAGATTGCATGTAATTGGCTTGATGCACATCAACTTGAAATGTTGGGAGGCATTTCACATACACATCCCAGTGTAATAAATTTAATAGTTTGTGTATAGGGTAGCACCCAATAAAAGTCCCCAAAAGCCAATGAAGGTGTACATTATGGAATTTCTGTGTTGCCAGTATTTTTTTTTTTTTTGGTCTTGTTTCTTCACTGGGTTTTTTTCACTTGTTTTTTTGTTGGTTTTTTTGTTGTTTTTTTTTTTTCTAGTGGGTGGTTTTTTGGGGTTTTATTTGTTTGTTTTTGGGGGGGGTGTTAGGGGCTTTTTTTGGTTTGGTTTGGCTTGGGTTTCTTTTGCTTTTATTTTTGATGGGTTTTTTTTGTTTCTTTGTTTGTTTTTTTTTAGCGTGGAAAAAAAGGTAGAACATTTCTGTACTTGATTAGGACCTGTTAGTAGAGATTTATTGCCAAGGGTTTCACTCTGTATTTGATATTAACCTCTCAGATCACAGCAAGCAGCTTTTGAAGTTGGCTGGGGACTGGAGAAAAGTTCTTCTTCATCAGGGGACACTCCACGCCTGCCTCCTTCCGAGGGGAGGCTGAGGGCAGAGGGGGCAGTGGGAAGGTCACACCATGCAGTAAATATTAACTGGAGATGATTATTGAATACAAAGAGTTCTTATAAGCCTTACAGCTTGTATGCATCTTGTTAGATAACTGAAGAAAAGCAGGGTTAGAAAGAATAACTCTGGCAGACGAAATCTCGTCTGTTCCATTCCTAGCTGTGTTGCAAAGAGAATGAAGTAATTTAAGGGTTTTATCTGATTTAGGGCCTTAGTTTTCCCTCCCCTTCTGGTTCCCAGTAGCCCTGTTCCTGAAACCATGCTGCCAGGTCCCCCATCAGAAACAATTGTTTTTTCTCCCTGCTGGAGAGTGTTTTCCTATCAGGAGTGCAGGGTGGTGCCACCCCTGCCAGGAGGGGACAATGGAGCAACTCCCTTCAGTCCCATCTGCCAGGTGAAAGGAGTCTTGCACACTCTTCCCCACAGGGCAAAAACTGGCTGCTGCAGCTGGACCTGAAAGAGAAAATGAAGCTTCTGGGGTTTCTATTTCCCTGATTTAATTTCCCTATTAAAACAAAAAAGGGAAATATAAGAGAGAAATGTGTTCAGTAAAAGAGGTTGGAATCAGACCATGGATTTCATACCAGAGCACAGTCTTTTGAAATAGACCTGCAGCTTTATTTTTAGTATGATTAGGTTAAGGGCAAACGGACAAAATTCACATTTTACTGCAGTTTCAGTAATGAATGTGCAGGAAAATGGGACTTAACTGACAACTCTTTTAATTATATTACTTTAAATGCTGGAACAAATAATCAAAGAAACTATTTATAAGGATCTAAAAGATAAGGAGGAGATGAGTAACAGCCAGCATGGATTTGTCAAGAGCAAATTGTGTCACACCAATGCAATTTCCTTGCCCCACAGGGTAATAGACCTTGCAGCCATGGAAAAGCAGTAGATGTGATATATCTTGAGCACAGTAAGTTTCCTGACACTGTCTCATATAACATTCTGATAAATAAGAGAAAAAAATGTGGACTAGGGGGAAACCTACTAGAAAGTGAGTGCAAAAAAGATTAGAAAACCATTTTGAAGAGAATCATTATTCATGGTTCACTGTCAAGAGCTGCATCAAGTGGGTTCCACAGAGGTCTCTCCCAGCCTGATACCATTCATTGGGAATGAACCAGGAGGGATTGTGGTGCTATCAAACTGCACATTGTCTGCTCCAGGAAAGGACTAGTGCTCCAGAACTGGAAAAACAGGATGCAAATCAAGCAAAGCCACCATTATATTATACAATGATCCATTAGCAGAAGTTAGGAATAATTGATTTGGTACTACAGCTTTCTAGGTAAGAATCTGTGTGTTACAGCTAATCAGAAGATAAACATGAAAACTGAAGAATTTTTTTTTCCCTTTACTCAACATCTGTAAGCCCTCAGGTCATTTCATCCAGCTAGGTTTTGGCCACTTAACTTGAAGGAACATTTGGGCTAATGAAGTCCAAATATGAGCAACAGAAACAACAAATAATCTGGGCATCTGGCAGAAACAGCTGGGCCTGCACAGTCTAGAGAAAGAAAGATTAAAACTCAGCAATGGTTTTTGTAAGTGATCTTTGTAAAGAGTCTCTTCCCTGTGATCACTGTGAAGAGGACAAGAAACAAATGGTTTATAATTTAGGAAGAGAGTTTGATTTTAGACATTCATTAAAAAATCCAGTGTTACAATGGAATAGGTTCCTTGGGGATGCTGTGGAGTCTCCACCACTGAGAGAGCATCCACATCCAACCTGATGCTGTTCTAGAGTAGGAATGGACTAGATGACCTCTAGAGATTTCCTTCCAATCCACTTTTGTACAATGGCATGAATTCTATGAATACCACCATCTAGCCATGTTTAATAAATTAAAGTGAAACGGAGAAAAAAAAATCCCCTAAACCCAGAGCTAGGTCTGAAAACACTTAAATGTAGTAATAGGCCATAAATTTACTTTCACTCCCTAAAGAGATTTTATTGCCACAAAGACTAACATCCCAGAAGTCTCTTGTAATAGTTAAGTAACTACAACACACTGACTGTCTCTTTGATTCATATTCTAGAAGGAGTTTATGTTCATAGAAAACAATGGGTTGTATCAGAAATACAGGTTAGGTGAATCTTCTGAGCTCTGCATGTCTCCAAAATGTTTCTAAATCCTCATATGTCTTAAAAAGGAAAACCTAACTCCAGACTAGTCTTGAAGGGCACTTTAAGTTATCTTAGTCCCATTCCTGTGCCCACTGCTTCTCACAATAACATTTCAATACCCTATGACAAAAATGAAGGCAGAGATGATGCACACAAGTTGTGTGTTACCTCATCAGCTAATCAGAGAGCAACACAAACTGTGCCCATTTGCAGCGTCAGACATCCATATTTTATGTAAAGCAGAAGATACTTTATCCATAAGTTGATGGAAGGGACCCTGAGGGGTTTCCTTTCTATACCATGAGTACAACAGAGAGAAAGAAAAACTTTCTAATTAAAATCTTCCTACGAAAGTGTGGTTTCAAGGAAAAGAATAATTATTGCTGTAAAATGTCATACTAGTAAAGCAATTCTAGTTATCAGCTAGGGTTTTAATTTGCTTTTTGCATCACTGAGCAGATTCCATAATACATTTTCCCATAAATGCCTGGGTTTCATTCTCTTTCACTTGGGTTCACTACGGTGTTTTAGGGAATGAGTCCTCTTGCTCATTCTGATGAGCAAAACCTGGTGGAGGGAAATAAAAGCCACCAACTACTTTCTATCTGGAGTGAAACTGAGCTATTCACTCGAGTTTGAGCTTCAGAGAAAGTAAGGTCTGAATGACCAGCCTTTGTCAAAGCCTGTACCCCAGCAGTTCATGGGGTTCATACGAGACACTTTGGTTCAGAGCAGCCCCAAGGGGACAATGCAAGCCCTGCTTTACTACCACAGGGTATAAAGTGGTATCAAATAATGAATCCAAATATTTCCCTTCTGAATTCAGCCCAAAGCACTTTAAAAGTTTTCTAATATAAAATAATATACCATGAAGTGGAAATCTTTATGATATTTTGTCATTTTAAGCTGTGGTAATACATTTTCCCTGGGAAAATATAACTCTGCACTCATTGTGTGCTTTTTTGTTTTCTGTTTAATCTGTGATGCATATCTGAAAGGAATTTTTGCCTGTAATTCTATAAAATTTACTCTAAACCACTGCTTATGCTCTGCTGATCATAACTCTAGTTTAAGGATTGGCTCCTATTTTTCAATCTTCTCTTCACTGCCCTTTTGCTCTATTAGAATATGAGGACTAAAAGGAAAAAAAATTTGCACATTTAACACTTTCTTTCCCATGGACTGTGGGATCTTGTTATCTTACATGGGCAAACAGGAAATCACACTGCTGGAATGACAGATTTAGTAAATCCAATGGATAGAAAGAGGTGCAGGGATTGATATTTTTGCTAATTTTTTAGAGTTATCTGCTATGTTTCAGATGTAACAGTTATGGCAAAAAAAAAAAAAACCAAACAAACAAAACAGGGACAAAGGATAATGGTTTTAAACGAAAAGAGGGCAGATTTAGATTAGATATTAGGGTAGAATTTCTCTCCTGTGATGGTGATGAAACACTGGAACAGTTTGCCCAGAGAAGTTGTGGATGCTCCAACTCTGGAAGAATTCGAGACAGGTTGGATGGAGCCCTGAGAAATTTGGTTTGGTGGAAAATGTCCCTGCCCATGGCAGGGTTGTTGGAATAACATTATTTTTAAGGTCCCTTCCAACAGAAGCCATTCTGTCATTCTAGGAAGAAGGAGGCTTGATCCTCAGCCAGTGTACATTTATTTAACTGTGAAATCCTGAGTTATGGTTTACACACCTTTATGTCAGGCCAGACTTAATCACGGCTCTGGACCATAACCTTTGGCCATTGCACTCCACTGACCACTGGTTGTAATGGGTGTTTAAAAATTAGACTGATTGAAGAAGCCTCATGTCATTTAATTCAGCTTCTGCAGGAAATGGCTTCACTTGTTTTCAGCCCAAATGAAGTCTGAATTCATTTCCAAAAGTGATTTTAAAGCAAAAAGTGTGACAATTGCATCCAGGCTAAATTGGGCCCTGCAGTTACAATCACTTAGCATCTTCCCAGGTACAAAAGTATATAATTACATCAACTGCTAAGAGAATGGTGTTCCTTATCTAAGTTTACAGTCAGTGGAAGACACCTCTATTTGGATATTTTAAAAGCTCAAAAATCATAGGGATAATCCATGCTTCATCCACGCTTGAATAGGGTACAGGTGGAGAAGCAATGTTTAAAGGATGTCACAGAAAAAGTGAGTGGACTTGTAACTCCTCTGTGTCTAACAACAGAGCCCCTACACAGGCTGCAGTCCTTGCAAGGTGAAGGAAAGAAAGCAAAGGTAAAAACTGATGAGGAAAGCAGTGTCAGAAAGAGGTGTGAGCTTTAAGCAGGACATTCAGTGGTCTGAGTTAATGCCTGGGAGCTCCTCTTTGCATGGGACAAGAACAAACCAGATGTCTGAAGTACCCTGCCAGAAGCAAACTAAGAATATCTGGAGTCCCTCTGCCTTGGAAGTTAGCATAACTTTAAGCATGAATACATAAAACAGAGCACGGCTATTTGTAGGAAATCAAAAGTAAATGAAACAGGATGAGCTTCCATGAAATAGCAAGAAAACAAAGAAGACAAAGCAAACAAACAGGAATGTAAGGGAAGCACAGTCAGTATTTGTAACAGGGTCATTAACCATGCTTTGTACTTCTGAATGCCCTTTATTTGCTGGCCTCAGAGTCTGCAAACATTAAGGATTTGTCTAGAGAGGCTGTGGTGGTAGATGACTTATTTATTCTGCTGTCTCTGCTTATCCTTCTGCAGTGTCAAGTCCATTTACACTCTCTATGGGTGTAGTGTGCTGTGGCATGTGTGTAGAGATGTGGAATCAAAGCAGGACTGTTCCAGAGCAGCCCCATTCACAAGCAAACGTGCTCTGTCAGCACAGCTCACACAAGGAGCCCCCACACCCAGCACTGACACTGTGCACGCCCCACAGACCCAGCAGGACAAACCCCAGGCACCACCAGCACCAGCACCAACTCCTGCTCCACCCAGGGGTCCACCAAGACCATTCCTCATGAGCATCCACTGAGCTGTGTGGGGAATCAGGGGAAATCTGCCTAAATCCCTGCCAATGGAAGCTACCAAGTTCATTAAGCCTTTGGGTCTTTTGAAAAGTCTGTGCTTGGTGCCTGCATTGTGGCTTTGATATCATTGGGAGACAAACCTGGGGAGTTCTCCTAGCTTTTATTTCCCCATTTTTAAAGAAAGATATTATTTAATAACACCTGAGCATTAGGTGTTGCCACAAGGATTATTTGTACAAGACAGTGATCTAGAAAAGAACGATTTTTAAGTGATATCAAAAAAATCTTGCTTCTTTCGTGTTGACTCTTTTTTTTCTCCTTTTGTAATGAGTTTAGTGTCTGTGAGAAGTCCTGTTTTCTTAAAACAAAGGTGGAGGAAATCAAGTGTTGCTGTCGTGGTACAGTCAATTCCAACACATTGCAAAAGCCTTGTCACTTTACATTTTACACACACTGGTGAGACACAGGTTGAGAGATCTGTGTCCAAATGGCTGCATGGTGATAAGAGGGTCACACATGAAAGTGGCCCCTTTCCCTGCAAGGCAGCACGTTCTCCCCCAGGAGATAATCAGGATTTTCTTCCTGAAACAGGGGATCTCTCTGCTTAACAGCCGCTCACACACAGAAAAGGCCAGGGACACATTCTTTAGATTTGATTGTTGTGAGAGCTCAGAAAAATTGTGGGGTCTAGGAGACCTGGTGCACAGGAAGCAATACTTGGAGTTTCCATTCTGCCACTACCTTTATATTTGTGCTTTCTCTCCGAAGCTGATGGATTCATTATGCAGCAACACCTGCACAGGCATTTTGCAGCTGCCATGGCAGAAAATGTACATATATTACACTGTCACTGAACTAACTGGGCTGCACTTACTTCTTCCTTCCCACACAGGGAAGACAACAGACCTGTTTTGCCCAGCACGTTTCTTACTCAGAGATGGGGCTTTGTTAATAAGCCAAGCCCAGTATTTTAACAACTGTGAGGTGAAGGGTTGAAGCAGTAATATGCCTTAAGGTCATGTGGCACACGGTCATATTTTAATTACCACTGCCTGAGGCTATCTCCACAGGTATGTTTCCTTCCTGCATAAAACATGAACCTGGGAGTGATTTCAGAACACACTGTCAAATAGTCTGTGACGCCAACAGGATGTACACTGTATCAGACTTTAATCCAAGGGCAAATTTTATTTCAGTGTTTTATCTTGAAGGCTCAGAGAGGCAAGGGAAAGAAACACTTTTCTATTGGTAAACTAATAATGTTTAGTAACACAAGATATATCATATGTTCTAGAGATCTTTCATTTCCTTAATAAATACCCAAGCACAGCAAGCTCTCAACACCAATATCCTTTCAATAAAAGGTAACCTTATATGGTCACTACATGATACATGATTTATAAGATGTCATGTTAAAGTAAACTCAAACTCACCAAACACACTAAGGAAAGGAAATGGTTGTCTGGCTCCATATGGTGTTTTCATGTTTCTATTAAAACCAGACTATTCAAACACTGCGGATACCAGCACAGGTTTTAGCTCTAAAGGAAGGATAAAGAGAGTCTTATCCATACCATCTGTATCAATAGCATAAAAATTGCTGGCAACACATGAATGTGGTTAAAACATTTAGGGTCATCTTACTGTTGGGGATTAAAAGACATTGCTCCCACAGAATGGTTTGCTCAAAGAGCTATCATGAAAGTGAATCACTGAAACCCTTTGCTAGCCAAATATCACAGGAAAAAAGAAGAGAGATAGTTGAGCTGAAAAGACCATTTCTTTTGATACAACCTCCTTTAAAGTAGGATGTAGCATTGCAGAAGTTGAAACCTAATCTTCACTATAATTCTTGACACTTAAATCCAAGGTCCAGATTTTTGTCAAGTCATGCTATTCTGGCTGAAGATCTTGTCATGCCTCTGCAAACATCTTCAATCTACAAATTTATCCTGCACCTTAAATTAATAAAAACATTCCTCATTTATTATGGACAACCATAAAGAGAAATCTAGGACACTGGAATAATTTTTCACCAGCTGTTTCCTCATTCTCCCTCCCAGGTGGATCCTAGAAAACACACTCCTACAACAGGCTACTCCAAGGATTCCCAAGCTCAGCCCCTGCCAGGCTCCACCCAGACACCAGCAAAAGAAACCTGATGTAAACAGAAGGTACCTGAATTATAATTTTACTTCCCTACAGAGGGCAACCCTTCACCACTTCAGTGAGTGAAGGGCCACCACACATCTCAGTTCAGGCCCAGGAACACTCTGCATGCCCTCAGCATGATGAAGTCAAAGAGGGGAACAGGTTTCACTGTGTGTCACAGCAGGTCAGTGCACTTGCACTCACTCAGTAGTGTGCTGCACAAAGCTCACATGGTTGTCTTTTAGTTATTTTTAAATCCACTGCCAAACCATACTACTGTAAAGCCCAGCTGATCTGAGAACCTGCAATAAACTCAGTGATGTAGAAGACCTCACAGATTTTGTAGGGGAGGGCACATCCCCTGCATTTTCAAGATGCTCTTTTCACTGCACCTTACCTACTTAACTACCTTAATGCTTTGAAGCATTTCACTCTGCTTGGATATTAATTGATTTACCAGGTACTTTTGACTCGACAAGAGTTTTGGTTCATTCACTTCTATGGTCATTAGCCTTATGCATCCACCACTATTTCTCCTTTATTAACACAAGTGCCTTCAAGAACTTGTGCTAATGAGAATGGCAAAGATGCAGAAAACACTCTCAGTTCTTTGAACCTCGCTCACATCATATTACAAGGCTAATAGTGCCACTACTGCACTTCAATTTGTAATATTACAACCTCTGGAACCAGTAGTACTTAATGACTTAAACACCTCACCTCCCTCTTCTCTCCCTCTGTTAAAAACTACAGCACACAGCAGCTTTACTTTGAGTTACAAACACCATCCATGGGGTTCGTGTATAATGGTCCAAATGGTTTCCATTTCACTTTTTATGTACAGGACTCAATCCCTGCTCAGTCAGAGCTACCAGTGGAGCCCAGGGGGCAAAAAATTCCCCCTTTATCATTCCCCTCTACAGGACACAGGCATGAGAGCTGTGTGCATTGGTACATGAAGGACTGAGGAACAGCTTCCTGACTGCAGCAGGCACAGTGCTCACAGCTGCTTTCTTATAGGTTGAGGAACTTCAATCCAGCTTTTCAACTCCTACAAATTTCCCGGGCTGCAATTTTGGGGTTGCATGTGGGAAGCCACCAGGGAAGATGAGGCCCTTCATTTTCCTGATGGTGATTTATGTAAAGGGATGTACCAGGAAGAAGAGCATACACTGGCTCAATTGCCAGCACAGTTTCTCAGGTAATCACTGTGACAGTGGTGAGGCACAGCCATGGGCTGCCCAGAGAAGCTGTGGATGCCCTATTCCTGCAGGTGCTTGAAGCAAGGTAGAATGAAGATTTGAGCAGCCTGGTTTGGTGAAAGGTGCCCCTGCCCATGGCAGCAGGGATTGGAACTAGATGATTGTTGAGGTGCACTCCAACCCAAACCATTCTGTGATTATATGAGTTAGCTGTTGCATGGGCTGACTAACAGGCATGGGCATTTTAGGTGGGCTATTTTTTTTTCCCAGCATATTGGTTCTGGCTGTTTGCTGCTTTGGAATGATTTTGTCTATGGGCTGTTCATGCAGGAGCACTTGGGGCAGGGGAGTTTCTTGTAAAAACAAGTTGCATAAATGACAACAAAAATTTCTACTTGCTGCTGACATGGGCCCCTTTATCATTGGCTCATGACTGAAACTGAGCATAGTGTGAGCTCCACTGGCAACTGTACTCACCCACCCAGGATTTAAGTTACTCTAATACATTTCAGCACAAATTAACATGTTCATCTGAACTTCAGGCCAATTTCACTGTAGTGACACAGAAATAAAGTGACTGAAGCATCTGCCAAGAGTCTCAAGCACAGGGCAGCAGTATGCATAAGCATTTGAAAGACTTTTAAAGAGTATTTTTCCTTAGGTTATTATCTTGCTATTTACCATGCTGGAACCAAGATTAAAATGCTTTAGTGTTTATTGAGGCAGCATATATGGGATCTAACAGCATGTTATTTTGTGCACACTGTTTAACATTCTTTATTGCTCCAACTCATAAGGTTTATTTGAAATCAGTGGAGGAATTCATCCCATCCACCATTTACTCAGCCATTATCAGCTACTGCAAAAGTGCCGTGTGGAGAATAAACACCAGTTATTTATGAGCTTTTGCAAGCATGCAAACTCCTGATAGAAAATTATGTTTTTAAGATCCATTATTATTTATGGCATCTGTGTGCCACTGTATGCAGTTCTGCTCTGTATGGAGGTTGCTCCAGAGGCAAGGTCGCTCCTGGAAAGAACAGTGGCTACCTGCTTTTATTTGACTTTCAAGATGGTTTATGCTCGATTCCAGCTTCCCTTTCTCTCTCTCTCTCACACCCCCATCCAAGAAAAAGTCCTTCTTTTGCTGGTAGCTACTGTGAGTGTGGAGCTGATGGAGAATCAAACTCCACCTCATATTTTGATCAAACCTTAGTCAAGTCCATGGGAAGTTTTCCTGTCAGAGGGGGAGACTGACAATGGAACAGTTTTCCCAAACACCAAGAAATTTCCAACATGGAACTTCCATAAAACGTTAGGCAGACATTGGTCAGGAATCATTGAGATGGCAGGTACACAGATGTGGGAGTGCCATTCAGTGGCTATGAGCCACCTCACGTGGGAACATCGTTTGGCTCCATTTGAGTCACAGACCAATGCTCACCTACAGGCAATTCCTGGCTGTCAGCTGAGTGAAGGAAATTCCTCTAAATTCTCCAGCTAAATACAGGAGAGTGCTGTATGTTTTTCCAATATTTCCACTTATTCCATGTGTTTTGTTTATGTTTGATGCATTAACACAATTTCCATTCTCCTCCACCACCTTTGTGAAATTTTTCCTGGTCTTGTTACTGAGCTAGTGACAGGGGTGCATGTAATAACTAGTGATGGCTTCAGATGAGCAATTGTATTGGAAATGTTTAGTGCAGCTTCATGTTTCATCTTCCCAGAACCTTGGTGACACTTTGTCTTGAATTCCTGGTTTGCACCACGTCTCCGAGTGTGTATTCCCAGGTTTGATTATCTGAGCTCTCAGAGGAAATAAATGCCAAGAGCTATGTACCTTTGCTAACTAGCATTCTTATGCTGGTTTTGCATAATCAAGCAGCACCTTTCATCCTATAATATATTTAAAATATCTTTTAGACAAAGCCTAATCTGATGAGGCTGATGCTGCAGCAGCAGGGAGTGTGCATGGTACATTGGGCTTTAGAATAATGGTTTAGATCTCGCTACAGCATGTAGCACACATAAGCTTTGAAGCATAAAAATCATAAATGATTAACCTACTTGATTTCACATAAATGATAGAAATATGCTCTCCATGGTTTATTTTATTGTCTAAAAACAAAAGCATTGTGTGATCATGTGATGTTGTCTTTTTATGGTCTTTAGCGATTCTAGTCCATTTTGTTTTAACTGCCAATTTTTCACTGTATTAATTGCTAATTATTATATATTTGTATACATGACACTTCAATTATCATCATGTGATCGTAACTGTTAGGATAGAATATTGTCTCATCTCCATGAGCTATTTCCACTACAAGCTAGGCAGCCTTAAAGAAATTGCATCCAAATATTTTTCTTTCTTATTTTTATTAAAAATATTTTTCAAATAAGAAAGAATCTTACTAAAACATCCAGCTTGCAAGAAAACATGAAGAGTCTTTGTAAGAAAAACTAATCCAGCATTTGTTAACTTTTTAATAAGCAGTATTTTAAACTGAAAATTTGAGGGAAGATTTGATACTTTGAGAAGAAAAAGGTGAATGCACATCAATATAGACATTTACAATATCATTTAAAAGACCAAACAACACTTCCCAAGAGCTTCTCTGAGATCTACAGCTATCTTAAAAAAAAACAGTGTACATTTTAATATTTACCTATCATAAAATGAGGTTCATTACCTCATCTCCTTTCCAGGTGAGAAAAGCAGGTGGAACTTGCTTAAAGAGAGCTGAGACAACCAGGAGAATCTGGGGACAACCCAAAAACATATCTCCAGTGTCACATACACATGAGCCCATGCAGACAAATTATGGCAGTGCCACCTACTAAACACGTTCAGTCATGCATTGATATACCTGAGCCTCATCTGGAGGCATGATCTAAAATATGCATCTCTCCTGCAAACTAAGAAGCAAAGATAAATTCCCCCACTTTGTTTGAAATGCTGTTTTCTTGACCTCTGGGATATAGAAAGATTTATATAAATAGAATTTCTCTTTCTGCTTGCTTCCCTGTCCTGGAGAAATATGTATAAATAAGAGATCAAAGATCCTGTACAAACATTTACTATGAAGCTGACAGGCTGCAAAAGCAGAGCTTCTTCCTCTGTGTCTCAGAGAACAATGACTCAGTAAACCCCTGGGACTTTGCAGAGCTGCTTCCTCCCCTAGACTATACCCTGTGAGGGAGGCCTTTTTTAATTTCATTTCCTTTCAGTGGTGCCTTTGAAAATGTAAATAAGTCAGAATGATTAGGTGTTAAATGGTTTGTATTAGATGCAGTGAGATATATTTGCAGCCTATTTGGAATTACATGGTGCTGTCTCTGCCTTGATCTTGTCCTTCTGGAGGCTGCTGAGCTCCCAAGTGGCAGCAAAGAGAGAGAACTTGCAAACTTTAGCTTTGGCCACCACCTCAAAAACCTCCAAAAGCTGTTGTTTCTTTGTTTGTTTTTCACTTAAGATCCTATCAGATAACATGGCATTTCCTCCTTTATCCTTATTTTATTTTGTTTGAATGTCTCATCAGTTACCTCCCATCATCCCAGCTCACTGCAGATTCCACTGAGCAAATAAGGTCCAGCAGGAAGATATTGATGGCTTTATCAGTATGAAATACTCACAATGCATCACCTGCATGCTTAGGAGTGTAATGCTGACAATAAATATGATAATAGTTGTCACACATCAGTGAGAGAAATGTTGTGCTTCCAAAGCACTGAATAAATTGCATTTTCCTTTATTTATTCAGTGCAATAGATGGCACAAAGATGGTAGAACCAACCAACCATTTTGACATGTTTACAAGGCTTTTAAATCATGAAATGGATTATTGCAGTGCTGAAAGTATTTGCCAAATGCATTTTATGCACAGCACATTCTGCTTGAAGAGGCAGGTTTTTAATTTACATTTGCTAGAAACAGCCCTGACAAGGAAGGATTGTGTGTCAAAGACACCTTTAGTAACAAACACAGTAACCTGCATTGATGCCTCTGATGTGCTTCCCACACAACAGAGAGGAGGCCTGAGGGTCAGAAGGAATATGCAGATGCCCATCAATCACCTTACTGGCTGTAACCTGGTTTAAACTCAATCCACAAGAAAGTCCAAGCACAGCCAAGCTGTTTCTCTAGAGTTGGTTCACAAATACACCCAGTGGTGTGTTTAGATCCATAGATCCCAACTAATGAACCTTCTTTAGTGGTCCTCGGCCAATTCCAAAATCTGGGTTTAATAAAACAAATCCATACCCACTTGAGCCTAATGTCACAAAGTGCTAAATATTTCCTGCAACAAGTACCAGGCTTGTTTAATTTCCCACTCAGTCTCAGGTATAACCAGTAAGGATAAAATCAGGCCTTCATGACTGAGAAATTATAGCAAAAGTCCTGGTAGCCCAGGCCCATCTTACTTAGGGCGTACATTTTATCTCACCAGACTTGAACTGTCTGAAAGTGAAGTTTTACTAAGGTCATCCATGCTCCTTGCAAAGAAAGGAAACAGGTTTGTGCAGGAAGTGAATCAATGCTCTGATGAGCAGACTCTAAAGAAAAGAGTTTTCCTTCAACCATTTCTTTTATCCCTTCCACTTCTGGATCCAGTAAACCAGATCTTCAGCAGCTGTAAGCCAAACCCATGTCAGCTGATTTAGAGCAGCTGATGGTCTGGTCAAAAGTTCTAAATCAGCATTTTGGCTTCAATTAACCCTGGCTGTCCCAAACACAGTGTTCAAACATGGCAGCAGTTAACATAAATGTGAATTGTTCAATGAATTAAGAAGCAGAAAACAAACCTGGTAAGAAATAAAGGGTACATTGTAAGCTGTTTGAAGCCTTGTTTTTCATGTAGATTATAGTTACAGGCTAAATAAGCCTGGCATTCTGCCAACAGAAGAGCTATAGCTTTACAAAACTGTGTTGGTTTTATATAGAACAAAAACCCAAAAATGTCAGAGCCCCTTGTAACAAGGGGAAGTAATAAGATCAAAAAGCAATGGAATAAAGAACTGAAACCCTATAAAACTCATTATAAAATATACCAAGAGAAATGGAATACTAGAGATAGGTCAAAAAATTAGAAAAAATAGCTAGTTCTTTGTTCCCTGGCACCAGAAATTAATAACATGCACATATTTAATGTTCCCTAAGTTTAGAGATGATACTGTTCCCATTGAATTAAGCATGTATACATTATTAACATACATCAAACTACATTAAAGTAACATGAATGGTTTGATTTTTAATCCACAAATGCCTGGCAGTAATGTATCCTCACATCAAGATAGTAAGTGATCAGAAACCTTGCCACAAGTTTCTATTTCTGCTGAGTAGTGTTACATCCTCCACATGATTTCAGGGCACATTAAAATGAATTTCTCCTCTAAATATCTATGGGATTTTGTGTATTTGCTTGGCCTTGGGCTTCTGGGAAAGGAGAAACAGCACCATGAGAAGTACTTGGGGCAATCTTAGAAACCACAGGGCATTGGCAGGACAGAGAAAAACAACCCTGAGCAGTGCCAGGGGCAGCTGAAGATTTTTCTTCCCCCAACTCTTTATGCAGCAGAGCAGAGCACATTTAGAAACCCAGAGCTTCGTGCAGTCTGTGTGCTCTGCTGCCTGTGCACAGAGCCCTTGTGCTAAATGGTCTCAAGAGAGCATTATTTGTGTGTGCAGTGTGCATCAATTATTTGTGTGTGCATTGTGTGTATCCCCTATTTGTGTGTGCACTGTGTATCCACTATTTGTGTGTGCACTGTGTATCCCCTATTTGTGTGTGCACTGTGTATCCACTATTTGTGTGTGCACTGTGTATCTATTCAAGTTCCAGCTTTATTGGAGACATGAAGGCTCATGGAGCAATTTTCTCCTCCCACCCCTTTTCTCCATGAATACCCCATATCAGCACCACTTCCTGCATGCTCCCTTTCACAGCAGAAGAGACTGGGCACTCCATGGCTGTACCCTGTCCCAGACCTGTTTTATGAATCATTCTGAGGTATCCTGTTGTTGCTGCGAAGATTCATGTGTCCATTCTCTGTTCCTGGACCTCTCTTCTCCATTTGCTTGGTTGCATTTGGTACAAGTCAGACACTGTTCAGTGCTGCCCTACCTGCCAGGCTGCAGACTGTGGGTCATTATCCTTCTTTAGCCCATTCAGGACTGATCACAAACAGAAAAAAACTTCCTTCCATTACAAGAAAAAATGTACAGGAGTAAATGTACAGGAGTGTTCTGATGAGGGCTTTTTTCATTTCTAACGCAGTGTGTAACAAAGTTCCAGAAGTTCAAGAAACATGTAGAAAAATCTTCTAAAACAAGAAATATCATAAATTACAGAATTACTTTAATCTGATTTCGATAAGAATGAAGACATTTAATTATGTCATCTCTATGTGTGTGTAAGAATTTGTTTTTTCCTCATTTTGAACCTATCAGACTCAAATTTGAGCAAATTTGCCTAAGCGGTAGGCACTTCAAGAATGTGCTTCCACAGGTATGATGAGAAAAGGTAGACAGATACAGAAAGATCCCTTTCATGCATTCACTGAAGAAATTACAGAAAGAATAGTTAAATTCCTACTAAACTGTAGAGAGCAATGAAGTGAAAACAGCTTTTGGTATTTTCCTACAACAAAGGGTTTTTTCTCTAGGTCATCATCTGAAAAACAGCAGAGAATTCATCATAAAGCTGCAGGAAACCATGCTTTATCACTTCTCAAGAAACTGCTTATTGTCTGCTCAGAGAAATGGCAGAAATAAAGGATTCCAGCAAAATAATACATTCCTTATACTAATTTAGAATATTGCACAAGGGAATTATTTTGCAAGTTTCCATCTACTGAAACAATAGCACAGTTGGAAAATACAAAAGCCACAAGCTGCTATTCACAAACTGCTCTTTAGCTTTAGTGTTGGCTTGCAGTATCCAGATGTAAAGCTTACCACAGCCCCCCCCCTTGGTGCAAACTAGCACAGCTTCAAGAAAATTGGTACGACTCCACTTGACTGTATTAAGCAAGGCCTTTAGTTTGAGATATTTCATAAGAAACCCATGGAACAGCATGAGCAGAAGATCCCTGACCTGCTGGAACTCAGTACTAATGACTTCTTTTGCTTTAAAAGTTACGATTAAAAAACTAAGAACACCCACCTTAAAAATGAAAACGGGAAGAAAATAAAAAACAAGAGAATGCCACATTGCAGCAAAAGTAGAAAATATTTTGCATTCTGTTTCTCCTAGTATCTCCCTATAAGGACAAATGTGATGGTTGTCCTAAATCTTCGTTTCTCCTCAACATCTTCTTGGAGCTACTGAAATTGAACTCCTTATGTACATTTCTTCAAGTTTTGATTCAACATAGATGCCTGGTTTTCCATTGTTTTTAAATCTTCTTCCCCCTTGGACACATTTTTCTTTCCCTTGCCTTCTATGTTATACCTTGAAGAATTTATTCCTTTTTATGAGGCCCATTAAACTTTCCCTTCAGCTGCCTACCCAGGCTACAGGGATGGCAGCAGCCACCTGAGGCAATCTGTATGTGTCTGGTGCTGCCTCAGGAAGGAAGCTGGGGAAGATGTCTTGAGGTTCCTTCTTGCTTCTTATTTCTGTCATTTCCACTATCTTTCTTTCTTGGTGCTGATTTGTTTTATTTGGCCATAGATTACATGATCCCAAATTCTGCAACTTTTCAGTATATGTCCATCCTGCCTAGAAAAGTAGTCAGGAATCAACTTGGTTCCCACTGGAATGATTTCTTGAGCATTTCAGTAAAGGCTTTTATCTGAGTTCTGCCTTTTTCTCCTGTTCCTTGAGAGTGTCTCTCATACCAGTATCAGTTTGTGTGTCTGACCTTCTGGATGATCTTGTTCCCAGTCACTCTCCAGCTCCTCCTATTCCTCAGATCTCCTTCCTTCGTTGTTTACATTGCAGGATTGTTTACTGATCCCCTGAACTGCTCCAGCTGTGTTCTCACTGTCCAGATCCAGCTGATCCCATACTCAGAGCCCACAGATCAGGGATTCATGCAGCTCCAAGCCCTACCAAGAGCTCCAACCTCTACCAAGCTCCCCTTCCAGCTGTGTCCTCTTTCACTGCTCCTAACAACAGCTTTGGTCATTGGTGCCCAAGAGGAAAAGGGAACTTCAACCCAAATGTAAGCAAACAGTAGGAAGGCCAGGAAAGGGGCAGTAAAAGCCTGAGGACCAAAAACTGAATACTGGGGTCCAGGTTCCCCTGTAAGGATGCAGGGGAATAGGGAGCAGCTCCATAGACCTCACCCAGTCTACAGCAATGGGTGGAAATGCTTCAAATGCACATAAGGACCAAACTGACAATTTAACTTGAAGATCTCTCAATGAGACATATATACCAAGAAAACAGGTAGGTTCTCTTGAAGATCTTGAAAGATCTTTTCTGCTTTAGGTTTTTTTTTCCTTTCCAAAAAATTTAACATGCTATGAACTCAAATCTAGTAATAATAAATAATACTCCTGTCCTGCAACATTACATTATAAGTATGCCAGTGAAGTTTTTGTGGTTCGTTTTGTAACACAAGGAAATAAGATTTATGTTTCAAAAGGTAGGAAGGGCAAGGGCACTATTGATTATTGTTATAATAATGAGGCTTGTGCTTGCAGATTTAATCTGTTTGTGCTACACAACAAAGACTTACTGAAGAAGAGCCTATGTCTGGCATAAATCCAAGGACATTAAACTGGCTCTAGGGAAGACTCAAATCTGGAAATAATTTTCAGAATTTTAGGCTTGATTTTGCTGCACCTGTGGGTTTAAGTTAAATAATTATAATTAGATTCTTTTATTGTGTGGTATGTTTGTTTTTCATTAATATGAGAACAATTGGTGATCTTTATTGCTAGCAAAATTGGACTTCTAATAGCAAAACAGCAGGATGATAACATGTTATACTTAGAAACTGATTTACCCTTCTTCATGCAGGCCAATTTATTGTAATTAAAAGTTGCCACTTCAGCACAAGGGTCAAAGACTAGGTAGGGCTTGTATAATCATTTTCTAAAGAAACACTGAAGGGACACAAGAATAGGATCTCTGCTCCCACCATCATTTGTTCTGTTTTGTACAGTTAGCAAAGCTTGTTGCTGAAATGCCCAATTTGCACACATACAAGGAAATTAATTTTGATCTCTGTTACAGGCTTGTTACTCCATCCTAGAGTAAATAAAAGCTGCTTTATTTATAGCCAGCATTTGAGCTGAGTCCTTAGTCCTGCAGGACCTTCTCTGTGTGCATTTAAAGTCAGTTGACCTATTCACATTAAAGGGGATGGTGCAGACCAGGTCATACAGAATTGGCTTCATAATTTATAGAAATATCATAAGTATTCTGCTTGGGTTTACTCCTTATCTTCAGGGTAACTACCTTACCCTGGGTATTCTAAAATTTGTTGGGGTGAACTCTGCCCATAGCATGCTCCTCTTAGGCTGGAGCTCTGGCTTTTTTACTCTGTAATTTGTACTTGTCCTTCTGATACACATTTTCTTGTTTTGAGGTTGTCTTCAGTACTTCTTAACTTTGCCCAAGCAACATTTTGGTTCTGAGAGAACCAAAATGCACTAAACACCAGACATCCAGGTGGGCAGGTGCAGAACTTTCTCCTCTGGAAATAACAATGGCACATGGATTAACTGTGAGGTATAATTCATTTTAAGTCAATGGGCAGCTGAGCCAAATAAGGCTGCCAAGTTCTTATTTTCCACTTAATGCTGAGGAGGATAAAAGGGAAAACAGTGACCTAAACTAATTATATAGGTGAGTTCAAAAATTTGCAGGCTCAGGGAACGCATGAAACATGCGTTCTACCTGGAACAGGCAAGCAAAGACAGCATGAATCAGTTTAGGATAAATCTTCAAAATCATTACCTCATTGAAATACAGCAGCCAAAAATAACAAGCAAATTGTGGGCATCATGAAGCAAGTTATTGACTAAAAGACAAAGGAAATAATTTTAATGCTACAGACAGCTACACTCATACCAAGGGTGAGATGATGCAACTGATGCAGACCTGAGTCTCCAGAAGGATGTGATGAAACCAGGAAAATGGTCAAGGGAGAGGAGGAAAAGGCTGGGACTCAGAACTTGTGCAGGGGAAGGCTGAGTGGGGCATAATCAAGGATTTCAGTAATGAAGGGGTGGGTGAGGCAAGTGCAGACTCTGTTCACTGATACTGCAGAATGAGGGCAAGGGGACACTCAGGGAAAACAACAGGGAATCAGTACAAAAGAGAAGGATAGTGAGGGGATCTTTGCCCTGTGGCAGGGAACTCATCAAACCTGCTACCAAAGAGGGTGTGGACACAGAGGTGTCAGCACAGCCAGAGAGAGATTAGAAGAATTTATGGATTACAGGCAGGTCCCTGAGTGGATACAAAAACATCTAGGCAAGGTCATACCTCCTAATATCCCTAATAGAATAAATCTGGAAGAGGAGAAGCAGGGGGCAGAATGAAGAATGTTACAGGCTCCAGTGCTCACCCCAGCAGAATCTTCAACCTCTGCTGCTGGAGAAACAGCCTCAGGTGAGATAAACTGCAGCTCAGATCTATTTCTTACGTACTTAAAAATCAACTAAAAAAGGCACAAGAACAACAGTCTGTGGTGTTGATTTGATCCCACTAGAGAGAAAGTGGTAACTGCCAAAGCAAGTCTGAGTCAGAGCTGGAAATGCGAAGGAAAACAAAATATTCTTGTTATTAACAACCAAAACAACAAAAAGCCCCCAAAATAGAAGTTAAAAGGGCTGCAGCTGGAACTGAGATTTACTATATCAGCCACAAAAGGGTAGGACATATAAAGCCTGTACAAAGGACAATATTTCCAGAAGACATGGTGCTACCATGTAAAGCACTACATACAGCTTTCTTCAATCTTAGTAAAAAAAAAAAAAAAAAAAAAGGCAACTCTCCAGAGAACAGAGAGTCTAAATTAGGAGCTGAAACTAAAAAAGTGTGTGCTGGTCAGTCCAGCCAAAGAAAGCCTGAGAGGAAAGATAATTTGTTCTCTGTAAACGTATTAGTGAGGTAAATGTCAGAGGAGGAAGATGAGGTAATTAAGCTAAAGGAAAATGTTGTCACAAGAATTAATGAGCAGAGACTAACCAGAAATGTCCTCAGGGTGGACTTGATAACTTTCAGAAGATTTCAGTTCTGGAAGAGCTTTCTGTTTGGAGCAGGAGGAGGAAAACAACACCACAGGAGGTGGTTTTGAGCTGCTCCTTGTTCAGCCTGAGAAAGAAGCAACACCTCAATAGCAGAGGACCACACTTGATGACTCAAAAGATCACTCACTTTGCCACGTCCCTTGCTCTCAGTGTCCCCTAACTGTTGAGCACAGACATCAAATAAGAGTGGGAGTCACGTGGGGTTTCTCATGTCAGGGACCTTGAGGAGGGGGGAAGCAGCTGCCCATTGTTTTTCATGGCCCCACTGTCAGGCCACCAGTACCTAATGATCAGCAGGGTCAAAGGGTGCCTGTGTGAGGCTTTGAAAGGCTCTCCTGTTGCACCCTAAAATGGGTCTCATTAGCAGGGCACTGCAGCAGTGGTGTGGATGGGGATGTCAAAGGCACTGGACATTGCATTGTTCACCTGCTCTGGACCCAAGGCCACAATTATGTTTATTGAAGACCTGCATTGTATTTTCCTCTGACCATTTCACTGTTGTCCTTTCTACTGTTTGAAGAGGTTCTTCACTCAAATCCTGCTTTCTATTCTGTGTTTCTGCTTTTCTTCCTTCTCTATCCTCTTTTACCTGGACCATTCCCTCTGCTCTTTTTATCCTGACTGCTTCGACGTCCAGAGGTAAGCAGAGATGCAATAAAGCAAATTAACACTGCACCCAGCTTTAGTCACAACTTTCCTAAGCCTTTACATGTCAAGAAACAGAAGGAGAGAAACAGGTGGAGAATCTGCTGGGCATGTTCTTTAGGCTTTCAGTGTTAAAAAAAGAAAGCACAGTATGTGGAATGTTTTCTGAATTTTTAAATTAGGGTAATTAAATCTTCACTGCTTTCTCCTCTGTTACCTGGAATGCTGAATAAAATCACCAGGGTTTCAAGCTTTTCCCAATAAAGCTGATTCCTAGCTATTTTAAACACTCTCCAGGCAACAGTTTAACATTGTGTCTCTACCCCTTTTTCCCTCCATGAAGTTTTCATATTTCCAAGTCACTGATCAGAGCCCTGTGATTACTGCTGCTTAAAGATAGTCTAACAGGGAACATTTAAAATCTACAGGACCATAATCAACTAAACCCACACAACAACGCTTTGAATAACAGAGAGGTAAGAAATAATGGAAAGACCACAAATATATAACTAAGCTAATATTAGAAGCTTAAGAAATCTATTTAATGTTATAGCCGAAAGCCCAGAAAGCTTTTTCCCTGCTGATGTGTCAGCTTTTCCAATATTCCTGCAACCTGTACTCTCACAGTCCCAAGAATGCCATCTCTACAATTCTGCCTAAGGTGTCACTTGGAACAGAAGACGTGGAGAAGATATCCCAGCTGACTGGAGAGGTGTCTCCCTGCAGCCCTGTCTGCCTTGCTGCTCAGGGCAGGAAATGAAGGGCCCTGAGTGATGTAATGGATCTGTCACTGGTGCAACTTATCAAAATGAATGGAGGGCTGAAACTTTGGGTGCATGTGGTCAGGGAAAAGAAGGAAGGAAATATTGATGTGCAGACATTGCCAATCCCCCTCAGCTCCTAATAAAAAGTGCTATTAGCATAGGTGTTATTGGATGTATGGATCTAAAAAAAGAAGAACCTTTTACAGTCAGTAAGTAAAGCAGATAATGGAAAATTACCAACAGGGTAGAAAGCCAATTTCTTTTGCCTGACTTCACAGGGGAACAGATCTGTGATGCAGCTGTTTTCAGCTCTCTGTCAAATTGCAAACCTGAAGTTGTCATACCTTTAACAATAAAGAGAATAAAAGCCTTTTAAACTCTACTTAAAGTGTCAAGGCCTCAGTCCCCACAGCCACCCCACCTTTAAATCAACAGTAAAGGGTTCACTGATTTCCAGGGTAATGGGTATTTGCTCTTATTTGAATGTGACATTAACATGGATATACTGTTCTCAGGAGAACTGACTGCTAGGGGCCAGAGCTGGACATTGATTTCACACCAAATTCTCCATTGATCGGGCATGGTAGGAAGTCTATTCATTGAATTGATAGCAGGATACAGCTATTCTGTATTTGCTTTCCTTTTAATATACAGCTTCAACAGCAAGCCATGCATGAATTTAATAAAAGAAGATAATAATCTATCCATTCTATGAGCAATAGACTGGACCTGGGTGGTTATCAGACCTGCTGCTATAAATCATGTCACATAACAGACCCATTTTAACTTTACCAATGAAAAAAAAATTCCTCTGTTTTAAATATACAGAACCTCTGCTTCTCACCCACATTCAGTAAATTGATAATTGTATTCAGTTATGGTTTATCAATGTAAGACCATCAGCAGAAGGGAATCAAACCTATTGTGCTGTTAGAAAACAAGCATTTGAAGGCAACTAAGTAGCTCTAAACAGTGAATTGAAGTATCTATAGTATCTGTTGCAATTATCCCTAGTTGTTCAACATGCTCTTTCAGTGCTGCTTCCTATTCAGGACTGGAGGTTTTGCTAAGGTCACCCTATGAAACAATGAAAGGAGATGCTTTGAATATGCTAATGCCTTCTGTTGGAAGAGGGAAAATGAACTGATGTGAAAGGCATTGACAACCATAAGGCAAACAGAATGGGTGGTACAATTGTAGGCAGAGTGCTGTGTCACAGTCTGGGAATAGATCCTTGACAATAATTTTCTGCTAGACACTTGTTTGTAAATGACAGAAGGGAGGCAAAAAAAAATGGTATGCATAATGCTTTTCAAGTAGAAAATATCTGTACTTATAAGACCTAGGCAGAAAGTTACTTTTGTAAGTGCAGAACTGAGTTGAACTCAGCTCTGACTCTTCATTCAGGGAGCATCATTAAGCCAAGA
The DNA here is from genome assembly GCF_037042795.1 of Molothrus aeneus. Lineage (NCBI taxonomy): Eukaryota > Metazoa > Chordata > Aves > Passeriformes > Icteridae > Molothrus > Molothrus aeneus. Next base: position 53,763,966 of record NC_089651.1, on the reverse strand, counting down.
AAGGGACTCTGAGTGCAGACTAGCACAAATTAGATCTAGAGCTGAGCTGGCACATGTGGACAGTGCTGCCTTGCATTCTCCTTCCATGGCACAAAGGGATGGCATAGCTGTTCTTACTAGCCTAATTAAACATTTTGGTAAATTACATCATTCTTCTTTCTCCTTTACCAGCTCATGTGGAGAGAATGAAGGGTTTGCTTTCTACCATACCTAACCTAGCAAATGGTCCATGGCTTTTTGCCATGAGCCTCTCAGAACAGTGCAGGATGATATCAGATGGTTGCTAAAAGAATTGAGGAGCCTAAGGGCTGCCTGCTCTTATCCCAGGGCATGGCATTCCAGCACCTCCAAAGTAACAAGAGTAGCATCGAAACATGATTGAGTTAACAAGCTCTGCTGAGCTATCCAAAGTGACAGGTGAACAAGGTGAAGGAAAATAAATTTTCTAATTTTCTCTTAATCATGGCATTATAGCAATCCTTTATGATCATTTGAGTAATTTAAAATCCAGCAATACAGTAGGAAATAAAAATGTTTGGGAAATAATTTCAAGCTCACTCATAGATTCACTTATTCTCCCATGTTTAGCTGATGAGAATAAACCAGGCTGCTGTTGGTTGCACGCAGTTCATTCCCCAATCAGCAAAAAAGCATAGAAGCTGCTAATACCATAAAAATAAGTAATGACAAGAGATCAGAAATGCTGCAGAATGGAGGGCACAGAAACTGGGGCAAGCTTACCAATCTTAGCATCCTATTTATCCTTACCTGGGATAGGTTCATGAATAGCTGAGACTTGAAGAAAGGTGAGGTAGGACTCTGGGCTTAGTCCAAGCTGAATGAGAGATCCAGAATTTTTGTCAAGGCATTTTTGGAAAATATACAATTGAAGGAATCTGAAGGCAGCTTCTGAAAGTCCCACCACTGAGCCAGGGGTGATTGGGTAGGGCAGAGCAGAGATCAGAGATGGGTGGACAGTTCAGAGGACAGTGAGGGAAAATCCTCTAAATGAAACTTAAGACAGAGAAAACCTTGGGAATAGAGGTAGGGGGGAAAAGGGGTTTTTATTGTACAGAACACAAACACAGTTGCTTGTACAATATAAATGTTTGCTTGAGGCCAACATGTGGCAGCAGCATGGCCTGATACCTGTGTAAGACACAATCAAAAGGCAGTTTAAATCAAGCTGTGTCCTTAGCAACACAAGAGCTTTCATCTGCCCAGCTATATGAGAATTCCCCCCAAGATTCACAGTACTCCAGACTGGAAGGAATCAGTACATGGCTTGACCACCCCTGCTGTTATGTTTTATCCAATTACTAAACCAAACACCTTGTAATTGTCTAAGAAATAACTCAGCTAAAACAGTGATGGCTCAAAAGATCTTTAACCCTGGATGGAAAATCTTGGGAAATAGAGGATCTCTGTTCCAGGAACATATTCCGACATTTAGTCTTGCAGGTAACTGAAAAAAATTATATTTTGTCTAAATTCATCTATCTTCAGTTTCCAGCAATTGATTCTTCTAGGGCTTTTCTTAGATTGGTTAAAGAGTTCTTCAGTACCTTAATTTTCTCCTTGTGAGGGTTCTTAGACACTGCAGTGAAGTCACCCAGTCTCCCACTCTGGTAAGGGGGAGATGAAGATCTGTTATTATAAAAAGCCTGACTGGAAAGACAACATGTGTTCTCTTAGGTCTTCAGAATTCAGGGATATTCTTTCTCCCCACTATAAAATAAAATGAAATTGCTGTAACCTGCAATTCTAAAAGCAATATTTTTTACTATTTACTCCCAAATTATAGGTGATAAATTTAATGTTTGATAGCATTAAACCTATCAGCAATATCTAAATACATAAGAGATTTCTTTTATCATACCTTCCCTTCAATGACTGTCAGTCAAGATGAGCTTTCTGTGCATCAAATTGACACCATTTTTTAGCTATGCAAAAAACCATAACACTCTTAATTTGCTGACTGAAGAGACAAAGAGACTAAGGTACAATGTGATAATGCAACAGTGGCAGGAATTTCGTAGCAGATCTCCCATCCATGTGGCTTCCTGCAACAAAATTTCACCTAAATTCCATCCCTGTTAGTCCTTCTCCCATCACATTTTGTATCTTAAGCTGTGCTATCTTTACTTATGTCTTCCTTTGGAATAATTTCAAATTTTTTATAGTTAGAGATTATTTCTAGGAGAAAAAAAAGAAAAACAAGTTTAATACAAAAACCTGGAATTTAGGCAAATGCCTCCTATGAGCATCATTGAGAATGTAAGGAGATAATTGAATTATCCTGCATTTCCATTTTTCAGTGGTTTGGGGTTTTTTACCCCCAAGACTATTATTCTGCCTGAAAAGTACCTCTATCCATATCTAAAAAGAAGTAGGAGTGCAGAATATTTCATTGTTTCACCAGCTCACAACATATTTTGGAAAATTCCCACCAATATATTTCCTGAATTTTCAGAACTCTTGAAAATTCATCTTGCCACTCAAAATCCAATAGGGAAGCATAAAATCAAATTAAAGGCCTGAAACTCTGTTCTGAGCATGGAAATAGACCAATAGCTAAATTATTTTTCTCATGGTTTCCAGCAACTGAAAACTCCTAATGAGTGTTGTCAAATTAAAGTACTAGAGCTTTAGAATGACTAAATCCCAAATGACTTCATCGTTGACCTTTAAACTACAGTGTAGAATAGGAAATAATACTACACAATAGGAACTGATAAATATCAAAATGTCTTTTTAAAGAAAAAGACATTTTTGCTGTTGATAATTGAGGTGACTTATTATGTGATCTAAAAACAAAACCAAGTTAGTGCCTAAAAGCTTTTCCTATTCACTTGGCAAAATAATCCTGAATAATAAACAAGTCACAACATTTTCACTGCTATGACATTTCAACTGGGGAAAATAAAAGTAAAATGTAAACTGTATTAATATCCATATTTTACATCTAGTGAAAAAATCAGCCAGATTTAAGCAGAAGAAAAGCTCTTAATTTTAGACTCAGATCCATACCTAAATGTATCAAGGGATTTCTTCTCTATGTTTTTTCCAAACCATCAATCTTTAAAGTAAAAATAAAATTACCTTATAGGTAAAAGCATGAAGAAAACCATTTGCTCCAATACTCATCCATAGAAGACATCACTGCCAGAAGCCACAGTAGCCAGTGATATCAAAGACATGGACAGAGAAAAGATTTGTAGAAAGAAGATAGACAAGATTTTCCAAAAGCAGGGAACAGGAGATGAGAAACAGCTGCACCATAGAGAACACCACACCAGGTCTGTGAGATGCTGGAGTGTGGAGCTATTTTTTGGGTATGATGGAGAATAAGCTCAGGACAATGCATTTTCCTAATGGATATTTGGGTTCTCCCTGCACTAAATACCAGGATAAATATTCATAATTCATTAAAGCCCACAGGAATTACATGACTGAAGCTTGAACACTGCCTTTTGCTGCTGGACTTCTTCAGTCTGCTTCTACCTGGTTACAATTAAACCAGGAGGACACAGTCCTGGATCCATGCTATTGCTGTCTTCAGTTGGTGCACAGCCTAACCCAAAAAAACAGAATTTTCCTAGTTCTTAGGAGCCTAAAAAATCAGATTGATGTTTGATTCCCTGCTCATGGCAGGGGTTCTGGACTTAGGTGATGTTTAAGGTCCCTTCCAACTCAAACCATTTCATCATTCTGTGATTTAAAGCTTGCCATACTTGGTAGGAGTTTAGCACCTGGGTTCTTTTTAATATCATCCTTGACACTTACATATCTTTGTATTTTATTTTAAAAACCTTGTCCAATAAAATAAAAAAAATTTAAAAAAAGCAGGGGTTTAAATGACCCCTCAAAAAGAGTGTTCAGAGGAATCTGTAATCATGGAATACTTTTGTTACCCAATGTTGTCCAGGTCCTGGGCCACAATAGCTGAAATACAAGGACATCTGCTTCTGCCTGACAAGGTCTTGTCCTAAAAACTCTCCTTTTCTGGAGTGACTAAGCTGCAGACATTAGTTGTGCCTCTGGCAGTTTGTCAACTCCTTCTCAAGACAAAGTGAATTTCTGTGGCAAAGGGCTGTGAAGAACTGCCTTGTACCATTATAGAGAGCTCTGCCTCTCCACTTAAAAATCAGAAACCCTTCCCCAGCTCCAGTGACTTGTAGCTCTGGTACACTTGCAGAGTAGAGCTTATTTCAGCAGGAGTGATTAAAGAGCTGATATAAAACACAATCATGGGATTCCTTAAAATAAGAGTAATATATGTTTCCTACTGTGTAGCTATTTTCCTTATAGAAAGTATCATTTTATCAAAATAATTTTCAGATAATACCAACCACTGACCACATTTCATAGTTCATGGTATATGAACTGAACCTGAGGTGCACATTATTCATCTTCTACTTCTTGAATGTTGGTCCATTTCGATGATTAATACATCTCATTCCTCAAAATTTTCTGTATTTTAAAAAACCTTATATTACAGCCCCCTGCTTTCTCCAGGAGAATTTAGTACATTATTATTGCAAGGATGGCTAATATAACTTTTAAATGTCACTGAAGACATGGTTCAGGTTTTGCATCATGAGACCTACAGGATTATAGCTGGACTTAACAAAATCTCATTGCAATTTTCAGATATAGTAACTGCAGCCAATGGAAATAAGTGAATGGGGGGTTCAGCTTGTGTGAAAAATTGCCAGAGTGGAAGTGCTTGAAAACTTCTCTGAAAGTCATGTGTCTCAACAGCCAGAGTTTCTGAGCATCTCACACTGTATAAATATCATGTGTGAAAACCAGAACATTACCTTTCCAAGTGACCACCATGAAAAGCTGGGTCTAAGTCTCCCAGTTCTGTTTCTCAGGAAAAGTGTCTTGGTCAGACTGCACTGCTTTAACTGCTAATGAGGGTAGCAGTCAGTGGATGGGTGTGTGCCAAAAGAACAGAAGAAATGGAGAAAATAAATGAAAAACACTTGAAGAAGGAACTTGTCAAAGACTACCTTTTATAGAGCACCTCCTTTTAATTATTGTACAGAAATCAATCAGGTTTGGACTCATCTTTTATACTCAACCTATATTAAGTCTTTCATTTTCCTCACTGACTTAAAGCAATGTTCTTTATTCTTCCCACTTCAAATGAAATATCCACATCATTTGTTAATGCAGGTTGTTGGTTGTCAAAGCTTGTAAGGGTCCTTCAGTTTTGGGCAACTCAAAGAGCCTTAGGCTTCAATCCATGAGATGTAATAAGGCAAACTGTAATATACAAGCCATGAACAGGCTCATCCATGGAAAAAAGGTTTCACTTTCTAAGGCTTATATAGTTCAGGGTAAATTCAACTAAAATCCCGTCTGACATAGCTTGAAAGTAATTCTTATTCATTGGAAATTAGATGGTAGCAGGGAAAAAGACCCACCTTATTTTATATAAATATAAGAATTTCCTCTAAAGTGGTTTTGATTTTTGTCCTGGGGGAAAGGAGGGAAAGGAGTTCTAGAGGAATCTTATTCCACATCTTGTTCTTTGTGTGCTCAAGCTCCTATTTTTCTCCTTGTAATTTAGGGAGGAGAAAAAAATGTTCCTTAACAACCCTTACACTAACTTCACCACCCTGATCTCAAAGGATAAACCAGGTATTCACAGTTTCCTGTTCCTGCTTCTACTTTCATGTTGCAAATCTAAGGAAAGAAATTTCATAAATGACAAATATCCCATACATCCTGAGAAAAAAATTCAGCTCTAAAAGCATTTCTATGCTATGATTTTTGTATGCATTTTTTACCTGTTTGTCAAAGAAAGAGAAAGACATCTGTGCTCATGTGTAAAGCCATCTCCAAGTTCTCCTACTTAAGTTGAAAGAAAATCTCCCATGGTATTATTATTATTGTTGTTGTTGTTGTTGTTGTTGTTGTTGTTGTTGTTGTTGTTGTTGTTATTGTTGTTGTTGTTGTTGTTGTTGTTGTTGTTAGTCCCAAGCCATCACGAATATTTGTGTACCTGTTGAACAGAAAAAGGAAATTCCCTGAGAACCAGCTCTTCCCAAAAGTCTCATCAGTATGAGACCCATATTGCATCCAACATGCACAAAAGACATATAATCCCTTATATCATAAGATATATCATAAGATGTAGGTTTCCAAAATGAGAAAAAAGTCAAAGCTCATGTAAAAGTCCTCATAGTTTTGAACTATCTGTGCAAAACATGCCAGTTTTAAATGCTGTTGAACTGGGAGAAGAATGAGGCTTTAAGGAGCTAGCTCTAGAGCATACTGACAGAAATAGTCTCAAATCCTACAGCAAGTATTAAACTGGTTGAAGGACATATTAGCAATTACATTTACAGAAAAAATACCATTTTTTGGAAATGAACTGGTTTTGTTCATGTTTACTTGACCCTAACTGAAATTCTCTGGAAAGAGAATCCTGTCAAAACTGGGATAGCCCAGTCAGACAAGGATTAACAAAGCAACGCGTATAGCAGCATCTCTGGCTTCGAAGTGTGACTGTGCTAGGAGCAGTCAGCCTCCCAAGCTTTTGCTGAAGTTTTTGTGATGCATCTCAATATTGAGACCCCAGAGCCAGCAGCCCCCTCCCCTGCCTGGCTGCGACAGCGCTGGCCTGGGCCAGCAGAGATGAACATCTGACTTCACTCCAAACTCAGAAGAGCAGAGATCCTGCCACTTCAGCACTATTTGAAAGACTGTTACCACCATCTGAAGACATGCCACAAAGTCGGGTTTTGATTTAGAAGATGTTTTTTATCACAGAACAGCATCTCCTGGCCAGCAAACTGAGCTCGCAGTCAAGAACTACACGGAGAAATGTGTCTGTGTGCTCAGAGCGTGCTCCTCAGTAGTTAGGCACACATGAATGTGTGAAAGACTGTAAATATTCCCCAAAATCAAGTGCTAGAGCAGTGAGAGAGTGGGCTACACCCCGCTGAGTTCATTCACATGAATAATCCCAGGGCTTTCTGTCAAGCTGTTTGTGTCAATAAGGCAAACAAGTCTTGGCCTGTCCCAAACATTGTTCGTTGCAGATTGCAACACAGCAAATGTAATTATGTGAGAGAAAGGCAGCAGGAGCAATTCCTAAAGGCAGGACATCATTAAGATTTCATAACAAGCACATTTTCCCAAGGGATCCAGAGGAAACGAGAGCCATGGATTTCCTGAGGCCAGACTCTATGTTTGGCTTCATACATCCAAGTGCATTTTTAATTGCAGCATTCACTTGAAAGACATAAAGTTCCTCAGGAAGTGAGCAGGATTTGGAGCAGGTCCTAAAATAATGCCCAGTCCCTCATCTTACACAATATGGAAAGAAGAAAAGAAGAAAAATCCCAGTATGGGACTACATGACAATTTGGCTTTGGAGAACTACCATGTGCAATTTTCTCTTTTTCTCTGGATAATAGAGAAATAAATGTCTGCATTGCAAGGGGAGGCAATTGTTGTGTGTTTTGTTGACCGGGACATCATCAGTGAGAAGAACCAAGTTTATAGGACAACCTGAAACAAGTCAAGAAGCATCAGGAGTAAAAGAAATAAAGGATGGCTAAGGAGCTTTATATATCCAGCAGAGATGGGAAGAGGTACTGGTTGGACTTGGATTCAGATTCTTTATAAGATCAAGAATCAACAGAATTCCTTAACATTGCAGCAAACTCTTTATCATAGATTGCAAATGGTGCTCAAGGCACCTCATCACATCTTGGCTTGGGGAAAGTCCAGACATACACACAGTCCCGATTTCTTTGGGTTTCCCAGTCTGGTGAAAACTGAATTCTGCATTAAGAAAAATTCACATGCCAAATGGCTTTAATTAAAAGGGAGTGTTTCCAAAATTACTCCATGAAGTAAATTTCCTGATGGAAAAAAGAACTTGAGAAAATTCCCCATTATATGTCTGTGTTTGGGTAACTAATATCATTCACAGATCAGAACATTAACATCACCACACTGGCACCTGAGCTGATATGCAACAGGGAAAATCAAACTTGTAGCTGTGTATGAAATTGTGTAAGTAGTTCTATAAACAAACACATCCATATGCTATAAATATAGAAAGACAAACAAGAAGGTCCCAGGACCCAGCCAAACTCTTATCTGATAAAAAGGGACCATTTCTACTGGATTTAATGTGAGAGAACTCCTGTGTGTGGATTTTACCAAGCTCTGTTAGGTTGCAGTACTATTTTTGAATTGCTCTACTTCAAAATTTAATCAAATCCACTCCTTTGTGACGATAATACACTGCTTCATAATAATGAAGCTTAATGAACAGAATTAAAAGTTGATTAATTGTAAGCACAGTTAAACACAGAAATGCTTTGCTTCTTTGCCATAAAATCTGTCTACTGTTAAAAACTCATCACTTGCTGTCTTCTCCGACTCTGGATTTTTAAACAGCTTTTATGGGCTTTTCAGTTCCTGCCTGCAATTCAAATCCACCTTTTTGTCCTCCTTGGCCCTTCATCCTCCTGCCCTTCCACTTTCCTTTAGCCAAAGACAAAAGGGCAGATCAAGTTTAGAAAATCTGTGATACTCATCTGACATAGCCACAAGCTTTTTCACATGGTTTAAGAGACCTTGCAGTGTAAGAGCAGGGGAAGGCATTGTCCCACAGCAGCAGAGACACTCCCTCCACTCCCTCCTCCTGCTCATTAGCTGATCTTCCAGGAGCACAGTGCTGCCTTACAAATGGTGAGATCTCAGTTCCACCCTCAGCACGTTTCCAACCTCTAAACATCAGGAAAGGAAAAGAAGGTATTTCACATCAGATGGAGCAAGGAGACAAATAGATGAGGGATGTAAAATATTGAAAGGAGAGGATGGAAATTGACTTTGCCCGGGGAGAATAATGCTGAAAAAAATCATGTTGGGATTTTCATGCTGCATTATGTGCATATTTTTTCATCTGATTTTGTCTTCATTCAGTGACCTTACCTAGACAATGTTTCTCTCTCAGTCTCATAAATGCCAATGCAGACAAGGTTTCCATAGAAATGTATTGAGCAGACATATACTTCAAAAAATGCTGCTAGAAGACATCCCAATGTACTTATATGCAGAAAAGTTAAAGACAAATACTGAGTCCTCTTGAACCCTTGGGAAATCCTTATCTGAGATATACTACTTGTTGAATACTAACTGTATTAAGTTAATTTGATATTATATTTTTGGGGTCCTAAGTCATTTGACCAATAAGAAAAGGGACTACTTTTCCATTATACACAGAAATCATTAACTATATGTTCTACTGGCTTTTTCTTAAATAGGAACTATAATTTTAAAAACTATTTCCATCTCTAGACACATGAAGAAGTATTAATTCTAAGTAAAATATTTTGATTTTCTACTTATCAGATCTTTACACATATGCCAAGATTCAAAAATAGTTAATTAGACCTATTAGAATAATATTTAGAATTCAAAAAGTTAATTAGAACTTTGAAATATTTTAGAAGCTTAAAATTGTATATGAAAAATATAGATTTCTGAGTGAATATGCAGTACCTGTATGTATTTCTCAAAGGTCTAGAAAATAGGCAGATGATACCAAGTCTTATCAGAAATATAAATGCAGTGTGTCAAGTGAAAAATAATAGTGATTAGCTTAACAGCATCTTGGGTATGTATCTTTTATAATACATGATGTATTGGGAGTGTGGTTTACTCAGGTTACAGAATTAAAACAGTAGGAGGTCTAATCTGAATTAATATACAGGTTCACTGGGAAATATTGATAGATTTAAGTATGATTCCTTGTAATATGCTATTTTATACATCTACAGTTTGGTCGATGGGGAAAATGAGCAGCAGAGACTAAAATTACACAGTATTCCTGAAAGACATTTAACAGAAGTTTAGAAGGAAGCACAACACAGAAATTGCTTCCATTAATTCAGACCACAGCTCATGTGGCGTATGAAATTGCTGTGATTTTCCTTACTGTGCACTGTGTCTTTAAAAGTCTGAGAGGTGCCTGCCACTTTTCAAGACAGATTTGATGAGATGTGCTGTGCCATCCACTGCAAACCTCCCTTTGTTGCTGTTTTGTTGCTTTTATCACCAAAAACACATCTCCCAGCAAGGACAAGCAGACCACAGCAGTGGAAAAGCCAAGTTTATCCAACAAGGATCATGCAGCTGCCATGTCAGGGCCTCTGTGGATTTGGGGTACAGATACTATGAAAACTATTGCACTCCTCTGTGGATTTTGGGTACAGATACTATGAAAACTATTGCACCCCTCTATGGATTTTGGGTACAGATACTATGAAAACTGGTGAACTGCTGAGCGAACCTCAACCTCCACCACAGGAGCCCATCCAGTGTAGGAGACCCCAGTCAACTCACTGGTATCTCATTCCAGAATCACAGAATCATTTACACTTAGCATCTTTTACATTTAGTTTAAAAGATCTCTAAGATCGTTGAGTCCAACCTTTGACCTTTCACTAAGTGAAACTATGGTTTCCTGACATTTCTGTCCAAACCTATCCTTTCCCTTGCCTCTCTAATGCCTGTAACACACATTTTGCACCTACAAGAGGATTTAAGTCTTCAGCTCTGAGGGGTGGTTACCTTGTAGGTGGGTTACTTTGCACAGGACAGTGCTGAAACTCTTTCAATGCCAGTGATCCCATTCCTTCCACAGTTCAAATGCAGGGTAACAGCACACACCCTTGGTACTGAATCCCAAAAGGGCTTAAAAATCAGACTCCTAAATGACATGGCAGCAGAACTAGTCATTATTCTGTAAAAAGCTTTTTATCTTTTGGTAACAAAAGAACATACAGATAGCCATGAGCTGTCATTGGCCTCAGAGTGCCAGGTGACTACACCAAGTTATGGCCAATCTGCAGCTATAGAGAAATACTGCAAATTTGCTCCAGCAAAATGTCCTGCTCAACATTAGAGAGCCTGGCTGAGTGTTTCCTGGTAGCTCCTCATGCCTGTGAGTGCCACTGCTATTTGGTGGGGAAAATGAGAGCCTGTTAAGTGCACAGGTAAAATGACAAGCACCTTACTGTTCTCTAAAAACCCTCCTGATTGCATATCACTCACTTTAAATTCTGATTAGAAGAAGGCATTGAGAATCTCAGCTGGGAATACAAAAGGATAAATGGACTTAGCTAAATGCACAAACTGCCAGGGTGAGCAGCATTCATTTCAGAGCAAACTACTAGGACAGCCACTGTCCAGACGTGAGCATATGATCTCACACTGCATCATTTACAATGAAGCATTGCAAAATTGGGTTTTTTAAGAACACCCCCTCTCATGCAAATATAAGTTCTCTATGTAAAACTAATGTTACTGATATAAGGCACTAGGGGCAACATTATTTATAACCTTGGAGATGGGAAAATATAAATACACAAGGGAAACTTAGAAGGGTAGTCAGTATGGAAGGGCTAAAATCAGGAGGATATGGTGAGTCCTGTCTTGGAATCACTTTGGAAATACCTAGCCAGAGCTTACAATTAAGGCTAAAGCAGAGTGGACAAAACAGACTAAGGTAGGACATAGTCATATTAATAATCAGTGTGAATGGACTACCTGCCATTTTTCATTTTCAGATAGTTTTCATCAGTTGTCTGCAGAGACAAAGAGCAAATCTTCCATGCCAACATGGAAAAATTTATTAGCAAGTATGAGCTGGGGCAAAAAATGAAGCCAAGACTGTTACTAAGAAATGTTATGGAAGCAACTGAAGTGGAGGATACGAAAAGTAAATATTGAATTCCTACACAATGTCTTGAAGGTAAGAAGAAATGCAGATTGTCTTCTTAATTTTTTAGAATTTGCAACAGGACTTAAGTGTTTTATTAGTCAAGGGTAGAATAATGCTCCCCATGATGCCATTAATCATTTAGGATATCCTGGAGCAACTGCTTCTGCATACTCACTTGATCTCAATTTCTTTCTATCATTTTGTTCCTGCACCAGCAGCCCAGCTGTATTTGGTGTTCATTGTCATTTTCTAGCAGTAAGCTAATGGCACTGCTATAAAACAACAAGCAGCTGGTGGCACAGCACAAGCAAGTATTATTCAACATGAATTATGAATGGCATGGAAGTACTAAGAAAAAATTAACAAAGCACATGTCATAATGTGTCCCAACTCTTCTCCCATTCCCAGCTGCCAAACCATCTCTGAATGCTGCCTAAGCAAAGGAAGCACAGAGCTCTGGCTTGGTTTGGATGCCTCACCTCAGGCTGTGTGTTACTGTCACACACACTTGGGTGAGTCCCTGCTTGGGAGCAGGCAGAAGAGAGGAGATGTCTGCACTCAGCACTGTGCAGTCCCTGGACTCTTCTGCAGTAACGAGTGAACCATTCAGGGCTGCCCTACACAAACTGCCCTGCCAGGCAAACACTGGGAGAATGTGAGGCAGTGCTCTTGGGGAAGGATGGAAAGACAAATCTGAATCCACCAGCAGCATGGAACAGGAATGGGACATGACAGGCAGGTTGCAGTACAGTCACAATCTACACCTGAGACTGTGGCTTCAGCAGAGGTTTGGTTTCCATGATGGAACTCACTGGAAGGCAGAAACTCAATGTTCAGCTGTAAAAATGGTGCGAGGAGCAAAAGAGGACTGGCTGTTTTAGCACTGGTAACTGCCACAGGGAGGAGACAAGAAATCCTTGTCTCAATATATTGTTGAAATAAGGATGAAATAATATCTATGTCTACCAATGATATTGGGGGGAAGCTAAATATATAAGACAGCATCTGTAAGGCCAATGCACCTGGTGATTTCTTGGAAAGATCCTATATTTTCATTTTATAAATGAATACACAAATGAAGTAAGATCTTAAGGAATGTATGGTTTGTTCCTGAATAATGGGATTTTTCAAGATATATAGAGTTGTTTGTTTCTTTATAAAGTGAAATTCTGTTTCAGAAAGATAGTGAGGATTCAGTGGAAAAGCACTGTATTGATATAGTCAGAACACAGCCCTAGTAAAGACTTTAAAAAGGAAGCCTTTAAGTCACACACTGAGGCCTTCATTCTGCAAAGGCTTCATGAAGTTACTTGCCTTTAAGTATTGCAGTTAGTCCCACTGATGTCAATGCACTTGTCTTCATGGATAAAGTTATATTCCATGGGTCTCAATAGATCACAGCCTGAAAATACTGAATCACAGTATCATTTATATATACAAATGGTAAAGGGATTCCCTGTTCACATATTTAGTTGGCCAAGTCAAATTAGCACATACTTTATTCAGCCACAGTCTGATGTGAATGAAAACTTTGACTTACATACATCTTAAAAAAACACCCCTAATTTATGATTGAAGATGAAAAAAGGACTGTTATTTTATTTGGTAGCCCATAAATGGTTTACTAGGAGAAGTGAGGATGGGTTGTTTTCAGCTGACCAAGTATAAAATTTCCTCCTGTAAAAATTCTCTCCAAGTTCCAGCATGGAGCTGTAGAGGAGTGCTGCTACCTTCATCTGTAAATGCAGGAGCTTCCTGAATGCAGAAGGAAGTATGGCTGCCTCTCCATTCCACAAGAGATATCAGTGGAACAAGTTCGGAAATCTGCACAAAACAAAAAAGCAGAGCTTGTAGATAGCATGAGGTTCCCACTAATTCTAGCACAGTTTTTGTCATTATTATTGGACCACTGGTGTACCCAGAAGTCAGGGAATCTCAATACCCACACAGCCTCATTGAATATTAATGCCAGAACCCTTACAATAGTGGCTAATAATGCAGCTTTTCTCTGCCATGTGAATTACACATCAATATTAATGAAGCCTTTGTTAACATTCCGTGTTCTTTCCTTTCTGTGTCTCTGCCAGGATTTTGGACTGGTTTATGCCAACAACACAGACTTACATGTCAACCCTGAGCAGGTCCCAGACATTTCAGAAAGGGCTTGTTTTTGCAAATGTGCATTTAAATTAAGAAGTGTGCCACATCAAGGTTGCTTTAAATTGACGGCTGTTCAGTTCTGCTCCCCTGCACAGGACAGATGTCACTTTAAATGTTTGCATATCCTAAAAGTAACACACAGAGGGCTGTCTTTTATTTCAAAATGTTATTACAGCAGCCTTTGTATAAAAACTAACACAATCATTCACAATCATACATGGTTCTCCTTCTTCCCAGCATCATATGTATCAAGAAAAGGCAATGGTTCTGTGATTGGAAACAGAGATGTGTATTTTCTGGTGCTGTAAGAGCCCATAGTACAGTTCACACTGAGTTCTGCTGTTCTAAACAGGAAACTATTCCAGTGCTTTGAATCTTCATATGAAATTTAAATGTAATTGCCAGAAGCATTACCTTATTAATAAGAGCAGAAAAGCATCATTACTAATTATCGTGAGCTTAATTTGCATTTTCTAAACATTTACATTATCTAATCTAACTATGTAACAGCTGCTTGCATGATTTCCAACTCAGCTCTTTTCCAAAACGAGTACCCAACACCGGTAAATAATAAATGTTGCTGTGTACTTCTCCCATCATATGTAGGAGTTCCAAAAAGGAGTTCCAAAGGAGTTCCATCAGCCACAGAAGCAATGCATTTTTTAATGAATACCAAACCACTTCATTTCAGCCCAGCTGATCAACCATGTGGAGTGCTCTATATCAACTGATCCTGTTTCAGAGGTAGATCCTACAAGATATCTGCAACAAATTACCTCTTTGAAAGAAGGATTCAATTGGTTTGCACTAATCTAATTTAGAGGAGGCCAGAATAAAATCATACTTGGACTTAATCTCATCTGAATACAAACAGTACAGAAATGGTGTTGATAAGTAGCTGATGTAATGCTCCAACACACCATGGGGCTTTTGTACTGATCCCACCCCCTTTGAGGAGAACTCTCAACAATTCCCCATGCTGTCTCTTGGATTAAGACTTGAAATTGCATGTTTAGCATAGAAGATCTGGAACTTAATGGCACAAGATTGAGAAAGAAAAGGAAAAAAAAAAGAAAATAAAAAGCAGGCTATTTGCAACAATTGTCATTTAATGGTAGATATGACTAGATAGATCCAATATGGCCAGCACAGAATCCTGGTGAGAAAGGGAATATATTTTATTTTTGACAGTAGAAATGCAAGGCAGCCAACACAGACACAAACCTGACCAAATCATGGGGTATGTCTACTCTTAAAAATTTTATTTTTCTCAGCTTAAGTTGAAAGTGGTCTGAGATTGATGCTAGCAATCATCAAAAGCAAGTTAAACCAGTAGTGTTGTTATTTCCTTCCCTCAAAGCAAGCATTCCAGATTTTGCTGACTTCAAGAGAAAATGTCATTTTGAGCTGTGCCATCAGGTCCACTGCAGCAAAGAATGGAACCCATTTTATAGGACAGGATACCCTTAAAACCCTGTGTCTAGAATAATTGCTCTTTAAGGCATCACATTTCATTTACAGACACATGTATTTTCTGATTTATTGTGTAGATTTAAGTTAATTCAGCCATTTTACTATATCTGTAAAATTGTGATGACAATCCATGCCCCATAGGAAGCTTAAGATTGAATTCACTAATATTTGCAAAACACTCTGAAGTGCTGCAATTCAGATAGCAATATGAATGTAAAATCTCATTGTGCCATGCCTACTATCTTTAAATTCATCAGCTTTACCTGGAAATACAGTTTTTTCTAAGGGGAAATAAGAATTCTTTCTTTCTCAATACCTGAGAAATAACTAGGTGAATATGTAGGGAGTAATTTTAAATGAAAATAATTGCAAATTGAGCTTGGAGAACTTAAAACTTGCAATATGTTCTGATCATCTTTGATAGGAAATAAAAATAAATGGATGAAAAGAAAATTAGGTACAGAGGTGCACAGACGAACCAAATTAAGGAAGTAGAAAGGATCTGTAGATCATAACATCCAACCTTACAAAACTGGTTTGTTGGCAAGTGGCTTTCTGGTTATGCACAGTTCTGTTGCCTTCGCAAAATATGCCAAGAACACAAAATCAGGTAAGTGGTTGATATTTGCAAGTCTGGAGATCACGTGTGTGAAACCATTGCCCACTAAAATCCTCTTCAGTCTCTGAGCATTCGTATTTCTTCACACCTTTGAAAATAAATGTCTCAGCTACCATAAGAACATTTCCATGTTTGGATTACTTTTTCCCCAGATTAATGTAAAGTTTCCTGGATGATTTGAAATTTTCTGCCATGTTTCACACCAAAACCCTGGAATGAAGAAAAACTGAAGGTTGGCTCCTCAGGCAACAGGAAGAATGGAAGCAAAAACCCTCATCTCTGTAGTTCAGCAAGGAAAACCCATAAAATTTGTCATTTACTGTAGGTGGAATTTAGTGAGTTACCCTCTGCGTGAAGAGAACATGGTTTCTGATAACAGGCACTGTTTTGGCATTAACAGCTGTCCAAACCCACTTCCAGCTCTAAGCTCTTTATAAATGTTCGTCTTCTGGGAGTGCTCACATCTGAAACCTGTATTTTACCTTCAATTTGATTCCAGTAGCTGTCTGGAAGTACAAACCCAGCAGGCTGACTTCCTACTTTATGATGATTTCACATATTTAAAGTATGCCCCTGGAGGAAAAAGGATTCATGGATTAAGGTATTTACCCTATTTCATTTTCTATTTTCATGGCCTCAAACAGAAAGCAGAATTTCATGATAAACAAACCCCGACATGGGCTAAAACAATTCCCACTTATTATGCACAGCAGAGGTAAAACAGGATTTCAAAGGCTGAAAGATGCCCTCAATTTGCATCCTGTTTCATTTGTCACTAAATCTGTTTGCTGTTGGGAAGGCATTTGCCATTCCATTCTATTAGTCATTCAGTTAAAGCAAGACTTGTAATTAACACTTGTAATAATTAGGCATTGGTTTGGTTTGGTTTGGAATCAACCTCTGTGTTTTAATTAAATCTCAGGAATTGACAAAAATGGATATAGGCTTTTGTTTAGCCAAATGATTAAGCGGCATTTTTTTCTCATCTTTTTTGTAGAAGCCGTGCTATTTTCTACTCTGAGCGAGTGGGAATGTTTCATTGTGGACTTAAATGAACAGTTTACAAATAATTACTTTTTCTGTTTTTAATGTTAATGGAAAATGTGTTCTAAAAACAAATCACTGCCCTCACACAGAATGCTTCTCTCAACGGACATATTATCTTTATGACAACACTAGGTCAGCCAAAAGTACCATATATTACAGATGATTTATCCTTTATTGGGAAGTGGGGAAAAAATATCCTCACACTGAGCTCAACCTACCCCAGTAAACCTGTTACACAAACAGTTTGTCCACCAGCAAACAGACAAGCCAACCTGCCATGACAGATTCCAATTATAAGAAAAATATATCTTAAACAAATGAAACCCTTGTGTACCCAATGGCACAATTCAATAATTTCAAAGACGATTGCACCATCTGTGCTTCAAATTTATGGCCTTATCATGTACAGTCAGACCTTTCTAAAGTAGCTTGTCAGAAGAGCAGGACTTGAAAGGAAAAAGCTGAGTGAGTGTGTGCCTGCTTTAAGGAACTTGCAAAATTTTTGCAACACTTTTTGCTGATCAGAAAGAGAAAATTACAGGTAAAAACTAAGATGAAATTAAGAAGTAACATGCTGTAGAAATGTGATATACAGTTATGCCATTTCCTATGGAGACATCTTTCCCAAGTAGCAGCTAGTTTGAAAATGTGTGATTTAAAAGAGCCAGTGCCCCACAGAAGAAAGCCAGAGCAGCAGGGCCAGTCAAGATTTTACAGCAAGTTTATACTCCTAGATTCATTACAGACCCTTTTAAGTGACTCTGTGGTGGAGATATGAAGCCCACATAGAAATCTGAAGAAAAGGTGTTCATCATTTAGAGACTATTCTGCAATGTCAGGAAGGAGTCCTTTTGCTTCCCTCACCTCTACCCCCAAAAAGAGAGATTAAATGGTATTATTTCATACACATTCAACTGTTCCTTGTCAAGTAATTTTTACTCAGAAGTTATAAATATGCCAATGGATTAGAGGACACAGAGGGGACAGCAGAACAATGACACAGAAAGCTAATCTGTGCAGAGAGAAATTAATAAAGGCCATTCAAATTCACTGGAAAAAGATTAAGCAAGTAAACAGATGTCCTAGCATCCACTGCAAATAGTTTACAGATAAGTAATGATTATAACTATTACAGGGAGACATGTTTTAAAATGTTCACTTGGCTGAGTTTGATGCCAACTCCTTTTACTTCTCTCAGGAGAGTTATGGATGAAATGAAGCTTTTAAAATAAGGAAAAGAGAAGAGACTGTGATAAAACTGGGGACAGAAGAAAAAGGATAAAACCAAAAAATAAAATAGAAGTGGGGAAAATCCAAGAAAGTAAAAATCCTCATAAAATGTACTGAAAAAATAGATACACCAAACTGGAGATAAGAGGAAAAGAGCTCAGAGACTGAGATAAAGCACTAAGGAGAGAGAGATGGGCAGAAAATCTGGTTTGAATAAGACAGGAAAAGACACAGAGGACAAAGCGTTATATTAACACTGATGGCATTCTCATACCCAAAAAAAAGTTCACAATCCCGATTTTGAAATCAGTTAAATAGGAGGAAGAAAAAAAAGAAAGAAAGAAAAACTTTTACTCATTTAACAGGTTTTTAAAATTAATAGAAGTCAAGTTATAAACAACACGCCTCATAAATATCATCTTTTCACAGCATGCAATTCCTGTCCTAAGGGAAGTAAGAACATTACTCATATTGGTTTTCCTTGGCAGACTGAGGCATTCAGCAGGGAGAAAGCTTGCCGTGTCTTGCAGTAGTGAGAAAAATGGGACTTTTTGCTAACAAGTCCCAGTCCAGATGCCGCCAGAAAGCCTTGGCTGGGACTCACCAAGAGGATATCATTCTTACACAAACTCTTATCTGGAAGGGAGAGAGAAAACCACTAGACAGTCCATGTGAAAGTGAACCCACCCAAAGGTGGAAATTACATAATGCTTTCTAGCATTAGGCTGGTCCCATTTAGGCCTTAATCCCATTTGGGATGGAGAAATAAAAAAATGCCAATACTGTGGAATGAATAGAACCTAAGCTTGCTTCCTTGCTTGCCCTTTCCAGCCAAGCAACTGAATTCCAGGCATTTAACTTTGGGCAGTTATTTCTCATTTGTCTGTGCTTCACTTGAGGGCTCAGTGCTGGGGACAGATGCTTTTTGACAACTGTTACTTACTTTCACAGAGATAGTCTGGATTTCTGAGCTTTCCCTCCCTCAATTAGACAGCCATAGTCTTCTTCATGGATGAGGTCATTTTTGAAATCAGTTTTTTCTCCCTAAAGAACAAGCCTGTTTTATTATGGATGGGAAAATGAAGAAGCCTTCAAAAACTGCAGGAGGCTGACAGGAGAGGGTGGCTTTTATATTATCTGAAGTCCCACATATGAAATAACCTCCCAGTGGCTTCATTAGGAGCTGGATTTCAGCTAAGGTTCATCTCTGCTTTGCATTTTCTACCTCCCAGTTCCTCCTTACTTGTTGTTTGATACCTGGACACTCAATTCAGCTAAACCTCAAATGAAATCACAGTCCTAAAAAAACAAAAAAAAACCAACAAAAAAAACCCCCACAAAAACAACCAAAGACTCATACACATTAGTGAAGTTTTATATATATGTGTTGTGTAAGAACTCATGCACGGTATCCCCAAGGTTCTGTCCAAAAGTTTATGAATTTGATGAGACTTCTTTAAAGGCAATTTTTTTAAAGTGCTTTTAAACACTTTTGGAGGATAATTTAAAAGAGCTGCAACTCTCTCAGCTCTGCATGTCCAAAGTAGCTACAGCAAGAAGCAGCAATTTTTCAGTCTCTGGGTCTGACTTTGGTTTCACACAAGGAGGAGAAGAAGCAATTGTGATCATCAGAGCCTGGGACAGATTGTCACAAATGTCACCTGTGCCACTGTTTGGGTCTTGGCAAAGGCACACAGAGATGGAGGCTGAAATCCTCCATTTTCTGTTTAACATTTAACATTTTCTGTTAAAGCACTAAGCAAAATGTTTTAGGGGATGAAGTTTAGTCTTGGATTTAGTGATGCAAAATATACCCATTTTATCCTCACTTGCAGTATTTTGCAGGTACACCTTTCCTATAATCATATTCCTACCTGTGTTACAGTATGAATTTGAGATGCTTTAAATAACTTTTTGCACTCTCAACCGGAAAGAAACTTTTGGAAACCTGAGCTAATCATAGCATGCACTTCCAGAAAACAAGAAGGCTCTTTGAAATGACTAATATTTTAATAGCTCCTTTGTTTCAAATCAGCTGCAAGATTCTTTGTTGCTTTAACAATAAATATACTAGGGAGGAATAAAAGTCCTTTTTCTCTTTCTATCCTTATAGATTCCAGCCCACAGTTTGTCACCACACAGGCTACAGAAGTGGGGGCATTTCTCACTTCCTTGCCTGTACTGTCCTCTGGGACACAAGGACACGGTTGGTGTTTTGCAATATTCTGAATTACTTTTTATTTGTGGGGTTTTTTTAATATTACATTTTATTTATGTACCAAACCAAAAAGTTATTTCAAACTAAAATCATGAACGTTTTCTTTTCAAAAAGTGTCACACTTGATTAATTTTGTGAATTTGGAAAATTCTTTTAAAATAGGATGCTTTCCTATTTTAGGAAAGAGTCACTTCTTTCCAATAGGCAAAGAACTGACATTAAAACAATCAAATATTAAAAAAAAAACCAAAACCACCACATCAACAAAGAGATTTTTGCCAGGTGAAAAAGGCAGTAAAGAAGGATAGGAGTAAACCCTGCATCATCTTGGGATGTAACAAAGGAAAGGAAGGAAAGAGGGGAGGAGGAATCTCCAAAACTTGCCCGAGTAATGAATTCCAGGGGAAGAGCTAGTAAAGCATGTTAATGAATAGCCAGATGTTTCTAAAGCCAGGAAATCTCCTCTTCCTCTCAATTTCAGACTAGAGTGAACTCCCTTTCTTGCTCTCAGTTCTTTGATACACACTGGAACTCACTCAGATGCTTTTTGTGCACCTCTTGAAATGCTTATTAAAAGCAAGGAAAAAAAAACCAAAATCTTTGCACCATTTGGGTTTGAAGCAGTCTCCAAGCATTGCTATCCCAAGGTTCATGCCACACTTCAGTTTGCTCTGAGATGTGACACCACATTTTCCACTACAAGAAGCTTGCCTTTCTTGTGGCCTTTTCAATAATATACAGAATAAACTGTTCTTCTAGCTATTGAGCCAAGTTTTCACAAGATTTAAGACAGTGTCCAGAATTCAGCCAGTCAGTTACTTTTCCAAATGAATGGTCACCCTGCCATTTGGATTTTGTTTAAGTTCTGACTTCAGCAAGCCTGTTCAGCTGAACAGATCCCTACATGTTTTCAGATCGGAGTCTCCATTTACAGCAAGACAGCAGTCGGAGGAATTAGCATTTCCTCATCCTCTTCTAACGCTCAGCAGACAAGATGGGTCTGTAGTATAACATGTCAGAGAACTACAAAGTCCCTTTGGACAAGCCTCTGTGAGAATTAGATCCTCAGGATCATTTGACAAGTGTTGTTCCTTTTTCTTTGTTCCTCCTGTTGTCCTCCATGGCAGGTAGAAAATGAGCAATTAGAAGGATCTGATGTCTTCCTGTATTCAATAAAAAGAGATGTGGAAGAGGCTGTCATTGTGTCAGCCCATTTCATCATCACTGCCTTAAAGAGGCTTTCTCATCTCCCACCCCAGCTATTAAAGGGGCAGAAACTAATTTCCTTTACAATTTCTGTGGCCAGGCCTAAGCAGCTTAAAGAGCAGTCTTGTAAGTGTGCTCAGAAAGAAGTTCCTCAGCTTCTGCTGGGAAAGGAGTTCACATAAATTAGAGCTCATTGAGCATTATTACAGCTTGTTGCCTGTGGTATTTCCTCCCCCCAGGGTAAAGGAAATAATCTTGATTAATGACACCCAAAAAAATAATTTTTCTCTTTAATTCACTAATTGGTTAATCTTTTCTGACATCAAAGAAGGCTGCAGCATTAACAAAAAAATAGTCAATGCAAAAGCCAGATTTCCTGTGCGTTTGCCATGTGTGCTTTGTTTCCTGATGTAATTCCTAACTGAAAAGGAATGAAAAATTGAAATCTCCAGTTTACATGAGAAATGGCAGTTTTGAGCTCCCTATCAGACACCTCATTTTCTCTACATTAGTCACAATCAGACAGACAAGGCTCTGTCTTGTTGAGCTACATTTAGCAGTCTGTCTGAACTGCAAATTTAGATGACATCCAAATTACACAGACTCAGCCACTAGGTTACACTAATGCAAAGTAGGAGAAAAAGAATCAAGACTATTGATTTTTTTGGTTCTTTCTCTGTCATATTCCCTTAAAGGCATTTACCAAGGCTTTTAAGATCTTCAGCATTTTCACAAAGGAACAAATTACGTGCAAATAAGACTGCCTTAATCTATTCTTCCCTGCTTAGATTGTTCCTTCTGTACAGTCATTATGTGTTTTTCACGCTGCTGCTGCAGTTTACTTGATCCACTTTCATGCACCATGTGGTCAATATATATGTGGGAGAGTAACTGTGGAAAAGCACATCTCTTGCACCTGCCTATGATAATCAAAACCTTTTTGCTAATTCTCTGCAATCCAAACACATCACACATCTCTCTGCTCCTCCTTGCAGCTGTTTCATCAATTTGAAGCCATATTCTGCAGAACACTCTTCTGATCACATTTCCATTCTCAGACAACTTGATTTTTGCAATGAATATTTACAGGATGTTCACAACCATGTCACTAATAGGAGAAGCAAAGACCACATATTTTACTGACAAATAGAGCTGATTTCCAAAGTACTGAACCTTCACAACTCTGTCAAAGCCTAGCAGCCCTGCTCACTGTGACTCATGTTAACATGACTCCACTGAAGCCACTCAGAGTAGCTCTACTGAGCTCTTGCAGTGAGATAATTGGCCAGTGTGAATTTCTAAACACCACTAAAGGCAATAAATGTACATGTTTTCTGCCTGCCAGTCTTTGCAGGGTGAGCTACAGCTGCAATCCTGCCCAAAAGTATTGAACTGAGAAAGAAGCTCTTAGAAAACATTCTCCTTGAGCAGCCTGTCCCTTCACTGCAGGTACAACACCTTGCACAGTGGGCCAAAGACTCAAGTTTTTAGATGCCATGGCCAATATTAAAAGAATAACAACATCAGAGCTTTTGAGCTCTCCCTTCTTTGAACCAAGAGAACCAGGAAGAGCTTTTTTCTCGCTGATCTCACTAAGCAGCTGTATGAGCTTTTTTAGGCATAGTTAGCAAACTACAAACTCATTAAGCTCTACATATGGTACTGTCACTTTCCATGAAATCTGAGGCTCACATACTTTCCTCCTAGGCTGTGCACATGCTTCCTGTCGGGCTGAACGTGTGTTCCAGCAGGCACTAATGTGCCCCTTATGCATTGCCATTTGTGCTTGTTTGATTTTGTTTTCCAGGGGCTCCTGGGCTTCTGACATTTCAGCCTTCAAAACTGCATGGCCTGGATTTTTTCCCCTGTATCTATAGAAAGAAATTAATTCATTTGCCCTTGTTTTTTTTTTTTACTTATTGGAGGACCCCATCATGCATTTTCTGTTCCACTTCACATGATGCAGGCAAAAACTGAGCTTTGTGCTGGCTTTTGGTGGGTTTTTCTCCATGAAAATTGAAGGTTTTGTGGAAGTGAGTTTCCACAGACAGGTAAATTTGACCAAACACTTGTTAAGTCCTTTTTTTCTCTGCAGGAAGATGAATCAGTTTGTAAAGTACTAACAAATGTCTCATTTATCATTCCAAGCCAGGCTAGCATATTTTTCTTCCACTCTCTTGTAAAACACAGAGACATTTCCACCCTTAAGATTTACATTTTCCCTAATTTTTTTCTGACCTTTCCATACTAGAATTTTACTTCAGGCCTCTCCCTTTGCTGACCCTGATGGAACAAAATTTAGGCAAAGCCTTAAAATTCCTTGAGGTCCATCTCTCTTCCTTCCTTTTTTTACCTCCACCTCTCACAATCTTTTAACTATTTTCCATTCCCACTGATTTTTTTCCCCTTCTAGACCTCATTCAAATCACAGAAGCAGCCTGTTTAAGGTATCTGCACTTTCTTATGTTCCTTTTTAAACAACACTACAAGTTTATAGCATTGCTATGGGCTTATAGCATCATTGAGTCACTGAAAGATAATACAAAGATTGAGTAGAATTTGAATGAGGCCTCAAAAATTAATTTGAATTACAGAAACATGGATGTTCGTCCTCTGAACATTTCTCTTTTCCAATCACTTTAGTCTGTCTATTTCCCTTAAAACAAAATTTGTGAACCTGGCACAGACACATGAAGAGAGCAGAGATCATTTAAGGTCTAGAAATGGAATAAAATAAGGCACCTTCAGCAGGTGGGAAAAGAAAACAGAAAGAATGAAAAAGTTGCTGTATTCACAGGACTACAGCCAGGACAGTAGTTTAAGACTCCTTTTTGATTTAAAACATAATGTACCACACCATCACTTGCTACCACAACACCTGTAGTGAATTAAATGATGGGAAACAACCCCTCCCTGCCACAGGAAGAAGAAAATCAGCTGCCAACAGGAGAACCTCTCCTCTGTGCATGGGCTGCAATTTGGAGGTGCAGTTTGTCACCCCGTGGGGAGATCAGAGGCAAACCTTGCTTAGCTCTATTGCAGGCAGGGGATTCCTCACCCCCTGGTATGGAGGGAAGGGTCACAAAGGGAAGAAAACCACATTTAATCAGCTGCTGTTAAGGATGACAGTATTTTCTAGCACACCATTTTGGAAGAGAGGATAACCCTCAGAGATGATGGTCAGCAAATCCATCTCCCATCCAGCTTAGCACAATGCCAGCCATGGCTGGGGCATTTTACAGCTGGGGCTGCTTCATGGCAGTTCCACTCCACCCTCATCTGCTTTGTGCCAAAGTCACTGAGAAACCTCTGCTTCTGTGCCACAGGCCCACAGCAGGAGTTTAACTCCTACTGACTCATGAAAAAATGCCTCAAGTCTTTTTTTTTTCACAATAGTTTCTCAGCTTTCAAACAATATCCAGCTTTATACTTCCAAAGCTCATTGAAAAAAATAAGTGTATACCAATAGATGTTCTGTAGAGACTATTAAATATCATTATCCTCTTTTTACCACTGGAGACAGCAGCACACAGAAAGTTGAGGTGATTCTCTATATGTCAGAGGTTCAAAGAGAAAAGCACAGCTGAAGACCCCAGAAAAACTATAGCTGTATATAACACATCTCCTGCCAAAAAAATAGCATGGTATATCTGAATTTTGTGGGACACATTCAGGAAAAGGCCAGAAACAATAATTCACAATATACTCCTTGATCATTTTAGAGATTGCATGGAAAATCTGTGCTGGAGCACACATTCACAAGCCTTAGTGACCATTCTCCATGTATAAAGGTGATTATCATGGCATGAAAAAGTGGGGAAGGGAGTGTAAAGGATACTATATTATTATAATATATTAAATGTATTATAATATTTTTATATTATGTTTTTGATATCCAAATGTGGAAAGTAAGTCCTCTAATGGCACTCGTTGGCTGGCCACAGATCTGTAGAAGAGATTCCTGCTTCATGGAGAATACAAAGTCTGTGGCTGGAGTCAGTCAGACAAATTAAAGGAAGGCAAGGCTCAAAGAAGAGACATGATTGATACCATATATACTGTGGTATTTTCTGTTCTTCACAAAAATAATAGTTATTTGTATTAACTTTAGGGGAAAAGCACATTTTTCTCTTATTCTAAAATGGCTTTGAGAGTAAACATTCACATTTACATTTGGTGGATGACCTTTAGTATCAAGAAGAGGTCACCTGAATCATATCATCCATATTTGAATGGTTATATAGGAATTATTTTACACAGAAGTCCCTAAGGTAATTATTTCATATCAGAGCCAGGAAAGTTTAGGATCTGTATGCAGTATGTATTTACACTTCATGCCAATGCATTAAATAAAATTCCACCACATTCTGTCTTTGTATTCTCTTCTTTTCAAAGACACACAGTACATGATTGGATTGCAAATTCCCTCATAGTCTGAAAGGCTGTCTCCTGCTATTGTTAAAAGAGATTTGGCCAAAACTGGAAAAAAAAGTCAACAGAGAAGCTGACCTTGGTTTAGAAAAGTGCACATCTTTGACAGCCACTCTGTCATAAATGAAAAGGCAAAAAAAATAAAAGAAATGTGTTATTATACTATTAATGAACACATACAGATGCACAGGAAAAACAGATGAATGTATAACTTTAATGAAAACCTTATTTAAGAGAAACAGCAGAGAACCATTTAGCCAGAGGCCAAGTCCAAAACTTTTAGAAGCCAAAGGATATCCTTCAAAATCTTATACAACACTCTGAGATGTGCTCAGCTCAAAAGGAGGAGGGCATGCAAATTGAAGGTCCTAAAACAGGAATTAAAGACCTATCAAAAGACATTTAAATTCCATAGTTACAGTTAAAATGAAAGGACCTGAGAACGACCCTGAATCTGGAGTGTTTGAAATCTTGGTTTGGATGCATCTGACATCTGTGGCCAGTGTGTACTCAGACCTGTTACCTGAGCTAGCTGAAACTCAACACAATTCATAAGGAGTTTGACATAAATGCCTTTTGAATTCTTGATACCTGAAAATCCTGAAGCCAGAGAGTAAACTATTCAAAAACAAGTCCAGCTGGTTAAAATAATCTCTTTCAGCATGAAATGTTGACATAAATATAATATTTTCCCATTTTTCAAATACTTCCTACAGAAAGTAGTAAAACAGTGGTTTGGACAGTCTCTTTCCATTCTTTCTGCTCCGTTTTTCTCATCATTGTCAGAAGTGTCCACATAAAAATAGCTGTTCAAATAAGCAAAATTTTTTTTCAGAGCTTTTATCTCATTTTTCCAAAGGATATTAAAGAGGAAAATAGGAAAGGTGAAAAAAAAAAAAAACCTGAAAAATACCAACTCTCTTCAAAACAACATATTTTCCTATTCACAAAAAGCCTGTTCACTGAGCATAGCATGGTCACCATCCATTTACATAAATCAGCTTGAGTCCCCTCAAACTCTGGCTGCTGTTCAGCAGCTGGGCTGCAGCTCTCAGCCAAGCTGGCCTGGAGGAAAAGGGGCAGTGAGGGTCCATGTCCTGCAGGGCCTGGTGCAGCCAGGCTGATCAGGGGGGCTGGGAACAGCCTCCTGCCTGTATCCCCACTGCAGGAGGTTGCACTCACAGCCCCAACAGAGGTGTTGAGAGAGGAAATGAAAACTCTCTTGGTTAAAAACTCCGAGCACACCTCCTTCCATATGATCACAGAGGTGAGGTCCACATCCCATTCCAACTTTCCACCTGCTCAAGAAGTCCCTTCCAGGACAACATCATAAGCAGCTCAGGTCCTAAGTCAGGCTCATTCTGCAGCAAAAGCCAGGAATTAATACATAAACCCCACACAGTCCTTGTAAAACACAGTCCACCTGAAGAAAGACCATCCCCAAAAATCCAATGCTTCCAGTGGACAGACAGTAGCAGAAGAAAAGCATCCCAGGCTTTGCAGTCCAAATGACCTTTCCCACTTCATTCCAGCTGTTGTGTACTTTAGCAATATAGGAGTCCATCTGGCATGGGACTGGCAGGATCTGTTCCAGAATTATGGGAAATGGGAACAGAAAAGGTGCTACAGGTCAGGATGGAGGCATGTTTGCAATGTTGATGTTTGCACAGTGCTTGCCAGCACTGTGCCTGTTTTAAGCCAATACCATTAAGCATTCACTGAAGTCACTTGAAAAAATTGCAAATAAAAAGAATAGTGGCAAGGCCTTGTATTTTTATATGACAAGCTTTGACCTTCACATGTCTATTACATGCAGACCATGCCTGCTTAAATAAAGTTCCGTAGCAGACAGAACATCTGTTAGGTCTATTTTATATTCATGTTTAAGATAGGATTAGTCTCTAGGCTTTGTCAAATAATGAAGAAAAACAAAAGAGGAGAAAGAAATTAAAATCTTAATTCCCCTTTGATTTGGTGAAACAATTAGAATTTAAGATAATTAGTGTAATTGCTTATAGAAAATTCTGTAGGATCCCTGCCTGAAATCTTCCAACCTTTCAGAGATTAATGATGCATCTATAGCTTAAAGCCCTTTGCAAATGCAGCACATGTACAACTCAGGAATTATGAAAAAAGTTACTTTGACATCCAAGTGCTTATGTGGTGTTAACTGGTACAGAGAAGATGGAGATAACATTGTTAGACCTGTGTTACAGCAGACAAGGAGCTGTCACCAGCTGAAATCTCTTCTGTATTTTTGTCTGGTGTGCAGAAAGAGACTGTTTTCCAAAAGTCACTGCCAGCAGCACTGACACCAGGCTACAGCCACCCTCGTTTAGAGCAATAGCCTCTCCACTCTCACCACTTCAAAATGCTACTCTGTACCAGAATATACTGCTTTGAAGGCTTCACATGACTGAAGACCTACAGCAGAAGAGTGTCTGATGTCTCAGTGGGTGTTTCAGCCCAATGAACACTTCAAAGCTGGTTTCAGGAAAACTGAGTGACAGCTGAGTCACTGTGACTGCTCAGAGCCCACCCACAGGTGACAGGAGCTTGGTCAGGAGCTGAGGAGCTGAGGCCCCAGGGAAATTACACTGCAGGGAGGGCAGTGTGTGCTGGTAATGCTGAGCTAAAAGGTAGCTCAAGCAGACACTGCCAATTTCTCAGGAAAGACACGAAATATCAAAAGCATGAGACCAGGGAAAAAAGCTCAGAAAGGCAAGAACTGCACCCAGCTGAGTGGGGAGCTCCTGGAGAAGTCCAGAGTCAATCCAGAGAGCTGTAAGGACAGAAGGAATGAGCATTCACAAGCCATAGGTGAATGAAAGGGTGAAGTGTGACTTGGACAGTAGTTATCCACCATTCCCAGTGTGACTCCTTTTCCCATCAAACTGTGAGCTGTCTCCATTTCAGCTCCACAGGCTAGGAAGTGTTGCTGGGTGACTAGCTTAGCTAGTTTGCTAAGTAATGGGATATTGAGAAAAGAAAACAAAGCAGGAATGAAAAGAAAGATATTATTTAAGATCACCCAAATCCTACAGGCATCCACCATACCAGAGCCCAGAGGTGTCACCTTGATTTTTTAAGATTTTCTAAGCCTTCTGATGTCTACATTCTTGTAACTAATTTTCTCACACACTGTCTGTAAATAACTTATTGTTTTGCATTCTTTTATGGAAGAGAAGAAATTTGATGGACTGTTAGTTTGTCCAGTGTCATTGGAGAGGTGGCACTTTCACCGTCCAATCCACTGTCACTTTTAGAAAATTATAAATGTTAGAGTCAGCAAATAAACTTCCCTTTTTTCACCTTGAGAGCAGCAGTGTGTGTGCTCATGTTGTTCCTATAGTGACACAGAGGCAGTGCCTGTTCCTGGACAAGCGCAGATCTACAAATCAGAACATATTTTCACTCATATAAACTTTTGAAAGGCAGGACTCACTGTTTCTCCTGTACCTGAGTGAAGATCTCTTCCAAATCCTCCTTATTGAAAACTGGACTCAGTGTTGCCCAGCAATGGCTTTTACAGCAAGCATGTGTCAGCCAGTTTGGAGGGGTCACTTCACTGCTGGGGAAGCAGATGGGAGTGAGCAATTACAAACAGAAAAATATTGCATGTGAATAAATATCCACTGAGGGAATGACACCAGCAGAGCTCTCACAAGAGTTAATCACACCCCTTTGCCTTCTAGACTGTGTTGCAGAGGTTCATAAAATAGTGGGTAAAGGGGATGTGGTGGGTGCAAATTCATTGCAATTTCAAAGGGCTTTTGACAGACTGCCTCACTGGAGATTATCAAAGGGACCAAATAACCATAGGACAAAGAGCAATGTCATGTTAAGGATTGAATCCCAGTTAAATAATAGGAAACAAAGAGCTATAACTAATGTGTTTTTTCTCAAAATAAAGAGACGTTAGTAACAGGAAACCACACAAAGCATTACAGAAACTATAATGGTTCAATATAGCTATTAATAAAAAAGGAGCATGACAGTGGGATCATAGCACATGCCTGGGACAAGAATAACCTGGAACCCTTTCTGATGCCTTTTATTACACCCTCCCCCCCCCAACCCCAAATCCCCCTGTGAAATCTATGAGAAAGTGTGATCATGGTTCATAAAAACCAGCTCTCACTCCCAGACCTCTGCAAATAGCCAGTCATACTGGGACAGGCTGTAAATCAGTAAAAGGAGCTCCTGAATGCTGCTGCTCTAATACCTAACAGCTTATCTTTATTTCAAAATATCTGCCTGCCTGGTGATGAATGGGGTGTCATGGTTGCTTGGGAAAGCAGAGCTGGGACCTTATAAACCACAGCATGAACTTCACATCAGCACATGTGGTGCAATAGCTGGGCACAACCAGCTTTGATCAATGGTCAAGCTTTAGAGCAGCAATCTGGGGTGGGGAGAGGAGAGGGGATTGTTTGCTTGCTTTTCAGTACATGGGGAGTTGATTTTCTAAATCACTGAGAATTGTTTGTTTCTCCTTTTCTGCTCCCACTGACAGTGGCTAGGCAGTGCTCTGCAGGGCTTTCATAATCAGATACGTAAGGCAATTGATTTTTTTTACTTTTCTTTCACATACCTGAAGCTACTTTGAAGGCATCAGCATCACTTATTCCCTCCTCCTGCTCTTCCAACTTTCTGCCCTACAGAGACTGAAATTCTAGAACAGCTGCTTGCCACAAATAAGTTTTCAAGTGCACTAATTTTAGTGCAGAAAGAGAAAAGAAGCTGGGCAAGACAAGCCAGGCATGACCTCAGATGCCACAGGTCGTGTCAAGAATAACACCAAAGAGGTGTGGTTGCTACTGCACATCAACCCCTACACAAACAATTGCAGATAGGAGAGCACCAAGGGGAAAAATACAGCTCACAGCCAGTCTGAAAACTAACCTAAATTAGAAGCAGGGAAATGCATTGGTCTATAAGCAAGAGAAAATCCAGAAGCAGGTCAGAGCCTTCTGATTTCATCAGCAAAAGGAAACAAAAGAATTTTAACATGAGCATTCCCAGAAGCATTTACTGCTGCCTCATTCCTGTTTACATCAGAGATAAAAATATCAGCCCCCACCGACCATTTTGAATATCTTGCCCTTGGGATATCATTTATAATGTCCTTGTTATTTAGAAACAACTCTTCCTAGAGAAAATACAGCCCACTTAAACCCACAAGTCTGGGTCAACATTACTGTGTAAATCATTATTGCTTCACTATAGGTCTAATGCACAATATTGGAAAATTGGGGAAAATTCATGGTTTTGAAGCATTTTCTTTGTCACACTGTAAAACCAAGGATAGTTCTAGTCTAATTTAATCAAGGGAAGAATGTTTTTAAAATTTAACTACATGGTTCAGAATAATAGGGAGAGCAATATATTCCTATGCATGCCTGTCTTGGCCTCAGTGCATATTTTTGAATCAGATTAGACTATTTTTGACAGTTATTAATTTTAAATGAAAGTGAGATGGCTTAGCTCGGAGTGCTAGAAATTACTGCTTCTAGTTTTCTGTTGATTTCTTGTATTATTTAAACATCTACAGAGAAAAAGGAATTATAATAGTTTGAATTCTGGAATGCTAGCCAGGGATTATATTTTTAGCTGTGCAAATAAGTTTATGATACTTAAAAAGTTCAAAAAGTTTTCCTCTTTACAAAATCTTTTCATGTATAGCACCAAAGGTGAAATCAAATTTAATTGACTTTCCAATCTTACATCTTGCTTTCCAACCAACTGTTGGAAATAAGACTGAAAAAAAAAAAAGTTATTCACCAAAAATTAGAGATTCTGCAAACGGTATGATAAGATTATATTTTTAACCTTTCAGCAAAACATTGTATCAGTAAAGCTTTCTTTTCCATATCATATGTTGCTGTTGCTGGCCTTGGTTAGTCCACTTACAAATATTGGGTTGCTGTACTAAATAAGAACCTGGCCTTCACATTAATAATTTATTCACATCACTTCACTAAGCATGCAGCCATTACACATACACAGATCAGTAGAAGGGTCATGCAGAATTAGGAAATGTTTTGTATTGATCAAAACAAAGCCAGCCAAGGTAATTCCAGAATAAATTACCAAGAATGTGCTGCATTCTCAATAAGCACTAAGATTTTCATCTCTGTTCAAAAAAATTGAAATGTTCATTCTTTCAGTTTACATTAAAATATTTTAAATGTGGAAGACTCTGCAAGATGTTAACAAAGAAAAGCTTCTTTCTGTGTAGTGGATTTTGGTAACACCTATTTCACAGGGGGCTACATTGAAATGGGAAGCTGAAACTGTCTCAAGAAGTAGCTGCAATAGCCCTGGAATATAAAACTGAAATAGCTATTGGAAAGACAGAAAAAATTTAGGAACTGGAGTTGGAGGCATTAAAAATTCATAGCCTCCAACACTTTACCTCTAATGCATTTGAAGCACTGAAACAGTTAAGGTATTTCACTGAGGCACAAAATAACCTCATTATCATTTCTAATACAGATCAATACTCAACACTGCCCTTTGAAAAACACAGCACTTGCCAGTCCATGTGCTTATTGTGTTCCTTGCACTAGCTCTAGCCCACTGCCATTAGAGCTTTCACAGAAGCCTTTTGCTGGCTTCTGAAACGTGCCTCTCCCCCCTCCCTCTTTGATCTGCATATTCCCGCATGAAATGGTAAGGAAAAAAAAATAAAATAATGCAGATCAATATCCAACATATTGACTTTTTTTTTTCTTTTTTCTTTGTGACATTTTGTCAGGTGGGTGTCTCTGCTCCTTGGGGCTGCCTGGTGGCATTAGGGGGCAGCTCCAGTCAAGACTAATGGCACAGGCTCTGTCCCAGGTGGACACTGGGCATTGTTTGCAGTAACTGATTGGTGTGAGAGCCCTCTAGCTCCCTCTCCCCAGCATGTGGTCCAAAGCACAACATATGCTTCCTGCTTGCTAGATTTGTCTCCAATAATAAAAACAGGATTTCTTTTCAATTTTAGTCTTGTGCCCAATTTATCAAGCAAAATAACATCAAGGCTTCAAAAGGCTTGGTGGGTAATCTGGTTCTGCATTGGATTAGTGGGAAGAGGTGTAACACAGTGAATAGAGAATTACCAAGATAATATCTTGTGCTGCACTATGAAAGGAAAAAAAAGATGTGTACGTGTACATGGGGTGGGTGTGCATGTGAATTCTGACCAGTTATTAGGGCTTCTCCTGCACAGAGCTGGGAATTGCAACATGCAGCTCTCTAAAATGAGTTAAAAAAAATAATAATGCAGGGGGAGGAGAATTGAAGCCACAGTATTACCGAGATTCTGATATTTGTTCTTTTCATTGCAAATGCTGATAAAATATGTTAGTTCCCTGGGGAGTGGAGGGATGCAATTGTTTGGTGATGTTTCATTCATGCTGCTATAGGGCTTTAAAGGGAAGGGAAGGAAAAGGGGCCCAGCTTTGTTGCTGTTTTTTGTTTCTTGGGTTTTGTTTCTTGCTTTTTTTTTTCTTTAGAACATTGAACCATGAGAATAAAACTCCACCCCCTCAATTACCACAATAGCACAATTTAAAGAATCTTGTCATTGTTTACTAAAATGGTAATGAACAGTGCTACAGATGAATTTAGTGCTCCTCCTGACAGTACATTATAATAAATAACTAAGGCAATAATGAAAACAGCCTACTAAATCATATTAGAATGTAGCATGCAAAATATTTAACTAAGGTTTTATTGTGAAAACCAGATTAGCCTTATTAAAAGCCACTGTTTAGTAAAAATGGTTAAAATTTCCATAACCAACACAAGTTACATTCTCTTTCAACAAAGATCTTGATTTGCCTAAAAATCTCTCTTAACTACTTTGTATTTAGATCAGGAAAAAAAATAATTTGTCTTTATTGATAGAATAAATCTGGGACTAATTAGACTTCTTTTCCTTCTAGTAGAGCATGCAATTAAATGTATTGCTTCAGGGGAAGTCTTAATGCTGGTTGCACATTAGGTGAGGTAATGCCAAGCCAAAGACTTTGCAAGCTGCTCAAGGAACAGGCTGACTTCACAGCCACTCAGCTGCAAGAATATCTCAGTATTCCCATACAGACACATTTGACTGACTGAAACCTGGAACCAGCCCTAGACATTCAATAAATTATATTTTAGCATACACATATAGCAGACGTAATTCCAGCAAAGTATTAGGATATTCTGTGATTCATGCTTTTGCCATATGATCTGTCTCTGAATGTTTAATTTACTCTGTATCAATTATAAAACTCCATGATAAAATTATGTCTTCTCTACTGTTCTTACAAGGAGAACTGAGCCATGCATGTCCATGCAGAACATGCTTTCAAAATGGCTCAACTTAAATGGAGGTTTGGACTTTCTGCATCAAAGTTCTTGGAAAGAATTTGATATGAAACACTAAAATTTATACTGCCACATACTTTTCTCTCACAGATTAGAGGTGTTCCTTGTTGTTCTTAAGGGTTTTCTCAACCACATCTGATAGAGAAATCACTGCCAGGTAAATGGGGAAGGTCTTAGCTTTGAGACCACCCATTTTCTGTCAAGTGAGCACAAACTTCTGAAAGCTCCAGGGTTAAGATTTCTCCCAAGAAACACTTTATATTATTTTAAGGATAACACTAGGCTGCTTGAAAAACTATGGTATTGTTATTGCTAAGTTTCAGAAAACATCCAGGAAAAGCCTGAAGTCTGGGTACCTGGGAACATCAGTTTCTTCCTAATTTAGCAGCAGGGGATTTCAAAAGAGGAGCTTCTTCTGAACATGGCATTAAGCAAAGCAAGACAGAACTGCTGGTTTGTGGCACTGTCAGGGGAGATAGCAGAGTGAACAGGACAGGATCCGGCCTACCAGAGGAAACCATGGCCATTCCCCATTCCAGACCACCACAGGGTAATACTGAGATACAGGGAGATGTGAATGTGGTTGTGATTGCAAAAGGCTCAGCATTGTGTGGCGTCTTGCAGAGTGACACAATGTGATTTCATTTCTGTACCATATACAAATAGCTGCAGCTCATCCCAACGTATCTTCTGGGAATGGCAGCAAAAAGTACAAATTTGCAGATACACTATCAGGTGGGAACACTGCACACACTGAATACAAATATTCTGTTTTGTTTGCATTAAAAAACCAATCCCACTGAATGAACATTACAGTGGCTGAGTTTTGGTCACACCATGTGATCCATGTTCAAGTTCTGCTCAGGGAAGGGATATTTATCAGGTTAATCTCCAAGGCAAATAGAACAATGTGAAGTAGCACAACACAGTCTAAAGAAAGAGTGCTTTAGACTCTTGCCTTATATGTCTCCTCGATTCATACATGCATCATGCAGAGTCATGCATCAGAGATAGGGTCAGAGAAAAATTTTATGGGGGAAACATGATTTATTTGTTCATTTACCATGAAATCTAGAGGATTATGTTAAAACCTAAGGGATACAGCAACTCCACTGGAAACAATTACCACTGCATGATATGTGATATGCATTATATTTAGTTAATATAATTATTTGCTCCTGGAGCATCACCAAGGAGAGACAGAATGATCCCCGCATGAAAGAATTTATGGTACAACAGCTACTTTCTACAAATCTCAGGCACATAAAGCTCCCACTGAGGCCTATGTCTGATAATGCTCTGTGTAGTTAGGATGCACTTAGGGATTCAACACAGGTTTATTACAGGCTGTAATTCTAGGAGAAAGAGTTCTTTTGTGAAGTGTTACAGGCATTACAGGTTTATATTACTGAATAGTCAGAATACTCCTATGATAAATGGCCAAGAGTCTATTTACTCAATAGCTTCTTAAAAGCATGGTTTAAACCCAAGAAAATCATGATAATTGCTCTGTTTACATGTCCACACACCCCTCTTTGCATCACAGAAGCTGCAGAAAAGAGAAAACTCAGCTTGCAGAATGCAAAAGGCCAACAAAGGGAAGAAACCCCAAGATTACGTAAAACAATAAATAAATAACTCCTGTGGAGTGAAGGAGCCAAGGAAAGAATGGGAGTTGTTCCAAATTCAATCATGTCCCTTCTACATCGTATTTGACACTGTGATGGTTCACAATAATCAATTATCTTCTGTAATGGCCATCCTGCAGAAAAGTAAAGAGGTGTACATACTAAGAGACAAAAAAGGAAACATTTTTTGCAATTTCACTTGCCAGGCAGGTGCATTTGTTTGTATCAGATAAATCTTGCCTTAGAACAATTAATCTGTCAGTGAATACCATTGCAATTATAAAGTTAATAGGGATAATCCAGGTATCCTCCCACACCAAAAATCCTTGGACATTTGACAACATTTCTTCAGAATAAAAGAAAAGCTTTTTTTCTCCCCTACCCCCCCCCCCCCCCCCCCCGTTTTTGGGGGTTTTTTTAATAAAATATCTTTGCACCATTCCAAACACTAATAAGCTTTCCTTAATTTCCCAGAAAAAAATACTAGGGAGAAAAAATGGAATATAAATGTTAATAAGACAACTGATGTCTCCAAAGCTTTGTTAAACACAATAGCCAGGGAAATTATAATTTATTTTAGATTTGATGAATCTGGTGAACACAGGCACACCAGGGAAAAGTTGTAGTCTTTAACTTGCAAACCACACAGTAATATTTTGAGGCTGCCTCATCTTTTAAAGGCACAGATGCACGTCCTTCTTTATGTGCAGTGAAAATATTTCCCCAAAGCTTTGCTAATCACAAGAAATATTGAAATTACTGATTTAAATGCTCTAAAGCAAGGCTTTCATTGCATAAGGAAGACAGTTCAGCAAATCTTCTGTTATTTTATCTGTCCTGCTACTCCTTCAGGACTGGGCTGCGTGTCTCCAGCCAGGGGGTGAGAAGCAAGATTGGCAGCAGCCCCAGAGAAAAAAATAGAGTGCAGGGAGAGTCCTCCTCATCTCTGAGAAGAGAAAGACATCTCAGAGGCAGTTTTTCAGCTAGTCCTAATTTGTAAGATTTCTTTCTTAAGACAAATAAAAATATTTCTCCTCACCCTCATCAAAAGCAGAGTCTGAAATCACTGATTCAAAGGATCAGTTTTCTAAAACCTCTCAAGTAAGAGCTTTCAAAATGTCTGTACTGTTTTACAAGGCTTTTAGCAAAGAGACTAGCTCTACTAATAAGAAAAAGAAATACAAAAGCAACAAATCACAACCAGGCCCCTTTAATGCCTGGTTGCTCTGCTTACAGTATGGCCTCCTCTTCCCTACAGTGGGCAAACTGCAGCTGGGACTGGTTTGAGATGGGAATTATAACCAATTGCAGATTTTTAATGGATGCCACCTGTTTCCAGCTCTAAGGCAGTCAAGATACTGCATTAGGGCTCTGTCTGCATCCAATATTTTTGGGAGTTTGGATGCCTGGTAGAGCAGTATCATGCCAAGGGATCTTGGCACCACTTTCTTTACTTCTTCCAAACCCACAGACCATAACAATCTGTATGAAATTTTGAAATTAATGTGGAAATCACTTATCATCATCATACAGAAAGCTGCTATTTCTACACATTGCAGCCTGAAGAATTAGAGTATTGTGTGAGATTTGGAGCACTGGAAGCCCCATAAACACTGGACTTTAGTATAAATTAGAATCTAATATCTCTGCCTGTCCTTGTGAATGCTGTTTTCCATCTGAATGCTGGACTACAAATTTCTCTGCACCTCTAAACAGAGTTGTCTCCATTCACTATGAAAGAGAAGTAGATCCAAGCAGCTAGATGTTTTAGTTTAGTTTAATAATCAGAGATAGAGTAGGGAGGTGGGTGGATAAACCCTTGGGAAGCTCTGATCCATTGGGCATGCTTAGACCAAACTTAGCAAACCTTGTCAGTGCAGTATTCTAGAAAAACGACTGCATCTCAGCATGGATTCGCTTTTTTCCAGTTTTTCTCAGGAGACCCCTCAATTTTAAATTGTGTGAGCAGGCTGAGATGCTACGGCTGGAAACACAACTTCTTCTCCTGAACCCTCTCATCAACACACCCTCAAATGCAGCCTAGAGAAACAGATTCTCTTGCTTCCTCTCACTCTTGAACTCTTTCTGCACAGCTTCAAAAGGATGAGCAGAGGCTGATGACCTCAAAACCAGGTGTACAAAGCGGTAAACTGAGGCCTTTCTGTGGAGAAAAGGCCTTTTTCACTCTGGCAAATTAACTGAAAGAGACCTCTGCTTGTGTGTAGCTGCACTAAATACCAGGCTGCTTGCAAAGGCTCTTTCTCTTTAATTACACAAAAAGGAGCATCAAATGCCTAAAATCAGCTCCAGAATCTTCTTCTTAAGGAAACAGAAGTCAGGAAAGAGTCCATCTGGTAATTGTCCACTGAAATAATCATGGCGACTGTCTCTCTAATATCACAATTGGATTTTGTGTTTGGGCATGATGCAGGCTGGTCCAAACTCAAAGAAATTGGGCTGGCAACAAATCAATTCACTATTCTGTAATAAGATCTGATTTGTTCCTCCAAAGAGAAGCATTTAATTAAAGTAATGATGTATGAATGCATATGCACCCATGAAGGTGCCTGTTCAAGGAAAAGCCATAGTTAGCTAACACATCTCACAGGAGTTGCAGCTATAGCTACTAGGGATGAGAAATCTGAACTAACAGCCAAATACTTCAGCTAAAAATGGTGGTGCCAAAGTATAAACCACAACTGATTCCATGGAAACTTTTCAAAGTTAATATATAGGGGAAAGGTTACAGATTGGAAAGTAGGGGGAATTTAAAAGACGTTGATAGACCCACATGCAATTTTTCTGAGTCCTGATCAGAGAGGCAGTGCCAACATATTATGTCAAAATTATAGGGGACAAAATAGATTTGGGGCCATGATGAAGGAACATGATTGATGAGTGCAAATGTGAGAAGCTAGAATAATATGGTGAGGTAAGTGAAGTCTTTGCAATGACTCCAGTGAGGCCTGGATTTGTTAAGTACTATAAGGTTGTGTCCAACACAGTGCAAACCACCAGTTATGTATTTTTATCTGTTTTTAAAGCTTCAGTTTTTATACTAAAAAAAACCACCACTTTAAACTACCCCAAAAATAAAGAGAAGCCACAGGGAGTGAAAAAATACAATGCAGATAAATACACCAAATTAATTCTAGGTGGAGGTAATGCTTTCTTTGATACTTGTCAAGAAAATTGATCGTTATTAGGCAGAAAAGAAGAGAAGACACTGAAGACCTTGGGATCTTCCCAGAATGAAACACAATCAAAGGACTCAACACTAGAAGAAGAAACCAGAATGGAGCTTTGTGAAAATATTAAAATCATAATCATACTTACATTATTGTCTGTGAACCCTGACCAACAGCTTTACCTTTTCAGAATTATGCAGAGACTACAATCCTAACCCAGTAGTTTGCCATCCACTTAAAAAAAGCAAAAAGGGAAAGGAATTGAAATTTTATCTTTGTTTGAAAAAATGGAAGTTCTCTAGAATTTCTTTGGTTTTTGCCCTAGATGACATATGAAGTTTGCATAGAAGCTGAGATTTAACTTCTTTTACATTCCTCACTTTCTCACAGAGCATTCCTCCTTCTCAGATACATGTTCAGAGTCCAAGTTATTGGGGAACTCAAGAATTACAGGAACAGAAGGGACAACAGAAGGAGCGCTGGATGTTTTTACTCAATGCACATCCTCCAGAGAAGCTTATTGCAATGCTCATAGTATTGCCATCAAAAGTTGTTTCTAATGTCCAACCTGAATCTTCCCTATTTTCATCAGTTCAAGAGCATTAGTTCTTGTTTACTGCCATCAGATGAGGAGAAAAGCTCATTTCCTTCTTCCCTCCAGCAGCAGTTTTATATATTTGAAGTCTATTAGCCCCATTCCTGTTAGACTTTTCTTCTATAGACTAAACAATCCCTATTCATTCAATTTTTCTTTATAACATCTTGATTGGTATTTGCTGGTCTCCGGACTTTTTCCTGTTTATCCCCTTCCTGCTTGTAGCACTGAAGTACTCAAGCTAAGGCCAGCCAAGAGCATCTCCAGGCAACAAAGAAAACCATTCAATTCCCTGTCATAATGCAGAAAGCTGCACCATATTCCTGCTTTTAAAGAGAGTTAGGAAACAAGACCATGTTTGAAGGTCAGCTTTTCTTGCTCAGCTGGCCCAGGTCAAAGAGGAACTTACAACAAGGTGGATTTGCAGACTGCAAATTTGAAGACTTCACCAACCTCTTCACTGAGGTGTAAATGTTATTATATTGAAATTTCACAGCAGAACCACAGCCATGTTCCTTCCAGCACCCCGAAATGGCTCAGAGCAGTCCTTTCTGCTATGTAAAGGTGCCAGCACATTGGAGTTGATCAAACATCTCTACACTTCACTACTGTTCATGAGCTTTAGTAATCTAAAGCTGATACACAACTGATGGAGGAAGAGGAAAGTGAGCAAGAGACAAAACCTTCTGCTGGGTTCAGGGAGAAGCTGCAGTGACCTTAATGTCATTGGTAACTCCAAGCCTCATTTGTCACATGTTAAATATTATGGGTCAAATATTGCTCATTTTTTAAAAAACAAAGCAACATTAACGAGCCTGGATCACACTTCCAAAATTTTGTAACCTTTGTATGTTGTACATCTGTAAAACAGCCTTGCTTTAATCCAGGAAAAACTGTGCAATGATCACTGTATTTGACAGAAAAGGCAAACAGACTCTTTAATGTAGAGGGGACAACCTATTTATCAGAGGTCTCCAGTGTCACCTGGGATTTTGGATTGTTACAGAGATCACCAGCAGCCTTAGCTCTGCCCAACTCTGGGCTTTTCTGTACCTTTCACCTTTTAAGCACTTTGCTCTGCTCTGAGGAAAGTTTATAGGCAAAAAATATCCATGTTTTCCATTACCTGGGATTTGGCTCAATATTCAGAGATTTAGACAGAAAGGAAGAAATTTATGGGAAAAATCTGGGGAGAAAAGAAAAAAGAAAAAAAACAAGTGGATCATTTCATTGAACCAGTCTCAGTCAGCCTCCAGGCAGAGTTCTAGGAGAAAAGGCATTATTCTTAGTCAGTGGTCATCTCTTCCTGCTTCTAGTTAAAAGTGTTTTCCCATGGTCACATGATAAACAAATAACAAATACTAACATGGATAACTAGGATAAACAGAAATCATGGACTTCTGCATAACACTGCTTTGGTCAATTAGCACAAATTATATTTTGCAGTAATCAGTCTTAGGAGGGGGTGAATGAAATTAAGCTGATATGTTAATTTCATGGTTTGGGGTGCTTCTTTTTTTCCCCATTTTTTTCCCCTTCTAGATGGAACCATGTGCCTAAATATCCCAAGTATTGTTAGCATTTTCAAGCTCTCTGCCTGAAGTTTTGAAATGGAAAATTTCTAAAATATAGGTCTGCATGTATGCATAAGACTATTATATTTGAGACTACTATGTTAACTAGCTGGCATAAATAAAGATGGCTAGAAAACATATTTCTTAAGGTGGTTTTTTTTAAAAGCAAAATCAGGTACTTTCTAAGCAAAAAGCTCCTGTAAATTTATCAATTAGAAAATTAATCTAGGGTTGCAATGGTATTTTTACCACAGTAGTATAAAAATGTGAAACATTTTGTTCTTCCTGTGTTTGGGTTTTTTCTTCACCAAGCATTGAAAAGCTGAAGCAATACTTTCGTCCTTGTCTGCTCTAAATATCTGTATATAACAAAGCAGTTCGTAATATAAACATATGGCTCAAAGCCTAAAAGGCTGTTGTGGGTTTAAACACAGCTTCCAGATAGGTCAAACCTCTGTATGGAGCAATGGGTAACAAAATCAACAATGGAAAGAAACAAAACAGCAAAAATACTCTTTCCCAGAAAACACAATTTCCCTGGTTTTGTTTTTGCTTGCTGCACCAGGCCGTGTATTCCTGCCATCAACCTGTAGCTGCTTCCCTGCACACTACAGGGAGAAGAACAAATCCCCAGTTTATTTCTACATTTTCCCAATCTACTTGAACATTAACATAAGCATCTCCTGACTGTGCTATAGCCCCAGAACCAAGCTGAGCCCTGCTGCTCTGTGTGGCTGTGTGGAAGACATTCATCCCCTGGTTCTTCACAGCTTGCCTGTGACCCTGGGGAGATGCAGTGGGAACCAGCTCTCTCTGGCCCCGTTAATTTCAATATTTTATGTTTACCTCTATAAACATTGCAGTCACCACATTTTACAAAGTCATGAAAACCAAGGTGACTGCCTGCCATCACTCATCAGCTCAGCAGTGACTACACATGGAATGAGATAATGCCACATGAGAGGCAGTTTGTGGAGACCTTTTTTCAATTTGCACATGCCAGTATCCACACTGGTTGTGACGCTGTCCAGGCCAACGAGGGCAACAGCACTGTGTGATCTCTGTGACAGGGAATCTCTCTAATGAAGCAGAAGCAATGAATCTGTCCCACCAAGGAAACCAGATCTGTTTGATGCAGCTCAGACATCATGTATATAATTATTTTCTATTGTCAGGCTAGGTGAATATGTTCAAATAATGAGATCTATTCAAGGAAATTTATTTCTTCCTTTTGATATATTTGAGGCAGAAAAGTGAGACTAGATTTACTGAACATATTACTCCTACCTGGTGCATTGTTTTAGTACTTTAGTGCTGCTGTTTTTCTAATTAAATAGGTAAAAATCTCAACTTGTTTACTTTCTTCTGGCATCTAGTTACTAACCATAGTTTCATGGAATCATAGAAATACTTAGGTAGTATAGGAAAAGAACTATAAGTTCACCAAGTCCAACAATAAATTTGATTTCTCTTTAAAATTAACTTTTTTAATATCTATATTATTTTCTTATGAAACATTTTCAAAGCACCCATGTTTTATTTCTTCTTCTCTAGAGTTTTCTTCAGGAACATGGCAGAAGCCTCTCCATCAGCCCTTCTGAGCTTCCATGGTCATTGAAGAGTGTTGAATTCCAATCAAGCAGACTCTAGCAATAATCAGATGGCTGGATAAAAAACTGCATTTGTCTATTGCACAAGACGTGGATCTTCACAAGATGCACCATCTTAGGATTCATTATCATTGCAGACAGTCTGGAGGAGCAACTCACAATTTACCCCACAGTGAGTGAGATCAGAGCCAGGCCTTTTCTTTCAAGTTATGCTCCTATTTAAGTAAAAGTTGATTCAGGGATAAATTTTAAAATATATATATACTTTTTTAAGTAACAGGGAGTGAAAGCAATACCCTGGGTACATCTCCAGTTTTGAAGAGTAGCACAAGCTCCTTGAGGGGGTAGCTCTGTACGTATCTGTGCTGCTGATGGCGATACCGCATTTTGAATCAACTCCCATTTCCCCTTAATTGTTCTGTCAACCTGTTTGGGATCTCATCTACCTTCCTCATTATGGCCTTCAGAGGGAGGGCTCCTACCACACTGAGAGTCAAGAGCAGATCATGTCCCTCATTTAGACCCAACACATCTTTCCACAGCCCACTAATTGCATGGCAGCCCAGGCTCATTTGTCTTCCCAGATCGTTAAAATTCATCACCATGCTGTGTGAGCTCTCACTCCTGCCCTTGGATGGGCAGCTGTAGATTATTTAGCCACACCAATCCCTAATGTTTTTAACTAGGAACTGACCCCAGCACCTGAGCACCTGCTGGGCTCTTAGTCTCTGTCATGTTAAAAGAGTGCACAGAAGGACTCAAGCCATCAAAAGCATCCTGCTGCATTACATTAAATATTGATAAAAAATATGCAAATTGCTTATTGATCTTCTCCAGGAAGGGCTGAGATAATGAGAGAGGGACTGTTTGAGATGATGCTCAGGATTTTTAACTTTTTTTTTACATTAGACTGTTGTTGATAGTTGAAGTTAATGAGGTCTTTTGGTTCACTCAGTATTTCAGACCTTACCACTAGTTTGATGATAAAAGAAATCAATGCACCTTTATTGTGCATCACTACCAGCAAGTGCCCTGCAAAGGGCAGGAGTATTTGTACAGGTGCAGTGCCAGCACACCTTACTAACTTTACCTGTACTTCCGTGGTTAATATTGTACTACTCTAAATTGTCTTATCCTGCACTGTATTTGTTTTCCAAGGCTGATATTTATCAGAAGTTGATGCTCACACTGTCTCCAACTTATTAGCAGTTCAGTATATAACTAATACCCAGAGACCAGTTGTTTTTCCATTCCCCTTTGCTCAGAGCATTAACTGCATCACATATGCTTCCTACCCTTTGTGTGATTGACATGTGACAGCTTTTAGCTGTCTTTCTGTGCCTTCATCCTCATGCTGGAAATTTCTTCACACTCACACCCTTGGCTTATTTTTTCTTTCT
The DNA here is from genome assembly GCF_037042795.1 of Molothrus aeneus. NCBI lineage: Eukaryota > Metazoa > Chordata > Aves > Passeriformes > Icteridae > Molothrus > Molothrus aeneus. Next base: position 53,719,465 of record NC_089651.1, on the reverse strand, counting down.
TTCTCTTCTATCTCCTCCTCAATTTTTGGGTACCTCTTGATACCTCAGAGGAGTAAGCAACCATAAACCCAAAGCAGCTAGAGCAGAGCATTCTTGCCCATACAATAACCATCCATTTGAAACCAAAAATCTGTCACACCTGGATTACCTGCAGGATGTTATTTCTGAACCTCCATCAAACCTAATTCCAGACAGAAACACTGTGGATGTGGCCACAAGAATTCTCCCTCTGCAACTGGGCCCTGTTAAACAAATTCCTGGGGTGCTAAATCTTGTCAGGCAGCAAAGAAGCCAAAGAAAAAACTTCATATTCTCACTATAATTATTTAAATTTTCTCAGAATTTTGATGAGCACATCAGTGTTGCATTTGGAGCTGCACAAAACCAAAAAAAGCTGCATCTTTGCCCCAAAAAGTTAACTGCTCTTAGATGAACAGGGCAGATATGATGTGATGTGAATGTGAGAGAGTAACTTTTTGGTAGCAGGAGACACCTCAGGTTTCTCCTTTGCCACATGATCCAACCATGTTCCTCACTGAGCAGTGCCCAGGAGACAGGGAAGAACAGGGCAAAGCTTTTTTCTTTTTTTTTTCTTTCCCCTTAATAAACTGCAGCTGACAACACAGGGACAGAATGAGAAACTCAGGCAAAGGCATTTTGGAGATGCAGAAAGAGAAGCAGAAGATTTGCTGCAAATTGTAACTGATTTGTGGCTGCAAATATAACCCAAATCTGGTGGGTTCCATTCTGCTCCTTGGGATCTTCCAAGTGTCACCAGTGTCCCCTTGGGGAGTTATGCAGGCACCTGCAACAGACAATGCCAACCTGACCTGTGCTTCCAAAAGCAACAGCCTATTTAGTTAATATTATCAAGCAGTTTTGTCACAGAAAAGTGACCTAGGAAAAGTATTTCCACCACAAGCAGACAGCAAGAAACGTAAGTGGAAAAATCATGTTGGCAAAACACCAGAGAGGGGGCAACACCTGGGGATGATGTGTCCAAATGGGATGGTCACACAAAATCTTGGATCTTTCATGCCCAAATTCAGGTCCTTAGTGTATCAGTTCAAGAGCAGAAATTCAAAACTTTGTTGTAGCTTTGTCCAGGTGCTTAACCCTGAATGTACTCACGTTTTCAGCACCCCTGGCCACATTACACAACTTTACAAACACTACCAACTGTCCTGGTAATGTGCAATGGAAAAACAGAGACTTCTACACCTTCATATTTTTGTTCAAATATTTTGAGGGTTTGGATATAGAAAATATTAAATATAAAATCTCAAGTACTCTATTCCTAGAAATAGTTACATCCCAGCACCATTAGAAAAAAGTCTAGGAGCAAATACTTGATATTCTAGTTCATATACTGAATATATCTGCATATTTTTTATCACTCTGCATCAACTAAGACCACGGGAGTAAAGGCATGTTTTATCAAGGGAAAATACTCCAATGAGGGCCAGAAAAAGTTAGTTTCCCAGAGAAAATCAGAAAAATATAAATAAACAATTATTCAAAACTGGATGAAAGAACCAAGTGATTGATGGACTGTACTTCTCTGTGTGCAATTTAAGATTGATGCCATACTATTGTGTATGTCAGGGTACAACAGACCTGAATTATTAATTGCTCTATGATTCCCATTCTCTGAATGATACACTCCCTCAGTGCTTCTCTCAATGTATATTCTGTACATGTAAAGCAGGAGCAAAAGCATTCCCAGACAAACAGAAGCACTTTCAGGTTAGACAGTTTTTTCCTGCCCCCACCAACAAAAAGAACCAACCAATTTAAAATTTCTAAGCAGCAGGGAAAACAACATTCTTTTTTTTTTTCCCATCTCTTTCACACCAGAGTATTTAATTATGAATTTATTCAAAGAAAAATTTCAGAGATCTCACTGCTCCAACAGTCTCTTGCCCGAGGTGCTTTCAAGCCCACAAGGGCAGAACAGAAGGGGCGGAGCAGAGCCCCAGCGTTTCAGACAATCAGCTTTGGAAGCATGTTACAGCCTGTGTGCTTGCCTGGTCCTATTCATTTGCTGGGTTTCAAACAAGAGTCATTTGCTTGAACACTGTTTTGGGGGTTTTTGCTCGCTTTTTTATATGTCCATTTATTCAAAGAAATGAAAATACGTGAAAACAGGAACAAAAGCTAAATGCAAGAAACAATAGGAGGAAGAAGTTAAATGTGACCAATGGAATCATAATTCTTTTGTCTCTATTGGCTGTATCAGAACTGAAAATACAGACAAAGGACCTCTCAGTTACACCTGTGTAGGTTGAAAATAAAGTCACTGAAGTCCTGGGATCTTAATCTGGTAATGAATTCAGAAAAAACTCAAGGTATCCTTATGTTTCTTTACCATACTAAATTTTCAGATCAAAACTACAATTCCCTTTTAATAAAGGTCACAGTAAACACTTCTGAAGATGCAAACAGATCCCAGGGTAGTAACAAATTATATTTGCATCTACCAAATGACCACATTGGACAATGTGAGCGTGAGTGGCTCAAAGTAGCCTTCATGTCAATAGAAATGAGATCTGGAGTTCCAAAAGCAGAAGAATGCAATGACCATACTAATACTTAGCTATAACCAATTTGTAAAACCAGATGACTTAAAATAGAGTCTGCCAACAAACACAACCTTGCAGTTTGTAGGTTAGCTGTACAAGAGGTTTAGGTTTTTCAGGGGATGGTTGTACACCATGCAGCAGGCTCTGCAGGAGCTCATCCAGTCCTTGACCTCCAACAGTTCCAGAGCACCATCAGCTTTTGCCTTTGCCCTGAGGATCCCATCCACAGTCACAAAAGTAGGGTTCCTGCCTTGCTGTTTAGCACCCACCCTGCACCAGAAGATGCTGCTCCAGCACTCCAGGAAATCTTTCCAGGCTGTAGCCCCTCCTCCAGGGCAGCCTCCTGCCTGCAGGGGCTCAGCCACCCCACACTCTGCAAGAAAATGATGGATCCTGTTCTTACTTCCCCCCATCCCTGGAAGTGTTCAAGGCCGTTTTGCATGGCGCTCAAAGCATCCTGTTGTGGGGAAGGTGTCCCTGCCAGGGAGAATGACGCGATCTTTAAGGTCCATTTCAACCCAAAACATTCTATGATCCTATTTGCATGTCTGCTTTACCCTTTTTCTGAGAGAAATATATATATTTAATACTAGTATCACAGGGCTGCTGGGCAGCTCCAGCACTCACAACAATGTAAGTAACAAACACAGTCTACATTGTCCAGAAGAAACATATGTTATTTATTGACTGGAAAATGGAAAACTGAAGCATAGAAGCCCTCTTAATACTGCAACAACCTGATTCAATATCCACTGAAGTTTTTTTATTGTCTTTAACAAGCTTTAATAAGCCAGGTTCATAGAATTACTTCTTTACTAAATCAATTACAGAACTACAAGCTATTTTGCAGTAGGACTGGTACTGCTGTTTACTCAGGATATACAATTACTGCTCACCACTTTTTTCTCTCTTCCTTCTCTTTTGTTACTTTTCTATGTATTTTCAGTAGATTCTGGTGGGGGTCTGTAACTCTGCAATTCAACAAGTGAAAACACCAATTATACAGAGATACTAAGACTTTAATGATAAGCATATTTTCTATTTAACAAAAAAAAAAAAAAAAAGCAGATGAGCCTCAATTTGGAAGAAAAATAGACTATGAATCACATTAAATGTCAAATCTTGACACAAACATCCCATTTACCACAGTCTCTGATAAAATCACCTTTGATTTTCAGTGGCATCCAGATTTAGGTCTAATGATCAAGCTGATAACCACACAAGAGAGGGAAATCAGGATCTGTACTGGAAATTCAAGCTGACACTCTGAACTTAACACATGCTGTGGTGCTTTTCAAAAAAAGAGGGCAAGGAGCAGCTTTCTTCCCAATCACATGAGTTCAGACAGAATTGTCATCCCATATTTTTCTTTCCTTCTTTGTTTAGTGTTGTTAATGATAGCTTAAATATGTTCCAGGGTGGTTCAATATTTAAAAAGGGCCAACTCCTTGCATTAGAAAAAGTGCAATCAAAATGCTTCCATTTCACGGGGAGAATGCTTTTATGCATACAGAGTCTGCAAAGACTTGTTTTATAGTGAGAAGGCAATGTTTTTAAAGAAAAAAAAAAATTTAAACAGCCAGCTTGTATTGCCTGTTGGTTTATTTCCAGTGTTCCTTAAAGTAACAGAAAATGTCCTTTTTAAATGCTCAATTCCTTCAGAAACTAAGCTTGCCAATATGGAAAACAAAACATGAGCTCCTAATCTTGCAAGATCTGGAGATCTTGAAAATACATTTTATTTTGGTATCACCATGAGTTGCTTAAATGCATAATGGCGATGAGATTGTTTTTCTGATTTTAATGCAGGTAATGTACTCAGAGCTCAGTGATCCAAGAGAAAATTTCCCAGCAGGCCACACTTGACAAGCAGGTGTCACTCAATCATGCACGTTTTCACCTCCCTGAGAGGACAGATGGTCCCAGCCTACTTAGCAATTCCATCCTCTGTTGGCAGCCCCTCTCCAATGCAGTGCCATAATAAAGATGCTCTGAGATTTGTGTTAATCTGTGGTCTTTGGGGTAAACTGTAAACAAAGTGTGTAGAGTTATCGTTTCTCATTATGAGCTGGACCTCTTATCTTCTCCTCTGCCTATAGCATATAGCTATCTCTAATAGCCTATACCCCTGGACTCAGCTTTCATGGAGATTAGTTCCTATCATTTTAAGCACCACAGAATTACTCTGTCTGCAGAGACTTGACCTAATCTGTTTGAGGCTTTTACTATAAAGACAGTAAGACAGTCTTTTTTCTCCAAATTAGGAGAACAATGGTTTAAATGGGCAATGGCTCCTGTTGCTGAATTTTATGCATATATGTGTATTATACTTGCTGATTTCCTGCTCTGAGATAGAAGAAGAATTGTTATTCCCCTCACCATCATTCAGGAACAAGTACAGCCAGGATTGAGAGGGAAGGGAATAAAAAAATCCACACATCTGAACACCATGTCGAGGGGGGTTATTTGTCAATTCTTTTTTCACCGCTGTGATACATTTCCACTGCATCCAATTTCCCCTGTGTAAAATGAAGATTATCTTCTCCCCACAATCTGACAAGTACAGTAAGGAAAAAAGCAGGGGGAGAGATGGAGAGCATGCAAGAGTTCCCAGAGTCAAGTCTGGCACCTCCTATAATTTGTGCCATTTGGGAATTTTCCAGGATTTTCTACATGCAGAAAGGAAAAAGAAGGTCAAAGGTTCAGAGTCCTCATAACACTACTCAAAACAAAGCCAGACCTGCTTCCAGCACCAGCACGTGCCACAGAATGACATTGGAAAGAATATCACATCATTAAAATGAATTATCTGAACTCATGATTTTGTCACAATTGTAAGTTTCAGATGTGATTGCATGAAATCACAATCTTTCAGAAATTGCATGAAAAACAAAAGGAGCCTCATTCTTTGGGTTTGACTTGTTCCAATCTCCTAAAAGGGAGTCTGTGAAAGATTCCCAGTGATTTTGGTGGGTTGTGGTTCCAGTCACAATGACTGGTGGGACAGAGCTCAACTGATGGAAAAAGGAATTTTGAACAGATTTTATCTCTGAGGAGGCAGAGAACACTTTCACCTGTTGAAGCTAATGGAAAGAATTAAATAAGATTTACATATGTTTCATTTCAGAAGTTCTTTATTTTCTTTGCTTTCTTAGCACCTACCTAAGCCCGACATTCCTCACAAGGTAACAAACACTTTCAGACCTCCCACAAACCAGTCCTTACACAAATGTGAGAGTGATGGAAACAGCCACTTAACTGAATGCACCCTCAGCACTAACTCCAAGGCATTAATAGACTAGCAAGCAAGATAGGGATGGAAATTGCAAATATTAAAAAAAAAAAAACCAATAAACAAACAAACAAAAACCTACAACAGATCAGAAGTCTTGCATTAAAGTTTGTCTCAGTGGACACTAGACTTCAGGGCTTATCTTACAAACTGAAAATCTGTGAAAAGTCTTTCCAGTACAGTGTAATACTCTATTTGCACATAAAGATAGTGACTGAGCCATGTGAACAAATTATCCAGTTATTATCTGTATTAATAGAGTACAATACGGCTCAGAAGCTTTAGGAGAGCTTGGGGATTCAGTGATGCCCTGAGTATCGCCCTGGGTTGAGGGCACACTGACACAGGTACATCCAGCTCTGCCTGGCCACTAGGGCATAACCCAGGTCAGGTCCTGAAGCTGTGCAGACATCTCAATTCCCTTGCTAAAATATCCCACTTGCCCATTAGTCCAGGCTCAGCAACATCTGCAAGGCTGCACAGTCAGAGCGGGCTCACCCACAGCTCGTGCAAGGGGAGGAGAAAGAGCAGCAGAATTTACATTTCCATGGCTGGCTGTGGACATGTGCCCTGAGAGTGAAGACATTGGGGTTTCTTTTCTAAGTTCACTGCTGCTCTCCTGGGCCACTCAGCAGGCTGCTGTCCTTTCACCTCCTGTCCCACAAGCAACAACAGGGACTTCCTGTGGGCAAACGGTGCTCCCTGTCCTGGGATTCCTGCCAAAGGGAAAGGAAGAATAAGAAATAGCACCAGAGCAGTGACAGGCTCTGGTCTTTCAGCTCAGTGCTCTGAAGGTAGAGCATTTCCCAAGTGAGCACCCTCAGAGCAGCTGTGCCTGGCTCCTCCACATGGCATTCCCAGACAGCGGTCACAGCTCCCAGGAGCTGCAGGACTATTTCCACAGAGTCCTTGGGCACGTGTTCCTGTTGTCATTCTATTACAAAGGTTCTATTGTCATTATAATGCTATGGTTCCATATTGCCAGAGTTTTGTACCTCCTTGATGTTTCGTGTAGGCAGCTCCTCTAGGCACTGACTGTTCCTTGTCCTCACAGCAGCCAATTGACTCCAGTTCCCACCAATCCACTCCTTTATCTCTTTTATAACACTCTTCTTATTGGCTACAGCTGTGGCCTGTTAACATCAGGCCTGCTCCTAATCCTTAATAATTAACACTAAAAAGAGCTGCAACTCTTTAGGGGATAAGATTACATTCTATACCATCTTCATGTACCCATGAACATGTATTCCCCTACGTGTTCCTTTCTTATTTTTACTTCCCTAGAAATGGAGTTTTGCTCTCTTACTACCTTAAGCAACTGAGTTCAGAAAGCATCCCCATACTCTTGTGAATTGAAGGCAAATGAGCAGCCTATTAATATATTTTGGATAAACCATTTATGTTTTCTTCTTCCTATCATTAGGAGAACTCATAGGAAATGAGCAGTGAAGTACTTACAAGCTTGTGCCACTTCAAGTTGTTGCCAAATATGTCTCTTGCTGAAAAGAGGAAACTATTATAGGATTATTTCCTGTAAATTCAAGGAACTGTCAAATGAAATATGACCATAAGAGTGACTCAACTGCATCACATGAAAGGTGTGCCAATTTCCAGCAGCAGGTATAAGCAGATGACCAAGTAAGAATAAGAACAAGGTGAGTGGGTGAAACACTTACCATAGAATTACAGAATATCCTGAGTTGGAAGGGACCCACTCCTGGCCCTGCACAGGACAACCCCGAGACTCCCCTTGTGTCTAAGAGCATTGTCCAAACACTCCTTGGACTCTGTCAGGCTTGGGGCAGTGACCACTTCCTTGGGGAGCTGCTCCAGTGCTCAACCACCCTCTGGGCGAAGAACCTTTTCCTAAAATCCAACCTGAGCATCCCTAACACAACTCCAGGCCAGCCCCTGGTCCTGTCACTGATCACAACAGAGAAGGGATCAGTGTCTGTCCTCTGCTTCCCCTCGTGAGGAAGTTGTAGACTGCCATGAGATTTCTCCTCTGTCTCCTCCAGGCTGAACTTCTTAAGAGTCTCATACTTTCAGCTATTTCAGTTCAGGGACTTCTGAGAGTGGAAGAAGAGCGCAGAGAAGGTGTAAAAAAAACCAAACCCACAAAACATAAATCTTAAAAACAACAGACTCATCCTAACAAGACAAGATAGTAAAATTTACCTTCAGACTTATTCAAAAGGATATTCAGAGCTTAAATTAGCAAGAGCTAGCATCTAATCACCTCCTGTCCCAGTAATTATTCTCTGTTTTATTTTATATTATTCAGTACTTTTATATTATTTTTAATATTAATTATTTATATTTCATTATTTTTATATTATTCAGTACTAGCAAGAAAATCTGGTGACTTTAAAACAAACAATAAGGGGAATACAGGTGTATTTGAGAGGAAAAGACAATTTGTTCTGTACCTAACAGTGCTCAAACATACAGAGTATTAAAAGTGACAAAGAAAAATGCATTTTCAAAAGCAGCATGAATGAAGAGGGTCAGCAATAGCATACAGGCAGCACCAAACCTTCAATAATAGGTGTGCACCCTCTGTCTCTGCCTTGGAAGTTGTGTGTGTGTGCCTGTGTGTTCACATGCTCACACAGTTACACTTTCCTCGTGCAAAACCACTTCCTGTCACTGAAAGGGGAATGGCAAATAGAGATCAATGATCAGTTTTGCAGAGCAGTATTTCCTTTTCACCCACACACCTGAGCAACGGGGTACATCCCAGAGCAGTCATTTCCCTTCCCAGCTGTCAGTCTTTCTCACATTCTGACTGGTGCTTGATTCACTGGAGCATCCACTGACAGTAAAAGGCAGCAGCCTGTGATCTCACAGTGGCAGGAGCAGAAGGAAGGAAGCAGTGCATGCAGTGGCACTTTACTCAGCTGCAGGTGCTCCCTGCAGCTGGCACACAGCCCTCCACCCTCCCCACACCTCTCCTCAGGTCACACCACAGAGGTGGGGAACCAGCCTGCCATCTAACGCAGCTGGGTCCAGTGACCACCATGGGGCTGAAATGGATCTTTCTTCTCAAACTTACAGTCTTCCTCCGTTTACTTGTAAAGAAAAACCTAAATTCCTTGACCTGTTGGTGTTAAAAATCCCCATTGAACCTCTGGAAGGCGACACCCAAGGACCATAAAGTGCCCTATAAAACAATTTGTAATGAAACCAATTTAGAAGAAATAAGAAGCCTACAAGATATTATTGTATTTAGGACTGGAATAGGAGAATAAAAGCAATCAAGAGGGCACAGCACCTGCTGCTTAAGGGCTGGAAGGGAAAAGAAAATCTAGATTAGAAAAGCATCAAACAGTCAAGCAGAACTGTGTGCACACTGCCACAGCTCCCAGGGAAAAGCTGACTGGATACTGCTGGTAGTAAGGTGAATAAAAGAGACTTTAAGACACTACCTGAATAGCTGAAACAGAAATCTACTAGACTAGAGGAGATAAGAGACTCAGCTATTGAATTTATGGGTGGAAAGTCATGATATCTGATGTGATCTTTCCATCAATGTGCAAGGGAATGAACCATCTATTAAAGTCTCAGATTACAGGCAGACACTGGCAAGGACCAACACCTGGCTGTTGCAAACACTGGTGGGCTCTGAAATCCCCATACAGCATTGGAGAAGTGAATCTGTAATTCTCAGACCTTCAAAATAGCCCCAAATCCAAGTTCTGGCCCTTAAAAAGTAATTAAATAATTATGGGACAATTCCCACTAGAATTAATGCAATGTTATTTACAACAGTGCTATTTTTTGTTGACTTCCCAGTTCTGTTGAAGTAGCAGCAAAAGCACAGTATTGATATTTAGTGAAGGAAACACATAATCCCCCTGCTTGCCAACCTCTTTAAGGAAATTTTTTTAGAAAATCATTATTCATGAATTCTCAGGATTGCTTATGAAAACTGGGAGTCCCTGAGCCTCAGTATGGCTCCATCCTTCATGAGTGAGAGAAGAGTGTCCAAGGCAGACCTTCCTGCAAGGGGCAGGATCCTTCAGGCAAGAGATTCAGTGGCACCTTTTTCCTCAGATGCCTCAGCCATTCTGAGCTGATGGTGGCCAATGGCTCAGAGTCCCAGTGGACATCAGGGACAAGTGGTATTTCTCAGGGGTCTGTGCTGGGACGATCTTCAGAGCCCCTTCCGATCCAAACCTTTCCGTGATCCCGTGATCCTCACTGCCTTGACCAAAGAGAGCACATTGCTCTCAGTTGGTGCTGAGCTTCCTGATCAGATTCCTCACATACATGTAAACAATCACTGAGTATGGTACAATTAGCTGATGGTTTCTTTTCCTTTTACTTTTAATGCAAAAAGGCTTTCCAGTCAATTACTTCCAGTGAGAAGGTATGTTATTTGTGCAGTTTCTCTTTGCAACATTTTTTCTAAAATATCTCATTAAGTTTTACTTAGGGAAATCACATCACCACTCTCTTTTTATATTTTTTCAAAATCTTGTTTTTCCCAGTGCAGGCTTTCTACCTGAGCATTTTATAAAACTCTAAGAAAAAAAAAAAAAAGGGTTTCTTTTCTCCAAATTACAATAGATTATAGCTGTTAAAATAGAAAAAGCATTGAAATTATTGATAAAACTAATTTAAAACATTTTCCTTCAGCTAGCCCTAAGAACCTGTGAAGTTCTCAGATTTAAGACCATTTGGGTTTCAGTTAAATACAGTAATTGGTTGTAAGTCAGCCCATCTATGCTAAAAGCATTGCTAGAAACTCTTCATGTATTTGAAAGGAAGAACTGAAAGAGTAATTTAGTACATAGCTCAGAGGTATCATTAGTAGCAATAGTGTGATGTTAAAAACAGGGAAATTTAGGTTAAACAGCAGGAGAAGGCTGAGTGCAGCCAGGGGTGTGATGAGATGTGAGAGCCACTCTCCCACCACACGACCCTGGGGCACAACGCTGCCAGAAACCCCATCCCACACTCAGCCCTTCATCCCCTTTTCTCCAAGGATACCTCTCTGAAATTGTTAAATTACAGGACATGCCCCAAAACTCTTTTAAAACTAGATTGTTCAGAAGACAACAAGTTGTCCTTCTGCGCTGGGAATCCATGGATTCAAAGAGATTCAGCGAGAGGCACCTTCCCCTTGCTGCTGCAGCTGCTACACTGTGACCACATCTCCAGGTCCCTGTGAGTACCACAGCTGTCTCCTGCCTCTGAACAAAGGCTCTCAGGGTTTTTAAAGCTCATCTACTGCCCCTGCACCTTCCCTCCACACACAGAAGACTTTGAACCTTTCTAAGTGTATTAGCTTCAACTTTAGATATGGACCTCATGTACCACCATAATACTAAACTGAGACTTTTAGGGAAAGAAAACTCCAGCCTTAAAGTGATGCTATTATAAAGCATCACTTTAAAACCAGACACACTGAGACCAAAAAAGTAGCAGAGTTACTTTCTTACTTTAAAGTTTTTTGTACTTTATTGCAGGTAAAATAATATTTTACTGTTGAGTCTTCTTTAAGGAAAAGTATTTAAACACATCAACCTGACAGCCACAAAACCTGCTACAAGCAGAGCAGGACTTAAGCACTGCATAATCTTTCCCAGAGATTTTTTCAAACAAAGATGCTGTGGTTTTATTTGGTTTCTATTTGACTCTCCAGAGAGGTCTCTCTTTAAATCCAGGCATGAAAAATACATTCTCAGTCCAGACACAGAGATTTTGGAAAAGAGAAATGCAGGGAAACAGCATTTCATTTGCAAGTATTTTACATTTTAACAGTGTCTTTTGCTTTCCACTCAGCAAACATTACCAAAACTGCTGCTTCCTACAATAAATTTTCTTTGAATTTGTAATATTTTAAGTAGTGTACATACAGTATATATGCAATATAAACAAATTCAGCATATCTGCAAAAGTGAGCATATAGAATGCATGTATTTGTGCCTGTGCATACTATATATAAGTAGAACATTCACAATATATACCATATATTCATATGTGTAATTTCACTTTGGTTCTAAATAAAATAAACATAATTTGAAATAAAAATGTTGAGAAAATGAAGAGCAAAATCCAGTAGCAAAGACTACTGAATAGATGCTTGGGAAAATTAGGGTGGAAAACAGTTAGGAGAGGAAAAGAACAAATAAATCAGGATTAAAATTGGCTTCTTATGCAAATGGAGGAGAGAGATATTTTAGTCATTAAAAACATCAAAATTTTCTTGTGTTCAGTCATATCATTCAGGTTCTAAGAAAGGAAGAGAAATTGAATAGAAATTACTAAGATTTGTTTGCATATTTTGGAAAGCTTTTCCATAAAAATAAATGCAGTTCAGACTCTTTTAAGCCAAGTAATTGTGTCCAGGAGTTCTGTTTTAAATGTGCTCTGGGGCATCTCATTGTTCATACTGAGTGTAAAGTAGATTGTTTCTATGCTTAAGGAACCACAGTGTGTGGGATTAAATAATACACTTAATGAAGACGCTAAAATGACGACATTCTTTCTATTTCAAAAACATTCCAGGAAAGAAAACCACCCAGGATCAGGGATAAGAGACTTTTACCACCTCATATTTTATTAATACACTTTCTGTAGTGCACCCTACTTAAAGCTGTGCTTAAGGAGTATCCAGCTATGATATTACTCCACCACAGACTTCCTCAGTATAAATCAGAACATCCCATCTTTCAACTTACTTATCCTTTCAACACACACAGGACCAGTGCTGGCCAGATGAGTTTGGCAAGGCTGAGTCACATGTTCGTGAGCTCTGAGAAAGAAAAGTGAATCCTTGTCTCTAAATCACAGACTATTTACCCAATCCCTTGAGTAGTGGTGGCTACATTTGGGCTATGAAACCCTAACTGGCCTGGATTCTCACTACTCCAACTCGTCTCATCTCAGCTTTTCTGCCACTTTGTATTTTATATCCCAAATCAAAGGGAATTTAACTGCTGGCACTTTCAGACACATTCTCACTTTCTCCTCTCCACAAAGATCCTCTAACATATTTTCCACCTGCACAGTGTTAGCTTAGGAGAGCTCATCCCTTTGTGGTTCTCAGAGTACCAACTCTATTTTAAACCAAGGGACTCAGAGCTCCATCCCTGCCATTCCTGACTCCAGCTGGAGAAGAGAAGGACCTGGGTAAGCAGCTCTAACACCTGGGGAAAGAAGGGATTTGCCTAGGTCAGGCATTCACCTCCCAGTGGTGTTTACCCTTGCAACACCTGAGAGGATAAAAGTGAGCTCTTGTCACTTCAGAAGTCTCTCCTTGTCACTTCATAGCCCTGTTTGCTCAAGCTTTTAATGGCTGGGCATGTGCCACATGCTTTGCATACCCCTGTGCATGTCCCCACTGGCATGTGCCACATTTCACAGCTGGAGCAGCAGAGGCACACACACACACACAGAGGCCTGTTTGGAACACAGGTGCTTAATGCTGTCTTTGTTACCAAGCTTGCCAGAGACTCCAATTTCATTTTTTGGGAAGGTTAGGGGCATCTATGAGAAAAGAGAAGCTGCCAAAAAACTCTGTTCTGGTATTGGCACTCTTGTCCTTGCTGAAGCACACAAAGGCTCCAGCCAAAGCCATTTAGCCTTTCTGCCCAACTCTGAATTTCACCCTCTATTGGGCCACATAGACACAGTGTCCAAAGAACAGCTCTAATGATCTCAATTCTATTGCTTATTGCCTTTTGGAATTTAATCCAAAATGCAGACATCTGATCTCTGTGTCCTTCTCAGTATGTATACAGAAGTAAAGTTCTATTTATGAAACTCCACTTTCAAAGCATTTGTGAGTGAAAAATATTCAAGCTCCCCCCCACCACCATTTGCAGATAGTCTCTGTAATTTGTCTCTGATGGCCAAAGCTTTTGCAATTAGCAAAATCAGACAACAAGATGGAGCCAACAGAAATGAGACATTATCCTCTCCTGCCAATGCTTGCATCATCCTACTGAGCTCATTTTATAGAATACCTAAAAGGTGAGCCAGTCACTTGGAATCATAAATTGTGCACTTCTCTCCCTTACCAGCTGCCAAAGTGCACTGTGGACATTGCCCTGCCTTTCTTACTGTAACTCTTACTCATTCTTTCAATTTATTTCTTTTTTTCCCAGGGGAGAGACTTGGAATTCTTTTATTTCTCTCACAGCCACAAATCCTCTGGTCTGTGCATGGTCACCAGCCAATGATCTAAAGCAATGGAAGAAAGACCTTTGGAAAAAAAGTTTCCTGCCACATCTCAGCATGCTGCAAGGACTGCTCAGACCAGGAGAAAAAAGGAAGTTGAGTGTGCAGAAAAAGTTCATTCCTGCCTCTGTGCTCACATCTGGGACTGAGCTTGCAGAAATTTGCATGATATTTCTTTTGACAGGGAAGCTATAACTTTCATACAAGTTTACCTAGACTTGAAACAAACTAAAAAACTAACCAAAAAACCAAAAACCACACAAAATGTGCAACTCAGCAGACTGTTGAGCGCACGATGCAAAATCCACTGCTTTCTTTCTTCCACATCACCCTTCCCATAGAGCCTATGACAGCATGAGATGGCTGGCACAAGAGCTGGCTCAAATGGCTCCATACCCACTGAGAGCCACTTTCTCGTGAGGAATTAATCACTAATTTCTCACAGCCAGATCCTAGGCTCCTTGTGCTTCCTGAGCCAAACAAAGAAATAAAAACACACATGCTCACATGAAACCGCAGAGAGGATCATGCTTGCAATTAGGAGCAGCACTATTTTTATTGGGTTTTGCTGAAATATCAGAAATCGGGGCAATAGAATATAATTCAATAATCTCCATTACAAACAAATATATTCATCCTCTAAAGGAGTTATGGGTCCTGACAACTTTAGCTATGGACTTCATGTACCACCATAGTGCTGAACTGAGACTTTCAGAGAAAGAAAACTCCAGCCTCATTGGTTTCAGAAAGTATCTATAGCTGCAACACACTATCACACTGACTAAACCTTCTCTGCTCTGACCACCATGCTATCTGTCACTCTAAAGCTTCTCGGGATGTATTGCACCAGCTTATCTGTGGGGATTTATGGACTGCAAAGTCCATTTGTAAAACCTAAGTAGTCTGAGTGTGAATTCATCACAATAAATTTTGCTTTCAACTCCCCAGGATTTTCCTGCTACTTATTTGTCACATCCTGGACACCTTCAGTAAAATGGAGTCCCACAGTACATGGGAAGAAGTGGGAAGGTGACATATATGCAATACCTGACTGGTGAGAGTCATAATGTCAAACAACTCCTACCTAAAGGATACCACCCACTCTAGGAAGATGGTTCTCCCAGTCATGGACCTTTCCAGGGGACAGACTCAGTAACACTAAAATAACATCAATTGGCACAGAAAAGAAAAAGACTACTTAGCAGACATGATTCTGAGTTCCTGCCACGCATTTTTTTTTGTTGCTGTTTTATTCAGATAAATATTTATTTATAGGTCTAGCCATTTTTTCCTTTGGGTGGAAAAACTGAGTGTATCCATCATCCTCTGAAACACCTTCAGTAAATGCCCACCACTGTTTTGACTTCAGCACCTTTTTAACTGTTAGGACTGATAGATGTTCTGGTGCCTCCATGAAAATTGAGCTTGGAGAGGAGGACCTGGTGAAGATCACAAGCAGAGAGGATTAGGAAGCAGATGTTGTCTAAGGGTCAGCAAGGCACTACAGAAAAGAAACAGAAACTACATCTCTGTAAAAGCAGTTCCTATCTGGGTATTGCAACAAATGAATATTTGAACTGTCATGAATATTTGAAACGAGACTGCTGAAAGTGCTTACAAAGTAGGTATTCCAGCTGGAGAATGGGCTTAAGCACAGATTCTTCATGCAGAATACATAATAAAGTGTCTGCACTTGGGGGGAGAGATGACCAGAGCACTGTGGACAGGAACACATAACCTTCTGCCCAACCACAGGTCATCCACATCTGCAGTTTTGCTTTTGAATAAAATTACCTCTTAACCTGCATCTGTCCTTGTTTCTCAACTCCTTTCATTCATTTCAACCCACATTGACAAAGCTACACCTGCTGCTGAAGGGATTTTCTGTGGGAGGACACTGAAGGATAAGCCATTAGCAGGTGGCAGAGGTGGAAAACATTCCTCTCTTCCTGAAGCAATGAATGAGAAATGAATCAGTCTGGATGCAGGTGTGGTTGGAAACAGCACTGCTGCAGGTGTGTGTGCTTCTGTTTCTGCTTGTGACCTTCCTCCTTCCTCACCCTGCCCCATCAGCAGGAGGGCAAAGCCACTTCCTATGGCTGCTCTCCCCAGCCCTAACGTGGGGGTATGAGCTGCCTCTTTCCAGGTAGAGGCAGGAAAAGCAAATGGAAATGAGCAAGAGAGAAAGATAACAAATTAAAGCAAGAGGGATTAGAGAAAGGGATGGGATGTCAGCTTTGAACTGGAGCCTTTTTAACCAGGCAGACTCCAGGCTTGGTCATCTTCTATCATTGCCTCAGAGGAGGATCCATGCAGGCCCCTACATGTGTGTATGGCATATATACATATGTATGGCAGGGAGGCATGGGAAGCCTTTAATAATTCAGTTCAAGTGCATTCCTGTTGCTCATGAATGTGCTGTTAAAACACGTTCATTGTTGCCAAACCCCCACCTGTGCCTCTTGCCCTGACTCCTGGGCAGACCCTAGACACTCTGGGCTGGCTTCTCCCCTTGCTGATCCTCTAGCCCTGCCTGGCTCCCCTGGCCTCCTCCTCCTCCACCAGAGATTTCCACCTTCACTGAGCTGTGGCACTTCTGCCTTCTTCCCATTTTAAGTCATGTCTGTCACAACTGCTGCTGCCACAGACAAGTGCACGTTGTTATTAATGCATTATTAAATTTTATCTCACATTTAGAGCCTTGTCGATGGTGCTCACTTAAAGACACTGTGGTGATAAGCACTATAGGAATGGCTATAAATAATGAATATTATCCCTCTCATGTCTTTCCCCATCTCCCAACCCAGTAGGTATTCACTGAAAGGCAAATGATCATCAACTCAATTTTATTTTTACTGATTAAAAGTGTCTTCAGGATGCATGGCTGACACAAAGTAGGCAAAAGACTACGGCTACCATGGGAGACAGCCCAAAATATTTGAGCAGCTTCTTTTCCCACCAGGGTACCTTTCTAAAAGCAAAGCATTAATTCTAATTTGCCTTCTATGCTTCTGCTCCTTGCCAGGTTCCAGAAATCAAGTGAGAGGGTGGAAATGTAGAGAAAGGGTCCGAATTCTCCTGATGCTTTCTCTTTACAGGTCAAGTGCACAACACAATTTTTAATTGGGGAATACATCATCTCCAGCATTTGCCTCCCATCCAGAGAAGCTCAGGAACACACTCTGGTTTAAAATCAGAGCCCAAAAGAACAGGGTACTGGTGCCATCTCAGCTGTTTTCTGTCCTACCTCATTAATGTTTGTTATTCATGTTGTCTTTCTTCCATCCCTTTGTAGCTCCTGCAAATTAAGTCTTTGAATGCTGTTAACACTCCTGTGCATTTGCAGTTCTTGATCACTTAGAAACTGAAAAATGTAAGAAATCTTTGCTATTACCTGAATATCTATGGGAACTTGGAGAGAAAATCTTGGAAAAGAAGATGGTTCAGGACAATGCTGAGAGGTTTTAAAAGAAGTGCTGCAAACACTTTGTGTTTGGTCCCAGAAATGCCCAAGCAAAAACCTAGTGCTATGGAACAAGATATTTCAATCTCTTCCTGGTTTTATAATGGACAAAAGACTTTATGGTTCAGATCTCAAAGGGAATTCTGGAATCAGAATAGATACCAAAATCAGGCTGCACTCTGTCTTTAAAGTCTGGACTGCTTGGAGTTACTGATAAAATTTGGCTCAACAAATATTTTCATCTGGCAGTTTATATATTACATAATATATGAAGATGAAATGGGTAGAAAATTGCTTTTTAACTTGCAAAAATGTTTGAGATATAATTTTTGTTCAAATGAGTTTAAAATTTCAAAAATGAAGTCCTTTTAATACATAGAAGACCAGACTGAGAAAACAAAAATCAATTTGGGTCAATTACAGCATTTTCTTCTGTTAATGCTGTAATGTTTAATTTTTATTTTGACCTGTTTCTCAGTTGTGTATAATTAGATGGTATGCAGGATTAAAATGTTGTTTAGGTTAAAAAAAAATTGTTTGGGTTTTTTTTAATGTTAACAAGGTCCCTACATTTTCTCAAACAAGCAAACACACTGATGGAAGACAACTTTTTCCAGTTAGAAGAAAGTCCCACTTTAGCACATCCCTGGCTTTTTGTGTATCAGAAAAACAATTTTGTGAAGAAACTATCATCTGCTTTACCTAGATATGAGTCCTAGGTCAACCATCCCCCCAGGTATAGACTAAAGTTACCCCTGACATCATCAAGTCAGAGCTAGAGCTTGCCACAGAGTCCTTCAGCCTCACTGCATGAATTCTGAAAGACTCCAAAACTGACATGAGAAAAAATTCTCATATTTCCTTTCCTTGAGACCTCCTGACTTCACTCCAACCTAGACTCATGCTTGCCAAGCATTTGACCTAGGATCCCAACAATTTTTCACTTAATACCTTTGCTTGAGCTGCTTAAAAATTCAACATGGGCTTGTTTAAAACTCAGATTCCCCCTTGCTCTGTTCTTTCCTGAAAGATGAGTAGAATTTTGTTAAACTATCCTAATGAATGGCTTTATCTCAGCAGCCACACATTGTCCTTTTTGGTGGTCTCATAACACACAAAGAAAATCTCCCACATTGATAAGTCTAATCACAGAGGTGCATTATATCACCTTTAGGGTTGTATCCTTCTGTAAAACTTGGGTTAGATTTAATATGGTTACACAACTTTTAGTCAGCTTAAAGTAGAAGAAAAATGAGGTTTTGCTTGCCGGCAGAAGACTCCTTGGATGAACTCTCAAGAGCATATAATGAAAACCACATAGAAATTTGATAACAAACCAAAGCATTCAAGCACATATACTCATCATGATGTCATTTCCATCTTCTGTCATTACTTAAGTACCATATACATTACATTTGTATTTGAGTCTGCTTACATTTGTAGATCCAGATCTCAAGCCCCCAGTACCAAACCTGAATTTTAGGACAGTAAGCATCCACATCTCCCATTACTTTCTATTTTGCCATGGTTCTCCCACCAACAGAGGCAGCTTTGAGAGCGAAAGCAAGCTCAAGCAGACAGGGAATAGGTATCACTCAGCACTCCCAAGATATGATTCAGGGCTCCTATCAGTTACTCCAGGGTTCCCCCAACATCACAGAGTACTAACTCATCACACAGAAGGAAAAAAAAAAAAAATGTAGAAGCAGCTGGGCTCAGTGAAATAAGGCTGTCAAGGTCCCTCTCCTAAAGTAGAGATGGCAATCAGTCCACTCCAATATTTACTTTTTATCTGCCCATCACAACAGACAATAATTAGATTACCATGGGTCAGGTTTTTTCTAGAGAGGTCACACAATGGTATAAGATGCTATCTTGACAAGACAATACCAGCATTTTACTTTCAAATGAGGAGCATTTTCCACTTCAGTTTTACAAAAAGTTTCACCATCTGTAATTACAGCACGGTCATTATACCACATACAAACCAAGGCACACAACACAGGACCACAAATTACAAAAATGAAGGCATGAAATATCAACAGTATTACACACCCAACTCAGTGCATCAAGGAGAAAGACCAAATACATTTTTCAACCCAAACTGGGAACATCAAACTTCTCAAAGTGTCCAGTAACTCTCCCCAGCTGCCTCTTGCTCGTCAGAGTTTCCCTGCATCTACACAGTGTTTCTCAAGATAAAAGAGGATTAAGTAACTCCTTCCATAAAGGTTTTCACCGGCTCACACATGTCAGAAGGCCTCAGCAATCATATCATATGGTATAAATGTTGATACTCCCAGTGCTGCACTTTTGGGAGGCGAGCTTGTCTGAGATAAATGTTGCTTGGAATACAAGCTGTTTCTCCTCTTATCAAGGAAAAATTTTGTATCCTGAGGATTCCCTCGTAAATTAGCCAAGCCCCACTGCTACACCCACTGCTCCCCTACAGCAACACAAAGAAAATGGTAACACTCATTAGAGCACACCACTAGGGAAAAGTCTAATTGCTGGATTTACATTTTGTAGGCAACGTGTATTTATACTAATAATTCTATTTTGTGCGGCTTTACTAGTCAGAGAAGAAAAGAGCATATTGTATTAAGCTCCAGCCCCCAAGCACTGAAATAGCACTAACAGATCCAGGGAGATGGGCTTTCATATAATTGGCATCCACCCATAGAACACAGTTGATGATGAAGCATATTTCCAGCAGTTCATAACAAGGGCATGCGATTCCCTGAGGATTTTCAACCTTTAATATTCGCCTATCTTTGGGAGCATCTACTCATCTCATCATTACAGTAGTACTAGTCACTTCTCTGATTGCAGTGGGACTGGAAAAAGCAGCAATTTAACCCTGCCCATCTTAAGTATTATTTCCCTCAGTAGTCACCTCCAGGCTCCCACAGATCCTACAGCAAAAAAATGTTCTATACAGTGTCTATCAAGAAAATAACTCTAAGAAGGACTAAAAAACTGCAGAATTAGTCGTACATCCAGAAACAGTACCTAAACATGAAAAATTCAAATATCTTTTTTTATATATCTTTTTTACCAACTCCTCTATTCTCAAAGACCATAAAAGAATTCCCTCTTCACAATATCCCAGTGCTTCAAACTACAGCTGAAGTGAGGAAGTGCTAAGCTGTTGGCAAACCTGACTTCCTTATAATGAGTTTGTAAAATAAATTTTGCAACCTGCAAACGTGCTCGGATTTGATTCAAGATTTCTG
This sequence comes from Molothrus aeneus, assembly GCF_037042795.1. Classification (NCBI taxonomy): domain Eukaryota; kingdom Metazoa; phylum Chordata; class Aves; order Passeriformes; family Icteridae; genus Molothrus; species Molothrus aeneus. Next base: position 53,698,702 of record NC_089651.1, on the reverse strand, counting down.
AAGTCTCTTATTTTATCTGAAAAAAAAATCACCCAGTCATAATATTTTCTTTTCCTTTAATACTATAAAAGTGGGAGTTTTAGACCTATCAAATGGATGAAGGATAAGACAAAACTTAAATTCAGTATGAACTCTTCTAAAGATCAAAGTTTTAGATGCAGGGGCTTGGCTTGGGACTGTCTTGACAACTACTAATAAAAAAAGTTAAAAGCAAAGAAAGAAATGCTTGTCTTACTCATAATAGCTTCACATAAACTTAATTCTACATAAAAAGTAATTAAAGGCCTCTTCTAAAAGGAGCTGGAAGCCATGGTGTTATGCCTCCCTCCATACATTTTTTATCCAATTAAACAATCTCAAAAAAGCACTTTATGCATCTTTAAGACATGATTGCTTCACATTAGCTCACGTAGCTGTTTTACCAGATCGCTGCACATCCTCCTTCTGGCCTCTTTACCTGGAAACACATTCCCACAAATTAACACCATGCTATTAATACTTTTCTGTTTGATGTTCTCCTCACCTTCATTTTATGTAGCATTGCCAAACATCAGGCATCTATTTGCATGGTTCTGTTTGCAAATCAGCCCAGCCCCCTTTCAAGGCCTCTCAGTTTCTGCGTGGGAGAACTTGTAAATGAAAATAGATGTTGAGTTTCCCAGGCACTGGAGACTGGTTGGGCTTTTCATGAGCAGGACATCATTCTCAACTCCTCTTCCTACTCATCTTGAACTGCCCAGCCATGAGACTTCTGAAAGCAGGCTTTTTTAATGAGGAAAAAAACCACCAAAACCCAATTAAGACATGGTTGCATGGTTGTGGTGGTTGCATGGTTGTGGATTCCAAGTTGAGTCAAGGAAGAGCAATAGCACAGCTGCCACTGAAATAGCTTTGCTCACCAGAGGCATTCAGGAAAAGAGGCTACATGAAATGCAGGCAGCATGGAAGGAAAAAACCTCTGCTGAGCAAATGCTGTTTGCTGTCAGGCTCTGCATGACCTTTTCACTAGGTACAAGATGGGAAGATTGTGGAACATGTACTGATTAGGTGTATGGCTCCAAAAATACCATTTGGAAAAATAAAATCCTTCTTTATAGCTCAATAGGAAATATGCTGGAATGTTAGAATGCCAAGAATAACTAATTTTCTACCATTCCTTATCTTACCTTTTTTACACCTCATTTAAACACTTGTTAAAGCAGCCACTCTGGTATAAAGGAAAAAAAAGGAAGAGCAAGAGAGTTCCATTTTTATTTTCCATCATCTGCTGATGTGATGACTGCTAACAGCATCTCCCCTGGTAGCACACACATGGCCATCAGAGACAATGACTCACTGTAAAACAAGCCCAGCAGCCAAAGCAGCCACTGTGGATATTTTTTTGCTGATTCTATTTGGGATGGGCTGAAGTAGGGTTGGAGATTTTACAACCTTATTTGATTTTGGGGCAGACAATCTTATCCAGACTTAATTATTTCCTTATTTATAAAATAACTTGCTTCCTGGAGACTCTCTAATGTTGGTTGTCTCAGGCACCCTGCATCTAATGATTTAAAATGCTTTGGTGTTTTAAAGGAGCAAAATATCAGGGTCTGTTGTAGGCTGTTGTGCACAGTAGGGGAAGGTTGGAGAAATTATTGCTTTACCTCCTGAAGCGTGTATAAGGTGAGCACACAATCACCACCCTTCATCCACCCTTAATCCAGCCCTGCTAATCCCACACACCAAGCCCAGGACAAGGGCCATTTGCAGGGCAGTATCATGGGAAGATTTAGGAAGGTAGAGACTGCTCTCCTGGATTAAACCCTTCCCAACTGAGTGTCTAACTCCTCACAGTGCCCCACATCCACCGAGGTCTCCCTCCACACTGAGGGGCTCTTGCTTTAGTCCCTGCCAAGCTTGCTTTGATCCCAGACCAAGCCCCATAGCTGTGACATAACCCACTCTCTGCTGTGTCTTCACCACATCAGGAGCAGAGGTGGAGAGGTCTGCCCTAGATCTGCATTTGGATTGACACCAGGCTTCAGGAATGGAACAGACCTCAGGTAGTCAGAGGCTGACACAAAAAAAGGATTGCTCTTACCAGAGCATGTGTGTTGCAAGCTCCTAACCAGTTCCCCTGGCTGGCCACTGACTTAATTAGGAAGGCAGCCTATTGCCCTCAGCATTAGCTGATACCAGAGGTTATCAGCCCCTAACTGGGCCACACACCTTTCTTCCTATTTCTATTTCTATTTCTTCCTATTTCTATTTCTTATTTCTATTAAAAAGAAAAAAACATCATTAGAGAAGAAGAAAGAAAAATATAACTCCTTTTCAAAATTTTTCCAACCATCATCTCTTTTTCTGTTAAAAATAATTCAGACCGGGTGTTCATCAGTGCAAAGACCTCATTTGGCTTGTCCAGAAGGAGCTTTGAATAGCTAGTCATTATAAATACTGCATAAAAAATAACAAAGAGAGGATTTTTTTTCTTCATTTGTTATTTTTGGGAAGAAAAACCAGCCATCTGTGTTCCAAATGTGTTGCTTTTCAATGATCCACAAGCTGTTTCTACGGTTAAAAATTATTTGACTTTGCTCTTCTTCTGAATGGTTGCCTTCACATATTAAAACACAGAGCCTTGTCCTGCTGAGTGCTGTGATATTTGTCCGGCTGCTCTGCTTGATAAGAGCTGTTCAGGTCTGGAAATGATAACCTACACAAGAGGGCAGTTAAGTTTTCACTGTAACAGTGAAGGAAGGAAGGAGGGAAGCAAGGAGAAGTTCACATTACTTTGGTGAAGATTTTACCTAAAACACAATTTTATATATTTTGGGTGAGAGGGAAATTGTTTTGTTTCCTATTTGCTGTAACCATGAATACTGTTTCTCATCCAGTTTCTCAGCTAGTTCTGAAATGTCTGGAAATTAGTCATTTAAGTACTTAAAACGTGTGGTGTGGGGGGAAGCATGTGTAAAAAATATTCCTGCATATATAAAAAAAATCTTCCGTATACATTGCTTGTACATAAAGCATTTTATTTTGATTGAGAGCAGATTGTTCCTTCCTATACCCAATTTGAGATTGGACAGACTGCACTGTGTGCCCATTTTCACAATATAATGATCTTTATGTACACACAGATGTACATACAAAGACGTACATATGGCATTTTTTTGTAAATTTAGCACTTGTAATTGTTTTGATGTTCAAATCTATACTTATTAGTTAGCCCAGAACACATTTATTATTAAGAACACTGTGGATTCAGCAGCTATTTATGAAAGGTAGAGATGCAAATGCAGAAATATTTACATAAATATCTGCAAACACTATGCATCATTCTCTTTGTCTTCAGGAACACAGCCACATGCCAGGTCTTTTGTATGTTGAATGACCAAACACACACTTAAATCAAACAGCAGCTCCATTCAGTCTGTGCTTTCCACAAGTCGTTAGACACGCTATGTTGAAAGGAGTGACTTGGTGCACACTCAGCTTTTTCAAAGAAACATCTGTGATTTAATGGCCAGATCTGAGCCATACAGAAGTCCGAGCTCTGGGAAACTTACAGCCTGACTGCCATCCACCCAGGAAACTCCTGCTATAAAGGAGTCTATAAAGATGCCATTCACACACTCATTCACCGGGCCCCTGATGCGTAACAAACCCAAAAACTTTTACTGAGCTCTGTCCTAGGGAAACTCAAACTGCTCCACGTCTGGGAGTCACCGACCCCTGCTGCAAACACAAAGCAGCCCTTCCTCTGAGACAGGCATCTCCTAATGAGAGCAAACATTGCCCTCTCTGAAGAAGGCAGCAGGAGACGGATGTGTGCAAGGACCAAGCTCTGTCTATTGTATTTCCATGGTTCCCTCTACCACAGCATTTTAGAGCCTCACAACTCAAACACATTTCTCCCCAAGATGCCCCGATGAGGGTCGGAAGTGCTGTCACCATCTGGGACAATAATTCTCTCCACAACAGGAAACCCAGGGTAAAATCATTGGAGCCATTCAGGTCAGACTAAGAAAATATAGATGACACTTCTGATTTTCAAAGATCTGCTTCTAAGTTTCTCATTAACACCATAAATTTACATTGAATATTCGTCAATATTTAAGAACACTGAAATTTAATTCCAGAAACAAACAGAGAGATCATGTACAGATTCTCAAATATGAAAATATATGACAAAAACACTTTATTCTTCCCTCCACATTACACTCCCTTCCCACTTTTCACCAAAGACCTTCTTCCTACTCTAAGCTATTTTCTTCCTTTCCCACATAGACCAAAAGGGTTTGGATTCACTTAAGGCAGCAGGACTGAAAACTTCAAGAATTTCACAGAATCTTACCAAAACTATCTAAAAAATCCAAATCTGTGAAAATGGGCTGGAAATTTCACCAAAGCAGGCATACATCCATCTGCCCTTTGCAGCACATCAGATAACCCTACAGAAATGAAAATGATAAATTGTGTTTCGTGTCCCAAAGAGAATAACACACATTCCTGGCTTAGCATCCCCAGAGAAGGAGGGATAACCCAATAAACTTCCCCTGAGGGTCACAGACTGGCCCTCTCTGGACACATCCCTTGCAGAGACCACACTGAGACCTCAGCACTCATTGTAATACCAAGTCTCCTGTCCCCACATTGCTCTTGAGGCTGTGCCAGCTCAGCTTCCTTCAAGGTGAACCCTGTGAACTGCATCAGGAACTGGTCCACCTGAAATATAACCTATTCTTTCATCCTTTTCCCTTTTATTTTTTGCAAAGTTATCTTTCAGCTGCTGCATTTTGCTGCACAGAGATGCATTGGCTGTGCTGGCACAATGGAGTGGAGAAGCACTGGGCAGAGACTGCTAAAACAGCTTACACAGCACAGCTGCTTAATATTTAACCATGGCCTTAAGCTCCTGACTCTGGTCCCCTGAACTGCAACCAAATTGGGTACAGGAAACAAGGCAAACAGTGCAATCTCCTGCATTTCAGCCTAGGGTTTTCATCACCACTCACCAAACAAGCTGGAAATACTTCACAGGTTTCATGGTTTGTCCACATTCCTCATTCCATCTGTGCAAGTTTGAAATGTTAATAAAAAAGTATCAACTACTACAAAAACAACAACAAAAAAAAATTCACAGAAAATGCTACTATCTCTACCTGAGATGCTGCCTAAAGCCTGAAAGATTATCAAAGCAGAGATATATGCCTTAAAACCAGGTTTAATCCACTTAAGCCAGTTGTAAAGCTTTCATCAGTCTGGGCACAGTCACAAAAATATTTATTTCCAAATACATGCAAGCAGATACACATTTGCCTCCAGTTAGAGAGATTGGAATCTGTGTACAGTCATACAAATATTTATTTCCAAGCACATACACTTATAATCTCTGATTTGTAGTTAAGAGAGATGTGACTCCAGAAGAATGTGTTGTAACCTGCACCATCAATAGTCTCCAAACTTGTGTCTCAAGAAGAATTAGGTAGTTTCACAATCATATTTTCAAGATTTTAATCCTCCAGGAAAATGCTGGAAGTATAATTTCTTACTTTAACTTCAATTTTTCAGTTTTGCAAAAGATTCCTCATGACAGTGAGCATTTTTATCATAATAATATACATTATTCCCAGTGCCCTATTATATGCAGTGCCCAGTGACTCTTGGCCTGTTGCTTGCACAAGGATGAAATGCACAAATGGACTTGCTTCAAATACTTTAACACCATGGACTCCTTTCAAGCTCACCATAAGGCTGGGATAGGGCATCAGTAAATACACATCACTCAGCTGCTATGAGGAAACAGTTTCCATTCCCTAGCAGTATACAACAAAATAACAAAGCAAAAATTATTTTTGTTGGTTTTGGTTTTTTTTTTTTCCCCTCAGCTAATCTGTACTGTATTTACGACCCTTACATGCTACTGGAAAACAGGGGAAAATCAATATTGACTTCTGTGCTGAAATATGATCCACTGTTTGAAAGGCCATTGAAGTAAATATGATGATTTCTAGCAGGATACATGTTAAAGGTAAGGAGTGTCCTTCCTTCATAGGACTGTATGGGAAAACTGATGAGGACAGACTGGTCATTTGTAGCCATCACTCCCAAGAAGTCCTCCACTGAAGTGATGGGGAGACACTAATGAGAGCAGACTCAAAAGAAACAGTTTTTCTTGGTGAATAAGCACAGAGGTTTGGCAGAGTTCTCTGCTTTGGGCCCCTCTGTGCAGCCATAAATGACAGCATCCACTGAGGAGATTCAAAGTTGCTGCCAATTTAGGCATCCAAGATTTTAAAAAAATGGTCTCAGGGACACAATTAGGGTCATAAAACCTGTTCCCACTTTCAGTTCATTGCTAATTCTTCAACAGCCCCTTGGTACTAAACCCCAGTTGATCTCTTTCCTACTAAGTCATGCTTTTATTGGATGATCTCTGCTGGCAGCACATCCCTTCTATGAAATCATAAGGAACTGAATGCTCAATGATAGTTCAAGTGCTAATAATGCCACCCTGGATCTTCTTTGTCTCTGATCAGCAAAGGAATCTCCAGAGTTCAGTGAATCCCTAAGAAGTTACAGTTCTAATTTTACAGCAACAGCTGTACTTAGGTTTTAAGAGCAGGCAGATGTCTTTGTCTTTCAGCAGCCTTCAGTGACGAGACATCACTTGTGTTGTCAAAATTGAAAAAAAAATAAAAGAGTGGTTTGTGCAGGAAACCTAAATATATTCATTTTTATTGCTACTTCCAAAAGGAAGATGAAATTTTCTTTCTCTTTACTGAATGTCAAAGCTCAGCCCTTGATTTCAGTATTGATGTTCTCTGAAGGAGGATTGAGCTGTCTACGACAGCAGAATGAGTTTGAGGGGAAAAGTCTCTGTTTAAACATAAAATTCCTGCAAGAATGAGTAGAAATGCCAAGCAAAATACAGCAGAACTAGAAGTCCTGTGTTTGTTTCTTTGGTGTAATCTGGGGATGCTCCTTTTATAAGATTAATGTCTTTGCTAGTTGAAACAATACTCATTATACACTGTAACAAATGTTTCAGAACTCAATTTGCTCTCCAGAAGAGATCCTCAATCACCATAAAAACAAATTGAAAGACTGTTTCCCTAAAATGCACAGGTCTTATTTCCTTAACCTGTGAAATTTGACAGGGAAGAATTTGCCTGGGATAACAAGCAGTTTCTATTCTTTGCAGCTGGACAAGAGCCACTTCCTTTCAGCAAATGTCAAGGTGTGAAAGCCTAAGGTTTCACCATAAAATGCACAAATCCCATCAGCCATTCCAACCCCAGCCATGCCTCATGCTGCCTTGCTACCCAAACCTCACCTCCCATCCATCCTCACTCCCCACTACCCCTGGTGTCACCAGTCAGGCATTTCTTACAGGAGGGCAGAAGGCAATGAAATTCTAACACTCCATTTGGCTCCATCCACTCACTATAGCACCACTGTCTGGGAATCCTGGGCATCAGAACATCTCCATCCAGGCATCTGCAAGTGCCCTCCCTTCCCCACAAAACTGCCCTCACCTCCCACATCAATCTCCAGCCACTGCTGCAAATATACAACACGAGCAGGACCAGCACAGCCACAGCTCCACAAATTTATCCAAATGTATTTTTGCTTTGGTCTTTCCTTCCCTCCAAAATCAGATGGCAATGAAACTCCCTGAGTGTGGAGCTTGTCAGAACAGCCTCTCTTATGGACCAGCCAGCACAGATAGCTATTGAACACCAGTTTCTCAGGCTGTAGAAAAAGAAATATATATCAGAAACCTGTTAAGCCATTACAGTAAAAAACAGTGATGTGTAAAGACAATCCAAAGAATATTTTACTGTTTAACTCATCTGGTCATAACACTGCAGTAGGACTACCTCATAAAATAGAAATTTCTCAGATTCTATATGCACTCAAGAAAATTTTAAAAGCCCTGATCCATTTCAGCACAGAAGAACATTTCTGCTTAAAGTACCTGAGGCACGGAGGAAAGACAGGGCAGTGCGGACTGTGTAAAAAAATGCCAGCCCTGAAAGAAAAGTCTCTTAGTAGTCTTTCCTGCCTGGCATTGATGACACCTATTGCATCTTCAAAGCTTCTGGGTCAAAAATCTCAGCCAACATAAATAATTAATGCTTTTTCTCTGTCCCTCTGATGCTATGAGGGAAGCACTTTTTATTCCATACTCTACAAACTGCAGTGGTCACGTCATCCCAGAGGGAACTGGCCAGACAACTGTGAGTTATGCCAACTACAAATCTCCAGCAAGAAATTAAATACTAGCTTCACTTTGAAGGAAGGACAGAAAAAGATTCCAACCCAGGTAAAAAACAAGGCAGAAAGTATTGGAAAAACACATTCAATGCTTTTATGTCATTGTCCTCCTATGGAAGGATGCATTATGTATTATTTACACTTTAAACCTTGTGCATCTTTATATATATTGGAAATGAAATTAAGTGGTAAGCCTGTGAAAGAAAAGTTACCTATCTGTCCAAATCAGAGAGAAGCATTCTCCACTACTCCCAAATGGTCTTCTGTAAAAAATTTTGATTAATTTGAGTTTCACAGTTAATCACAAAAGTGGGTTTCACCATTTTGAAGCCCACTACAAAGCAAGTTACTATTTTGTCATTACCTGTGGTCATGACAGTTCCTATAACTAAAGAAGAGTACCTCAAGATTTACAGGAGTAATTTCCAGTTACAAGGTCCATGACCCAACAGGTCATTGTTTGTACCAGATATTCTGTGTAACAGAGCCCTCAAACTGCCCTCAAGGAACCACAGGAATCATTATCTCCATACATAAGAACAAACAATTTTCTACTTCTTTATTTCTTAAAAATAAATTTTATAGCTGTTTCCTGCCCTTCTATCCTTCCATCTATCCCACATTCTCTTTTTTCTCTCTTCAATATCTTTCTTGACTTTTTTTTCTCTCTCCAGTTCTACTTTGGTAACATCCTAAATCACCACCCCCTTTCCCACAGCTTTGACTTTTCTCACCATATATTTGCTGACTGTTCCTGTTTCTCTCCTTCCTCATAGGATTGCTCCTCAGAGTGTAATTTCGTACTCCAAAAGAGATGAATGTTTTCAAAAAGCCTGTTTCAGCCCCAGGAGCAAAAGGGAGCTAGTGCTGCTAGAGGTATTTGAGAAGAACTGTCAGGGCTTCTAAAGTGAGAAACACTGAAACTGTGCAGGAAGAATAAAACACAGCTTGGAGTGAAAGAAGCCACTAAAATGAGCTCAGGATCAAGTACAGAGAGCTGTTGTAAATTGCTTAAATCTTAGTTTAGTGAGAGAAAAGAGAATCTGTTCTTAAATGAGGACCATGCATGGATTGACTAATTTTCAGTGATCATACCTCAACATTTGATAACAAGACCTGAGTGAAACTTGTGAGACCACATCCCTGTCCATCCACAACACCCACCACTCCATTCCTCTGGATGCCTCTGATTTGCTTCAGGTGTAGATGGTGCAGTTTGTACTCTGGACAGAGAGGTGTCACATCTGGAGGTGTCATCAATGCAAAGCTAACAAGTCCCTATCAGTGACTAATTTTAACTAATCATGACATTTGTTATTGCTTCCAGCTCATTCCTGGGCTCCTTTACAATGTGTTGTCCACACCAATGAACCAAGGTGGTTCTTGCTCCAAGGAGCTCACAGCCCACAGACCAACAGGGGCAGAGGACAGAAGAGCTCTGCCTGTGAGAGCTGATGTACAAAGAGATTAAAGGGGGGATTTTCAAAGGAGCCAACACAAATTCCTCCCTTCCCTATCTGCCTGCAACAGTCTCCTTAAAAACCCTGCCTTCCCAGTCTGCCTGTACTACCCTTCCTGGATTTTTCTTTACAAAAGCCAATAGCCACCATGTTTGTCCTTTTCTGAGATCACAATCAATCACCCACCCCAAGTAAAAATCAGTCTCCCAAGTTCTTTCCTTTCCAGAGTTTTTCAAGATTCCTGTGCTTCTTCTCTAGACCAGTAATAGGCATATGCTGAACTGAGAGCTTTAAAACTGCTTTACTTCCATGCATAAACCTCAGGGTGATTTTCCAAGTGCTTCTGGGATGCTCCCATCCATGCTGCCCAGCCCCAAATCCCTTGAATTGCTCCCAAACCATGGGCATTAGTGGAGTTACTTCACAATACTGAAGTAACCTTGCCATCCTGCTGGCTTCACCACTTTCTTTAAAGGCCCATAACAAACATATCATAACAGTTTTATATCTTCTACTTAACCTTTGGAGCTGTTTAAGCTTCTCTGAGGTAGTGACTCTCTGATTTATATTCTAACACCTTCCTCAGTCTAAACTAAATGTAATTCTTTCTAAAATGTCCAGCTTTAAATTATAGATTATAGTGCCCAGAGTGTTGCTGCAAAACCTCCCACTGAGCTCAGATCAAGCTCACCAAGTGGTTTTTCTTGTATTGCACTCATTTATGTGTCCATTTTAAAATTCTGTTTGTGATACTTAAACACCTTTATAACTTCCATTTTCCCACTAAAATTGATTTAGAGGTGAGAAAAGCCCCTGGGCTTGCCCTGTTAAATGTTTTTTCAAGCAAGTTTGTTCCAAGACAATACTGAAGAAAAAATTCAAGGCAAATGAGTGTAGCTGTACTTATGTTTTTTCAGTCAGATTCTGTGTTCATGGAAACAACAGTCTTGACAAATGGGAAAGCCAGCATCCTGGCATAGGCACGCTATTAAAAACACCAGAAAATGGACATTCCCCAGATCAATACCTCTCCCAGGACCTATCAAAGTGTGAGAGGAATGCTCCTCATTAAGGCTATGATGGTAATATGCAGTCCTTTGACTTCTGTACTGCAGTTATCATTGCAGACCTATCGATATCCATTGGCAATGGGCATTTTCACAAGACCTGAGATCAAGAGATCAATCTAGAGAAACCACAAAAGAATCACCAACCAGTGGTAATAGCTTTCACATTCTCCACACCCTAAATTCAAAGAGAAGGCCTAGATGTAAGATGCTAAAAGTCTCTTTACACTGCAAATCTATCACCAGGCACTATCCAGCCTCCCATGACGGCTGGTACTCAAACCTCAATTTCATTGACATTTTAAAACATCTTTTAATCCACTGTAAAAAGTCTGTGAAGTACCTGTCAAAGAAAGCACATCAGAGAGTGCCTGGGATTTGAGACTAAGAGATTTCAGGTAAAGTTAGAAAAACATCTGGAAATTTTCACAGTTTAGAGAAAACGCCATTGAAAGGTTCATAAAATTATTGAAGACATCCAATTCTGTGTCAAACTGAATGAAACACAGGCATATAAACCCACCAAGGTGGTTATAAAAAAAAAATAAATTTGCTCCAGCCATAAACTGATGAGTTAATATCCAAGGGCCATTTCTGCAGTGTGTTCCAGCTAAGCAGCCACCCTCTCTGACCTCAACAGGCACAGCAAGCTGCATACACAGAGTTGATTGCAGAACCAGGGCCCACTGTATGATACCACAGCAGAAAAAATAAAAAGAATCATCCAGTCAAGCAGAAAGCAGACAAAAATCCCAGTCTATCAAAAGAGAAGGATATGAAAGTTTACCAGACAAAAGCATCATGCATTTTGTCTCCATATATTTTCTTGTTTTAGCACAACCCTTACTTACAAAAAGTATTGATTGAGAAAGAAAAAAAGGAAGGAAGAAAAGAGAAGAGTTTGACGCATCCCTGTAGAATTAATTAGTTGTGGAGAGTTTTCACCCCTATTAAAAATTCAAATAAATTAGTTCTCTTAGCCTACCTATAGACCCCGGATGTAATTAGTGTGATAATCAATATATCAGTAGGAAACAGACACTTAAGTGCAGCCAGTGCAATTGTAGATTTAGGACAAGTGAAAGGGGCGTACTCAACAACAGCAGGGAAGAGTATAAATGCAAATGAAGCTCATAAAAAAGAATGAGTGGTTCTGGCTGTGCAAGCTGCTCAAAATTCATCTAGGATTTTTTTCTGAAACAGTGAAATATTAGGCTGCTGTGAACTACCCATACTTGGCTAACAAACATGAATATGTACCACAGACCTTCATTTGTTTTCTCACTTACTTGAAGACTTGTTAAAGTGCTGCTAGCTCTCTACTCTCCACTAATGCACAATAAAAAAGTTCTAATAAAATGTGCACCTGTCACACTCACATTTTTAGTGTTAAAAATACTCCCCGTGGTGTGTGGAGCACCAGCTGTGCCAGTGGCTTCACTGCATGACTGACATGCTCAGGGACATCAATGGCTGAAGGTAGTTTGCCTCAGATTTGGCTCTGATATTCTCTCCTTACAATGGGACTTTAAAAAGTGCAAGCAAGTGAATCACAGAAAACCATTTCACAGCAAATTTCATCTTATCAGCCTCTAAGTACAGGAATTGTGTGCATACAATGAACTGAAAATAGCTTTATATGTTTCATACAATTCTTTAGGCTTTGATACTCATTTAAGGACAGAGGCATCCCACTCCTGAGACCTTCCCTGCAACCAAAAGCCAGGGAAAAATGGATTTTGGGATGATGATGTGATAGAAGTAAATATGACTGTAGTCGAGTTTCATGTTCATTGTCCCACTCATGATGCTCTGAGCTGCCTCCAAAGAAAATTAAAGGGGGAAGACATGAAAAGAAAAGGGGAAAAATATGACAGAAGCAGGGAATGACTGATTGGAATTAGATTATTCATTTCTCGGGGGGGGATCCTAAAGGCCCACAATTTATGTCCCTGGCATGAAATGGTTTTTTCACACTTGATCTTCAGTCAAATGTTGAGGAATCTTACACAAAATACCCATCTCAGTCATCAGGGCTTGACTCAGAGATGGGCTTCACATGAACCTGCAGATAGCAATTAAAGCAGGAAAATACCTTAATTGTTGATCTCAGCCTCTAGAAGACCCAAAGCTTCTTGGCTTTCAATACCCTACAATTCTTTATCCAAAAATTAAGAATTTTTTGAATTCTACACAGAATTCCACACAGATTTACTTTCAACTCCGGGTTTCTAATGAATGATTTAATATCCCTTCAGTTTCAATCCCACCCAGGTAGGTTTCAACATTTCTCTTTCACAGGAGTCCTTGTCACTAAAACATGGTCTGAAGTGAACATTTGGTGTCAGAACACACAGCATGATTTACAAGAACACAGCTTCACAAGTCAGAGTCTACCTTAATAAAACAAGTGCTTAATTTTTTGGTCTGTGGGAAAATTCTACCAAAAAAAATCAAATGAATACAACAAAGCTACCAGATTCATCCATTTGTTCTGGCATAGCAAAATGGGGACCAGAGGTGGCTCAAGAAATCTGCAACCAGAGAACTGGTACCAGGCTGCCAAATCCTCAAGGCACTTAACACCAAAGTGCCTCAGACACCCTCTCTTCTATCAATGCATTATCCTAAGCAGCACAGAAGGGAAGGTCAGAGATGGAAAGCACAATTATTGTTTAGGGCATTCTACCTGTGAATTTCCATATTTTTCTAAAGTTTTAGAACCATCTTCCCCAAGTATCCAGGATTTTTAAGGTACAACTTTTTTTTAAAAAAGAGAATGCAGAGATTCTTTAAAATATTCTTTACCCTGCAGTTACTGATAAAGCTTTATCACCTCGTGTGCAGCTGAATTATGATTTTGCCTGGAAACACTACATCCACTAGAGAGAAACAGACGGTGTGTATTCATATATTTCAAAACAGAGGATTTAACCTCTGAAAAGAGATATCAAAGCGTTGCTGAAGCATGGACCTGCATTCAACATTTTCACATTTGGTTCACAAATATCCAATTAGGTTTCTGTCTGAAACACAGTACCCCAAATTTATAATTAATCATCTGTCAAAGTTACAAGGGCAACAGAGCACCACATTATTTTGAACAGTGATAAAAAAAAAAAGAAAAGATGTCGGGGTTTTATGAGAGAATATCTTAGCTTTGAGCAGAAATATCAGCCTCCTCTTCAGTGAAGAGTTAATAAAGAACAATAAAATATTTCCCTTGCAAATTCAGCAATGTGTTTACATCAAAATAAAGACACAAGGCACATACAATATTTAATGTAAACTCAAAATGTATTGCTGTAAATGATAAATTATTTTTAAAATATAAGTTGTTAGAAATCAATCTCCATTTTTTATCCAATACCAATATTAAGATTGATTCTTAAAACCTCAAATAACTTTAGAAAAATAATTTTTCCCCTCTTTGTTAATTGCAAGTGGCTAATGAATTTTGTTTGTTGGTCTGGGAACATGAGAACCTATGGTAAATTTTAACAATGTTAATTAACACCACCATATAAAGGGACAAATGTTTATAACTTCTAAGGATGTGGAAAACCTATCAAACCAAACTAAAGCTCTTTTGTCCTAATTTGGGATATAATTGGAATGAATCCCCTAGGACTTTTGCTATTCCTCCTACATAAAACCCTATTACTGGTTGATCCCAGAACAAAGATATGTTCCTAGAGATTCCCATAACCCTAATCCATGCAGTTCTGTCCCTGGTGGGTACACAGGTGCCCATAAAAAGTGAAGGTCCCCATCTTTTTAAAGTAGCCTTAATTGATACAACCCAGACAGACTGCAGACAAACACAGCAACATGGCAGCAAAATGACCTCTTTCCCACTTTTCCAGTGGGAAAAAGATAGAGGTTATTTGGCTCAAAGAGTAACTATAAGGTTAATTTCAGAAAATGGGATTTTGTCTGAAGGCTGAAATGATGCTCTCGGTATCAGCAGCCACATACTGCTATAATTTGGGACCTTATTCTACTCACTGTGCATTCTCTAAAACAAATCCACTGTACACAGGGATGTTTGCCAGGATTAATTCCCTGGTGTTATCTGACTGTACCATTTCCAGTTATTCTAGAAATGTAACCTCCTTCTTCCTCACATTGGGCAGGTTTAATACAGGACTTAGTTTTAAACTGTGCTTACATGGGAGCAATCCCACTGAATGAACCCAAGGCACAGCAAGGAGAGGGGGAAACCTGCTGTGGGAAAGAGGATAGGATCCAGCGCTCAGGAACAAAACCTTATTGGCGTTAAAAACATTCAAATACACTTTTTGAAGCATCTCAGCACTAGTCCAAAAGCCTCACTGTAGAGAGACACAGACTTTTGATGCTTCTTGTGCACAAAGTAATCACCTCTTAGCCCAGTCTAGCATTTCATACTGAAGCAATATTGAGTAGACAACTGGAAGAGAATCATGGAATCAGTTACCACCCACAGTTCTTGCTTTTCTTTGATTCTATGTACAGAGACAAAACATATTCAAACCTGGGGCCAAACTTACACTGGCTGGGACTTTCCCTCAGCAGAAGTTTCAAAACCTGCTGCAGCCTAGTTTAAGATACTGTTGCCACCACATTTTGGGGACAGAAGGGCAAGTCTGAAGGGATGAGGTCTACCAAGCTGTTGGAGCACAATTACAATGTAGGTCAGATTGTTGTGGGGGTATTTTGTTTGCTGGGTTTTTTAAAATTTGATTTGGGAATATTCAGGCTTTAAAATGCACAAAGACTGGCAACCAGGATGTTTTACTAAAAACAGGACACAAACACACCTCACTAACACTGATAAAATTTCCCTCACCACACACATAGGCAAAGAGGACCAGAAAGACAAAAAGTGTCTTAGTTTATTGTTTTATTACTCCCTCAATCTATGAAACACAATTTGCTTTATAGGGCATCACTAAAAATGCACCCACCAAGGATTTCAATTTGCTTGAATAATGTAATTATCAATGTTAGCACTTCTTTTCATTGTTTTGACAGACTCAGTTCTGCTGCCATCTCATTTGAGCACCCTCCAGCCTACGAAGGAATAAGCATTTCTCACCTGCTCTCTTTC
This sequence comes from Molothrus aeneus, assembly GCF_037042795.1. NCBI lineage: Eukaryota > Metazoa > Chordata > Aves > Passeriformes > Icteridae > Molothrus > Molothrus aeneus. The sequence continues at coordinate 53,682,815 of NC_089651.1, read as the reverse complement.
CCCAAATTAGGTGCAAAATTTATGGAGACATGACCTAAAGTTTGAGACCTTTTAAAATACAGAAATTATACTAAGAAATTTGGAAAATCTAAAGCCATAAGGATATAAAAAGCAAATCAGCAAAAGGAATGTTTTATATGAGGTTGTTTCCATTAAGGTCTCTTACGTGTCTTGAATCAATACAGGCATATTTTGCAATTTCATTTCTGACACGGAGCATATTCTATGGAAATAAGGCAAAGAAGGATAATCTAAAATTTCTCAGGCACTTTTCTACCCATTGCTGGAATAGCTGTTTGAAAAAGTGGCCTGAGAATGAGCTCACTAGGATAGCTGGTGCCAAATTCTTGACTGGTACAACACAGATGCTCTACCAGCACATTCCTGCAGGCATTGGTGAAACCACAGCAGTGAGAATTCGTGGAGTAGTAATATTTTTCTATCAGTTTGGATTCTTCCCTCCTTGGACCACACTTGACCTGCTCTCCAGTTAAAGAGAGAGGAGCAACTTTGACACCAGCACTTGCAAACCCAACATTCCCCTCTCTTTTCCTCCCCTGCATTTGTAATTACACATTAAGAATCAACAACATGCACACCACTGAGCAAGAGACAGGACTGAGACAGAAGGGACAGGGCTCTTGTTTGCTCTGTATCACAGACCTCTGTGCTTACTGCACAGCCATCCTTCCCCCATCATCTGTCCCATCAGAGCCATAGAGATTTCCCTCAGTCACAAGGCCATGCCTCAGATTGTTCATATCCAGTGCCCTCAGAGCATGGGTTTTTTTTTTACTTTTTTGTATAGAGATTAGTCCAATCTAGGATGGGTTTCTCAGACCAATGAACCTTCAAGGGAAAGCACAGCTTCCACAGTGTACAAGAAAAATGGGAGGGTGAAACAAATCTTCCACTATTATACACAAAGAGTTTAAGCTGCCTTTCAGCTCATCGTTTTTCAGACTCAGATAACAGCACAAAATCCATGCACTATCCCTGCAGGGGAACAGGATGTGAGGTCTCTGAGCTAACCAGCCACATAAAAAATACAAGGGATCAGCTGGGAAATGAGAACTACTGGATTTACACTCAAATAAAAGGTCTGTGGGAAGAATTAGGCCCAAAGTCTGCAGCAGAGCTGTGTGTAAACCCAGCCTTGTGTTTGAGCATGGTCTTGCTCCCCAATCTCTTCTACAGAACAGCCTTTCACACAGTGGGCTCTTGAACAGTTAAATCAGAGATTTAACCTGGCACAAAATTATACCTGGAGGACTTATTGAATGGAGGGTATTATCAATATCACATCTGTCACAGATGAAAAGCTACATATATGGATGAGTACTCTGTAATCCATCCATTGTTTTACAGACCTGGAACTCCCCAGAGAAGAGCACAACATCTGCATCTCATCCCCAAGTGTGGAATTTTGCATTCAGATGTCTGAGCTGGCTGAATGTGTAAAAGCACAGCCAGCTCCCAAGGGACCTCACCTCTGAGGAGACTCCTCTGCCTTGCTGACTCCAACATGGGTGTGGAGCATCTTGCACTCATGAAACAGGTGACAGCAGTAATTGTCTGCAGTGCTGCACTTCTGCACACCCCTGAGACACAGGACAGAAAGATTCCAGAAGATTTCACAGAAAGATTTAAGGAAACCAAGTCCTTTCAGCTTATAGGAACAAAAAACACGTTAGCCCCGTGGATCCAGCTGTGGTTTGCAGAACTGATGGAGCTGTGCACAAACTTCTCCCTTTTGAAGGACAAATGGATGCAGAACTGAGCCCTGAAGTATTTTCATACACAAGGGCTCAGGACACATGAGGTGCCCAGTGTTTCCCCAGGACCACACTGCATCCAAAGGCTCCAGATGGAAACTTGCTGACACTGGTGCTATTCCTTCCTGGGTCTAGAGCTCACTGCTTTGCTTTGGGACATGCAAAACTGCTTCTACCTCTTCTCTGCATTTCTCCAATGGAAACAAAAGATTAGCAAATAAGTAAACAATTAAATGAATAATTTGACATTGAGCTCTAAGCAGTGTCTTACACTTTTGCATGAGAAAGAAATACAAGAGCCAGGTTGTATCTCCTGCTGCTCTAGGTGGTATATGGGTTATTATGCTGCTGGTTGATCCTGTGTAAATAAAGGTCTCTTTCACATGCAGAAGGCTAAATAGTCAAGGTGACTCTATCCAAAGTCCCTGTCTCAACTATCACAGAAATGTACCACACAAACTTCCATAGGCAAGGACTTACCTGAAAATGAAAAATGTCTCCTAACACGTACAAAATAACATACCAGAGCATCCTGTCTCCTGCTCTTTTCTAAAAACTGGATGGAGTTTGGATTCAGTTTGGTATTACAAGTACCATTCTATCTCCAGCCAAGAGCTGAGGAAGCTCTGACAGGGACCCTTACAATCCTCAAATGACCCCACCATGCAGCTGCCTCCTCAGCTCCTAAAAGCCTCTCAGAATCAACAGACAGTAACAGAGAAAAAGTGCAATAAAATGAAAAAAGCCACCATAAAGAAGTGAAACTGATTTTCTGAATATGGATATTCTGTTTCAGCTGGAATATTTCATTTTCATAGAAGTTATTCAGAAGTGTGAGGGTGGTTGTACTTGGGTTTGGCTGTTTTTTAGTTGAGTGGGGTTTTTTTAAACTTTCTAGCAGTAATTCTTCATAGAAACAGTTAAATTTATATTTTATTATTATTGATAATTTAATGGAATAATATGTCCATTATTTCAAACTAGCTCTAATTTTCCCATATAACCAGTTCTTCAGGATGTAAGTGCTTTTTGTTTTCCCCCTATTATAATTCTATGGCCCAAAATTTCCTTGGTGTGAAGCACAGATCACACTCAAAATAAGCAGATCCATTTAGAAATACTAGCCCAGTATTAATGTTTGCCACTTTCTACTTGTTCCTCCTGCATATTGCCAGCTAGTTTACTGTTAACAAAGGACTCGCTTCATGTTACTGCTGCTGGGGTCATTTTTATTACTCAGTGTATGATTTCAGTTTCGTTCCTGCTGACTACAAACTTGATTCCTGGAGACATTTCAGGCTGCAGAAAAAGAAAGGAAATTATCTTTAAAGGACCTTCAGTCCTACCCTTTTTAATTTCCCTGGAATTCAGTTGTGTGTGTTCTGCTCACACATAGGAATGAAATTCCTAAATGCAAATACATTGGTAATATGTACAATATGATCTGGCTTTCAGGAGGATTCTTCTGTGAGAAATAACATGCAGCACATAACTGATGAGTTTGGAGGTTTTTCCCCATCATTTTTTAGGGAAAAAAAGAACTTTGAAAACCATTTAAGCCTTTAAATGTGCACACTGCTATATCTAACTAATCTACTCTAAAATGCAAGTGTGAAATAACTGATGTATGAAGGCCTGTTTTTTTTTCTAGCAATTTATAATCTCTTAATATTTATAACAGCCTAACAAATGAAGTTTATTTTTAATTAATTTGTGTCTAATTATCAGAAGGAAAAGCTTACTATGTAACTGTAATATCTGCTGCCTACATGCAAATTCTGAAGCTCTGCTGAAGATAATGTCAAGGGGCTTGCTATTATTTTTTAAAGCAGCAATAGTTAGACACCATTCGATTCAAAGGTAAGTTTTACATATTTATCTTTAGCTTACAGGCATGCCTCAGATAGGATTAGGAAGGCATTCTATGAAATATAAATGGGGAAAATTTAACAGAATCCAAAAAAAAAGTCTGAGATAATGTTTTTGTTAATGAATTCTGGATGGGTTCTTTTTTGCATCTATTGCAAAGCCAAGGAAGAAAGATTTCACAGTACAAAAGTTAATATGCTCAAAGATTTCCCAATATGCATTTTCAGTTCTCTCATCAGAATAACTTGTGGCTATTCAAAAAATACAGGGATAAAGAGGATAGAGGGAATGGATTAACAAAGAAAAGAAGACTAAAGCTGGTTACCTCAGTCCCCGTTATATTACCACATAATTATTACTTTATTGATTTCCCAGTAAAATTCACTTAACTAGTTTTCTGGGTTTTATAGCTAAATAAATTGCTTAATCCATTTCAGAGGAAAAACCTTATGCTGGTAAGTTTATGTTAAAGATGTCATAACCCCTTGGGTGCTGCTCACTAACCGCTCGTTCACGACTTCTGTCCCTGGAGACCACAGCACAGACATCAAAGGCACAGCTGGATAAACCATATAGATTGGATCCCGAGCAAGAATTATCATAAACACCATGAAGCCACAAAGAATGTGGAAGGAATGATCATTTAGGTCCAGAGAGTTATTAAAATTCCTCCAGTCCGTCTGCTTATGGAGGCATGCGGCATTACCCATGGAGCGCGCACGGCCTGAAGCTCGGGGAGGGGATTTCGTAACAGCCATTCCACAACAAGGAGAGGCCAGGCCCAGCTCTGGCTTAGTTCTCATGAAATCTTGCAGTCCTTAGTGGGATTTCATGGCATGTGCAATCACACCATAATCACAGTGAGTGAATAAATCTGGCCTTTCAAAGATCTGGCAGATGGTGGAGAACTGACCTTTGATTGTTCACCCCGCCGCTTTTCCCACTGATGGACTGCTTATTGCTCATGGATTTCTTTAGAGTCCTTAGGGAATTTTCCAAACCTGGGCCAAAAGGGAAAGAAACAATTTTTTTGATTATTCTTGCAACATAAAAGACACACTTTTCCTGGTTTCCAGTCAGCTCTAAGAACAGTTTTGTTGGAGCAAGAGCAGAGGAAGCTGTATTAACGAGAATGTTCTTAAGGATGCTTCTAACAGTTGATAGCATGTGCAATAAAACATTTCAGTGAGTATCTCTGTTTATCAGGGCTGACATTAAGTTTTTAAGAAAATCACATTAGCACAAAATTTACTTCTACTGAAAAATGATAACGATAAATTATCATTTGATAATGATAATTTTCTGCTGCTTTCTATCCCTATTAATCTTACCCTTGCAGTGTGCAACAAGTTAAATGTTAATTTGTCAAAGCTGTTTAATAAAAGGGTAAAAATCCTTTCAGCTCCATATATAAATACACTGATTAACCTTGACTTGACTAAAACCTGCTTTTCTTATTCCTAAGTGATCCCTCTATTTTATTCATCCTAATTGTGCGGGCAATGCAGGCTGAATTAAGTCTTTTCCAGTGTACAGAAACTGTAAAATACTAGTTTTCTTGGATACTAATGTATATTAATGACCAGCCCCTTCTCCCTGCACTCACACTGTGCTCCATGCAAAATGAGATACTGCTAATAAATTGATTTTCAGCCTCTTCTCTGTGGGCCTTTGGGAACTAGCCTGTGGACTATTTCTAAGAAGTCTTGTGAAAAGTGCCTAAAGAAAGCGAGGTCAAACTGGTGCTAAACTAAGCCACATACAGGAAAATATCAAACCTTCCTTGAAGAAAATTAGATGCTTTTTAAAAACAGTCAGAAAAAAATATTTTCTTAAAAATATTTCTCAAAAAAAAGACAGCAAAGAAGTATACAGGTACCAGACACCATAGCTGCTTTCAGTCTCTGCAAATGAAACCTCTACCGTCAAAACAAAGTTTTGTATCATATAGAAAACCAGAAGAAAGCTGGATATTACTGCTCAGGAGGACACTCCTGAGTGCCTCCAGTATCTCCAGTTCTCTGCTCAGCAGAAAAAGACCCACAAAAATGTCACAAGTGCCCGTCTATCTGCTCCTCTCCAAGCAGGAAGGCTAATCACATGCTGCTAGCTGACTGACTATGGAAATCACTTGACTTCTAAGTTCCAAAAGGTCCACAAATATGCTTTGGAACATGCCCTGACAAAATATACAAATGTTCCAAACAGATTAAACATTAATTAATCTTAAGATGGGGACACCCACCTCTCTTAGATAAAGACACCACCCTATTTTGTTGGTCTTAGTCACTGACTTCCAATGTTACTTATCTCACCCAAGAAGGAAGGAACTGTGAGGGAAGGGTGTATCACTGGATTGCTCAACAGGATTACCACCTCTCCCATTTCCCCTGCAGTCAATGCCTGCTCTTTTCCCTTCAAATACTTGGAAGGAAGAATGTCTTGTTTTCAGACCTTTGCAGCTTCCAAGGATCATTCCTGGAACTTGAAGAAATGTGACCTCAGTCTGCAAGAGACCTTGTAAGGCAACTCAATTCCTTGCTGCTCACTAGTCTCTTCCTCTTTATTTTAACAAGGTGGTGAAACAGAAAGAATTCTGTATTTCTTGGTCTAGATTTAGTTATGGCTCCTGGAATTCAAAAAAAAAAAAAAAGTAGACTTTTCTAGAAAAACAAGAATATTTTCTAACTGTTAAAACAGTTTGTGAATTTGAGCCAAATTTTGGATTTTCTCAAATGACATTTTCTGGTGACACTGTCACTTGTCAAAAGAAATTCTCTATGATCTGAGAATTTCCAAGTTCTCCAAGTCAGAGCTGGTAGCCATCAGTCAAATATATCTGTAGGTTAGAAAGCTATTTGTTGAATGAGCTGGACATTCTTCTTAACATACAGTGGTGGAAAAGTGTTAAGACTTTTTCCAAACACAGAGATTACTACAGAAAATTTGTAAAAGAGCCTGATTCTTACAAGTTTCCTATTTGATTTAGGCACCAAAAATCTGGTGTAATTTTTGACTAAGGCTTCTAAATAGCTGAGGGCTTTTAAACTCCCTTTTCACTACTGATGCTATAATTGTTTATTTTTCCTCAACACCTTTAGTGTGGCTGTACACTGCCATGCTTGTATTGGTCTGGGGAATTAGGGCCAACCATTTCAGAAACTGCAGCCAACAGTTACACTTTCTAAATCCATATGTGACTACCCAAATAAATGCTTTGCTTTCCAAAAGCCAGAAGCACCTGAATAGCTTCCATCCATTTCCAAGGCAGCTGCTGGATGCCCAGGATTTCAGTATATCATTCCAACTACTGCAAAGCTGTAAACAAAATCTGCAAAACTTGGCCTTTAGGTGATTATCTACAGCACTTATCTCAACTGGTAAGTGCATTAAATCCATTTGCTCTCTTCCTCTGAGACTGAGTTGAAGCAGGAGAAAGCAAGTTTAAGATAATTGAAATACATAAATGATAAAAAAGCCATTTGTGATGAAGAACCCCGTGTGTAAAAGATGCTGATGCTGTAGGGAGCAGCAGTGGGCTTGGCCTGCCTGGGGACATCTATTTGTACTTGTGAGGGTCAGGATGCCAGAGGCTTCTACATTGCAAAAAGAAGGATGTTAATATCACACAAGCATGCAAGCTGCCTGCCACATGCCAATACAAGCAGAATCTTCCCTGCTTTTACTCTGCCTCTCCTTCCCACCCCCAATGCCTGTTTCCCATCTGACATCCTCTTCTCCCCAGCCTGCAGCCACAGCAGCTTTGTTTCCTCCAGTGACAGTCTCCACTCAGCTCAAGCCATCTTTGCTGAACAATGGATCCCAAGGCACTGGAGGCAGAGCAGAGAGGCTGGAGCAGCCAGGAAAGCAGCTCTTGGAATTGTGGGCAGATGAAGCACAGGACTCACTGCAATGCTAATAGAGGAGAGAAAGCACGTTTATACTGACCCATTTCTATCTATTGCCTAGGGGATGTTGCTGAAAACAGCTAGATAGCACAGTGGTGGAAACTGCAGTTAACTGAGTCTATTTTGGTGCTTGTTTATGCTCTGTGATTTGTTTTGAAAGATCAAATACATAAATATAAAACTATCTATCCACTCTACACAATTATGTGTTTGTTAAACCGCCCTCCTACCACCACAGTTTCATCTTGCCTTCAATCCCCCACAGAAAAACAACCAAGAAGAAGCAAAACTACCTGGATTTCAGCAGGGCTCTCAAAGAGCCGATGATGCAACCAAAAAGCTCCCAGAGGTAAGACTTTATGGAATTAAGCTCTTTGCAAAATACTATTTTCTTGCTGTTCTGCAGCTTTCATCTGACAGGAAGACCAGGAGCTCAGCCAGGTGATTTAGAGAAATTAAATCTCCAAGCTGCAAGACAAATCAGAGACACCTGAACCCAAGAAAAGCAGCCTTCTTAGCTGGAGCTCAGGGATGCTTCTCAGTTTCAGCTCCATTAACATGTTGGGAGTTCCAAGCCATGGCAGCTGGGCTTCTCTGGGGATCCCAGCTGGCCCCTCTACAGCTCAGCTGATGTACAAACAGAAATCAGTCATTTATCCTTATATCAATCCTGGCACTACAGGGTCCTTCTTCAAAACCAAGGTTTTCCAACCTAATGTAGTAATAGAACCACATTTGTCCCATTCCTTCTCTATTGGGGATTCCTATTTTATTACAAGGTGCTGTTTTGACCACCATACATTATGTACTGTCAGATAGCCTCTCAGATTTCCTTTTGCTTCTAACAGTCCCAGTGGGAATTTCTATAAGCCTTAAATGAAAGAGGCACTTTTCTGAGACTAGGAAACTGCTTAATGTCTGCTACTTCTCACGATCAACAGCATCATTAACTTCTCTCTTTCTCAAAGCAACTTTCTGACAGATACTTCTGTTCTTGTAAAGACCTCAATTTCCACTTCTACTAGAAGTCACTGGAATGAAATTGTGACACTCTGTATGAAATTTCCAGTTTGCAGCTTATGTGGTGCATTTCAATCAAGCTGTGTATTAGGTTTTGGCTTTCAGGTGCCATATATATCCCTGCAGGTGTATGTCAACCCATTTTCCTTTAGTCTGTACCATATGTTCAAATGATCTTTGTATTATTGATGATGCTTCTTTAAATCAATGGAGTACTTAAAATAATCCATCTTCTTATTTTTCTGGCAAGCCAGGTGTTATTCCAGATCTTCATACTTTTAGTGTTTGCCTCCAGGTATAGCATCTATCAGAGTTTTTTTTATAACTCAAACCAAGGGGGTTTTTGAAGAGGAAATATAATAACTAAAGCTACTAGCTGGTGCCTGAAGAACATCAATAACAACATTTAGTCTACAAGAATGTTTCCATGCAAGACAGATTTCAGAGGTCCTGACTCTTTTTAAATCTAAAAGGCTAAACAGTGTTGATTTTGTCCAGTTCTCCATGCATTAATGTTTTCCACATGTACTCAATTCGTGCTTTTTTGTTAATAACATTTATCTCTTTCCCAAAGTAATAATTTTGTATAATAGAATTTTGAAGTATCTCTGACCAAGATTACTCTCTGTAATACATTTTTAGCAAGCCCACTGCTTTTTATCAGCACTAAAATCTATTGAGGTTGTGACCTGTTATATTCTTTCTATTATTCTTATGCATATTTTTATAATGACCTCATGGGATTACAGTAATTTATTATTTATGAAACTCCCAGCCACTTCCCTCTATCAACTGCAGATTCTGCCATCTCAAGCAGCAGAAAGCTTACTGGAGGCAGACTTTCCCAGCTTTCCCAGATCTTGTGCTTAAAACCTTTTTTTTTTTTTTGGCTCATAGTGAAGAAAATTAACTTATCCTTAAGGCTTTGTGTAGGCTTGCTGCTTCACTCCAAAGAAAGCTCCTTAATTTATACCTCCTGAGGTAAGTTACAGACATTCAAATGCTAAGGACTATTGACTGCCTCTAATACCAGCTGTCTAATTCTGTTTTAGAGTTAAGATTTCTTTTTTGTTCACCTGCTATTTACCTCTGTAGAAGGGCAGACAGTCTGCTACCTATGCTTAAACTAGGAACTCTACTGGCTTCATTTGACAATGCAAATCCAGTACACAAAGCTTTCTCCCTGCCCCAAATCCATCTTCTGAGTGAGAAAAGCAGTTTTCTGTGTGTAGGCAATGACCAAATAACAATCTCATGGAAATCTCTCAAGACTTGTATTTAAAAGTCCAGTTTATTAACTATAGAAATGAATCATAAATGCAATCAAAGTCTCTATTGGAAACACATTTTTTCTTAATGAAATTGTCACTGCTTTAAAACCAACCAAGTCTTGCCTTTACATTTCAAGCACAGACAACAAAATGTTCTGCATTATTAGCACCTACACATGAGCTCATGGTTTTTGCTGTATTTCGATGTTACCTGCAATTAGTCCTAATGGACTAATTGGTCCTAATGACCTGGGTGAGGGTTAATCCCAAGTGTCCTGGTCACTATGCACATGTAACTCCCTATCAGCCATTTGGGTTTGGTGGTGGTTTGAGAGCCATACTTGAAACCAAAAGACTGTAAACAACCATAACAGTACTTTGGGACCAGACACAAATGTTCTCCTGCTGAATCCAAAAACAACCCTGTCATCCCTGACCTGAATAAGATGCATTTGGAACCAGAATGAACTCTTTCTATGCTTATCAAAACATGTCTCCTACTAATACTTTCCACATCTGTCTTATACTCTCTGCCAAATTTGTGCCTGTTGTCTAAAATGTGCAACCAACAGCCCACTGCATTCTCAGAATCCCCAATTCCTCAGTATCCTATAGATATTGTTGGAACCACAAATATTTCAGTGTTCAGACCATCTCTGGGTGCTAATCCCTCCTTTGCCTTGCATTTACACACACAGCAAAACACAGCTCCATTCTGAGGTGTGGAGCTATGTGCTGCACCACTGTAAATTGCAGTAATCAAGGACATCACAGGAATAACAAAAAGACTGAGTTGTGGGGTGATCCCCCCAGTGCTCATCTCTGTGAGATGCCCCATTTCCAAGCTGCCTGCCCCTCACGGCAGCTCAAGCAAGAGGCACCAGCTCTGTGCAGTGGATTTGCAGCCCTTTGAGTGCCACAGAGCCCTCGGTGGCTCTGCAGAACCAGGGCTGGGTGGCGGGCAAGCGCCACCCCGGAGCTGACACCTGTGCAGTGGAGGTTTGCAGAGCGCCTGACACCTCAGGAGGCTGGGGCTTGTTTCCCTTTCAACTCCTCACTCAACCTGACAGGAGCTCGTGTTGAGTGTTGTGTTTTGGCAGAGCCAATAAAATCCCCTCTCTCTCACGGTGAGATTTCAGGCTCTGCCCCTGCTCATCCTGCTCTCCTCTCTCGGTGACACGGTGCCACACCAGGGCAATTACTGGCACTGGGTGGGACACATTCAATTCCTCATCAACCAGTGTGTGGCAATATCACTCCTGCCACTGCTGCAGCCTCCTCTGCTCCTCCTCTGTAACAGAAGCAGCTCTGGGGCCCCCAGCTCATTTCATTCCCAGCTTTTAATTAGTTCAGACATTTTCCAGGGGTGACTTTTGTATTGTTTTAGGGACATCTTTCTAGCTAGTTCATTTTGCCTTCTGTTAGAGACAGAACATACCTGAGAAGAGTGTCAGAAATGTGACATATTTGCAGACCTCGTTTTGCCACTACTTCTGCCTCCCCTCCCAGTATTTTCACTGGATATTAATAATCCAGAGCATGAACTCATCTGTGTGAATGGTGTTATACAGCAGACATGCAGTGTACATTTTAACCTCCAATGAAACCTGTTTTATCAGTTGAGGCCAATGGGACTTGAATTCTAGTGTGTCAGGGAAATACAGCATCACCTGAATTAAAGGGATTGATCAACCCTCCTCCAAGCAGGGAAGGGAGGACAGCTGCCATTGCTAAATGATGAAATCTGAGTTTTCTGAAGCTTGTATTTACTGTTGCACCTTGTCTGTTTTACTTCTGCCCCGCATCTCAGTCATCATAATTTTGCAGTAATAAACCAGTCAGCAGTGGCAGGCCTCATGCTGTGGCTGCAGGGGATTTGTTTTAAATAGCAGTAGTGTGCTTCCTTGTGTTTTCACTTTCTTAATTCTTTTCTCTTTTCTTCCCTGAGAATAACCAGATTTAGCTGTCACTGCCAGTTCCCACCAGCAACTCAGGTGCTCTCATCAGCTCTGCCTGTCTGCCCAGAAAGCCACAAATTGCCACAGACAGCCTCCAACAGCCACCTCAGACCACACTTTTCTCTACAGTTGATGTGCACTGCCCTCAGGATTTGTTTTCTTCTGAATCCACCTCAGCAAAGAGAAATATCTTTCCCTATCCTAATGAGGCATACTGATGCATCAGCATTTCTGGGTTAATATGAGAGAAAAGGAAAAAAAAAAAAACAGTGACATTTGAAACAGTGGTAGGAAAAGCAAATATCAGTGTCATCATTTGCTTAACAGTTACTTGCTTGATGGAATGGATCTATTGCTTCCCCTAGGAGAGGGAAAGCATAATTTGATAATTTCTTCCTTATTTTTTTAATCTTAATTGAGCTTTTTCTCACATTCATTTCTTAATGCTCATAATTTAAAGTCATTGTCTTAAAAGAGGGTGTCCATCTACTTTTTTTGTGAAATCAGTCATCCTCTATAAATACAGTGGGCAGTGATTACAGGATTTCAGGGTGAGGAAGCACTCATGGACTAAAAAACAAACAAAATCACAAAAAAGAACATTAAAGCTTATCAAAATAAGCTTCCAGAAAAATAAGCTCATGGCCTCATTCCTCCCTATTATGACTTTCTTTAACGCCATACATATCTAAAGAACTATGCATTCTGTCCAGTAGACAAAGATCTGTCCTAAATTTGATATTTACCTTGAATCTCATCTTGTGAGACAATAATGAGCAATGATTGTTCAGGAAGAAGGCAACCAAAGTGTGTAAGATTTTGGAGCAGTGAATGTGTTGCTTTGTACTGAGTTCTAAATTGCTACAGGGTCAAATTGTTATGCTAACTTCCTTCCAACCTTTATTAAATAATACTCAGGATATGAGGTTTCCCCATGCTGCTTGAATCTTTCTAAAAAGAAGCAACTTCAAGAGCAATACATCTGAGGATAGGGGGGATGTTCATTAGCTCTTTCACCTCGTGAAGATATAAAACAGAGAGGATCAACCCAATCAGTTCCAGTCTCACCAGGGTTGTGTGGATTTTTCAAATTCTCTCTGTTTTCCCCAAAAATATTTCTTTTCCCCTCACCATCTGTGCAGTTCTGAAAGCAAGATTTTATTAGCTTTTTCTGTTGCAGCTATTCCTCCCAAAACATGAATTTTACACTTGCATTGAGGGTGTTTCTCCCACTGCTCACTCTCTTGGTTCACGTAGATTCTGCTCAAAGTCAAACATTTTCTCTATTAAAAATCAGCTGAGCACCTGTTGCCTGAGACTGTCCCTCCATTTCAAGGCAGACCACTTAATACAAATTTGTTTAGAAGTGATGAGATTAAGTCCTGAAATTACATGCCAGAATTTGCTTGCTTGCTTCTTTTTCTGAACCGTACCACTCGCAACCTTTTTTCCACCACCTTTTTTATTTAATAGTCTAAAAGACAAACTTTCTCCTGAGGAAGCACCATAAACACCACTTTGCTGACCCAGATCCACAAGAGCCACCAGAGAAAGCTGCGTTCTGGGAAAGAAAAAGAGGGCTGGTCTGTTTTTAACCACTCACTCAGTTTTTAACTCAGGCTCCTGCAGCTCCCCAGCCCTGCAGGCAAGGAGCCCAGCCCTGCTTCACCAAGCTCCAGGCATGCAGTGCAAAGTGCAGAGCTGCAACCTCACCCACAGCAAGGGGGGCTTTTAAAGTCCAGCTCGACCCATTTCAGGGTATTTAAACCCATAGGTATCCACAAGGACAGGCACACTTGTTTTTCATAGAGCACCCATCTGCCAAATTGCATCTAAACGGCACAATTCTAATTTTGTTTGCTCAATATTTCCCTATCATTACAGAGATTTTAAAAAAACATACTGTATGGAAAAATATTTTCAGTCTAAAACAGATATATTTACAGAAATTAGGGAAGCATGAAAAGGACACTGTAGAACCACTGAAGTCAGTAAGAGTATTTCTGCTGACATCAATGAGGCTTTGGATTAGATTCTAATTTTTTGGGTGGATTTTTTGTTGACAAATCTTCATTCATCTATAACAGGAACAGACCATGACACAAACAAGAATCTGGGCAGAGAAAATGTATTTGTATAAAAGCATTAGGACAAATGTTCAGACTGGATAAATTGGATCAGCTGGGTGAAATGTGACACTTGCATGGACAGAGACATATGGCTTTTCATATAAGAAGGGCTGAAAAAAGGCCCAGATGAAAAGATGTGCTTTTTAGCATTTCCTGTGACATCTACAGTACATAATGTTACAGCACAGGGAGAAAAAATAAAGGATGCTGTCAGCACCAGCATGGAGTCATTCATAGTTTTCACTGACATTTATGGTTTTACAGAACTTTTTCTTTTGCTCTTTGCCTGCCAGTCCAAAGCTCTGGTACGTGCAGAGTCAAAGCAGAATAATCAACAGGTTAACCTGCAGCATGGGGCCTTTCAAAAAGACAGTTGTATGCCCCTGTCTAGAAGGTTACAGCAATCTTATTCTCCAGGACTAACATTTCATTGCTGGCTCAGCTGTCTGATTTTCAGTGGAATGACACCTCCAGTCACCTGCAGACACTCAGCTGTAAACAAAATGATAAAGGACAGCAGAGTCCAACTTTCTGACAGCTCTGGAATAGTGTGTCATGTCACGTAACTTAGCTTGATGCAATATCTAGGAGCGTGTATAATACTGTTATCTCTCTGCAAAAGTAGGTGCCCAGAAACACAACTTTTGGAGATCCTAGGGCTGCAAATGGAAAACAGCTACTCTGAAGTGCATGGAGTAGCTCAAGTACTAAATCTCTAGTTACCAGCAGCAAGCAGGTTTCCTTCTTATCAGTCAGAACTCCCACTTTTATTAGCAGCCTTTGGTTAGATATTTCTAAGATATTTCTGAGACAAAAAAATATGTCTAAATTAAGAGCTACATACACCAACTTTTCTTTTCTGCAAAGAATTTAATGGGCAGCAATGTAATGAAAAGGTAAGCCTCTTTTTAACAAAAACTGTCCCATCCACACAAGTATGAGGGTTTCAGTTGTGAACTTGGAGCTGCAGGTTGTTTCTCTTCCTTCTCCCCACAGGACAGAGGCAAGGTCAGTATTTGAGCCCTTGCACATTCATCCCCACTCATGAGAGATCAGAAGACTCTTCTGGAAATTAAGAAGACAGGAATAGAGCAGATCAGTCAAACTCTTTCTGAACAAGTCTTGTTACCACTGGAAATTTTCTGAGAATGGGAAGTTTAGTGCTCATGGAATTGCTATGAACATCAGAAAGTAATGAGTAACCTTAATCCAGACCATTCTCACTAACTCCCTGGCATCTGTCTTCCACTTAAATATCTTTAGTTTTAGCTCAGCTGTCTGGCTTGAGTACCTAAACAATGAAGCAAAATTTTTCTTTTTTAAATAGAGAGGCATTAGAAAGGGAAGTTCTCGCTCCTAATGTACAATGTAAAATTAAAAATCTGAGCAGAAGATGAGATGACTTCTAAAATCAAAATCTGAAAGACAAGCCACTTCTTTGGCTACTAAAGCCCAACATGAAATTTGTAGATAGGGCTTCTCAGCTGGTGACTAGACTTCCATCAGACTCTTCCCACTTGAAAATCAAGACAATGAACTAAGAGTCCATCTTCTCCAGGAAATTTGCTCCAGAACTTGCTAGAGTTAGTGCCAATGAGCCTATAGATTTAGCCTTTATCCCCAGTACTTCAAACTGAAATGAGTGACTAAAGATGGAACAAATCAAAACTTGTTTCACCATGTTATTTGCAGAATTATCTGCTGTTCTCCTGTAATAATCAACTGTGTTTCCACTGGCTGCAAGTTCACAGGCACTGCTTTTCATTTCCCACTCAATTCCAGTCTTGACAGTAACAACAGAGTAAGCTGAGTCTAAACACTGGTTGCTGGAATCAAGGCATGTATGCAGGATATTGGTACTATAGGCACTGATCTGTGGGAAGATAAAAGTGACCCAGCCACACAGGCTTTGGTGTGTCAGCACCTCTGCAAATTGAAACCTGTGCAATTAGCATTAGCACAGCTGAAGTCTTTCCACATCACAGCTGCTCACACCTGGGCAGTGCTGAAGTCTTCCCAGTCTGGTTTCAAGTAGGAGTTCAAGGCCAGGTTGGATGGGGCCCTGGGCAACCTGGTCTGGTGGGTGGCATCCCTGCCTGAGACAGGGGGGTTGAAATGATGTTATCTTTAAGGTCTCTTCCAACCCAAATCATTCTATGATTCTGTGCTACTCCCAAAGTTAGGCTGGAAAGTGCCCAGTGCCAGGAGCATTTCCACTGGCTAGCCATGGGCACAACCCTGTACCCCAGACAGGTGCAAAGGAAGATCCCCTCCAGCATGACCATGCCTTGATGTAAGAAGAGGCAGATACACTTATCCTGATCACCTGGCACATTAAAACCCCTCTCATGTCTTCAGTCACCAGTCTCCACATTCACCTGGAAGGGAGGAGCTCATCTGTTCCAATTTAGACACCTGAAAGGCACTTGATTCTGTAAGAGATGAGTGTATGACTGTAGTGATTCAGTCCATCCTGAAATAAGTTCAGGGCTTTGACTTTTTGCACACTTATTCCTCGTCCCTTTATCCCCTCAGATCTGTATCTGCTCAGAGCACAACAAAAAACTCCTGCTGAACCCAGGTGTCCACAATCCCTCACAGGGAATCAGGAAAGGGCTGGTGCTTGCTCAGGTCCCATCCCAGTGTGGGCCAAGATGTGCCTGATGTGCCTGGGACTGGGGAATTGCTTCTGCATTAATCACAAAAGGCAAATCCTAAAAGAGAAGGAATAAGACATCCTCTGGTGATGCCTTCATCTTGGCACGTAGATTAGACAAGTAAGTGTGGATCAGTTCAGATCCACAAAATGTGTATAGGAAAGGACACGAATATCCAACACTGTATCACCTCTGCAGTGATTCCCCAGAAAAATAGCAAAGGGAGAGCACAGTTGGTATTTTTGTTCTTTTCCCTCTGGGAATTTCCTTATGAAATGAATCAGAAGCAGTGGCAGACAATCCAATGGTGGTTTTTTTTCTTATAATTAACATTTCACAATATGTCCCAGTGTGAATTCTTCTTGTTCAGTGTTAACTATAACACACTTCACAATAGCTGGAACACAGGCAGCAGTGACACCTGTTTCTTTGCTGATCATTTTTCCAGATACAAGAATAAATTGATCCATTCAGAGCATTTCAGTGGGACACTGGCAGCACTAACATTGTGTGCTTTATGGATAATATAGCTATAAAGAAAAGCTTAGTGTGCTTGACTAGCATTTTCTTTGTCTAGAAGTTGGGCATGTGAGTCAGGCATATATACGTTTTGTGGTTCAAATAGAAAAATCCTCATTAAGTTACACATGTAATGGCCTCACAAAGTATGTGAGTAATAGACATGAAACCTGTTCAGATATGCTGGCTCAATGATTTTTTTTTCCCTACAGCATGCATTGCCCTGTCTCACAATGATTTATTCAAAATATCCATTAATTCAGAGAAAAGATTCTCAAGTGGAATGAGAAGTAAAAAGCTTTAGATCCCACTGGTGCTAATGAAGCCAAAGCACGAGGAAGCAAAGCTTGCTTTACCTAAATGCCCAACCACCTTCATGGAGTGAAAGAAGTCAAAGGAACAAGAGCTTGATCCAAATTCTTAAGTCCCTGTTCACAACCAACCAATTGGATGTTTGCTTACCTTCACAGCTAAGGAAGGACTGGAAATCAGCAGAATCTCAGATATTTGATTGGACAAATTAACTCATGCTCGGGTGAATTCCTCTTTGCTTAAATCTCTGCAAAGAGCAAACCATGCCAGACAGAGGAGGACTCCAGCAAAGCTTTGACTCTTACCTCTGATAAATGAAAGCACTGGGTGGAATGTAGGGGAGAGCCTATCCTGCACTCTCTGTTCATCTTTTTCATTGTGAAAGGTGTGACACTTACCCAGCAAGCACAAGAGGAACACGGAGACTAAAATCAGAATTCCCATTCAGCAGTCTCAAAATCACAGCACAGTCAGGGTCCAATTTTATGAACATCATCTCACCAGCAAAAGCAGCAAGAAAACCTGAATTTGCAAGCACTCAGGGCAGCAGACTGGGATGTTTTATATTCCTAAGCTGTGTCCAAACATAAAGAGAGTAGCACAGATAAGCACACACAGACAGAGCAACAGTGAGCTCTATTTTCTTCCGAGAGTAACTCCAAGCACTGAGCAAGGCAAAGTGGTATTTTGTGTTTGGGCTACATGTTTTAATGCATGGGTACTGAACCACAAAATTACCTGATTGAATGGGGAATTAAATCAATACAAGCTTTTGCATTTAAACTTATAAGTTTACTATTTACCTGCAAATTCATTATTTGCTGAGACATTGCAAGACACAGTGTGAGCAGCAGTAGCAACCTTTCAAAATGATGGCACCAAAGAATTCAAAGGCTTAAAAGCAGTGAAAGAAATAAACAGAAACTCCCATCCTGGATGGACTGAAATCTTTGACACCTTGTTTCAGCGTATAAAACAGATTACTCTAAAAGAAGGAATGAAGAACAGTTACCCTTTCCTATGCTGGCAACAGAATACTTAAATACAACACAAATTTATGGTGTTTACTCCCTCTCCACACTGGTTTGTGTATTGGAACCATTGATTTTATGCAATAAATAAAAAAAAAAATTTTAAAAATTAAGATAAAACTTCTAAGCTCTCTAAGGTGAATTAAATATTTCATGCTATTTTACACAGAGTTTTGTTTGGATTTCATATGGGCATTTCTAGCTTTTGAGCAATATTATTACTATATATTGACTTTCTCTCAATTAAGCAGAACTGTAATTCTCAAAAATGATCACCACAATTTGCAAAGGAAACAAAGTCTCAAAGTGCAAAATTCATACTAAAATTAGAGTGACAACACATATTCCAAACTCTATTCTGTACCTTAGTGTTGGCACTGCTTATTTAAAAGCATTTCTGTATTCAGTGTCATCTTCAACAATTAAATGTACCTATGTATACTCCACAATTCCTAAGTATACTTTGCTCTCCTTTTTCCAACAGACAATTTGTTTGCATCCATTCTGTTTGCCAAGTACAGCTCACAGCAGGCATTCCCTAGACACACCCAACAGAAACCTTCCATACATGATTAACTACACCTTCACAGCTATGACAAGTTCTCCTTAAATCTATGCAGTTTAGAAAAACCTGGTTTATGATCAGTATCTAAGTTTGTGACTCAGTTTCTACCCAAATCAAGTACCCACAAAACACAACCTTTTCATTTGGGGGAGAAATCCTCCTCTTTGCTTGAAGGAGTAGATTTCAAAGTTACAAACCATGCTTTCCACTTGAAAATTCAGTCTACAGGAGCTGAATGACTTTTCAAATGTGAAACAAAACTCATTTAGAAAATGGGCAGATTTCCAGATGAACTGTCAGGAGGTGACAAGAATGTGTGTGACAGAAGCACAACCATCACTCTGCAGAGGAGGAAAACTCTCTGAACTCCTCCAAGGAGCTACTCTATTCATCAGATCTCACCAGTGAAGTAAAGTAAAACAGACCAGTTGTTATCAATTTGCTTACAATCCTCGTTGCTAATAGAACCACTTTTAGCTGAAAATCATTTTGCAATTATTTTGTCATCAGAAAGTGTTGCATGCAGCCCCCCCTCATTTTGCTAAAGAGAAGGGATTGAGTCACTCCAAATGTGATGATGGCAGAATTTGTTTCTTTTCTAAACCAGAAGATTTCTACCTCCCAGGTGATTCCTCTTTCCAAACAAAGAATCTGACATGCATTCAGTTGCAAGGGGGTTATATATATTACTATTAATGTTATGAAAATAACTGTGCATCAGAGCCTGGTAAGTTTAGCTGAAAATAGTCAATAAATTATTTAGTTCACAAAATGTCATTATGTGCGGGGTTTACTTAATTGAATAGAATAATTTATGGTAAAACCTAGAAAAAAGATCAATGCAGATGGCTTGTGAGAATGATTGAGTTTCAGTGAAGGCAATTTGATTTTTATCCCTCATTATAATAATGTTAAAGGGAAAGCATCAACTTTGGTAAAAATCAATATTTGATGAGTGCCTAGGCCATGAATTTTAACTAGAGGTAGAACTGAGGTAGGAATAGGTGTAAATAATTAATAACTTCCACACCCTGAACAAATAACTGTTTTGTTTTGGAACAAATTCTTATTATCCAGAGATCCTTCTGGTCTCATAAAAGATAATTTAGTAATGAATGTTTGTTTTTTAAAATTCTTTTTTCAAATTGACATGTGATCCTTAAAACATTCTTGAAATGTATTTAATCAAGGATTTTTACCAACAATAGAAGGCTAAAAAATGCAAACATCTTACTTTTCTGAGTGAAGTAACATATTCCTCATTTTTCCCTTTCTCTTTACACTAGAAGAATATTTTCCACTTTGCCATCAACAGCTATGCTGGCTAGAGAGAGAATGAATTAAAAAAGGTACACACTTCATGAAAAAATAAAATAGTAAATCAAATTTTTACACAACCTTGTACACAAACTTGCAGTTGTTACTGTTATGCTATAAAAACAACCTGTAAAATCTATTTGAAGAGCAATCTTACTGTGAAATACTGGCCATGAAAAAAAATTTATTTGTGTTTCTTTTTTTTTAAGAACACATGATTGAATTGATGTGAATGTAGTGTATATCCTTATTTTGCTGTGTAAAATATTTACCCTTCAACAAGACACTAAAGAAACATCTCAGGCTTTTCTAATGAGCACTTTTTAACACTGGAGCATCCAAGAAAATACACCTTGGAGTCACATCTCTGTGCCTTTCTCCCCAGTATGTTGGGAAACTCCCTCTCCCAATGACACTGCACAGCACTTCTGCACCTACATGGATTCACCAGCACAGTCACCCTTTAGCTCTCTGAATTAAATGGCTCATCATGGTGAGCAAGTACACAAATACCTTCAAAAATGAGAAAAATGTCTGATGAAGCCCTATTGGCAATGCAAGGTTCTTCTATTTCTTTTTGAAAGAGACAGAGGCACAGGGTAGAAACTGAACCCCCAATGGTGGCCCAAAGGGGAGAGAGATTCATTCATGGTGCACGTGGCCCCACAAGCAACACACACCTCCACACTCATGAAACAGTGACAAAAAACACTTCAGACTGGCAGCCTGTGGAAAGAAGACCTCTAAGAAGGATGCACCAGGTTCAAACAGACTTGAACTCCTACTGTGATTGGTTTACTGAATTATACAGAAGTTGCCTTTTTGCTCTTCTTTTTTTAATAGCAGCCAACCCTGCTTGACAGATCATACATGTGTGTGTAATTTCATGGGTCACACACCACTGATATTCACTAGACTCATTCCATTCCATTGGATCCAGAGCTAGAGGCTGTCATGAAGAAAACTGACATCCTTCAACAGCATTCCAGCAAAGTAAAAATTTGCTTGACCTAAGGATTCAACAAGTAACTGATTTGGGGTTTTTTTCCATTACATCTTTGGTTCAGGTTGAAAGCCCAGACTGCAGTTTACAAAATGTCATATTAACATCAATTTGTGGAACAGATTATGAAATGTAAAGATACTGGGAGATAATAAAAGACGGAAACCCTACACTTAGAAATGAGATTGAGAGAGACATATTGCTGTCTTTGCAGCAGAATTTATGTAAGACTCTGCTGTTTAATGTATTTTGGAAGCATTTACAGTCAGGCTGTTAAAGTTTCCTCTTATCACAGAGAAACATCCCATACGTGGGCTTGAAAGGCAGCGTTCCTCACAGCAGGGATTATAGGTTAGAATAATAAAGCAACTTCCTGCAAGGCTTGTGAGTCTTCTGTTCCACTCTGTGCCTTATGGATATCATCTGCTTTCAACATTTACTTTTAACATACAATTCCTTTTAATGTTCATTTCTCAGCTCAGATTTCCTTGCCATTTGTAGAATGATCCAGTGTGGGATTAATGCAGGTACCACAACATTTAGAAGTATGAATCATTTAGGCACAGGTCTATGACACAGGTAATAGCTGGGATAAGCCCTATTTTGTGTCTCCAGTTAATTTTCTTTGTTTATTCCTAGTATCCTCCTGGCTGCAAGCAGGGTCACTCCATTTAAAGCAGCCTTTTCTTGTGCTGAGCAGTTTCTCTCCCTACAAGCAGAGCTCTGCAGGCCCCTGGTTGAGGAAAGGTGCAAACCCCTGGCAAGGTAATTCTATCAGCCAAAGCATGCACTCATTTGCATGAGCTTATGCTCCAAGCCACTCCACAAAAATCAATTCGCACCTCTCTTACTCACCATAGAGTCACATCAAGAAGTGAGAAAATAAAGTGATGGAAAACTGAAGCTAAAATTCATCCCTGGATTTATACTTCTGTTGATGCAGGCCAGACCCAAAGTCCATTTCTTTTTAATGGCATTGAATAGAACAAAGGCGTAGGCAATAGATGCATTTCCATTTGCCAGATTTAGCTCAAGAATTCAGTCAGGAGACCAGACTATTATTTTTTATATTGTCTAAAGATGATTGCATCACCTAACCAGCACAGAATAATCCTGAGGTGTGGAGGGAAGGAGTATATTTTGGAACTATAAATATTCCAGCATTTATGCTTATTTTGGAAAGGCAGAGCTCAGCAAATTCAGAGGGTCCTCTGCCTCCCCTCTCATCTGCCTGAGGTGCACCCTATCTAGAGCCCTGCAATGTGGAGTTCTCCTTCCACAGGTCCAAGCCTGTGAGGAAGCAGGAACAGAGCTGTGCCCCTACTCACACAGCACTTCAATTTCGTTTTCTTGAAAAAAAATAACAAGGAAATATCAGCTGAGCAAAACAGCCTGCAGAAACCTACCTAGGAAATCTCCTTGCTCCTTCATGATTTTAACTCCCTCTGTAATTTTTTTTGTCATTAAAGACAGTAAAAACTATTTTAATGCCACTGTAAGAAAGTATAAAACAGATGTTTTGACCAGTGTTCCTCCAGAAGAATCCCAAGGCAGCAGAATATTGATCTCAGGGATTTGTAATGCTTCACCTCTGAGTGGCACAAGCAGAGCCATACAATTTTATGCATTTGAAACATAAAATTTAGTCATTCCTCTGTCCTTGGAATATTCAGGCTGCCTGAAATACCCAGCATTGGGTGCAGCCACGAGTAGAAAAGTAAGCAAGCTCAGAAAGCAATGTGCTTTCTCATCAAGACTTGAGATACTTATTCCAGAGTTTAACATGTTGTGATAAAGCACTGCAAAATTTAGATATATGCTCTAAAATAATTACCTGAAGTAAATCTTAACTTCTACCAGGGCCATTTTCAGACCTGGGATGCTTGGAGCTGTGTAACCCATTCATCACCAGTCCTGAGCCAAGCACAGGTCAGACAGGGCAGAGCATCTGACTGCTGAATGGGCTGCCTTGGACTGGCTTGCCAAGCCCAAAACATAGACCAGATAGGGGGAAAAATTTTCTTCTCAAGATTTTGTACTAGCAAAATACAAGTCTGAAAGCTGTGAACAGGTTGAGCCTGAATTTATTGTTAGAGAAATGAGTAGAGCTGAAATTTCAGTAATAATGACCTCCTTCTGGCATTAAACACATCTAACTGCTCTCACACGTGCATACTTGCTCTCACTCTGAAGTGCCACACATTTCATCCATGCCAATCACCCCAGTACATGTGCCAATCATACAAATATTATCAGGTTTCTCAGCTAATGAAAAAGAGATTATAAATTGTCATTTATTCAAAAAAAAAAAAAACCCAAATATATTTATAATTTTACTTTGAGAAAAAGGCTACAAAACAAAACCTGGTTTCAGTTTATCTTTTCCTTGAAAAGTGAGATGAGACAAGGCCCACTTTGGCCCACTTGGCACAAAAGATAGCTTTTTCTTCAAGACAGTCAAAGATTGTGTGTTTCACTATTTTGTTGGATGACTAAAATGCTGATCATTAAGTGTACAGTATTTTAACAGGAGGTCATGGATTACAAACCATGTTTAAGTTTTAAGCAGGTCTTCACCTCAGTCTTCCTCTGCTGGAAGCTGTACTTCACCAAATCCCATTGCAACCTTCCAGGAGACTGAAGAGTAAAGAGGTTCCTAATTCATACTGAAGTCAGAATTCCCCTTTGTGATCAGAAAAATTAGATCTCAGGGCAGATACTCAAAAACACTTATTCAAGACAAGGAAGAATCTTACGGGCTTGCAGTTCAGTGTCTTTACGGAAAGAATCCTCCAATAAGCATTTCTCTTTTTTTTTGTATTGACCACATAAGAAAACCTAAGACAGAAAGTTCTCCTGGACAACTGACTTTTATGAATATATTGCAAATTCCACAGACACAGGAAAATTCTGAAATTTCCATTAGTGTCCACATAGATCAGTAATTATGTCCAAAACAATGTTTCTTTTACCTGTTGTCCAACACATGTTTTGAGTGCCGTGGCTTGGTGTGCTATTATTAATTAATTTACCACCCTGCTTGGAAGTCCTCCAAGCAATCTGAAATGGGACTACAAATTCTGATCTGCTTAAGTCTGCAAACTTGAGGTCTCAAAAGGATTTAACTGCTATGATTTTAATAATCTTATTAATAACCCATGATGAATTTATGCCCATTAATCCAGAAGTTGCAGGAAGTACAATTAAAAATTCTGGGTATATGATACAACCTGAATATATTATTTAAGCACCCATTCCAATAACTGGCCATAGTGATGAAAAATACATCATAAACACCTTTTAAAAATTCAAATATCCAGGAAAAAAATCCCTCAGAAAAAGCCTCAGGACATAGTTTATTGTACAAATAAAACTCTTGCAAATCACTGATGTTTTCTATTAAACATCAAAGCTTATTCAGTGTATAATTTCTAATTTTTACATTAAAGTTTGCATAGATTTCATAGTAAGAATTTTTTTGAGGAAACGGCATAGCCTCACACTTTCCCCAATTTTCCTTCTTCATGGTGATTTTAAAAGTGGATTTACATTCCTTATTGATGATAGAAGGGTACACTGCCCTTTTTTCTCCCTTTTTCTTCTTTTGTTTTATCAACTTCATATAATGCTCCTTCCAACTAACCTAGAAAAAAGCCTGGGCATGTCCCAAGAAATAATCTAAATCATAGATCTTGTAAGAGTAATGCCATACTTTACCTCAAGCAATGCCACATGCAAAAATGGACATGTGATTGACAACCATATTAATTTTTAATGCTAGTATTTTCAGTTTTAGCTCTTGCACAAGACATTTTGATTATAATATACTGTTCAGTAAAGGCACTTGTCACTCAAAGGGACAGAAAACACACACAAGAAGATGGAGTAGGCACACCAAGCATACAGAGAAGTGATAAGAAAACACCATTTCATCTCCCAGTATTGATCATCACAGAAGCCAAGCTGTGGAGCTGAGCTGGCAAAACAACTACAGTGCCAGTCAGAGAGCAACAATGTCCATTTGTTCAAATAAAAACCAAAGACACAAGAAGAAAATTGTGTGGGGCCTTAGTGGTGACAAGGGTCCCCAGCCCTTTTTCTTTAAATCTTGTTTTTTAATTAATGGCAGTTTAAGCAAGCTGCAATGTTCTATTAAGTAGATTTAACACTGCATAGACTATATACAGTCTATACTACACACATATACCATCCACATATTTGTCATTTTTATGTTTTGAGATAACTTCACATGATCTTGAATGTGATTTTCCGAAGCAGCTTGGAGATCACAATCTTAATACGCTGCTGTGATTTACTTTTTGCTTCTCTCAGGGCATATTTTATATAAAAAGCCATGGAAAGCCTTACCAGCTCACATGTTGCAAGGTCAAGAAACACAAGCATGCAAGTGGTGAAAGCAGTACTGCCCTCAGTTCATTTCCCTGCAAGGAGTAATTAATAAAGAGAATTTTTTTTTCTGGCAGAGAAGTTACAAGACCTTATTGAACAGATAGAAATTAAAAAATCAACAACAATTTTCACTCATCCAATCCCCACCTGCATTACATTGTACTGTAGACTGAAGTGCCTCAGCTCCACTCACTACATTCAAATTGCTTGCAGCCAATGACCCACTTTAAGAATTTTTACACTATTGCCTTTAGAATAACTTTCCCAAATCAAACCTATTCTGCTGCAGATTGGCTTTTGTGTTGAAAGGCATTTTCTGAAGTAGCATTTATCAAAACTGAAACAAATGATAGGACAATCTAATCAAAACACTGAAATGACTGCCTGATCGTATTTTAAAAATCATAACCTAATTAGAACAGAATTGATTTTTCCGTTAGCATGAAATTAAAACTAATTTCCCTGCACAATATTTACTCTAATATTCCCCAGATGCAAATACAGACTCATAAAACATTTCATAAAAAAGGTTTTATAATTGTTTCCTGATTTTTTTCATTACATCATCAATTGCATTTATCTTTCCAAACTATCCTTCTTGTTGTCTCTCTGAAAAATGCATTAATGAAGGGAGAGATGATGAAACATCGCTGAAATTCTTTAACTGCTGAGATACCATGGGCAGATAAAGAGGCATTTTTCAGAGGACACAGTCTTTCATTTCCTTTCCTAGCCAAACCTGCTGCTGAGATGACTTCTCCTAAATTAATGTTACAGTCAGGCTGATGGACAGCAAAAGGTGGCAGACATTCCCTGTTCAATTTCTTTCAAAGAAATAGGCTAGAAAAGTAGATTTGTCGCCAAAAGAAATTCCTCTGTCATCCTTCAACATATTCACAGTTTTCTCACTCAGTGTCACCTCTGCTGCCCTAGGCTCTTCCTTTCTCTTTGCCACAGAAAAAGTTCCTGAATTCCTGCAGCGTGTGGCATTTTGTACACTGGGAAATTGAGCACTGAGACACTACCTCACTCTAGCCCAGACACAATCAGATTTATAGGACTCTAATTCCATTTGCTACGATGGCTGCCTTAATGAGGAACGTATGTTTCTGTCCAACCAGGGCCACTACTAATGCAATATACTCTTGACCTTGAACGTTCCCTGGGTCCATCTGACCACTGGCCAATCCTGGGGAGTCTTCAAAGCCAAGGCAATGAACAAAGAGTGCTGTACAGATATCAAGGAATCACCTAATTGCCTGAGGAAGAAAATTAATTATAGAATAGCCACCTCTCAACTTTTTTTGCATGCCTATTTATGAAGCACATCACCTTCTGCAACAGTGGTTCCCAAGTGACTCTGCTGCAGCACTGCTGCTGAATATCTCCACAGCTCCTCACATTTCACTGGAACATGCAGCATTCAAAAGGAAAGTTAAATCCAGAAAACTCTGCCTTGCTCTCTTTTCAGGAAACACCTTTTCTTGTCATTGGAGAGAAGCAGAGGCCCTCTTTTCTGTATATAAACCATTGATTTGTAAAGGCAGGTTCCCCCACACTAAAGGAGACCATCTTATGTCCTGTGTTGTAACATACAAAATAAAACCATCCTTTCTGGTTAGGAGAGTTCACACACATCCTTATTATAAAACTGGCAGCAGCATCTCCCATGGCAGGCTTGGTGAGACGCCCTTGTGGCAGAGACATTTTAATGTATGTGGACCACAGAGTCTCTGGAGAGGAACTGGGAGGATTTTTGCTGCACAAGCATATAGTTCATCAAGAAGGGAAGGTCTTTGAGAGACATGAGTCTACTTGCTGCAATACTAATAAGAAATAAACTAAGCCAAGGGCTCGGGAACTTTTGATTTCTGTTCACACCTCTGTCACAGACCTTAGAGAAATAATTTCTTCTGCCTTTGACTCAACTCCCTGAATGTAAAATGAGGTTAATGGTATTTTTATCAAATCCTTTGTCTGATTCATCTGCTCAGAATTCAGGTTGCAGGGGGAGATATGTGGGGATATCAATGCATAATTCTACAGTAGCCACTGAAACAAGGACAAAAGTCTATTAGGGTGTCTGTTCTCCCCTGCCACCTATATAAATATGATAAATCATCTACTATTAATCATCAAGGCTAAGAGAATTAGCAATTCACAAAATGGTGATAACAGAGAACAATTCCAGCAATATCCCTGCCATTTATCAAAAGTTAAAAAAAAACAGAACAAAACCACCAATTCAAGAAAAAGTCAGGACTCTGTTGGTGAAGAAACACACAGCTCACTGATCCAAAAGAAACCTTCCATTAGCAAATTATGAATCCCACAGACAGGTAAGTTCCTCTTCTGATCCTCTGCTTTTATATTTTCTCTCTGTAATTTCTTGAAATAATTTAAAAATATTAGAATTTACCATGGAATTATTATCCCAGGGATATTTTCATTTTTATTTTCTTTTTTGAAGGGCATTCTGCAGTCTATAAGTACTAGGAGGCTTGTGCAGAGAACTAAAGAAGACAAACTTATTTTAAAATAGTGACAACACAACGAAGGAATTGGAATTTGCATATCTCCCACTTAAGCAATTGCTGTTGTGAGGAAATAATCCTTCTTGAACTGAGGGTGAATGAATTCAGGGAGCAAGGTCCCTCCCCTCTCCTCCTCTGCAAAAGAGCTGCTACATGCTACTGCCTTGACTAGCCAGTCTTTAAAAAAAAATAATAAAATCTCATAATTATAACAACTATTCAGGCTTACTCACCTGCTTTGGGAACTCAGTGGCTGGGTGCACTTCACTGCAAAATGCCACTTAGTTATGCGCTCCTGGCATTCAGCCAGCAAAGGGCTACACATTTTTCTCTCATTGCACAAATTTTCTCATTGTGATGGTACTGTTTGGCAGGCCATTAACAGAACCTTGTTTATAATCTTTTTTTTTTGCATTTATAGCATGGTGCACAAAGCAAAGCTAATGTGTATTTTCCCACATCTTTGACTTAAACACCAACTTACCACCCAGCACTTACACCTGCAGAAAATTCTCTTTGGGCTGAGCCAAATCTCTCACAGGTCCATGCAAAAAGCACTTTCAGTGAAAGTAATCTCCCAGAAAGAGACCATCAATTTTAAAATTCATATTGCAATCCAGCCCAAAATAAAAGTGCCGTCCTGGATAAAAATACTGTTATTTAAAACCCTTTCTCAATATTACCTGTTAATCACATGCTCTAGTCTAGCCTTGTACTACATTAAACTCATTGCACTGTCCCTGTTTACTCACAGTGACCATCACAAAGATAATCTCTTTTTCATGGAATATATTAGTAAAAGAAAAACAAGTTTTTGAAATTCAGCTGATGTCTAGAAACAGGCCAGAATAACACAGCAGAATGTTATTACAAAAGCTTAGATTTTCTTGCACAAATATATGTAAAAAAGAAGCAAAGGCAGTCCAGCAGCAAACTCACAGAGTGTCACATCTGTGCACAAAGAAGGAATACTCTGATCCAGCAATGGGAAGAAGAAGAGACTTAATTAATGGAGGCTCAGCTAAAATGTAGACCCTGCATATTCTCTCCAAAACCAAAAAATGCTGGTGGGTGACATAGAGACAGAAGGCAAAGCTGACCTTCTTCTCTGTTTGCATCTTGCTCTTCTGGTTAGGCATAAAAAAAAAAAAAAAAAAAAAAAGTGCTTCCAACTAAAAGTGTGTCCAATTGACTGCCACAAGGCATTCAAGACCATAAACCTGGTAGCACTGGTATGCATGAAAACTTAGATATCAAGCTTTGCCCTCTTTAGTAAACCTATAAAAATTATAATACATGTGGTTTTTTCACTGCCATCTCTCTCCAATTCAAAGTGTTTATTATATACCAGATGTCACGTGAAGGATTTGAGTTTCAAAGTGACATGAGAGACTATAGAACACTGTGAATTCTAGGACAACATATTGTGTGTGTCCATCTCTATCTGTCATGCTAATGATAAGAAAGGGCAGGAATGCAGAGGCACTTGCTCCTCTCCAAATATAATCACCATGTTCAGAAATTCCTAAATAACAGCCTCGACTCACTTATTGGGGTGAGCAGAAATGGTAATCCTTCACTGGCCTAAATTAGCTTGAGACCACCACATAGGAAACCTGTCAGGGAGGAAGCTGACAGCTCCAGACAGCGAGGCTGGGTGTCTCATCTTACATATTCATCACCCGAGGTACCGCTCACATCCCAGGGAACAACTGCGCTCACGGCAGCGAGGAACCCAGGGACAGCCAGGGTGAGGAGGGGGACGTTCAGAGAAGGACAGGCAGTGTGAAATTAGGAAATTAAGGAACCCCATGAGCAGACAAAGTAAATACTTGAGTGATTTTTAAGGAAATTCAGGTGCATTTTTTAATTTGCAGAAGTTAATACTTTCAGAGGGTAAGGATACCATAAAAAGTAAATGAGCGCGCACTGCTCGGGGTCTCCCTCTTGGAAAATGACAAAGATCAAAGACTCCCTGCCTATTTTCTCTCTGAAAAATTGAAAATTAATTGCCTGAATTCACATAGCAGTTTATTCAAGTCCTGCCTTTTCCAGTCCTACAATTTGCATTGACTGACAGATACTTTTAAAATGCTAACATAAATAGCTGGCCTAATACTCCATGTCAGGGTGTATTTTAATTGGTAAAAAGCAATCATCATCTTTGTTGCAGTAGGGTCATTTTCTGAATGTCAGATATCAAATTAACAGAAAAAGGATAAGGTCCCTATCAAAAAAGTTGTGTATGCACAGCCAGCAAGATATAAGGTAGAGAATAAAATCCATCAGACTGAAGAGCAAACTCAATTCATAACGAGGACAATGGCATCCAAAGTGTTCCTTATCTGTGTTAAAAATAAAAAAGAATAAAGGAAAAGAAAGATAAAAGGGTGGGATTAAATCTATAGCACTGAGGTTGTAACATATATACTGTAGGTGTACAGATGTTCACAGCTCCACCTATGCTACCAAAGCTGAGCATTTGACAGGAACCCCTAATCAGTCACAGCTGTGGCTGTCAACAGTAGAGACAAACTCAAACAACTCTGGGTGGTCTCGAGGTTGCCTGCCCACCCCTCACACAACTCACCTCAATTAGTCACCCACCTGTATCACAGTGCTCAATATTTTATTGCATTTTATAGAGGTGAGTGAAAAATGTGAAGCCTTGGGGTGTTGCCATTTATTGCTTTCCAACAATAAAAAAATGTTCTGTGCAAAAGCTGTGCCTGCCAATTCTCTAGTTGCCCTGTGATTAGTTAATTTTCATGAATATGCAAATTCTAAACATTGCAGTGGATCCTTTTAGTTTCCTTTCAGTTCAGTGCTGCACAAATAGACCTGGGTTTCCATAAGTAAAAGGTGCAACACCTCTGTGGTTTTGGATGACAAATAATGTCTATATAGCACTTAGCAAGAGGGTGCACTTTGTGCCTGTCAGCATCCTGCCTTCATTACCATTCTTCACAGCTTACCTGCAGCAAAGTCATGTCTAGGGCTCCAGACCAGAGTCTAACATTCCTGTGAAAACTAGAATTGGCTGAGGGAGCTGCAGCCCTGCTTTGTGGTACAAAATCTGGGAACAACCTCAGACCACGATTCAAAGCTTCAGAGTCAGAAATCACATACTCCCTTCCCAGGAGTTCTCCCTTTAGCAGCTTCATTGCCAGAAGTTACAGAAGGTGTCCTGGAGCCCGAGGGTTAAAACACTGGATATTCTTGTTACCCATAAATATCCAATCAGTTGAAAGTCTTGCTGCCACTGTGTGAATAATGGATTTTTGCTCAGCACACGGACTTAAAGGAAAAAAAAGCCCAATGCTTCAAGGTGACCTTAAGCCTTTTTTTTTATCTCTTGGCTTATTTCAAAAAATTTTATATAGCCCTAAATTTGACTTATTAGCCTTGAAGAATTCTGTGCAAACACACCTTAAAAACAGAATCAAAATCTTTCCTTTTGAAAGTATTGAAACCAGCTACTGTCATTCTCCCCCTTCTTTTTACTTGTAGTTGAAGCAATATGTTTACATTTGTCCTGAGTTTGAGCTGCCAAACTGTTCTCAGTGAATTTGCTCTTCAAAATCTGTTTTTGCCTATCTGTAATCCTAAAAGAGTCTCAATTCCATGATATTTAATCTTCCAAGTTCACATGGTAACTATAAGCTTTTTTTTTCTGTTTCAGCAAAATCAACTTCGCAAAGTTCCCACTACTTGCAAAAGACTTTTTTTTTCTTTTTGTCTGTCTATCAAATCAACTTCTCTGCTTAGGGCAGAGTGAACACTGCTGGCAGGAGACAAGATCATTAAACAAATTACAGTGGACGTGTATAGATTATACTCTATATTATGTACATGGTCTTGTTTAAAAAAAAATAATAACAGTAACAGGTAATCTTGAGAAATGGAGAGTGTAATTTCTGACCAGTTTCAAAATGCCATCTTTATCAAAATTCTACCTGCAGCAAGTGAAATCAATACATAGATGTTGCTGTAAAATTAATGAGCTTTTCAATGGCCTGTGTTGAGCTCTTTTTTTTTAATTGCAAATCATCTCTAATTTTTCTTTCCTAAATTGTATAGACACGTGCAATGGTTGACTAATGCTGCACCATAGCACAAGAAAAATCTGCTGGAGGATTTGTTTCCCGTAATGATCTCCACCAGGCATGTATTCTTTTTTCTCCACACAGATAGACATCAAAATTAAGTATATTGGCTTAATTCAGTTGCCGTTGTAAGCTCAAATAGGATACAAAGTGAAATCAATATTAGTGAAAAAGATCAGACTAGAATTGGAAGGTAATATAATTAGGTTGGCTTTGCTATACTTTGTAATGCTTATCTGTAGTATTTTACCAAATAGAATATGGGTATCTATTTTCTGAAACCATAGGAGGTTTTCAATGCTGTATTGTTCTTATTTATTTCACTCTAAGGGAGCACTTCAGAAGGACCTGTCTGTCCATCTCTGTGGGATTTAGGGCTGACATATCTCCCCGAGAGATCTGAATTTTGTGCATACACAGGAGATCTACTTCTTAAGCAAAAGCATTAAGAGTTGTTTTAATAGCACAACACAGAGAAAGCTTTATGTGTTCTGTTCATAGGAAATGTGCTCTTTACCTCTGAATACAAAGCATTTCACTGTGCTGCAGTCTCAGAGCATGGAAATTATAAACATGAGATCTTGCACCTCTGCTTCTCAGACTTCACTCCAGCCCCATCGAGCCTGCCCCATCAGCTGGACAGCTTTACAGTGCATCCTTGAGATGGGGATGCAGAGCAGGATAACATCTCTCCATGTTATCCTGCATGTTTCTTTGCTCCATTCTTCTTGGGCTGAGCTGAGGTGCAGGGCCGAGTCTCAGCTCCTGCACAGAGGCTGTAGTTAATTTTAAAAGTCATTTCTGAGCAATCAAATGAAAGTCATGGGTTCCTTCCACACCTCTGATGTACAAATCATCCCCCAAAGAAAGGTGAATTCATTCCCAAAACCCAAAGGATGACTAAAGATACTCAGTGATTTAATAAGCTTGGAACATTAAGTGAAGGAAAAATTCTTTCTAAAGATGATATGAAAAGGCTACAAAACTCTGTCTGTACACTCTTCTTGGTTGATGTAAAATGTATTAAAGGCTTAATAGGAGGAAACTAGAGGAATATTCAGATTTTGTCCAAACATAGAATTTGGTGTCTCCCAAAAGACCTGCTGGATATGCAGTGGGAGCTTTATCTTAGCAAGACTGAGCTATGTCACATCAGGACACAACTCCTGTAACATGGTAGAGGTTGTACCACCCTTAGGTCATCCAGCAGTGAATTCCCACTGTTCTCACATTTCTTGCCCTAGGTGCCACATGAGATGGTGACACAGCATTAAATGTAGCTTTGCAAAGACATGAGCTGGTTATTCATTCCATGAAAAGCTGGCTGAGGAAGGAAGCATTCCTGCTTTCCCCACTCTGACAGTGATGATGAAACTTTTTTGTCAAAATTCACTTTTCCTTCCTTGAATCTTGGGATCTTGTCCTCTCACTAGCTTGCTAATGGCACAACTGGTAGTTCCAATGCAAAAAAAAAATTTTTAATCTTTATCACTAACAGAAAGAAAAAGAGGTTAAGTTAATTTCTGGGCCACTCTCTCTTCAAGGCTAGCTTTGATGATTTTATCTCTTTGGATCAAAACTCATGATCCCAGAACTGGGTTTAGTGGCAGAGCACAAAGTAAGGAGGTATGCAAGAGCCAGGATAAAACCAAATACTTCCAGTATTCCCAAGGAATGGGAAAGTGAAGCAGGTGTCACACAAGACATAAAACCACTGTAAAACAGATTAGAGGAAGCTCTCAAAAGGCTGGGATTTGTCATTAATAACCTGATGCAGAAAAATTTGGAACTGTAAAAGCAAATCTAGCAGCAAACAACAAAATCTGTTTTCCCTGAGCTCCTGTGTGCCAAATAGGAATGACCTTCTTCAGTGGGGGAAGCAGCACAGGAGCAATAACCAGCAAAGGAAGGGCAGTAGTGCAGGGACACTGGTGCCATCACAAGGACAAAAGAACCAAGAGGAATGGGGAAATTAGTATATGAAAATAAAATAAAGGAAATCACTTGTAATTAGATTTTTATCTCATTTAGGAGTCTCTGTTCCTTTCTTCTACTCTGCTACCCGCTTTCACAGGTAAAATAAGCCAGAAATCAAAATTACAGTTATGCCTCACAGATTAATCATAATTCTAACCTTCCCATCTGATTGAGAGGATGCCACAAATTTCAGGGTATTTCAAGGATCTCGTTTGTAGAGATAGATCATAGACTATGAGGAAAAAATAAGATTTCCTCCTTTTGAAGTAAATTAAATAGAGTAAATCAGATCAAGTATAGCATCAATAAAATATATACTCTCATATTTTAATCACTGGTAAACAGGCTCATGTGCAGAATATGTCACACCTGTCATACATCCTACCATCCTGCCCAGAGATGTGTATTGTATAACAACTACTCAGCTTTGCTTTAGTGACATGCAGCTTCTGCTTTTAGGTGACACAAAGATAATGCTGAAGGTTCTACCACCTCTCAAGTCTACTTAAATAGTCATCTACACAGGTGTGATCCAGGTGAGCAAAGGAGGATTCAGTGCTATCAACTACAACATATATTTTATTTGAGGTGGCTTGAGCTGAATTTCCTTCTGGATCACAAAAAAACTGAAATTTCACTGGAATAGACTGTTCTTAAGATTGAAAAAATAATTCTTAGAAAACCAGTCAATGAAGTATCAAGAACAGAATAAATTCATAAAATATCATCCATCACAGTACATAACACTGTGTAGGAGTGTAAAAGTATTAACTTAAACAACACCATTTAACATTTATAGTCTTTTCTTTAAAAATAAAGGGTTGAAAAAAAAATCAGACACCAAAATATTTGCAAATGCAGCTTCATGTAATGAGAAGTAATATTTAAAATATTTTTGGTTTTATTATTTTAGAAATATTGCATGCAATGAGAGAAAAAGAGAGAAATGTAGAACTGCCTGCCCAGGCCCAAGATGGCAAAACAGCTCATGGAAAAACCTCATGCTTGTTATTCTTTTCAAAGATTTTTCCATTTCTCTTCACACTAGGAGCCATTCTAGACTCAAGAAACTATTCTGGTAAAGCAAGTTCTCCTAGAATCCAAAAGAAATGCCTTATGAAGCTTTTGACCTTAATGAGCAAGGGCCTGGAACATACCCTCAGCCTCCCCTAGGCTGCAAGCAGGAGACTACAACTTCACAAAGGGAAAAGAGCTTATAAACAATGGAAATAATCTTATTCTCCTCCATCCTAAAAGGATAAAAGGCTTTCCTTCCCCTTGATACTTTGTTCAGCAGATTGATCCAGAAGTGCACTATTTTGCTTGTTAGAGACCACTTTGAACCCCAAAAATTTTCTTCTTCTTTCCAGGTGCTGTTGGAAGGCTAAATGATGCTCATTCAGTAAAATAAATGCTTCATCCCCATTTGGACAACTTAGGGGCCCTTCTCAACAGCTGATCCAGATTGAGTTTGTCTTCTTTCTCCCTGTTTTTATTCTGAAAATCCTTTACCTCAACATGTACCCAAATGGCTTTGTACTGAATTCCACAGCAAAAAATATTGCATTGTTTTTATCCAGAAACTGATCGTTGAGGCAAGAAACACCATTATGTTAGTCTGGTAAAAATCTACCTTTGATAAACCAATGATAGATTTTATTCCATTTCCTACTTATCTTCAGGTATTCAAATATTTTTGCCTTCATTCTATAGTATGGTATAATCTGTCACCATTTCTCCAAGTTATATATCATATTTGGTATTTATCTTCTCACTGTTAGATAGCTTCAACAGAAATATTTACTGTCAAAATCTCTAATTTATGAAGCTATCTCTTTCAAAGGCTGAGGTGGAGATTATTTCAGTCCTCAGACTTGGGCATATGGAGCACCTGCAGCTGCCTTCACCACACAAACCATTTCCACTTGTGCAACCCCTGTCTCTGAGTCCATGGTCACCACTGTCATCCTGCCTGAAATAATGATCTCAAGCGTACATTTAATTCCAGGACCATCCCTAAATCTTTCATCTCTTAACATTTCCCCTGTATAGGTGCCTCCTTTACCTACAGTTAGTGCTCTCTGTGAGTTAGAAGTTACCAACTCTTGATCCATAAATGTAGAGAGCTTCTTTTCTTATTACCCAGGTGCCTTGAAGACCAGAGTTTACACTTTTCTAATGTTAAGGAATCGAGTTGGGATATGCCACATTAACCCAATTTCAGACCATTTGATGTATCAGGATTCTTTTGAGGCCAAAGGTTGCTTTGGCATCAAGTTTATCATGTAATGTTTTTATCTAACAACCAAAACAAATGACTCAATTTGTCTTTTGAACTAATTATTCTTTTTCAATGAACTTGCCTTACACAGAAGCTCTATCTGAGGTACTAAAAAAGAGCAGTTTAAATTACAAAGTTGCACATTACAATTTCTTTATCATGGTAACATCATATTCCATTTAATATGTGAAAGATCATTAATAACTATTGTTTGTTGTTGGATCTGAACTGTAAAAAAGATTTCCCATTAAAAAAAAGATTATTAAAGAATGAATATAAACATGAAACAAAATACATCTTCAAAGGTAGTGCCAGTCAGACATTGATTTCTGTCTGCTTATTATGCAAACCCAGCTGGGCTTGAAGATAGTAAGTATTGGGAGAAAAAAAAGTCATGAATGAACTTTGACTCCCATCTTGAAGGAATCTCAGCTCAGCAAAAAAACAACGTTCCAACCCCTGAGTATTGTTGTGTTTTTATAGCTCTTCCACCACTAGAATATGAAGGCACTGATCATACCCAAAAGTGAAGCCATTCTTTGTAATTATATTTAGTCAGGACAGCTAACTTTAAATCCTCCCCTTTGAAATTATTTTCCATATGACAGTAGTGAAAAATAATGCACAGTAATGAGCACTAATCATGTATGCACAAGCCTGAGTCAAAAATCAGAGACCCATTGAGTGAAGCCTTGTGCAAACATACTGAAAGACAGGTGATGGAATCACAGCATTTTAGAAATCAGTGTGTGGTCTGTGTTTGATTTAACCTGGATCAGGCTGCTAAGGATTACACTCATTCCAGACCAAAATGGAAGAAGTCATTGCAAGATAAAGTCAGAAAAGGCAAAAAAAAAAAAAAAAAGATGATGATAACAGCCCCATGAGCAATGGAATGAATTATGCTTTATTTTCAACTTATTTGTTCCTCATGACTGACTGATTTATTTGGGGTTTTAAAATTTAATTTAACTAAAGTAACAAAATGAGATCCTCATGACTTCTATTTTAGCACCAGAAGTTTATTTTTATTTAAATTCCTTCCTGGGCAAGAGGTGGTTTGAGCTGCAGTCTGACCCAAGCTACACACCCAATCTCTGGCCAGGAGTCTGGGCACTGGGTGCCTCCCAAGTGGTCAGCTGGACACCAGCAATCAGGGAGGGGACTGAGCAAATGATTTACCATTTCTTAGTTTGTGCAGGATGAACTTAATTATTTTGGAGGTCAAAAACTGTACTTGATTTTCGTGAGAATTCAGTATTTTCCAGCTTTCTATTATCCTCTGGTATTTTGTTGAAATAATACAACAGGTCCAAACATTTATGAGAGAATTGGGAAACATACATTTATATTAACAGGGTGACTTTCCACACCTCGTTTCCACAGTTAAACTGAATAAATATTGGTTTACTTTCCCCCAGTGGCCAAACAGAAATTTTTAGAGAAATACCTACTCACTGGACTGTGCAGCCTTACTCTAGCACAGGCTCTGAAATTATTTGCACATAAAAAAATCCACATAATTTTTTGAACAGGGAAACAAGAGCAATAAACAATACTAATAGCACCTATGTCACCTCATCATTAGTTTGCATTAATGTCACTCAAAAACACCTTAGCAAGAAGCAACTTAAACAACATTTAATCTGAATCTCAGAGGCTGGGCTTTGTAATTCTCCTGTACAGCATAAAGAATGAGGATCAGCACCATTTTAGATGCAAGATCACAAAAATTAGGTGTAAATAAGACATATTCCTGAGTATATAATGTGCACATTAAAAACTGTCTAAAGATACCAACTGTACAGAGTAGGAATAATACACTGACAAGCTTGTGAAAGAGTGATGTTCTTTGAGCTCATCATTGCATACTTGAATAGGATATGAATATTTTATATTCATGCTAACTGTCATAAAGCAAGTTGAGCTGTTTGTACTAGAAAGGTGTTCACATAGCAGCACTATTCATGTTTACAGTTATCCTGCAAATGTCAGCAAAACGTTTCCTTCTTGTAAGCATCCCCCTCTCCCTCCCTCACTCTTTTTAATTCATACATAAAGTTATTCAAAAGGACCACACAGCAGCAGGTTGAAAAAAGATAAAAAGTGTTTCTGGGTATCCAGCCTAGGGAGAAGACAAACAGAACTTTATAATCCAATAATCCAACACCCACAACACACGGTAAAATACCTACCAAAAAGAGCTGCAAGAAAAGGCCCATGATAGATGTGGATTAGAGATGGGGCAGGAGGGAAGGAGAATAAACACAGAGATCCAGACAGAGTCCATCAAAATCTGCAGAAACTAACAGGCAATGTGGAAATCACCCCCAGAGAAAGCGGTCCTATTAGCTTTAATCCCAAATGATCACAGCACTATTTGATAAAAACATCTACAAGAGCTGACACATCAAGATTGCTAATGAACTTTTTTCAGCAACTCTCTTATCACTTGCTATCAAGAGAAAAAACAGAAAGGATTCAAAAGCAAGCAGCATTCAACTATAAATTAGCTTCTATAAATTAGCAGGTACCTAATTTATAAATGCTAAATGTTTTCCCTGAAGAGCACTGAAGACTTCAAACCTAAAACTAAGAGCTTGCTACTTCCATGGTTTGCTTTCAGGACGTGCTGTAGCCTCTCAAGGAATAGCTGGATCATTAAAGACACCTCAGAGTAACTGGAGGGGCTCCTGGTACAAAGGCAGACCTGAGCCTGTTGTCCTCCCACCATCTCACTTGACATCAAGGGAAGGACAGAGGATTTTCTATTTCTTGGGCTGAATCATCTGGTAACAGCCTGTGCAGGCTCCCTCTTT
The DNA here is from genome assembly GCF_037042795.1 of Molothrus aeneus. NCBI lineage: Eukaryota > Metazoa > Chordata > Aves > Passeriformes > Icteridae > Molothrus > Molothrus aeneus. The sequence continues at coordinate 53,643,354 of NC_089651.1, read as the reverse complement.
GCACAAAGATCACATCATGGTTACTAGAACACTCAGAGGATGTTTTTTAGGAGAAACTGCTCCACAGATTTGCCACTAATGGGATTCCCTTGCCAGACTGAGGGTCCAATAACATTCCCACATCCTGGTTTTCACTATCACCATGGCAAGCTTGCATGTGCCTACCCATCATCACCAGAATCTCCTTACATTTACTGCATTCAGGATCTCCAAACAAGTGTTTTGAGGATTTGTTTCTCTAGGACCACATCTGGACAGTGTGACTTGCATAGACTAAACAGAGCTGCTAACAATTCTTCTGCTCCTGAGCAAGCCTAAGAGCACATGATGTAAAGTGTACCAGCCACTCCAATCCTGCCCAAAGGCTGTGGCTGGGCTCCTGCTGACATCTGCACAGAAATCAGTCTCCAGCCTTCTGATGTAACCATCACTCAACATTTCAGAGGCAGCACTGCAGACCGGAATACTTTTGAACCTAATTCATAATGACTGACATTTTTAAGCCATGCTACTGCCAAGGAAAGGTATAAAGGTTCAGAAGAGGTCAAAACACCAGATAAAGGAAGAACTATCAGACCCCAGTGACAATATGGCTTACAGTGAAATATGAAAAGCTGAATTTAGCCCCTGTATTGATGGCAGATTATTAAGAGTTTTCTTGCTTTTACATTCCTATACATAGTGAAAAGTACTACTAAGGCTTAATCTCAGTACTCTGATTTATTTTACTCCCCTTAAGAGAAAAGAAAAAAAAAGAAAAAATTTTTACCTTTTTTCTTCAAATATTTGCTCATACAGTATAAGAACAAGTCAAGTTATTACAAACATACAGCATTTTGAACTACACCATCAGACTTCTCTACCCCTCTCATGCCATATATATGAAAGAAGGGGAGTGAATTTACTCACTTACAGTGAATTTACACAGGTGCTCTGGTCCGTAAGAACTCCTCAGTGAGTTGATGCTCCTTTGGACCAAGGTGTTCCCAAATGATTAAAAAGAGCTATGATTTTTTTTTTCAAAGGCTGTGCAATTGGAAAACTGTAAAGTTTACCACCAGTTTTACTTTTCACTAAAATTTTGCCATAATTGGCCTTCATTTTTTTTCTTAATCATGCAACAAGTCATGAAGATGCTGCTGCATCTTTACTGCAATTCATCCTCATTGTATTATGAGGATGAATTGCAGTAAAGATGCAGACCACTTCAGGAAAGTAAAACCTTAAGGAATCACACAACACTTTCTTTCTTTCTTTCTTTGCTTTCCTTCTCTTCCTTTCTGTGGTATTGCCTGTGGTATTTTGAGAAACACAAGCAGATAATAAATTCCTACCAAGATTACTAAGCCAGTAAAGTTATCTAGGAGACTCAGTGGTTTCTTTTTTTCTTCCTCCTGTGGTCTCTGCAGTAATTAAAAGAGTAGGCTATAGTCTGAGATCCCCTAATCATGCTACAAGTTGTTACATCTCCATTTATGCAAGAGCTATCTGTAATTTCTGTAAGTTATTGAGATGCAGCTGAATGCAATGCAGTCTTGTCAAGATAAGGTAAGCCTTGGCACTACTTCTGTGGGACCAGTGATAAGTCCCTGATGTGGAGTATCAGAGGCTGCCAATGAGTCACAAGACACTTGAGTTCCACCAGCAAAGTTGGGCATGCACCCAAAAGAGCTTCTAGATTACAGGTCTATAATATGCCTCTTTCATGCTGATATACATACACTTCTCTCATGTCAACACACACGAGATTTCTTTTAAAGTAATTATCCAAGGGGTCGGTGAATCTGTGTCTCACTCAGCTTTCACTGGCCTACAGACTTGGATTCCTTCCCAGCATCCAGAAGAGTATTAACAGGGAACAGAAATGAGAAATAGCTGCCTCCCAGGTGCCAAGGCAGGGCCTGCAGATTTGCAGGGCTCAGAGGAACAGGCTGGTACCACTCTCCCCAGTGACTCCACAACAAACAGGTCAGACCTCTCTCCATGGCACATCCTCCCTTCTCTTTGCACAGGCCCCAGAAAGTCAACAAGGGACTCTGTTTTCAGGGGTGACAAACCACATACTGTCCTCAAACACACACAGGAACTTGTAACAAGCCATGAATCTATAGGCCTTTCTAGTGAAACACTCAAAAAGGGAGGAGGGGAGGAAAGAGGGCCTTGACTGGTACCAATTACACACTTCTCCAAGTCCCAGTAATGTACCACTAATATTATCCAGAGGGAGTCCTTTTGGTTCTATTCCTAGCTGGTGTTTCTAGCCCTCCTTTACACAAGGATACTGAATAAATGAGGTATTTCTGTGACCTACAGCAAGCCTGCACACAACTGTTTGTGTTATATATGGTTTCATTTTGCTCCCTGGCACTGCTCTTTGGTGGCTGTTACAGCCCATAAAGCCATCTGTTAGGAACACTCAGTCATAAAATTATTAATGCCTACAGTCTAAAACCAGCCCTAAGTAAATAAACAGTACCAGAAGGCCCAGTGCAAAATTCTGGGATGTTAAATACACAGAACCATAAATCTTCTTAATAGTTCTACGTGCTATTATGTATTCACTTGAAATTCTAACACACAGAAAGACTAGAGAGAAGTTGCTTCTAAGACAGTGCACTGCAGATTAGCCTCAGACTGTAGCCCCACATGAAAAAATCTGGGAAACTACTGTGAATCCTGGTGACATTTAGAGCTAATAATACAGAGTTATGCAATTAGGAAAGAAAGTTCTTAACAAAGAAACTCAGGGCACACATAATCCTCGATGTTCAAAATGCAGAGAACAAAAGAAGAACGTTCCAAGTTTGAATCATTCAAATTCTAAAGTGGATTAAAGAAATTTATTTGTATGGGATACGTGGCACTTGCAAACATGAAGAGAATATTAAGAAATTAAGGACAGATGGACCTTTAGCACTACAATAGCAAAGAGCAAAAGAGTAAAAGGCACATGATGGCCACCTTAGTCACTTGAGACTAGCTCCTGTTTTAATATAAAGAGGATATATATACAAAAAGTCACCCTCCATCATGGACTGTGCTGGCTGAGGGGTCTCCAGGAGGCTGGCATGGAGCCTGGCCTCTCAAGTCTCACATACAGGAAGCAAGACAGACAGCCAGCTCCACTTCCCACCCCTCCTGGCAGCCTGGGCCACATTCCATGTGTGCCCAGCACAGCAGAGCAGCCTGTCCCCCTGGTCTGGAAGCCACAGATATCAAGGAATGACGTCAGCTGGAGTTCCTTGGATCTAAGCAGCTGCCAGGCCAGGAGAGAGGCTGCAGTGCTGCTGGCTTTATGCAGATCTTTAAGAAAGGTCTGGCCTTAATGAGGTCCATCATCTCCCTGGTGGCAGTTTAGCATCAACAGCAACAAGTCCAAGTGTTTGCAGGCTGGGTTTATGAAGGAGGATCTGGCTTAGAAATGCCAGCCCTGCAAAGACAACCAAGGCCTGGCTAAAGATGCACAAATGCTCACTGCCTGGAAACCAGCAGGCCCCCAGGAAATCTGGCACAGCCAACAGTCAATCAGTGCATGGTATAAAACCATTCCTACTGAAAATGTAGTTACTCTAAAGAACTCACCAGACTTAAGCCCTCACCCCAGCCCAGTCACCACCTCAGGAACTCATGGAACATATGGCAGCATTGCTCACTTTAGCTGGCTTGATAGGAGAAACCAAGCAAGAAGTTACTTTATATTTTATTGTCTTAAATAAGGGCTTCAAACCCTTCAAATCCAAATATGGCAATGCATTGGAAAGAGGAAGCTTTTGTTTCAAACTGTTCACATATATTTAGCTACAGTTTAAAACTGCCCTTTCCACCTCATCTCACTTAGTTTGCATCCCCAACTTGTGCACCTTTCACTTTTTAACCTAAGGTTTTGCTTCTTAATCACAGTGGGAAGAAGTTGGATAATGAGAGTCACAGACACAGGGGTCTTTATTTACAGTATGTTGCACATCTGGGTTTTCCCTCAAACTGCCAACTTCTGTAAACTGGGTTGTGATTTTTACCATGAACCACATTTTATATTTGTCTATCAAGGTTCCTTGAGGCCTTGAATATCCCAGAAAGAAATATGTTTTATGTATGTCAGAGCTCTGTAAAGTAGGAAATGAAGGGGAAACCCCACACTGGACCTAGTAATGCAGAGTGTGTTACATAAGAAAATGAAAATATATTACAAAAATGATAAATCACCCACCACATGCAGGCTGGGACAGCAGTTTAATTTCCAAATTAAGACTTGAAAAATCTGAGTTCTGTTTCTAGCTCATTGCAAATTTCCATTGCAAACTATGATTTGATTTCTCTGTGCTTCATGTTTGCCAAACAAAAACTAAGACCTTCTTTTATCTATCCTGCCTATTTACATGTTAAGATTTTGTGGAAAAGAAGCTGAAAAGTAACAGCACTAGTGGAAACTGTTTCTTAGCTGGGTTCTTAGGTACCCAGTCTCATCTAGGCTTAGACTTCTGTACGTTACTCTAGTACTGATGAATTTTTCCTAGGGCACAAAAAAGTATCATCATGCTGCTACCAGAATATATTGCTAATAGGAGAAAACCTTTAAGCCAACAGCAAACATCATCTCCAGTGACATCATTTGATGTTTCACATCACATTTTATTTATAAACACAATAACTTGTTACATTTACTTTACTGACTAGGACATTATCCTAATGCTCTTTTACCAACCTGATGGATGCAGCAATAATTCTTATCCATCATGTGTCCTGTTGTGTTCCTCCAGAACCACAAAGCTTTATACAAAGCAATATTTTTACATAGCAACCACTAATTTAATATAATGTCCTCTCCATCCAGCCCACCTGACCCCAGAGATTTCCTCAGTGAATCCAGGTCAAACCCTGCCTCCTCCCAGATGAGCATTTCCAGGTTTGTGCTGTGCAACAGGTTTTCTTTGAGAGCAGGGGGACTCAATAGATCTGTATTTTCTAAATTACATATGTCGAAAGATATTCTAGGCACTCTATAATTAGCCAGCAAGGAAAAGCATTTCTGATTCATTAGGTCAACTTTAATGGTTTCCTCATTAAAAGTTTTCACTGTTAAGCTGACAGAAGCTAGAATTTAATAGTAGCTTCCAGCACTTTCTTTATTAGCCGATCTCTATTGAATCAGTCTTTTATCACCTGAAGAGATATTTTAAATGGAAATTCCTCAGCCCCAAGCAACCTAGATTGACCAAAGGCCTAGAGATTGCTCTGTCCCTGCTTTAATAAACTGACTGTATGAATTGCTGCAAAGGTCAGTCCTCATTAGTCAGTGATGGCTACACAAGATTTAACACATTATATTCCAGTGCTAATTTGTCATTTGTTGATCCTGACCTATTCTTGGTGATATAAAGTATATTTTAGAGGGAATTTAGCAATATGAATCTCTGGAGACCTCTAATAAGAATTGTTCCCCTCCTCCCTGATTCACAGCAGCTGGATAATTCTGTGGTCTGGACAAGCTAACTACTGTTAATAATATAGCAAAGTATAGAATTTAGCTCTTTTACTGTCCCCTTTGAGTACAAATCAGTCAAAAAAAAGTGACAGGCTCATATTCTATGTGCCTGGGAATAAGTACTTTGGCAGGTAGCTCATAGAAGCTTAGATTCCCCTTTGTCATGTTTCAGTCAAATGAAATCACATCTTATGCTAATATTCTTGTGTTTGCAGGGGAAATGATGCTTTCTTTAAAAGGGCAAAATTGTATTTCTTCCATTTTTTATTAATGTCCCAGCTGCTAGACATTGGAATTTCGTGGAAAGCAAGTCTACCCAGCTCTAGGCAGCAATGATCTTGTACAACCTAGTTATCTTAGAATGTACAAACTGCAAATACAGTAAAGAACTGGGTCCACTGAAACCAATCAAGATTGCTCTATGTTGACTAAAAACTATCCTCCTCAGGAGACTAACTTAATTTTTTAACAGCTTTTTAATAGATCTCTTGCTCTTAGTTTGCAAGTCACTCAAAAAAAAGTCAACTCCTCTTCAAACTTCTATTTTCTGTAGGGAATTTGAGCAACTCAGAGTATTTTAAGAGAGTTGCTTGTCTAATGAATTAGGTATTGTCCCAGTGCCTGGGAAATGGGGATTCAACCCATGCAGCTCTCACTGAGGCTGCATCTGACCTTGAAGAATCTCTCTCTCAGGGTTTCAATTTCCACAGACAAAAAATAAAGGTGACATTTACCTTCTCCCGTGTTTGTTCTGTCTTGTCTGTCTGGATCATAAACTCTATGTTGCCAGGGACTCCCTTTTGCAATTTGTAAAAGGCCTAGCATGGCACTTTAAAAGCTGTAACAGCTCGTTTAATACAAATTTAAAATAGTAATTCATATGTCAACATACAGGATTTTTCCCATCATAAGCCTACATAAGTGCCTTAAGTAGAGGTGATTCTTTTAAACAGTATCAGGTGAAAGAACTAAGATCACATAAGATGGAAAGACATTACCAGAGGCAGTTCACCTCCTCACTTTTTCCATCTTATCAATCTACCTAAAACTTCGGTTGCACTAATTTGAAATTCAGCAGCTTGTTAGCTAGAGAAACATTTTTGGTTAGACACTGAAAATGGCACAGAAAGGAGAGGACTTAAGTCTTGGCCAGGGTGTTTGGCTTCACAGAATTCTCTCATTTCAGTAGCAATTTATAGGGATTCCAGGAACTCAGCTGGCAATGATTTGATTTTTTTCATGTTAAGCTCCTCTTAAGGAAAACCAAAACTGGCATCTAAGTTAACATTAATATGTAGCTATCCATAGCTGCAAAAGCTTACTGGCACAGGAGTGACCTTGGCATCCTCCATCAGTGCCTTATGATGCTAATGGAGGATTAATACAGGGAGGAGGAGGCAGCAGCAAAATAGGGAATAGATGGGGAAATGTGTGGGCAGTAAAGTAGCAATGAGCTTTCAAAGCTTTTCCATGCCCATAAACCATAAAACGTGGCTGAGAGGAGTATTTACAGAACCATTCTCTGGAACCAGGGTGAAATAATTCAGTATGACAGCAGTTTAGAGACTCTGTGTAAGAAAAAAAAAATAATTATAGATGAGGGAAAATTATAAGTAGTATAGTAGTACCAGCAAGCAGGCACCTTGAACTTCTCATACTGTCTCTATTACTGTGGCTATTTTTGACTGCCAAAACACCTCAAACTCCCTTGTTTGCATTAGCATATGTGTCTTAAACAGACTCTGTGATGCCATCAGCAGCATCAGAACAGAGGTCAAGGGTAGCTGTGAAGAATGACTGTAAGTGTGGCATCCAACCATAGGCCCACTTCCAGTTTTTGTTTGGGTTTTAAAAAAGAAAGCCCTTAGACAAGATGCAGAGTGGCAGACTTCTTGCTGAACAGAGCAATCCTTGAAGGAGGAAATAACAGGAAGGCTTAGAGGCATATGGAACCCATTAGAAATGGCATGTTTGCAGGGACAGATTATAAATTGGATCAACTAGAAAAGCATCTGAAAAAAAGGCCTGCCTACAATTCCATCTTGTGTGAACAGTTTCAATCCAGATGAAGTGGGTTTCTAAACAGAGACTTCACTTTTCCATTGTTGCTTCATTTTACCACAATTGGAAAAGGCCCAGAAGTGATGACAGCAGAAGCCCTGTGCACTCTAAGACCCATCCTGGGACAGGGAGAAAGGAGAGAGGAATGATTGCCACCATAATATACAACCATTATATCTCCAGTGTTTACCCAAAACAGAAAGGAACCATTTCAAAGGTTTAATAAGGCCACAATCCACATCTGGGCAAATCTTCAGACCTGGATGCAATGGACAGGCAGCTCCAGCACTATCCCAAAGTGACACTCACTGGGATAGTGTGTGTCCCTCTATCTCCCTGGCAGCCCCACACTCTGAATGCAGATTTCAAATCCTTGCTCCCCCTCTACCCTCACAACTTCTGCTAACTTCCCTAATTATGCAGATGCAGGGGATTTCAACCTAAAAGAATAGCAAGCAGTCATTCATTAGCATCGGACATGCAAAACAAATTTAGCTAAGCTGATTACTGTAATGGAGTAGCCAAGAGCACTGCTCAAATTGACATGGGAGCAGAAACGCCTTTGATACTCTCAGTACAACAAGCTGTCTATTTTTGTGAAGTCTCATGTTTCCTAATTACCTTAATGCTGTAAGAATTAGGTACTACCAGTGTACAATCACTCACACCGGGCTGGGTTCACAGCCTTCCATCCCACGGTGCTTGCAGGGAATTCAATCTGATACAAGAGGTCTGCCTGTGACAGCAGCAGTGTCAGACAGCTCCTGTGGAATAATCAGCTGCACCTCAGGATAAGGAAAACCCTGAAATGCCACAGGGCAGAATTCATGGTGGAGTAAAGGATATGCTACAGGCATGAAGGCTGCTTTAAATACCTCCTGAGTTGTGTTCTGTGCTCCTGCCTTGCTGAAACCTTTCCCAATGACAGCTGCACCACAGCAGACTGTTCCCTTAGAAAGCCCCTTACCCCCTCTAGCACAGACAAAAGTGAGGATGAAGCTGTCTTCCTTTCAGCACTGTGAAAGCAACTCTACCTTCCCAACTGCATGTGTGTGCCAGAAGACACACAACACAACCTCTCATCCCACACATCACCTGTAATCCATGCACAACCAGCACAGATCCCAGGATGAACCTGGCACAGCAAAGGAACACAGCAACAGGGATGCCCTGACATAACCAGATAGGAAGTGAGCAGAAGGTTCACTTTCCATTCACCCAGCCTGTTCCAGTAACACTCAAATTCAGGCCTGGAGGAGCTGCATAGGTGATGCTGGATGTCAGGTATGATGTGTGCTGCAAGAGCTGAGCACGTCAGTGCTGGTAGACATGAAGCAGGACCTTCTGTGCTAACCTCATGGTGTGTGCTTCACGGCCCAGTATTTTTCTCTGTGTGTTTATTTATGGGCAGATTTTGAAAAAGAAAGCAAAGCATCCTAAAATGGGAACAGATGGGGTCTGCCTATTATCCCAAATCATTCTATGACAGAATAAAAACAAGCAAAGGCTCATGTGTGGCAACCTGCAGTGCAAGACACAGAGGAGACCCCGCTGACAGGCAGTATCTTGTTGCTGAAGAGACCCAAGCTGCTCCCCTTTCCTGTTCTTCAGCTGAGGTACTTCTAGTTTGCAATAGCAAGAGTAGGGAAAGGAATCAGCCTTTGTGTGCCACAAACACAGCTGAGACTCAAACTTTGGCTCCTGAGTGCAAAGAAAACAGAAAGCCAAGTAGCTAGGAGCACTGTTAAATTTTCCACAGCTACAAATTGCTCTTTCATGCATGATACATACAATTACAGCATGCTTAAATCCTGGATTACTGGGACAATAGGTTGTAGCAGCCTAAATCCAAGTGAGTCATTAAGCTGTGCCACTTCAGTAGGAATCTGCATGCTTAAAAAGTGCCTGTGTATCATACAGTCCATCTGTGTAACACACAGTCCATACAGCCTAGCTCCAGTAATTAACTCAACTGCAATTCCTCATGAACATATTGCTACCATGTGTATACATTAGCATCTTGGCAATATTTTCTTTTTGTAAAAAGATTGAAAGCATTAGTGCCAATGTGGTAAATCTGTCTATGTCTGTCTGTATGTCTAAGCCTTATGGCTGCTCACAGGGATTGTCTCTCCTTCTCCCCCCCCCCGGCTTGTGTTAGACTACCAACTGCTTTGGAAACTTCTTTTTCCATTTCAAATACATTTTGTGCTTCCATATTGAGATAAACCCCCCAGGAGATGACTAGCAAGCCTCTAGCATCTGAGGCAAGGCTAACAAAGGAGGTCTGTTAGCTGTTGATGATGGGGAGCTGAGTTGGAGAGCTTACAGGGAAATGAGGCATCCAGTGCACCAGGACTCTGGACTGCTCTTCATTGTAAGGCAACAATGCAGGTCTGCTGGGAATCTTCAGTGGCTTATCATCCCCATCACATAACTCCAGAAAGGAAAAAGGAACATGTAACAGGGGAGCCTGCTAGCTGATTTGGATTCACAGCTCACGGACAGACTCCAAAACTTGAAGAAACCTTGTCATAACCAGACTGTTGCAGAGACACTAACCCCAAGAGACTGAATAACAAAAACCACCAAAACCTGAGGCAGGAAAATTTACTCAGCTCGTTCCTCTGATCTCTGCAAGAACATCTATACTGCATAATGGATGCAGACCTCTTAATGCTGTAACCAGCCTGAATTCCACACAACACAACACATGAGAATGGAGCTTGACCATCTCAGCCCAGTCCTGCCCTGCAGTGCTGCCTGATCAGCTACCTCCAGCATATTGCTCACATGCTTCTGGGAGCAAACACAGAAACAGCTAAACTGGGAAACCAAAATAGAGACAGGTTATTTCTTATGCTGTACAGAAAGACTGGTATCAGAACCTTTTTAAAGCCTGTTTCAATATTTATCAGCGTCTCAGCTGCAACCCAAATTCCCCTCTGGAAGATGTGCTTTCTCTGCTGGAGCATCTAGAGACAGTGAGGCTACCCAAGCTGTGGAAGGCACCACCCCAGTCACAGGTGAAAGTCCTAAAGAGAGGACCTGCACCTCTGGGTTGCAGCCACAAAGGCAAGATGCAGCTGCCTGGAGTCTGCTTCATCTCAGGCAGCCTGTGAGAGGGGAGGATGTGGGAACCAGGGAGCCAGATAGAGCAGTGTGGTGTGGAACCAGCAGCACAGGCTTTACCAACATTGTAACATCACTATCCTACAATCAGATTTTAAAAATAAAAAAAAAAAAAAAAAAATTTAGCCACAAATGTTTTGCCCTAGGGCTGCCAGAAAGCTTACAAAAGCCCAAAGGCAGCAGTAGTCATGCTGGTTAGTCATATAGCTGCAAAGGATCACAAAAAAACCAAACAATATCTGGTACATCATTGCTCCCAAGCTGCAAATATACATGCCAAGCTTTACCACCAGGAAACAAATGGGAAAAATGCATAGGGAAAATCCAAATAGACCCCTGGTTCCAGTTTTAGTAAGTCGTGCCAGAATTATGATTTGGCATTACCTGCTAATCAGTGCTTTGAGAATTCTCTTCCTCATTCTTTACAATATCTCTACATGGAAAGAGATACCTTAGGAAAAATATTTTAATAAATGGAATGCTAATTAAAATCAAGTTTGTGACCTCAAGCAGTAATCTCAGATTTTTACATATTAACTAGGATTACTAGTGGGTAACAGATTAACATTTTTTATTGTTTTATTTTACTTTCAGACAAAATGGGACAAAAACCCCAAAATATTTTACAGAGTGAAAATAATACACCCCTACACTCCCAAAATAGATTAAATGTTTCTTTTTTTTTTTTTTAAGGTTATCTGGAGATACATACACCTAAGTGCCTTCTGGGAGCTGCAATATCAGAGCCCCAGGATTAATCCTGACAAGAGAGTGCCCTGCCCATCTCCAGCCCCCACCTTTTACAGTAATCATGGGATTCCTACAAAGTCACATCTGGCAAATGTTCTTTTTGCTATATATTGTGATTATATCTCACAGAAGATATAATCCAGCTAAGGAAAGGACCTAGGGAAAGAACAGCAAAATTAGATGCACAAACTCAACTCCTGCATGGGACCATAGGAGCTAAGCAGATGCAAACCTGCCACATCCTGATGAGGCCAGCTACAGCAAAATATCTTAATTCTATTAAACTCAACATGAAATAGATTTTATTCTCCATTTTTACTTCTTTTTTTCTTTCAAATTTTTTCTGCTTTCAGTCTTACAGTTTTCCTGCTGAAAAGTATTTTGGTTTTGCTTTGATTCGATGTTTCAGGAGGAAAGGAAAAAAACACACTACCACTTATACTCAGGAGTAAATGAGTAAAAGAATTCAGAAGGAAGAAATTAAAAGAGTGGTTGGCACCACTGCTTTTTAAGACTAATGCTAAGGACTGAACACTGCTTGCATCCCTGCCTCAGCACTCACTGTGCTGTGCAAGGAAGAAAACTGAGAAAACAGGGCTCTGCGTGCGGTACATCCATTTTCTCAGGAAAGGAAGTAGATTTTATCATTAATAAAAGCATGGATTGCTGGAGGTTTCATCTGCTCTGCTCCCATGCCCAGGGTCAGGTCATGGGCAGTGTCCCATCATTCCCTCACACACTCGACTTGGAGAGGAACACCCCAAACAAAACTTTATTATTCTGGGTACTTAGGGAGGCTGAGGTGTGGAGAGGAAGTAGCAGGAGGTGATCTCCAAGCCCAGACACACAGAGAAGAATGGCAAGCTGAAGCCATCACTGAGCTAAAGTAGAAATAGAACTTTTTGAATTCCAGGGCCAGAAGATTTGAGGTGTCTCACTGCAAAGTCAAAAGGTTGTAAAGGAGAACCTGCACTGTCAGGCTGGAGAAGAGAAGCCAGATGTGGCTCAGCAGCTGCCACATGACTGGGCCTTGCTACCCTGGTAGGACAGGCATGAGTCTGCGATAACCTGTAATTGAATTTAGAGTTTTTGTCATTTTGGTTTGGATAGTGTCATACTTCTTGACTAATTTTTCATGTTGGCAAATTTGCTGGAATATCTTGGAGGGGTTGCATGAAAAAACATTAGGGAATTTGGATTTCCTGCAGAAACAAGCCATTTTTTTTTATTTTATAGTTGACATTTGCTCTAAGAACAGGCTTTAGAAACAAAACCTCTTACTGATTCTCACAGGTTTGCAGTTCTGTGCATTTTATTTCAGCTGCTCCCTTGTGTTCTGGCTTGTTCTGCTGTGAGCAACAAGGTCATGCACTTTTCAAATCTGGATTCCCCTGAAGTAAGGCAATCCTGACTACATTCACAAGAGACAGGATATATATTAGTACATGGAACCACAGGTCTTTTTTATCTTACAAGTGTGTTATCAGTAGTTTCCGGGGTCATCAGCATTCTTCACTTCTTAATCAACTGCACAGCACCCATCACACTGAAGTATGCCTGCATGTACAGAAAACAGCAATTTGTACATCAGTCACTTTGCACTCCAGGTTTGTAAGCAAAGGTGAGCCAGCCACACTGAGGCCTCAGATGGAATCCATTCGTAATTAATTAGAGGCATTCACTTTAATCATTGAGCAATTCTGACATTTCTGAAATTAAATCAATCTAGTGTTTAATATTCACAAGAACTTATTGACCTTGGCAAAAGAGAATAAGAATAAGAGGGTTTCCTTAATTTTTGTGAGTATCATAGTGAAAACAAGACTGCTGCTCATAAAATAACCTGGAGTTCCTTTGAAAACCACTATAGCTTCATTCTACAGCTTTAAACAACACAGGGCAGATGGGTTTAGAAACAACACTTTGAGATCTGCTCAAAATCTGTTTTCTCACTAAGCCATTCATTAGCCATACATTTAAGATCAGAATAGCATTTTTTCTCTGCACACTCCAGGCCAACCACAAAAAAGATGCAGAACAGTGACTGGGAGACAGCACATGCCATTGCTCACCTTTCCAGAGGTTTGTTTCCATCTCATCACCCTAATTTATGTTATTTTTTGGCTTTCAGGTAGAGCAAGTTTATATATCTATCTCATCACTCCACTGGTCACAATACTCATCACTGCTGTTGATCCATTGACCTTGAGTCACCTGTTGGGCCTTAAATATCTTAAATATCTGCACCATCACTCTGCACTGAGCCAGTATCTGGGTGCAATTACATTCTCCATGTTTATGGAAGTGAGGCAGAAGTTTTGCACAGCCTGCCCTCTTTGACAGTGAACACTTAGCCTAGAAGACAGAGATTGAAAACTATTTTGGAAATAAACTCAGAGGAGTCATATTGCAAACATGCAAACAGCTCTGGAATCCTGGCAGGAGGAGAAACAAACAGTGAAGAATGAAGGGGACACGGTTAGACAAAGTCAGCATCTTGGGAAGCATTTGGTAAAGTGAGAGACAGATTTCAGCTTAGTAAACAAGCTATAAAGTTCTCCACAGGAAGAGCAGACATACCACCCTGGATTACTGCAATGTCTAAGCCACTTCTCCTTTGTGATGACTTTCTCAGAAAAATCTTGGTTTTCTGCCTATTTGTTTACAGAAAACATAGAAGTGGCTGTCGCTTTTGGAATGACAACTTGAAGTCAAATGCTGTAACTTGGCCTAGACACACTGTCTCATGATGAACACACTTCCCACTTGCAGAAATAAAACAAAGCAAAAAAGCATCTGGATGGGGTTTTGTTTGGTTTTTTTTAAGATACATTTTTCTGTTGGGAGAATAGTTAAACTCTATCACTCACAATTCCAAATTGCAGGAGAACTTCATAACAATTGCAGGTTAGAGCAGCAGGAAGGTTAAATCAATAGAAACCCTACTTTGTCAGTGCATTGCAAAAATGACAGGCACATCTCCCAAAGCTGTATTTTATGCTCCATGTTAATGGGATAGCAGCTGGCTTTGTTACCTTCTGCCCTGGCTTCCTCACAAACAGCATGTGAGCTGCTCATCCCCTCAGCCCTCACAGACATGGCATATCTGCAAAGTGCATAAAAGTGAAATTCCTGTGGAGATTAAAGTGAAGAAAGGCATCTGTACCCCATCCCAGCAGCTGCAGGGGGTCTGTGACAGCAGTGCTAGAGTGCCTCCGTTGTGCGAAGGGCAATATTGACACTCACAGATTTGGACAAAAATAAGGTGTTTTTAAACTGATCCCTCACTCTTCTTTCTGTCCAGCCTTTTGACTCACCACAGATACATGATTTGGGCACAAAACAGGCAGGTAAATATCCAGAAAGCCAGTGGGGAACTATGAAAACCAACTCTGCAACCAAAGGAGAAAGACACCTTCTCATCAATCTCCCTGGCAGAAATAGAGCAACAACCTGTAACTCACACTAGGCCCTAATTCCTTTTTGGATCAGCATTGGAATAGTCTCCCAGGGAAGTGGTCACAGCACCAAGCCTGGCAGAACTCAAGAAGAGTTTGGACAATGCTCTAAGGCACATGATGTGATTCTTGGGGTTGTCCAGCCAGGAGCTGGACTTGATAATCCCTGTGGGTCTCAGGGATTCTGACTCTCATGTGTGCTCATTTCCACATTTCATCTCAGTCCTTCAGCACTGTAGGAGTCCACACAGACTCAGAGCACCCAGGGGAGAGAGCAACATCTCTCATGTTTTCCTGACAGCCCTCTTACACTTCAAAATGAGTGGGTTTAGAGTTGTTCATATATCTCACCTACATCTGAACCCATTCAAGCTTCACAGGTAGAAGAGAGAGAGTTTCTTACAAGAACATAATTTCAGTCCCCAGGTGGAGGGAATTTCACAAGCTTAATATCCATGTAAAGTATCTGCAGGCTGCATGGATGTGCCAAAACCCTCATCTTCCCAAAAATCAAAGAGCTTGCTTAACAGGAAAAATATTATCCCTAAGTTTATTTTTATACGAGTTACATCATTCACAGAGGTATTGCAGCACCAGAGGAAACAGTGAAGAGGGGAAAAAGAAGAAGAGGCCCTTTCTCTGTCTCAGTATAGCTGCTTTGCCACTTTAATTAGAGGAGTAATGTCATAACACTAAAATAAACCATTCTTTACACCAGACCAGAAACTATTGTTTACACCTTAACATTGACACCAAACACTGAGAGAAGATTGCTCAAGTGAGTTTGAAAATAGTTGATACAGTTAGCTCATTAGCAAATAACTTGCTCTTTTTTTTTCATTATTTATTCATGTAGAGACAAATATAATCATAAGTTGGCTCAGACATAAAAATGCCAATTGACAAAAGGCAAAAAAAAATCTTTAAATGTAAAGTTTGCTAAAATGCTCTTACCGAGAAGTACAAATGTGTGCTGATAATAAATATTCACTGAACAGACTAAAATAAATCTGATATGCTTTAAAAGGGCTATATATTTCCAGCCAATTTTATTCTTTCTGGAAGGCTTTATAATGCATTTATGAAGATATGCTTACAGGCAGGATTAAATCTCTCCTGTTTGCACAACTGTAAGGCAGAATATGCAAATACTGTGGTAAATTAGAGCAGTTGTTGGGTTTTCTCTACCAAGAAAACTGGACTGTGAAGGTTTTTTCCATTCTCCTGCTCAGCTTATTAAACTAAAAAAAAACCAAACAAAACAAAACGAAAAACAAAATTTAAAAAAAAATTAAAAAAAAAACCAAACATTTATCTCATAATTTCTATACCCTAAAATTGTCTTTTCTCATTCAACATCTTCCAGAAAAGCTATTGTGTATTTTCTCTGGGAAAACAAAAATGCAGGACTTGTCCTACTCTAGAGTGACAAGGAGCGACAAGTATGTCCTGTGAGCAAGCCAAGGCTTGTACTGAGACAGTACGAAATAAAACAAGTTACATTTAGATATTTGACACAGATACTGATCACCAGAAAGAGCATTTACTGATTTAAATTGAAACCCATGAGTAATTCACCAGTTTCAGCAGATGACAAACAGAAGTGGCAGAATATTTGATGATCAATAATTATTTCTGAGATTTTAGGAAGTGTGGCACCTTATAACTGAACAATTTAATTAAACACTAGATGTGACTTTAATTGCACATGCTGTATCATGTGCAATTTTCCTTTTGAATTTCATGCAGATGCTAAAAATTGTTCATCACTGCTCAAGCAAATTCATTTCTCACCACGAATTACAAAATTGGTTCTCTAATAAAGTTTTCCAATATTACATTTTGTGCTACACTCCTGCTCTCATTAAACAGCTAATAGCCTTCAAATTATAAGTTTATTGGAAACCATAGCTGTAGGTTCACTGACATCACATTTGAATCTCATCTGCTGCTGAGGTTTACAAGTGGCAGTGCTAAGACTGATGACCTTGTGTCCAGCACCATGTTACTCCAACAGTAGATAAAATTTCCAGCAGTCAGAGCCACAGCACCTGCCCAAGCTGTCAGTCTCCAAAACATTCTTCAGAAATGAAGCAGATCCATATACTTATTTACAGAGTTTTTCTATGGAGATTCCCCCTATAACTTCTCCTTTAAAAATGTGATATCACTGAACAAATCACACAAAGTCACTGACTTTTTTTACTAGGTCTGCTGGCTCTGTGCCATCAGCTTGGGATGCAGAAATGCAGCTTGTTTTTTCCAAACAGGGTAAACAAAAGGGATTCATCCAGCTCTGCATCAGAGCCACAACTTCTCCACTCTGGATTCCAACAGCTTTTGGGTTTTAAATATCATGCAGGATGAGGATACTGGTATTTCTTCTGAAACACTATGGGATGGTTTCTGATCTCTCTCACTTCAAAGTCTTTTTCTTGTTAGTTGTTCCAGTTTTGTTTGTTGGGTTTTTTTCCACCATTACTCCAGGTTACAGAAAACCTCTTCATGCTGCTGTGATGCGTTGTTTTTCCTCCTGAAAACACCCCATGCAAGGAGTCTCCATAAACAGGTATATGATTTTCCACACCATCTTCACAGCTTTTATCAGCCCCCCTGATCAGACATCAGCAGACTGAATCTTTAAACCTCTCCTAAAGTGATTAACCCAGAATCTTTGTTTGCATCCTCTTTGAGCCTCTATTTTCAACACCAAGATTCAGAAGGAAGCACCAGAAGTGAAGTTCCCCTTGTCTCTACAGCCCTAAACAAAACCAACTGAAATTAAAAAAAAAAAAACAAACAAAACAAAACAAAAGCAAACAAACAAAAAAAAAAACCAACCACAAAACCAAAAACCCAAAACAAAAAGCAAAACCAAAATCTTCCTCAGGCTTCCATCAGAGCTCTTGGCATGCAAGTACCAATTCCATCTCCATGATCCAGTGGTTTTCAACACATGTAACCCTGGAATATGTGGACCATTTCAAATAAATTTTTCATTAAAAACTTGTCATTCACTGACATCTCCTTTCATGACTATGTTAGTTTGTAATAATTCTCAGTCAAGAACAGACATTAGCCTGTGACTGAGTCTTGCTGCAAACTCTCAACCTGATCCATGGTGTTTTCTGAAACAGACAGAAATAAAATGTCAGTTCTCACTTGCACAAGCATCTAATTCCATCACATCTCTGTGCATGGTAACTGAGGTGCTGAGGAGACCTTTCTAACTTACTATGTACTCTAACTACCCTTGGAGCTAAAACAAATCAAATTTTTACAGGACTGAGACACCTTTTCTTATTAATCAAATGATCCAGTTAGTTGGCATATTAAAGTAAATAATGCCAACTCAAAGCTGCAAAGAAAGCCTACAAATCACAGAAACTTTAACAGAGTCTTTTCACACTAAAAAGATATTCCAGTCTGGTCTCAGCTTCCATAAACAGAACAGCACCTACAGCTCATTTTCTATTTGTCAGGTCAACTCATGTAAATTATGTCTTGTGTGTTCCTGAAACTAAGTTGATATATTGTAAACCATTAGTTGTGTCCTGGTAGAAATAATTCCTTATAGCTACAGTGCCACATGCTATCCCCACTGCAAGAGAGCTGTTGTGATTGATATGAAACCCCCCCAGCACTAGATATCCTGATGTTAAAACAGCAGACTAAAAATACAGATACAAAAAACCAGCATTCAGAGGGCTGCTTTCCATGTGTATTCCACACCGCCATTCAAACGCTAATAATTTTTTATGAGATTTTAATTTTTCTCAGTTAATTTTGCTCTAACCTTGCCCACAGCCCTTCTTTGCCTGCTCTCCTAAAGTGTTCTGCCTGCTGATCCTTCGCTGACAAAACTGTTCTCCAAAGCACAGGCTGTTACAGAGAAGTCATGGAGCAAGAATTACAAATGCAAACATTTTGCCCCAAGAGCCTCCGGTATGCCAGGCTGGGAGCAGCCCCAGTCTGAAGGGCAAGGGCTCCAGAGCCATGTGGTGAAAATCACTTTGTACAGCCCAGAGTGGGCAGGCTCAGCCAATTAGCAGTGGTAGGGGTGTTTCATCCAATTTGCTCCCAAGGTAAATCCTGCCTGCAGTCAGCATTATGCTCATTTGGTCTCAGCAGACATTTGATCTGCCTAATCAAAAGAATCCATTTTCTGCTACCCAAAGAAGGAATGATGCAGTACACTCTAGGAAGGAAAAAAAATGCAACGGTTTTAGACAAACACACTGTCAAATCATACTTGAATAATTGTGGCACCTGTGTCTGGAAAAGAAAAAGAGGAGTTCAATCAGTTAACACGCAACTCCTTACAGATAGGAGAATAAGAGGCTAACAACCATGATCTTTGAATAATTTTGTTGGGTTCATTGTTCAGTACAGAAAATAACATAGGCATATCTTTTCAGAAGTTTCAGTTAGGAATACCTTTTCAGAAGTTTCATTTTTAACTGCTAGACATCACTTGAATTTACCTGGACATCACAGCCTAATCTGGCTTAATGCCTCTGGTCTCTGGCTCACATATTTCAAGCCAACATTTGGAGTATTCTTCTTGGTTCTGCAAGATTAGGTTTAATTTAAGGCTTGTGACACCTTGGTGTAATTTTTGGGTATTACTCAGTTACCCCTGTAACTAGGAGGTTTCATTAGCATTGTGTGGCACAGTGGAGAAGTAAAATCAGGAATTGGAGTACACTGCAGTTAATACCTGAATCCATACTCAGCTTCAGAATAAGAACACACAAAGGCAATAATTAAAACTGCTCTGCACACAGCCTATCATTCTGGAGGAGCCTTCAGAGGTATTGCTCCATATCCTTGTGTCATGCCTCCAATTACTGTAAATCCTTCTTGGCAGACCTTCCAAAGAGTACACACATATTACATGACCAGACAGATAAATACTGTCTCACAAACCTTCAGCAAAGCCACAAGAACACTCCCTTTCAGACTAAGCTTTACACAAAACAAGACTTTAAAAGTCTGTGATATTTTCTCTTCAGTTGTTGCTCACTTTTTTCATATGGCAGTGTGAACCAACCAGCTAAACTCATCACCTGTGATGTTTCCTTGCCAGAAACAGCCACAGACAATGCAAGCATTGTAAAAAACACAGTGATAGGCTGTGGTGGCTGGGAGGCTCTGGCCTGTATCAGCACAAGGCAGAGAATCTTTAGAACACATCAGCAAGCACCAGAGAATTAGTAATGTTTTTACAAACTCGGGTTATTATATTTAGTAAGAGTCTACATGGCCTAAAAGAGTACATCAAAATCATATTAGTCTTTGCTTTTTTGGGTGCTTTCTTAAAAAACTATTATAAACTATTACTATTTACTTCCTTAAAAAACTATTATGATGACACTTCTTCAGCTGAAGGCATTTGTCCCTCCATATTCCAGCAGAAACTTCCTTTGCTTGAGTCACTGTTCAGGTCCCAACAATTGCTGGGATAAGATGTAATTTCTTTGGGAAAGTGACCTGGCTGCCACCTAACAGGCTGAACAAAGTTACACCAGCACAGCTAACAAAAACCACACCATTTCTAATCAGACCTCAACAACAGTTCCTGCAATAAGGGCAAGTGACTTCTACAGCTAAAAAGCTTTTCTACTGCTGCATTTCAAGGTTGTGAGCACTTGTCAAAAAGAAAAAGGGAGCAGAAGTCATTCTCTATGGCATGTCTCAGGGAAACTTTAATGTGGGGATCACCATCTTTGACTCTGTAGGAAGAACATTTAACTTTTCAGCACTGAATCACAGCTCCTTGTAGTCTCAGCCTACCCAAAACAGCTTTCTAGCACCACACTCCAGGCATGTTCTGGATGCATTACAGAACAAAAATGCTGTCATGCAATCAAATCCCATCTTAAGACATACACGTTCTTGAGCACATATTGTTAATCCTATGGAGCAATTTGATTCTTTTAATCTGTTTGTACTCATCTTCTCTTTTTTCTTTTGTAGATACTTTGTGCTTTTGTGTCGCCTTTGTTAGTATAATAATAATAAATTATTAACTTTCATTTAACTCAGTGATTATTTCTCTTTTATAACTATTTTGTAGCTACTGTTTTCTTCTTTGGACAATGGTACATAATTCTTACCTTTTGGAATTACTGCCACTTATTTAGCACCTCTGTATGAACCAGCTCTTCCCAAGTTTACTCATGCAAAGTTCTCCCTAAGTAATTCTGCTCTAATCTAGATCCCAGAAAACAGGTTGTTCCTCTCAGGATCTCCCATAAAGAGTGAGGAAATTCTACCTAAGTCCTCACCTGAATGGGCTGATTGCAGAAGGATTATAAAATTACCTAAAATGATCTGGTCAAACAAAAGGTAAATTAAAGTTACTTTTTCCCCCTCCACAGCTTCTCTATAATAGGAAAACTTTTTCTCTGGGACTTAGAATTTGCTTTTTGTCTAAATTGAAAAATTTGCAAGCATCGCATAAATGCTCACTGTAGTTACACTGGTCTTGGGGGAAAAAAAAAAAAACAAAAAAACCCCAAAAAAAATACAGATTACTGAGGTCAGTGTGGAAGTGTCCTTTGTACACCAAGGATGGATGTGACAGGGAGCCAACAAGCCCAGTTTAACCAAAGAAGGTGAGAAGCAGAGCTCAGCTTTTACCTAAGGTACATGGAAAAAACTCCTGAGGTCGCTCATTCAAGATTCTTCAGTCCTCAAAATTTGTTCTAATTTTAGATACTTGGCACAATGCAAGTCTCAGCTGTCTTCCTCTGCTCAATACATAGTTAAATGCAACACATTTTAGAAGCTTTACTTTGCTTTTTATCAGAAACTCCAGAATTGCTACTCATAAAACAAGTTTCTCAAAATTTTAGGTTTCAGCCAATACAAGGATATTACAAATAACACACCCTATCTATTTAGCTGGGATTTTTATGGCATCCATTAAGGAGCATCATCTAAATACTGACTATAAAGCTGAGACAGTGAGCAGCAGCTCTCCACTCTGCTGTGATGGTGCACCAAGAAAGGGGGAGAGAGCTCTGCCTTCCCATGGGGCAGCTGAGAGCCACGCTGTCTCAGAAAAAAGCATCCTCCTGCTCTACAGGGAATAAATCTATTACTGCTGTCTGCTTCCAGCTTCAAGAAAGGAGTCTGGAGAAAACATTCACATTAAGCATGATTTTCTTTTTCAAGACTGATAATAAACAGAAAGCTTCACATTCCAAGGCTTAACCTATCAACTGACAGAAGCTGAGCATGTTGTATTGTGAGATGTCTCGTGTATTTTCAATCCATCTGGTACTGCCCAGAATATTGGACTAAATGGGCAATTAATCTAATTCAGCACAGCAATTCCTAAATGTTTCTTTCCCTCTAAACAGACAAAAATACAGAAATATAAACAATGTTCTAAACATTTGAATCTGATGTACTGAAGGTCACTGAACAGCACACAATACTCCCTCCCTCTCCAATCCACAGAACAGTGTGCTTTGTTTCCCCATAATTAATTTCTATTTAATAACTAAGCTTCTAGATAGCTCATTACTTAGAAAAGAATTAAATACTCATGACTATGAGGTTTAAATTGGTCTTTTCAATAGATAAAACTATTGAAATAGGACAGTAAAATATCCTGATTTCAAGAGCAAGACACATAACTCAGAGTTCAAGTAGTAAAGCAATTAATCTTCAACAGAACAGCACATGGTAGCTCTGAAAACAAAGCTCTAAATTCTGACAATCATCCTAAAATATTTAACACTGAATCTCTTCTGAGACTTCTGTTAGAACTCAATAGAAAAGCCCCATCGTCTGCTCACAAAATAAATGCAAATCCTTACAAGGCTGGATAACCATAATATGGCTCCAGGCATACCTTTGGTTCTTTCTTACTATCAGCTCCTGTGAGAATCACCATATTCCCTGATGCTCAGGGAAAGCTCTTTCAATGCCTGCTTTTTCCATTCTCTTCCAACACAGCCATTTTTAAACATCACCTCGTTTTCCTCTCACATTTAACACTTCCATTAATGACTAAGAGCAAGAGTTCACATTTCAGTGCATTAGTCCAGCTCTCATCTTGTGATTTTCATATTGTTCTATAGTTTATAAAAAGCTACACAGCAAGCTAAATAAAAAAATAAATAAATTAACACTGTACCCTGCCAAGGTAAATTCAGAAAGAATTATTTACAGTCAATTCCTAAAAGGGATTAGCTCATTTCTGACTGATGCCTACACAAGTGCTGCCAAGAGCAGACGCCTTGTGCATCACTGTCATGGTCACACAGAGCACACACCCAAGGTGGCAGCACATGGCAGCCTTTTTTTGACCCCCCCAATTTACAGTACACACACATTTTGGTGACAAATTAACCTTCATTTTGAAAATTGCTATGATCGCCAAAAGGCCAAAATGAGGAACCCCAAATTTAGCTTCCTTCTCACTGACCCAGTACAACACTCAGTCTTCTTGGGTGTCCTCAATTTCTTTCTTATGTTTTTGGAATCACCTTTGGGCCATGTGTTTCCTCATAGAGGTACAAGGACCAGCACAATGGCTTTATCCCAGTGATGACCTTCAAGCAGGACATGACCTCCTTTTGTCCTGAAGTTTCAGGACAAAACACTGAAATGTGAGGGCATTTCTCAGCTCAAACTCAGAAACAAATTCTCAGCCTTAAATAAAAGCAAATTATTTTTATGGATTATGCTAATTCAGACCAGGAAAGAGGCCAACTACTTTTTTCTTAAAAGTGGGAGGCATCATATATGCAATACTTGACTGTTACTATTTCTTACATTAATTCACTTCAGCCAGTTACATAATTTGCCCCAGCTAGAGGTCCTAAAAAAGTGCACAATGGTATATTAAAGTCCATCTCAGTCCCATCCTTAGAGAAATGAAATAAAATTATTCAGCCCTCCTTCATTAGCTGGGCTTTCTTACTCTTTGTGTTGATTTCCATGAACTCTTCTCACCTCCTGTTTTGTCACCTCTTTCTTAGAAAACGGCCCCAAAAGGAATATTCCACACTCTCTCCTACATCCCATCATAACACAGTACTTACTCCTTCAGTGGATGACTCAAATTTCTGCCCAAGAAAAATACATTAGACTTGGATTTGTCAGATGGCATTCTTGAGAAATTAGATTTGCAAATACTTCTTCAATCGTGATTAAATAGACAATAAATCTAACACTAAACTATAGGGCACTGTTGCAGGAATGAAACTTAAATCAGACATTTTTAGTTTCTTTTGTTTGCATAAAGGTATTGCTTGTTGGCTTGTATGCCCTTGTATATGCTTGTGAGAGGGCCACTCATCTCTGCAGTAATCAAGCAGCATGCCCAGCCAATCACACATTGCTGCTGAAAATCAAATAAAAAATGGTTTCTTGCTTAAAACAAAAAAGATCAGAACCCAACAGAAGGGGAAAAAAACTTAAAGAAGATAGAGAAATCACTCAGAAATGAGTGTGCAGTTATAAACAGCTCTTATCTTCCTGTGAGGCTGTATTATCAAGTCATTTGTGAAGGTTCAAGTAGCCCATTATTATTAGGAAAAAGAATCTTGAAATGCTAAAGAGCTGAATAATTTTAGTAGGTAGATTATTTCTCTGAAGACTTCAGAAATATACTTTATTATATACTATCTATTTTGAGTTCAGTTTAATATTTTCCAGCCATACAATGGTAAGAAAACTACATGGCTCTTGATACCCTTGAAACCCATTTATGTGAATATCTGGCAGCTGGGGAAGTTTGGGCATCACCAGCTGAGAGTTGCTCTGGAAGAAGCCAGAGTTGGAAGTTTGTTTATCAAATTGTCTTTTTTTTTCCCCCCCCCCACTGTCCTACAATTATTTATATTCTTCTTGCCACGCCTGCAGAAGGTCTTTGAAATAAAACTATGTCTCAAACAGTCTCCTTTCATTAACTATCTCCAGACAAATCAATATATTGTGTGAGAGATGTGGGCAGCATCTTTCAAGAGAAACAAATTGCCATTGTAACTTATAACATGCAATTAGTCATGCAAAAATGAAATGCTCTGGAAATTGTGTCTGCTTTATAAATGCTTCATTTTGAAGAGTAGATGGTACCTCAAAATGCTGGTGGAGTAATAAGTTCTTGTTTGTCAACATAATATTCCCATAAGTAATTAGAAAATTGTGTGCAAGCTGACCACTTTGCTCTATTAAGGAAATGGACCAGTAGCATTAAAAATACCACGACAAAACATCCACTTTCAGCTACAGAATGAAGAATAATTCCAGTCACTAAGCTGTTTTCACTGCTTATCTCTGACATGTGTCATCTGTGCCCTTTAACTGAAGTAATCATTTCCCAAATATAACAGAAAAAAAAGTAATTTTAAGAAAATTAAGAAAGGAGAGTCAATTATTCAAACATCTTCCTGTGTTTATAGGGTAAACACAAAGAATCAGCTTAATTGCATCTAAAAAAACTTGGAATGAGGGCTAGGAAAACTTTCCTCCACTAAAGCTCATGACACACTAGAGTAAAGTTGCCGAGAGAGGTCATATAATCTCCTATACTGCCCTTACACATGCCTGAACATTTCTGACAGCTCCAGAAGAGACCCACATTGTGTCAGTGCAGAGCAGTGGATTTCTCAAAGTCCTTTCCAGCCTGACATTTCCATTATTCTCTGCTTATGTTCACCCTGGCTCTGTGAGGACATTGCTGGGCTGCTGCATTCCTACAGATGAAGCTGACAGGGCTTGGCATGAGTGTAGGGGTGCTGTCAAAATACTAATACATGCTGAACCAGAGCTTTTCTTTAACACTGTACGGTTTTTCATTATTGAGACATGGATGAAGTCTCTACACACTTCAGTTTCCTGAGGTCATTACAGCATCGTTTTTATTAACTGGTCAGTGCTGCTTGGCTTTTTTTGCAGCAGCAAAAATGACCTTCCTGAGTAATATGAAATGCAGTTTTCATTTCTGGTGAGCACAGCTGCATAGGAAGAGGGGTGTAAAAGAAGTTATTTATTTTACTAAAACAAGGAAAAATTAGGTACTTGTGGTAGCTGTCATTTAAACAGCAAATTACAGCAAATGTTACGAGAGATTAAAAAGAACAAAACAACAGATATAGTGCAATCTACCTTCAAAAGGTGGTCAAAACTAAGTATCATGCTGGTTACTACTTCTTCATCTTCTCTCAAATCAAAAATCTTTCCACAACTAACATGACCCAATCTGGAGATACAAAAACACATAGCAAAACCATACTTGGAACAGAAGTGTTCACATTTTAGGCCTCCACAGATTGATGTGAGCATCCAGTTTGCCTGTTATTTTATTTTTAACTACTTTCATAATTTAAACTGATGCCCTCAGGGAGCTCTCTATAGCTGACCCACCTAATGCTATTCCTGGTCAGTATAGCATGACTGTTCCCTTCAATACATACTCCCTAGTTTGCTCCATTACCCAAGAAATCACATTTTTCCACTAGTCTGAGATAAAAATCAGGTAGCAGTCATGAGATCTGATGGAAAAATATATTTTACATAACCGGTCTTTTATGCTCAAGAAATAAAAGATATTGCTTCTTTATTGTGTACACAAAACATAAGGGCCAGGGCTGACAAATTAAAGTGTTTCCAAGAGACACTAAAATGGAAAAACTTTCAAGCATTTCAGAGTCTGCAGGGTGAGTACCAGGAGCATAATTTACCATCTGAAATAAAATAATTTCAAGTTTGAAGTTACAAAGTGTTTGTTTCTTTTTTTTTTCTCCTCTGAACCATGTCTGCCAACAGACATGGATAGCAGAGCCATCAGGGAAACTTATTTTCAAGCAGCCAATCTTTTATCTCCAATCACTACTGAAACATGATTTGGTACTGAACATGTCACACAACTGTTCTGGGTTTGTTTTGTTTCCCTCTATTGACAGCTCATATGAGCAGGATTTCACTTAACTAGAAATCCTGCCAATTTTAATCATGCAAAATGACCTAGGCAAACATGACAGGCATTAAGAAGAAAACAAAACTTCTTCAAAGATGTTACAATCAGATTAGATTTCATAGAGTAAGACATAAAAATCCATAAAGCTTCTGGTTTATTAAAGTCTAAACAAAAGATGGATACACCTGAACTCAATGTCAGGCTATCCATGACCCAGTATTACAGGTTCCTTTTCTTCCCTCTCACCACAGCACATGGAATTTCTTTCACATACTGCAAAACATATGTTAAACAATCTCTGATGGTTGCTGTTTCTGTACATTCACACAAAGAATTACAAATACTCTTAGACCAAAATCAGGCTGCTTGTGCCATGGGGGTTTACACATACAATAAACATCATCCCACACTGTATTATTTCCTTAATCACATGAGAGAAAAGCAAAAGGACTGGAAAAAGCTTTATCCCTAAAATAAAGAGAAACAAACAGAGATTCTTTTGCCAATATGGACAAAGGCTTGGGAAATTTCCAAGAGAAAGATATGAAATTTTTTCCTCAAAAAGGGGTGTAATATGCTCTGTTCCTCACTTGGGATAAAAAAATCCATTTCTGTGTGACATTAAAATTCAGTGGGTTTGGTGCTTCTCTAATTTCAGAAAATAGAAACATATTATTCTTTATGTGAAGCGTTTTATTCCTTTAATACTGATAGAGTTCTTCTCTCCCTCTTAATTATGCCTAGGTTTTGATGAACATGTCCCTGCTATTCAATCTTGGTTTGCTGCCTCAAATTTTAGCAAATTTCACCCCTGTTTTTGACAGAGACACATTTCACCTCTTCTGTCTCTCTAAAGACCAAAAAAAAAATCCAACAATAAATAAGCAAGCTTTATTTTGCTTTTCCAAATAAAACAAGTATCAGCTGTTTCCTCATTCTCCAGCTCCAGCTCTGTCCCAGCTCAGCAGGGAACCAGCCCCTGCATACCTACACACCACTGTCAGTATATTTGGAAAACCCTTGACCTCAGGTTAGAATGTACTGCACAGCTCTCCATGCTCAGTATTCATATTTACTCCCAACTGTCTTTTAAAACAGATTTGTTTATACAGCCAGCTGTGTGTTGAAAGCTGCACAGTTGTTGCTTGCATCCTGCCTGGAGCTGTTTTTCCCACAAAGGCTTCTGCTGCCCCTTTGCCCACACACTTATTCCCTACAACTGGGGTCAACATCAGCTGCAATCCTCTGACCACCCCTCCACTCTTGTGCTGTAAACTGATGAATTCTAATCAAGATATCTCAGGGCATTTTACAGTCTCTCAAAGTCACTTTTGTGTTGCTTCATCTACTGCCCTCTCTTAACAAGTATTTCAAATTGGATGATAGCTCTAGAAGGTTTTACTCCGATACAAGTAGTACCCATTTTCCAGCCTTATTAAATCATAAAGCACTTGATTCATTTCCAGGGATTAGGTCCAAAATATCCTCTGGCTATATTGACCATTCAACAAATTGCATTATGAAAGCAGCACTACAGCAGAGTAGCTCTAAAAGCCTGCTTTCCTTGGATTTTGCATGGTTATTATTGCAATCAATATTGGAGCAATTCAAATCCCTCATGATCAATCCCCAAGGCTTCTTTAAGGTACTTTTCATATAGATACAAACATTACACCAATATTTTTTGAACCACCCTCAGGGTCTATAGCAACAACTTGCCTTTTCATCAACTTCTTTCCAAACTGCCTCTGGTTTATGGGACATATCACACATCCCTTGGGAAATGCTTTGCCATCCTTCCATATTAATTCTTGCTAGAGTCAGTTTTGTTTTCTAAATCTCAAAGCTCTAGAGCTTTCCTGCTTGATGTTTGGCTTGATATCACACCCTTGAAAATGATAGTTCATTCAAAATCACGTGGGAGACAAGTTCCTTTGAAATATCAAAATCCACAAACAAAAGCCAGTGCTGTATTAAATATTTCAGAACATTTTCATTCTGGAAATAAATTGCCTTTTCCCCACCAAAAAGATGTCTAACTCTGACTCTAATCGGGAGTCTGGTATTTCAATTCCTTACTTGCATAAATTCACAATTCTAACAGGAAGAAAATCTCTGGTCTCTCAGCCACTAACTTAAGAGAAAAAGTCCATCTCCTCACTTGGAGAAATGCTGCTTTTACTATGTGTTTCTAGAACACTATACCATAAAAATACACCCTGTCATTCAGTTCTGTACTTTGATGTTGGTCTACAGTATGATCTCCATCACATCCCCCAAACTGAGGTTAATTTTAACCTGCCTACTGCAGGGGTTAAACCAGTTAAAATCCAATGGAATTTCTATTTGAATCACTCAGTAGTGTGAAAAATCGAGGGAAAAGGCAGGGGCACATGAAGGGTGCACTAATTTCAATCAAGTCTTTCCAAGTGTGTGAATACCAGAGAATGATTGGATCTCAGATTTCATCATAAGTGTGAGTATTGCTTTATTGTGAACATTTACATTAGTACTTTAATCCCTTTAGGAAAAGAATACTGGAAATTGGTTTCAAAATGTTCCCTTCATTAAATCTCCTGCAATTTCTTTTGAAATAAAAGGCACAGTCTGAGGTAGTGAGAACCTCACAGATGAACTGCTGGAAACATTAGGTAAAGACCTCTCAACCCTTAAAAGGAATGAAATTGTGCTGCACATTTCCCAGCTGAATAGTTTGCAACATATTAACATCATTTGGGGGAATAGAATTTTAAGTAAAGGCTGTCAATGTGTATCACATGTTTAAAGGAAATCCGAGACAAAATGAAGAGCTTAAAATGTGTGAGGAAGCCACATCCACACACAGCCACTCATGTTTTTTCTAAGCTCTCTTTTCTGCCCATTATGGTAGTTTACTCACAGAATTTCACTCTGCTGGGAGACAGAATAATGTTGTACCACCATGAGAAATCTCAGGTTTGTGATTCAGCTGATGCCTCAGGTTTTATCTTTTATATTTTTCAGATTCTGTGCTGCTTTAGTGTGTTGGTCAGGGCTTCATATGAGGGGATGGTGAGCTCTCTTCACAGAGTAGGGAGACAAAACAATTCCTTCTCTAGCTGGGGACCAAGGACAAATGATCCAAATCTCAGGCCCAAGAGTAAAAACAACATGGACTGAAGAGAGAAAAACAAGAAGGATGGGACTGCATGGGCTGGAGCTGTACTTGGACAATTAACACCAATATGAAAATGGACCAAAACCTGTAAAAGTGAGAGACCCAGTGACCAGTTGTCCATTTTGTGACCATTTTGGGTTCACCTGGGGTGTAGCCTTGGCTGGGCTCTTGTGCTGCCCAAGGTGGATCTATTGAGGCCTTCTAATAAATACCTGCTTTATTCTTTAGCTCTTTCTAGTCTCTGTTCTAGGTCAGCCTTCACAAGGCATCACAGCAAGGTCTCACCTCAGATAAGATCTCATAAGATTGTCACAAGTCTTAATTTCATGTATCTCATCCACTCAGTGTGTCTCACATTGGCAAAAGAGATGGGGAAAATCAGAGACCAGCAGGTACCTGCACTGGGCACCAGATCAGATGTCAAGGGCAGAGTTCCCTTCTGGAAATAATGCTTTGGAGGAAACTCTTGTGGAAAGCAGAATTTGGTCCAGCAGCATTTGTTTTCAATTCATTCATGCTTTTCTGAGTCCTGTGATGTGTTAAAAGCAGTTAATGTGGCCTGGTGCATGCTAAGTAACCTGCTTTTGTCTCTGTCCTCAATCTTCCCCAAACCACATAAACAGCCAACGATCAGATTATTATAAATATCTGTGGTTTCAACCTTAAACAAATTCAAATTTTCTCAGATCTGCTGTACACGGCAAACAGACAGTAGGGACTGCTCTAAATTAGTCACAGTTTATGATAATGATGTTGTGGCTCTAGTCCCTTCCCTGAAATTTCTAAACTTGACTCTCCTGGATGCCAGGACATTTTGGGGTGGTTCACGCTCTTTCCAGTTCTCTCAAAACCTAAACAAAGGAAACTTTCCCTGAAGTTGGTCTGTTCTGGGAACTTATACATGGATTATTTCAATGGATTCACACTTTTGAAACAGAACACTTTACCTAAAATTTCTAAACACACCTAAAGGCAAAATGTTTCAGACACTTAAAAAAGTTTCTTCTGTAACTACAAATTAAACATTTTACAGAAACACTTAGCTTTTCTATTCAGAAGTGTAGCACACTGAATTAAAAGCATGATAATACTGCAGAAATTACATAAGTAAGGCATATTTTTTAGAAGAAATATTCTTTTGTTCTCTCTACTCAGATTTCCAATAATGTTTTCTTTCTGTGCAAAGCACATGCATTATTAGAATATCAGAATTAATTTTAAAAACATGTTTGACAAAAATGCATATTTTTGGACTCACACAGAAAAGCTACAGAAAAAACTTAAGTACTAATCTATGAATGAGATGAAACAAGACAGCAGAAGATTGATGTACAAAGAAGAGTATTTGTATTTGGTAGAATCTTCAAAAAAATGGATATTACAGAAGCAACACTAAAAGTAACAGCACACAGGCAGCCTTAAAATCCTCCAGTTTCACTGCTGTGGGAATAGTTTGGAAACAGGAAAGTAGGAGTATACTTACACAAGTAGCTGCCACCATACTGGTGGCCTGATACACCTGAAATGAGAGGGAATAAATAACCCATTGGAAGCTTCCCATGTCTCTGTTGCCTTTTTACTGAGATTAAACAGGGCATGTTATTCCTGCTCAGAATACCACAGAATATCCACAACTTTAAATCCAGGAGGGTTAAAAACCTTCTGCTGGCCATTTCACTGCATGACACTTATAAACAAAATTATATTGATAACAAAACCAGAAATGATAGTATCAAAACTAAATGAGGTTTTCCCTGAGCTTACTCTTGATCTACCCTCTGGTATCAGTTGTTTAAAAAAAAGACTCACAGAAAAAGTCAGGTTTTTGTGGGTGGAGCCAACACAAACTAGAAACACATGCTATATATTCTCCTTGGTGGGTGATTTTTCCACATTTCAGTTCAGAAAAGGAGATTTATAGATTAGTCTTCACCTGAAAAGATACAATGGCTGAGAGAAAGAGTAGGAAACATTCCTTTGGACCAAGCTCTCATTAGGAGGGAACTGCACAAAGAAATATGCAGAAATCCCATTTAGGTTGGCAAAGCATAACTTCAGTACAACCTAAATGCAGAAGTGCACAGAAAAACACTTGAACACTTTCTCACGTTCTAGCAGAACATGTGGTTGAAGTTAAGCATTTGCTTTTGTTCTTTCCCCAACTACAAAGCAATGAACAGACACTCTTTTGTCTTCATGTGTTCTAAGTAAGGAACAGAAAACTATTCCATCTATGACAACTGATTCTATATACCAAATAACTCTAGGAGGTATCCCAAAGCAGGGCTGCAGCTCTTTAAAATACTAATCCTAAAATCTGCAACATAGCTGAGTAACCATACAGACTACAACTAACAAGAAACCAATTTAACAAAAACTCTCCCAGAAGATATTTTAAGGCATTATTTTAAAAGTGCTTCATATGAATTGATTGTATTTTATCTATTCAGTGTTGCTTTTTAGTGTCAGAAGTCCAGCATTAACTCAAGAATGCCTGGGTCTGTGCTTACACAGACACCCAGTCAAACAATTAGGAACCAAATCATTAAAGAGTTTAAGACAGAAAACAGATGTTCCAGCCATTTTTGTCAGAGCTGGGAGCCTCTGAAGAGAGAAGTCTGGATTGTTTAGCTTGCTTATTTCTGCAGATCCAGAGATCATTCTAGTTACTGTGTTTTGAGCAGTAATTTCCGAATGATGATGCTGGCAGAACTACAAACAAAGACTTACACTAATTCAATCTGGATGTCACTAACACAGTCACTAAGACTGTCTTCAGATTTTCACAGGTCAAGCAGGATTTAAACTCTGTTCCATTAATAAGACAGAAGGACACCATTCTTGGGCTTTAAAAAGTGTCTTTGCATAAAAGGGCACAGAAATCCAGAGTGGATAACAATGCTTTGTCCTTCAACAGGAGCTCACAGAAATAATTCATGTACATTGTACTGCCAACCATCAAATTGCTTTCAAACCATCAAAAGTTTATCTTACATTAAGCATTTGAAAAACTTTTCTAACCCAGATCTGCCTCTCCAGGGACTGTCCATGTGCATAAACTTTCCTTATAACTGATAGCCCACTCTCAAAGAACAATAAGCAATATATTATTAATGATCTATAACTTCAAACACTCTCCTCCAAGATATTGGACAAGAGGATTGAGGGTTGATTCAAACCTCTAGGTCCAAAACACAGGTATGTGAGGTTTGGTTGTAGATCCAAGCAGGTAAGGCAATTAAAAAAATTATACCTTTAATTTTGATATTACCTAGAGCAGCTTCAGGAACTGCTGAATTCTCAAAAAGTTTTCTCTAATTACAGAAAAGCTTACAAGACAGCTGGGAACAAGCAGCTTCCCATTTCTCCATCCCAGATATAAAGCTCATGTGTGCTCCAGCCTTACTGGAAGAGGCAGGAAGTATTTAAAAATTTTTTTGCAAGAGACAAAAATAAAAAAGCAGAAACAAGAAGACATCAAAGTCCTCCACTGCTGAGGCTAGAGAAGCAATGGCCCATGGAACACAATGCATGACTACATGACTAGAGGAAAAATCCACATGCACACATTCAGAGTGCTTTCAAGTCAAGCTGTCCAGATGTTCCTGCACAGCTGCATGTTAGTAATGTTCTGTGGGCAGTGTGCAACAGACCAAACAAACCTGTCTTGCTGTGCAGAACACCTGCAGGAAAATGAAAGCACAACCATAACTCAAAAAAGCTAAAATTAACTTCTGTTGCTCATGCTTTATAACTAAAGCTCAGACAACGTGCATGAAAGAAAAGGGAAGGGTAACCCAGATGAAGACAGCTAAAAAAAAGAGAAAAATATATCCTTGCACTGGTTTTCAATTTGCATTGTAATTATGATGGGGGATTTTTTTTCCGTTTCTCTCAGCAACCCATTTTCACATTCTCTCTCCCTCCTCTTTTTGTTCTGCATGTTGCTGATTTATGCTCCTTCAGAGAGGAACTTAATCATTTGGAAAACTTAAAATCACAAAAACTCTAAAAAATGAAGTACACAAGCTGGAATAATAATGAATAGCTCCTGCTCAAAGAAGCTCTGACCATGCAATTTCTCTTAAAAGATGTTGCATAGAATGTTACTGATTTTAATGACATTTTTGATCATAGAATTGGCAAGGTCCATGATGAAATTTTCTCTCATTTTCAGAGTAGGGCTTTTTCTAGAATATAACGCTTCAATCCAGCTTCAATTCACACAAGAAAAAGAAACATTTTGCTCTGCTATAAAGTAAAATAAACTTTAAAACATCAGAATGTGTTCTCTGACCAAGACCTGTCTCTATCAGACCAAGAATCAGGTTTTTGAAATGCAGACAGTTGGGTACTTGAGCGTGACAGGAATTCAGTGAAATGCAGAAGAAAATTCAGAAACCTTTATTACTTTGACAAATTGCTCAGATATCACTAACATAAATGCCTACAGCTTGAGCTAAAAGCATCAGAGATTACATCTTCTATTATTTGAAACAGTTAAAGGAACAGAGTTGAACTCTTGTCTGATATTCCAAGAACTTCAACAAATGTGCATTGCTGCATTTCTCATAAAGATCTATTGAGAAGATTTTCTGATCTTCATGTCCTCAGATCATCCTCAATTTTAGGCTTTTTCAACTAAAACCTCCCCAAATTGCTATAATCTTCAGAGCTCAAATAGTGATAGAGACAGAGAAAACCCAAACATATGCAACAAGAGCATTATCTCAGTCTGGTTTTCCAGGCATCCTTTCGATAGAAAGAAGCTCTGTGGCCAAAGGCACTGGAAGGAATTTACTGTGGGAGAAAAGCTGCAAACTTATTCCAGCATATCAGAGGGAGCATAGGTGAAGGTCAGGGTTAGTGCAACACCTGTCCTTTGGAAAAACAGAATCCTCACTGTTGTCAGTTACTATAAGGATTGAAATTAAATTCTCCTTTAACAACACAGGATTTGCCTTGTAAAAGACTTAGAAACAAACTCTCCTCAGCAGGGAATTTGTAAAGGGAGCTTCAAGTCTGGGAGACCAACCCAAGCCATAGGTGAGGACCTTTGGTTAATCTAAACCATCAATGTGATCAGGAAAGAAAGCAGCAGCTTCACTTGAACTCAGTCTTTGCACTTGAGGCAACATAGGTTATTAAAGGAATTCAAGGATGTGCATACAAGCTGGACGTCCCAATGAGGACATTTGGTACAAGAAATGCAACAACAACATAGCAGCAACAGCAAGAATATTAACCACTTAAATACCATGAAAAGCAACTGATGACAGGTGTAACTGCATTGCCTTTAAATAAATAAATAATCAATCTGGTTTAGATGAGACCTCAGAAGCCTAAAGGCGTGAGACAAAGCCTATGTGAAAATTCTCACTATGATGACCTTTGGATCCAGTGTTTGGACTGACAGATCTTCAAGCCAGGGATCTCTTCTGCTGTGCCTCTCCTCCTCCTGCCATCACACCTCCTTTCTCACAGGATCTTGTTGAAATCTGTCCCACCTGCAGCTCACCTTCCACTACTTCTCTCATCACACACATCTCTCTTGGCTTCCTAATTTTCAGCCCATTACTTCCTCAGTAAACTCCCATCTCCCTCATGTCTATTTTCACCTCATTTTTCCTCTTCTTATGAATGTTTCTCCCTATAAGGATCTTCTTTCCCAAGTCACAGGTATTTTAAGATTTAAGCCTTTAAAAAAATCCACCCTTCAGTCCAGTTTATTATCCAGCTACCAACTCTTTTCATGATATTGTTTTTAATCTCAAAACATGAACTTTGCTGTCTAGTCTGCCTGAAGTAGAACTGGATGTAAATCAGTTTTCCCATGCCATGAAAGATCCTGAGCTTTAATTGCCTTCTTTTTTGCTGTTCCACAATGAAATAAAACTGACATCTTTTGATATTTTTATTAAAATCAGAGGCAGAGATATCTATCTCAGACTAGGCAATAAGCCTTGCAAAGGTACTCATATGGGAAAATCTCAGTCTACCTAATTAGCATGAGAATTTTTCAAAGGATCATCCAGATTAATGATTTTCATATTGTGCTCAGGGCTAAAATAGGAGCCCAGCACCACTTTACTTCCTTTCTCCCAAAAAGTAATACTGAGCTGGGGAAAACCTTCCATAAATGCTTCATTCAGATGAATATGGCCTCAAACAGGTAGAGTTTCAACAGAAAACTTGTCTAAAAACCATTTATCTGCTTTAACCTGAATTGCCCCCTACAGTTCTTCTCCATCCCAAAGGGTCTCCCAGTAATTCTTAACTAAAGCTTGCCTGAAGACAACCATCAAGCCTAACATTCCCCCCATTTATCTGGTCTTCACAAAGTATCTTTGACTGTGACCAAATTATGCCTGCATTCTCCTTTCCAGTCACTCCCCATACTAGCTTCTGGAATTTCTTCACTGTGTGGGAACCATGGGACTGGCTTTGGTGGGCTCTGTAAGAGTGGCAGAGGAGGTAGCCCAAGACAGATACCACCCTCTGATGAGTCCTCCTTTTAGCCTTTAAAAGTGTCCCCTTCAAATGTCCCAGTCTTCTGGGCATGAACAATAGAGCATGTCTGGCCCTTGCTCCAATGTAGCATCTTAAGCAGACTTTATCTTCATATAAATATAAAATCAAGATTACTCAAGAAACAAACCAGGCCAAGTAAATTTATCTCAGGTGATTGGCTAGCACTGGATATCACAGGAAACATATTAGAACTGAGTAAATCTATAGTCAAATGTCTCCAGTTTTACTGTTCTGCTTCCTGAACCAGAGGTTTCTTTTCTTATTTAAGAGTTCCTATCAGATATTATCCCATTAATTTACATAAATGCTATTTTTCTGAAGCTCTTACATGTCATTTCTCACCTGGGTGCTACCTGCAATCAGCCCACAAGCCAATCTAACACTCATGACTGAACTCTCCCATATATCCTTCTGCTTTCCCTTATGAGACTCCCCATGGCAAATGAGCACATCCTTTCATTTTTGTGACCATGACTGTGTGTGGTGCTTGGCAGTGGCCTGCAGCTACATCTGGTCTGCCCAGAGCTACATCATGTTGTTTGCCAGTCTGTTGACATCTTGTTCTTCACAGAGACATTCGGGTGAGGACACGCTGGACCGGTGTTCGGCAAACAGGAGAATACTGTCCCATGATTAGACAGTACAGCAACAAAAAAAATTACAAATTGGGTAGCCAAGCTGTAGGGGTTTGGGAGTGGGAAACATCATCTGCAAAGTGATTTGCACACATCCTGGCATGAGTCTGCCTTTTAAAACAATTTGTCTCTGAGGAAAAAAACTCTGGGTCCTTCCTAGGAAAGGTCAGCCACATTCATCTGCCAAAAGTCAGTCTCTCAGTGTCAACAAAATGGCAACTACCCACACAACAACAGGCAAATGTAGTCTGAAGGAGGAGGAGTTCCACAAGTAATACTGACAGCTGGAGTGAATATGACCTCAAGGCTGCCCTTCAGGGCATTTGAGAATGGCAGGTGATTTAACAACAAAAAATCTGATCACATTAACACAGGGGAGGGAGGGGATATCAAAATAAATGTACTAATCCAAAAGGGGCATCACTCTTTCTACCGGATCTTTGCTTTTGACTAATATAAAAATAATGTCAAACCTTGTTATTTTAGTATGTTTCATGGTTTGGGTGATTATTTAAGTGATACTTCCTAGAAAATGGTTTTGGCATCAGTGCCTTAGCTTTTACATAGAAAAATAATTTCACCAAAAGCTGAAAAACATGGAAATCAAACCACATAAATCAGAAAATAACTTGAATATGCCTTTATTTACTTGGAGACATCAGGCACAATGATTTGGAAGGTCTCTCAAACTTATGACTTTGCCTGATCAAACCTTACCCAGTAGCCTTTATTAAATCTAATATAACCATTTTTCTGTTCCTGTAAAAAGCTTTCATTAAAACAGACCTGAAAATTAAAGCTTGAATAAAACAGAGTTTGTGTAGGGTTTGGGAATGAGGAGGATCTAGGAGTCATCCAGGGAAGGGCTGTAAGTAGATCAAATATGTAAACAGCACTTACTGTCAGAATTATCCTAAAGGATTCTTAACTCCCACAATTCCTGTCTCATCCAGAGGTTGTGTTCCTTCTCAAAGAAATTTTGTAATTTCCCCCTGGCATAATTATCCCTTTAACTAAACTAGTTTGTCAATATGCAGAGGACACAAATAAACTAGTCATGGGCAATAAAGCCTTGCAAATCTTCTATTGTACTGCTCCAAACTCCCTACCATCCCTCCAATTTTTAATTGAATGGTTGCCATTAAATGGTTCACTTTAATATGCAGCCAGTGAGGTTCCTTTAACATGCAAACTACTGTACTCCCAGAATAAGCATTACTTGCATGACATTTCTAATTCTAATTATTTTAGATTATTTTCTAACAGTCATTAAAAATAGAGGGATTTTCTATATTCAATTAAGAAATAGGCCAACAGCCTAAGAAAGAGCCTTAGCAAATACACCTAAGGTATTCTCAAATATTTAAAAACTGCTGCCAGAGGAAATGAGCATGATTTCCAAAGCTGCTTTCTGAAACTGCTGCTAGAGATAGCAGGATAAGCTGTTGTAATCCTGGGTCTGGAAGCAGGGATACCACATCTTTCAAACTGCTGTAGGCAGCAACCAGGAGACCTTTCCCCCTCCTTCCCCACGCTTTAAACCTGTTTCCAGCCCACTGGAGTGGGAAATACGTGCAGTGATACCACAGCCAGTTTCTGCCACCAAACAGATGGTGACTGCTGGAAGCCAGCAACACAGATCCTAGTCACTGAAACTTTATTGGGAGAGCCCACCAGTTTGAATAAATGTCTTTAGATGGACTAATTAAAATGACTCTTTTCATTAGTCCGGACCATCTGTTAAGCTGCAGACCTGGTGGAATTGCACACAGGTGGACATTCCTGGGTGGGAATGGGCAAAAGAGCTTCTCATGGCTCATAAAGCTATTGTGCCCTAATAACAGGCTCCTGAGTTTTCACACAGAATGTTCCCTCAGTCTGTGTCCACAGAAGGGGTTTTACCCATCTCTCCAACTCACCTGGATGGACACTGACTGGTGTTGAGCACCAAGCTCAAAAGCCACTTAGTCCTTCTAGCTAACTGTACCAAATATGTCTTCATGTTACAACTGTCTGTGCCATCCCATAATTACCCTGGTATTTGCATGCAGCAGCAAAATGGGCGGAAAAAAAAAATATTTTTACCCCCAAAAAATTACAAAACACTAGCTTGTAAAAGCTCAGGAAAATCCACAAAAATCAATGTGGAATCTACAATATTGAGCTTTGGGGCAGAAAGGATAGTGATAACATAACACTCCCAGCTTTTGCTTGAAATCAAATCCTTCACACAGTACAAGGTCATCCATATAAGACTCAGCAGTAAGGCCCTACACATTTTTGTTCAACTTTCCTACGAAATCCACATAGATATTGCAGATACAGTGCAATGGGCCTGACTTGCAGTTTTACATTTATTCTTCCTTTTCCCTCACCCTGGAACACCCAGCATTGCTCAGTGCTCACACAATCTCATATTCAAAACTATTGGTAACAGAACTCCTGCTGACTCCATATCTTCTGACTGCTCAGGGTGTCTAAAAGCCAGGCCAGCTTACCCCTGTGAAGCAAAAAGCTCACATGTAAACACCAAGCCATGGCTGCGCATCCCTGCTGGCAACTGCTCACATTTCCTGGCACAGCAGCCTCTGACAAGCTACACTATTCTTTCATATTTGCTTTCCTGTAATTCTCAGGTAAACCAGAAATTGCACAAAATTAGCTAGGTTGAAAGTTCCAGTCTAAACATGTTAATAGAAGTACTGGTCACTGTAATTCATCTGTACTGCCCTATACACTACCAAGACTTCTGGGCATGAGAGCTGGATAGAGGAGGCATCATTGCCAAAGTAAGATAAAGGTCTGAAAGGAAACTATTCCAAGAAAACAGTTGTTTCAACCTTAATTTACACAAAAGATCACCAGCAGTTTATTCCCCCCCAATATGTCACTGATTACCAATGGCCCCTTTAGACAACCAAAGGGTTAAAGTGAGGCAGACATCCAGGAAGCTGCCAGGCCAACATGCAAAGTACTTTTAAAAGAGCAGAGAGGCCAATATGCTTCTATTTACAATATTTTGTGACCCTAACCTACTCATCATGTTTTATTATTTCCTCATTTTATAGCTCTGCTCTTTCACAAGAGCCAGGAGCCAACATTTCTTCTCCACTGGCCAAAGGAGCAGCCAAGTGCCTCCTTCACAGCCAGTATCAGTTACTGAGCCAGAAGCAGCCAACACAAGGTTGT
This sequence comes from Molothrus aeneus, assembly GCF_037042795.1. NCBI lineage: Eukaryota > Metazoa > Chordata > Aves > Passeriformes > Icteridae > Molothrus > Molothrus aeneus. The sequence continues at coordinate 53,603,018 of NC_089651.1, read as the reverse complement.
GAATGCACAAGGCAGCAGCTGATGCCCTTCTACTGGAAAATTAGACTTGGGTTTTAAGCACCTAAGGATTTTTTTCCTATCAATTTAATTCATTCTGCAAGCTTATTTGAAACAATTTGATAAAATTTGGATTTAAATTAGGGCAACCAGTGGAACTATGCTGATTTATGCCAGCTGAGGAACTGACTATATTTTATCACTACATTCTCTTTCTTTTGTGTGAGAATAAACAGAAAATAATTCTTGCCCAAAGAAAGCAAAATAGCATTGTGTAGTTTCAAGGCCAAATAAAAGGATGTGTGCAGAAATCAGAAACTATAATTTAAAAATCCTTGGCAAAACAGGGAAGATTTTCCCCAGTGTGGAAATCTGCAGATCTCAGTAGAAGGTGTTCAAAACCCAGCAAGTAGAATCACTTAAATGTAAAATTAATCAAGGGTTTTCACATGGTGCATTCACTTACAACCCTGTGTAAACAGCAGTCACAGCTCTTGGGTCCCTTTAATTGATGCCTCTACAAACAACCAAACCTTTGGTAGCCAAAATGTACAGGATGGTTATGGTTCATTCCCATTATCTGAGAATGATGCATTCCTCACCCTTTACAAGACTTTCAGCCCCAGCAATGACTGACTCCTCTCCTTGTAGCATTGTTCCTGAAAACAGCTGTCATGGAAAGGGGAAAACACCATGTTAAGCCTGTTAGAGTCCATCTCACCTGAAGACATGGTCAGATGTCTAGAGACCCACATCTACAGACATCTCACCCCCAAGTTTTATGGGCACACCTCTGAAAAGAATTACTGTAAATTTAGGCATGAATCCCTAGAGGATCCATAGGTTTTGTTCTTAGAGGAGTTTTGGGAACTGGATCCTAAGGGGGTTTATTGGTAACTTAATTCTAGTTTACCCAATAAAATGTTCCTTCATGCAGATTTATGTGTTTTTAACAGCTTTTGACTACAAAAAAGCAAGGGAAGCTCTTGGGCAGCAGCAACCAGTGAAATTTCAGGCAGGCATCTGCATTTGCCCATCCCAGCCTAAAAACAAAACCAAATAGCTCTTCAGTCAATCTGGTAAATATAAAAATGGGATGACAGGATGTCTAGAGTATCTACCTTTTCTACCTAATAAAAATTAATTGATTCTGCTTTGAATACAGCCACAGCAGCTTTATCCTTATAGTGTAAGGAACACAAGTCTCTTGCATCTAAGAGTACAGGTTAAAACCTACACTATACAAGTTACTGAGAACACATTTTACCTGTTGTGCTTTTAACTGGTCTCCTTTTTCTTTACTTTTTCTTTACTTTTTCATTCTTGTTTTAGTCAAAAAGCAGACCTGTTAACAGTTCATTCACAACCAGCACTGAATATGTACAAGCAGTAGTGGACCAGTTTTACCCTTAAAGTCTGAACATACCACTTCTGTGACATTGAAACTCTCCCCTGGCCCAAAACCAAGAAACGTTTTGATTTTTCAGCTTGGAAATCCTTGAATACAAAGAGCACAGAATCTTGAGCATTTCAGGGGGGCTACAGTTGATCATTTACAAAGATTATAAATGAAGGGGAGGGGATTAAGGTGTATTGCAAAGGGGACACAAAAAACTGAGGAAAAGACCATTCTAGAATAGACATTAAATAGGAATGAAAACTATTTAGAGTAACTAATCATGCATAAAGCACCAGATCGTGTCACCCCAGCCCCACACAAAGTCTGGCAGTAGGGATGGGGGCCTGGGAACAGGAATGATTCACATACATTTTAATAGCATCCCAAAACTACTGGCAACAACAGAAGCACAACAAAACAAGCAACACCACTCAGCTAAATATGCCATTACAATGCATGCACAGTTGTTTTATTATGCACAGGCCAGTAGATTAGTACACATCACCTAATAATGTACAATTAGGTTCACTTCAGAAACAAAAACAGATGGGCAATGTGGATGTTCACAGAAACTGCACCAGCAATGAAAACCTACGTGCATGGGAAAACTGGACAAACCTTGCCCTATGACAGATGAAGCACATGGATAAAAAGAGACTGGTATTTTCCCTCACCACATGTCAGGGGATAAAAGGTGTTGTAAAATCTTCCATTTCTTGATTACACACTACCATGAATGCCAGCTTGTTGTAATTAAAAGGATGGAACATCAGCATTTAACAAGGTTTAGAAAAACTGCTTAGGAGAGAAGTTCCATTTACCCTTCTGTAATATGCCACTTACAGCCCCATACCAAACACAAAGCTCATGTTTTTCAGCACTGCTGGTTGGGGGACCTGGCATTTCTATATAATTTCTGCACAAATTAAAATAGTTGGTGATATAATGAAATGTCTACACCAGCTACCTGGCCATGGACTGACTGCACTCCAACAGCTTCCATGGTGCTGCAGTCACTGTCCCCAAGTGGTTCTGTCCAAAATGGTTCCTCTAGAGAAGATTAAAAGATGAATTCTCTAATGCTTCCAGGAGGCTGTGATCAGCCACATGCCTGGCCATAAATATTTGTTGTGCATTGCGTAGCATCATTTATCATCACTTCCTACAGTAATCATCTTCATCATGTTCAGGCCTTCAGTCCAACATTAAAGTTACCCTCTACCTCAGATCTGCTCAATTTTTTTCCCAAAAAACTTTTTCCCAATCAATACTATCTTCTTCCTTCCCCAGATAATGGTTTCAGAGGTTTGACAGTGTTGGTAACTGTAAAGAGCTTAATTTAATGTATAATTTTGTGCTTACTCTATTCAAAAGGAACTTTGATAAACAATAGAAATAATATTTCAAATTAGTATGTGGTCTGCAGACACAGACCACATACTAATTTGAAATATTTTTTAACAGAAAATAAAATTTAAGACAATCTTCTCAGATCAACTAAAGGCTGAATGCCAGGTCTTCCACAGCTGGCACAGTTAATGTCACCCACTTTCAAAAAAACCAGACCCTAATGAGCCATGTTTCCAACACTCAGAGAGCAGTTAGAAATGCCATCATTGTTCCCATGTGTTTGGAGACATTATTAGAGTAATTGAACCGCTTTTTCAAATTTGTTACCGAAAAGCTTTACCAAGGATCTCAAATAGTAGCTTGAAATAAGGCTGACAGGCCTTTAAGATTAACATCAGGTATTAAGCTCCACGATGAAAGCTGAAAAACTGAAAACACCAGCGCTTCCTTGTAAGAGCAAGAGAGCTGACTCCACTGAGACATAACTCACATTACCAGTTCTGCAGTCAAAAATTAGTGTTTGCAACCTGATGCTCTGAAGATGGGATTAGGAAGCAAATCTTCAACTATCAATTGCCTCTCTACCCTTCATTTCAAGCAATTCACCCAGGTACTTATGGCAAGCACAAAACAGAGTAACCCAACAGCCCAGGTGGCAGCCAGGAAGCAGAGCACAATTAACTGAGAGAAGTCCTGCTTCTTCTCCAACCTCAGCCCGCACACAGCTGAGATTTAGCCATGACAGTGTAATTGTTTCAGCAATGTCTAAGCCCTCAGCCTCAGTCCTCATGCCAATGGGTTCTGCAAATTAATGAGTGAGGTAAATGAATTATCTAGCAAAGTCAATCAAGCTTACGTGCACATGAAGATGTTCATGTATATACACAGAAATCCAATAGCACAGCCTCCATCACAAGCAAAAAATTCCAAGCACTCAGTGCAAGGAAAGGAGAGTGGGCACAGTCCTGCTGCACATTAGGACAGCCCCAGGATTCCTGCAGCACACCAGCCTGTAAGGGCACCCTGAGAGCCTGGGGTGACATCCTGGGTCAAATGCCTTGGTGCAGAGCACACACCACATTCTGGTCCATAAACACTCCCTTCAGACCCTGAGATTCACCTGCTTCCATGCACAGCCCAGAGGGCAGCTGCAGTTACACTCACTGCCTCAGCCACCTGCTGAGTTTATTTCTCCAGCACATTTTTTAGACAGAAAAACAAGAACAAAGAAATTTAAAAGCTTGCATACATTTGATTAATGTTAAAGACAAACATTAAAGCAAGATCAGACAGACAATTACAAGCTGAAACTGTTACATGGTTCTTTCTGCAACTCATAGCAGCAGCACTCTTTCCTTCCTCTTCAAGAACTCCTCTCTGCATAAGATGGATGATTATTTAAATTCATTTATTTAATGTACTGTTCCTTCCTCTTGCAAAGGAGACAAAAATTAAGCAGACAATGATCAAAGACTTTAAAAGATCAGCAGCTGGAAGGACATGTCTGTTTTATCCTCCCTTCTCTCCACCCATTCCAGAATAAATTGCAGAGGCTTACTGAGAACCAAAAGGAAGTGAGACTGGTTGCTTCTGACCCTTTAATTAGAGCAGCAGGATAGAAATAAATAAAGTCTGCCTTCTACCTTCATGACCTTTGATTTCTGACACTGCAAGTCACACTGAAGAAGCATTTTAATAATAAAACTCCTCTTCTTAGAGAATAAGAAAGAGTCTGATCCTCCCCTTCTGGTACAGTAGGTTTTTTAGAGATGAAACTGTGGTACATTTCTATTCAGCAAATATCTCTACATTATATTACACTCCTTAGTTAAGAGGGGTGCTTCAGAGTCTGAAAGGAACTGCATCTGAAGTTACTGTGACAGATGTGCTAAATGTAGTGAGCAATTGGTTCTCACTTTCATAATGAAAAAAAAAATCAAAGCAGATCCTCAAATTAACTCAACACAAACTATCCAATAACATTAGAGGAAGTACAAGTTTTTAAAGTAGTTCTGGTTCAATTTTATAGTGAACCTTTCTACTTGAATTTGGATGTAAACCTGTGAAGCTTCTCTTTGTTATTGTTGTTAATTTTTACACCAATTACAACCATTTTAGATAAATCAGAAAAATCCCTAAATGTAAAAATTCTCAGCTAGATGAAATCACCAGCTATAATCCAATTTTTTTTACAGTTTTGGTTAATTTGGTTGGCTTTCCAATAGATTTGATTTTTTTAAAGCAAATCAGTTCACTTAATAAAAATTTGCATAAAAATTTCCTTTAAACTGGAATTGTGTTTAAATTTAAATTTCCTTTAAATTGCAATTAAACAGCCAATTGTGCTGGCCTCTCTTTTCAGACAAAGCCTCTATCAGAACAATAAAAATTGAAACAGATCCTCAAGCTGGTATAATCTAAAATAACTTCTCTAGACAGATTCTGGCACTTCAATTGAGCAGGAAGCTTTGCTTTTAAGATTAGTTCAGAAAACATATTTTGTAGACAAGTATACAATACTTATTTTAAAAGAAATAGCTATGATCATCTGGTGTAGTTCTGGTAGTCCCCCGTGAAGCCTTGAGAGACATTTAGTCTGTTTCAAACACACCATATCCTCCCAGGGTGCCAGAAAACTTAACTTTGGTTGTTATTAAAAATCACTCATTCTCAAATATCCAATTGCTCCATCTCAAGTACTCAATCTCAAATACTAAAATGGAGGCAAATACTACTGGTTTTAGTTTTTCCTGGTTGAAACTGAGGTTTGTACCCCTGTTATAATTCTTTGGACACATGTTAATTATTTGCATTTAGAAGTCATGCATGTGTTGATGTGGCTTTCATGTGAAACAGTAAAAGAAAACAAGTCACAGGTCCTTTATTTTGCTGAAAAGATGAAATTGACATTCAGCTATAATCAGACAACACTGATTTAATATCTTCACTCTATTTCCAATTTCACCAAACTTAACTGAGTTCCTGGCTGCTGCAAAGCAGCTGCATAATCTGAATAACTACAATGTTCAAAGGACTGATAGGTGCTGAAAAATGTTCTCCTCCATGAAAGAAATGCTTTTGCTATCTGAATGACCAGTTTCTCTGCAAGTCCCACCCAAAAATATCCTGGATGTGCTTTGTAGCTAACATCTGACTCACACTACATTTTCACCTTGGTAAAAATACAAGATCAAAAGAGCAAAGCCAAGGGGTATAATTTTCTCCTCCTTTGTCACATCCCAAAATGTTAAGTACACGTTCTTTTCCTGCAATCCTCATACAAAAGGATAAAATGAAGAGCAGTGAACTTCAGTCTACTAAATGTCACCCCAAAATAGGTAATTACCACATGAACATTAAACTGATGCACTCCTCTCCTTACAAGGTTCCTTTTTACAAGCTAAAGATATTACCAGAACTTAATTGATGTAAAAATGAAATCTCTTGGAGCTGCAATTTCAAAGACCTCCAAAACTTCACCTACCAGCTTATTCAACACAGAGTTGATAAACCTGGGCCAAAATCAACCTTTAAAAATACTCACACTAAGCACATGGACACAGAGCATGTGCTTGAGCCAGAATTGCATGCAGAACTTTGAATTCATGCCTATGCAAACAACCTCCATGGGTCACTTCTGAGGCAGTAACTGCTGGTCTGTCCCTCTGTGGAAAGGTTTACTGCATCCATCTGTGTCCTTGCCCTTGAGCTTCCTGGTGAAGCACAGATACCTGAGTATCAGTGTGTTACAGGCTGGAGGCAAATCAAATGTCAGCAACAGGCATCAGCTGAGTAGTTCAAATCAAAAGCTACAGGCAAATTTAGACTGCACATGAATTTAGCACTTGGTTCATTCACTCTGGGGAAAACAGCCATGCATTTCAGGTTTTCTGCAAGATTTCTCTCTAAAAATCAGAGTTATGTAGAGAATCTGATTTAGTGTCTCTCCCAATAAGTACTTAACAGAGAATCTCTTTTCTGTGATAGCTCCTTCATCAGCACTTTGCTAAAGTACAGGAAAGGGAGAGAAACCCCTGGGGAGCTGACAGGGATCACAAGAATGGTTTCATTCATGTTACACCAGGACAGCCACGAGAGAAGACTTAAAATTAGGTATCAAAGGAGAAAAACTAGAAAGCACTCCAGTCCAGACAGGCTAAAGCATGAATCCATGGTACCATTATTTTAGTTCAGGATGTCCTGGCCAGTTTTCTTCCTAGATGAACTGACACAAAACTCATTTTTCTGCTTATGTAGCACTTAAAGCAGAGTTCATATAAAAATACACTGATGTTGAAAGGCTGAACAAACCCTGGCACATTTGAGACAATGTTCTACATTCACTTTCAAATATTCATCTACACCCTTCCAAACTAAAGCTGCTAATGTGAACTATGAATGAAAAGTTACTTTTTTTTTTCCTAGAGGAATTGAAGTCTGAGAAGTTACTTCAAAAGGAAGCAAACAAGGAAGCAAACATTTCAAAAGCTATACAAGCACTATGATTTTAAGGTAATGTCATTGTTGATCAGTCCAGGTAAACTCCACATTAACATGGAGATGTCAAATATGAAAATATACTACTGCTATCTTTCTAAAAGATCTCTGATAAAGCCATATCCTTCCATGGACTCAGGAGTGTCTTTGATGCTCCATACTCAAAAGCCATAGTCTATAAAATATTTTCCCAAGCCCACAGCCTTCTACTTAGCTACAAATTTTCCTTAACAAGTCACTGTGAACACCTCTGTGCTCAAAGTGATAAATGTGTTTCCTTGTTTCCTCACTGCAGATTCCATGTAGGAAACATCACCAACACAGCACAAAGCTGTGAAGGAGGCATGTCACAAAGCTGCAGCTTCCAAAAGCTTTCAACACAGAAATGAGCTTTCATATTTCTATTCCAATTTGATGGTTCTTTTCTCAGTTTGTGCCAAAAGACAATCCTCATCCAGGCCAGCAGGCCAGTCCAAATGGCACTGCTGAGCTCACACAGGCTTGATGCACAAAGCTACCAAGTCTGACATGAGTTACTGTCCCTGTTCCACAGACTTCCCCTCTACCAGAGCAGCCAGGGGAAAAATAACAGGGCTCCAATCTGCTTGGAAGGGTTTTATTTTTCACTCCTCAGTATTCATCACTCAAGCATTCATTTGATACAATCACAGTCATCATGCTAAATTGACAGAAAACTGATTTATTCCCATAGCAGGAAGATTCAAAAGCAGGAAGCAGCACAACATACAATTCAACAGCAGCATGTAACTCCTGCACCCAACATTTTATGGAAAGAGTTGTCTCATGTGACCTCTCTCCCAGCTGCTACAGTGCTCCCCTCTCCAAGCTCTCTGTGGGCTCCTGGGCCTCCATTCCCTTCCATCTGCTCAAGCCTGGAAGTTTACCCTGCACCAGCACAGCTCTCAGGAGCAGCACTTCCACACGGACCAAGTTTTACTGCTGCTTTTCAGCATCTGAGCCACAACTCATGGACTGGTTCATCTGAGAATACCTTGCCAGGTCCTCACCTGATTCTGCTTGAGGAGAAGAGCAGCAGCAAAAAGGGTCACAACTACCACTGTTCAGGATGCACTTTTTATATGCTGAAATAGGTTTTGCAAGAATGAGTACAGATAGAAAACAAAAAATCCTTGCTCCAGGATGCTGGCAAGGAAAATTGTTCCTTCTACCAACATGTTGGCAAGGAATTTTTTTTCTTTTTTTCCCCCCTTCTCACACCAACACTTTCATATTGGAAATTCTCCCTACAACAGGATGCTGGCCAGACTAACACAAGCCACAGGCATCCTAAAGCTGCCCTTTTTTTTTATTTGCTTGACAGTAACACTGAAATCTTCCAATATCATCTTCACTGACTGCATTAAACATCAATAAGAATTACTTCCAATACATGAATTTTTTCCTCTCTCACTATCACCCTTATAGAGACAAATTCTTAGGTATATGAGCTGTTCTACCATGAGGTTAGGAGATAGCTACATTTTGTTTTGTGCTTGTGCAGAGGATTAATTTTGTACAGGGTCTGTCACTGACATCCTGTCTGTTCAGATTAACTTTCCTGCTTAATCCAGATCCCAAACTCAATTTTGAAGCAAGAACATTCTGAGCTTTGCTGCTAACATGCTACAAGCCACTAGATCAGAGAAAAACAACCTCCACTTTACAATGTACTTGAAATAAAGGAGGATTTGTAAGAGCTTCCTCTCTCACTACTCAGACATCACCTGGCACAGCAGATACAGCTTCTAGTTTGTAGTCCATGCTTCCTGTAACATTAGACAAGCCACAGCTTCCAAATCTCCACAGTCACATTATCACATCCCTTAGTATGCTGTACATTTCTTCACAGTAGGGTTTGTTGGGTTATTTTCAGTAACAACTGAGTGACTTTTAGGCTGCAGACACAGGTCCAGAGCCTTCTGCTTGTGACAATGCTAATTGATATCTGCTTTATAGGCCCTGCACACTGCAACATCCACCGAGGCCTCTTCTGACTTCAGACAAGAATCATGGTGATTTTAGCAGCAGCATTTCACAATCAAGGTCCTGCACAAACAGCTATTCCTGTAAGATGAAAGCAGCCTCCCTGGACAGGGAGTAACTGGCTCCCTGTAAAGTTAGTGCTCTATGCCCTTCAGATTAGGGAAACTGCACATTTGTTTTCATTATGGGAAATAAACTGATTAGCAGATGGCTATTCATTTTCCCCCCTCTGTCAACTCTAATAAAATATAAATGGAAAACATAAATAGAAATCTTACTTCAATTAACATTCAAAGAGCACTCAAAAAAATCAAAATTCCTGAACATTAAGTGCATGGTTTTTTGCAAATGAAGTAAATTAATCTTTTAGAAAGGAAGTTTGCTTTTACACTTGACTGATTAAAACACATTGATCTCCAAGCTTAAAAAGATGACTGAAGATTCACTTAGACATTGGACCCACTTAGCTAGATTTTACCAACTGAGTGGATATTCTTCAGGCTACACAAGTGCACTTTCTTGACTTTTTTTTACCTTAGTACCTTTATCAACATGGCAAACCACAAAAGGGTGTTAAAGGATAAAAATGTCAAGCAAGAAAGTCCCACTTTCAGCTTGCCACACTCTCTTCAGGGCCAAGTGAGAAGCTTTTGCCTAGACTTTGGTTTCACATTTATGCAGCATGCAGTGGAATGTGCTTTTGAAATAGCAGGAAAGAGCTTGTGCAGGAGACACTCAGGTGTGTGCTGCAAGAAGAGTCAGAGATGATTTGCCTTTCTGAATTTGTTGTTCCATGTCTTTCATCTCCCACAATTTCTCTGCCTGCTCTTCTTTGATTATAAAAACTTATTTGGGGCTCCTCACGACAGACCAGGGAGGTCTCAGCTCCCAAGGGCCTTCCCAAGGGCAGCATGAAGTGAAAACAAATAGCTCTGCAGGGGATTTACAGGACTAGAAAAATACATAGAAAGTATTTTCTCTGTAAGCTGTTGGTCAGAAATCACTGCAAAGGACAAAAATCACCATTACACTGGTGCCCTTCCCTCCAGAACCAGCAGATGCTACTTTAATGACAATGTGATCCAGCCTTGCTATAAAATTGTATGAAAAAAACCCACAGCATTTCAGTGCATTTGTGTTCTCACAAAATTCATGCCTTCTTGATCCCCAGCTATCACCTACCCAAACTACCATCAGCAAATATATTCTCCCAGACTCAGAGAGATTAGGGAAAGTGTAGGCTACAATAATTTCCTTCTCTTCCTAAACCCAGCAGCAGCCCATCAGGCTCCAACAGACCAACGAAAAAAGTATAAAAAAATCACTGTACTGCAGCAGCAAATACAGATTCAGACCAAATAGGAGGCCTGTGGAGCAAGGCACATAGTCCATCAGTGCCCACCTCTCACTCGGAATTTGCCTCTTGTCAAGAAAACACTTTAACATATGTGTAAGACACATTGCAATCACTGAGCCCTAAAATTATCAAATGCTTTCCTGAACATAAGCTTAAAGAAGAAATAAAATATTCTCCTCTGTTTTCATAGTTTATTTCAGAAAAAGCTTCCTTGGTTAAATAAATACTGTTTGTGTTATAACTATTTGACTCATGGATTGAATTCCCTGCCATATGGAGTTTCCCCAAAGAACACCTGGAAATTATGAAATAAGAATTTGTCTTAATGGCCATTTCCAGTCTTGCAGCAAGGCAAGTTTCTCTCAAAAACACATGATAAATTGGTATCTAAACAATCCAGTCAGCTATTAAAAACACATTCTGTATATAAGAATATTGTGTATCTAGGCATTTCATTCCAACCCCAAGGTCTGGAAAGGAGCTGGACATGAAGTCCACAGGACCTGTCAGTTCCCCTCATTCCCAGTGTGTTCCTGGCCTTATTCCTCTGATTCCCTGCTTGGTAATGCTATCACAGTATCCCAGCTGGCAAACCCACACATCTGTTTTTCAAAGCCAGAGTTGCCTGCCATTCTCGAAGTGCTCAGCTCCGACCTCAGCTGGAGCTCCAGAGCTCTCCAGGAATTACAGAACTAAGGAAGGTTTTCCACCTTAACCCCATGACCATCCCCTGAGTGGTGCCTAAAGCAGGCAGGTCAGAGGAATCTCAGAGTCTGGATCACTCAGCCACAGGAAGAAGTGCCTGGTTATGGGACCTGGCTCAAAGTCCATATTGCCAAGTTTTTTCCTCATCATATAATGCAAACCCTCCAGGGCTGCTTTATCACCACAAGACACCCTGCAATTTGCATGGCTTCTAAACTTTTACAACTTCTTAGTTATTTCACCTCAAAAGAAAGAGTTAAAGCATTTTAAAGCCAAGAGATTAGAGTTTTACTGCATGAAATTAATTCAACCAAACACTGCAACCCAGTGGAAGCTCCAGACCTCTTTAAATGAGCCCCTACAGCAGATAATGCCTTTTTAATCAGTATGATGCTCTGATAAATTGACTCTTATTTCCTAGCAGGGGGAAAAAAGGAGCAACTGACTTGGTGCTTGCTTGAAACAAAGTATTTTGAGATAGAAGCTATTTGTGTTCGTAACTGCCAGAAAGCCTAATTTAGAAACACAGGCAATTCCTTTCTATTTCAGCTCCATAAATCTGTTTGTCTAATCCTGGGATATTTTGAGGGATTTTATGATAGCCCATGTGCATATCATTCCACTTGCCTCCACAGCAAAATTTGGTTGAGTACACAAAACATATAGCAACTTGTTGGGCTGAGTAATAGTAATAATCCATCTAATCACAGTCAATTCAGCTGCTGGTTGCTTATGGGCATCCTTTACACATTAATTTAAAGACTGAATAAGCAAGATCAGAGCAGCTATTTAACAAAAGCATGCTCATAAAGCTCCTCTAAGCACCCAACACTCATTTTCAGAGGCTTGTGATCTGGGAGCATGCTTTTAAAACAAGTTTACCAGCTTTAACCTTTCTGCCTGTCATCAGAAACCCTCACAAGTCAGGCAAATTTTATTTCATTTCTTACTAAATGATACACATTTCTGAACACTAATTTGGGCATCAAGAAAAAGGACATGTATACACAAACAATGTAGTGGGGTTTTTGCTTTGTGGTTTGACTTTTTTCTTAAAGCACATATTGTGTCCAGTCTCCAGTCTCAACCTGCATTATTTTCAGTCAAAATTACCCCAGTGAGGTAGCACAGAAGGTCTAGGGAGCACCATCAGTCTTTCATTAAGAAATATTTTTTGTTTAAATACCTCTGAGCAGGAAAACCACACATACTGAGTGGCTGAGGTTTTGGCCCATAATGAGTGCCCACTTTGTCAGCTGTTTTCAGGTGCCACAGAGGTGAATGGCAGCAGAGGCCACCATCTCAGAACAATTCATGACCCACTCAAACAGGTCACCACTGCAAATCCCCACTGTTTAAACCTGCTGATTTGTGTGCCTTACATTTTCACAACAGGGAAAAAAAGCAGTGCATGATTTCGTGGCTTTAAGGGGGGATGTGCAAGAACTAAGGGTCCAATTCCCCCAAACAGGGGAGTACTGTATTTGCAGGGACCCCCATGGCAGGGAGGAGTGATGAATCTGACTCCATGTTCTCAGAAGGCTAATTTATTACTTTATAATGCTATATTATATTAAAGAACACCATACTATACTAAAGAATACAGAAAGGATATTTCCTCAATGCTAAAAAGTTAATAATGAAAACTTGACTCTGGAGTCTCGACACAGCTTAGCCAGAGAGTCAAAACAACTCACACCAGAATCCAATTAAACAATCACCTGTGGGTAAACAATCTCCAAACACATTCCAGGTGAGCACAACACAGGAGAAGCAAATGAGATAAGAATTGTTTTCCTTTTCACTGGGGCTTCTCACTTCCCAGGAGAAAAATCCTGGACGAAGGAATTTTTTCAGAGAATGTGAATGCTACAGGGTGGACATTCCCATGTGAAACAAGCACTCCCTGTATGGTGTGTCAGGAGGAGCTATTGCAAAGCACAGTTACTAAACATGAGTCCAGATTTATGCCCAACCTTTTGCCACAGGCAAAGCTACTGAGAGGATCAATTGCCTTGCCCCCAAGACAACAAAACAGCAGTTTGGCTCCAGGAGAAGGTTGCACTCGTTTCTTCAACTCTAAAGATATTAGAAATCAAGCATCAGAAGTCCCCTCTTCCTTTCCAAGAGGAACATCAATAATAAATCAGAAGTGGGCTCTGTGAACACTTGAGTGGATCTATGAGGGCCTAAGAAACACCACCCATTGAGAAAGAAATCCCAGCATGTGAGAGAAAAGAACAATTCTTTCCAAGTTTTTCCTGCTTTTTTGCTTTAAAGGCTGAGACAGTGAGTGCAGACAAAAATTACAAGAATGAAACCAGATACAGTGCAAAAACTGAGTGGAAGTGTCAGGGACCACAGAGGACTCTGCATGACAGCCGCTCTTCTGCAGAGCGGCTGTAACAATCCCAGCAAAATGCCATTCAAGGATCAGGCCTTTTTGTGAGAGTACTGTTCTGATCAGTGAATTGTGGAATTGCTGACCACAATACCATCACAGCAGGTGGTTCAGGAAATCAGAGATCAATGGGAGCCATGGTGTTAAATCACTGATGGAAGCAGGGTAGGGTAGGTATGCATCAGAAGGTCACTTGTTCAGCTCCAACATCACATACAGAAACTAAATTTCAAGATTTCAGTTGGAAGTTGCAGCTGTATGCATGACTTTCCTCTTCCAACTGGAAAAGAGATACTAGAAAAACTCCTAGCTCCTCATAGAATGTTACCTTCTTTTAAAAACACTTCTTTAAACATGCCTAGGGATGTGTTAAGTTCTTGACTATACTTCAAGTTAATATAAGTTTGGCTTGTCACCGTAGCATCCAAACTGTTGGTTTATAGAGCAGGAAAGTTTCTGGGCGATGAACTCTGCTGGAACTGCCTACAAAAATTCAGAGTCTAGTTATAATAAATTAAAATTTATCACCTTTTGATCAGTAGAGATACCATTATTACATCATTGCTATGCTATATTGCAACTGGGTTTCTCAAGGAGGCTGATTAATCACCACAAGCTTCATAATATTCCAGTTACTATTACTGTAGCAGAAGTAAACAGAGATTGAGAAACCAAGTATCTTGCCCACAGATCCTTTAAATAGTCTGTGGCAGATTCAAAGTGTTCTTTATAGCAAAGTAAAGGAAGGCAGTTTAATAGCTAAGCACCAGATTGATACTTGGGAGATCTGAAGTCACTTCTTTCCCATACACCTTTTGTTTTGTGTCTGGCATGCTTCCAAATATCTCCAGGTTCATCCTTAGTACAAGTGGGTGAAACTAATTAAACAGGAGTTAGATAAATATAGAAAGAGTCAAAGAGACCCAGCCACACACAGCCAAGCCAGTACTGTTTGTGCAGTAATGTTGTTTTTCATATATAAGAAGGGAAAAAAAATTCCTCTTTTAATTGCCAACTGCTTAGTCCTAGACAATAGGAACTAAAGCACAGGTTAATCCAAGGAGATTACACACCACCCCCAGTGCAGGTACACAAAGCAGCTTATTCCACCTCACCTTTCACAGCACAAAATGACTTCACATCAAGGCAGTGTGGGAGCCCCACGAATGTGGGCAAGTTTGTGCTAGTGCACTGCAACTTCACATCATGACTTGCTGCTTGTGCCTCTCAGTGCCATGTGGACTGTCCTACACCCCTTGGTGAGTGTGCAGTGCCTCAGCAGCAGAGGCATTGGGACACACAGGGAAATACACAGAAGGCTCTGCAGGAAGATTTGTAAATGCTGGTGGGACTCAGCTGACCCCTGCCAGCAGGGAGAAGCTTTAGGATAAATGTTCATTCCTGTGTGCTTCAGCAGCAGTGCCACCAGCCCACCTCACACTAAAGGGGGAAAGAAACTACAGAAGCAGAAATATGGATCTTATTTAGTCTTATTGAATTAAAGATGTGAAAGAAGAGACATAACAGAGGGACCTTGGCTTTGACTCCACAATTCCTTCAGTTTTGTGCTATCAATAGACTTATTCAAAAAACTTGCTAAATAGAGAACACACCTCATGCATGTGGGTTCCTAATGCACTGTTTTGGTTTCAGCCTGTCTTTGATACCTTCCCAGGGCTGCTGCAGCATATATAACACATTTTTCCTTCAATCAGCTGTCAAATACATACCAGACATTGAAATACCTTTCCCTCTCTACAAGTAAAATTTAAGATTAATAAAAAAGATCCCTGCATCAGGCTTAGGAAAAAGGTACAGGAAAGATTTGGCTTTTCAGGCCTTCCTGTATATGTTCTTCTGCAGCTCTCCCAGTATCACTAATTCTGTTCATCCCAGGGGAATTACATTTGATAGCATATTTAGTTCACAGGACTAGCACAGTTACATTAAACAGAGGCTGCTGATGAAACATTACATCTCCCTCCCCCTGGCACTACATTTGCTGTGATGTAAAAGGCAGACACCCCATAGAGAAATTAATCAGAAAGGGGGAATGAATCTAAAGACTCAAAATTAAAGACCCCATGACATCTGCATCCATCTACTACATCCAGATAAAACAGTGTCCCAAAACTCAAGGATGTATTAGATCCTTCCAAGAGATGGAAGGGGTTACAGAATTCAGCATATTATCATCAATATAAATTATAGTTATTTAAATTGAAAGACTTCTCTTTGCTCAGCACTGAAGCTCCACAGAGAACACAAGGTCTTTTAGAAGAACACTTGTTTTTCTCTGCAAACTGATTAAAAAGACTTCAAGTTAAAAGACAGCTCATATAGAAGCAGTCTAACTTCTATCAGTCTAACTTCAGTAAAATCACACTGCTTTACCATCAAAAAGGATACAGCCTAAGTATCTACATTTCTCCCATAATGGGAAATCTCAGAAAGTATCTGTGTTCAAAAAAAAAAAAAAAAACCCACAAACCAACAAAACAACCATAATTATGTGTCCTCATATCCCAGTTCTTCCCCATTTGGTCTAAAGCTCTCAAAGCTTTTCAACACCAAAACTATTCCAACATAAAGAATACCTAAAACATGTTTAAGGACATCTTGATTTCCCTTTATCCCTTAACCAGATACTCATTTGTCACAATCCCAACAAAGGCATTTGCAGAATCAAATGATGTCCTATAAGGGAAGGATTCTAAATGCCTCAAGTAACAATTTTGGCTGAAATAGATTAACCTGGATAGAATGTGAAAGAAGCAACCTTGGCTTTAAGCACACATGAACTACCATACCCTTTGTAGGCTTGAACTACTAGAACAGAGAATGGATTTAACCAGCTGGGAAAATCACAAGATGTGGACAAAAGTGACTAGATTATGCAGCCTCTTTTAAACCACCATGCAGGTGAGCAGGTTTTGTTTGCAACACCCTAACTAAATGCCAGGGTTTGAATTTGTGATTCATGAGCAAAATTATATGCAAGAAGAACCTCATGAACTCTTGCAGACAGTACCATGTTTATGAAGCAATGCTCAGATTAGAGCTTCTTCACAAAGGAATTTAGTAGAGCAGGGTTTGAAATGCTACTTTCAAATCTGTTAGGCTTTATTCAGGTAGACCTCAGCTTGAAGTGTGGAGCAGGGAGAAAAAGACCCTTAAATTAATCACATCTCTTCACAACACAGGATACAGAGTAAATATATCATTTTTCCTGTAAAGTTATATCACTTCAGGTGTTTGCAGATGAATAAGACTGAATCAACCACACGAGCCTACTTATTTTACAAAAATCACAACTTAACTTCATTTTAAATTGAAGATCACTTATTCTAGAGACACACAGCAACCTTAAATCACTTTAAGGGAGACAGTAAAAATGCCTGGAGGAGAAGAATTATAAGTATAAAACTGCTTCTATTCCCAAAACACCAGTATTAGTCTAATCTTGGCAGTGCTGGGTCAGAGTTCAGAACTGGGCCTTGAAAGATTATTAAACAAGTATTAAAGTAGAAGAGGACTATACTGCACATTCTTGCTAACAAGTCTCATAGCTTTTGTCTCTCAAATGCTGTTTGTTTGCAGGAAGTGGCTGCACAGCAGAAGATAGGAAATTGTAAGTTTAGTCAGAGCTGACTTTCAAACCACATCATCATTTATTCAGAATGAAAACACCTTCTTATCTCCTGCTGTTGCAGACTGCTGAGATGAGTAGAGTACAATGATCTCCTCTTCAGAAAGGACGGTAACATCAGACTGAGGGTGGGAAGAGACTCCTCACACACTAAACAATCCGGTTCCTAGCCACACTCCAGTGAAAAATTTTTTTAAATTGTACCATGGCAGGGACTGCAAGCAAATAGCAAGACAGATAGTGCTCCCATTAGTTGCTATCCATTCAACCCCACTACTTGACAGTAACAGCTTAGGTGAACTAAGCAGGACTGTGCCATTCTCACTTTATCTCTCCAAATTCTCCTGTTTCCTTCCCTTTCACAACAGTTTCCTTACCTTTCTGCCACTGCATATGCAAAAGAAAGAAAAACTCACTGGCTGTCCAGGCCCTGTGTTTTTCAGAAGAGCCCCTCTGAGCTTAAACACCCCCTGGAATCATAGAATATGCTGAGTGGGAAGGCACCCATCAGTATCATTGATTCCAACTTCAGCCCAGTGCCCAAGCAGTCTCTGGTAACAACACCACAGACATTTCATTTAACAGATTCCTCTAGATCATAAAATCATTTAGATTGGAAAAGACCTTTAAGATCATTCAGTCCAGCCATTACCCACCATTGCCAAGCCATGTCCTTAAGCACAACATCCACACATCTTCTAAATACCTCCAGGGGTGGTTACTCCACCATTTCCCTCAGTAGCCTCTTCCAATGCTTGACAACCCTTTCCATGAAGAAATATTTCCTAATATCCAGTCTTAACCTTCCATGGCATAACTTGTGGCAGTCTCCTCTTATCCTATTGCTTGCTGGTTGGGAGAAGAGGCCACATTGCTACATCCTCCTTTCAGGCAGTTGTAGAGGGTGATAAGGTCCTCCCTGAGCCTCCTTTTCTCCAGGATAAACACCCTCAGCTGCTCCTCATTACAATGGTACTCCAGACCCTTGTCTAGCTCCACTGCCCTTCTCTGGACTTGTTCCAACATCTCAATGTCTTCATTGAAATAAGGAGCCCAGAACTGGACACAGAACTTGGGGTGTGGCCTCACCAGTGCCGAGTACAGGGGGACAATCACTGACCTGGTTCTGTGGCCACACTCTTCCCAGTACAGGCCAGGATGCCACTGGCCTCTTTGGCTCCCTGCACACACTGCTGGCTCATGCCAACAGCACCCCAGATCCATCTTCCAGCCACTCTTGTCCCCAGCCTGTAGCACTGCAGGGGTTGCTGTGACCCAAAGACAGGACCTGGCACCTCACACATCTGGCCTTGGGCCCATCAATCCAGCCTGTCCAGAGCCCTCTGCAGAGCCTCCCTACCCTCCAGCAGATCAACACTCCCACCCAACTGGGTGTCATCAACAAACTGACTGAGGATGCCCTCAATCCCCTCATCCTGAACATTGATAAAATGTTAAAGAGAACTGGATCTCTACTTACTAATAGATGAGACACTTGAGAGCAAAAATTCCTTTTAGCATTAATAGACTTCCAACAACACCACCAATAGAATAGCAAACCACATGAAAGCACCATGACTGTGACCAAGACTGTCCCAGGACTTAATTTTTCAAAGTGATGAAATACATCTTGGGCTGTGCAACACCTGTGAGACCAAGGTATCCCTTTCTACTACTGCAGGGACAGCAATGTGCTTCCTGGATACATCAAAGAAAAGAAGTCATCAAAAATAGTGCTCAAGTAACATCATTTAGTAAAAAAAATATTTTTGCTACAACTTCTGGGAGTTAAGAAATATTCCAGATACATCCATACAACATATAAATGTTATTAGGCTGTCTCTGCAAAAGCTAGGAGGGGAAAGGATGAGAACACTTGTAACAAATGTTCATGACATATTAAGCCAAGATTATTATCTATGCTTAAATATTCTTTGGAGGATGTTGGTTTATTTACCTTATGAAAGGCTTCCATGGACTAGATCTTAGTTCAGATCAGCACCACACATGAGAACACTCTGCAAAACATTAACTAAAGTGAGCTGGAAGCTTTCATATGTTTCTGAATTGTATAATGCCAGGTTTTTCTAACTCTCACTGGCTTACTCTTGCTATTTCCCTTGATTATTCTCCACTACAGTCTTACAAACCAATAGGAATGATTTAATTTCTATGTTCAGTACTATGGTTTCCTCTCTTTTTATGTTACCATCACAAGGATAGTGGGAGGAGAGCTATTCTCTCTATATTTAAAATGAAGTTCTGGTGCCATGGGCACTTGCTGAATTGAAATGCATTTTGCACTTGGCACATTAAGCCATTCCCTAATACAGCAGGCAAACAATAATTAAGAAAAAGACTTAGGTATATGAATAACTTTCACTGCGCATTATACTTCACTCAAGGGTTAATAATCTGCCCAGGGTTTGGATCTGTGTGAAATGTCAGGATTTATCTGAAGCTATAAGACGGGGGGGTCTGTCCCAGCTTTCAACACCAGCAAATAAAACACCTTATTTTAACAAGATCACAAAGCAGAGCAATGCAATCTTGTTTTTACCACAATTTTCTGAGTAAATGTGTGTCTATATACGTATAATAAAATTAATCATTTTGTCCATATCAACTTTCTTCAGGAATGTGACAATATCCAATTGTAAAAATATCAGTGAATTCCTACCTGAGGCAAGTTGAGGAGAATTCAGATTTGTTAGTGTTTCAGTGATAAGCACCCGTTTCTCAGAAGCACATTTTTGTCCTGTAAATAACATTTCTGTATTTGATTCAAAAACATCTGGACAGGTCCAGGCAATACTAGACTGGAAGCTGTGGGAAATGCCGTATCTTCCAACAGCCAGAATGAGGAACAAGGAGACAAGATATACTTGCCCAACTAACTTGTATGCCTTTGCTTTTCCCCAGTTTACCCTCAATAGTACTCTCCTAATAATAGCTTGCCTTAATATTTGCAAAACATACTGAATGCATGCCAGCAGGCTTGACATACATGAGAAAAGGCTTAACTGAAAACTTCTCCTCAGACTAAATGCTTCAGTTCAAATTAGCAATTTGCATTAGAATACTTCACACACACTTCAGGCTAAGTTGTATTCCAAACTAACATAACTTTTAGCGCTATGACGAGAATAAGTGGACTCCAGTAGGAAGTACACGCATCAGCACTTTCTTCTCCCTTTAAGCACAGCGCAGGCTTTGAAATAGCAACAAATAAGAGCAGGTGTATTTTGTAAACAAATTTCTATATCAACTTTCAAGACTATCCTGCAAAAGTGGTTAAAATAGTCATCTTTGTTATTGTAAAGAGTAACATAAACAAACAATTATTCCCTTTTTTTTTTTTTTTGCAAAGATATTAGGTTGATCAATTAGGCCTATTGCAGAAAGGCTTGAATTAGTCTGATTAGTCTCAGCTACTTAAATTCAGAAGCAGATGCCTCACTTTGCAAGAGCGGTGATTAAAGGCTGCATTCACCAAAAAAAATTGGATTACGCACACTTAAGACAATACCTACCATTTTTCAGCTCTCCCCCTCACAGCAGATGGCCCATACAATTACTGACTTCAAAAAATTCTCACTAGAACTCCTCCAAGGCTCCCTTCACTTTTTGAGACAAAGGTATGTGCAAGTCAAGACTTTTTTCAAGTGTTCTCCTCATATTAAGATTTCTCACGCAGGTCAAGAAAACCATTCACAAAGGGTTGTAAGTCAAAACACAGTGCCCACACGTCAGAAGAGTCACCCATCTGGCTACTAGCAGCAAGGGAGAGGCTGAATAATAACATAAGAGCCTTGGCAGCAAATAAAATCCACATCTCACCCTCCTAGCACTCCAGCCAGCAGAAGCAAGTGAGAAAGCCAGGACTGAGAGATACAAAATGGCTCATTATCTACCCCAGAAGGCACAGCACTGCCAAGCTGCTCTTTATCAAGTCCTTAACAGGTGTAAAATTAGCACTTGTTATTAAAGACAATGGAGTTACATGTATTGCCAGCAGCTGAAGAAATGTGCTAGAATTGTTTTCACCTCCAGTTAATTCGGTACCATTCAATAATGTGCACGAAGCCCGTAAATTAGAGAAGTGCCTCCTGGAGCATGGCAGGGAGCTAAGACAGTGTGTGAGCATCCTTTCTGAAACACATGTGATTTCCTGAATGAAGAAGTGAGGACCAAATCCCCTTTTCATCAATACTGATGTAGTTTCAAACATTTACCTGAGTGTACTCTCAGGTAAACCTGTGCCAGTATAATCTGTAACCAGAATCTGGAGCTGTCAGAAATCCTTGTAAGCAAATGCCAGGACAGTGCTGGTTTCAGCTTTTCTAATCCCACAGAGCACAAAACGACTGGCTGCACTGATATTCTCTCTTCTCAGCTACTTACAATTCATTCCTGGGAATAAAGCAGAGAAAGGTGTTATTTACTGAGAATAGCAAAACCCTATTCCAGATGTATCTCATTATAGGCAGATCTCATTATAGGCAGATGACCTCAGGTTTAGGAAAGATGTCACTGAATCACTCAGGACTGTGTAGCTTCATTGTGTATTTTTCTGTTCTAATACCATGCTCAGCTCTGAAAGCAAATTATTTAGAAAAATACTGCACATAAAAATGCATCTAACTGCTGATCCCTATTATTCAATAGCACTGTACATCTCACCACTCTGCCTCTTTCTGCAGTAACTGGGAGAAGGGTTGGCCAACATCAAACAAATCTGATCAAGGACAGAAATCTTAGTGATAATTACATTCCCACAGGGTTTCATGAAAACTGGCAGTGAGATAGAGAAGAAAATTAACTCCTCCACCAAGGGGAGGCAAGTCAGGCATCTCGCTGTCCCTGTGGCAGCAAATTGGCCAGGCAGCCAGCACACAATTTGCTCTGCACTAGCCAAGGCACACGTTACCTTTTGTCTGCTGGGACTGGCACTGGGAGCATGTCAGGAGATCAACTTTAGTGGGAGGGAGTTTTTAGTCCATAAGAAACCATGCTATTCATGCTACATCTGCTCCTCCTGCCAGATACCATGCACAGCCTGAAGTGCAAGCCATAGGACAAAGCTCTCTTGCTTTAATATTAATATTGAGACTATTACTGGTGTGTGGGAATGGTGCTGGTCTAGTGCAGAACAGTCAACTCAGAGAGAGTTACTAATAGGCACAGAGTCTCTTCTGCTCTACTGTTCTGCAGTTTTTCTACTGTCATTTCATGATGCAGTCAGAACATGTCTGAAACACCCAATATAAAAAGCAAACTGTGTTTCTATTCAAAGTCTGCTGGACAAGTTCAGGTTTGGACAAAATGGGCGCCTGTTTGCTAAGGTATGAAACATCTTACCACCATCCTTGGTTCATCACGCATCTTAGAGGAGGCAAAAATCAACATAAAGCAAATAAAAAGAGCAGTTTCTTTTTATACAGAGCAAATCTCCAGCTCTTGTTGGATTGATAGGTGTGGTGAGTCACCAGCACATTGCCAGGGCTGTCAAGTTGTCACTTTAGCTGGCTGAAGTACAAAGCTGAGTCCTTCCACATGGTCACCACTCCCTCTCTGCGTGCAAATAAAGACTACAGCCTTTTCACTCCTTTTTCCAAATGCACAGGGAAATCTGTTATTTCTTCATCAGTCTCGCATCCCCCGGGCAATGGGAGTGCTCATCATCTGATGCATGTAAATGCTAACAAAGCTCCCATCTTGACATTAAATGGCTTAAAACCTATAAAATGGCAAATGCAGCGTAGTAATGACAAAAACTGGCAGGTTTCAGGTGGCCTACAGGGTTCTGCCATGCTGGCACTGACATCTGTGACATTGCTAAACTAGCCCCGGGACTTCCCAAAGACCAGGAACTAGCAAGAGAGCTTGAGTTATGGTCTGGTTGCCACAGACATTTCTGCCAACCAGTGGAGCTGCTCAGTCATGCACTGACCCTCCCCAGCCTACGTGGGTGCACTTCAGAAAGGAAAAGGAGCAGCAGGTTCCTTGGAAGAGTTCGTGCCAGTGCGCTGCAGGCTGGCAAAACTCATCACTCATTCACTCTGATAAGATGATAGCACAGCAAAGGCAAGGCTGATGCAACACCTTTGTAAACATAGCGCCATGCTGGCTTTCTTGAAGCATTGCCACATTTCAAACCTGCATGCAAACAGCAGCGTGTTGCTGGGGATAGGCTGCAGCTAAACCACCCCCTGCAAAGCACTGGGGGCTCGGCGTAAGCAGCAACACAAGTGACAGCCACTTGAAATGCATGCAACAACTTGCACTGGTCCTCGAGTGCTGCCAGCAGCCTTGCACCTCAGTTACCATCAGCTGGAGAACTATTAACCAGCTGCATCTGTGAAAAGAGCACAGAGAGGCTTTTGCCAGGGAGAGGGAGGCAGGGCCCTAGTGCTTCCAAGGGTCCCAGTTAGTTTGCACACAGTGCTCTCAGCCTGCTGTGCTCCTTTCCAGCCTGATTATTAACACTGCTAATGGGGAGAGGCCTTGGAGGACAAGGACTGTAGAGCTGCATGCCTGGTGCACACAGAGCCAAGATTCCTGGCCATATTCCCAACATATACAGACCTACCTACTACATTAATGGATTTTATAACATCAGTGATTCAAACAGCACATGCACACTGTGGAGGGGTTAATTTTACAAAAATATTCAATCCTATATTAACAATTTACACACCTCAAAAGGGATCTTTAGTTGCTATGGTAAGCTGGTCAGTGTGTTGTCAGTATATTGGAAGGCCTTCCTTACCTAGACCTGGATAGATTTCCTAGTTCTCATTTTGGAGGAAAAATAAGAGAGACATGTCATTGAAGTTTAATGCTTTAATGCTGTTTCAAATCTTGCTTTGTGTTGGGTCACCTACCATTGCACAACACCTAATAGTACACTGCATTTACAACAGGATTATTAGTAAAGAAGAGCAGGAAGAAAAGGGAGAGAGACTTCAGATACTAAAGAGCAAATCAGAGACCAAGTGAGGCATCCAAAGAGGAAACCAAGAACTGACACTCGAACACTTAAAAACTGGGAAAAGGAGAAAACAGGGAAATATGGTGTTTGCAAAAGTGTTTAAAAAATTTCTACATCAAAGCTATATATGGGGGGTTTGCAAATAATCTAGTTGGTATGGGCTGAGCAGAAATGTGACCAAGGATATAAACAGGGGACTCCACTCCCCTCCTTTGTGCTTGCCCAGAATGAACAGCTTTGCAAAGAAGGGCATAATCCATGTACTGGCATTTTCTTCCTTTATGGATGTATTTGTATACATCATTACATTTTCCTCTGTTTCTCTCCCCAAAAGCCAAATCAAAGCTCTCCCTCATTTCCTGTTGCATAAGTAACTAACATTATCCTCAATTTGAAAACTGAGCAGTTTGAAAGTGGCAGCCCATTGGAGCCTGTCTGTAGGGTTTCAGCTGCCACAGCTGAATGTTTTTCTCTGTATTCAGCAAAGGACATTGGAAGAGACATATTTTTAAGAACTTTTATGAGCTCAATTTGAAGGCAAACACAGTAGTCCACTTTGTCCTTCCCTCTCGTTCCCTGTCTATTTAGGCTAAAAAATTGTGTTTGTACAGCACTTAGCCCCATGAGACTGAAGCCTTTAGGTACAAATGTAACTCATTTAAATGGTAATATACAGCAAAATGAGTGGCACTCTTCAAAACAAGCAGCATTTGTAAGTGTATCTCTGCCAGGTGCTGACAAATGGAGGGTCATGGTTGGAGGCAAAGGGAAAGGTCTCAGTGAGACAATATTTAAAAGTCAGTTTTTCCAGTCAAAGACCAAACTCTAAAATGTCTGCTTATTTCTCTACTGCCTATGCCCCGAAGCACTGTGCCTGCCTCCCAGAGAGCAGCACACGAGGACTCCAAAGGTATTTCCTATACAAGGTCAGCTCAATTAAAATGTGCTTTAAATAGAGTCATGTGAGCCATGTGCAGGAACTCCACAGCCTCATTAGATCCCTGACACCCTGAAGGGCAGAGTCTGAGACAATCTGCTGACCTCAAGTAGGAAAGCCAGATAACAAGGAGGCAGGACCTGCTTTTTCCCTACCCTGGGAATGAAGGCCTTGCTCCCTCTGGTCATCTAATATTGCTTTAACACCAGAGATGCTAGGAGTTAACTAGCGACCTGGTTCTTTTCCTACTGAAGTCAGCAGCAGATCTCCAAAACCTAAAACCTAGTCTTTCAAAAGTGAGGGCAAGCTCTTTTAGCTGTCCCAGCAAGACAAGCAGAAAAGGAGCTGCTGCTGTCCTTTTCCAGACCTGATAGGAAGCTCCTGAAAAAATGTTTACATTAAAGAAATAAATGAAGCAAAACCTTGGCAGAGTGAAGTTGTAATGGTTCATGCCAGGGCCTGATCTGTCCACTTGGAAGACAAAGCAAACAAACAAAACCTGTCTCAGAGAGATCTTACAATCAAGATTTGAAAGGTCCTAGTCTCAAGAGAGAATATTAATATAAAAGTGCAGCAAGTGAATTATGCCTCTGAATAAGTGCTGATGCAGTGGAGAGATGGCAGAAATGTTATTTGTGTCTGCTGTAAGAGCACCCCTTTACTCTCCACCCCACAGTGAGATGCAGTCCAGTGATACCTGCCCTTCTGTCTCATATGGGAGTCCTAGGAAAATACTAAAACCAGGAATGACCTGTCTCAATCTAAATTCAGAAGCAAAAGACATATAAACAAGGTTAAAAGGAGTGCATCACCTGGAGTCCCTGTGTGGGTTGCCCTTGGCTCCATGCTGCAGCTGTCCCACCCACCCTCTCCTTGTGGGGAGGCTCTTGGGAAGGGAAACAAGGAGTGAAGCCATTGGCTTCCCTGGAAGCTACTCTGAGGTCACCCTCATGCCTAACACACCCATCATCCAGCAGCTCCCCTCAGGTGTGATCATAAATCTCTGAGCATTTACACTGTCAAGGGTTATGTCTTATTCTGTGTATTCCACAAGCATATTTCTGCAAGTCAAATTCTGCATGAAGCCATGAGGTGCTGCATACAGGAACAGCCTGGAAGGCAGTTCCTGCTTTCTAATTTGCACTTGTGATATCATTGCACATCAATATCCTTCCTTTCTCCTAAACACCACTGATAAATAAAATGGTTTTAGTAGGATTTTCATCTGGTGAAAGTCAGGGTAGCTCTGCTGAACCACTGCTAAAGGAATTTACACCATCTGAAGCCCTGGAGCAAAAAAAAATATCCAAGTCAATGGGACGTAAGCCAAAACTGGAGTGTTTTGTTGGATGCAGACCAGATTTACTTGCTTGCTTAAACAGGTGCCTAAGTGCTGTAGTGAACTGGGTCCCAAATATGAAAGCATTTTTTATTTATGTCCACTTCTGCCAGCTTGGACATCTGATACAGAGGTCATCTTATAGCTAACATTTTTGTCTTAAACCCTGCCTATAGCCACACTATAGAACAGCTGCCTGTGGAGTTATGTTCCACACATAACTTTAAAAATAAAATGCAAGTGACTGGAAAACGTGGGTTTATAACTAGAAAGAGAATACAAGGGTACCTTGAAATAGAAATAAATGTAACATTTTCTGCGTGCTGAGAAAAGAACTCACAATCTTATATTTCTACTGCATTCTCTTTTAGTACTGATGTTTCAACTTTTCAACAGTTACAGTGTCCTAGAAGTGCCTTAGCTGGAACTGGTTAGACCAGAAGCACTGCATGGGAAAACGGTTTACACATACATTAAACAAGTTTTTGTCTACAGAGCATCTTATTTCTCTATAGGGAATCTATGTTTGCACTAACTGCAATTCCAAACACTTAAAACAATGTCCCCACCTGAAATCCCATCTCCCAGGAATAGTTTTATGTATTGAGCCATGATCATTGAATGGAAAAAGGCAAAGGTAAGCTAGGAGTCCATGTGCAGAACACAAGTTCCTCCTCGCTTTCTCCAGTCCCGGTCACCAGATGAGAGTCCTGCCTTCTCACTTGATTTCTATCCCTGTCCATACTTCATCTCCTCCTGAAACAGGCCTGACCATGTGGGGACATCTCCTCTCCTTGTCCCTCACACAGAGGTATGCTCACCTCTGGCCTCCTTGTGAAACCTAGCGAGATATGAAGTTTGAGGAAAAGGGAATTTGTATCCCTGAAGTTTAATCTTTAAGCTTTGAATCACCATTGCACTGGTTCCAAAAAACCCAGCAGCTGTTAATACTATTTTTTCCCTTTTGTTGAGAAATATGTGTGATGTGAGCTGCTTGATAAACTGGGCCATCAAGGAACCTAGA
Source organism: Molothrus aeneus (assembly GCF_037042795.1). Taxonomy (NCBI): domain Eukaryota; kingdom Metazoa; phylum Chordata; class Aves; order Passeriformes; family Icteridae; genus Molothrus; species Molothrus aeneus. Next base: position 53,575,365 of record NC_089651.1, on the reverse strand, counting down.
AAGTGTTGCCCCAGAAAAGAGAAGGTGAGGGATTTCATGGGAAGAACTGCAGGCAAAGGAGAAAGAATTCCAGTGTGAACTATCCCTGCCAAAAGTTATTCAGGTTGCTCTCCAAAGCCAGTGGGTTTATAAAGTTTTATTTGATACCATAACAAGTTCAACACAATCAGGTGTTTAAGTGTGCAAGTTAATAGCTATTTGAAACCATCAAATTTAAATAGACAAGGAATGAAATAACGCACCCAGTTTAATTTTGAAATTATTATCTGTAATCTGATATAATTAAGTCTTTGTAAAATAGACTCAAATAACGAACCAAGCATATATACATGTAAGTTTTAGCTGGACAGAAGTGCAACAGCTGAAATAGTAAGGTAAAAGATTATCTCAGGTCTTGAGATATGAAAGAAAATTTGCTACCTCCAACTACCAATAAAGAATTGTATTTGCATAGGGAAAACTCTGTATTTCATCCATCAGTGCCTCACCTTATTTTGCATCTCAGGCTTGCTTTGTGCCACCAAGCCAGAGGCTAAATGCATTCAATATGCATATTATTGCCATGTTGACATGGAACTCAGTAGCCCTGAAATGTCTCATTTGTTTCTTTGTGGCAAACATAACCATAGTTAGAAAAGGAGAAAATAGCAAAGGATGGAAGTCTGATCAGCAAACACTATACAGGGGAATATTGAAACAAATTATCAGGTTTATTAAAACTGGGATGGATGATTAGCAGCTTGATTTTTATTTCAGAAGACGGTAATATTGCCAGGATGGGGGAGAAACAATGAAGACCTCCAAGGAGAGGATGAGGTGGCTGGCAAATAAATAGAAGAAACAAAACCCCTTGGGTCCATTTAAGATGGTGTTAGAGGCTACCTTGAAGAAGAGTGTGTGCCCAGCCTTGCTGTGCCCAGGGCTCAGAGGTCCCACAGGTCACCTCATCCTGCCACAGCCCCACTGAGATGTGCATCTCCAGAGGACAGAGCAATGGCACCAGTGCAGAACCAAATGCCAAGTGCAGAGCTCCTCATCAATACATTCTCTTTTTGCCATCGTGTTTGTAGAGGTTTTCCCTTTTGCTTATAAATATTTGTTCCTCAGCATGCTGCTCTTTTTTTTTTTTTAATTTTGGTTGCTTTTATTTATCTAATCCTTGCTCTGAAAAGCCCACAATGTATTGAATCACTACATGGTTTTGATTCTATATTTGAAGAACTGTGACTTTCTGCCCACAGAAATTAAATTTAGATGGAATTTACAAGTTAGTAAATATAGCTGGTATTCAAGGGTATCAGCAAAGGGATCCTCCAGAAATTCTAGATGCCATATTCCCTTGCATACAACCAGACACAGTGCAAAATATCAGTAAAGAAACATGGTGCACTCTTTTCCAGGGATAAATCAGAGGGATAGAGAAGGGCACTCTTTTTAACCCATGCAGTCAAAAAGCTATTTAAGCATCAGACTCCTGCTCTGACTCTCCCACTTCTCCAGCTGCAGAATGAGGAGGAAGGAATTTACCCCACCTCACAGGCCTCTTGTGAGGGTAAGCAAACCGTGCATGGATGCCATGCTGTTAGGGCTACCTAAGGAGAGAAAAAGAGGAGGGGAAAACTTCCCACAGATCTGCCTTTTGGCCAAATGGCTGGAAAACAGAGATGGTGTCACCAGAAGCACAAGCTTTACATTAACCCTGCCTGGAGGCTCCAGCCAACACCAGGAGCTGAGGACCAGGCACAGCTGCTGTCCAGCCAGGGAGCAAACACAGAAGTGCCACAAAGAAATGATGGTAGCAGGTTGCCATGATGGACCTGTGGGGCCCAGGGCTTGATTCCACTTCCTAATATCCTTGTGGTTTCAGACCCATCTTTAATTGCTTTTTCTCATCAGGGAAAACAAGTATGTGAACTGCATGTCTTTGTTCTGTAAACTATCAAGTGCTAAGAGAGTATAAGTATTATCACTGCTATTTATTTCACCCTTTGGTGTTTTGTCTCTCTTTCCTGATTGGTTTACAAATGTCAGAGCTCTGTTCCCAGTTACACACCTCTTGGGCAAAGGGACAATGCAATGTGACATTTAACACGGTGTACCAGAGACCATCCTCCCTCTTCTGAATACTAAAATCACATGCACAGCAAAAAGCACTCGTAACAATAGATGTATCTTTTATTCACAGATAAAAACTGAAGCAAGCTGTTATAATACATATTTATACAAAGGATTTGAAAAAACCATAAAAAGGAAGATGATTAGAAAATATGATTCATTATGAAATGTGGTATTACATACACTATTAAACCTTTTCAAAAGTATTTGTTTGGCAACAATTTATCAATAGTTTCCACACTTAAGTGGCCTCCTTCAAAAAAGCACAAATCTCATGCAGCATGTATAAACTTGATCCTGAGGGTTTGCCTTCCTTAGAAAAACTGTAAAAAGATATACTATTTGTCTTAAAAGTTCAAAATGCAAATGCTATATTTATAGTCAAAACTATATAAAAATATGGACCTAACTTAACATTTACAAAAACTTTTTGCTCCTTTTTTTTTTTTGCTTGTTTTATGGTTTTGGTAATAAACATAATTCTCAATTCCTGCAGTCAGAGAGGAAAAAAGAAAACCAAAACAAACCACAGTGCCCTTTGTAGACTCCCTCACATTAAGTTTACGACTCCAAAAAAGACCAGGTCTGTGAAAAGTGAGGTTAGTAACCAAGGAAGTAGGTAAGCAGTTAATATATATCTATATATGTATATATAAAATGGAAAACAAACATTTATTTTGATCTGGAAAAGTAATAATACAAAACCTGAAGGTAAAACAATCATTTCAAAATGCCATAATACTCCTTCTCAATAGATAAATGTTCATAAAAATATCTTGAACCCTAACCAAGAAAACAATTATAATACAATTTTAATTCTGCTACATAAAACAGCTTTTCTATGAAACAAGAAGGCAAGTTCAGGTATGAAAACATAATTTACTTATTGCTTTTGCTACAATGTTGTTTGTTTTTACATATAGTCATAAATACACTATACAGTATAAAATATTTCGTAGGAATACATTTTGTGGTCTGCTTAGGTTTGCTGGCTTTAATTCTAGCACCAAATACAAAAATGAAAATCAAATGAACTTTAAAGGCACTTCCATTTCATGTTTGTTTGTTTGTTAATTAAAACCAGGGTTTGTACTAAATTTCTTCACTTCCCTCTGGTAGAAGCAATTCTTGTTCCTACTTTTACCTTTGTACAGCTCAGGTCACGTTGAGGCACCAAATGATTTATTAACATTCCCACTCCTCAGCTGTTTCTTTCTCTTACAACATTCATTGTTGCTTTTTAGTCTTCACCTTTCCTCCTTCACTTCCCAGCTACTTTATCCATTTACTTCTTCATGTCAGACGTCCCAGCCTCACTTCCTTCAGTCCCTTGAGAAACCTCTCCTCAAACCTCCACCTCCCGCACCGCATCCTGCGCATCGCTTATCCCGATGTCGAAACACGTCACTATCATGATGTGTGACTTGCACAGGTTAACACACTGCTCCAGCTCTTCTGTCACTTGTTCCAGTGCCTCTAGGTACTCCTGTGACTCCTTATCAAGATCAGGATCCACTTCAACTGTCAGACAAAAAAAGTACTGAGTAAGAGAAACAGCTTACAATAAATAACATTATTCTATCACAAAGCAGCCAACATGGTAAAATTTAGTTTCTCTTGAACTAAGACTTTTTTCCCCCCTTTTTTCAGCAGATATGAAACTCTACCATGAGGCTTCAGTTATGCACAACACTAAGTCTGGGAACAAAACTCATGCCTCAATTTCCCAGCTATAATATGGATATATGGAAAGATTTTTTTCCTTCTTTGGAAAGAATAATAAAAGAATAATAAAAATTACATTTAATATTAACAGCCCCATTTTAATGTTCTCTTCTGGTTTGTTTGGATGGGGTTTTTTTGCTCAAATAGCATATTACAGAAACATAGATTGAGTCACAGAGTATTTTAGGACTCAATTCAGCAAAATACCTTAGCAAGTGATTAAGTTTTTTCAGTGGGATTGCTGACATGCTGAAAATCTGTTAGAGACTGATCATATTGCTGTTTTTGCAAAATACTTACAGTCTTCTTTCCACTTATTTGGATCCATCATCAACCTGCACTTTGTCTCTTCCAACTCTTCCTTCAAAAATTCGTGCTTTGCCTTTATTTCTCTGATTCTCTGCTGGCGCCTCTCCAGTATCTTCAGCTTGGTATGGAAATACATCAGACCCTTTTAAGACACAGAAAGACCATTCCATGAATTTTCCTGTTGTGAGCCAGCCTGTAACAGCCTGACAAAAATTGCTCCCAGTTCACTACTTGTAAGAGTGAGCAGGTGGGTAGTTTTATTTGGTTGTGGGGTTGGTGGGGTTTTTATGGGTTTTTGGGGGATCTTTTTATTTGAAGTTTACATTAATGGATTCTAATCTAGAGGAACTGCAAGCTATATCACTTGAGCATTTGTTGCACTTCTCTGAATTAGCAAAAATCTCTTAAAACATTCTGAAGTTACTATTGTTTGTAGATAATTCTTTTTTCGAATAGTGAAAATGATAAACACAGCCTAATGATAATGTCAGAGTCATAGTTAATACTAAAACATGAATTCTTATTTTCTAAAAAGCATTCCTACCTTCTCAACATCCTGGAAAGGCTATTACAAAAGAAAGGGGAAAAAGGCATCAGTAGAACATAGAATTCTGGTCCCTAAAATAGAATTAGCTGAAGTGTTTTCCAATTACAAGTCAAATTCAGTATATCCCTGATTTAATAGAATCCTATCATTTACATAAAGAGTTAATGACCCTATGGTTGAGGGAGACTGTAAGGTTCCACCAGCCAGGCTAGGATTATGAAGTCTTCTCATAATGTATTCATTGGTAACTTCCATTTACACCATCAGTCATGTTAGACACAATTAATTTTAGACAGGAATCATTTTCATTTTCTGTGTTAAGGGTACCCCAACATATGAATTGTAAAATTAATAATTATAGTGCTTTAATTGCACTCAATTTCCTGAACACCATTCTGGCATTCAAGCAAGGAGTTTGTCTGTATATTGTAATTTAAGTTGTCTACAGTTGTAAAATATGTGCTGACCTCAGTTTCCTCTTGTCTGTGTCGCTGTAATCGTTCCACATCATCAATCTCATAAACTTTAATTTCAAATGGCTCTTTCAAAGTGCCTGGCAAAGGTGGTAGATCAACCCATTGGCCAGTGACACTGGGTTTTCTTCCTAAGGAGGCAGCATCTGGCAATGGAGCAGGAATCAGTCTGCGACGCTGGAGACCTAAAACACAAAAACAAACATTCCTCAGGCTCTAGGAGACTAACACACTGCAGAACATACTGCAGTGAATTAAAGAAAGATCTAGGTTCTCAGTATGCTTAGGAAGAAATGCTTTTCTTGATCTTTTCCTTTTAGTAAAATACCCTCAGGCTGCTAATTGAATTACTGCCTTGACAAAGTAGGTTTCACTTGGTTCCCAGATGGAAGCAACAGCAGTTCCTCTCCCAAAGCAGATGTCTGAACATCAGTTCTTTATTCTGTCCTTGCAGAAATATTTTTCCTGCATTTATTTTTCTTTGGTGGACTACAATGGTATTCATTACCTTGCAAAGGCAGTGAAATAGTGAATAATCTAAAACTAATACTGATAATGACTTACTTATCTGGAAATCTTCTGCTCCCCCAGTTAAAGCCAAGCAAGGCTATCTAAGATCCCTGTCACTGCACTACATCTTTGCAAAGCTCAAACAGTTCCCTCCAAAACTACTGCTGCTATTTTAGGGTGCTAAATACCATCAGTTTTCAGTGATTTTGTGGGATTGAGAGGCATTCAGAAGGCATCAACCAAGCTGCAACTTGAGCACTCCAATGTTAAGACATCTCACACCTTCGCACCAGCAGCCAGAAGCTCAGTGCATAACAAACCTCACCAGTTCTGGAAGCCTTCAAGAGCGCTCCCAGATTTTCCAAGAAAATTATACTGCTCTATTATCCCTCTGCTAGGGTTCCAGTTTCATGAAGCAGAGACTGACTTATATCCTTCAGAAATGCTGATGCTTTTGATTGCAAGAGTTGGCACTCTGGTGCCCAGCATTTTTTTGGTGATTATTCTCTCACCATTCTCCAAAAATCTGACCTTTACAGTACATGACTCAAGCATGAGTACATGCAGAGAGCTGCTCAGGCAACATTAACAAGCCTGCAGCCCAATCCTTAAGAGGAGGGCTGAGGGCCACCAGCAACAAGCTGGAATGACACAAAGCAGCAGTAAATTTAAGCTGGCTTTAGGTGACTGGTGACAATAAATTTAGTAGTTAATTGCCTCCTCTTATTAAAAAATAACTGGGAGGTTAAGATTCTCGTTTCTTCTGCTCTTACCAGAGGGAGCACATCAAACAGACAAGGCAGCTCTGCACAAAGGACAATGCTGCCAAAATAACTTCTGGGTTAAGACCTCTACAGGAGATGTGAGCACAAGTCAAGGCTGTCAGATAGGCCCTGTCATGAACTCCAACATGAAATCAAATGAAGACAAAATCCCAGCAGGCACCCCCAAAGCAAAACACCTCCACTGATATCCCAAAAGTCACTTGCTTTACATATTCTTAAGAAAAACATCTCTCATTCTTAATTGCATCCTTGCTGATTTCTAAGTAACAAGAACGAAACAGGAATGTTTTCAAAAGGGGAAGACTTGATTCCACTTCTACAAAACCATTCCCACAACCCCAATGCATTCAGCCTGAATCACCACTACTGTCCTGTGGGACAAAGGCACACACTGTAACCCTGACCCTGTAACTGCTGACAGGAGATCCCTCTGAGGAGGACACCAAACAGATGTGGTCAAACACATGCAATAAGCAAGCAAACTTCATCTCCTTCCACTGTACAAGCCAGGGCCAACATCATTTCTCCATTACAGGATAAGGAGACAAGTTTACAGTGACATACATAGGAGTAGGATGTGTCCTTAAATACAGAGACTCCAACATAGTCTGGTGTTACATAAGTCACTCCAAGAATATCTAATAATGTGAAAAGATTACAATTTTTTTAGAACAATAATAGGTCTGAAGCAAACATTTCTTGTAAGAAATATTTGATGCACTTCCTGGCAAACTGCATTTCATGCATAAAACACATTATTTTCTCAAAGTCTACAGCACTCCAAAAAAGTAATACATAATTTACTGATGTAGAGCAATTACAACTGGAAAAAGAAATAGTTTGTCATTTTTAAAGACTTTATAAGTACTTCCTGGGGCAAAAACAAATACAAATCCATCAGTGGGTAATGCCTTCTCAATATGTGTGCAACTTACACAGCTGTTAATATTGATTTGTGGGAAAGGTTTAAGAGGCAGATATGCTATAGAAAGAGAAGAGCAGCAAATGTTACACTAAGTTTCCAAAATGATTTATCACTTGCTGAAGCAACTCAGTTTCCTTGACCAGAAAGCCCCACGAGATCAACTTCATTCATTTGGTTTTACTGCCAGAACTGAGCATCATTGGTATCTACAGGGATTGCAGTAATTGCCATGTTCCAATCAGAAGTTCAGACCCAGCACATTGCTGATATGAGTTCCTCCCATATTCCCAGCAGCCAGTATGCCCAGGCTGCTGAAGGAGGCTGCTGGTCATGATCTACATGGCACTGGTTGCCACTGGTTCATTACAATACCAGAGGATCTCAACCTAGATCTGAGAAATGAACACTGTAACACCAAGCACATGAGCCAGATTTTGAAGCTGACTACAAATACACTTGGACTGCAGCTGCCCTTACATGAGCACCAGCAGTGAGAGCAGTAAGAAAAGGCATGAGAGGGAAGGAAAGGGGACCTGGCCCCCATATGCCCATCTTTACTTGGTGTGGTCAGACACAGTGAGCCAAAGTTGCCTCTTCTAAGCAACTCTCCCAGTCAGTTTCCTACTGTGTATAGTATCCACACACACAGCCTAAAATTTCTTAATCTATACTATTAGAGTGCAATTTAATAGTGTTGTGATTAGCTAGTAGCATTAACCTAAGAGTCACTGCATCTTACACATACACCCTTACTGCTCTAAGCCTTACCTTTGTGTAATCTAACGCACATTTAGCAATCCTCATTAATTCACAAACACTCTTCTCCCCTCCTGGCCTATTCCTTTGTTTCTAAATTACAGTCCTAGCCTGTCTCTCTGGCATTCCCTCACAGACACCTAGCAGCAGAGCTCCTCTCCTCACTGCCCTTCTCTCACCAGTTTTCCAGGATCACTCACTCGATCCTCACAGGAACTCATCAGCGCTCAGCCAGCACCTCACTTTTCCCAACCCACCCATAACACCCTCCTGTTTGGGCCACCCTGGCCCTGGCCCTGCTGAGGGAGGAAGGAATGTCCCCCACCTGCCGGCAGCCACCCGCTGCCTCCTCCCTCGCAGGGAGGCTGCCGGCACCCCGGGGCACCCACACCTCTCCTGCCCTCTCCACCACAGCACCTGTGTCACACCTGCAGCTTTGAAGTAAAATAAATGACAAGTAGCTGCTGTCACAGCAATGCACATGCACACACAAGCGCATGCAGCCAGTCCACCTCCCTGCTTTGAGCCTCCTCCAAGCCTCCTCTCCTCTCTGTCAGAGATGCCACAAAACGCCTCCATCCTCGGGATGCAGTGTAGCACCAGCGAACACCTGGCACCAGCAAAAACCTTCATGTCTCACCTGTTGACCGTTTCTTGGGGGATTTAAGGCTCCTCATCCGGCCCGGGGAGGACATCCCGCTCTCGCTCATGGAGTCGTGTGCCGAGGAGGCGCTGCCGGTGGCCTCGCTGTCCCGGATCATGCTCTCATAGCCGCTGCTGCCCCCGCTGTGGTAGAAGAGAGCCGTCCTCCCCATGGCTGGCGGCAGCTCCCCGCTCAGCACGCTGCTGTTGTCGCTGCCGTGCCCGCTGCTGTAGCGCTGCGGCCGCCGCGGTGCCGTGATCTTGCTGTAGGGGGACGGCAGCACCGGCATCTGCGACTTCTCGTCGCTGAGGTTGATGCCGCTGTCATTGCCACTGTCAGAGTCGGTGGAACCTCGGAAGTGTCCTGCCTTGGCAGAGCCGCCCGACACCAGCTCGTTCACGCGGCTGTTGGCGGCCCTCATGGCCTGCTTGGTGCCCATGATTGTGCCGCGGCCGGGCTTGCCGCTGACGGGCTGCACAGAACGGGGGGCTGCCTTCCCACCAGGGGCCAGGCCAGAGCCCTTCCCCGCAGGCTGTGCCAGGGACTTCACAGAGGAGCTGAGAGACTTTGACCCACTGGCAGAGAGGCCCCGGGTTTTATTCCCATTGGCTTGCACCTTCTGGTTAGCTGTAGGTTTGGCCTGGTTGTTTTTACCAGGTGCAGGGGCGGGGAAGGGCAGTGGTAAACCCATACTGGAAGCAACAGGAGGGACCCCCAGCCTGGGGACAGAGCGCCCTGCACGGCTGCTGCCAGTGCTCCCGCTGTCCCTCACCATGCTTGCTTTGGATCCAACTGATGTCAGGCTGTCACACCTCTCCAGAGACATGTGGCTCCCATATCGGTGCACAGTTTCACTCTTTGACGCCTTCACCTTTAAGCTGGACGTCATCTTGGGCAAAGAGTGGTCACCCTTAAAGTTCATTTTGCAGCTGGTGCTTTCACTAAAGTAAGAGCCAGCTTTCAACCGCAAATCTGCTTCGTCTTCAGCCTTTGGTGTGGCAGCTCTGGCAAAGTCCAGGCCGGAAGCTTTCCCCCCACCACTACCCAGACCAACAGGTTTCTGCTCCAGGCTCGATTTACGCACAGGAGGTGTTGGAGGTGTTGGCCCACTTGGTCTGGGCAACATGGTTGATTTCTGTGGTGCGTTCTTCTTTCCCAGGGATGATTTCAAGCTACCAGTGGCCAGGGGAGCATCCGAATTCCCTCGGGTCACACAATCTGGCAAAGTACTGTTAGCATGTGACACTGGCGTCACTCCCAGTGTGGTGGCTCCTCTCTTCAGCTGTGGCATCTTCATGGCAATTTCTGACTTCTTGGCAGCTCCGCTGGAGGATTTGCAGGCCATTTCACAACCATCCACAACCCTCTGTGAGCAGGCGAGCATAGTCTGTGACTTTGTTGGCCTGGACGCTGTGCCAAAACCCTGGGCAGCTTTTTCTGGCTGCTTCTCAGTACCAAACATGTGAGGTTTTGCAGACAGCAGCGACTCTGCAGGTTTTGCTTCCAAGTGATAATCGGTGCGTAACAGCCAAGGATCTTCAAATATACCATGTGGATTCTGCAGCTCTTTATAGCTGAGGACAGTATTATTGTGGATTGGAGAAGAGGTAGTTTTTGTTTTCCTAGGAAGACTAGAGTGTATTGTTTCTATCACAGGTGCATCACGAGAATTACTAAATTTGATTTTTACTGGCTGATCAGTGACACAAAAAGCACTTTTTATCTGAGATGCTTTGGTAGTTTCAGAGGTTTGAGGGCTTTTACTGATGCCTGAGGAAAGCTTACTCGAACTCAAGCTCTCACTCTCCAGCTCAGAGAAGCAAAATCCACTGTCATTCAGAGCACTTTTCAGGGGGACACATAAATGGGATGAGTCCAAGTTGAAGGGTTCCTCGGACTTATTACAGTTGTAAGATGACTGTGCGACAAAACTGTCACTAGACTGGGCTCCATCACTTTCAATTGTACAAATGCTGACTTCACTAAGCCATGAACTGATGGAGGAACGTCTGCTGCTGGTAAAGGGATCCTTAGCAAAGGGCACAACAATATCAATATTTACACCAGTAGAAGTCTCCTGTGAGGTATAAGCATCAAACTCATCATTTATGCTGCTGATAATACTGACCGGCCTCGAACCCGATGCAAGGGCCTGAAGGGAGCAGTCACTGTTAAAGCTAATGATACTGGAAGGTCTCCCATTATCCATAATTCCACTAATAGAGAGCTCTTCCACCACTGTGAAAACAAGCTCATCCTCTCCATTCAGCTCAACAGGCTGCTGCAAAGTCACTGTGGTGGTCAGTATATCCCGATCAAAACATTTCCCTCTGAAAGCTGACCTGAAGCTGTGTACCTCTATCGCACCTGACTGACTCTGGGTGTTGCTGCCAACAAGGAATGTGCTTCCTAAAGGGTTTTGCTCAGGTTTGTTTCCCATCTGTTTGCTCATTCCCACAGGAGGAGTCCGAACTGCATTGCTATTGTCTGGCTCCAAATTCTCGGCTTTGGAGCTTGGGGAGTGTTCTCTCTGCTGTGGAGGGGGAGGTGCTGGGCTTGGCAAGGGTCTCTTCACATACAAGGACTTTTCCTTAGTGACACATTCAGCTGTGGCCTTATTCTGCTCTGGATTCCTCAAGGGGTTACACCTTGAAGTCTGCAGGGAATCAGTGATTGTCTCTCTCTCCCCCTCTAGGATAGAGTCTATTATTTTGTTGTCAGCTCTGCTCTGCAGCTTGGAAATCTCTGCTTTCAAGTGAGGTGTGCTATTTTCTTGACAGTTGCCATTGCCACCCCTTGGTGTAACAGCCTGGAAAGGAAGGTTATATCCTTTTTTGGGAGATGCAGTTTCTTGTGGAATCTGTTTCTTAAATCCCCCAGAAGGAGAGGATACTTTTTCCTTTATCAACTTAGACTGCGCATTCTCTGTACTTCCAGGAACAGGACTACAATTGGACCCAACAGAGATTTCTCCACAAGCAAATTTCATGGGTTCCTCACTTCCATCAATGCACTCTAACCTTTCCTGCAGTTCAGCAAAAGTGTTGCATTTGAAATGGTCCTTGTCAGAACTCCTACTAATAGCAGAATTGTCTTTGTTTCTCTTCTTATTTAGGGACGGGATAATAGGAACAAACTCTGGTGGACCTTCATTATCTGTCAATTCCCTGTCGGACAAAGCTGCACCGTTGGGACCAACATAGATGACAGTATCACAAGACTGTTCACTGCTGGAGGAATAATCAGGATCACTGGATATATTCAGGACAGGAAGGTCAGGGTCAAGGGCAACAGTTCGTGGGTGGAATGGTCGCAAATGGGGCGGTCTCCGGACATGTCCTTCTTCACACGAACTCTCTCCTCCAGACGAGCTGGATGCATACTGCAAATGACAAGTAACAGTAAATTTATTAGTAGCAATTCATAAATAAGCATACACATGTATAGAAATTGATTAAAAGGTCAGGTTGCAATATAATCTGTGCTTTGTGTATACTATCACAACTACATCTAGTGGGAAAATATCAGAGGGGAGGATAAATTAAAGTAACATGCTACATAGATTTTACTGTATTAGTAATAATATAACAATCACACTTTTTCAGATAATTTCCATTAAATATTATGCATTATCTTTCTCCTCAATAGTTTTCTGTTCCTCCTCTATTGATTTTTAATTAATACTGATAGAAGCTTTTGAGATAGTTCTACATGTAAGCAAAGAAAGAATACGTGTTTGAAACAAAAAGAAGGGAATTTCAGGATTAAGGATAGGGGGCAGGATGATGGCTCAGTGCCAAGTCATTTGTCAGTTCCTCTCTTGAGATTTTATGCATTTTGTATTACTTCCTACCATCGAGAAATCCCATGTTCCCCTACTGAGAGGTTAGGAAAACTCATTTTCAAATGAATTAATTTCTGCTTGTTTGTGAACCAACCTTGGATTTCTTCTTTCTCATGCGGTGGATTCGTGATGCGAGCTGAACAGTTGTGAGAGTCTCTGCATAATTGGCTGGGGAGTCAGAAATGTGTGCAATCATAGTAGTCCTGCAGTTGATATTCCCAAGTGATTCCCTCAACAACATTGTCAACTTGTTGTCCCTGTGCAAAAAAAAAAAAAAGAAAAAATGAAAACACTAGGATTATTTAAAGAAGCCACCACTTTTTTTTTTGCAGAATTTTACACCACAAGCTGTGCTTTCACTCTCATGCACTGATGATACATGTAGATAAGAAATATGCTCCTGTTATTGACCACATTTAAAATGTGTCTAAATGTACACATACCAAGGTACCAATATTTTAATTTATCTGCCTGTGTATTTACAGTATGGTAAGTCATTTTGTTGCTTAGAAAGTTGTAAACCAATTTACTGATAACTAGCTTTCTCAGGTTTAGGTCATACTACCCAAAGAGCTCATGACCGCTGTATTTTCAGCTGAACAGACTTAGAACCTGGATAGTTACACTCTGTGAGCTCTATGCAAACACTTTTAACAATAGGAAATAAAAGAAGTCAACAGAAATTGTAAGAAATTTCTAACTGGACATAACAGTGTTGGATATCAGAAATTCAAGTGTCACCCCAACTAATCTACTTTCCATTCTGCCACCTGTGGTCTGCTCTGACATAGCAAAAGGGAAGCAGAACTTATCTCTGGCTTTCCTGGTGATGTAAAGCCTCCACTGTGGACAGCAAAGCTGACAAAGACAAGTGACATTTTGTCCTCCACTGGTCTCCAAGACATCTTTCCCCACAGCTCCTTGGAGTAGGAAGCTCCCTGCTCCCTGAGCAGTTCCAACCTGAGGTAACTCCTGTCATGTCTAGTCACTAAACCACAGTAGGTGACCAAGTTGAGGATCTGCCCTTCCCTGTTCTAACCCATCCATCCTCTACTCCAAACACAAACCTAGCAAGTAGCCTGAGGAAAATATCTCTCTGCCTAATACAGAAAGAAAAAACCACCTGTTTGAGATGCATCACTTGATAAATATGTGAAATGACATGATTGATAATGCATTATAACTTTGTGCTGTTGTTAAGACAAGCAGCAATTAAATTTAAGGACTGAAGGCCAAGTTCTGGTAAGGGTGCTTACAATGTGGCTGTTGTCTTTAAGCTGGGCTCCCCACAGGTGTGTTTGACACAAAATTGTTGTCACAGACACTCCACAAAGGAACAGACCTAAACATTCACTTCTGCTAAACTAATGTGCAACATGGTGGTCTTTTTTTTTTTAATTTAAAAAATGCATCATCCAAAAAGACACACTGAAATAACGACCTTTGATGACCATACTTGAGCAATACTCAATTATTTTCCAAAATTTAAGTACAATTTTTACAATTTCAAAAAGAAGAAAAAAATCCTATGAAATTTCGTTTCAATTATTCACTAAGTCCAGCTGGCTGAGATCAGTCAGAAATTCCAGACTCAGGAAACAAAGAGAGAGAAGGAAAGAAAACATTAGCCATTTTCCCCTCACTTTTTTTCAACAATCAAACCCTCCCCAACACTTCACCCAAATTCAGTAGACCAATATACCATTTTTGGCCACCTAAGAATTTCACATTATTTGAACATTTGAAAACCTGTGTGTATGTTAATATGGACAAGTAGACAAAAGATATGTACATCTGTAGGAGAGGCCTTAAAAGAAGGCAGACCCCTCTCTGACAGCATTTCCTTCAACTTCATATTAGGTGAACAGTAAATTGTTGATGCAATCCATTTCTCAGGTAACACCAGCCACAAATTTAAGATAATGCAGACTTAGAATCCACTTACTTATATGGCACATGCTTAGCACCATTAATTAAGGCCAAAATTACGTTGCCCAGGGCAGAGAGAGACAGACACAGAGAGCCTCCTCCATCTCGGCTCTTGCTCAGCACTTTTTCACAGCTCCCCAGATCAATGAGATGCAAACGACTGCGTCCTCCAGACACTAAAACAAAAAGGGGAAAAACAGTTGTACATCACGTTCTTGCATGGACTCAAGCCAAACCTGGTATTCAAAATGCATTCAAATGAGGAGAATAATGAATACAGCATGGATAATGGCGAAATTAATATTTAATTGTAAGGAAACCAGATATTAGTCACAGCTACAAAAGTTAAAGGTGACTCAACTGGCTTGAGAGTTCATTTTTTTCTTTTTAACTTAAACTGCAAATTATTATTAAAACTAATGCAAGACCACATCATTTAGAATTAAACAATAAGGTAAGAACATTCATACTTCCTCCTTTGCCACTCTTCTCCATGCGATACTGGTATATGTGAAGAGTAAAGAGCATGTGTGAATTCCTTCTATCTTCCTCCTCACATTCAGGCTTGCTGGTGCTCCTGGCAGCAATTGCAGCATCAAGGAAAAAGGCAGCTTTCTCTGCTGTTGGGGCCCTTAGCTCGCTTTGGTTTTGAAGCTTGAATATAAACAAGAAAATGACTAATTAGCACAGGGGCATTTTTTTATTATTTTTTTGCTGAACATGCTAAATCTCCAGGGCACTAAGAGAAACAAATATGTACACCATGGGAGATGAGCTTATAAATTAAAAGCAATAAATTTTTTTTACTGGCTTAAAAGTTGTCATAATTGTTGTCAGATAAAAGGAAATAAAAAGTAGAAGAAAGTCAGGCTCAGAAAAATCTATGTTGTGCTATTCATTATACCTGGGTTCCACATATTGGATCTTCTCTCAGATAAACCCCAGGAGACTGGCCATCCTGAAGGCTGCCAGTGGCTACTTCAGCTAACAAATCCTTAAGGTTTTCATCTTTGCCACTGATCTCTACAGCAGATACTCTAATAGAGAAACGAGTTCCAGTTTTTTCTTTACGTTCATTGATCAATTTGAAGAGCCAAGAAATTGCACAGGGGATGATACCAAGGCTTTGAGTGGAGTTATCTTTCCCAATCATGGTAAAAGATTTTCCTAGAATGAAAAGACAAACATAAACACAATTAACCTTTCTTGTACAAGGCAGTATGTCTTCATATTGCCACCTGATATCATCATCATGGTACATTACATGTGCCATGTGCTGCACAGATAAGGGAAAGAACAGATGAAAAAATTCAAAGTATTTCATTAATAATCCATTACTATTTATTCAATTAGGTTTGCAAGTTTTGCAAGCCAGACCCACAGCAAATTAATGTTAAAAACATCTCTGATCTTTTGATTTTCATCACAATGCACCTACATAAACTTGCTCTTCAATAAGCTAATCTGATGCTACATTTTACCTTTTCAAATTAAAACTTACAATCACAGTGTAGAAATAAACCGTGATAAGTTTGCAAAGCTAATTAAAAAGAAATTCTAATCTATTCATATACTCCAGGTTTATTGTTCCAGGAGCTGACAGCATGTAATTACCAGACTGACATAGTAATTAACTGTAACGAATTTGGGAGCTCACCAAGCTTGACATGACCAAAGCAAAATATGCAACCATCTGCACCATTCACAACAGACTGGATTACTTCTGCTACTGTTCCAGAGCATACCTCAGCCTGAAAGAAAAATGGGAGAGAAATAAGTGAAAGAGCATATACTGTTGTGTATTTTACTGTTCTTCTGTAATGAAATGAATGACTCAATATTTTTGAGGCGCAATATTCTCCCCATTTTTATGGCATCAGTCCTATTATTTTAGTAACTATGCTATCTCAAAAAATAATAAAATATGCTACTACAGCCGAAAATAGTTTTCAACTCTATTGAACCTATTCTCTTGGAATATTGATTCTATGACTAATGTAGCAAACTGAATGCTATCCAACCAGGCTTCCTGCTGGTATAATAGCTTAGCCAAGGCTATTCAGTAATAGTAGCAACCTCACTGAAATTAAGCTACTCAGGAGTGCTCAGAGGAATTAAAAAGACATCCATACTGGAGAAAATGCATTAAGATCCCTGAATAAGATTTCATAGTATCACATTTTCCTCTTCCAGTGGAAACATCATCATCAATAAAGAAAATTTGCTAAAATACTTGATTGTGCTAAAACCAGTTTATCCATGTCAGGGAAGGTTTCAAATACACAATAAGATGATCTATTAAGTACAGCAACTGGGGGCAGGGGAGGGGGCTGCTGTAAATATGTAACTACAGTGAAATGATAAGGCTCTGTTTGCAGGTGCATGGCAGCATGCTTGCCTTCAGCAATAACACCTCCACAGAAAGGGCTGCAGTGGCCAACGTCACCCAAAAACATCACAACAGGCCGCCCAACAGGCCTGCCACAAGGAACTGAAAAGCCAACCCAAACCAGGGCTAAACAGCCTGAAGGACTGGTGCCAAAACCAGCAGACATGCAGGCTGTGACCAGCCACCTTGCAGCAGTGGGGGCAGCACAAGTAAGGAAATCTCACTTCTGCACTCGTGTTGAGGTCACTGTTGCATACTTCTGCAAAAAGACCCTGCTTGAACTTATGCAGGATCTAAAAACAGCTTTTGGATGTGGCCACCTGTGCTTTGGGCACTGATGTACGGAGGAAGCTATTCCCCATCTTTGGTGCTTGTCTAGAATTTAGACTCAATAGATATTTTCTTACCTACAGTCTGGGACCCAAAAAATTAAACAAAACCCTAGGAGAAGATCTGAGGAGGGGATGATGAACTAGACCTTGTCATACTTTGTCAACATTAATAGACTTTTTTCACCTTACACTATATTTTTCACCCTAATTTTTTTCCAGCAGTTCAGACTTGGTATAGTTCTTCCAATGCAGTTGTATTAGTTCTTTTTAAAGCTGTTCTAGGATTTTATTTTCTGAACTAAAGATTTTTCACAGAAGGACTGATCAGATGTCCATGAGTGCAACCTCACTGAATATACAGCAAAAACCCCAATCCTCTCAAAGACCAGCCATCCTGTCTATGTAGCAGATTTCAGGTCTGAGGCTACTACTGAATAAATGCTCCCTTTTGCAGGCCAAAAGAAAGACATGCACCTCCATCAGCACAACCATCAACATAAAATAATCAGCCAAAACCACAGTATAAATAAACTGGAAAAGGTGCAGATAATATTAAAGCTCCCTGTTCCAGTATAACAATCCCAAGGGGTTAGCTTTATCTTTCCTCTAACAGTATTTAGTTTAACATTAAGCACATGTTTATTTTCCATTGAAAGCTGTGGGGAAGGACTTTATTTCAGTCCCATCAAATGGGTTAAAACCTAGCTGGATGGAAACTGGATTTCAAGCTGGATGTGTGCCTTTCTCTAACAAGAGAATCCACAAGAAGGTAATTTTGTCAGCAAATCTATCTCCCCAGCTACTATTCCTTAATTTTACATCTCAACTAAACAGAAGATGTAAGAATTTACCCACTTGTCCATTAATTACCATGTTTTTTCCAGGCATTAAGGCAACTCATTCAAATAAAATTCCCCAGAAACAGAAGGAGCTCCTCAGGCAATCAAATGCAGTGGCCAAGAGAAGACTCAAGAGGTTTACGTGAGTGACTCCAGTACCTGTGAAGCATCCTGGGGGAAAACTGCATCAAAGGCAAACATCTTTGGGACAGCAACAACACCTCTTCTGTGACCTGCATTGGAAGGCCCAGTGGCTGCTGGATCATAAAATGTGATTTGCTTTTTTCGTGGGTCTACCTTTAGGAAGGACATGGATTCAGACGTTTCATGTGTCCCTTGAGAGGAACAAATCCTCACCATCACTTTCACCTGCAAGGATTCAGAAGAAAGCAACAACTTGAGTTCCCAGCTACAGAGAAACATACCCAAAGCATTCCTCCCAAACCCACTCCCCTTCCCATGATGTGTTTGTTCGTCATGTTTAGGTGTGTCGGAACAACTGTGAGACAAAAATAGAGCCAGATTTTCCAGCCTGGGGTCTTCACTGAACTAATTAGGTTTCAAAGGTGCACTTTGTCTCTTCAGTTGACGCTGTTCCAGTTTTACCAATTCAATTTATAAATGTCTGATCTGCAAGTATGATCCACTGTAGGTGTAACAAGATGCCAAAGAAAAGAAAGTTCTATTCTCCTGCCTTTCAAGTATTCAATGTGACCGAAGGGACACTTTGAAAACCAGTCTGAATAACACAAGGCTCAGACAGCCACTGCATTTGAAATAAGTCTAGAAACTTTCAATTTCTCATTCATATTATTCTAATAAAAAGGTGTCTCTCTTACAACTCTCCCAGGCAGTTGCCTTTATGCTGTCATTGCTAGGCTCTTCAGTGCTTAGTTGCAGATTTAATGGGGGCAAAAAAAGAAGGGAAAAGAAATCAAACCAAAAACCACTAAAAGGTTAAGAAGCTTGAAAAGAAACCTCTCACAAAGGTACACTTCTATTGCAGCGCTACAAATTATGATATCCTACTCAGAGGTTTTTAAGACAGTATCTTTAGAAAGCTCCAACTTGTTGGCTGTGATTTCCAAAGCGCCTTAAGAGAGCCAAGACTGGGGCTCAGGAAAATTCAGCAACATCTGCACACCTGCTTCTTTTAAGCTTCCTGGAAATCATACTCTTACTTTAAAAACCTGTGAAATACTGCTTCACACCCACTTACAACCATCTAGCCTTATTAAATGCTCCCATGTCAGAACCAGCATATTTTACATACCTTGCACTGAAGCAAATTACTATTACAGGTGCAACTTCAACTCTGAACTGTCCCACAGATCAGACTTCAGAGAAAAGCAATGTTCAGTGAGAATTACTTTTTCCATGGTGTATGAAACATTTTGGTAACAAGCTGAACAACAGTACAATCTCCTTATTCAACTACCAGCAACTCTCACAGCACCAGAGTTAACCAGGTGATTGAAGAGCCTTCATGGCTGCAATATACCACAGCTGGAGCAATTCACATATGCACTGTCCACAGCACCCATCAGCACCTCCATCTTCTGCAACACCGCTACTGAGCCAGGGACATCCACTCCTGTTAAAGAACATGGGTTAGGGGTGGGCCTGGCTGTGCTGGGCTAAGAGCTAGACTTGATCTTGAAGATCCCTTCCAACCTAGACAATTCTGTGGTTCTATGAGTCAGGCTCACTTTCAGCTCTCAGCTGGATATTGCATGTAGAAGCTGGTTTCAAAAGCACTTGTCTCTCATGAAAAATGATTCTCCATTTCAGTAAGAATTTTGCTAAATGTAACCTTAAATGTGCCAGAACAATTTGACTCCTACTTACTTCGTTTCAAGAACATTATGCCATTAAAATGGTGTGCACTTACTCCATGAACACATTCTTTGTGTCTTTACCAAAAAATGGACTTTACAGTCAGCACTTCCCCTTCACTTCTGTGTCCACAGAGATACTGGCAAAGGAAGAACCAAAGCTGAAAATCTACTTCAGCAAAGCACAGCATGTGAAATGCAGGCAACAAGCAGAGACCAGAGCAGGCTGAGCCACCCTCAGGGACTGAGGGACATTCGTACCAGACAAGATGAAAAGGTGACAGCAGACATATCTGCACCCAGTGTGTGCAGTGAAATGCAGTGGCCAAGCCAGGATGATCCACAGCAGATGTGGGACCAGCAGGAAGCATCATGCTGAATTGTCCCTGCCTTTACCAGCTGAGGAGGGAGGTAATTCAAATACTTAAGTTCTCAACTGTCCCATTCTTCCATCCTCTTTTCTCTATGGGGGCTAAGCTGCACACAGGCATCCCTACACAATTCCTCAAGCACCCTCAAAGGAAATATTTTCGACAAAGCAGCTCTAAAAGCTTTTCCCCAACACTTCTTCTAAACAAAGAGGTTAAGAAACAACCAACCCTTCCCATAAACGCTGCAGGAGGCTCCATCAAACATAGCAGCAAATTCTTCTACCTATTGACTAAGCTGTCCCCTGATTCAACACTTTCTTTTCTTTCACCTTTCACAGTAATACAAATATGAAAATACAGTCCCAGAAAACAAGCAAACCTTAGAATAAATGAAACAGCTGCCTCAAAAGCTAAGTGCATCAGAGGTGACACACTCAAGGCTGTTTCCCCATAAAAGCTGCATGAAGCCAGCTTTGTGTATTAGCCTGTTAACTCAACCTTGACATGCTACCAAGGTGCTCATAAAAAATAACCTCCCTCAGGGCAAAAAAAAAAAAATGAAACAAACCTTAAATATATAAATATATGTAAGTATAAATGCCCACTTCAGGGTCACTTGATTAAAATGAATTTTAAAATATATGCTGTTTTCAAAGCACTTATCTAAACAGTCCTTTCTGTTCTCTCTTCCATCTATTATTAGATTATAGCAGCCAGAGCTTGGATAAGAGGAAAATTGGCTTGCTCCTGACCTAAACAGCAAGTAACCTCCATCAGACCATTGCTACCCCTAAACACAATGATGGCTTCACCCACAGAAAATCCTTGTGTGACAAATTAGCTTTTTAAGACCATCTCTCTGAATCAGAAAGATACTAAAATAGCTTCTCATAATGGATCAGATCCCATAATGGACCAGATCCCAAACTTGGCAGGACTCAAGGGTCATCTTCATGTTTACAATGGAAGTGAGCTTTCAAGACAAATGTGAGGGGGAAGAGAAAAGCAGCTTGATGGACTTCCCCCTTTAGTGTTTTGTGCATAAAAGCTGGTTTGCAGAGTAGAAAAACAGATTTCACATTTAGTTTTCCTGCCCACTAAATATATCTGTATGTGATATCTATCAGTAATTGCAGAGTTATAATGTGCCACACTCATTCATGATGCTGAGCCAGGCTCATTTCACTCAGAAATAAAGCAGAAATGCTCATGGAAGAGCCATCAAGCACAAAGATTACTCAAACATATCCCCTCACAAGAGCAAAAAGAGAGCAGGCAGATCCTGGGTGCATGCACATGCTTCTGTGTCTATAAAGAAAAGGTTTGGTGTAATACTGTTTATTCTTCTCACACTTCCTGCATGCCTGTGGTTGAGGACCAATCTTAAGTGACAGGTTTAAATTCTCAGCTCCGAAGTTCATCCCAGTATTCTTCTGGAGTCAATACTGCAGGAAAACAGTACAGTGTGAGTACCAGAGAGCCAGCCTGGAGCAGCAATTTAACTGCAGCTTCTCCTGGGTCTCTTTATCTACTCCTCATACAAAAGGCATGCTCACCTGTAGAGACAGCAAAATGTGGTGCAGGAAATCATCCAGAAACAAGAGCTTGCAGGGAGGGGAGGATTCAGGATAACACAGGGCCTATAAACTTGAAAGTAACTTTGGCCCATAACTAGGGAGCAAATCAGCAATGACTGCACCCTAATGCTTTTATTTGCTTATGAAAATGAATTATTAGAATTAAGTAAAATTAATTTCAGGCCCACTCAAGATCACACCTTTTTTGGGCAATTATTTGACAATATTTCCAGGTTTCTAGGGTCAACTCCAACTGCAGTGGTACCAGCTACTGTTTACATTTGTACAAAGCAAGGAAACACAAGAAAAGAAATTTAGAGGAGAATGTATCAAGAAATAGAAGAATAAGACAGGTCTAAAGGAAAAAGAACAGGTCAGGGGGGTGGGAATCAAAGAGAGCCAAAAGGATTGGGGGTGAAGGGAGAGAGAGAGAGAACACAATAAAGGAAAAGACAATACAAATTTGGTTTCAAAAAAGTCATCTCAGGTGGCACAAGGCACCCCACAACTTTAGCTCTCCTTAAAGGGGACCTAACAAGACATCCATCCTGTGATGGGAATGACCCTTTTTGCTAAAAGTCAGTATTATTACTACCTTTTTTCCCCCTTTTGTTGTTTCTTCTTCAACGCAGAGAACGACACAAAGTAAAAAATAATTACAAGTGAAAGTTTATAAATATGAAGTATGTAAGACTTTGTACATAGGCATTCATGCAGGCATTGAATACTGGATAGAGGCTTTATTTTAATGAGGATGTTGATGGAAAAAGAGGGTAGGTTTTTATTTGAGTTCAATTTCTGTAAATAAAAATAAAAGAAACATAAATATCACAATATTTGCACATTATTAACATTTTTCTCAGTGCCTGAAGACAGCCTAAGTCATGGAAACAACTGAAGTATCTCATTAATTAACTAACTCTAATCTGGTGGGGTTTGCACACTGAGGGTTCACACTCCATTACTGTACTTTTCCAAATTCCTGTATATGCAGAAACCAGGAGGTCAGCAGAATTGCTGAAGGAAATCCTATTAAAATCAAAAGTACTTGAGAAAAGAAGATGGTAAATATATCTTGAATATGTCATTCTGAAATAAAGAATTCAAAAAAATAAATAAACTAGCATCTAATTTGGAAAAGCTCTAGAAATGGGTGGCATAAGTTCAGAGGCTCCTCACCCAGCCCAACAATTGGTGTTATTTTAATCTTCACTGCCAAGGGTGAGAGAGAGTTTCCAAGCAATCAAAGAATTTTATTTTTTTTAAAGTTTATCTGTCAGCCTACAGTGGAAGCCAGGGCAAAGAAAGGTGACAAAAGAAAGCAGCTACTAAAATTCATTTGCTCCAGCTATGCAAGGGTAAACCTAAGGGATGGATGCTGAAGCATAAAAGCAAAAATCAACAGTTTTATGCAAACATATGGGATTTTAAGGAGATAAATCGGCAAAAGGGTGAATTAAAAAAAAAAAAAAGGGGGGGAAGAAAGAAAAGTCTTCTGTGTGGAAGACAAGGCTATGTGGAGGGCTCTGGGGCAAAATTCCATAAAGTTTTAGATGATGAGATCACTAGAGAATCATAGATCCACGCAAATATCAGTAACCTGTTGGAGTCCAGAGACAAAACTCTAGAGATCTTTAACCTTTATGAAAGTCAAATCTAGATGGATATTTAACAGTTTTCACCTGAACATCAAAATATCTCAGAAACTGAGGGATGTACATCCTGGCTGGCACCAGCCTTTCCTCTCCTTACAGCACTCCTCCTCCTTTGATACTGGCCACTCCATTTCACACCAAAGGGTCACAAGGAGAGACTTTCTGCCCCACTGTCATGTGGAGTCACAGTTCCCATGCTGTGATCTTCTCCAGCATTGCCACGTGACCCATTGGTGTGGGCTCATAATTTCCAGATCTGCCCAACACCCTGAACCAGCTGTAGTGGAGGAGAACAGGACAGAGGAGTCACACCAAACAAAACAAGGGGCTGGCTTCAGGACTCTCCAAGACAGTGCAGAGCATCAGGAGTACGTCAGTGCCAGAAAGCAGGTCTGGAAAAAGGAAGAGACAGACCAAAAACCTGTGAAACCCAAAATTTGATGCAACTGATAGCTGAAGGTGAGATGGATGGTCAGAGGCAAGCTGGCAATTTTATCTAGTGAGGCCCATATATTTTGGATCTAAACTGAACCGAGGCATCGCAAAGCCATCACATCAAAAAATACAAAACTCCAAGACCAGTGAGGCATGTGTTGTCCCAGAAGAAATCATGTCCAAGCCTGAATTTGCAGAGAAACGAGCCAATGATCAACAGAGAGAATGACACAATCCTACATAATTCTAGATAGAAACAGCCAGGAGATTGACAATCAGGTTCTCATAGATTATTAACCCGTAAGTAAGTGAGACGGAAAGGCTTTAAACTCTGAGATCAGAGAAAGGGGAAGGACCATCTCACACTTAAAGAGCCAAATGATTTGAAGATTTGAATTCTGTTCCTAAGACCATCATGGACCTCTATTACATGTTTTAGGCAACAAATACAAAAAAAAATTATATATATATATATATATATATATATATATATATATATCTTACAAAATTGGTCATTCATCTTTCAGTGGAGAGTGCCAAACACTCTACACAGTTTCATTAGGGAGAGCCAAGTAGACAGAGAAGACTCCACTAATTCACTAGGTAATGACTAGATTCCATGGCATTTTGAATGTTGAGGAAATTAGGGTCCTGACCCAGCCAAGTATGTTAGTACAGACATAACTGTAACATATGGTACATCCTTCAAAATCAATGGATGTGCAGTGTTTATGTTTTTGTAGTGATGCTTTGTTAGCATCTGATGCTTATAGAGTTGTCAAGTTTCATATTAGACATAATGAGAAGGAAAAATGAAAAGGAATGGATTAAAAAACATGTAAAATTTTAAAATACATGTGCTCAAGCCTTTTTTACTAGAATCAACTCTGTCTGTATTTTGGGAAGGTGCTGGCACTATACTGGAATCCATTTTAAAAATGCTGGTCAAATTCTACATTACAGCGGTATCATAATCCCTAAATGAACAAGCAATTTGGTCTTTAGCAATAAATGTCATTATAACAAATTTGAATGGACACTAAATATTCCCTAGAAACATGTATCCTTGACAGGCATTGTGGAGCCAGGAAGTTAATTTTGTCCAATGTTCACAAAATGGGGTATAACAGCAGGTTAATTAAATAACTACATTAAGACACCCACCACTCTGAATTAAGATTTCTCACCAAGAAATTAAAAAGAATTCAGATTCTGTTGAATAAAGACCATTTTCCAATGAAATCACTTATTTTTCAACTACAGTGTAAATCAAATTACAAAAGTCCTAGTTCAGAGCCAATATTTTGCATGGATTTAATTGTAACTGACAGATATATAACCCTTGCTAAATTGTTTTACTGTGGGTGGTTCTTACAAGCCTTTCATATACTGCCACTACCAATGGATGGCAAATTTATAGGCGAAATTGCCACACTAGAATAGACCATCTAGCTCCCCTGGGAGAACCTAAAACAATTTTTTTAAAAAATCACTTCTATATAGTACTCTGCCAAAAAAGAATTGATTCTGTACTTTTAGGAAACATGAAGGAAAACTATTTCATTTTTTTTCAAGGTGAAAACAAAGTACAAGAACTTATGCATTTCTATCTCACTTTTCCACATTTTTGTTTAAGCAGTTCAATGTGTTTTGGCAGGGATGCAAGTACCTTGGATGATGCAGTGGGGTACCTACATGGATAAGCAAGTGCTTACTGTGATCCATGGCTTATATCAGAAATAATGCTTCAGTCATTAGGGAACAAGGAGCAGTAAAGATGACAAAATTAAGTACCTATTTGTTATCCATCATCAAACCACTGTTAGAACCAGTGAATGGGACACACAGCGCGTTTAAGACAACCCTGCACGATCAGTAAATCATATTAGCAGTACCTTAGCTATGGCTTAGTAAAGCATAAATGGAAGTAAATGTCTAAAACTCATAAATGGAGAGCAGTATGCATATACCTGTCCAAGAAACATGTCTGACAATTCAGGCTCTCTTTAAATGCTCCGCTTCAATTGTCTCACATAGGAGCATTCTGTCATTCTAACATTAAAAAAATTGACAGAATCCTTGGAAGAGACAAGCACTTAAAGTTGCTGTTGTAAGTGATGCAGTATTATAAAGCATGAGCTGAATAGAACCCCAGAAAATAACATTTTGCATGAAAAAGGCTTCCCACCATGCTAAAGAAAAATAGCCCATTAGAATGCTATACAGCAGCCACTGTAAAAAGGATGTCTTTCTTAATACCACAATATGATAAATTATCTTAAGTAGCACATTAATGTCAGAAATTGAGTATAATCTAACTTCTTTCCAGTGACAATATTAAATGGCTTTCAGACGTCTTTCCTACTATTCTGACATTAAATTTAATAACACCCAGAGAGACCACAAAAATGATTCAGTTACAAGAATCATAGTGCACTGGATCATTGCCTTTTAAGTAGGATTCAACTAAATGGTTTGGACTCTGATGCTTTTGGCACATTCAAGAGAAAGGTATGAATTTTGCTACGTAACATTTATCAGCCAGTGTGCAAAATTCCTTTCAGTATCCAGTTTGAATTGATAGTGGGATCTTCCTTTGTGAAGGAGTTTGATTACTGTTGATTATATGAAACACAGGTCCAAGGCAGACCTGCTGTTCTAAATTGTTGCTTTTTTTCAACTTTTCCCTGCTTGGTATTCCTGTGTGTTGACAACCCCAGCAAGCACCTGTGAGAGTGTATAACATTTTGAAATCCTACTAAAGAAAATTAAGCAAAAGGCTTAATTAAAGATTTGTATCACAGGACAGTCCACACACTGCTGCTGAAATTATTATAAGCAGAAAAATTGGTATTTCTGAAATGTAAAAGAAATTAATAAGACATTTATTTTCCACCATCCAGAAGACTACTTGAAACAGTAAGAAATTATAAATACAAATTGCAAAAGATATTTAAGGGCTCTCTGCTGCAGTAAGTCTCTAATAACAAATGTATTCAACCATAAAAGCTGTATAGCAATTTCACCACAGAAGAACTGGATGATAAGCATGGAGATGATGATGTGAAATTAAGAATAAATTTAGGTCTTGGGCTCAAATAATCAATAACTGAGTGCAAGTGCAAGAACTGGCCATCACAATCTCTCCACATTCCTGCCTCGCCCAGCAGCGCTCACAATGCACAGTAACTGCACTTGCTGCAGCCATGAGGCTTATGAAAAGCAAGAGCTCAAGCCTCTTCCTTTCCCCAGATGTGTGCTCAGATGGTCAAGACAAAGTCTCACAACCATTGGCAAGACCTGTTCAGTTCTTGACACCACAGCAGAACACAAGACAGTCCAGATGCTACTTTCAATCAGTTCCTTAGATTCAACTGTCCCATCACCCACTTCAGAATAACTTTTAATTCTCTGTTGGCCCCAAAAATTATATCACATTTTCCACGTTGTTTCTGCATCTCTTGAAATGTATTTAACCAACCCTGAGTATCGCTGAATGGAAAAAATGTTAAGAATTACCATTGCAGAGACAATACAGAAAGCCAGTCATATTTGCCATTGTAAATGCTTCAACATGTATTTTACTCTAAGCTTCCAGTGTATATATGAGAAATGGGACTGCACAGAATGTGTCAGTACAAACAATAATTAGTCACTGTAGTATTCAGGCACTACTTATGTAGAATAAATAGTATTTTGGCACAGTTGGCATATCATTCATCTCCTCATTTTTTTCATAAGGGGAGGCACATTCCTCTCATTGAAACATCCTGAACACTGCAAGGGTTTGTTGCTTGTATTTTTCATTCTCACACAACAACTTCTCCTCAGAGGTGAGGGAGGAAAAGGCTGCCCCACCAGCTGTTTAACCCACTGTAACCACACAGTGATAGTGAGGGACATTGCTGACAGGGGAATGATCACCCAAACCACAACAGAGTACCAACCACAGCCACAGATGTTGGGGTAGGAAAAAGTGACTCCAGAATTCATCACTGATTCTGTTCCATATGTGTATCTTATATTCATTATTGGACAGGCTGCAAGAAGAAGGTGAGGAAAATGACAACCAGGAGGAATTTAAAGTAAAAAGCTGTTAGAAGAGAGACTGATGTTAACAGAGGACCACAGCACAACTGCCAGTGTTTACTGATTGTCCTCTCCATTGCTGTGATACTTAAAGCAGTGAAGAAGAAAAGTAATTGCTTTATTCCTGTCACCCCTCATCATGAGACACCAGCTGAGTAAATCTTGATCAGCAGAAGCCAATGAGTAGAAAATAATGGAGAGTGCTAATGCATAGTGAGCTAAATGCCACCAAAAACTGTTTGGCATTGCTCAGAAAAAGTGAAA
The DNA here is from genome assembly GCF_037042795.1 of Molothrus aeneus. Classification (NCBI taxonomy): domain Eukaryota; kingdom Metazoa; phylum Chordata; class Aves; order Passeriformes; family Icteridae; genus Molothrus; species Molothrus aeneus. The sequence goes on along the minus strand of NC_089651.1, from coordinate 53,547,018 downwards.
CTATGAATTTTTAGTACTAAAGAACACCTATAGAGGAGTGACACTTCTTGGATCACAAGTTCTAAGAATTGACAAGACACATGAAATTTCATCTGTGCTGACTCAATTTTTAGAAAAAGCTGTATTGCTGGAGGGTTTTTTAAGGCATACACTGATATTTATAAAGTTGTAAAAGAGGAATGGGTTAATTTAGCACTACACTGTGTTTCAGAGATGGCTACTTTGGGTTTTGAGGAGCCTTAAAACTGGTAACTGGCATACCCCATCACCATTTGGATGCTCTAAATCTCAACTCAAGAGCAAAAGGGCTAATTCAATTAACAGAGAGCTCTTATCCTCTCCAGCAAAGCACAGGATTCTTCCAAATTGTGGTCAACAAGTACTTGATGAGAAGGACCAGCTGGAACCCTCACAGATTATGCTGAGTTGGAAGGGACCCACAAGGATCATTGAGTCCAGCTGCTGGCCCAGCAGGGGACCATCCCCAAGAATCACAACAAACAGAATCTTCAATACTCTATGATCCTTGTAGGTTCCTTCCAACTCGGGATATTCTGTGATTCTGTGTTTTTCATGTTTTCAGCCAAGAGCTAAATAACACATTTTGAGGGTAACAGACAGACACATCCTGTGCTGGAGGAGAAGCTCCCACAGCTGAGCTGATCAGGCTCCTGCCATATCCTTGGAATTCTGGTGGAGCTTTTCCCTTGGAAAGTTCTCCACTCTACTCACTAATGAAAACAGTAGGCAGAGCACATGACCCAAGGCGTATCATCTCCTGTCCTCTGGAATCATGCACTTGATCACAGACTTTGTTAATCTGTTTGAAGACACCAGATAAACCAGTGCTTTCCATGAGGTACAAGTCATGCTGGGAAGTTCCCCCAGTTGCCCTCAAAGCACAGGAAAAAGGCTGTGGTCTCTTGGCTTCACACAGCTGCAGGCACACAAGTGCAGAGACAGTTTTATTGACCTGTAGGCACAAGGAAATACAATCATACTTTAAAGGTCTTCCTAAGGCAAAGTCCCTCAGAAATGCCAATGCTCCCTGTTATTCCTGGTGCCAAGTACTGAGTCACACAGAATAAAAATAAAAAAAAACAGGGACAAAAAATGGATTTTGTTGAAACTCATACATAGAAAGGACATTCCTTTGCAAAACCCTCCTCTACGTGGGCATGTCTAAATTACTATGCCAGGTTTACTGTATTCCATCATTACATTCTCTTTTCTAAGACACTGGAAAAGCAGGAGAAAAAAAAACCAATCCATTTTCCTCTGTGAGTTTTCACCTTCTTAAAATAGCCCAGATTTCTCCTTTATTTTCCATTAAGCACAAATTCAGTTAGGAAATACAGAGTATTCTCTGTGAGCAGGTGTCAGCTCCAGGTATTTAAGCTGACAAACTCTTTATGTTAATGCTGATTTGTATAGTCACTCTAGGTGCATATTTTAGCTCTCCTGTGCACACTACATACTTCAATTCTATCTTCAAACACTAATCTCTTGTACCCTATGTAAATAAGTATTCGGACTCTGTTGTGTGAGTGATTAAACAGCTATAAATATGAATAAAGCTCCAAGTAATTGGGTTGTATTTTAATTAATTTTAGATAAACTTAGCCCAAATTTTTCATTTCAAAGGTGCTGCATTTCCTAAGTTGGTGAGACTGCTACTCCATTTCCATACTCTTACAATGACATGTGAAGCAGAGGGAAACAAAGCCCTCTCAGCATATCCCCTTAACTTCAGCAGAGAGACAGCACCAGTGCCTGAGTCCTGATGGCAACACAGAGACTTCTTCCACAGCTGAAGCCTGTGTGGGCACCCAGTGGGTTCAGACCACTGGCTTTGGATGCCAAAGGAAATTTTGTCTCTTACTCTTCAAAGTCTACAGGAGGTAACAGCACTCAGCACATTCAAGTGGATGAGGTGCTCTCTCTATCACAAAACCCTTTTCTTGAGTCAATCCAGCTCTGTTCTGGGCTGGAAGCTTCCACCCCAGTTAAAATTTTTCCAGATAAATATTTTAAAATACTGAAATCCAAAGTTACCTTTCCAATGCCAGGGTTGTCCTTGATTTTGGACACAGCTCTCAGAAGGCAAGGTGGTGCTGGGGGAGGACAGAGCTGCAGGATGCCACTAAAGTTAGTAGCATAAATAGAGAAGTCGTGTGTGTGTGGCAGGGGTGGATGGTATTTCTTTCTCTTCGAAGACAGGTTGAGCTTCTGTGCTGCTCTGTATAAAAGTAATAGCAAGAAAGGACAGTGTTACTTAGGTGTTAACAGGAAACTGAACCAGACAAACAGATGCTCATTGTCATCACTGCCTGCTTAACAAATCAAGTCATTGCATTCTAATCTGATTTCAGAAGGACAAGCCATCAGGACACTAATAAAGGAAATATGGGTATAAAAATTACTGGCAAAATATTCAGTTAATTTCTCCACCAAAAAAATGTCAATTATAATCTAACTTGTCTTTCTTTCCCGCAACAGCCTGACATCTAAATCCTAAAAAATCTAACATCTCACTGATGTAATAAAAAACTGAAAAAATCCCCTTGTCACTGGCAGAACCAGATGGACTTTGCTGGTAATAACATTATGAAAGTGGTTCTTTGTACTCTACAAGTTACTCAAGGCAGAGGATAGCACTCCAAATCAGTCAAGCTCAAGATCCTCTCCTGTTGGCTGCACAGAAAATCCTTGGATAACAGGAAATTTCCTTCAAGACAGATTGGTTTTGCCTCCCCAATTCCATTCTTTTGCATTAAAATGGAAAGCTATTAAAAAGACACGCTTTAATGTGCTGAATGATAATGATCCTGCTTTTGAAATGTAGAATTTCAAAACATAAAAGATGAAGAAGGAGCAAAAATTAGAACATACAATTAAAATTGTAATATTCTTCCTTGTGAGTAAAAATAGGAACATAATCTGTTTTTTCTGCTATTCCCCATCAGCAGCACCAAACAATACAGGAAGAAACCAAAACAGAAACTCTTCCCTACATCAAAACCCACATGAGAAAATAAAATTCACCCTGCAGAGTGATTATTTTAAGCAGAATAAAATATATATGTTGGCAAGCACATGCTGGGCAGCTGGGCATGGCAATGAGGGTGAAATCTCAGTTCTCTCAAAATCAAGGAGAGCTTTACCACCTGAAAAGACACTTGTGATCTGACCCTGAGACTGTCAGTAGACAGTCCCTCCACAGAGAAATATCATAAAAGCATCCAAATTGTTACCTTATACCATTACTTTGAATGACTGTTAGGGCAGCAAAAGCACAGGGTGTCCCACTGCCAGCATCTGGGGACCTGCTGAGACCACACTGCTGATGCCAGCAGGTCTTTTGGGGACAAACCACTATTCTGCTCCATACTTGCAGTGTAAGGGCTTGTCACTTTGAACAAATTAGTAAGTATCTTGATAAAATGACTACTTTATATTTTCATCAGGTCTTTCAGCCCAGGATCTCCAAGTACTTTTCAGTGAGATCAAACTGGCACTAGCATCTGTGAAGTATTCTAAGCACAGACCCATGGAGAAACCAAGGCAGTGTTTTGCTGTCATAATGAATTAAGGATAAATCTAGAACCCCAACCTTGCCATGCATCTTGTCATCATTGTCAGGCAGCCTCAGGCTTAGTCAGCTTAGTAAACTGATCAGAGAGGGAAACTGCTCCTTTGTTTGTATTCATTGTAGGTGAGAAATTAACACCAAGATTAAATGAAAATATTAATACCAAGAACAGAAGGGCTGCACAGTTTCTTCCAGATGCACTATTGGCTTCAAGTGAGGAACAGTACAAAAAACTGGCTGTGTCTGAGGAGCAAAACTGGACACTTGAGTCCTTGAGTTAAAATTACACAGCTAGTTACAACAGCAGGACCCTCAATACAGATCTCCAAAATTCCCAGTCCTTTTCTCTATATTCCAAAACCTGTGTGTGTGTTAAACTCCTGAACCTTTGTATTTCAACTTCTGCAGATGCAGACCCCCCTACATGCTTCCTTCTCCCTATATAAACACTACACTATTTAGAAAAAGACAAAGATTCATGTGATGAAAAAATGAGGCTCTAGTTCCAAACTCAGAGGGAGCCCAAAGCCACTGGCTTTTGAGGAACAAGTTGGACTTTTGCCTTTGAGGAAAGAAGCAGCTTTTGACTCCCACTGCATCCTGAAACCAGCAGGAACTGCATCCCGCAGTGAAGGAAAACACCACAAGCATGGGTTTATACAGAACCTCAAGAGTTTGGTGGCAATGAGAACTGATTTAAGTGCTTAAATCTCAAATCCCCTTGCTAATACTTCATTCAGTCGGAAAACATATGCTGAAAGAGGACACCAGGAACACAGTTGCACAGCTTCACTGTGGTTGCAGCTGCACATTAAAGCTGTAATGCCTCCTAAATTATATGCAGCTTTACTGTGCAGAAAAGAGTCTCTACCTGTTGGCACTGTCATTGTGGAACTCAAGACAGTCATTAGCATCTATCTCCAAGTACCAATTAACAATCCTGCTTATTATTTAATTGTCTTGTTGATTAATATGAAAGATAATGTTTATTTTCTTGTTTACATGCTATGATCCCTTGTTGAAATTATAAAAACTCCTCAAGAGAATGTCTTCAAAGTGCAATCAAGATATACATTAAATCCTCATGAAATAATTACTCCTGCAACAGATCTGGCTGAAGGAGCTCCTGTGGGAAACATACATGAAAGAGAATGAGATACAAAGGACAAATATACTCAGGAACTGTGTGTTCAAGCAGCTAACTGCTGTTAAGCACTACACTCAATGAGTAACTGCACCCAAAAAGGCCAAGCTAAGCAAGGCATATAAAAAATGAACAGAAAATGCCACTTTTTAGAAGTATAGCATTTCTCAAAATACCTCAGTAGCACATTTGTGGAACATTTTGACAAACAGATCCAAGATACTGAATCTGTTACTAATTGCCTTAACTTCTGCACCAAGACAGAGCCACTTTCAAACTGGTTCACTTTGACAGTGTGTGCAACCTTACTGCACCTCCACTGTTCAAAGGACAGTGGCATATGCTACCTAAAGCAATTAACTGCTGTAGTGCTGATAAATCCTCTTCCTGTGAGTCTGGAGGGCGATGATTCTACTAAGAAATTTGGCAAAGGGACTGTTGATGTCCGTGTGAGATAACAGGAAACTGAAAGCAGAGGAACTGGAGTAGCTGTTGTAGAAAATAATCAGTGCTTTGATGGGCAACCAGCCAGCTGCACTAATAATGATGTGTGTGGTTCACACTTAAAAAGCATCTCTTGTCAGGTAACAGTGCACAAAGCTTAATTACAACCTCTCTGTGCTTGAATGCAAGAATGGCTTTGCCTGACATTAAAACAAGGTTATTTCTGGAGTTGGAACACCACAGACAACTTGCAAATGCAGTAGCAAACAGCTTGCTGGGTTTGATTTTGTTTGTTGTTTAGGGTTTTTTTCTAAAAGGGAAAGGGTAAGGATCTAATTGAAAGCATAGAGCAATTTAGGAAAACAAAACATCGCTATCAAACTGTCGACTATGAATATGAATTCAAGTAATAGTCATCCTCAGCTCCTATAAAAAGCACAGTCAGTTCTTTACAGAAAGCCAGTTGGGCAGCCCCTTTCACATGCTCTGCTTGGGCTCCTGGACAGGTCCAGGCAAAGAGCACAACAGAAACACTCATCAATCCCTACGTGCCTCTTGCAGAACAAACAATACACTTGGTGGCATGCCAGCCACCTTACTCACTAGGCCAAAATATAGGCCAAGCTGGTCTGGACATGGGCCCAAATAAATCAAGCAAAATTCAGAAACCACTTTACTTCAGTAAAATTCATGAGAGGATGCATTTACATGGAGCCAGTCCTGAGACACTCCAGAGTGCCAGACCTTCTGCAGTCCTTATCCAACAACACATTTCTGAATTTACACTTAAGTTTTCAGTTGTGTCTTTTCTCCAGAATTCCTTTTCTCAGGGGGAATTTGTTCCATGGAGAGGCTGTAAAAGCTCTCCTAAACTGGGCCCTTTTTGCCTAGCACCAGAAAGAACTCAAGCTCATACCAGATCACTTTCTGTAGGGAGCCTAATTTGGTGCCATGTCCATTGCCTGACCTTCTTTTTCTCAAATTTAATCTTGCACAGGAGGCCCTCACACACACTTTCAGCACCACAATGGGCTGCCTGACCTTGTTCACTATCAACTTCTGTTTCCTCAGGGAAAATTATGACCTTTAGGGAATTCTGCACAAAACATAAGCATTACAGTCATTTGTTTCTCCGGGCATGTGCCAAACATTTGTCATAGCTCTGTTAAGAGTTTTACACTTTCCACCTATCTTCTCTCTCCCCATTCAGCCTTCACAACCACTCTTCTACAAAACACTCTTACAAGGGAAACCAAACCCCACACTCTCATGTTTTTCTTCCAATTAAAGCATGAGAGACATCCATGGATATTGCTTTCGCCTCCAGCTGTGAGATCTACAGTCTGCATTTTGCTTAACTCTTTCCCTCTTTAATAGAAGATGTCTTTTAAGACACTCTGGAGAGTTCTTTCCTCATAGCTAGGCGTCATGGTAGAAAATAAAACTAATATATGGCACATGCAGGGGCACTCAAATATCAAATGACAAGGGACAGTCTCTAACCTGCTCTTTCCCCCACACGATTTACAGATTACTAGGTTTTCTGCCATGCATGGATGAGACCAGTGAGGAAAACCACAGCCAGATCAATTACATAATGCTCAGCACCTAGGGAACAAGGCTGTGCAACAACAGTAGCTACAAAGTCTGCTTGTTGAAAGAGCCATGCCATTTTTAATTTTAAATTCTGCCTCTGTTCTTAGCATGACATTTCAGATATTCTGATGTACAGAAAGCTGCTTCTAGCTTACACTCCCTGCACACATTCTGCACATTATAGCTGTGAAAGTAAACAGCAAAATTTAAATCCCTAAAGCGCTCCTTCTAGCATAATTTCTCCACAAAAAAAAAAAAAAAGAAAATTAGATTTGAAAATTTTATAACTATGCAAAGTTATAATTTTTTTTTCTTCAAACTTTGTGAATTTTATTAACCTTCAGAAGGAAGAGAGCTATGAAATATACTTTGAGACATACTACAAATCAGGCAATTGAGATAAAGGCTGAGGACTTAATGGACACAGTGCATTTATGGACAAACTGCCACAAGTCAGAAATAGAACTGCAACTCCTGCTTCCCATTATTAAGCTCCACTGACAAGAATAATAAAAGAAAACTCTACACATTCATTTCAACATGACTCATTAAATATTAACAGTTTTAGTGTTCTTGGCCAGTCTTATCTTTCAGAGATCACTATCATTATTCACATTGTGAAAATGCTGAAGGGCTTCACTGAAAGGGTCAAGGCCAAACAACTGCACAGTCCAAGCCTTAAATATCCTGAACTCTGGACTTTACACAAGAGTATGCTTACTCAAGACTTTTGGTTTGACCTTGACAGACATCATGGAAGTGATTTTTATCCTGATTCTGAGCCATCTCCTAAGTTTGGAAAATTAAGGATGCAGGCTGAGAACCAGCCGACTTTAAAGCAAATTTTTCCCGAACTTTCCCAGTTCTCAGCTCAACAAGGCATAAATCCCCCCACATAACCCATATCCCAATCTTTTCCTGCTGCCAACCAGCTCCAAAGGAAGCAGTGGGAAAGTCACAGCCTGTCATCCTATCTGCAGTTCCAGTTATTGTTTCCTTATCACTCATCAAAACAGGCAACAAATAGACGGATGTCCTACAATACATCCTCCAGCACCCTGTCCCAAGCCTTCCACAACTCACAGGATAAACTTGGTTGGTATTATTATTTTTATTATTGCTATTGCTCTTTGATTTGCAGTTCAGAAATTAGAAAGATAGCACAATGAAAAAAAAAAATGCAGTTGCTACCCAAACCCACAAGCAAAATTAAAAAAAGCCAACAAGGTATCTGTTTCCACTAACAGCATTCACCTTGGAAAACATAATGAGAGCTAAAAAACATAATTTTAAAGAGAAAACCAGGAATGTCTAAATACATCATGAAGGTTTGGGAAGGACAGGCACCATCTGTATTTCTAGAGTAAATTTTGTCCAAGAAGCCACTTATAAAGGATATGATAAACTTTGAGGGTATGGTCTCTTCCTCCCCCAAGCTTACCAGGTTCCTGTGATGGTTGTCCAATTTCTGGAGGACATAAAACTTTCCTCACTCCATACCATTACACAAGTTCTGCACCAAACCTTTGTTTGCTTAGCTGTCCCAGCAATGTTGCTGAGAAGCACTGCCAGGAAGAACAAACAATTAATATTCCTTATTTCTGTGTTTTGACTTCCTCAATAAATAATTAGTTCATCTGGATCACAATGCACAGCCTCAAACAATGGCATTTTTATAATGGGTGAGGGTAATAAAGTTTCAATAGAAACCCATTATTCTGAAACATTCCAAAATGTCAAACCATATTTAATATTTCGAGGATGTTACCTCACCAACACTGTGAGAGCAAGTATCTCCAATTCGAGACAAAGTTCATGCCTTGCCTCATGCACATAGCATAATCTTGCAATTCAGACTTGAATTTCAGCCTCTCACTTTGACCTTGCAATTTTCTCTTACTATCTCTTATTAAAATCAGCAAGGCAGAAATAGAAATCAGCAGTGTTGACATATTAGGAACATCAACGTCTCACAGTTTTTTACTAGACAGTTTTTAACTACTCTTACTCTTAGAAAATTCACATCTTGTGTCTCTCAATTCTTATTTCCCCCTCCACCTCACCAGCAGGCATGTAGAAGAGCTTATTTCCATCTCCTGCAGCAGCTGTTACCTGGATGAAAACCACCACCACACCATAGTTAGTCTTCTCTTTTCAAATTAAGAAGTCCCAGTCCTTCCAACCTCTCCTCACAGGTCAGGTTTCCTTGATTTCTGACCATCCTTGTTGCCTCTCCCCAGCTCTATTCACAACTTCATGAAGTATGGAATAAATTGAGCACTAATTGTGCATCAGTGAGCAATAATCAAGGCTCACCTGAGTTCAGGCACAATACAGACCAAGCAAAGCCACTTTGGGATAAACTCAAAACAATCTCCAGAAGATGAGAAGCCAAAACAAATCTGCAAGGTATTCCTGACATCAGAAGAGCTCCCTCATGCTGTAGAGACCCAAGAGGTGCTCCCTCCACTCAGCTGTTTTTTAATTTAACAGAAGCAGCTAAGCTAGCCCATCTTCAAGCATTCAAGCAATTTGCATACAGGTATCCAAGAAGAAATTTTCACCACACTTCTCTGTAATTTTTCCCCAAGTTTAAGAAACACCAAAGGGCAGATCTTCACAAGCACTGACAATTGCACTCCAACCATTTTGCCTGCTCTCCCAAACCAGTGGCTTCTGAAGTTGCTGCTACGAAATTGTCACTTCAGCTTGTAGATTTAAGACATTTTTCTGGCCAAAGAACATTGCTTCAGCAGCCAGAATCAGTGTTCAGGAACTGACTTATATATATATATATATGTATCTAGATATATCAGAATAACAGCTAGTCACAGCAGCCTGCCACATACCATTTCCAGCTCTGTTCAGTAAGGATGTTAAACAAAGCAAGAGCAGATGAACATATTGCTGCACTTCCACACTTGCTGTTTACAACTGTACCATATGACAGACTGCTGAAAACCTGGGGAGGTTAATCTTTAAGTAAGCAAGACTGTCAACACTTAATACAGAAATATGTCGGTTCCTGGGCTGCACACTGCATGGATAGCTGTGCACTGAAAATACAACTACCTGAATGTCAGCAATATTTCCCCACTCTGTTTCATAGCTAACTGAGCTAAAGCAGGCAGAGCCACATCAATCTAAGCTCACTCCTTAGGCAAAAAAAAAAAAAAAGTTGGACTTATTTGCCAGCAAGACACAGATGCATGAAATAGTCAGGTTGAGTAAAATAGAATTCTAGTCTCATTTGTATTCTGTCAAGAAAAAGTAAGAAAGACATTTTTAAAACTACAAAGTAATGCACCTGAAACAATGGTGTTAACTACTGAAATAACACTGAAATCGATTACTTAAAATTTTGCTTTGCAGTATCAGCTCCTGGTGTACAAAAATCATTCTGCTCATTCAGGCTGCTCCAGGGAAGAGGTAGATGTATTTGCAAGTGGAAAAGATGAGAGATTAAATACATGACATTGCTAACAAGGGCTCATCTGAAACACCAGATTGAGACAAATATCTGACAGGAAAGAGGAGAACCAAAAGAGGGGAAATTCAGTATCTCCATGTTCCTGACTGCATATGGCAGTCTGAATACAAGTTACCATCTGTGAATACAGTGCCTTCTTTACAATAAAAGCTCTGAGGTGGGTTCCATTTTCCTGTTACCTTCCTTTGACCCAACACACCATCCCCACAGATATACCCTTCTCATCAATTCCAGATCCCTCAGTTCCATATTTTACTGCACATCTAAAAAATCCACAGAGGATCCATTCCCACTTCAGCTGGGTTTTATTTCAGATGCTTAGTCAAAGGCTTGACACCTATACTGCCAAGCAAATAACTTCTCAGGGGGGCATTTACTTATTCCTACTCTTAGTGAGTTAAATGGTCACTGACAGCACTAAATGATGCAGTGGAAATCATCCAAGTACAGAAGTGGTATGCCTACACAATGAGTATTTTTAAACAGAGGAGGGACACATGGGCTTCTAAACCCAGGGTTACTATGATTTATTTAACTGACATCAGTTCTGAAGTGATACTTCTCAGAGGTATAACAGGCTGATACTGCAGTGCCCTTTAAAATAGCACTTAGCAGGAAAATTTGAGATGCATATTTTTCCATCACTGCAGATGGAGAGATCTGAATATTTCTGACCCAAAGATGGTAACTTCAAATTTCAGTAAAAATGAGCAACTCCTGAAGACCTGCTTGAGACACATTATCAAATGATATTCTGAAGCTTGCCCGGAAGTCCAGAAAGCTTCACTAATAACATTTAGATTAGATTTATTATATGCTGATTAACATTCACTGAGTCCTTTCCTCCAGAGGCCAAGTGTTTCTTAATAAGTGAGCTCCAACACTGAGGACACAAAAAGCCAAACAAAGCAGAAAGCAAACACAATAGCAGCACTAACTAATGATGAGCGAGACACCGGCTAAGCTTTTTAAAATGTTCTGCCAAAAAAAATATCTTCCATACTCCAGCAGGAAGGATGAAGGGAGTTTTAGAAAGCCAAAATTTAGTATTTCATAGAGAATTAAAAAGTAGCATCAGAGTAATCCTGCAGTTGATCAAGCACTGCAGCTATAGTGCTGGTGCATTGTTTTAGCTTGACATTTTATTTTTGTAATAAATGATAATGTGGGATGTCTTGATTTGCAACAAGCACAAGCAAGCAAAGCAGTTTAGCTCTGAAAAGAGACAGTGACACTTCAAAGTCCATCTGCCCTGCAAACCACATCCTGCACACCATAAACTGAACGTTAGAGTGACTCCAAGTTAGCCACAAAAACGAAATATGCAATTAACTATCAGTCTGATTTAAAACTATTTCACCTGCTAAGTCTCCCTGTCTTAACAATGGTATTAAAATAGTTAAATATGCTATTGGAAGAGTCTGAAAGTCACTAATAAAGTTGTAAAAACAGGTGCAAACTGTCAAATTACATCCCCACAGGAAAGTCACCATTATCATTTTACCTATGGAATGCTCCGTTCCCACTGCAGAAAAACCACCAGTGCAGCTGCCACTGCTGCCAGGCTGAGGAGCCCCAAATAACGGAGTCAGAGAAAGCGCTGCTGGTCAGGAGTCCAGGAGCCAAAAAAGCAGGCAGACTGGGAGGGCTGGGCTGAGGGGGAGGCAGGAGAAGTGCTCCTCTTGACAAGCTAGGAAGGGCAGAAAGAAAGGAAAAAATCCAAGGGGAAAGAGAGATGCTGGTAGCTAGGCAGCGGTGAGATTACATACACTCAGGAAAACAGAATAATCAAGTGCATTCAGCTAGGGAGGAAGGAGAAAATAAAGGGTCATATAGAAAAAAATGGAAAAAAAAAAAACAACTAAAATTAAGGGAGAAAATATTAGATGAGCAAGATGAGCAGAAGATCCAAGAGAGGACAAAATAAGAAGAAATATCTGCATGACTCCAGTCAAGTACTTCAGATCTTTTCCTAGTTTAAAATCCACTGACCACCATTTATGCTCATAAATAAATGTAAACCTTGGTAGCTCTAAAGGCATAGATTCTCCCCTACTTGTGGGCACATCTGTTTTAAATTATTCTTCTTTTCTCTTCTTCATGGGCATCAAGAATGCCTCAGTATATAGAGTTAATCTAAGACCCAGCCACTGCAACCACTGTCTGCACTGAACCATCTACAGCAGCTCAAAAAGTCACCACATCTCCTGGGAGGGCTGCCTCTACTGCTCCAGAACCTCTTGTATTGTCATTCTTCAAGGCACTCAGGGCTGACAAAAATCAGGCTTCCTTAGGTGTGGCCTCAAATTATAAAGATCTTTAAGGTATTTGGTCAGCAGAAAACACTGGAAGTGCTTTGCTGTGCCCCAATTCTGCTTCTGCTCTCAAGCTGAAGTTAAGACCTAGAACATCCTCTCCAAAATCCTGACCTCGTTACATGGTCCCCACATTACTAGATCCATTTTTCCCTCTCTTTTCTCTTCTTTTCCCCCTCTTTTCTGCTTCTTCCTTTTCATATTTCTTGCCAATCTGGTTGGCACCAGGTTCCCTCCTTGCTTTATTCTGCCACCTCCTGCACAGTCCAACCCGCTCCCACACAAGTCCTAGAGCCTGTGCCATCCAACAGAGGCTTCTCCTTCCAAACATCTCCTTAACACTGCTGTCTTGCATATCTCTCCCATACCATGATCTCTAACACTCCATACAGGAGCTTTGTCTTCCAAGGCAATGACTCACAGATGCCCAGTCCTGCTTCACCACCCAGTTCCCTCTGAGACTCTCTCAAACCCTCACCCTGGGCTCTCCACCTTGGCTGATCTTCAGTGCCTCCCCCCTCTAAACCAACAGGGATACCCTGACCCCAGATCTGCTGGCCTTGGGGACCTTTTCATGCTTTGCACAGCGTTCTAACTCACCATGTCCAAACTCCACTTTCCCTCTTCTCTCAGCTACTCCAGGTTCCTCACCTGTCCCTTTGCTGAAGCCCAGCTCAGTGTCTCAGCTCACAGTATCACAGATGAGCTGTTTCTAGCAGGGAGCCTGGCTCACCACACACCAACAGTGCAGTGTGTAAATGCATGATGCTGCATTAGCAGTGATACCAGTAATGATGTTCTGCTGTTAAACATGCTGTCCTGAGAGTCATTTGTGCTTCCAAGAACAAAGCCTAATAAATTCAGGCTTATCTCCTAATTTATCCTCCTCACGGGCTAACGTGAAATGGGATATACCTAAAGCACACACTCTTTGTTTGTCCTTAATTATAGGCAGTATTATGCTGCCACAGCAACTAGGAAAGCTTAAGCTGCCCTAAGTGATACAAGATACTGCACAAAGCCTCACACCCTGCCCCATCCCCTGTCCCCACAGCACACTGTGAGACCTGTGGGTCACATTTGCTCTCTGGGGACAGGGAGCAGCCACATTCCAGCAGCGTGGCACGGCACAGGCGAGACAAGGCCAGCCCCTGTGACACCTGCTCCCTCTCCATCTGCACATCTTGCTCTCCCTGGCTCCATGCAGAGAGGAAAAGGGGGACAGGAGGGCATTGCCTCTCCAGCCCCACACATCCCCCTGCAGGGATCAGGCTGCTCCAGTCCTCCACTCTAAATCCAGAGTAAGGACTCATTAAGAAGGAAACATTAATTATGTATCTGGCTGCCCCTGAAACATCTGGATACTCCACTTCATCTGCACATCTACAGCTCTCCCTCAAGCTGCAAATTTCTCAGCCACCATTCCTGAGCAGTGACCAAATGGTAGCAAGAGAAAGTGGGGCTTTTGGGGCACAAGGAAGGGATGGTGCACTGAGGGGCTGCTGGGCTGCATTAATGCCATCACATCCCTGAGGAGCCCTGGAGCTCCTACCATACTGCTATGGCACTGTGAAATAGGGACAAACCATGCACAAGGTGTGAGTGAATCTGCCAGCAAAGCAGCCCTCATCAGGAAGGGCTTGTACCCCACTTTCTAAGGTCACTAGTTCAAATTAAATTTTCCCACATCACATCAACACAGGATTTCTTGGGCGGGGGTTATGGTTATTGAGGCAGCTTTAAGAAGTAACTCTGCTGCTTCTTTGACCCATGATTCATCAAGAATTTACTGTGGTTACCTGCAACTACAGCAGGGATTCCTGTTTCAGCCTCACAGACTAGCTTAACTACCACAGGTCAGCACAAAAATCTCTAACTCAGGATCCAATGAATCACAGATTTTCTTCACCTTTTGATGAACTACTACTTATTCATAACCCAGTTATTCATATTATCTGTCAAAGAGGTTTAATTTGTGCCAGCTCTGCACAAAGCCAGCATACCTGTACACCCCAGCAGGGTACTGAGCAGAAGTATACAGCTATTAAATCCAGGGAATTGTGAACTACATTATGAGCTTAGAGGAAATATAATTCTTGCTTTTAACAGGACAGAAAATGACAGGCTGAAGTGATTTACCTAGAAACACCTTAAACATGGCAACTTATTAAAAAAAAAATGTTCATCTTTTTTTTGCTTTTTTCCCCTGCATTAAATTCTGAAAGTACTGATAGTCACGGAATAATCAGGTTTAACAGGTTAGCAGTAATATATGCCTCAAATGTTCCTAATACATCATAATCTTCTTTCACAGAATTTGCATCACTGTCAAACTGAACTACTGATTTTCAGTTGATGCTTTTAACATGTTTCTATGGTTACTTTCCAAGGTCGCATCAGAGAAGCCTGAACAGCAGCTCAGAAAGACAAAAGGCATTTTGCATCTTTCACCATATTAAATAATTTATGAAAGTTAAGGCATCCTCAAGGAAAAAAAAATCATAAAAGAATAGGTTCTGAGGTTATTTTCTTTGCAACAGTTTGAAGCACAGCAAAATCAATATCTCTACAAAAGCTTTCAAGATGGGACTATTTGACTAATGTTCCATATGGTACAAAATGCTAAAGAACACATTCTAAGTTTAGATCTATAGGCAAAAGCCTACATGAACTGCACGAATGGACTTCAAAGCAAAATGTGGACATCTGATTTGCTGCCAGCAGCTTCATCTTTTAAATCAGGCACTGAGACATTGTCTCAGTATACTACATTTAAAAGATGCAAAAATAAAACTGAAAAAAATGAAGTAAAACCAGTAATGACAAGCTTTATTATTTCCACCATTTCTTATTCAAAGCCACACAGATTTCATCTGTCCCCTAAATGTTACAAATTTTGACTATTATAATGAAAGCTTGTACATAAAATATCTGAATTCTCTGCCTACCACTACACTAGATCAGAGTTTATTGGAACTAATTGACGTGTCTAAGGCTTGGAACAAAAATACATTAGTCATTTAGTGGTTGTGCTAATATTGCTGTGCCTTTCCTGCAGTTTCATTAGATACAAACTGCTTCAATACCCTAATCATATGCTCAGTCACAGCACAATCAGGACACTGAGTACTGACAAGCTGTCCCACCATGCCTAAAGCTGATAAGGTGTCTGCTCTATGAGTAACCTCAATTATTGACTGTATTTTATGGTCAATCTAATGACCAAATGCTTATCAGTGAACCATCAGGTGCCTGTAATAGGATAGTGACCCTTAGTTTATATGTACCATTACTGCTCATTAGTGAATAATTAGATTCTTTAATCCAAATTCACAGGCATTAAAATATGATGGAATATCCTGACTCCAGTAAAAGACAACTACGCTTATTTTAACTCTTCAGATGTTCAATTACATTACTCAGAGATTGTATATTTTGTTAAGAAAATCTGCTCTCAAAAAGCATATCATGTGCAATGTTTTATATCATGCCTAAATTGACACAGCTTTCCCAAACATGCAGGAGGATGACGAGAGGAAAGATAATGGGTGTGATTCACCACTGTGCTTCTCTGATTTATTATCTTAAATGGTTCTAATCCTGCAAAGCCCAGCAACATCACAAATAATTTAGAAACCTGAAAACCAGTGAGTGCTATGTTTGGAAGATTAATTTTTCAAACCAAAGCAGGTGGATACAAGGGAAAGGAGTCGTAACTATACAGTTATTTCCCCACTTCAAAGGCAGCAGTCCCACAGCAGCAAATGCAACCCTGTCAGCAAACCAGTTTGAAAAGATCAACATCAAACAAGGTGAGAATTTTAGAAGAGGGACTCAATGCAGTTTGTCTTCTGCTCAGTGCTGCTCTGGGTTGCTAGGTTAGATACTTATTTTCTTCTAACCAGTTTTGATTCCTCCTCGCTGTCCTGTCACTGCTCAAATCTTCCTTGCAGCTTGTGCACTGAGGGCAGGTAAAAACACCACAAACACCACACCCCGCCCAGCTGCACAGCCACTGCTGTCACCGGCCACCAGCACGGAAATGGCACGTTAATGGTGACAGCTTCGATTTATTGGGGGTCTGGATTCTTCTCCCAAGGGAGTGGTATTTTCTTTTTTGTCAGAGAGCCCATTAACCTCTTCCCAAGTGCATGCCCATTCTCCTCCTTGCTGCCCTTCTCCTGCCTGATCTTTTACACCATTTCCTGTCTTCCCCCGCTGTTCGCGTGACAAGAAAACCCAACTTTGCTATAAAGCTTATTACAGCTTTAAAACAAAATATGCCAATATTTACTTAGCTGCAAGCATAGCCCACAGAAGGGTCCTACAACTATCTCACATATTTTCCCTTAGTAATATAAAGTTTGTTCAGGTTCCTTATACAAAAAACCCACCTGGAAACAGGTGTAAAGTGTGGAGCACTAGGCAAGGTACAGTTCATGCCCCACCAAGGGACAAAGCCAGCTGCATTCTTCTTAAATCTGAAGAATGCAAGAATAAACTTTTTTTTTTAAATGTAAGGGTGAACTGGGAGTTTCTTCACAGCCATCCATGAATATAAGCTGTGCTTTTTGCCCTGGCTTTCTCGTTCTGCCAGTGACCTACTGAGAAGCTCCATTTTCTGCTAAATCCTCTGGTAACACAACCACTGAGTAATGTCTGGCAATTTGCTTACGTGACAGAGTCAGATGTTAATCAAAGCTTTCCTCCTTCTGTGACAGATCACAGTGAGGAAAAAAGCTTAAAACTGATTTAATTTCTTAATACGCTTCTGTCTGCTGTCTTTAATATTTGGCTTTGATTTCAAATACTTAGTGATTCTCTGCATTTCTTGGTAATGAATAAAATACTTTTTTTTTTAAAGCAGAACATAATTAAGCTTGAAGAAATTAAATATGACATTCAAATGAGAAAGAGCTTTGGATGAATATGTAGATTTGGGCTGCACACATGCTTAAAAAAATCAGTGCATTCCCTGCAAAGAATATCTTAAAGATACTCATTTTAACCATGGGGACCTCTTATGACCAGGTATCCTTTTTCTTGCATCTCTTAGCTGTTGTTCCAGGTGAGGACATGAACGCTCATGTCCTGTCTTCAGAGTTTGTGACCTTACAAACACAAAACTGATTCTCATCAAGGAACAAACTGAAGTAAAAGAAAAAAGAACTAAAAAAAAAAAATCCAGCATGGATCTCCCTTCCCAGGCACAAAACAGTCCACAAGCCAGAGTGTAAGGGTGTTATTTCAGCAAACAGAAACTCCAGTTTTAATGTGAAAAAGGCATTTATATGTGGCCAGGAAACCATGTCACAACCCAAAAGCTAGATGTGCTAAGACCTGTACAAACACAGTGAATGCTGTTTTATGAAAAGTAAGATTGGAATACTTTATTCATGTGGAAAAAAAACCCGTTTCTAGTGTTGCTGGGGCCCAGGAAATCACAGATGCAGTTTCCACAAGCAGCCTATGAAGTCTTTGTCTTCCTAAGTATCTTACCCTGCACCAAATACACTGAACATTAAAATATAAGCATATTTTTGCCTAGAGACTTTATTCCCAAGGCAAATCAGCCCTTTTAACAAGCCAAAGTTTCAACCACAGCTCCTCTTACAAAAGGAGGATGTAAACAGTTGAAGATCCTCAGAAGACTTGGTCAAAGAGAGGCCAATGATTTCCAAAAATTAAATATATGTGTGTCTGTGTGATTGTCAATATATTAACTGCATTTATTCCAGTAGAGAACAAGAACAAAATCTGCCAGGCTCTGCATAATGTGAGTAACACACTGGCCTTGCTATGAAGTTCAGATTTCAAGTGGCTGAGGAGTTTCAGTACGGCAAAAAAACCCCAGCAAATACAATGAATGGGGACTACAGCATGACACTACAGCCATGACTCTTCTTTCATCTCCAGGTGCTTCTTGAGAGAGAATTAGCTGAACAGAGATGAAGGAGAGACAAGTGAATGCTGCTGCAAAAGAGTCAAGGCAGGGATGATCTTCTTCCTTAGCAAGTTCAAGGCTGGATGGTGCAAGGGGCAGGAGACAGGAGTGGGAGGGTTGAAGCAAAGAAGCCTGAGAGCCCATTTACTGAACAAAACCCCCCAAAGTGGGATATCCTAGTATCTGTGGTTCCTGGATAAGGCATTTCTGCCATTATCTGTGTCATCTCTCACTCATCCTTAAGGATTTCCACCTCTTCCTTTCCCCTCCTGCTGAGAGGACTGCATGGCTTGAGGGTGGAGGACTCAGCATGGAGACTTTAATCCATTAAGGTCCCAATGGCAGAAGAGTCAAAAAAGAAGGAGCAATGGGAACGTCTCCTGAGGTTATTGCCAAAGCTGGGGGAGCAGCCTGGCCATGCCCTGTACCCTTCTGAGAACCTGCTCAACCTATTTACAAATGCCAGAGATCAATGATGGATCTCTCTCCCCCACAAAATCATTGTGAGATATTCTTTTTCTTGTGTTTCAACAACAACAGAATAAGAAACAAAAGTGCTTTGTGCACAAAAATTTCCATCGGCTCTGTCCATCAGTTAAAAAATTCAAGAGAATCAATTTTGAATACAGGAAACATGGGTAGGGAATAAGCAACGTACTAATGGGGTTTTAAAATGTTTTAGCTAGCACAGAGCTGCTAAAGCTATAAAATTCTGATTCACTCAAGGCAAAGACAGATTCATGAGAAGCAATTAGGGCCTGATCCAACATACAATGATGTCATTTGCAGTCTTGCTGCTGACTTCAAGAATCTTTGAATTAAGTCAATGACACTCACTTCAGAATAAAAACAGAACTGAGTTTTGCTGACCAGTGACAAAAGCATCACTGAGAGAAAATATTTTGGGTCTTCTTTTGTACTATTAGGCACTGATTTCTTTCTCTCAGTTTCAAGGAAGGTATTTTATTTTCTGGCTTCCCCAGTGAAAGGGAAAAATCTTTGCATTTTCTTATGACATACAAATTAACACTGAAATAAATCCAAAAGTAGATTAAGCTAAAATCATACCCACAATATGAAATACAGTAACAAAAGCTGTGCTGCATCCCATCTAAATACTTTGGAAAGGATGCATCTGTCCTTGCTTAGGTAACTAAACAAGAAAAGAGATGTCTGAGCTTCTCCCTGTACCTTTCTTATCCATTCCCACTGATTATTTCAGATACCTATCTTTGAATGAAACAAATCATCCTCTGCAGGCCACCATTCCTCTGTGTTGATTTAAACCCTCAGCACAGAGACAATCCCCTAACTTACACACAGTGCTCTTGGGGCAGTCATTTCCCAACCTCCAGTGTACAGACAGACTGTGACACTCAGGCATTTGACATTTCAAATCATTGTACCATGTTCTTTTAAAAAAGCAGAACTTGGAAAGTCAAGCTTTTTCTGAGGTCAGATTGCAACTTATAGTAAACATAATTTATTTAATGGTATAAAACATCTTAAAGACCAATGAAAAGGAAACAATACAATTACCATTGTGATTACATTCTGCAAGGGATTCCCAGTGCATAAATTTTACTTTAGTGCCATTCACAGGCATACGCTTTTCAATATTGTCTCAAAATATGTTCAGCTCAGAATTAAAAAAGGAGTTGGAATGCAAGTACAAAGCCCTGAGTTTTGTTGTTTTAAGTACCATCTGCTTGACAGTGTATTACATTTAATCAACATTGCTAATTACAACAAACATCCAAACAAAACTAACATATTTTTGTTATAAGACACCAGAACAGAAAAAAAAAAAGATTGTTGTGGGCTATTGCTGAAAGAAGAATGTCAAACTGTTTTAACTGTTTCTACCAACCATGGAAAAACTTTTATTTGGACACATAGGCCATACTACTGCATAAAAAATACCTTTTCTTAATCTAGATCTGAGAGAAAAAGACTTGTTACTTCAGCTTTTGCTCCAAGGAAACCTATAGAATAGCAGACTTGTGGTGAAGATGGCCATTGAGGACTGGACAAAGCCCAACAAAGGTTTCCCTGGGTTTTTGGTCAAGTGACTTTTTGGGTTTTGGTTCCAGGTCCCCAGAGAGAGAATCGGGGCATCCCCATCCCATCCTAGCTCTCCGGCGGCAGTAGAAAGCCACAGCCATGACCAGGGGACCAACTCCACCCCTCAGCAACCAGCACCTTGGCAAAGACTGAATAACATTTCCCAGCTGTCTGAAGACCCACGGGCAGTTATGGAAAGCAGGAAAAGAGGAACTACCTTATGAAGAAGGAAGCAGCAGCCGAGGTACCTGCCGAGACCCCGGCCGGAGCCACCGCGCTCTGGGGCGCTGCCGTGCCCACGGGGTCGGAGCTGGGCTGCCCTGGGCTGAGCTGAGCACTGGGAACATCTCGGCCACTTTCTGCTGCTGCTTCTCCCTGATAAAAATAAAAACATATGTACAGGTTAGTACACTTTAATCCATGGCCATGACAGGGAAAAATTTCACACAGCACTTCCAAAGCGACTCTTTGCAAGGGTGAAGGTGAAGATCAGCAGCAGGTGAGGAGTGATACAGGTGCACAAGTGTACTACAGGAGGTTCAGCAACAGAGAAAGTAAAAACCATGACCACAGAGGAGGAGCAGAAAAACACAGAGAACCTTTGTGAGGAGTAATGCACAGTTAAACAGTTTGACAGGCATGAAGAAATGGAAAACGATAAGCAGAACCCTTTTGTTTTACAGTGCTATTTGGGAGCTAGCAGAACTGTTTATCTGGTTCAGTTATGACTGTCAAGAATTATTTCTCAGCGGCACATCACCTACAAGACCTATCTGTTTAAGAGGAACTAACCAAACAGTCACACTTGTAATATGTTTCCACATGAATAACCCCAAGAACTAAATAAAAGAAAATTGATTTTTTTAGAAAAATATATACAGCCCTCTTTTTCAGTATTATTTTTCTTAGCAACACAAGTGTACAGCACTTTTCTCCTGCAAACTATTCCAGTGGAAGAACAGGAGAGACTGGAGATGCATCTTCTCCACCATAGAGGATTTGCAGTGTCTGAGACACAGTTTGGAAGGAGGTAATTGTTTTGAGATTTTGCCAAAATTTCAGACATCTGTATTGTGAAATTGTGTCAGGTTTATATCTTTATGTTTAGGCCTCCAACTCTTTCAAGTACTGAGTTCAATTAAGCCCCATCAGTCAAATGCTCATTGACAGTGCTGGGAAGGCTCCTTTTCGGAAGAACCTGCTCTCTGTCTGCAAGTCCTGAAGATTTAATTAAAGATGACACCACAATAAATATTTGTCAAAAGAGTTAATTGCTTCATGTATGATAATATATGATGTTTCTGTCATCTGAAATACTACTTTGACATTTCCAGCTAATTAGCTAAAATAGATTCCAGGAAAGGAGACAGCCTTGTAATGAAGCGCAAGCACAATTAGGTACTTCCTAGGATGCCACCAAATTTTAAATTTTGAGCTGCCATAGATCATGTTTTACAACTATAGATATGCAGACATGGCAATAGGGCAGTCACATACACACCCTCAATTTTCTCATACACTGACAATACAAATAGAGATTTTCTCATGAGAACTGAGGCAACCCAGTTATTAGGTACCAAGGAAAAAAACTTTTCCAACCAAGTAGTGCTCAACTGGTGCATGTCTGGAGTTTCATCTGGACTCATTCCTATAGGCTGAGTGCTGTATTGCCAGTTCCCAACAAAGTCAACAAGAAAAAAGTGCACCCAGCTCTTTTGAAGGTCTGTTCTTTTGAGATTAGTACTATTATCAGTATTATGGAGTGGCTGAGTAATGCTTTAGCATAGAGTGCCACACAAAAAAAGTACTTTTATAGAGCTGACCAAAGAGATCTGAGGCTGAGACACAAAATTCATTCATGCAGATTAACTTAATCCTAGTGAAGCTACTCATGCTAGAAGCCAACCTGGAAACTTTGAACAGCCCTCTGCAAAACCCTTCACTTTGTAATACAGGAATCTCACAAGATCAGATTTCTCTGTGATGAAAACAGAAAGACCAAGCACTGCTAGAGATCAAGACAGGCACAAAAGAAATTATGTGGAAGGAAAAATTATTTTAAAAAGGGAGTTTGTCTGTCCATCCTATCCATGATCTACTGGCAATGACAGCCAGGAACAGAGAAGCTTGGAAAAGGATCAGATCCACTCATGTGGTTAATTGCTTATAACTAAGTGATGGAGTAATGAACCTTGAGGGGGTCAATAAAGAAGGTATTTGATCATTAATGCACTGAAGCAACAAATGTGTGGTCTTGACCCGTACCAGTCACAGAAAGAATATGGCACGTGGAACAACATGCAGGTGGGTAAAATCCAGCGTGACATCTGAAATTCAGAGTTACGTGAACTGACACCAAGTGCTGACAGCAAGACGAGCTTATATGGATTCAGCAATTTGCAAACTAAAAAAATCTACACCACAACCTCTGGAGGCAGCACATGGAGCCCAGAGAGTGGCACAGCAGGGACTGCCAAGCTCAGCAGCAGTGGCATGGTGGCCAGCAAGAGGAGGACCCAAACTGCAACCCCTGCAGGATAACATCTGTGTCTGAAAAGTCAGGGAGACAACCATAACCCTCTGCCACAGAAGGTGCTGTCTCAGATTCAAAATTACAGGCTCAAGTCAAATTCCCAAGACAAATTTTTTCATTCACTTTGAACAGGGGCTATACTAGACAAGAGACCTTGATATAAAGAAAATTGGGTTCAAGTAACATTTTGAAAAAAAGACAGGAACAGCAACATGTTTCTAACCAATCACACTAACTAATGTATAATCTAAATGATGGCATGATCTAAATCCAAATATGAAATCTTTAGAGTTAGCACAAAACTTCATTGCATTTTACAGCAAAGTGTAACAGACTTGTAGGAACTGACTGGAATCTGTTAATAGATCAATTCCTGTAAAAGCTATTCACATTTAAAAATATAAGCCATGTGTAACACACATTCCTTTTACACCACTTTTTATTTCTATGAGAAGTTAAAAGCCTACATTTCTAAGAGACTGATGATTATGGACATATCAGGCATGTAACTTGAAATAGCCAAATCAAACCTGATATTTCAGATGGCAGATGGTTAATATGCTTTCCAAATCAATGTATCTAAGTTGGATAAATTGCTATTCCCACATTAAACACATTTGAAAACTCAAACTGTAATTTCTTTTTCTGTAAGTTTTATTCTCAGTTTTGTGTGAACATAAAAAGAGGATGAGGGGAAGCCAATAAGATGGCATTGATTCTTGTAAAGGAACAAGAAGTGAAGGTATACAAGATAAAATCATCAGGAGACTACTGCAGAAGACAACCCATTTAATATTTATGGTTTTCAACTACCCAATTAATATTAAACTCAGAGGTAACATCAGTTTTGCTGCAGGATGAGAAGCTGAAAAACATCAAAAGTTCTTCCAAGTTTAGGATTCGTTTCAAGGACTGTTTGCACCATCCAAAGGTGACAGGATTTTCCAGCACAGCCACATGCAGCTCTCCCTTAGAAGTTACATCTCTCAGGTGATGAGGAAGGCTCAGGTATGAGGAAATTTGTCAGGTCCAGGTCATTTACCCTGAGGCAAGAAAACTAAAGGCAAGTAATGGGACCCTCCTGGGCCTGGACACTCCAGTGTGCTTCACCACAAAAAAAAGAAAGGCGCATTTTTTTTTAAACTAAATGCACCTCCCTCATCTCAACAAATATTTTTCTGAGGACTGTGTGTGGAAAACAGAATTTTTTAGAGGAATTTGAGCAACTTTGGCTTTCCCAAGTATTCAAGTCAGCACAGAGAGAAGGCTCCAGACGGCAGCTGAGAGGGAACTGTGCTTCTCCATTTAATGAATTTTCATAAATCATTGATGATCAAATGCAGAAAGTACAACCTTGTCACTATAAAATGTTACTGACTGCACTGAATATTTAAAATGTCATAGGGCTCCACATCTAAGAGCGATGTTTGTTTCAATTTTCTAAGAAAATATTTGCTGGACAAAAGCCATTGGAAAAAAACAAAAACCCTTTGGAAAGATGCTAAACCTCAAAGGAAGGATTTCCAAAACTGCTCTATAGGACCCCTTCCCTCTACTCTCTCCAAAGCCACATGAAAACTGGCACCAGTAAGAGCACAGCAAGGATGACATTTGAAAATGTCACACCAGGCATTTTGCACGTGCAGGAACGAGCAACGTCTTGGTGCTTCATGTCACTGCTGTGCCATGGACAGGAGGGCTTTGGGACCAGGTCCCAGGACCCATCCTGAGGACGTGGGGGCAAGTCAGCCACATTGCATGCCCAGCTGGCAGCATCCACACACACAGCAGAAGCTGGCAGGGCCACAAGAAGCAGTTACAGCAGGAGTTGTTCCCAGCTGGGAGGGCCAAAGGCTGGGGGCAAGGGCAGGATAGATGGAGGTGACCTGACATCCTCAGGCTGTGGAGGTGGAAGTGTCCTGGGCAGAACAGGGCACCCCCTGTCCCATTCCTGATTCCCAGCACACGAGCTCACTGTTGTGACTAGATGGCAGGAAACATCTGCCCAGGCTTAAGCAAGTCAGACTAGTCCAAAATTACACTATAAAGAAGTTGGCCCTAGATGAAATTTCCAGATCCACAGGACTTTGTCTGGCCATTACCATCCAAAGGACAATTACAATTCTAACAAGCTCTTTACATATTTGAAGTCCAGAGCCAGAAACTAAGCCATACTGTTTCCAGTTTTCTGAATATTTCCATTCTCTGGACATTGACCTTTGTTCAGAGAATGTCCAGGAATCCAAAAAAGCCAAACGAGGTCTCTGAAATGCATGCAAAATATGTGTCTGGTGACAGGAAATAAAAACACGGGACTATAAAAACCTATAAAAATAGATCAGTCCCAGGATAATACTGTCATGGCTGAAGAAAACCAGAAGGTTGGATAGAGCTGCAAAAGAGTATTGAGAACAGAATCACTAATGAGGGAATGAAGAAAATTACAAGAGCCTCTATGAATCTGACACACATCTGTTGATCAGAATCACAACTGAATGCAATTTATTTTAATTCAAAAAATTGGTCCCATAATGAAAGCACTTAACAGGGTAGTGCAGGTGAAGCACTAAGTGCCCTGGGACAGCCTGAGTCTGTACTGGTGATTTTTTTCCCCCTAACTAATTTTTTCTAACTTTTTTTACCCCTTTCTGACTAGCAGGCAGACAGAGGATTTTGAGAATTTGCTCTAACTTTCTATTTTCCCCTTTCTGACTAGAACGTCACAGTCAATTAAACTGTAAAAACTGCTTCATGCAACGATTTTGCAAAATATTAAACCTACTGTTTATATATGATAAAACAATAATTTTCCACCTAAATGATTCATGCAAAAAAAGGCTCTTATGACCTACTAGCACTGACTGGAACAAATGTGACGTAAATCTGGAGCTGGATAATGCTCACATTATAAACCCTTCTTTCCCATAAGCGTGGGCAAGTCCTGCATGCATCTCCTGTGAGAAAAGTCTCCTCCTGACTGACGAGCACCCCATAAAGTTAACAGGGCAGCATATGCCAGGCTGAACTGAAACGTGTTCTGGATAAACTTTTTACTGCCACTTGGCATTGTTTCTGCCAGGGCTCATTATAAAATAAGCAGAGCATTTTATAACTACAATATACTGCTGTAGTCATTTATAACCTGCAGCTGGGATGTGGCAACAGGAATGCCTAAACCTGTAGTTTCAGACTTTTATATGCATCTCGTGTTCAAAGTAAATCAACTGCAGAGCATGATGTCCCTTCTCTCAAAGAAGGTTTTTCAGCTACAAGAGTTGCTAATGCCTGGCTTATGATCAATCTCTGAAGATGAGGCAGAAGGAGAAAAATTAAAGAGAAGTAGAATTAAATAGAAAGAGGAGGCCCATCTGCTGTCACAGACTGGAAAGTAATATAGGCAATCCAAAGGAAACCTCAGAGCACTTGCTTTTTGAAATGATTAAAGCAGGTTTAAGGTTTGGATCTTTACCACCAAAAATCAGTAGCAGTCTGTGCTCCATGCAGAAAGGACCTCAACCTTTTGGGCAGGGCACACACCCAGCTACATCCAGCATGGGCGTCCTTGGTGGTACCAGGATGGAGAATCAGCAGCTTCTCCCTTCTGACAAATGGCTTTTGATTTCAATCTGACCCAGCTCTCTCCTAAACCATGCTACTTGGTCCTTGAAAAATGGATTAGGGTTCTGGGCGGGCCTCAATCTACAAAATGAAACGTAATTCTTTCTTTCCTTCCTTCAGATTGAGAATGTGGGCAATCCCTGCAGGCAGGGCTCTGGTAGTGCAAAGATGTCAGGAGGCAGTGACAGACCAATTTCTTCACATTGCAGCCATTCAGGATACCCATACCAAAGACACAGCAAGAAATGCTCTTTTTTCTTTCCCTTTTCACAGCAACCTGACCACCAGTCACATGAACAACATCCTCCTATCTGCACATGTAAACCCACTGCCTGCAAAGTCAGGAGGGCATGAAATGAGCTACCAACAAGGACATGGATCCTGCTGCATATTAACACTCTCAAATCAGGACTTTTCACGTGCAGTGCATTTAAAACAGCCAGGCTAGAGGGAACTGTTTCTTCTAATGCCTCTAGGCAAGCATCAGAAAGTGCTGCCCAGAGCCCTCCCTGTTGACTTCTATTACAATAGCTACAGCCTCCAAAGCCAAAAAATCTAGCTGTGTACTTCCCGAGTATTATTTCAAATGGACAGATATACAGTTAAAATCCCTGCTTTTTGTCAAAGGTTGACAAGAGCAAGCAAAAGAATTCATTAACAGGTTCATAATAATGCAAATTTCTGTCATTTTATGATTGGGTTTCCTACAACAAGACAAAGGCTTTTCCATTAGGACTGACTTCCATGGGCCAGATGTGTTTCTAACAGCCACTAAACACAGGAGACATGCAGAGCTTTGAAATGGGAGAACTTGTTTCACCTTCCTGACTCCACAACAGCATTTCTCAATGATCTGGGCAACTCAACAAAAATGTCACCATATCTTGATCACTCTCTATTCAGCAAAAGAAATTACCATGTTCCCAATTTCATTAAAATCACTGTATTGTTATAATGATTGACATACAATGTCATCAAATAAAGCAAAGGTGGACGGAGATTGTCATACGTAATTTCTATCTCAATCACAGTTGAGCTGCTTATATTTTAGATGTAGCTGCTTTAAAAAGAACATCCCTTGGGATCAATTTGCCTGACAGCTACCACATGGAAGGCACCCACTGACTTGCAGCTCTCTTGAAGAGGTACAAGCCCTCATTATCTGAAGGGAAAACTGGCTCTTAATTACACCCATATTTAGAGACCAAGGCTCAGTTACAGGCAAGCTCATGAAGCAGCATTAAGTTTGCAAAGACAAGGACAGCTGTGATCATTGGGATCATTGTTGAAGGACACCAAGGTCCCAAATTAGGGATAGAGCTGTGCAGATGACACTCTCCATGTGGCTGTTTCTGCTGACCCCACTGTTTGCTCCCAGTGTTGGGGCCATGTAACCCAGACATGATTCACCACGACTAGAGCGAAATCTGCAAGCCTGCAGATGTCCCAGAGCTCTTTCAAGTAACAAAATGCCAATAAGAAGGAATTCCAGAAGAAATTCCCAAGTGTGACTGTGCAAAGCAGCTGTCCCAAGAGGAGAGATAAAAGAGGCTGGGAGCCTTCTCTTGCTTGGAGAAGGGAAGATTGAGGACAGCCTGACTGAGGTTTACAAAGTCTTGGAGGTACTGAATAAATGGAATGAAAGCAAATACTCTGTACTGGGGTAGTGAACCCATGGAACCTGCTGGCATACAGAAGGCTGTGGAGCTAGAGGGTGTTTCAGGGTCAGAGAGGGTTTGGATAAATTCCTGAACAGCAGGTCCCTAAACAGATCAGACAGGTATGTGTCCCTGTGAATTCTCCAACTGGGCATGCTGGGGAGTGTGAGCAGACTGCAGAAAGCAGCCAGGCTCCACAGCTCTCCCTAAATACCATTTCCAGCTTCACTGCTGGAGACAGCCCTGGGCTAGACAGGCTGCAGCTGAGACCCAGCAGGATATTACTAATGTTCTTATCATTCCCATTCAATCTTTTCAAGAGAATCTTAGCATAACTAGCAACAGGAGGTTGTGCTATTCCCACATCCCCTATCAGTACTTCAGAGTCATAGGGAGAGGCTGACAGGCCTCAAGGGGATGTCCATACAGCACCTTGCATTAACAACCTAAACCTAGACCTTTCTCAAGGCATCTAAAGGGCCACTCTCCCCTTCTTTATCCTTCCACTGCCACCTGACACCTAAAACAGCCTTGTACAACTTCTTCACCTTGTACAACTTCATCACCTTCTTTTTTAAGAAACACAAGAGACAGTTCTGAATGGCAGATCCATTATCTAACAACACCAAAAACCACAGCAACAGACTCATGCCTATAGCACCTTTCAAATTCTTCCTTTGCATAAGGTATCACAAAAGAACAAACTCATCCATATTTGAAATAGAAGCAGCCATGCAAATTCAGAGGAGTTAACTCAGTTGTCTCTTTTCCAGGCTAACAGGCCCAGCTCCCTCAGTCTTGTCTCTTAAAAGAGATGCTCCAGTCCCCTCACCATCTTCACAGCCCCTCCATGGGACCCTCTCCAGGAGCACTGTGTCTTTCTGGAACAGAGGAGCCCAGAACTGGACACAGCACTCCAGATGTGGTCTCACCCAGGGCTGAGCAGAGGTCTCCCCCCTTGATCTGCTGGCAATGCTCCTCCTGATGCAGTCCTCAATACCATTGGCCTTCTTGTTCACAAGGGCAGTGCTGGCTCGTGGTTAGCTTGTTGTCTACCAGGACTCCCAGAGCTGTTTTCTGTGGGTCAGCCTCCAGTCTGTACTGGTACATGGGGTTAAACCTCCCCAGCTGCAGAACCCTGCACTTGCTTTGGTTGAGTTTCATTATGTTCCTCTCTATCCACATTTCCAGCCTGTCCAGGTCTTGCTGGATGGCACAGCTGGCACTTTGTGGTAGCAGCCATTCCTCCTCAGCAAGCTTCCCAAGGCTGAGCACTGTCCCTCCATCCAGGGCATTGATGAATATGATGAAATAAACTGGAATCAGCACAGATCCCTGGGGAACACCACTGGCTCCAGGGTTCCAGGTACTCTGCATCACTGATTACAACCAAGGCCCAGCACAGCACCTCTCCTCATTGGCTCTTCTGTCATTTGGAGAAGAAAATTACCATTAACACATTCCAGGAACCTCCTACATTGCTGATGCCCTGCTGTGTTGTCCCTCACAAGGACCAGGACTTCTGAACATGAGGTTGTTCCTGCCTGTCTTTGGAGGACCTCACCCACTCAGTCTTCCTGGATGGGCAGCTCACTCTCTATAACGTCACTGTGAAATTATCTCATCGTAGTTTTAAAGTTCTATTTATAAGTCTAGTAATCCCATCATTGATTACAGTGACTGTATTCAAATTATAAATCCATTAGCTGCTCAACAATGAAATAAAATCAATAATGCACGTAAATGGGAAAAAAGGAATTTAAATGCATACATTAATGTCACTTGAAGTAGTGCTATTTTATGCACCATCTCTAACAAAACTGTGTCACATCATTAGCAATAATGTGAAAAATCTTTTTCAATTAACAGAGCTGATTTGATGCTATGTTCACTAAAGTGGCAATCCATTCCATTAAACACACACATATGAAATGCCTGAAATATCTATGAACTCTATCCATACATCATAAATTCTCTCCTAAGTGCTGAAACACAAAAATAGATACATCATTTTCTATTTATGCTTTTCAAACCTCCTGTCAGAAGCTGCCAGGCAGGGCCCTTCAGTGACTCTAGCTGCAAGTAACAAAGAGCACCAATTTTTGCCCCACGCTCAGCCACAAAACAACAGGAGATGCTTTCACCAATGCTTGTACTGTGCACATCTCTCAACCATCTGAAGGCCCACACCCTCAACATGCCATCATTCCAGTAAACAGCCTGCTGAGAAAAGGTCAAATTCAAAGCACTTTCCAAAACCAAAAAAATAGATGATGTTCAAATACTATTCTACACAAGCAGGACAACTGGGCAATCCTACCTGCATTCATCTGTACAAATCAGCTCCTTTCATGTACTATAGAGACACCACTGCAAGACTTTCCCCTCCACCCCCCCTGCACACAACTAAGGTCTGAGCTCAGCCGGAATTTATTTGGTTTCTCTGCTGCATTAACTTCTGAAGCCAGAGGGCATTATTCATCTGCAGCCCACCCTTAACCCATGTAGCCCATGCAACAGTAGCCTTGTAAAAGCTGTTCAAGCTGTTCTTTCTCAAATCTTGGATGACACCACTTCCGAGCTTCGGCCAAAAAGCATGAACCTTCCCTGCATGGCAACTTCTAGTGCTGGGGTGGCATGGGATGCACTGATTATCAGTTCACCAGAGAATTTATAGTGGAGCAAATTTAGAGCATAAATGGACTAGAATGAGGCAAGAGAAGCTGAAGGGAGCAAAGTAAACAGAAAAGGCCAAAGAAACAAGTTGAAAGGCAAGAGTAGAAAATTTAAGTATTTGGGGTATTTAGTGTAGCTTATGATACATTTGCCAGATGAGAGAATGCACTGTGGGCCAAAGGTAAATCCAGTGGATTATCATTTCCACATAATCTCTAAAATCTGCTTGTCTTAAATCTATCTCTGAAGAGTTACAGGTGAAGTCTGGGCAAACATTCCTTATTATTGCCTGCTGACTTCAGTTGTCAACTGAGGCAAGTATGGACTTGTTTCCTCATGAGAGTTGTAATAACAACTGCTTCACCTGGAGGGGTGAAAGATCAAAAGAACTGCTTTCAGGTGGTAATGTGAGCCACAAGAGGGTCTGAGTCCTCAAATAGCTACCCTGTCCCACAACTGTAAAACCAACACTATGGTGGAAGTGTCAAACACAATAAAAAGAAATGCAATCCACACCCTCACCCAAGAAAGGTTATTGGCTACAAGGTGGAAATGAGCCTTTCTGTTAACTCTTAGTATTTTTCCTGTATCACTCTGATACCTGGAAATACGTTAAAAAGTAACCTCATTTTCACCTTATCACTCTACACTGGGGACAATCTAGAATGGGAGAGCACAAAGGTCCCAATAACTACACAAAGCAGAGGGTTATGCTTCCCGCTGCACGTTTAAGGCTGAATTCCCAACCCACTGTTCCCAAGGCAGTCTGCTCCCTGGCTGCTGGGGCAGGGTCTCACTGGCAGTGGCAGTGTTGTAATCCCACATCACACCCCTCCCTCCTCTGCATGTGCCAAGGCAGCAAAGCCCAAGGCAAGGCATGACTGCCCAGCTAACATGCAGCAGCCACAGCAAAGGTCTTTTCCATGGGAACATAAATTGGGTTAGTATGAGAAAGCATTTAGTAACCTGGACCGAAAGGTTTCCTTCTGCTGCTGAGACTTGTTATGGAGAGTGACCAACACTAACTTTGAAAGTCAGTATTTTTTGCCACCCCCTTTTCCTTTATTTATTTACTTCCTCTACAAAAGCAGTGACACCAACACTACTGGAGCTAAAGAGAAAACAGAAGAGCCTCTGTGCAGTCCCTGCCTCACCATCTGTCTAACATTGACTTCTTGAGGATCAAGATGTTATACGTGGAGTCCGAGGAATGTCCCAAAGCTCAAAGACATCCATATGTCTCACGGACAAGATTTATGGTCAATGCACTGTATTTTAATTGTTTCATTACAAAATATATTTCCCACATTGTATTAATAAAAGGTCACTGAGAAAGCTATCAAGTAGGGTTTTAAAAATTAATTTAAAAATCCATTTGGCATGACATTTATCAAAGTAAAAAAAGTAAATGCTGGAAAGTAAATCTTGTCATTGTTCTGTTTTCCACAGTCAGCTTTTTATTGCATCTTTTAAACAAAATGTAAGTCACCCTTGCTATAAACAAACAAAGAGGCTTTAAGGAAAGTCAACAGAGGCTGAACTACTCTCAGACAAAACCATCTGGTTTAGATTAGGGTAAGCAGAAGACTTACTCAAACTACAGGGAAGTTTGAATTGTGACTAAAATAACTCGGAGGTTTTTCACATAAGACAAATAAACACAACTTCTTTAACTTCAGAGTCTGTGCACCCATTTACATGTGCTGTGCTGTGGGTGAATCCTCCCTCTCTGAACTTCACAGACCCAAGCAATAAGCTCATACCTAAATTTAAATTTGTGAATACTCTCAGGAACATACATTTGATAATTTTACAATTTTGCATATATAGGCTTTAGAAGTTTTACTTAAGGCTCTTCAAATTTTTTATTGCTCCAACTTTTTCAATTTTTTAATGGTGCGTTTTTAATATATTTTTAAATCCACTTACAAATTGTTAAGTGTTCAAGGAGCCACAAGGCTTTGCCTTATAACCAGTGCCAACTGTACATATTCAAGTAAGAAATACAGTATGACGAGGATCTCATTTTGTGTAAGATGAAAGAAAATGCAATTTGCAAATAAGCCCTATTTCACTGAGAAGTCTTTATAGCACATGGCATGGCTACTTTAGCACTTTTATGCAGCATATAACACTGCATAATAATAACACACTCAATTTAAAATGTACAGTAAGACCTCTTTCTTTCTACAATACCCAATAAATGCAGATATTTCTAATAAGCGTACAAGGTATTTTCAGTGGTTTTAATGTTCTACCTCTCAGCCAGATTTCAACAACAGTTGAAGCCCAACAACAGTTTGGGCTTTCTGGGAAGCCCAAACTCCCCTCAGTCCTCTCCTTTTGCATTAAACTGGGTGTCAGTGCTTAGCACTGCTAATGGGTTTTTTTGATTTGAGTAGTAACCTTACAGTCGCTTGTCAGGTCAAGAACTAAAAACATCAATACAAACTATTTATTAATTACAGTTGTCAGGCGTCCAGCACAAATCAGCTGCTTTACCCAGAGTTACACCAGCTCCCTCCCCTCCACTGTGTTCACTGTCTGCTCAGACAACTTATCACTGCTACTGGTGATTATTTTTTGTAATTTTTCACAACGGGCCACTTGGGTAAAGCAGCTGATTACATCTTCACCTTTTGCACCTTGGTTGCAATCCTAGTCTTCCCCTCCCTGAACCTTCCTCCAGATCCTTAATTACTGTTCCTCTTTACAGCTCCCAAAGCCCATGGTTATTATTTTCATTTGAGCAGCACCCACACTACGCTTCAAACACACGTTCCTGTTCAAAAAATTTATAATCTATATAATGGATTTTTCACACTTGAACTCCAAACACATATTAAAAATTTACGATGTCCTGCACTTCTGACCCCCAACGTTCAGCCCAGAAGTGTTTTCACAACTGTAAGTGACATAACAAGGTAATACATGCGAGTTTGGGGAGGGAGATGAGAGGAGCAGAAATAAAATCTTTTTTTTTCTCTCCACAGACAATTTCCCTACTGCCACTATTAGAACTAACCATGAATAAAAAATACAGATCCTGGAGAAATGTGTGCGGCTGCAAGGTCCCCTGAGGTTTGGCAGATGTACACTGGGGTGTATTTTCACACCTAGAAGGCACTGGGGACACAGTAGGCTGCATCCAAAACAGGATTCACTCCACATGACCTACCTGGGCTCCACCAGCACCACCTGGAAGCCACAGGAGCCCTTGGTGGACAAGGCAGGCCAAGAGAGACATCCAAGAAGAGAAGGACAAAGCATCTCTTTGAAGTGCCTGTTGGTCTTCCACAGCCCCAAAGGAAGCCTCAGTAATTATGTTATAATAAATACCTGGGGTTTTGACAATTAAAAATACTTGAGATGAACTCAAGCCTTTACTTTTGTCTTCCCAGATTTGCAAAATTAATCATGCCCACTTCATATGCAGCAGTGAATTAAATCACAGGGAGGACGGGCATTGGGTAGAAGCCTCCCACCAGGGAGTTCAGCACCTGTTGTTTCAAGTACCCTTTGGTAAGGAAAAAAGGTGTAAGTAAATACAGATTCCCATGGAGTATTTACAGGGTGGTCAAAATTACTGGTGTCCCAACCAAGAGTGGAAACTCCCCGAGAAAAGAGCCATCTTTTACTTCTGCATTTGTGCAGTATGTTGCCTAAATGGGGGCTGAAGTCTTCAAAATCCAGTCACACTTAATAAATAGTACATTCAGTGCTGTTCTTTCTACTGCAGTAGTCCTGCTCCAGAATTTCTCTAGCCAGACCAGCTTTGCCCCACAAGACAGGAAGTATTACTAAAGACAGACATCACTAAAAGTATAAGAACAGTTCTCTTCTGGGTTAATCTGAAACCCAAACTCTGTCTCTAACTTCAGAAAAGAAAAGACAAAATTATCTCTCTAACCAGTTAAAAAAAAAAAAAAGTAAATAAACCAAATAAACTTTTCTAATAGGGAAGGAAGTTCAGATGTGAGAATTAATAGAACTGGGAAAATCCCAGTCTTTGAAAAATTGCGAAATTATGTAAGAGAAGCGTTGGACAAGAATGTCCTGCAGTGGATACTATCCTAGACAAGGGCCAGACTAGCTGTTTCCTGAAATCTCTCCAGTCCTGTTTCCTTCAACACCTGTGATTTCTCAGGGGAAGAGCGTAGGGGAAGCACTTTCTGCCTCACCCACCCAAACAACTTCATCAGACACCAGGCTCTTAACAATACACAAGGCAGTGGAAGAATTCCGACAGACACAAGAAGCACCATCTGGAAAGAGATGCACTCACAGTCTTCAGTAACTACATTTGGGTTTAAATGGATAAAATAAATAAAGAGAGAGGAGAGATAAAACAACTGAAGACTAGCTTCTCTCCAAAAACTGCTTATAAATCTAAATGATCCTTGCAGATGACTGGATCACATCCAAGCTGCCTCCAACACTCACAGTGTTTGTCCTTTCGTTAAAGGTCACTGTTTTCCAGGCTACTGAGTTTCTTTGCACATTTCTAAATCACACTTAAGCTCTGCTGCATTATACACATTTTTCCTTCACAGGGGTTAAATGAGGCAACAGTTTTATCTTAGAATAGCATAGTGGTTAGGGAAGACCACATCTATCAGTCAGCATGGTTAAGCAGGAAGAAATCTGTAGCTGGCTGTTACTGAATTATTTAGGACAAGAATAAGGGCAGACAAAGAATGAGCAGACAAATGGAAATACTTCTGCTTTCAGAGTGCAGGCTTCTTAGCCTAGCAGCTTTCCCATTTTTCCTTCTCTATTTCTGTGATATACAATGAACTTAGAAGGCAATTTAAAGGTAACATCAGATACCATACATGGCCAAATTGATCCCTAATGCATGGAGCAGCATTTTAGAGAAAAGCTCTTATAGCAGAAGTTCCTTATAAACCATGAAGAGCTGAATGGGCCATTTTCCCTTTTTTTAGTGAGTGACCTGATGTCAGTAGAGATTCACTGGATTTAAATCCCTCAGAGGTGGAATTTATGTGAATTCACACGTTTCCTTAAGAGAGAAAAGTATGGGAGGCAGGAATCAAGTCTCCAAGCCTTTTCTGGAAGGAAGCACAAGTCAGCCTGAAAAAGTAATGTTGTTACACAGCAGCACTCAAATATTTATCTCTGATGATCTTGGAGCTCAACCAGCTGAAGCTACCAAGCAATATTAGGTAGTGTTTACATACAACAGCACATAAGGCATCATGTAAAATTTAAAGCTGCTTGGCACCAAAATATCTGATCTCACAAGATCTGTTAGGTCATCTTTAAGTGAAAACCTTTACTTCAAATTGTACACATTTCATTATTAGACACACTCCCCCATTCACTACCTGAAAACTGGTCAGGAATAAATCTCAGTCAAAACCAGCCATGTACTGTATCCTCCTTCTTAGCACAGTCCCATAGATAGGGACATCATGAATTTGCTTCTAAAGGTAATGTGCACCTCTACAAAGCTTTCCCATTTCCCACAAGAGTTCTTACAATGCGCAGAGAATACAGGGAAACAACATCAAGGCTGAAAATCCAAGTGCAGTGACATTTACAGGCATGTGGCTCTGAAGCAACCTCCTGAGCCCCTTCCTCAGCAGCAAACTGTTCTGCAACACATCTAAGCTGCAGATTAATGCTGTGCATCACAGTCCATCAACAGCAACTGCTGAACTGCACACAGTGTTAGAAGCTCTGCACTAGACTTGAGGGTCAAGTTCACCTTTGATATAAT
This sequence comes from Molothrus aeneus, assembly GCF_037042795.1. Classification (NCBI taxonomy): domain Eukaryota; kingdom Metazoa; phylum Chordata; class Aves; order Passeriformes; family Icteridae; genus Molothrus; species Molothrus aeneus. The sequence continues at coordinate 53,510,201 of NC_089651.1, read as the reverse complement.
CCCATGAAACTCCCAGAGCTTCATGTGTGACAAACTTGGCCTTTTGTGTTTTTCTAAAGGAGTTACCAGGTATGTGACAGACAAATAGCATCACCTGCATACATGAAGCTAAAATAGGTGCAAAAACATCTGAGGAAAGGATTTCACCATGTGAGATAAGAAAGCAAATTCCTCATGACATCTGATAGAACATCTTCCAAAGCTCTTTAACTCTTCAGCTCTTGAAACATGGCTTAGAATACCATTAGCTGATCCCCACAAAGATAAACATGTATAGATCTCAAATTTTATCTGTATCCCTCTGTATGTCCACACACATGCAAACAAAACCAAGGCAGCTGAATTATCACTACTTACTAGACAAGCCTGAGGCAGGAAGCTGTTCACTCTGGAGATACTCCACATGCCCTCGAGGTACTGCTGAGCTTGGATGGTGACAGAGCTCAGGGCACCACTGAGGCCGCTGGGGGCCACCGTCACTTGAACGCTGGAGTTGGGAAAACCGCCCACGCCTTGAGACCATCCCAGTCCTTTCTTCTTCTCTGCCGCAGAGAAGAGATTGGGAGACTTCCCAGGCTGCCTGCCCACCTGCCCAGCAAGGAGGGGCAGGTCCCTCTGGGAAGAGACAGTGACCATCCTGGGTACCATGCTGGTCACTGCCCCGGCGCCAGGCGGGAGGTCAGGCATCTCTGGGTAGCTGGTTTGGCTGAGGGTGTGCATCATCTGAATGGCTTCCTGCTTCAGCTGATTCAAGTGAGTGGCACAGGTTTCACATCTGCTCTCTCCTTCATTCCTGTTTTTCTGTAAGTAGTCAGGCACTTGAAGCTTGTCAAAAATTAAAGCTGATAATCGTGGGTCCTAAAGAAGGGGAGAAAGGGGGAAAACATAGTCAGTTAAAGTGATGCAGAAAGATAAAAACAAGAGGAAAAAAGAAAGTTCTCTGATTTGCTCTCCACTCACGGAAGTACTTTAAATCTGTTCTGTAACTCTCAGCATTTTTCCTGCTGAATACCCTAACAGGCCCACAGTGGATTAATAAACCAAAAGTGAATTCATTTGTATTAGACCCAGCATGAAAATTATCATCAGAATTAAACAGTGGAGCTGCGGTGTTCTTGATAACTGCTCATTCTTCTAATTAACTCTCCTTTGGAGACATCTACAGCACCCGTGTTTCCCATGCTCAGGAACAATGTTAGTTGAGATGCTGAACCTACAAATATCATAACTTGATTCAAAGGCATACCACCATCAGAAACCAAGGAAAATTAGACTGAAAGTATTTTGAAAAATTAATTCATGACTTGGTAAATGTCGTGCTGCCCTTACCCTCAGAAATGATGAATCAAGGGGCATAAAAGCCAGTTTACATGGTGCTGCCCACAGGACTGTTACTTCTGATCTTTGCAACCCAGATCGTTGCAATATTGCCTTCTGCTACAGTTGCTTTAATGAGAAATAGATTTGAGCCTACAGCCATGTGTGAAGGTGTGACAATGTGCACACTAAGACGCTGATTTAAAAGCAACACCTATTTTGTTTCCACAGAGCAATTCCCCACCAGCTCTTGGCTAGTTCATTTTAAGGCTGCTAAGACATTTTAAAACCCAGCACTGTGTTTCCACTTCAGAGATAGAGTTACCTATCTCCTGCAACACACAAACGCCCTCCCATCCCAGGCCTGCTACTGAAAAGATTAGTCAAGAGATTAAATCCAGCCCTGTCGTAAATCTGCTATCGAGCCTAACACCAGGCAGTAAAACTGACCCAACTTCACACACCCTCATAGAGCTCTCTAAACAATTAAGGTTTTAATGAAATCACAGCACAGCCAAAGGTTTATTTGTATAATTATTTTAAATGAAAATATTTAATTTTCTTGTTAATAAGTAGGACACACATAGCTGGTAAATCAGCCATCCAACATATGCTGGGGATATCCCCAGATTGGCACTTGTTTTTAAAAATGTATTACTTTATGCCAAGCTGCAATTGCTCTCTAGGAAATGAATGTGCTATTAGAAAACTCATTCTGGTTTTAATTACAATGCACATCAATAAAACTCTTTAAAGAAGTCTTGGCACTGGTACTTTGGCTTTGCTCTGAATTCAGAAAGTACTAAAACACTGCTTAACTTCTGCAGCAGCAGCACAGAATTTATCTCATGTTCAGCTGTTGGACTACTCCTGCAATAGTTTCAATGATCTCACGAGACACAGTACAGTGTGGATAGAAACCACTGTAAGTATATCTAGAATCACATTATTCCACAGCCAAAAGCCATTAATCAAAGTTGGTCTTTCTGCAATAATCTAAATTATTTTTTATTGACTTAAAATTAAAAATAATTCTGAGGCTAAGAAAAGCTTCTCCTGGCAGTGGCTGAACAATAAATTGATTCACAATAGTGAATCAGCATAAAAAGTGAAGTGAAAGACACTGTTTCATTTTTGTCTCTTCTCTTTATTGAGGTTTAGATCCTGCTAAAAATGCCTTTGAAGTTGCACCATTTGCTTACCCTCATGAGGAAGAAAATTCTTTCCCACCAAACCTCCCAGAAGATGGTAATACTAAATTAAGAGATATTAGTCATGAAAAAAAAGTAATTAATATTTTAGAAACTTTTTTCTATCCTTTCAGCAGAAAGTGCTATTGGTTAGACTTAAAAAAAAAAAACACAGAGACTCAGTTCTGCAAGCTTTATTTAGCCTCGGGTAAAACAAAGGCCATGCAGTCTATCTCCCAAGAAAAACAAACAGCACCGTGCTCAGTGCTCCTCAGAAACTTCTCCAAGGGAAGAGAGCCCTCTGAGCAAATACTTGCTGAGGCTGACACACAGCTTCTATTCACAGAGCCCCAAAATACAACACCTTCCAGCACTGGGTGCCCCATCTGCACCAGGCACATCCCTGGGCTCACTCCTTTGAACCAAGCTGGGCACACAAGGAAGCACCTGCACGTCCCCACTGCATGAGCCTCATCTGGCAATGTTTAAATTGCTATCAAATGTCAAAAGTTTCAAATAAGCAATTAAAGCGAATTACTAGGTGAAACAGGCTTCTCATTTAAAAGAAATTACTTCTTTTGATGTAAAGAAAATTAATGACCCCAATTCTAGCTCCATAAACACAGTTTACAGCATAAGGCAGATCAGAGTCGGGCCTGTCTCGCAGTTACAAAGAAATCAAGTTGATGTCATATTAAAGGGGGGAACAAAAATAAATTTTAAAAATATATATATTTAGAAAATTGCACAGAGCAAAGCTTATAGGCACAGAGCATGCCAAATTTAAACCTCATAGGTTATTTATAGTAAAAGAAAAAGGCATCTCATTTCCAATGCTTATGTTTTGCCAAGCTTTACAAGGAGCCTCTTAACCCACACATCCAGCCTCTGTGACCCGCAGCTGGCATTGTGGCCAACCTTCTCCAGTTGTGGAGAACCTTCTCCACCTCAGTAAGGGCCCAGCTGGATAGTTAGATTACTTTTATTTTTCCACTCTGAGAGAGAAAAACACCTGGCTAATGGTTGGGCGTGAAGGCCAGAGGAAACACAAGTTACTGTTAAAAACATTAACCATAACTTAAAAGTTTAGCCAGCCCCATTAAAGAGGTTTTCCTGCCCAGTGACAATGCCTGGTGCTGGGGAGCCCCTGCTTCAGCAGCTCACACCCTAACAAGGCTGGGCTGGGAGTTACACTCTCGTGTTTAACAGAGGGAAGAAATAAAACCTGAGTGACCAAATGTGTGACACACACGTGGGCGGGGTGAAGCAGCCAAAGGCATCCTTGCTACAGCTCCACCAGCAGACAGGCCAGCCAAACAAAGGGGGGGTGCAAATTGCTGAGGGCAACGGCACAAAAATTAAACATACAAAACACAAGCCTCTGTTCCAAACACTGCTCCAAAACCTCTTTAGTCTGCTGTGCTACAAAGAACATGACTCTTTTGTTCCTCCACAGCATAAATAAACTATGCTGTCTTTGTCACACCTACTTTCCAAATGCCCTTCTTTCCTCCTGAACAAGCAGGATAAGCAGAATACTGTGATGCTGTAACATTCACAGCTTCCCCTCCCACTGCAGAAACCAAAACCCTAATTTCAGACTCAGCTTTTAACTTTTGCATACAAATTTTAGATATTCAAACATCACAGACTGTTAGAATAGTAAAATAAATGGTCCCACTAGGAACTGAGGAGCCCAGCAGCCCCCAGCAAGGTCAGGGCATGAGATAATTGCATGTCCTTATATGAGGACAAATTTCCTGAATGCTTGAATTTACCACTGCTTTTCAGCAAGCAGTTCTTACAGACACAAGCCAGCTGCCAACTGCTGCAGGGAGCTTAGAGACACACATGCAAACTGCCCACAGGAGAGGGGCTCACAGAAATGGTCTGCAAGTTCAGCATGGCAAACTTGGAAAACCAGGACTATGCTCCCACTAGAACACGGGCAAAATACTCATTTCCTTCAGCACTGGAGCATTTAGCCCAAAGCCTGCCTTCAGGCTTTACTCTGAAACCAGGAGAAGGGAAAAGGAGCACAGACTTGAAAGCACATCAGAAGCTGCTACTTGCAACAGCGAGAAGGAAACAGTCTCTGTGATGGAGGTTTCCATCTCTGATGTAAGAGCTCAGCTCTGCTGCCTCCACATGAAAGCAAGGAGGACCCAGCAGGGTCTCAGCTGTGGGGTAACACCACGGGCAGCATGTGGGGCACACAAACAAAACCCACATTTCACAACTGCAAAATACCACATGCCCAGACCACTGCCCTTGAAACTACAGACATAACTCACAGCAACTGGGACGTGGCCAGAGGCCAATATCACCAAAAATCCCTGCTACAGCTTAGACACCAAAGTCACAGCCAGGTTTTCAAAGTACGAAACATCAAATAACCTTCCTGGACCTGAACTATTCTGAGAACTTGAAGCAGTTTGTAAGTGAAAACTGCACTTAAATTACTTTGAAATCATAGTTCAATCAGTAATTTCCCATGTACTTAGAGTTAGCAGTTACATTTTCTGTTCAACTAACAAGAATGGAGAGGTTTTTCCCACTGAAAAAGAGAAACAAAGATACAAGCTTTGAATCTTACCTGCAGCTACTGACTTCTAACTCCCCAACTAAGCAAGAGAAGAGGAGGCAGCACAGCATCTGGATTCTCACTTAAGAAGTCCCTGAAGTAATACCCACCCATCTGTAACCTAATCCTTTCAGAGAGGAACTATGCACAGAGTGTGAACAAACGATGACGAACAAATGATGAAAAGTCAAATTGCCAACAACCATCCTCAGTAATTACCCACAATTTTGCCTGGCACTGCTTTCTGCAGTGAGAGTGTATCCAGAGCAGTATTCTGAATAGAATTAAAGTCTTGATATAAATATAATTTAAGAGAAAGAAGAATCATTGAATGTCATATTGAAATATATAATTAAATACAGATTGAGGTGAAAAACATTTTAAAAAGATGCTTTTGGAGAAAGGAATGTACTATCCCAGTGCACAAGAATCAATGTTAATGATTTTTTGTCTTAATTGTCCTTCCAGATCTCTGCCATGCTGCTTACAAATTAGTTTTTATCTTACAAGACATTGTGAAATATTCCCTTGTATCTTCTATATTGACAAATACCTTGAAGGCTGATGCCTGCTTTCAACTATATAGCAGTCATTGTGAAAACAAACAAACAAAAAAAGCAAGCACTACATTCAGCAAACCCGGAGAGTGTTCAATGCAATCAAGGGGGAAAAAAAACAATTCTAATGATTTTTTTTAGAGAAGTTACCAACTATCTGACTAATCTCAAGGGAGTGAAAATATGAGCTTTAAGTCTTCAAATAACCCGTGTTGTTAATTCATTCAGTCACTGACCTCATCTTATCAGAATATAAACAATCAAGGAAAAACAAACACATGAAGCTTTCACAAAAACAGAATTCACCTGAAGTCCCAACTCCTGGGAGTTAAGGGTATCTGGAACCTGCAGTGTAACTTCACTGTCCTTGAAAACATTCCTCTGAACAAGCAGGAAAGCAATCCACATTTCCAAAGTGAGCAATATGTGCAGGAATTAGGAAAAAAGTAGATACATTTAAGGCCTAATTCCATTCAGCCTCCTTACAGAAATGTCTCACTACCTTTAGGTGGAAGGTTAATTTAAGCCAGTGGGCTGTGGCCATCCTCCCCTTCTATCTCCTAGCAGGATTTCTTTAAATCTCAATCCCATTATTCTGTTTCCAGCCACAACCTGAGGTAGTGCACACAGACATATCCCCCTGACTCTACCCAGCTGAGACTCAACCCAATTTCTTTTCATCTCTGGCATCCCAAAGAGTTTGGAAAAAAAAAATAAAAATCCAAGCACATCTTCTTACTTATATAAAAAAATCACAGGGTATCTCTTTTAAACAGGGCCCATCTTTCTAACAAAAGCCAGGCAATAGGATAAATTGCTCAGAACCGCGTGACCCCGCACTAAAAACGACTGCGCCGTGTTCAGTTATTGGGCAGCTCCACTGAACTCTATTTATTTCCATTTCCTGCCCACTTTAATGTACTTCAGTGGCCTGCAGTAAAGTTAAAGCAATAGGTGTCTGTCATAAAGATGAATGGTGCTATTGGAATGCATAATACAGTGGAAAGAGGAAATGAGAGCAATCTGGTTTATTTACATCTCAGGCTCCCATCAGCACCTCAGCCCACCTCCCAATGGCCTCAGCTGCCTTTCCTGTTATCTTGCTGTATAGTCCCCTGCAATGAGTTGGCTTTTAACCTCTCAGAACCAGAGGGGATGAGCTGATCTACCAGATTTGCTTTCATGAGCTGGCAGAGTAGTGGAGCAAACAGCCATGCAGTGTGTTCAGTGCAAAGAAAACAACATAAAGGTAGTGGTTGCCATTTAAATTAATTAAAAGACACAAGCAAAACAAAAGACCCCAAAGAGATCTGCTATCACCGGTAAATTCAGATCAACACACAGGAACCTGACTACTTCTGAAAAACAGTAATTACTTCTTCACAAAATATTACTTTTAATCTTCTTTCTTTACAATCTAATTAAACAGATATTTTACTTGCCTTTGCAAAATGTTTTTCTTAATTTCATCCAATTTTAACATTTGGTGTGTTCTATAAACTACACATCCAAACTAGTATGCAATTTTATGCTTATTTTTAATAGTGTATGACTTCATTTAAAATTTATGACTTTTAATTTGCATGTTTATTGTTGGTTTTAAGTAATCTTTTAATTTTCCCTCTTGGCTCTGAGGCTTACTATAACTTCACAATGTAAATTCAGTACTAATTTTGTTCATGTGAAAACACCATCTTCCAGCACACGTTGTGTCTTTTTTAATTTCCCTCTTATTTCTTTTATAAACCTTCAGAAAAGTATTATCACTTGGAACAGCAGCAAGTATGTGTAGAAACAGTTGCATATCTATCACCACACAATACTTGGTGTCTAAAGGCCTTTGTTTGATTCTACTTTCAGAAATAACCACTTGGATGAAGCTGACTTTCAGAAATTCAGACAAAATCCTCTTACAGAAATTAGACACTTTTGTTTAAAAGATAGAGGTTTCCATCCCTAATTATTTTTTCTTTGAAACCAGGGAATAAATTTTCGTTAGCCTATGAGCACAGTAAACCAGATTATAAAAACTCTGCCTGTTAAGAGTCACAACTGCATAAAAAGTCACAATTTCTCTTTCCTCTTCAAAGCAACCAAGGGCTCATGGGTTAGAACAGCTATTTGGGAAATTGATGCTGATTTCATCACACTGAATGCCACCAACCCCACATACAGTTTGAGCTCAGTGAGGCTGCCCAGATAATAGAATAGCTCTGAATTTCAGCATAAGGATGAAAATCAGAGCAGAGCACCACTTCACAGAAACATGTTGCCTTGTCAAAATGCCTCAGAAACACCACCTCTTAATATCATTTTATGGGAAACAAAAGGCTCTTCCTACTGCTAGAATTCAGTCAACACATTCTGTGTTTCCAGAATTACAAATTGCACTGTGTGCCTGGTGAAAAGGACTCCCTCACTGATGAACTCTGACCAGCAACCCAGTCCAGCCAGCCCAATGCATTGGGAGAGGAGTCATGCCCCAGATGAGATCTTCAGCATCTCTAAATGATCATAACTTCATTTGTCCCAGAAGAACCGTGCCCATTTGTATCAGACAGACCTCTGAGGAGGGAGGTCAAAAACAGCTGGACACCAGCCACAGTGAAAGCAACTCTAACTTAGAAAGACTGCATAGGAAAAAGAAAAAAAATTGCTTGGAACACCCCTCTGTGTACGAACCCTACCACTGCTTCAGCCCAACCATCTGAATCCAATTAACAGAGCACTGAGCGGCAGAAGTTAGGGAGTGGACACATTTTCCAAATGAACATCATTAGCATAATGTAGATTTAAAATCAACTATGGAAACCAGCACTTGGCATTGGACCACACTCTCTTAGTGTCTCATTCACTTGCTCATTTTATCAATTATTTGGTAAATGAATACTTGAAGACCATACAGAAACGATTTAGCCTTCACAACCAAAAGGCTGCCCCATTGTGCACTCCTTGCAAGCTACAAATTACTGCATACAGTGCACAGTTAGCACACCAGGCAGTTTTTATTATTACAAAAGTGGATTGCACTTATTCTTCATCTTAATTAAGTTTCACTGCCTCAGTTTGCTTCACAAAAAAAAATCTTGTTGGCTGAAAAATTTTGGGTTTACATCTGAATTTAGGAAGTACTGTAATGGAGTTGGGTTTTAACTTTTTCTCCTTGACTGGAATTAAGCAAGGGGGAAAAAAAAGAAAAAAAAACCTAACAGGGATGAATAGTCAAGGAATGATGAAGAGCATCTGTAACTCCTCAACCACAAGCTGCCACACTCTGCCTGAAGAGTCTGCTTCAGTTCCTTTGCTTACTAGGTAGCATGGATGAGACACCCACTCCCTGTCCAAGCTGTTCATCCAGCTTCACTGGTAAAAAATTGCCTTCTAGATCCACTTGGGTAAGGAAAATAGGAAATCATTCTACTTTTAAGCAAAGGTAACTCAAAAATTATCAAAGGTGAGTGAGCACTGGCAATTGCTACAGAATGGTGTTGAGAAAGCTTCTTCTTTTGCGAATTTCTGAAGAGCAGGTGAAAAACATCTGTGGGAGGTGATCAAGAGATAGATGAGCCCATTCCAGTGGAGAAAGCTGGGTTACTTTTTAAAGATCTGAAGATCATTCCCCAGCCCTAGACACTACTTTTGGAAAGATGGGTAACATATCTGTGCACCCAGGACTTCCTGCTTGGGTCCAAGTGCCACAGACTTCACACTACTGTTCTACTTAGATGACTACTAGTTACTATTAGTAACCTACACTATATCTTGCTCACAGCAAGTTTTCCAATTTGCATCATTCCTACATTAATTTCATACCTCTTGTCCTAGTTGTGACCCTCTATACACTTTGAAAAATACTTCTGTCGAATACAGCGCATCATCACCATACCCAAAACTATCTTTTATCATTAATTAGGCTACATTTTATATCCAACTTTCAATCTTTCTTTACAGATACAATGTATAGAATTGCTACATTTTGTTCCCTAAAATTTCAGGGATCAGCTCTTCAGGAATCCAAATGAGATGCCTAAATTAGAAGGTGCAAGTCCAGCTACTCCCATCTGTCCATCTCAATGGACACCAGGTACAAGTGGTGCCCCTCAGGGTCTGTATTGGGACCAGTGTTATTTAACATCTTCATTACAGCTGGTGGAGGGCAGCCTCAGCAGATTTGCAGATGACATCAAGCTGAGTGGTGCAGCTGACACATCTGAAGGATGGGATGCCATCTAGAGAGAGCTGGACAAGCTCAATTCAATGTGAATCTCATGAGATTTTACAAGACCAAGCGCTGGTGCTGCACCTGGGTCAGGACAAGCCCCAGTACCAATCCAGGCTGGGGATGAACAGACTGAGAGCAGCTCTCAGAAGGGCTTGGGTAAGAATTGCCTTTACCAGCCCAAAAAATCACACTCACGTGAGTGGAATGACAACAGTCAGGTGATCAATATCCACCTGTAACCCTCTTGTTAGGAAAACCTGCAGTGGTCCTGTGAAAACTGCAAGATGTGCAACCTCTCACCATACAAAGGACTGGTGTAATCAAAGAGGAGCAGCTCCCTTTGCCCAAGGTCTGTATTCTACAAACATAAATCCATGGGGCTACGCCTGCAGGCAGACAAAAACCCACTCTGCCCATTTATAAACTCTGCTAAGGCACGGGATATAAACATATTAAACCCAAGGGCAAAGTGAGCTTATGTCTGCCTATAACACATGCACACGTAGACATGCCCACAGATGATTGGCAAAAATACCTCTGCAAACTCTCTCAGGCTCCTCACACACACACACAAAACAAGCCTTGTCTCCTGAGACACAAAAGCAATCAAATACCTGGCAACAACTTTCAAAACCCTTCAAGCCAGATCCTATTAAAACTAGCAGCTAAGAGATGAAAGGCTCTAGCTCTCCTACCAGTCACACTTAACAAGGCTCTTAAACATTTACTGTATCTTACATTACCTCTATAGAAATTCCACAACTGCAGACAATGCCTAACATCATAGGATACATTTATGTTTCCGTTCAATTGAAGGTACAACATAAAAGGATGTTTTTATTTTAATTTGTGTTCTGGGACCTTGGAAAAGGAGCTGCCTCATCACCTGCTGGAAAAGGCCAAGTACAGAGGAAGAAAGGGTTCTTTTAAGAATAGAAATTACAGCCCCAGAGTAAGACCTGAGCCCTAAAGAAAACCATGGCAACATTCATACTGAATGCGAAGTCATTAAATCCCCCTCTAAATTGAAACATCCCTGTTCCTAATTTCAAATTAGCAGCAAACTCTTTCACCATTTTGCCTCTCTATTTCATAAAATGCCCATGAAATGCATGTTTATAGTTGATGGGTGATGACTTCAGTTAAATCTTGGTGTGAAAACTCCCCCATTCTTTTTAAAACAAGGATTTCCAGCATTATGTGGCAAATTTGCAATGAATCATTAAAAAAACTCTGCCACCCAAGTTGCCTTAGTATTATCATTACAGATGTAAAGACACATTTAAAACCAGTTGTGTAATCCTTGCTAACATCCTTATAAAATCTTACAGTTTGTCAAATAGCTCCCATTTTGGACAGCACTGAAGCAGTTCTAGAGATCATCAGAGTTAAAGGGCAGTGAAGAAGAGTACCTTGTCCCACCTCCTGCCCATCACAGCTCTGCTAATTTCCATCATGAGAAGCAGTGAACCTGACAGGCTTCTTTAATGAAAATAGATGCTTTAATATTTTAAGAAACATTCACTTTTATTTAAACCCATGTGTGTTCCAGACCCACAGTACTTCTGAAAAAAAATAATGTTTTTAAAGTACATGGTATATGAATAAAAAACACAATCAAGCAGGTGGGAACAGCAATTGAGGATATAAATCCAGAACTGACACACACTACTCTTTGCTCCTGTGACAGTTTATATCAGCCAGGCCAGAAACCGTGCTCCCAATGGTCAACTTGAAAAATCCAAGTGGCTGATTCCAGGACCCTCAGCACCATTCCAGGCACCGCCTGTGCACTGTTAATATTTGATGTATGCTTTCAGCTCCAGTCTCAGAGAAAGCCATTATGCAGGATATGCTCAAAGATGTGTTTTTTACTCCACATGCCTGATGCTGTGATTCACAGGGAAAACCTGCACAGAAGGCACAGGCTGGGATGTTACTGCTCCAAGCTCCATCAGCAAACAGTCACTGAAATAAATTAACATCAGCATCTCATAGAAGTTCCTGCACGAGAGTGTTAGGCAAGATTTATTCAAGACTACAGTCTCTGGAGCAGTTGATCAGAATCGAAGGTAAGCCAAAAACCAAATAAATGAAAATGGGACCAGCTAGAATAACAAAGCAGCCCAGCCAAGACAGCAGCCACACAACAGCCAGAGGCATCTCCAGAGTGGTCAAAACAACTGTCCACAGAGCTTGCCAATGAGCCAGATGCTGCTGCTGCTGCTGGAAGAGGGGTAGTGTTGATATAAACTCAGAGATACGAGATGCTTAACACCAAGAGCAATCAATCTTGATGATTCCCACACAGCTCCCAAGCTTTGCTATTATGCCACAAAGAGATGAAAACAAACTTCATAAAGCACATGTAGATCCTACATGAGAAACTCCCTCCACCCTCCCCTTACTACTCAGAAACAAACCCACAATTTGGGTGTAGCTGTAAATGACCTGATGCTTTTCCTGAGTTAACAACAGAATCAGGAAAGAATATCGTTGGCTAAACAGTGCACTGTACACACCCTGCCAGAGAACCAATGAACTTGTCATGCTGTATAGGAAATTCCTATCCTCCACATCAATTAGTGACCCAAGAGTGATTGATTTTATAATCCCAAACTTGACTTACAAAGTGACTTCCTCTGGGGCCAATTTTCCATTACCCAGCATGTGGAAAATTGCATATGGTCAGTGCACTATGAAAACCAAGGAAAAATAAGTGCTATTTAAACCCCAATTCTACCATGCCTCCACATTCTTGCTTTCCTGAGGGAGATGCACTTTTGACAGTTACTTCCTTTCCCTGCCCCAACATCCTATCTGCACCACACACCAGCTGGGCACTCAATCAAAACAGAAACAACAACAGGAACTAGCAGCTACTCATTACAATAGGATCAAAACATTTCTAGGCACTAGCGCTTTGCCAAGTTACCAGCCTTGAAGACCTGCCACAATCCTCCTCCTCCTCCCTTCCATCACAGACACCACTGCTGAAAGTGGCCTCACTTCAACCTAAAGCACCACATTTTGAAGATCACAGCTTTTGAGTCAGAAGCCACATCTCAGAACTGCAGGAGGCAATGGAACTGGGCAGCAGAAAGGTGAGAAAACTACCTGGCCAACCACACAGGCCTCTGTTTGTCCTTTATTCCAATCAAGTTAGCATTAGCTCCAGTCTATAAAACCAGGATTGCACTGCACACTAACTGCCAGGGTAATCACAGAAACAGCACCACAATATGATTACTGGGTGCTAATTATATCTTATAAAGAGTTAAAGACAATCAAGTACATGTAATAAAGATTTATATGCAGGTTTTCACTGACCTGAAACAGCTTCATACATTAGTAGGTTAACATTACTGCAGGAACAAAGCAAACAGTTACATCTACATGATCAAATACATGAAACCCAAGAGCCAGATGTTGGGTCCTTTCATCCAGGAAGCAATTATTTAATTCCTGGGAAAAGATGATCTCTCTCATTCTTTCATCAATACATAATATACCTCTGAACCAATCCTGGCACTCTGGCCTGGTCTGGGTACAAATCTGCAGGACTGCACAGGGTCATGAATCAAGGGTCTCCTTTTCCTGCACTGCCATTGCTTCTGGGCAGTGAACACAGAGCAACTGGAGATATCCTCATTCCATATCTCTATCTCCCCATTCATGCACAACAGCACAGACCCCAAGGAGGCTGTAAAGAAAGAAAGACTCTGCTTCCCCTCACAGCCCTCCAGCAAGGCCAGTTCTCCATGGGTAAGCACAACAGGGAACGCCAAGGAGCTGCCCACCCTCTCCACCACAGTTGCTGGTGTAGGGTCCTGTGTAATCAAGTTCTCTGTGATCTTTGGGTGGGTGCTAGTGGTGGCTGTTTCAGGTCAGTTGCTGACCTCCAGCTCTGAGACCCAAAGGGTCCCTCAGCCACCAACTAAGGGCTCCCTGCTCCAAGCACCATCAAGAACTGCTGACCTTTGGTGAGTCATTTTGACCACACCATCCTCATCCTCCTTGTCCGTCCTCCCAGATAACACTCACCACCTCTGGAGACGTGGACACTCATCAGCCACCACCAGCACCCACCCAGAGATCACAAAGTACCTGATTACACAGGATTCTACACCACCAGCAATTCAGCACTTTTGCTAACTACACTACAAACAACACAACTGAAAAAGCACATCCCTCTGCAAGGTTACTCCAAGGCTGTCACTGGATAAACCAGCCTGAGCACACCACATGTAAGGTACACTCCTGAACAAGGCACAACAGATAGGAGCACTTAATAAACACAGCCATTAACTAGGAAACATCCCTGCAGCAATTAAAAGTTTGCAAAGTACTACAACGTACACCTGGTTATTGCTCTGACATCTGCTTAGGTTTTCTGTGTGTTTGTAAGTGGGACCAAACAGGAAGATAATTGAGTTTATGGGCATTTCATGACAAAAATGACAACAAGGTACTGCTAATTGTTCATGAAAAATGGCATAAAAAACTCAAATGAAGCACATGTAGTGTTTGAAGTGCTCAAAAGTTACCACATTTTATAATGAACCATATATGACCAAATGGTGTTTCTCCTACTAAAGAATAAAATTATTCTAAACTAAGGCTTTCATCATAAAATGAGAGGAAATTCACAGTCTGAACAATTGCAGTTGTGCTGAGCACATTTTAAGACATATGGCAACTTTATAATGCTCATCGGGGATGAAGAGCTAGAATTCTGTTGCAGATTTTGAATTTAAGACATTTCACATAAAATTGCATATCTCAGGAAACAAATTAATTGTTAAGTGTGCATCCTCATAATGTTGCAGACAATATTTGGCATATGCAAATATGACTACCTCAAAATATGAACACTATTTTCAGTACAATTATCCAATTGTTTTAGAAAGGCTCCAAATAAGTTTTAAAAAATTGTGTGGAGGCATCATTCAATGTAAACAAATATAACAAGAGCCATTTTAACTTTATACAGAATTATTGCAATATTATTCAGCTACAATATGTTATCCAGTGTTCTCAAGTAAATGCCCCAATTACTATTGTAAGTCTGTCACTTAAATAGTTCCTTCCTGTTTAAAATGTTGAGAGCCAAATGCATTTTCCCACCACTAGGTATTGTGTAAGACTCCTTTCTCTTCCAGCAAGCTGGCTGAAGATGGATGAGCTTCCAAACTGATATCATTTTTAATTACGTGTTTTTCTCTCATTACTAATTTCCTAAACATGTCTCTAATCTCACAGCGAAATCTCTGAGCACAGTAGGTGTATCCACATACATCATGCTCTTGAAAATTAAAATGAGATAATGATCAGGACTGCCATCACAACATAACCTGAAACAAGCAAGATACATGAGAGGTGATACACACTCAGAAGACTCTGATCTCGAGTGTTTCTGGAAAGCAGCAGCAGTTGGATGGTTTCCATCCTTCCTGAAGCCCCTCTTGGAGCCAGTCCACAGCCAGTGGGGTCTAGGAGAGGGAGATGCTTCAAGCCCCCTCCCGCCTTGCACATTCCACCAGGCATTCCACCAAGCTCATGATGCCAAATGTCAGAATTCAGGACATCCCTCTGGCTGTCCTGGATTGCCAGGACTCCCGCCAGGGGGCTCAGAGACCCTGGCACAGAGCCCAAGACACCTGTGGTTTTGATTATGACCCATGGAGCAAATTACCAACCTTATATGAAGATCTGCAAGCCACAAAAGTTTAAGTGGAATGATAGCGAATTTATCACAGGGGGAAAAAAATAGATTTTTGGGGTTTTTAGAAAGGGGTTCAGGGGGCTAAATAGAGGAATCTAGGCGTGTCCAGCCTTTCTCTTTCCTCTTTTTGGCTTCCATCTTCTGCTGTGATGTTGGCACTTTTAGATTGGTTTAGAGTAGAAGCTGACTGTCTAACATAGGTGATTGGTATTGGGAAGTAACTGTAAATATTGTACACGTAGTTTTTAGTATAAAAAGATAACACTTCCCTGGGGGTGGCCAGAGTGCCTCTGGCTCTGACTGTCGTGCTGAGCGGACCTTGGCAGGCCAGGAGAAAAAATTTTATAGATAAGATACAATAAACAACCTTGAGACCAAGAAATGAAGAGCTCTGACTCCTTCTTCAAGCGCCGGGCTGGGAAAAGAGACTTTCTAACTTATCTCAGGCTCACTCTGACCAACCAGAGTCCTGAGAGCCAAATGCATTCCCAGCCCTTCTTCCCTCCCTTCCCCTAAACACTGCACAGGAGCACTGTGTGCATAAGGGAGCCAGAGCAGCTGCTCCCCTACAGAAGATGGGCTCAGGTACCCCAGTTCCCTCCTGCCATCGGGGCTCCAGCAGCTCCTTCCACCTAGGCCAAGGTGTCCTGAAGGAGCTGCCTTCTCCAGGAGCAGAGGAGAGCAGAAGTGCTGGAGGCAGCCTCACCCACCAGGCAGGTAGGGAGCTCATGCCCACGCAGCAGAAGGGGTCACACCCCCAGCAGCTGCTCCTGCTGCTGCACCAGATGCTCCCTTGGCAGGAACTGGGGCTATGTATAGACCAGATTAGGTCAACCAAAGCCAGCCAGGCATTCCCATGGGATCCCTCTCATTCCTCAGATACCTCTCACTACCTGAAAGGCACTGCACAGCTGAGTTGCAGCATTCTTTAACCATTAAACCAGCAGGGCAAAACCGAAGCTTTTTAGGGGTTAGGGGGAAAGCAAAGAAAACAAAAACAAAAGGGTAATTGTCACAGGGCTTTCTTCCCAGCTAAACACTTCACACACCAAATTCCTAACGGAGTGATGCTTTCAGCACATCAGCTGCCTTCTCATCAACTGACACTTCCCAAATAAAGGGGGAAAATCCTAGAACTGTTCAGAGTGGCTGACATTTAAGGAATCAACTAAAGCGAAACCAGATAAATCACAAGCACTTAAATAAGTTTATATCTTCTAAGCAGTCTTAAAATATGTCATAAGTATGATTCTGCCTACTCACTCAAAGAAAAGGGATCTCTGCTGTTTTGCAGCCAAAAAGATAAAGATAGAGAGGGACTCAAAATAGGCTTGAAGTGCACACACCAGATTAATGCTAATAAAACCAGTGCATGTCTAAGGAACACCAATGCCAGGGCTCTGGTACAAATGCATGCAAGCCACCAGTCTGTAATCTCAGGCTGATCAAAATGCATGTGCTAAATGGGGTAAGCTTATCTAAAAATGTTATGCTAGCTGAATTGCCCTGGGCCCCTAGGGAGGCTTGCAGCACAGTGTGAGTGGGCTGGAGCTCAGATGTTTTGCTGTATTCACACATGCTCCTGTGGAAGCTGGATGATAGAAAAATGACACAATTTCACATTTTCTTCTCAAAAAAACCCAGTCCGCAAAATTTCATCCTGTTTTTTTAAAACCTGCATCCATCCACTGACCAGGATCAGAAGCTCTAAATCCAGCCTTAACTTCCTCAAGAACTTGATGAAGAAATTCCTATAAGAACCCTGGTTCCTCTTGAAAACAAACATTTCTCCTAAACTTCACTCAGCAAAGGGAAGGAAAAGCTGGGAGATGCTGGGGGATGGTTTCTCCTTCCCACAGTATCTTAGGAGGACCATGAAGAGGACACCTACAGACCCAAGCTCCACCAGATCTCTGCTCTGCACCACTCACCCCTTGCCTGGAAGCAGAGCCCACCTGGGAGTCAGGGTAAGGCGGAATGCACAACACAACCTCGACCTCGGGTAGGAGCTCACTGACCACCAAGGGCAGGGCGAGCCTTTCCTGTGACTCTGCTGGGTCATGACTGAGCTCCTGCTCCTTCTTATTCCTCCTGAACATTTGCTGACACCTCCTTCACAACCAGAGGGACAGGTTCTTTATGAGGAGCCGTTTCACCTTCCCCAGTTAATGTCTTAATCCACAGACTGAGGCAGGTCACATTATCTACACTTATCAAAGACAGCATTATGCTTCATAAGCTATTTTTCTGCTTCAGTAAGGAACAAGCACGTTTTATTTCTTGCTATGTTTACCCATGACCTCACTGAGCTGCATTATTGTTAGTCTTTCTGGGGCTCTCCTAGAATAGGAACGCATAAAACAGGATTTCCTCCAGCTCTGCATACCTACTTACTCCAGAGTCATTAATGACATAGGACTGGATTGAACAAAGACTTAACATCAAATGAGCATTGAAAACAGCTGGGAACAAAAATATATCTGCCTGGAACACTGCATGTGTGTTTTGTCTTTTGAAAAATGCCAATGAGGCGAAAATTCGCTTTCAAGACCACTTTTACAGGGACGTCTTCCTGAGAAAAAAAGGACTTGCAGAACACTTGCATGTGGGACGTGTATCCCAGTGGGCTCCAAATTAAGTTTATAGCAGTTTTTATACATAAATCTGCAAATCAGGTTGTCCTCTTTCTGGAGATCAGATGTAATTTAACTGCTGTTGAAAGGAATTCTGCAGAAAAGACCCAAGAGCTGCACAAGAATCCTCCAAAACCCCAAATCCAAATTGTCTTCCATATGATAACAAGCAATAGCTGAAATACCTAAGGGTAGGTAACTATCCTCAGAACTCAACTCTGAGGTTTTTAACATAACTATAACCATTATTTTAAGGAAAACTTAGAGAGGTATATGTGTAAGAAAAATACAAACGATACTGTTCCAGGATTCATAGAAATTAAGGATACTGCTTGGGTTCAGTGTTTAGCACCCAAAATAACCTTGGCAATCTCTTAAAAGCCTCTGTGTGGATGGAGCACACAGAAGCAGTGGCAGCCAGCAGGTTGGGAGGCAATGCAGGGATGCAGGAGGAGAAACACCACGGGCTCTCTGCAATGCTGTCAGCTCCCACCTGCCCCAGGACATTCCCTACCTCTGCCTACAAACACAGCGATTCCCCAGCCACTGAGTAAACAGCCTTTGAAGATAACAAAGCTTATTCTAATCCCTCACTGATGTCACTCCTGCATTGTACTCAGCTGAGCTACAAAACTCCTGGGTTAACTCACTGGACTGACCACTCCAAGAATCACTCCTGGGTTAACTCGCTCTGTAAGATCAGGATTACCTTAACTCCCAGTTGTTGCACAGACTTCAGAAATCCTCTTCAGGTACAGAAAGAAGTATGTTAAGTATGTTTTGCACTCAGTGAATCTGTGTTTTTTCTTGTTGAATAACCAGACATTTTTCAGCTCACTTCTTTAGCAGCAGGGGGACCATTTCTTACCATTATGCTCAGTGACACAGCTTTCCCAAAGAAAGCACAAGCACAACCTCTTGGAAGGACAGAATGCCATGGACAATTTTTTAACACTAGAAAACAGGACTGTTGCTCCAGTCACAAGAAGGTAAAATCAGATTGAGCCTAGACCAGTGTGGTATGATTCTTGGAATGGTCCTGTCCAGGGTCAGGAGTTGGGACTTGTGGGTCCTTTCCAACTCAGGATATTCTATGATCCTAGCAAGAGAAATTAAAATAAAAATTGTAAAAATAAAACAAAAAAGTAGAGACTTCCAATGAATCACCTCAGAGGACAATGTCTTTGTGTTCTCACTTGCGTTCACTTCCCAGGGTTAAGTGTTCTGCATTTCAGTTCTTTAACTATCTACTCCACACTTCTCACCCAATCCTCCAAGAGCCAAACCCTCCCAAAGGAATAAAACACTGAGTGAAGAACTCAGGGTGAGTCAGGAAAGCCAACCCTGTATATAACACATCTTCCATGTCATCAAAAGACTTGGCAATAAGAAGCTTAAACCCAACTAAATTCTTACAGTACAAACAGAGCTATTTTGCTTTTGAGCTGCATGTGCTTATGATCAGCCATGACCAGAATAATAAAAGAACACACAGCACAAATCTGAGAACAGGAGTTCAAGTTGTGCCTGAATGTTCACACTCCCTGTCAGTCCCAAAAGCAAGTTTCTTTTGGAAAGCCTGAATATTGTCAGCCAGGGTTTTTTGCCTCTTCAGTAAGCTATATCTTAGTTACAACAAATAGATCCTGGCACTACTTCCACACACATACACATAAACAGGTAATTATGTTCCCACTGAACAGAAAAAGGAAGGGGACGTGCTGGAGGAAAGCAGACGGAGGTAATGATACCAACACAGAGAGATGGATTTGGAACACAGGCATTGACCAGTTCTGCAGTCTGGCTTCCTCTGCAATTCACCCATCTAAATCAACTGGAACTGCACAGAGAAAACAGGCTTCATTTTCCACCTGTTAACACAGGTTATTGATTCCACTGTCAATAAAAGAACCACGATGCAAACTGCTATGAAATGAAAATCCAGTGTCGCACGCAACCAGAGACAGAAGTAGGGAGATGTACATTCAGGATGATGTATTGCTGGAAATACTCTTCCCTAAAACCAGCTATGGCTCCCCAAAGGGTTGTTACCAAAGACATGACTACTTCCCACTGCCAAACTGCCCTCAGGAAGCCAGTGAGACTCAGCCAGGGTGTTGCTCCTCATGACCAACTGAGCAAATGCTGAGCACAAACTCCACCTTCCACACAAAAATCAGAGAAACCCATTCACAGCCTGTGTTTCACAACATGTCAGCATGAGAAACTCTCTCCAGCACACAAATTATTCTTCTAATCATTTAGCTCTTTGTGGATGTCTCAGATTTTAAACTTGAATAACAAGCCACTTCAGCAGAGGTCAGTCAAGCAGCAGTAGGGCTGCACGAGGTGGAAGGTTTAAAGCATCTCATGTGTACAAGAGCACAAGTATGAAATTCAGAAAGGGCCCCCAGGGATCCCAATGCAAGACATGAAGATGTAATTAAAAACCATAAATCCATCAAACAAAAAATATGTAAACTTAATGTATTAACTCATATATTTTTCTTCCTTGAACACATTTGTCTTATTCTATACTCATTTGGAGCCTACAAATAAAAAATTAAAAGTATCAGAAGAAATATTTCTTAATATGTAAAAAGTGAGTATCAATAATAAATGTTTTTTACTTTATTCTTACAGGTAATTGCTGAAAGAAGCTCTCTCAGCAGTCTGCTCAGATTCTGTGCATATTATGAATTATTTCAGCTGTATCTCCTCTTTACAAAATCCACAAAAGGATGGTATCTTACACTGTTTCCATGCCACTTAATCATCCACACAAAATTACCCTTGTGAGAGCTTGTTGGAGGAATGTCAAATGTATTTGCCTGCCTTTGCAACAAAATCTTCAGAGAAAGACAAATAGTTCACAGCTTGCAGTTACACAAGTTACACTAACACCTGAACATTTTAACTGCAGATTCTGGGTTCAACTTTGAATTTCAAGCTACAGGCAAAATAGTTATAGGTCAAATCCTTCCCCATGTTTGGCCCACAGCACAGTTTTCAAGATATCTTACAAAAGCTCTGCAGTGCCTGCAGATCATACTAGGTCTAAGGAACATCTTCTAGAAAGGGTATTTGGGACAAACCAGCCCTTCCATCTTCTGCTCACTGACCAGAGAAGCAGCACCAAGTATTGCCCAGAAATGACAGTGGCAAAGACATTTGTCCCTCACCTCCATCCTTCAAAGGCCAAATTTTGTAGAGCAAATTTGTCTCTTGTATTTAATGAGTTTCCTTGGAACCAGGTTTCCCAGGGCAGCACTATGGGAACACCATGGGTGACCAAAAGGAGCAGAGTGATTGAAACAAGGATGGCCACATTTCCTGATCATACAAGCCACGTGTTAGTCCTCAAGTTCCTGACAACTGTAGAGACTGTCACATTACAGAGTCTCTGGAGACAGCTCCTGCTGCCCTGTTTTGGGGTGGGAATTGGACATGTGCCACCAGGCTGGCATAGTGCCATTGATCTCAACCACTTCAGCAGTGTCACCTCCTCCAAAACACTCAGCAGTGTCACCTCCTCCAAAACACTCAGCAGCACTCTGCTTAAGGCCATGTGATGTACCCTGGGCATAGACACCATTCCTGAACTCCTCAGGAGCCACATAAAAGCCATGCAAAAGCAACAGGCAACCCCTAAAACAAAATTTTTACTTGATAAAGCCATATGCAAGCTGTAGGAAACTGCTCCAGTCTGGGACCTAGGAGAAAAGCAGCAATGCCAAAAGGAGTAAATGCATGCTACAACATACAATACAGTGAGAACAACATAAGGCAATAAAACCAGAATACAATACAAACTGAGTAGATTTAACATCCCAAATGAGTTCAAACACAAAGCCAAACGTTGCCTGCTTACAGTACAATCAGCACTGATCAATTTATACACACAGACAGCAACACAAACTGTATTGTAACAAATTATGTGTTGCAATAAAACAGGAAACACATTTAAACATAACCTTTTGAATGCTGTGAGAACCAGGACTAATGCTTCTCTTTCACCTTTCATGCTGAAAGCCAACTCAATGCCCAGCCTAGCCAGAAGTATCACATTTCAGTTTTGCACAGAAGGCCTCCTATCCCATTCACCCAGCATTCTAAAATCCCTCAGCAACATCAGGGGGAAGATTTGCTAAGAGCAAAATGGAAATTTATCATCTTCCCACAGCTGTCCAGTGTTCCAGTCAATCCTGCCCAGGTATTGATGTTTGGTAAGAGCAGCCCAGCCTCAGCCAAAACTCTGAGCAGCTTGCAAGCTCCAGGAATGCTGACCAAGGACAAATTGTAAGGCTTGACTCAAAGAAGGAGGTTGTACTCACCTAAGCTTCTTTTTGTGAGCAAGAGCTGAGACTTATCTGATTCACTGTACAGCACTCAAACTCTTGGTGATAAAACAAGCACACAACAATGGCATTATGCTGCCTAAAATAGGTGGATATATTTATACTAAACATTTTTTTGTCCAACATGAGAATGAACATCTGCCAGCTATGTCTTAAAGGCTCAAGCAGCTTCAAAGCAAAGTCAGTCCAAAGAGCTATATGCCAAAGATGTACATTCCCTTTAGCCTATCCTAGAGAAGAATACATTACTCCTGCTAAGTGACATATTCCCACCATATTCCAAATGAAAGCAATAATAATTTGAAGCTTTGCTCTTAAGTTCCTCTATAAAATTTAGCTTTTTTTTCCATTTAAAATAAAACATATTTAATGAAAAACTAATAATTAATACACCTTGGCATAAACTTCAACAGCAGTAGGAGGGACTGAAGCCACTGAGAGCCCCCAGTTTACAAGGCCACATCACATTTCCTCAAGGCAGCTTTCCAGTTCCATCACAGGGAGGCATCATGCAGAAAAAAACCTTTTTAGGTACTATCAGCACAGCTCTTACCCCTGCTCCCTGAGCTGATCTGACACCTGCTCCTTACTGAAGCTCCACTTGAACTGAACACACATCACAGACCTTCAGTCTCCTTCCACAGCCTCACCACACCCCTCCTGGTGAACTAGCAGATTTTCAGGACTACCTGTTACTGCCTTTACAGTTTACCTGAAGTCCCCAGATTTTTTAGCTCTTTCTGCTGTTGCAGTGACCCCAATTCCAGAAACCCTTCCCTGACACCTGACCTCAAAGTTCAGTTGGAAGCCACAGAGTCCACTATTTTCTGTGTCCCTGTGCTCTATATTCTTATTATGTACATTACAGGAGCAGTCAGCTCTACTAACAGCAGTTGATGATACTTAATGCCATACAAGCAAGAGAGAGTCCCCACCACAAAAAAGTTTTTACTGCAAATGAACAAAAGATGGAAGTATTTTCTCATTGCTGAGCAAAGGAGAAATTAAGCCCCTTAAACTGCTTGCCCAAATTCACAAACTCAGTGACAGATCCAGGGATTAATTCAGATTTTGCATCCCTGCAGTGGGACAATTCCTGTTAACAGAGGCAGCAGCAGGTATGATTCTCCTTGAAATAAGGCCCAAGTTTTCTCCCATAAGCCACTATAGAAAATTAGTAGACACTTGTAAAAGAAGCCAGGCAGGTCCCAGTCACAAGCACAGCCAGCAATAGACAAGATTTCCACTTCCCAATGATGCCTTCCCCTTGGGGATGGACTGGACACGTAAATACAAAATAACTATTCCAATGCTGCAGGTTTGCGGGCAGAGGACAAGGAGGCAAATCCAGACAAGTTAAATTCCACTGATTTCCAGTAAATAATAAAGAGCAGATACAGTACTTCCAACTGGACAGCTGTCTGTACTCAGTGTGACCAATATCCAAATATATCTAGTTCCTGAAGGTAATCCAATGCTGAGAAAGGAAACAGCATTGGCATGGAAAAATATTCCATAAGACATGCAGATGCTTTCAGAGAGGTTCTCCCTGTCTAAGCAAGGTGAAGCAAAATCTCTGCTCACTTTTCATGACAAAATGTTCATCTGCCACCTGAAAACCCAGGGACTAACTGGCTGTTCCCTACATCAGCATCTTCACTGTGGCAAGGACAACTCAGGCCCAAAGGGTGCACCTATTTTGGGGCACCTGAGCAGCAGGAGACACATGCAGCAGCTGTGAACATTGTGGGTAATCCTGGTCATGGAGGGAGAAAAAAAGAAAGAAAATCCTGGTGGTTTCAGTCATCCCCACTCCTATACCCTGCAGTGCCAGGTCCACAGCAGCAGCCACTATCAGCTGCTGTGAGCCAGGGATGAGGAGGAGGATGACTACTGCCTCCAACAACCTCATTGTTAACAAGTCAGAGGTTGGGATCACTGTAGGTGGAAACTCTTGGCAAAAACAATAAAGCAGCTACTACATATTTCAACAGGTTCAAAGTAACCTCAGATGTTAGCAGCAGATGCTCTTTTCCACCCCCTGGGATTTTGAAATGGTTTATGTATTTCCTCCCTTTCCCCTAATAGGGCAGGGTGCTGAAGGAATTAGCCAGAGAGAGAGCCAGAGAAACACTAATTACCCTCAGCTCCCCGGGAGACCACAGCACCCTCAGCTAATTGTGCAATCCCCACTCCCCCACTTCAGATCCCTCAGAGAGAAGGTCTCTTGCCTCCAGCATCCAAACTGCAAGATAATCCCTCTCACCTGTATTTTAAAAGGGCATGCTTGAAAATCCTAAGTGTCTAAAGCAAACTGATTGCAATTGGTTTCCTCAGCCTGTGCTGTCACACCGGGAGCGCCTGCGCCCAGCCAGAGAGGGAACTGCTCGTGTCAACACATCTGACACAGGGCTGTCACTAACCCTGTTATTAGACTGCACACCTACCTGAAATCCACATCTGAGCTCATTGCCTGGAGCACTCCACGGCCAAGTCTCTGCAAGAGTCTCTCGCACAAAATTAAATATTAAATGTGCATCTTAAAAAAATGCCCCATAGTTTCATATTTATTAGCTAAGACATCGCTCTTCCACTTCCACATTTTTGAAATGTTAAATATAGAACATTTTAAGGCGCATTTAGTGCTCGTGAAGAGCCATGAAAAGTGGATTCCTCTAGAGAGCAATCTTTAAAAGACAGCTCTCCCACTCAATTCCCCTTATCCATACCAACCCAGGTGCAGAGAGACCTCCTCATGAAAATAAAAGAGCCCCTAAGTAACAGAGGACCCCAAACTTAGCCAAGACTCAGCTGTGTCACCATTGTGACTCCCAAATTGCAGGCAGTAAGGGCTACCCCAGTAGTAACAGTAGTAAGGGTTGACACACTAACAGAAAACAATGGGCACAGGCAGGAAAACCCAGCAGGGAAAGCTCCTAAAAGCTTAGACCAATTCCACATGCACCTCAAGTGTTGCAAGAAGCCCCCATATGCTCTGAATCCTTGTTCTTTCAGGGAAGCACAACCCTGCAGGCAAACACTGAGGACACAGAGCCCTCTCCCAGGGTCTTCCACATGCAGCACAGGCTCCTGGAGCAGCCAACATTGCACAGTGAGGAGCAGCCAGGGATCACATGAGCTCTCCTTGCCTCAATTCCTGCTGGTACCAGGCCATCAGAGTGGCCATGGTGGAATTACAAAGCATCCCTGACACACATCAAGACTACAGCCCTCAATCCCATGCCTGTCCTCTCAGCCTGGTTTTCCAAAGCACTAAGAACTACTGCACAGTCCTTCTTTCCATCCTTCTTACTTACAGCCTTTCTTAACAGCTTTTGAACCTGTCAAATGATCTAAAGTTGAGGTAGAAGGCTCAGAACAAGTTCCTACAACTTCCACAAACTATGAGAGAAATTGGGCAGTATCCATGTGTTATTGGTAGCTTGGCAGAAGCCAGATGTCCAAGCACCAGCTTACTGCCAACCAAACAGTGTGTGCAGCTACAGAGAAGATGCTGCCTCTTATGGAGTCAGCTGGGACAAGGAGGGAACAGCTGGGATTAATGCAGAAGGATGGGGAGAACAAATACAGTCAACATCATCCTACCACACCCTCCTTCCCTATTCTGCTGCTGGTGGGAACAGGGGGGAGTTATTTAGCACACAGGAGAAACCCATAACAAAGAGCCTGCCCATCCCAAAACTCTGTTCTTCATCCCCCCTTCATGTGAGGCAATCAGCAGCACACACAGGTGTGCCACCAAGAGACCATCACTTTGACAGAAGGAGCGATGGGAGTTGAGTCCAGCAGCCTGCACACATTTGCACACATCCATGCAAACAGCATGTCTAAAGCCACTGCCATCTTCCCTTTTTTCCAAGAACCCCAGCTCTTGGAAAAGCTCTTCCTCCAACTCTGGCTGGTGTAACACTGAGCCCTGACATGGATACAGCAGGCTAGGACTTGCTTAGCTCCCTCCAATGATTCATGGTTCATCAGCAACAAAGGCATAACCTGTCCTGGTCACTGAGGCTCCCTGCACACCAGAGCTGGCAGATCCTTTGTACCCAACTGCATTTACCTGGGCAGCTGGGAATACAGGACTTTTGAGGTATTGAGGAGCAAAAAATTGCCAATTCCACCAGCAATAGAGCCACAAATAGAGCCACACTCTCTCTTCTTTGTCCTTCAGGCCCTTGGAAGCTGTTCACTGGTGTGCCCCACATAACACACAGTGCAGATAATGCAGTGGGGGTAAAAATTTAAAACAAAATAGAACAGGGAAGAAAAGAAGCTCCTAAAAACTAAGACAGCAAGAACTTCCTGAACTCAAGCTATAACACAAAATTAATGTTTCTGCCCTGTTTAATGTTGCCTCTAGAAGCACCTGTCTGCCCTAGCAGTAGGTACAGCATAAACTGCTCAGACTGGGGGTGGGAGTGGATGGGGATAAGTGAAATGTGGTGTCTGAATCCCTGGGCTGGGAGAAACATGATCAAAGCCAACCCCTTTCAAAGTGAACTTCTGCTGGTCTTGGCCTCCTTTCAATACCAATAAAAAATTATTCCAATACAGTATACCTGGGCACAAGCATTACTTTTCTACAACCAAAATATTTACACCAGTATAAATCCCTTCTGTGGGTGTAGTTGCATCCATGTGTGTATTCCTAACACCAGGAGAGCTTTTTTCCTCTACTCATAAGGGATTAGCTAAAACCATTTTACAGTAGCTGTATATCCTTAAGGCTATTGCCTGTGCCAGAGGCATAAAGAGTTTACCTCCAGAAATGCAGCTACAGGAGCACATCTCTCATATTGAACAGTCCCTGCCTCTCCACTTCCTTGTGGAGACACACACCTCAGTCTGACATACACCTCTGCAGAAATGACAGCATGTCTGGCTTTTACCTAACAGGGGCAATCACACAAATTGATTAATTAGCATTTGTGAAACACAACTGAAGAATTTAGGTGCTAAGAAATATTATTACTAATTTAATTTACATCCCATTCAGCCCTCAGTGTCTCCCTGAAACTGCCAACAATGATGCCAATTAGTGGTAATTGTGGTTTGTGACAAGGCTATTTGCCAACTGGGAGTGAAACACAGACCACCAACTCATTTCCCATGGATTGTCCCACAGCTGCCAACAGCAACAACTTCCAGGCACAGCAACCTGCTCTCCACTCCAGCCAGAACTCTGGCAGCAGGAGATGCTGTATCCCATTACCAAGTCTCCAAGGGCACAGCCTGCAAAACTTTCAATTAGGGATAAACCAAGACACCTTGTTTTTCCCTCCTACATTAGTTCAGTACATGACCCAGTAACTGATGCCAACACTGCAATACCAAAATGTTAATCTGGGATAATTTCAAATTAAACTTCACTTGGCCCCATCCACACTTAATGAAAATCACATTTTGATTCACACACAGGCCTCACTGTGGCAGAAAGCTGTAAAGGCAGCAGCAGTAAACTGAAGGGAATTGAGAGTGTAGGACGCAGTAAATCTTTTGCCTGGGAGACTGTTTCAAGAGTTTTAACATAAGCAAAGAGGTGTATCTTTTTATCAGCTGTCCACAGAGATGTGGAGGACTTTGAAGAGACACAAACAACTAACAGCATTCTGTAATCAATGCACATCATCTGAGCACTGAAACTTTAAATTATTTATTTATTTTAAATACGTCTAATTGAAAGGATAGCAACACAAACTGTATGAATCATAGCCCTCTCAAGTAATTAGATTTGTTATCCCTGCAGACTGCAAACAGTACGTTGGTTTTCTATTCTAATGTGAATTCAATCCCTTGTCAGCTGCCCCACGCATGAGAATACACCTCCACTCTTTCATCAGGAAAGATATCAACAGCAGGAAACTAGCCCTTCTTTCATCTCAGAGGCACCCACCCACCTTTCCAAAGGGTTTTCAACCAGGTGTGGAAGCCTTTCTGAATCTGTGCTGAAAGATCTCCTAATTATTATGGCAAAGGAGGCAAATCCTTTGAGAACAGCATGCTCCAAGCAGTAGCCTTCTGCTGTTTACTCATCCACTAGTTGCTTAGTTTGACAGTGCATTAGAAGAGCCTGTAGGAAACTTTGGGACTTGCATTGTATGGGCATGAAACTCTTACAGAGAGGAGCTGCTTTTTCAGATGTCTTGTTGTATAATTAAACAAGAAGGGGGAGGGGGGGGGATCGAGCAAGCTGCCTTTTTGGCACAAACATTACACAGTGCTCACCCTGCCAGCATATTGCATCAGATTCCCACTGCAAGGCCAATTCACAGCAGCTGAGTAGCCGAACCCCTGCCTATTATCTCCCCCTAAGCTACTTCACACTCACAAGGCAGTAAGGACAACTGTTTATTGCATCTTCCTTCCTGAGGAGCTGCTCACCACACCAGCATTAGAGGCAATCTGAGCTCGCAATTAGGCTCCAGGTCTCACAAGTGCCAGAGAATGCAGTTTTTTTAAGAGATTTCAACCACCAAGCCTTACTGCATGCTGCACAGTGAGTAAACTCCAGGTATCTGTAACTGTGCTCAGGTCTGCTGAGGGTCTGCCACTGTGATGATTCCTATTTTATTACGTTCCTGGGCATGCTTTGAAACCCTGCAGAAAAGGAGGATTCATTTAGCCATCATCAAGTGCTTATCAAGGAAGTCCCCTGAGACCTGCAGGAAGGAGACCACACAAACAGGCCTTTGCTCACAGCTCTCCTCACCTGAACACCTGGCTGAGGCCCCTCACTCTCCTACACTGGGAATTTTTTTTTCCCATGGCAGAGGTCCGCTCACAGATAGGACCCAATTCCTTATGGCAGAGGCCCACCCCAAGACAGGAACAGGGGTTTCTGTGCCCCTCACTGAAACAACCTATCTCAGGCACTTCACAAGGGAAATTCAACTTCTTTCTACCATCTGCAGCAATCCAGAAAACAAAAGGTCCAACAGTCCTGAATCCAATGAGATAAGATATGTGACCTTTTACACCACAGAAATAAGAGCCTACTCCTATAGGCCAGCAAGCCAACAGAGAGACTCCTGTCGATTTCAAAAGGCTTTGGATCTGGCCTGAAAATGCAAACCTCACTGTACATTTGGACACTGCTCCACAATGCACTTCCAAACAAAACTATATTTAGATTCAATGGGAATTCTGTAGATCATACAGGAACTCTTTGAATGAAAACGAAGGTCAGTAGGGTTTGGCTTCCTCTTCAGACCCTCCCCCCCATTCTTGCAAACATCCAGATAAGCATTGTTTAGAAAACAATACATTACTTCCAAATGTTATCAAAACCCCAACACAGCTTTTGTGTGTCCTGAAACAGAATCTCAGGGCTTTCTGTTGCATTTTGCCCTATCAGCTAATTCTCAGGATCTCTTCAGATGTCTGTATCAAGACTGTCTGTTTTCACCTTTCAAAATCTTTGGTCTGCCTGCTCTGACAAAGGAAAAGCAACAAGGGTAATAAAGGCCTTTGATAGAAAAGAAAAAAAAAACAAACACAGAAAGGAAAAACCGTGCAGACAATTACAATACATGCTAATAAAGCTGTACCTGTGTAAGAGAGAAACTCTTGGCATCCTCATGCACTTTCTCCATTCCCTACCAGGCATTAAGTGCCATCGTGCAGCACAAACTGGAGGAAAATGACACAGCCGGTGCTTGCCCGGGGGACATTAAGGACAGGAGTAAGCCCATCAGCCAGGCAGGCACTTTCAGGCACCCAGAGGGCAAAAGCACAGCCCACTCAAAAATCATCCATCCCACTCAAAGTTTGCTCCAGCGCCACAGACA
Organism: Molothrus aeneus; assembly: GCF_037042795.1. Lineage (NCBI taxonomy): Eukaryota > Metazoa > Chordata > Aves > Passeriformes > Icteridae > Molothrus > Molothrus aeneus. Next base: position 53,479,807 of record NC_089651.1, on the reverse strand, counting down.
CAACTGTTTGATTCTCAGCTGCACTTTGTGGGCTTCTCGGAAGGAGGAGCTGAACGCCTGCCACCGGCAGCTTCTCTTACTAAGGATGGAGCCAAATCCCAGCCGCAACAGCGAGCCGGCATCCCCGGGGCGGTGTCAGCAGGGCTGGGCTGCCGCGGGTCCTGCGGACCGACACGGGGAGCGCCCCCGGCACCCGGCTCTGGGTGCGAACCGGACGGCACCTGCACAGCCGCCTCTTCCGAAAGAAGAACCTCCTCTTCCCAAAGTCCCTATTTCATTTTTCACTGTTCCTGGTGGCTGTAGCAGCGGGTGACCGTCCAGCCGCACAGTTTCGCTTTTTGATAAAAAGTCCGGGACGGAAAATCCTTGAACTTTTGAAGAACCCTCCCGGGTTGGAAATCTCCGGCTTTGCCGTCACGCTCCCCTCCCAAATCCTTCGGGGATGTACCTGTGACCCCGCGCGGGCCGGGGCCAGGCTCCAGCAGCCCCCCGCCCTCTCCCCCCGGCCCCCCGGCGGTGCTGGGCGCTGCACCGGCACTTACCGGCGGGGCGTTGGGCGGGCAGCCGCCGGCAGCCAGCCGGGCCGCCTGCCTCCTCAGCTCGGCCAGCTGCGCCTGGCAGCTCCGGCACCAGCCCCCGGCCGCCGCCCGCTCCAGCGGCCGCGGCTCGGCCCCCGCGGCGGCTCCCGCTCCCTCGGGCGGCGGGCGGCTGGCGCAGCGCTCCTCCTCGGCGGCGGCCGGCGGCCTCTTCCGCGGGGAGAGCTCCCGCACCCCGCTCCCCTCCGCCACCTGCGGAGACAGCACAGCTCAGCAACGCGGGAGGACGCGGAGGCAACGCTGCTCCCACCCTCCTCGCGAGGAAAAAAAAAAAAAAACAGTGGAGGTTTAAAAAAAAAAAAAAAAAAAAAACAAAACAAGGGAAAAACTAAGGAAAAGCTCAACCGCGGGGAGGAGATGAGTGTGAGTGAGTGTTGTAGGAACTTACCCCCGGCTCCCGGGGATCAAGTCCCAGAGCCTTCCTGCCGGCGGCCGCGATCATGGTAGCGGGGGATGCTCCCCTGCCCCGCTCCGTTAGTGCGGGCGGCGCGGGGCCCGGCGGCGCGGCCGGCCCGGGGCGCCCATCGCGGGGCGGGGGTCAGCGGTGCCAACAGTGGTCGCGCCGGGTCCCCGCCGCCCGGGCTGCCGCGCTAGGTGATGTTGCCTCCCATATTGAGACGGGAACGAAGTTTGGGATGGGAGAGGGAGGAGTGAGCTCCCCACGGCGGCACGGGGAAGGACCCAGAGCACGGGAGCACGCCGGCAAAAAAAGCTGGAAAAGTGCTCTGAGGGCAGGGGAGGAGGGACTGGGCTGGGCTGGGCTGGGCTGGGCGGGGGCGGGTGGGGTGGGGTAAGCGGGGCGGGGGAGCCTCGGCCGGAGCGGGCTGGGGTTCGGGTTTAGATTTGGGATAGCGGCGGGGGAAGAAAGATGCCATTTTATAGTGACCCTACGGGACAGTGCCAAAATCAGTGTGACTTAAGTCGTTGCTTCCTTCACACTCTAAGACCCAAGTTCCTCGGGAGTCGGGAAAAAAGGGCTGGGCGCGGGGTGCGGTCCCGCCGCAGGGCGCGGAGTCAGAGGAGCGGCGCTGGGGCCGCGGATCAGCTGCCAGCGGGGCTCAGGGGTCCGGCCGGGTCCGCTCCCCTCGCTCCGCCCCGCGGCTCCGCTCTCCTGCGCGGGCTGGGATGCGGTGCCCCCGCTCCGCGGGCAGATGCGCGGTGCCGCGGGGCACGGGCCCCCGGGGCCGAGTCTCCCGCCGCTCGGCGGGCGCGACGGGATGCTCCTACACGCGAAAATTGACCTGGCAGATGGAGAAATTAACGTTCGCAGCTAATTGTCTACTTAGCTGCCGCTCCGGCTCGTATATTTAGCACTTTTCTCCTTTTTTTAGTTTTCCCCCCCGAGAGCGGAGTGCGCGCCGCTCTCTGTCAGGGGCCGGGCCCGCGCGGGCCGGGCCGGGCCCGGGCTCGGCGCCGCCGCCGTCCCTGTGACCAGAGCGCCCCCTGCCGGCGCCGCGGTCCCGCCGGGACGGAGCGGCCCGAGCCGAGCCCGAGCCCCGCGGGGCTGCGCCGGGTGACGGCCGCCGCTTCCCCGGAGATGCCAACGCGGCTCCTGGGCCCCTTCCCCGCCACCGCCCGAGTGGGTGCTGGTGGCGCGTGGGGTGGGGTCTGTGGTGAAGTGGGCATCGCCGAGCACAAAGAGTGGGGAAACACATACATGGAGGGGAAAAAATAATCCCGCCCCAGGAGGCATCTTTCCGCCGCCGCTTAAACTTTTCTGGCTTCTCCCGGCAGGCGTGTGAAGCGCCCCACCGGCCCCACCCGTAAGGGTGCATGCCCTGGGGCCGTGGGCGACAAGCACAGCCCCGCACCGCGGGCAGAGAGAGCCCCCTGCACTGTGATCGCTGCCCCCGCCCGCCCGGACCGCCCGCCGGCAGCCCGGGAAAAGTTGGGGTGCGGGAGTAAAGCGGAGACACGGGGGACACGGGCTGGTGCCCGGGGGCTGCCGTGTGCCCCTCTTGGGGCTGGCGGGGACCCGGGGCTGGCACAGACACACGCACCAGGGCGCCGCGCCCCAGCTCCCTTCTCCCGCCTGCTCGGGGTAATGCTGCTGCTCTCCGGGAAGTTGCTCCGAAATTTCCTGTGCCCAAACAACGTCTGCAAAACCCTCCCGCGGCTCCAAGGCTCGGGTTGGACGGGGCGGGGGGTAAAGGGGTGGGCTCCCCGGCCGACGCTGGGCTGAGCCGCGCTACGGGGCTGAGCAATTTCCTTTTCTTAGTAAGTACAAAACCCTCCCAGAAATAGCGGGACGCGGTGCCACCACTCGCCATCTGAAACCGGGGTCACATAAGGTGCCGCGGTCCCCACGGGGAAGCCCAGGGAGGGGTCCGGCAGCGCGGTTCCCCCGCGCCCCTCCGCGCCGCTCCGCGGAGCCGCCAGGACTGTTCGTGGTGCTGAAACCTGCCCGACACCGCCGCCCGCAACTTCGCACCGCCAAGTTTGACACCCCCTTCCCGTGAGCCGGCCCTCGACCCCCTCCCGGGCCCCAGCTGCCCCGGACCGCGGCAAGATGCCCTTACCCTGGCTTTCCTCCGCAGGAGGTGGCTGGTGAAGCCGAAGATGATCTCCGAGTCCAAGCACAAGGCTCCTATCTCCAAGAGGCTGGGATTTTTCCTCGTGGCGTTGGAGGCATCGGGCGATTTTTGAAAAGCCATAGTTTGGGGTTTGAAATATTCCTGCTCCCTGAGCGGAGGCGATGTATTTGTATACACACACGCACGCAGAGGGAAAGAAAAAAAAAAAAAGGATAAAATAGCAAACACCTCCCACCCCTTAAAAAAAAAAAAAGAAAAAAAAAAGAAAAAAAAAGCCAGGCGCGGATGAGTTACTCCGTCATCTGCCAGGATGCGCCGCCGGGGTGAGGTAGCCGGTAGCCAGCAGCCGGGCAGACCCGCCACTCTCCCTGCCGCTCTGCTGCTCTCCGCCGCTCTCCCTCCTCCCGTTTTATCCCCCTCTCAGCGCACCTTGCCTGACGAGCGAGCGCGGGCGCGGAGCCCTCAGCGCCCCGCAGGCGCCGGGGCCGCGGCCGGGGCCGCCGCTGCGCGGGGTGCGCGGGGCCGGCAGCGCGCTGCTCCCCCGCCGCCGGCCATCAGCTCGCCCAGCGAGGGGGCTCCCACCGCCCGCTGGCCAGGAACCCGCGCTGCGAGCCTCCTGCCTCCCCCCATCCACTGCTGGGTGGGTTTAGTGGCTGGGTTGGTGGGTTGTTTTTTCCCTCCTCCTTCTCCTCCTCCTCCTCCGGGGTGAGCGCAAGGAGGGAAAAGCTGCCAGTGAAAGTCAGGTTTAGGAGGGAAGAAAGACACGCACAAAAATAAAGGAAAAAAATAAGGAAAGGTAAAAAAAGAAAGCCTGAGGGAGCAGAGTAAAGCACTTTGCAGAAGGGACGCGGTCTTTCCTCCAAAAAGCTTCCCCCTCTTCTCCCCGCTGCTTAATTGTATTTGCGGTGGGTGCGGACGGCAGGAGGGAGCGAGCTCCTCCTCATCGAGGGGCCGAACACAGGTGCCCGATGGCTGCTCCCGGATCGGGCAGCCCTCCCTGCAGGCCGCCTCTCCCAGCCTGGGGGCCGGGCAGGGCTCGGGGGTCCCCGCCGAGGCGCGGCCCATCCCGGCGGGCGGGCGGGCGGGATGGATGGATGGATGGAAGCGGGGAGGGGGCTCCGGGCAAAGCGCTAATCCCTTCCCGCGTACTTTCCCGCTAAACAAATAATCCCCCCCTGACAAAAGCATTATCCCGCTTCATATGCCTGCAGTGAAAGGGAGGTGAATAATCCATTTATCCCGGCTCCGCGCCGCCCGCCCCGCCCGGACACCGGCTGCTGCTGCGCGGGGGCGGGGGGCAGCCGGGCCCGGCTCCCACCGCGGCTCCGGCCGGGGCAGGGCTGAGCTCCTGCCCCGCAACCTGGCCCCGGCCGGAGCCCCGCACGGCGGGAGGGAGCTACGGGACGTGGCGGCTGCTGGGGAGCGAGGAGGGAAGGAGGAAGGGAGGGATAGAAATTAAGAAAGGGAAGGGAGGAGGGGGGGAGGGAGGGAGAATGAGGAAATAGAGGAAGAGAAGAGACAAAAGAGAGAAGTCTTAAGTCTCTATGGCCATGAAAGGACACCGTAGTTTATTCTGAATTTGCTCAGTTGTCTGTTCTGGGCTTCCCAGCTCATGATGATTCTGTGTGTTAGATGAAGAAAGTGGGTTAATGGGTGTCTCTGTAGGATGGAGGTGTACAGATGTAACAGGCAGGCACTAAAGCAGTGCTGGGAGGGAGAAAGGAGGGTGGGGGTGGTGAGATGCTTACAGGAAAGGTGCAAGGATTTGTTTGACTCCTCACTGCATTCCTTCCTGATATCCAGCTATCAGACCAGACTCATGCCAATGTGTTAGCTGGAGCCTGAATCCATCTGGGAATGGTGTCCGCAGGGACTCAATCCCTGGGCCACCTTGCCCAGACTCATCCTCTCACCCTCTGTCTCAGCCTCCTGTCTTGCTGTGCACCACTATGCATTCAGTCTTCCACCCCCTCCCCTGCACAAGTGGAAGGTCTCATATTGCCAAGGGAGTAGGAATAAGTGGGTGCAGAGCAGTCCAGGAGGAAAAAAACTATTCAAGCAAAATGGTGGTATGGACATCAACAGCCCAGGTAAAAAGTGTCCCCACCCAGGCACTCAGTGCAGGTGTTCAGCATGAGGTAGAACAGTGCCCATCACCAGAACCATGAAATGTCATTTCCCAGTCACTGGAGTCTTTCCCACCTTGGCTTGGAAACATTCAACAGCAGAGAAAAACTCAGGTCAGGAAGGCTTGTTGCCTGCTCTGGTGAAGGCCTGAGGCAACTGTCTCCATCCCCCATGTTTTCAGACCAACCAAATTTAAGCACTCACACCATGCTCAAAGGCAGCCCAGGCCTTCCCTGTCCTCATGCCACCTACAGCCCACCATGACTTCCTTCCCCAACACAGTTTATCCCTCTTCCCTGATTCTTGGCAAAGTTCCTAGGAAGGTCTGGGTCTAAAATATGCCCTGAATGTCAGGCACTGAGGGTCCCTGTGCAACCCCAACCTCTCCCCTAATCCTGGAGAGTCTCCCTTTAATCACCCCTATTAAAGCAAATATCTGCCCACCTCACTGCCCTCAGGTGTCTTGCCGATAAACAAGCTGAAGGGAAAGTTATTACCTTTTATTCATGGTGTCTAAACTAAAGTAAAACATCAACAGGGTGACTGTACATAATAATATACTAGATAAAGTCCATTTTTCTTGGGCCCTCTGAAAGCGATCCCTGAGCATTAAAACGGGTCTCTTAATAAATATCTTATCTCCCTGCCACAGAGCCCTGGCTGCAGATAACCAGACAGCCATTACTGTACCTCTGAAATAACCCCATTTCCATCAGGGCCACTTCAAACAGGCTTCTCTTTAAAGACCCCCTCCTTTTCCCCCAGGGGAGGTGGGAAAAGGCTTGAACCTCCCTGGGTGGGGAATTTCATCCAAGTCCCCAAGCACAGTGTGGGGTTACTGCATTGCAATGCATTCCCTTCCACAAATAACCATGGAGCAAGGCATTCTGCCTGTTAGCCACGAGCCTAAATCCATCTGCCTTGTGCCCTGCTTTGGGGTGAGCGGTGCTGGGCTCCCACAGTTCTGCTCCCCTGGGCCTGCTCTGCAAGCAGAGAGAAAGCTGGGCAGGAGAGGAGGGATGTGGCAGGCAGCTCCCATCTCTAGGGAAACTGCCTTCCCAGTGTGTGCATCCCAGGCTGCAAGGTGATGCTGTACAGGTTGCACTGGAGCCCTTTATTAATACACCATACAGGTGATAGTGGATTTATTAAGTATATTGCTGTGATTTCACATTTAATTTACTAAGAATACAATGGTTTGGGCTAGAGGACCCAAGGGAAATCTAGGCAAGAGTGAGCAAAAATCCATGAAATTCAATGTAGCACACTAATCATGGAGGCATTATAGTATTAATTGCTATAATGATATACTTCTAATCCTATCTTACACTGCACCACATAATTTCATTGGGTAAGAGAGGAAAGGAATTAAATTTAGTTCAATACAGGCAAGCGTGTAACTTAATAGAGTAGTTTGACTCCAGCACACTCTGGGGTTTAGGGCTGATGTCACATAACATGGTCAGCAGCAGGGGAGAAGGATGGCACAAGACTTTTGACACCCTCACTGAAATCTGGAAGCAATATGGAAAAATGTTAGAGATCTGCTTTTTGAGAGGCAACCTGGCCATATAAAGGATAATTAGAATTCCTTGCAAAGATGATTTATCATGTCTATCATTGTGCTTGAAAAGGCTAGGTCACCCATGAATGCTGATGAAATTTCAAAGATCTACTCCCCAAGGACTTTCTGCATCTGCTGCCCTCTGAGATGGGGAAATAGCCCAGGGCAAGCTTCTCATTAATACAGCAGGAAAATATGAGCATTTTGTCCAACATAACATTTTTCTTCAGTATTATACCTGACACGATCAGACCTTTAAATAACGTGGTAATAGGGCTCACTTTAAAGTTCATGTACTTGATGTTTTGCCCCCCCCCCCTTCCCGTTCTCCCCTCCCTCCCCGGGTTTCAGCCGGGTAGTACCTCTCTCTAGCAAGCCAGCGTTCTGACCCGAAACACACTTTCTCCCGTAACAAATATTGTATGAGGTGGGCGGAGGTGGTAAAAGTACCTTTTGATCTTGTTTGTATAATATGCAAGAGGACATCAAAGCGAGGGAAGAGGAGGAGGGAGAGAAAGGAAAGCAGAGCAGGAATAACCCTAGTCAGTGTAACACCAAATAGCTCATGAATAGCTAAATAAAACATAATTAGGAAAACGCGATAAATGAGTGGTTCTTTAAAGAGAGCGATGGCGAAGCGGGCTGGGACGGTGGCCAGGGGAGGCGGGCACAGCCCGATTCAAAGCCGGCCCCGAGGCAAACCAAGCGGGAATTTGGAGGGGGCAGCAGGACCCCTCGGGGACCCCCTTCCCCTCCGCCCGGGAGGCGGCTTCCCCCGGCCCCGTCCGTCTCGGGGCTCCCGGGGGGCAGCCGGGGGCTCCGGGGGTGTCCGGACCCGCTCCCTGCGGCTAAAGGGGAGCTGTTTCCCCGCGGGGCGCTGCAGGTTTCGGGGCGTTCCCGACGCTCTCCACCGCGGGCTGCCCGGGGGGGGCCCTGGGAGCCGCGGGGGCGCCCGTTTGTTTTGGGTTGGTTTGTTTGTTTGCTGGTGTGGCCTCCCCTTTATGTTGATCAGGCCGGCTCTGGGTTTAATTGATCGGCGGGACGGGCAGCCGAGACCATCAAGGGAAACTTCAGCCCTTGCAGACTGCGGAGAAAATAACGATGGTATCGGTGAAACCGGCGTGAGAGGCAGACACAGCCCCCCGCCTTCCCCCGCGAGTGTTCACAGCCCGGAGGAGCTGGGGCTGCTCGGCTTAAGCTGCAGGGCTGGACCGACTGCCTGGGACATCCCTGGGGCCCGGGGGGAGGGTGTTTGGAGAAGCCCCCGGCCCTCTCCCGGTCACCAGTTAGGAGGATGCCAGCACCAGCTGCGGGGTGACTCTGCAATGGCTCAGCACTGACTCCGCAGGCGGGATATGCCTGCAGAAGGGGAGGGGGAACACACGGAGAGGAGTGGCTGAATTCACGCCCAGAGGCAGATTTCCTCTCTGTTCCCGAGGTGAGTCGGGCTAGCCAACTCCGTCCTGCCTCTGGGTAGCTCTCCTTCCAGCTCTGCGCTTGGGTGCCTCTTTCTGGAGCTCTGCCCATCTGCTCATCACTGCTTATCAGTGCTTCTCACCGCACCTGTTGTCCTGCAGGGCCCAGCCCAGCCTACAGAACCCCTTTTCAGTTCCCACCACAGTAAGGGGCTCCCTGCCATGCCAAGACCATGTCCCACCTGCACTTAGGGCAGGCCTCAACATGGGTCTCACAAGTCTGGAGCAAAGCAGGAGCTTTAGTAAGCCCCAGGTGGTGACCTGCATCATAGGCTGGGTAAAACAGCTTGGTGCAAGGGCTCTCCTGTCCCTGCCTGGGCTCAGAGCTCATCTCAGGTCTGCTCTGTCTTGCTCTCTTGCCTCTTCGTGACCCTGCTCTCCAACGGGAGATGGAAAACCCTCCTGGTAAACAACTGGTGAAGGTCAGGGGAAGGAAAGCCTGACACTACTTAATGAAAGACAGTTACAGACAATCTTTTGCTCAGTTGTCCGTGTCTGGGAGGCGTGGGGATCTCTGTGTTCAAGCTTTTTAATTTCCATTCTAATTTGCAAGTCATAAAGAGAGACAGTATGCCGTCCATGGTCTCGCATTTAATTTCTTGTCACCCTAATCATGCCAGTTTAACCCTCACTTGCTTGCCTACGTGTTTGTTATGCTCAGCCCCATCTCCTCTGTGCAACAGCCACCCCAGGCACATTAGTAATGTCCTGCTTGCATGGTAGATTTGGGGTTCTAATACTATTCCAATGACTGCTGCCCAGATGCCACAGCCTGTAGGAAGAGTGGGAAACAAAGAAACAAACAAACAAACAAAAAAAACCCAACAACAAAAAAAAAAAAAAAACCAAAAAAAAAACCGCACAACAACAAAAAAAAAAAACCCAAAACGAAAAATCGCAAAGCCCAGAACTGCCTCCTTTTCAATGTTTGGTTGGGTGGTTTTTAAAGGGGTGAGGATTACTTTTGCCGTGCTCTGCCTGCCACTTTAGAGCCGCCTTTTCCCCCGGTGCGGGACACGCTCAAGGGGAGTTCCCGGCACGGCCGTGCAGTACAGGGGTGTGACACAAAGGCTGCTCCCCTTCCCGTGCTGCCGGCAGGGACGGGAAGCCCGCGGCGTCTCCCGGGGCTGGAGCGGGGTTCAGCACCCTGGAGAGCGGCCCCGCTCCGGCCCTGCGCGGCGGCCGCTCCCCCTGCGGGGGAGCAGAGGAGATGCGAGCACCCCTCCGCCTCAGCGAGGGACAGATGTCAAAGAGAAAAGAGGTTTTGACAGCAGCTGGGCGCTGTGGCTCAGTGTCCTGGCGGCTTTGGCAGAGGGATCGCGGGGGCTGCGAGGGCTTGGTGGTGAGGGAAGGTCCCGCAGAAGTGGAGCTCAGAGGATTGTTCTGCTCTGCCCCGGGACAGGTTTGTGTTACCTGCACCAACAGCGAGAGAAGCAAGGAAAATCACCTGTTCCTTCAACAAGGGAGCAGCCCCGCGCTGCCCAGCTCCAGGGTGCACGGGCTAACTCGGCTTTGCTGCAGGGGTGTGAACTGGCATTGACCAAGTGTCCTCCTCCTCACATTAGCAGAGTGACTCCGGATGGCCAGGAGACTCTCCCGTGGGGCTGTGAGAATCCTGGGGAGCAAATGGGAACTAGGGAAGGCTTCATGCAGCGGGGAGGGCAAAGAAAAAGGGAACAAACCAGCACTGACTTCTGGCCTTAATCAAAGAGCTCCCCATCTCCCCAGTAGGGTGCACAGAGGCATTCCCAGGGACAGTTTGCTTTGTGCCAAAGACTCTCTTTAAAAGCAAGCATCTACACAACCATATTTCCATCAAAGGTAAAATAGCATCACAACAAACATGAGAATATCCAAGGAGCTGCAGCAGAAGGATTCAGATTTGCTGGCCATGCATAGTCTGGAAGTGAAGCTTATCCTTTATCCTCTCCTACACAATGAAGATTATATCCCAAGCAACAAAGTCAAAAAATGTGCTACAGAGAGCTCGGTCTGGCCTCACCTTGTATCTCTTCTCAGGTCACATTAGTGGAGCTTACTTACTGGAGAGATTGCTGATTTTATTTCCTACACCACATCAAGTCTTGAGTGCATTTTTCTAACAGCCCCAACCAAAGCCAAGCACCTTATTAATCCTTTAACCAAGCAGAGAGACTCAATTTCCCAAATAGAATTTTAAAATATATTTCTTTGAAAAGAGAAAATTGTGTCTCTCAGCCGAAAAGAGGCTGGTTTGCCAGTGAGAGGCACAGAACAGGGCAGGTGATTATATTTCATCAACCGAGTGGCTCCTCAGAGCAGATACCACTTGCTGCAACAGACAGGACCTTTTTGATTGAAAGACAGTCATTATTATGATATTATTTGAAAAATCTCTTTGCCAGGATTTTTCTCCTGGAAAGATGAGAAGCTTCAGCTTCTCCTTGTTTTGTTATTTTGGAATGTGATTTGGAAAATTGTTTATTTAGTATGAGAATTGTTTTTCATTAATAGCCAATCACAGCCAGCTGTGTCAGACTCTGAGTCAGTCACGGATTTTTATTATTTATTTTTGTCTAACTTTCTGATGTATTTTTTCTTTCTTTAGTATAATTTTAGTATATAATTTCATAATAAAATATAAAATATATCATATATAATGTATCATATGAAATCAGCCTTCTGAGAACATGAAGTCAAATTCTCATCTCCCACCTCGTCCTGAGGACCCAACAACACCACAGACAGTGGCAATCTTGAGAACTACACCGGAAGCATTGTATTCCCAAACCCAGGGAAAGATACATACCAGCGAGTATCTATCCATCCGTCCATCCCTCTGTCCGTCCGTCCGTCCGTCCCCCCGCGGCCGCTGCGGGGCGCTCCCGGCAGGTGGCGCTGCCCCGCCAGGAACCGGCCGGGCTGCGCTGAGCGGGGCGCGGGCGCTCGGGGCTCCGGGACACGGCACGAGGGACAGCGGGAATGCCGGCATGGCACTGCGGGAACGCAGCCGTCAGCTCTGAGCGTTACAAAAGGTCCTCACAAAAAGCTCATTTCACAGAATCACAGAACGGTTTGGGTTGGAAGCGGCCACCAGAGGCCATCTGGTCCAACCTCCCTGATCAGGCAGGGTTCCTTGGAGCAAGTTCGTCCACATTGTGTCCAGACAGCTTTTGAGTATTTCCAGTGAGGGGGATTCCACAACCTTTCTCAGAAGCCTGTTCCAATGCTCAGTCACTTGCACAGTAAGGAAGTTATTCCTCAAGTTCAGGTGGCAGTTCCTGCATTCCAGTTTCTGCCCACTGCACCTCATCCTATGGCTCAGCAGTACCAAGAAGAGCCTGGCTACATCCTCTTGGTACCCTCCCATTCAGATACTTACATACATCATTCCTTCTTGAAGCTAAACAAGCCCAGCTCCCTCAGCCTTTTCTCATAAGACAGATGCTCCAGTCCTTTTTATATTGTCATTGCCCTCCACTGGATTCTCTCCAGGAACTCCATGGCTCCCCCGTACTGAGGAACCCAGAACTGGACACAGCAGCATATTCTGTGCCACTGATCACAATCCTCTGAGACCTGCCATTTAGCCAGTTCTCAATCCACAATAAATAAACAGCAGATCATCAATAGTTCTTTCCCTCACCACCCCCCATCCTGCGTGAAGGTGCTTTGCAAAGGAAGTTTAAAAATCAAGTGGCTAGATTAATTAATTAATCAATTAATTGATTTATCTTCAGAAAAAAACCTTCTTTTTCTAGTTATTAATCTTTGGCACTGAATTTTTGGTCTTTTCTCTGTCCTAGGATAGAAAGGGTGAAGACCTGAATCACTGTCAGGGTGCCGACAGCCTGAGAAAGAAAAGGAGAATCGATGCAGTTTTCTGTGAAACAAGGCAGAAAGGGGTGTGAGAGAATCAGTCTTGCACATGGAAAACATTGCTGGAGAGCCTATGACACAAAAAGTGATGACAGGTTCTTGCAAAATATGACAGTTAAACTACAAATGGTTCCCTAAACTGGAAAAGCACTCCCTCTGTACCATTCTGACCCAGACATTTTCAGGCTACAAATACTCTACTGGCACATGAGGCTCCTATGGCCTTACCAATGTATCTTTGGGCCATCTGAGCCAGGAGTCAGCATAGTTGGGGGGAAATGAAGAGCAGGACCAGCTACAGCCACTGGCAAAGCAAGAAGTTGTCTAGAGCAGCAGGCAACCAGACATGGCCAAATGACCACGAGCTCCAGTGCCTCTATTCCCTTTGCCAACGCTCCAGCAAACCAGGCCAGAAGGTAAGGACCCTGCTGTGGAAAAAGAGAAGACCTCTTTGGTCCTCATACAGGCACATTTCCACCACAACTGTAGGGACACCAAGTCAGAATGGCCTCCCCAGTATTTTTCTTTCCTATTGCAGAAGACACCTGGTCAATATCCTTATTTATAGGACAACGTGTCAAATTTTCGTTCTTTTTTCCTGCATAGCTGAGAAGCTTTCAGCCAGCTCTGCTAAACACATCAAGACAAAACAGTCCATCACATAACAGATGCAAATTGATCATTCAAACAAAGGAAAAGTTTGTTTCCAGTGGGGAAGGACAGAATTCAGACACATCTCCAAAAGACTAAAACAATAACTGGGAGAGGCCATCTCCCTGGTTCACTGATTCTGCTAACTAAACTATAACTGGGTCTAACCTGGAAAATCGAGTAAGAGATTTGAGCAACAAAGGTTACCTTCTCCTCTGATGATCCTTCTGGCAGGTGGGAGTGGAAGAAGAGGTTAGAGTGGAATGGGATTTGGGGAATGCAGTCAGAGGAGGAAGAGGTATGAAGATGAAAGGAGACAAGAAGGAAAAGAGAAAGAAACAGAAAGCAAGCAAAGATGAAGTGCAAAAAGTTAGCATTGCCACACAGAGGAAGATGCCTTACTGGGGGAGAGAGATAAATCTTTGTTGGAAAAGACCCCAAAATAAATGAATACCTAAGACACTTTCTTTTCTACCCCTTTGCTAACAGATTCATCCTAAATCCTATACCATGGCATCCATCCCCTTCTTGCCTTTCTTTCACCTCTCTTATCAAGCACAAGCTGAATGCAGCACAATAAACACATTGCCTGACTGTTTCCTAGGCCAGCACCTCCCCACACCAATCCTGCAGTGAGATGCCCATCCACCCACTGCCAGGCCACCATTTATCTGCTCCACAAACAGCAAGAGCTTTCAGCTGCTCTGGCAACACAGCAGCTCTCCTGGCCCCACAATAACCTATTATTTTCAGCTCTCTAATAGATCTTGCTCAATTTCCAGTACACAGTCAGGAACAACCCCAGTTTACACAAGGGTGCACATACTCTCCCAGACTGCCAACCATTCAGGAGTCATTCACACCTATCAGGATGGTCACAACAGTGAAGTCTTTAGTTATACTGCTTATTTACCTTGGCAAAGATGATGATAGTTTCCATTTTATCAACATCAGGAACCCAAAAGTCACGATTGAAAGCACTCAAATGAAAGATCTCAGGCATCCAGATTAGAGCCTACAGCACTGGGACTTCAATGGTTCCATCTTCTCTCCAGCTTATACAAATAGGGTGACACAACACATGCTACCACCAAATGGCCCTTTGCTACTTCCTTTTTTTAACTAACAACCCACATATGAGTAGGAGAGGCACAGGAGTGGATGGTTTGCCATTACAATTAATTAGGTCAGCTCATAATCTTGGTTTTTTTCCTTAACTGCCTCAGTTATATGGCTGCTGGCACAGCTGAATGTGGCAAAGCAGCTACAGGGACACAGGGCTCACAGGTGTCTCCTCCTGTCTCTGAGTGAACTTCTGTCCCAGGACAGAGCAGCTGCTACCAGCAGCAAAGGGTATCTCTTGCACAATGCTCAGCCACGCTGAAAATCAGCTCTTAAAGGAAGATGGGCAGCAACTTATTATTATTATCATTACATTTAGAAAGTTTCTCAAGAGACATTATATAAAAAGCTGACTATAATATTTTTGCTCTTTCTGGAACTTGTGGTACATGGAAGATTATCTCAGTAGAAAGCCACCTGAAGCCAGATTAGTTCTCTCTTTCTGGCAAAAAAATACATTTTTATGTAAACACATTCTGGATTCTATTGATCAATAAACAATAAGTAATGATACTAAATAACTTCATGGAGCCGTGTCCACAGACTGTGTGATAGAAACACTGTTCACTGATCACTATTGCATCACTAAATAGCATCTAAAGTCACAGTTGTATGGCTCAGACTGACTCCAGCCCAGATGTGATCAGTATTGGACAGCCCATGAATACTGGAAATGCCTGTGCTCCTGGATGCTGACATCAGCTCCTGGAGGCTGAAAGATGCAGTATCTTCCATGTTGACTTTCTAGACCACTTAAAATTAAGTCTAAATACTAATTTGGGAGCTTAGTTTAGTCTTTGGGTCTGGAAAGGCAGAGGCTGGCCTCTCCTGGAATATTAGGTCCTTAATACACAGTCTGCACGAACATTAAAATCCAGTGCTTGTCTTCAAAGTAGTGTGGTCACTCTGTTTTTTTCTTTAAACCCTCATTACCAAATGGAATGCATAAGAAGAGCCAGGAAAAATATGTTTGTATTTACTAGGGAAAGAAAAATAGAGGGAAGACGTGAACAACATTATTATATGTGATGAATCTCCTGTTTATTTTAGAGAGTCTGGAAATTGCCTCGTTTTTTCAATTGGACCACATGTCCTTGTTGAAGATGTGTTCCACCCTAAACCATAAATATTCCAAGGGCATCCTATTAGTAGTGTTATGAAAGAGAAGGAACTAGATTGTCCCAATGGAAAGCATTCACACTGCCTCCTGACATGCATTTGATGTAAGCAGGTCTTCTACACTCTGTCCATAGCAAAGGAGATTCTGTCCAGGAGCCTTCCTACAAGCCCTGTGTCCTCCCTTTGGAGATGTCTGGGAAGATAAGCCTCTCACACATGCCATCTAAAACTGGTGTCATGTGACTATCCTCTTCTGGCCTTACAAACTTCGAGTCTATGAAAAAAATAAAACACTATTCTTTAATTTGACATGAGCACAAAACAGCCTTTTATGACTGTGCATCTGAATCTGGTTAGAGGGAGCCTGGGGTGCTTTGACCTTTAGTCTTGGCACTGTGCTACTCAGGTACAAAGCCAAAAGTGATCCCAAAGAAACCTGCACAGCTCTGCTGAGTCCACACCAAGCTGTGTGAATGTGGCACAGCAGAGTATGGCCTGATGAGGCAAGATTACATACAGGCTGCAGTGAGAGGGGAAGGATCAAACCTGTCTGACCTCCTCTTAATTCTAAATCACCTTTTGGATCTTATCCTTCTGTTGGGGAGATTAAAGGGAACATGATTCACAAAAGTCATCATACTCCTGAGGAAGCTGATCTTCAGGGAAGAAAATCCAGAAGGAAGCTCTAGAGATTGGAAAGAGAAAAGCTGTGGTGCACAGAGTCACTTATTCCTGCTACAAACCCACCTTTGCCTGGAGCCAGGTACTTATGAATTCTGTCCCCAGGCAACAGAGTCATCAAGGGAACCCCTTTTCCTATCTCTTGCTGCCAAAATTTACACTGCCCTTCTCAACAGCTCACCAAAAGTATTTTTTCCATGTGTCAATTGAGCTTCACAAGCCTTCTGACCTGGTAATAGATCAGCAAAACACAGACTGGGCAAGACAGAATTTGGGATTGGGAACCCCTGCTTTCACCTGAAATGACAAATCCACAGATGACTGTAGCAGTTTTAGCATCTTCTGTCTGTTTATTCTGTTCCATCAGTGTACACAAATAACTGGTGTTTTTCTGGGTTTAAGCCCATGTGAAAGAGAAAAGATTTGGCTTTCTGTTTGGATGTCATAATATTAATAGAGAACATCTTTAGAGCCTTATTACAATGCAATATTGCCGATTCCAAGTGTTAGGAAAATGAAAGAAAAAAAAAGAGGACATAATGAATCATTCATCCCCACCCTTCAACAAAAATCACGAGAGTAAAAATGGCTTTAATTCCATTTGTTTACCAGTTTCTGAGCATTTCTATGTCGTCAGATTACTATTTCAGACACTTCTGCCACAATGGGAGCTAGGAACTGTCTTAAATAAAGATTCTCATTGTCTTTAAATCACACAAATCTTGAAGCTGCAGTCTTGGGGGGAAAAACATCTAACAAAAATAAGCTAAGAAGGTAATAGGGATGAAAATATCGGAGCAATTAATGAACCATCAACACTGAGCAGGTTCATAAGGTTGGCTGTGCTGCAAAACCCAGAAAAGATGACATTTGCAAGAACAGATTTAAAATGCCTGAAGTGAAAAAAGGGCCAACATACTACATTTTGGGTATTAACCCAGATCAACTATGGACAATGTTCCTAGGGGAAAAAAAAAATTATCAGACAAAACCCACTCCCAAAAAAACCAGTTGGGGCTTTGTTTTTATGCCAGCTCTCCCAGTTCAGGTATCTTATGGAGTTAGGAAAAAAGCTATGGGCAGGAATAGGTCTGTGTAAGGCTCTCAAAATGTGGTAACTAAACCACATTAATTATTATTAATTTATTTCATCTTGACACCAGAGCCAGCTCTACAGCTGTTTTATGATACTGTGAAGGTTAAACTACTATGGAACAAGTACTCCTGCATGTGGCTACTCTAAAAGTGTCACTGAATTATTTCTAATTTTAGTGCCTGTTGTTCTAAAAATTGCTTCCTGCTGCACTCCAAGAAGCAAGAAAAAAGGTGATTCACATAAACCCAGGCAGCTGAGGATACTAGATGGACATAACTGATGTTATGTTAGCAGAATAGCTACAGGGTTCATACTGGCCTAAGGCTGAGGAGGGACTCTCAGGGGGTTTAAGCTGCCATGGTTCCCAGTGTGTAAATCTCGTTACTGATTTAGTGATGCTGCCCCACTCTCTGGCAAACTAAGAGAAACAGGTACTTTTAGTGCAGAATGGGACTCCCTTAGTTCAGTCACCCAGTTTAAGATGATGAGTTGAATCACACCTGAGAATAGCCATTTGTCTGCACCAACCATGTAATTCGTTTGGGCAACTAGAAATTTTATTTACTTTTTTTTTTTCAGGTATTATTCAAGTGTCCAATAATGGGTAAATTGGCAGAACACTACTCCAGATACAAATACAGCTACACCTCCACCTCAGGGGACTCAAGTATGTCACCAAAAAAGGAGGGGAAGAAAACAAGCTCAAACAGCCGATATTATACCTTGCCAATATGCTTGGCAGAAATTAGTGCTCTCAAAAGCCATTTCCTTTACTGGTATTCCCAAATACCATTAAAAAAAACCAAACCCACAACTCCAAAACCCATTGTCTGTGAGCTGGATCTAAGACATAAAATGACACAAAGCCATGGAAGCTAAAGGGAGATGTCAATCACTGGTGTCTGTCAGTGAGATGATCACCAGCACTCACAACATCACAGAATTGTTTAGAATGGAAAAGACTTTGAGGCCATTAAGTCCAACTGTTAACCTAGCACCACCTCTCTCATCCTGGACTCCCACAAACACCGTAGCAACCGAAAAATTTTATTCTCAGAAATTGCTGGATACCATGAATAGCCTTTAAATGGGCATCATGTGAATTCTAAATCACAGGTTTCCAGTTTTTAGTTAAAGAAAAGAACCAAAACCAAACCAGTTAGCAAAGAATTCATGCCTTCATTGTTACAAAGCAGAGACTTTGTCACCCCATTTATCTTATGGGGATGCTATTACTGTTGATATGGGCAATTAACTGTATTTGGAAAATACATTTTTCAAAAATTATCTGCATTTTCCATCATCAGTTTTGAGCAAAATTACTCACAGGGAGAAATAATTTCAAGACCTGCACCTGAGTTGGGGTAAGCTGTTACAGCTAAACAGAAATAGAAGATCCTACACCAATTTGTACAAGCTGAAAGAATGGTCATTAATTCATGCCTAGAGGATTGGAAGCTTCCAGCAGTGAGTGAGTCTTTTGTGTCCCCCAGGTCAATAAAGCAAATGGTGAGATAAGGCCTAATAATTTTAGATACTTAAAAGTAGTAGATGTGTGGTCTCTCAGCATGAAAGTTATTGTGTGAACAACACTGCAAATACAATCCCAGAAGTTAAGCATAAAGCCCCCTACCCCCTGTGAATGCTTCCTACTGATATCTATATACACTGTTTATTTGGTATTAGTTTTTCATAGAACTTTTACTGTTATTTTTAAAGAGTTCTAGAAATGCAACTACCTTGTTCAGAGATGCAACTCTTCTTGTTCAAGAATGTAAGAACGATGCCCAAGTGTGGTGCCTAGGATGCCCTGATTACTGCATTACTCAATAGCTAGTAGCACCAGTATCTAGATTGCTTCTGTGCAGAAGGGCATTATTCAGTAGATTACCAAGGAAGGTGTGTTCCAGGTTGCTCTTTCTTAATTCAAATGCGCATTTGATTTGAATGTGTACTTTACTCGGTGTTGCTACCTGAATCTCTGACCAATCAGCATCCCACCCAATGTATTTGTGTGTGCACTGAAACTCCTGGATGCTGCCAAAGCATTAAGCAGCCTACAGAAAAGGGTGGGGAGGGAGGAATGTGCTTCTACTTCCTCTTCTTGGGTAGAGCAGACAGAAAGAAAGACATCCTTAGTCCAGAGGTTAGTCCAAAACCAGGTTTAATCCACCTAGCCTTCCAGTCTGGTCATACTACCTTTGCTAGTCATTTTAAAAGGGAGCAAAAAAATTAAATGTTATTATCCAAAGGCCAAGATTTCAGTGATAAGCAACTGAAATTTTGTCTGGGACTTTAATAGTAAGAGCTAAGAGCATGCTCTGCAACTGCGGGGCAACATTTTACTAAGTTTGGCAGAAAAGTCTCCTCCCTTCATTCCCTCAGGCTCCTGCTTAGCTTAGACAATATCACAAGGAAGGGCTGTTTGCCCAGAGGTTTTCATTGCGAATTTGTTGGGGATTTTTGTTTGTTTGTTTGTTCATCCACATGGCTTACTGCCAGCTTAAGAAAACTACAAGCCTGTCATCAGGAGTTCACCCAGTCTCAGAGAGGAAAAACAATGGTTAGAAGTCAACCTGATACCATACCTTTAAAATGTGACAGAATAAAACACACGTGGAAGAGACATTTCAGTAACGTTGTGACACTCCCCTGTTTCAGCAATGGACTACAGTGAAACATCAGTTTGTGTAAGCAGTCAGAAGAGGTTTGACATGGACAACCCAGTACAAGACATTAAAGATCTTGTCTTTGTGTAAGCACAACCTCCCCCACAGGTTTGCATGATTAACAATATCCTTTAAAAAACAAAACTCTTTTCTTATCAAACAGGTTTCTTCCAAACTTTTCCAGGGCACATTGCACTCAGACACAGGAATCATGTTCAGACACTTGAATCATGTTGAGCTGTACTAAGAAAAGCAAAGAGGATTCCCTCAAAAGAGGAAATTCTACTTTGTACAGCTAGTATTCCTGCTGAAGCCAGTGGACAACTTGGATAGAGCCAGCTGAGAGGATCAGACTTACAACTGCAGATAGGCAGGAGAGAAAAACCACTGGGTCAAATCCCAGCTAGGGTAAATCAGTGTAACTCCACGGAAGTTAGGAGGGCTGTGCCGATTTAAGCCAGCTGTGGATCTAACTCACAGTGTGTTTTGCAAGTCCATTTTCAACTCTTCAGGGCTCAGCTCTGTTTAAACATCCACAACACCCATTGAAATTAATGAGAACTGTGTGTGCAGAACACTAGTATTACTTTTTAACTATTTGGGAGGTGCTCAGACACTGTGATAATGAGCATCATATATTAGAACCCAGACAGAATGGTATTGAATCATCAGACCCTTAAGTGGGACAGGTCATTAATCTTTTCCTTGGGAGAGCATTTCAATTTTTGCCTTGGCAAATAAGGATTCATCATTAATAGATGTGGGGGTTCTACATTTGCCAAGTCCCAGACAAAATGTGTTTTTCCATTTGCCTTGGGCTTGTGTAAGCTTGCCTAAGGAGGCCAGCCTTGCAGTTTGAGAAACACTGCTAGCAGCCACCATACCCTCATTCCCAGCTAAATTAAACCCTATTATGCTGTAATTAACCTTGCCTAACTTGTTCTGAGTTACAGCAGCAGGTAAAAATCATGCTTTTACTAGGCTGTACCCAAGAAGCATTTTTACGTATCAGACTTGCCTACTCTTCAAGTATTTCCAGCTACTCTTGGAAGTTCTTCTCCTGAAGATCACAGTCCAACTGCAGACATCAAAACTCTTCTTGACTTCAGAGAGGGCAGAATCCCCTGCAAATTTACTCGTGCACCTCATGTCCATGCCAGATGGCATGTTTTTGGAGGACATGGGAATTCCACAGAGGTGATGGCGAGAATATGTGTATACGAATCTTTAGGTTTAAAGGTTTAAAACATACACATAGGCAGGCCACTAAGTTTTCTTGGTCAAATTTAAAGCAGTAAAATTCCATTTTATGAATTAGTCTATTGCCCTTTTTATTTAACTGCAAGTTAAGAAAAATAAAAAGAAACATACTATTACATTGCTACTTTCAGTTTGATACTCGGGATACGGGTGAGAAGAATGAGCACGGGTAAGAAGAACCTCTCATTTACCAAGCTAAAGTGGTTGGCTGCTACACTTCTATAAGAAAAATCAATTGTTGGAAGAATTGCAGTTTTCAGACTTGTTTCCATCCTCTTTTAAAAAAATCAAAATTCTTCAGCTGTATTTTGAAAGATCCAGAATTTTCTCTGAGGTTGATTTGATTAAGTCCATAGACCTTCAAGCCAGGCCATCATTGCCACAGTTCTAAGAGCAGATATCCTCTGAAGTAATTCAACCAAGTTAGGACAGAAAGTCAAGTTAGGACAGAAAGTCCAGATGTCCTTTAGCTGCCTGCAGTAAGTGCACATACAGAAAATACAGTATAAAAGAGCACAAGAGAAAGGCTATGCTGCCCTAAGTAAAAAGGCACTCAAAGACAAAGAAGTGCTATCACTGAATACATCTTGCATATTATTACCAGTGGAAAGGTGGGAAGCCTCCGGAGAATGCAGCCTAGAGAGTCAATCTGATTATTTTTTTTAATCTGTGCATCTGAGTGTATGGTGCAGATAAAGGAGAGAACAGATGGTTATGCAGAAAGTGTATCAGCCTGCCTCTAGCACAGCCAGATGACAGCAGCTGCAGCAGCAGTATTTATCCTACCTGCTCCTTTTAAGTTATTAAACTCCTCAGTTCCCACAGGACACGCAATAATCTTTTTTTTTAAGCACTTGCCCTGTCTTTGCTCACTCCGCCATCCCCGGAGCGGGACCCGCGGCCGGCGGTGGGTGCTGGCTCCGGCCCTCCCTCTCCTCGCCGCCCGTCCCAGGGGCTGCGGGGCCGGGCCGGGCCGGGCCGTTCCCGCCGGCTCCCGGCTCTGGCTCCGGCTCTGGCTCCGGCTCCTCCTCCCGGGGCCGGCCCGGCGGCTCCCCCGCTCCGGCTCGCTCCGCCGCGGGCGCTGCAGGTCTCCGCCGCTGCCGGCCGATGCCCGGGCCTCGCTGGTCAAGTGGTCCTAAACATTTCACAATTATGCTAGAGAACTGTTGAACTGTTAAGAACCACTGCACCAAGGAGGCTGAGGGTCCGCGGGGAGCGCAGCGGGGCGGGGGCGCGCTCCCCGCCCGCTCCTGCCCCGGGCTTGGCTCTTCCTTTCGCCGCGGCGGACCTGGGGACGAGACAGAACACACGGGACTGGCGGGCGGGCGGCGACAGCGCCCGGGGACAGCGCCCGGCCCGGCCCGGCCCGGCCCCGCACGCCCGCCCCGCACTCCTCGCTCAGCGCCGCCACTTACTGATGGCCACCGTCCCGCGAGCATCCCCGGCCTTGCGCTGGGGCTGGGAGAGCTTGACGGCAACACGCTCTCTTTACAGCGTGGAAAGAAAAAACAAACAAACAAAAAAAAAAAAACCAAACCAAACCAAACCAAAAAAAAAAAAAAAAACCAACCAAAACAACCAACCAACCAAGAAACAAAAAAAGAAAAAAAAAGTTTAAAAAGAACAAGCGAAACAAAACCAGCCGTTCTCCTGAGTGGCCGCAGCTCGGCGGCAGCCCGGGCCGGGCGCCCGCGGCCGCTCCCCGCCACCCATGTGCCGCGGCCGCCCCTCTGCCGCGCCTGGCCGTGCGGGGCCCTTTTATACCCGCGCGGTACCTCGCGGTGATGAGCCGTCCCCTGCGCGGCAGCCAGGAATGCTGCCCTCGCCCCTCACACGACCAGTTTTTCCAGGCTGCCTTCGCACTGACGGGGCGGTTTTGTTTCCAGCCATCATCTGGGGCGGCCGAACGTCAGCAGGTAGAGAAGGACAAACCTGTTCCGAGGCGGCGCGTTTCCTCCCTCCCTCTCTCCTCCCGCCGCCCTCCTGCCCTCCGCCCTGCCACCGGGGGAAACTGCTCGACAGGTTTCGCCGAAGCTGGAGGTGGCTCCGGGGGTGAGTAAGAGACTCCACCCTGCGCCCTCCCGACAGGCGCTGCCGCTGACGGGCCGCCTGCCCTCGCACCCTTGTCGGCCCCCCTCGCCTGGCTGGCAGCCCTGAAAAACAAAACAACAAAACAAAACAAAAAAGCCTTAAACCGGCACGTCACGTTCTCCGGGGGATTTCACCGCCGCAGTGTGAACGCCCGGCCTGGCCCGGGATCCGTGCTTGTGGCGTCGCGCCTGGCGAGCGTGGCTGCTTCCCGCCCGGCCGGCTCCCCACAGGCCTGAGCTCTGCTCTCCTGCCTGCCCTCCGCGGCATTCTGAGCCGGGATTCTCCTCTTTTCCCCCTGGCCAGTATTCTCGGAGATGGGAAGGAATTCTATAAAAGCCCTCAGACATCCCTGGGTGAGCTGGCAGCGTTGCCATCTGCTGCCCAGCTCTCCTGACGGGTAGCACAGGTACCCATTTCTAATCTGGAATGTTCATTGTCAGATTGACTGTCTTGAGTGTAGTTTGAGGGAGTTTTTAGTAAATGACGTGAGAAAACACCTGCTGGACATGAGTGACTGGGTTTGCCCTGTTTTCCCCCAGTATCCCCACAGCACTGCTGCTGTTTCTTCAGGTGCCTTGAGGAGCCACCACTGGGAAACACCAGACCTTTCCGGAGGTCACTTTCTGCTCCTGAATGTTCCTGACCTTGGTTTCAGAAAGGAAGGACTAAGAAGCCAGAACTGAAAAATACGGAAAAGGTTCTGATGTTCAGAGGTGTTGGACAGCCAACAGGGAAGGAGGACACCCTGAACTTTGACAGGCCAGCAGTGAAATCCAATTCACGAAGGTTTCGAGCCATGTTGTTGGGGTGAGCTGCAAGGCCCTCACGCCCTGTAACCTTAGGGTGGGGATTATGCTAACCCCACAGCTGGCTTCCCCATGGTGGCAGTGGGGATGCTGGTTGCTGGTGGTGCCAGGCTGCCTGCACAGCCTGACCACATGCTGCTCTCTCCAGCCAGCCCAGGAGACACCATTTAAAAAAGATGTGGATGGTAAACCTTGCTCTGCCAGTGACTCAGCCTCCGGCCTCAGCCAAGTTGCTTTACCACACCTTGAGAGGGAGATAATGCTTACCTACCTCATCTTATGAGGCTTCACTAATGTTTATATAGTGCTTTGAATGTTTAAAGAACTGAGCGCTGTTTATGCATTTTGGTGCTCCAGATCCTATGATCTTTGGCCCTTTAAAAATACATAGGAGACTCAAGTGGTCCCAGAGGAAATGCCCGTACAGGAGGCATCCCAGAGCAGCAGAGCAGGGAGAAGGCCTTTGGCTGTGCACAGCTCATGTGAACGTTGTCCTGCACCAGAAGCTGGAGTGCTGGAACCAGAACAGGTTGCTCTAGAGCCTATGCAAACCTCATGCTGAGGAAGCTCCCTGGATCTAGGCTGGAGGCGTTTTAGTCTGCTTTGGTAAAGCCAGCTCCTGCTCTCCTGCTCTGTCCTCTCACACTCAAACCCAGAGCTTAATTTTGTGCCTTCTTCCAGATAGCCCAAGCCATAGGGGCTTTCTGGACCTTCTCTTTCTCCCAAAAGGATATTTGCTTGCCTTGGATAGAGAAGAGGGCACTATTTGTGTGTTCACTCAAAGGACACCTCTGTCCTTGGCATCCATGGACATCTGTGGAAGCAAGACTGCTCTTTACACCCTGTAAGAAGAGGCCTTTGTGCTATGACACAGTGTTCTAGGTCATCCACTCCTGCCAGTGATGTGTACAGCATGTGCAGCATGACTGCATGGGCTGTATTTTATATATAATCCTTCATGGACTGCACTGGCAACTCTCATCTCCCTCTGACAAACACAAGCTCACACCCACACCCACAGCTCCACAATACCACCCAACTAAATAATAACCTTACTGTCCATACTGGCTTGGTTCAAGAGTCCTTTCCAGCCAAACCAGTCAGAACCTGCTCCTGCACTGGTGAGATATATAATCCCCAGGGATCTCATTGCTGTTCTGGTCCTGGGTCACACACACATGGCCGATGGTCCCTAAAGGACTCTGAGCAATAAGGGGGGACCTGTCTGAGGCAGCCAGGCTTCTCTGAGATACCAGAACCTGTATGGTCTTTAGGCAGGATGAACCGTCTCCTGCTTTCAACTTCTTTTGAGTAAGTGTCAGTGGTTTTACAGTGAATGGGTAAATATACCTTTCATTTAATTATATAAGCATTTAGTAGGTTCTGTTTCTCACCCATATACCCTCAATTATGGAAGTAAGAAAGTTAACAGCCTGCTTCCTCCCTTCACTAGGTAGAGTCTCAGAGAACAGGCTGAAGGCTTTGGAAGGTAGAAGAGTAGAGGTGCCCAAAAGTGGAAATGGACAGGCAGCACTAGCCAAGGCATGAGCAATGTTGTGTTCTTCCTCTGTGAAAGGTGATTGAAGCATTAAAATAATGGAATCTGTTCTGAAATTAGATAGGGAGGAAATGAGGAGTATTAGAAGGAATAGTAATTAGTCCATTGTTTTTACTGATGGTTAAACTAAATATTGTTTATATCAGTGGGACCCAAATGAAAAGGACTGTGGTACCCCCCAGCATGGCCTCCCACACTGGGTGCTGAGAGCTCTCTGACTGCACCAACACTCCTGAAACCTGGAGGAGCAGCACACTGTAACGTGGAACATGATGGCTTGAGCCCCTTGGACAGAATTTTCTTGGATGGGGGAAGCAAATACCAGTCACCTTATGGTGTCAAAGAGAGAGGGCAGCACAAAAGGAGACATAATGCCAGGGGTGGTTGCAGGAGACAAAGAGCTGGTCTGGGAGGAAGTGAAGATGAAGGGCAAGCTTGTGGGAGGACATAAAAGGCTGTGATGTTTGCATGGCAGAATATGGAAGATCATGAATGCTTGGTAATGAGGGGAGGATTATATTTCAGGGAGGTTCTGCTTTGAAAAAATGGACTTATGAAAAATGACTGGAAGATGCTATTACATTATTACCAGTCAATATCCCCACACTTCTTTGGCAAAAGCTCCCAATACTTTCCTGCTAGTTCCTTATTCCACAGATAACATGATGGAAGGGCATAGGACAACCCAAAGTACTATTCCTTGTATGACATGCTTTATCTGACAAATCTGGACTTAAATCCAGCATTAAAACTAAGCATGGACATGGAGCTTGTCTCTGCTTATTGTTTCTACATTCCTTATTATTTCCCCACCAATTTCCTACTCTTACTCATTAATGCTTACCTAAAATTAGCCTGGAAGTTTCTTAAAGAAAGACCTGGAATCTGACATGTCCTGGAAAGTACTTTTAATATTTTTGGGTCTGGTACACAGGAAAAAAAAAAAATCTCTGCAAGTAGATTTTATCCCACCCTGGGAAATCAGCATTCCATATGTTCATAGCAAACAGTGATGGGGCAACTTCATGTTTACTTTAGTTGGTTTAAACTCATTTGTCAATACAGCAGCCCACTATGTGTCACATGTGAGCATAATAATAGCTTGATACTAACTTGATTTGCAGTAATAAACACCCTGAGAGATAGCCAAATGCTTCCTCATATAAATAGGAAGCCTTTTGAGATTACTGCCTAAATAACATTAAGTCATTTATAGATAAATGGATGAGGTGGGATATTTTTCCAACCAAGAACTTTTAGAAAGATTGTGGGTTTGCAATTCAGTGGGTAGATTAATAAAGAAGTTTTAGAAATTAAAGTATGGCTAGCAGCTTCTTCTCCAAGAATTCACATTTTATTGGAAATACCACTATTGTGTCCACAAAATTTTGATTAAATCCAAAGTTACCAATTGAGCAGGAGAGAGATTTGTATCTCAAATGCGTTACCTAAGCATGCATTTCAGTGTCCCTGTGCACTACAGAGGCTACATACCAATTTAATGTGTAATACTGCTTTTCACCATTTTCCTTGTTCTGACTTAACATTTTGTTAATTCCAGAAGCTAACTGTGTAAATTACATTATACAAATAAATGTAGTTTTTCCCTTTTTGGGAAAATTTTTCAAGTAGCACAATGGCAAGCAGCAGATTACAAATTTTCTGGTTTCTATTTCAAATTTTCAGTTTAACTGTTAAACACATCAGTTTTTTTAGTAATAAGTCTAGAATAAGGAGACCTTTGCACACTTCCAGGCTGGTTCTGTGGGTACGATTGCCTGTGCTTCAGCAGCTGCAAAAAGAAAAATCTGAGAAGAGCAGTGGCTGTGCTGCAGAGATGGTGTGTGAGCTATCAAGCAGATGTGTCCTGGGAGATCCATCCATCCCTGCATTGAGACCCTGATAGGAAGGAGAAGCTTCAACTCTGGCCCTAAAAAACATCAGGAAAAGCACATTGCAAACAACAAGGAGGTACTTCCGCAGCCCTGGTGTAGATTATACTTTGCCATGACTTTCCACTGTAAGTTCAGGAGTCCCAGCAGTGTGTTGAGATGAGAGCTGGAGATCACATAATCACAGAATAGTTAGGGTTGGAAGGGACATCTGGAGATCATCTAGTCCAACCCGCTGCCAAGGCAGGGTCACCTGGAGCAGGTGACAGAGGAACATATCCAGGTGGGTTTTGAATGTCTCCAGACAGGGAGACCTCTCCAGGCAGCTGTTCCAGTGCTCTGCCACCCTCAACATAAAGAAGTTCTTCCTCCCCATGTTGAGGTGAAACTTTTTGTGTTTTATTTTATGGCCTTTGCTCCTGTTGCTGGGTACCACAAAAGAGAGTCTGGCACCATCCTCTGACACTCACCTTTGAGACATTGGTATGGATTAATGAGATCCTTCTCTGAGTTTTCTCTAAACTAAACAGGCCCAGCTTCCTCAGTCTCCTCATGAAAGAGATGCTCCAGTCTTCTGCTGGGGCCTCTGATGGACCCTCTGCAGTAGCTCCTTGTCTGTCTTCTTCTGTGGAGTCCAGAACTGGACACAGAGATGTGCATGAGAAAGGAGTCCGCTGAGCCCTCTTTTGCAATCAGCTCTCCCTGCAGTATTTCAAACTTCAGGAAAGCATGGTCTCATGGTTACTTTTTTATCTCCTCACAATCAATTCTCCTTTCTCTCTCTCTCTCTCTCTTTCTCTCTCTCTCCCTCTTTTTAGCTGACTTTCATTAAATGCCAGGCACCTTTTACTCTACCATGAAGTTTCTGGCTAAACCCTGGAAGCTAACACTTGAAATCACTCACTTTTTCTGAATATTTCAGCCAAGCAATTCCTATTTAAGATTAGCTGCTATGCATTAGGTCTGCTTCAATAACTTTATAATTGATTGCAATGCTTAATTGTGATAGCCATCAGAAACCTTGTAGCAACTTGATTTTTCATGTTCACCAACCAGCTGTTTTTTCAGAGTTGGCAGGATTACGTGTCCTGTCCCATAAAACCATGAGAAAGGAAGTAATTACTAATTATTTGACCCTCTATCAAGATTTCCTAGGCTTTTGCTGGTTCAGGCTATTGAACATGCAGAGTCAGAGTGTGACTTTGCACTGACGTAGCATGGTAATTTTTAGCAACATCTCATATTTCCGGTTTTCTGTCCTTGGAATATAGAACTTTCCAAACAACAGTGGTGAATGGTGACATAGTTGTGGGCAGAGAGCTTGGTCAAAGTGGTCCAAGTAAATAAACTGACTTATTTCACATTACACTCTTGTCAGACAGAGAGATAACAGGCCAATTGTCTGTGCCCTGAAGCCCTGGAGCTCTACAGGATTCAACAAAGATCTTTGCTGGGTGCCTCAAGGGTGCTGGAGTCCTGTCATCCCAATCTGACCCTTCAGTGGGAATAAGAAATTCACATGTGCCGCAGAAAGAATTGAATGCGTTGAAATCCCAGCTTTACTGGGCCCTGGTCACAAAGATCCATTCCAAAACATACCCAGGAAGGAAGCCACACCCTCTGGAAGATGCAAGTGTAATTATTCATGCACAGACAATCCTCATCAGAGAATGTCCCCAGCACAGCAGCTTCTTGCATGACAAGATTAATTGACAACTGTCTGTTCTAATTGTGATAACTTCATATCTCTCAGCAAATGATTGCCATTAAGATTCCTTTTTTCTCACCCTGAAATTCTTTTCTTTCTACTGAATTGCCAGGATTGTCATTTCCCTTCTATGCTAATAATTAATCATTTCATGTAGAAATAATCAGCTGGCATAAACAAACATAATTGTCATTCTCTTGCCCCTTTCTTAGCACCTTTTACTGCATGAAGTCCCATCTAATTTCACTTTTAAGCCCTTAAAACCAGGATTTGGGACTGTTGAACACCAAGCACAAGAGCCTAATGGGATCTGCAACAGTGGCACTAGAGGAGAAGAACATTAATTATGCACATAAACATGTAATAATGAGGCTTATCTGTGCTCAGAAGTGCCGCTGAGGATACTTAGCAGGCAGCTTTGGCCAGGCAATGTCTCCCCTGGCCACCATTCTTCTGATCCCATGTGGAAGCTGAGGAGATGTGAAGGAATACTGTGGCTTGAGAGAGTGGTTATTTATTGCTGTGGTATTTACTGCTGCTGCAAGACAGGAATGATATCTCAGCCTTTTCCTGCCTCGTTGTGCAACGTGCCACGCATCAGGTCGCGCAACGCCGAGGCCTGGCAGGGCCTGCCTACGGAGGAGGCTGCGGAGCAGGGCTGCAGGATGTTGTTGGTTGGCACCTTCCCATGGCTTCCCTGTGATGTGCAGCATCCTGGAGTGGGAGGGAGGTGCTGGTGTGAAGCTCACAACGCCAGTGGGAGTGCGCAAGATATGCACGGGCTGAGCATGTCCTGACAGGAGAGCCCTGGCAGGGCAGGCTGAGGGGGAAAGGGGCACAGCCTCTGCCCTACCAGCCTGTGAGGAGCTGGCCCCCACTTGTTACAACCTCCTGGTGTATCAGTGGCAGATTTGGACATCAAGGACCAAATCTTTTGCCCCTGAGATTTAAATCAACTCTTCCCAAGTGGAGCCACGTTAAGTAGTGCTGTTTAGTGTGGTTCACACTAGACATTTTGCTGCCATGGTTCAGGATTCTTGTCTCAGCTACACTTTCGAGACACAGGCTTCTGCCTCTTCCCATTCAGCTGATCACAGGTAAACAAATGTATGTATAATGAAGTCTCTAAAGTAATTTCCAGATAGACACTTTGCAAAATAATAAATCTGGTAGTACGAGATTTAATTCTGACTCATGGACTATCTAAGATGGCAACATTTGAGTCCCACAGATTCATTTGTATGGGACTTTACATATCTTATAAGCGTTCTACATTAGTAGCTTTTCCAAAAGAGCCACTAAAATTAAAGTGCTGCTAGAAACATGCAATCAAACACCACTGTGTCATAAAACATTGTTAAAGAATCATGGAAGACTAGTCTTACTAGTCTAGAAGATGATTATACTGCTGATAGAGTCCACTTGGAAGACACAAACATATCAGCTGTGCTTCTGATAATATATGCTGCACACATTTGATCAGTTCTTTATAAATTTCTTGTTTTCACTCACCATGCAATTACTTCAGGTTTATCTCAGTGATCTAACAAATTGCATTGCTGGGAACTAAAAGGATTTTTTTCTTAACTGCTGTAATAGGTCCTATGGAGGGATGAGCATTGGTGCCTGGAGAAGGTGATTACCCCTGTGGATGCATTTGATCACTCTTTGGGTCCCTTAGTGCTTTGTGTAAGTGGAACTGGGCTCACTTTGTCTTCTGTGCACCAGGGATGCATTTACCTCCTACTTATCTCACTACTTGAACAAGCCTTAAAAATGGAGGAATCTTCCAACTAGATCACAATCCTTTTGGAAGAATTCCAGTTGATCACACTGTTCAGAAGACTGCAAATAAAGGTCCTCTGATGCAAGGAGGGGTTTAATTTCAGATGAGGGACTTCATGATCACTCACTACTGAACAGCAAAATCCTTGTATGAGGCAACTGAGACATGCTACAGTATAGTAATTCTAAGTTAAGATGTGCAAAACTGGAGATATTTAGCTTTTTAAGTAGAAGGAACAGATACTGAAGCCTTGTTGGACATGATTAATTCAGCAAGTACTGATCAGACACAGTCAGTCTGTCCGGGGGTCAGGCAGCCTTGTCAGATGTCAACAGTTTATTATGTCAACTTTCAGTAGGAGAGCAAGCACACGCTGATTTTTCAAATAATTAACAGTGCCCTTCCGTGACAAAAGTTTTATAAGAGACTCTCCAAACAGAAACTTCATATTTTCAGCCATCAGTAGAAAAGAAAGTGATTGCATTCAGGAAAGAAAAGCTGTAGCTCAAATCAGACAGGAACTTGGACATGTTAGTTGTGCAAATCTCTGCTTTCTGCAGTGTTAAGAGAAGTGCTGACATAGGCCAAGTAGTCCCTATCCCTTGGCAGTATTAGCTGGATCATTAGGAAAAAGAAACAAAGTGGAAGCTGGGTGTTGTCTTTCAAGTGAGGAAAGCTGTAGAATTGATGTAATGTTTGACTTTTAGAGGAGGCATTCAGTGTCTTCTCCGTGGAGAGGAGCAGAGCTTCCAGCACCAGCATTCATTCCCAGAACATCACTGCAACTTAAAACATTTAACACTGGAAATAAATCCAACATTTGTGCAGCAGTTACAAGTGTCACCTTATTGATTGTGCCTTTATGCTGTTCTATGGTCCCTGCTGGAACTTTGTACAACAGGATGGTCCAGACCCTCAGGATCCTCTCTGACACTCACACAGGTGCAGGCTGGGAGCTTGTGCACTTTTCTGCTGTGGCATTTGACCCAGTGGTGATTCTGCAGGGCAAGGAAAACTACAGCCTGAACCCTTGCATTATTACACTGAGGCTGGAAAAGAATGGGAGCTACTGCCATTTCCTAGCAGAAACTAAAATGCCACTTTATATTCCATATCACAAGCTTTTCTGCACAAAAAACCCAAACAAACAAAAACCCACCAAAAAACAAAAAGAAAAATAAAAAGCCCAAACCAAAACCCAGAAGTAACTTTATCCAGCTTCCACCATGCCATTTCAATGTGTACTGTGTATAAAATACCAAGCACAGATCTGCAGCTGATCCTCACAGGCCAGATCTCCCAAACTGCAGCTGGATGTAGCTGTGGAAGGGTACATGCACATCATGGATGTCTGGAGCTGCTTGAGGAGTTATGAGATGTACCCACAGTTAGTGCTGGCAATGGAATGAGTGTGTTTGCAATACTCATAGCCCTGTATGGCTGCTTAATCTGCAACCCTTTACTGAGCAGAAGATTGCTGGATAAAAAGAAGAGTGCATGGGATCTTTTCAGGAATGATCTGAAGGAGAAAAATTAGGATGTTTAAAAAGACTAAACTGCCTCTGGGATATCTAGCATACTTCAACTGATGAAAGACACTGTCAGCTGCTCATAGTAACTGAAACAAATAGGTTGAAACAAATAGGATCAATTTTATTCCTTACTAATATTTAGATTTTACTTTTGAGCAATAACTATGCAAAACTTAAGAGTTACTACACACAAATAGATTCATCATAAGACTGGGAGTTATCACAGAGAGTATAATTATGATTATTAAATCCAGCATGAAGCAAAGGGTGTAGTAGACGAACAAGACAACACAGGATCTCCAAAGTGTTACTGAAGTTCATCTCCAACATTGAGTCAAGAGCTGAAGTTTCTGGCCTTGGTTGGGTGATTCTTGCCACAGCACCCTGTACATTTAAGTTATGTCAAGTTTCTCTTAACACTTAGAGACTGTTAACAGTTCCCGAATGAAATTCTGATATATATAAAAGAGATACAGTTCTTTCTCACATAAACATTAAATTTGCATTCATATGTCTGCCATTAAAACACACTGGTTTATTTATAAGGCAAATCACAAATTTTCTAGAAAGTTGCAGGAACACTCTTAGGTAAGATGATATATTAACAGGATATATATATTTCTGTAAAGATTTGTCAGAAAGTAGCTAATACTGCTTTATTCTTAATTTAAACATGACCCAAAAATTTCATTTTAGCTTTATGAGCTTCTAACTAAAAGTCTTCTTACTGGATCACATCTCAAAATGTTGTACTTAGTGTCTTTAACTGGCTTATATGCAGGACCAAAATGGTTGGCTATTTTCTTCCCTCTCCTTCAGTTTTACTGTTGAGACCTATTATTTCAGTAGTTCAGATCAGAATATAATTTTTTGTTCAAAAGAAAAAGTATTTTTTGTACTACAGATGGATATTTTAGAAATATGTTTTTATTTAGAACTTTTTCTGTAGATCAAATCAGCCTTTATTGAAAAGTATGAAGAAAATATTGATGCTTCTGTCCGTGCTGCAGTCAGTCATTTTGGTACAGAAATAAAGAATGGGTGCTGTTGTGAACAAATGATGGCATCTGAGAATAATTAAAAAATAGAAAATATTCTAATGCCAGGAAAGTCAGTTGTGGAGAAGTTTATCAGGGGATTTCCTGGTTCGGTGCATCAACACTTAGACTATTGAAGAGGCAAGATAATAGTTCTGAACACCATAGGAAGAAGACTCTGTGCATGATTTTACTCTGGATTGTAAAAATTTTCACAAACAATACTTTGCTACATACATCATCAACTTTATGTATTTACAAATAAGATACCAAAAATATTACAAATTTGATGCCTGATTTTTGATGTTAGATCTCATTTATTTAATTCTGTATTCATTTTATTCAATCTAAAGCATGTTCATTGCTATGTAATATCAGTTATTTAATAATGAGGCAGCTTAGTTGTGATTTTTGTGACCACAGTGAAGATGTGCACTACTCTTCACATTAATCAAGTATTTTTACCATTTTGTTTTTAACTGGAGTGTATACAGCATTTTCTCAGACTGCATGCACAGCTCCCTTATTTTGGTGTGATCTGACATGCTGTATACCTTGGGAATCTTTTAATGCCAGCAGGCTCAGCAAGTAGTCATTTCTCCATTATAAGAATAGCTGTGGGAAGGTTGAGTAGTATAAAAAGGAAAAAGAAAAAACTATCTGCACTTCAAAGATTCCCTTCAGATGCAGCAGATAGAAAATCCACACAGATTACTGCAGAAGCTGTAGGTGAAATTAAAAGTTGCCATCTCCAATATATGCATTTGCCTGAAGTATTCCCTGTTTACATATTCTAGGGCAGACACAGCTGTAAACATACATATCGCCTTCTTTATTTAGTCTGCAAGAGCTGGGACTTTAAATTTGGGGTCTGTTAACAGTGAGATCCCATTTACAGTCCAAAGAATTATGTGTCCAGCATGTAGCAATCTTGATTATATTCCGGTCAGGATGTGGGAAAGATGCTATTAGAAACAAAACAATCAATTCACTCAGGCAGTCCCACAAACATGCTTTATGGCATCTGCCTCCTACTCATTTCAAGTGAGGGTTTACAGTGACACATTGGTGAAGATTAGTACACAACTGCAGGCAGATGCCCATGACTGATTCAATTGTTTGCACTGACACTCACAATTGCTGTAATTGCAGCTGGAGTGATAAAAGTCATTGCAAAAAAACAGACAAAGTGAAATCAACATTGTTCCTCAGAGATTTTATTAGCTGAAACCCAGAAATGCACAATCCACTGTTTTTGCCTGGTATGAATTCACCACAGCATTTCCATTTGCTATGCCTGCAATACTGTCCTCAGTGGTTTAATGTAAGAACATTCAAAAGGCCTCTTTAAAATCCGAACTTGTAGCAGGAACAGCCACGCATTCCAGCCTCACTCCCTTAAAAGAATTTATTTCCAGAAAAGTGATTAAAAAATAAAGGCAGCAAATGATTTTCAGACAATCAGTGCGTTCCTAAATAAAGAATCTTTAAAGCTGAGCTGTAGCTGTCCTGTATGCCCCAAGCAGCACCACCATTGTTTCTTTCCTCTCTTCCTCCCATAATGGCTTAACATCATTAATGCTTCAAGCTGGTATTCCTGATGAGGAGTGACCATCTTCTACAGCCCTGGAGAAAGAGGGAATGGATGTTTAGACCCAGGCAGTATCCAAAGCCTTCCTGAGAACAGATGCCCCTTGTAGCCTGCCAAGCCAGTTCTCATGCAGTGCTGAAGACTTCCTTCAGACCGCCTACACTGCTGGTGGTTCAGTCCAAAGGAATTATGAGATGATCCATGAGGAGTTGAGGATTTAACACATTCAATCCTCACTTGCAAAAGAAAAGTGATTTTTGCAGACCTATTTCAATGAAAATGGAAATCCATTTGTAGCATAACTCACATTCTAAAGATATTTTAGCATTGCCATCCTGACTGCTGGAAAACTTCCATTTAAATGCTCAAGATTGTGATTGTATCTAATCCTCCTATATCAGGTAAAACCAAAGAAAATCCCAAAACTTTAATGCAAAGCAAAAAGAAATCTGCCTGATTATGTCCTTCAATAATTTATACCAGTATAGAGAAAATAAAAAATTCCAGTTGCAGTCCCTTCTAACATCTCTCAAATGGGACACACAAGTGGTCAGATAACCATTGATGCAGCAAAACCTTTAACTACATTTTGTGCTAATTTTAATAAATAAAGGAGATCATCTCCTCCCAGTATTTAAATTTGGATTAGACTTGCCAATATATTGGAGATATCTAAATCAACAATGTATTGCATCAGAAAGCAGCTCTGAGAAATGAAAGGCGAGTGTTTTAAATGTTTCCAGTAACAGCACAGCACTGGAGAAGGTCAAATGCCCCAACAAGTTCCCTTTAGAGGGACTTGCCAGATCTGATGCTCTGAACATGAGGCACACGCACCCAGGGCCAGGGACACATGCTGTGGATGATGGCAGCACAGAAGGGATTCATGCCAGGCACCACCAGGCAGCTGCCCCCTGGCCTGAGGAAGAGGGAGGCTGTGGCACTGCCCTGTGCTGGGCCCAGAGCAGGAGCAGCCCTGGGCCCAGCTCTCTGTGACAGAGCTGTCTGCAGGCCTCCTGTGGAGTACAGCTAACTCTGCTCTGTGACAAAGGTGAATTTCCCATATGGTTGATGATGTCACACCAGGAGATTGTCCAGTTTAGGGTGCTCCACTGAAAGCCAGGAGGAGAGGGCAGGTGGAGGTACTGCAGGTGGCACAGTGGCCCCTCCTGAATGCCTGTGGTGGCTGTGCAGCTGTCCTGGGGAAGGGAACACTCCTGTGCTGGGACACAGCACCCTGAGAGCCAGGCCTGGCCAACGTGCCCGATAAAAGGCATTTCCTCTCCAAAGCAGACAAGACAGAGGAGCTTTTTATTGCAACAGGCTGATGAAACATCACATTGTTGCTTTCAGTGGTTTTATTTTAGTAGCTTTTACATTCCCAACCAAGTTCAGAACTACACTGTGGAATGCACAAAAAAGCATTTCCAGGTTCAGGCAGAAAGAATAATAAACATTAGCCCCACTCTACAAAGAAGGATTTAAGTAGTCAGAGTCACATCAGGAACCAAGACAGAGACAGCAGATGAACCCAGATGTCCCAGGGTGTACTAGGGCTTAAATACAAGATCCCTCTTCATGTTTGTGCTGATGATACATTTCAGTACTCCAGCACCTGAGAACAAAATCTTACCTTTGTTATTGCTTTTGTCTAAGGAAGTCAAGAACCTCCTTCTGTCCTGTAGCCTCTGCCTGTAAGTAGAAACATGAATAAATCCTGTCATCCTGTGCACCAGGACATGAAAATACTCACTTGTGGGAATTAAGACTACATTACCACCAAATCATTAAAATCCAATTTAAATTTTAATTCCTCCAACATAGATGAGAAAATTCTTGCGCCAACTATTTCCTACTTCACAATAGCGCCAGATTTGAGTTTGTAACAAATTCTAATCTGATTTATAGTCCAACATATATTTTTCCCAAATAAATATTATCCAAGAGCATGTGTTATTACTCAGCAAGCACACCAAGGGAGCACAGTTGTATGGACACTTACTACTTGTAGGGGATTCCTGCCATCATAACCAGTTTGCTCCAGGTCTGCACCAGCCAGGTACCAGGCATACAGCCCATCCAAATCACCTTTAGCTGTAAGGCTGGAAAAAGAATAATTAATAGTGGTTCTAAATCTTTCAGTTAATTTCAGTGAGCTCCTGGGTCCTGTCAATGAGCTCAGCAGGTGAAGGCTGAACCAGGCTCAACATAGTTGCCAGGGTAGAGAGGTAAGGAACAATATTACAACAGCTTTGAATAGCTGAGCAAGCAACACAGCTTGATGAATCAGTTCCTTAAATTATTAGGGCTGTGCTATAAGTACTTACAACAGGCTAGTTTCACATTGTGGGTGTGACTATGACCAAAGGGGAAAAAAAAGTCATGCAGTTTCATATTTCACAACACAATATTTATCTCATGAAATGAGTTGGGGAGAGGGCAATGGCTAAATCAAGATGCAGCTGAGTGAGAGCACAAGCAGATGTGCCAGCAATCCACAGGACTTATTTAAAACCCCTGAGAAACCCCCTTCACGAGTTTGCATAACTGTGCTTGCTATTAGTAGCTAGACATTAAGTTCATTTATGTGATATTATTTGGACAATAGCACAGCTATATTTGAGTTTCACAAAACAATTTGTAGAATTTAAACGGGCAGCAAATAGAAAAAAGAAAAAAAATATTTTCAAATATTACCTCTGCGTGCCACATGTAACAAGCAATAGAAAGGATCAGAATGAAACCTATACAAATAAATTAGTTAAAGTTTTCAGAGGAATGCACACCAAGTTATTTCTTTGCACACCTGCTGGCAGTCGCATCCACAATACTTAAAGTTGATTTTTAACTCTCATTTTGGTAAAAGGGTTAAGAGCATATGCAAAATCATGTCAGTCTGTACCAAGCTTGAAGACAGGCTGAACTGAGGGGAAGGCTGGGAGTATGACCTTCAGTCTTTTCAGGATATCAGCATCTCGGAGGCTTCAGACCTAAGCTTGCCCATGAGCTTGCAGATTGTTTCAGCAGAACCCTGCTGATAATCATCAAGTGTGGTTGAATCTCATTAAAAGAGGGGAAGCCTCCCCAACATTATTAAGTTCAGAGTTTTCTGCCTTAACCAGAGCTTGCTGTGGTGACAAGCACTGTGCTGGCAGCAGGGATGGAGATGGTGATGAACTCCTGGGGGTGATGGCCAAGCCAGGCAGACTTGGTGAGGGATGGAGAAGGTTCAAGATGCATCTTCATTCAAGATGCAAGGGGCAGTCATGGAAGAAACCATGAAAGCAGGGCTGCAACCTTCACTTCCCTGCTAGGTTGAAATCCCTTCTGTTGTTGATTAAATCACTTAAGTACCTGAAAATATGTTTTCAGGGGAGTGGACATCTCTAATTGCAGCAGTCCCAGAGGCTGGGCATGAAAAGGGAAAGCAAATGGTCTCTGTGATCCTCCATGCAAGCCCCAGATGACCCAGAGGGACAGGGAAGTGGTAGTGGGGTACTAAGAGGTTTAACAGTGCTTCAGTCTGGCATCATGAAGGAAAGGATCAATAAATCATTAATGAAAACTGCCATCACAAAAGAAAAGGCCCCTCAGAAGCAATAAGGAAACAGAGGAAAGCAAAGGAGGTCCAACAGGAAGCTCAGTGGGAGGTTGGTAAGGAAACTGCAGGAAAGAGGTAGGCATTAGTAAAGAAAAAGTGTAAGCATTAGTAAAGCAAAGAAATTGCTTAGCAGCCACTTGTGGAACACATGAATTATCTTTATTTACAAAGCCTAGTCTCTTGCTGTTAACACTGTAAGGTCACAGGTTAAAGGAAGAAACAAAAAGCCTACCTAGAGAGTTATGAGCATCACCAACACTGGACAGGACAGCACACTGTATTTGCCAAACAGAATCACATCATTCAGCCATGTGTGAAGTGGAAACCACTTTGGTCAAAGACTTTCAGAATTATTACCAACCCCCACACCCAGGGCACCTCAGCTACATCTCTGTAAGCAACAAACAAGGACAGCTGTGCTAACTCGAAAATTAACTGCCTATTAACAGCACCATTCAGAAAGAGCAATTTAACCCTCCCTGCAGAGGGCAAAACTGTGGTCTCCTTTTGTGACATTAGAGCAATCCAAACACACAGAAGTATCTTCAATTTTGCAGCAGCCATTTACTGATCAAGTGAGAACCTTATTCTATGGGGACTGTGACCAGAGAACAAAAGGTGATGTAGCTTGTGAGAAAATGTAGATACCAGTCTAATCACAAGATACCTACTATTTAGTAGATTGATCAGCATCATGAGCACCACAAAACATTTTTTCCAAATCTAGATTTCCATAGTCAAGCCATAGACATCTGGATTTCCTTTATATACAGTAAGTGTTAAAATATATACAGAGGACTTCTCAATTTACACTACATGAACCCTGATTCTGTATTTATCTCACAGATATTTATGCCAGCAATTCCAACTACAAGTGCAACCTCCAAGCAGCAAGTCCATCACTGTTATATAATGAAATGGAACAAAGATATCTTCAATATACACTTCCCATGATGTTTAAAACCTGCTTTGTTGATAAAGAACTATCTACCACAGTTTACTAAACTCTGATACCTTTGACAGCTGATAATCCCAGGCATCCTGCCTATCAGTACTCTTGCATTCAGAAAGATGATTATGTATCCAGTTCACAGTTTCAGCAGGGCTAATGTAGCCATGATGATGACAGAGCTAAGATCAAGAACAGTGACAGTGCTGTCTGTGCCAACAATCACACCAACATCAAGCTGCAATTTAAGGGGTGCTCTGTTACTGCCAGGAGACCAGGAGCAAAGCTTGTCAGGGCTCAGAGGGTTTATAAGGACAAGGGCCAACACAGTTGTAGATTTGGGAATTAAAAAGTACAGTGAAATGACACCTTGGGGTTCCTTCCTGCCTCTTCATGAGCTAGGATTTCATCTTTTCCTGGGACACAAAGCTGTGCTTTATCAGCAATTTTCATTTATCCATGACTATATAAAGTAATCAGGACAGGCTTTCTTTTTTTCAGGTGTGTCAATACCCTGAGAGAAGAGAAAAAAAATTTTTCTTCTTCTTATTTTTTTAAGATGAAGATCCAAAGGAAAAAAAAAAAAGTCCAGCACAAGGCATGGATTGCTCTGTCCTGAACAGATTTGGGAGTGCTGTTCTTAGCTTGTGTCTCCGCATCTCAGCTCAGACAGACTTCTTTGAAAGACAACAAGCAGTAGAAGCTTGGTCCTTATTCCTGCAGAGGGATATTTACCCTTCCTTCCCCAGCCTTACCCCCTCTTTATGTTCAATTGAAGAGGCATCTTATTCTGAAAGGTGGTGATTTTGAAAGGCTGTGTCTTTGTATATATCATAATATAACATATCATTTTATGAAATCTAAGAATATGAGAAAGCTGGTTTGGCTTTGTGCCCCTGTTTAATTTTGTGAAGTACAGACTTGAAGTACCTTAATTCTACACAAGCTTTTTTCCCTTTAAAAAATAAACACACATCAACTGTTTACCAACTCCAGAAGTCCAGAAGCTTTCAGAATAAGAGTGTCCCAATTTATCTCATCATGGTTTGGTTTTTCAGACAGATGACAATACTACTGCAATATGAGAAGATATTCTGACATTTTTAACAGATTACTAACACTGAGATTTCATTTCCAAACAAAGCCTTGAACCAGATACCAAACATCAACAAAGTGATTTTAAAACCAGACTAACACCTCTCACTTTAAAAAAGACACCAGCAAATGAAAGCATGAAAGATTAAATAACTATGTGCATCTCCACTTCCTACACAAGAGTTCCCACTGATACTCTCAACCCTCAGTTTTGGCTGGTACTCCTTTCCCTCTCAAACATCACCAGTGCCAAAGGAACACATTTATTTTCATTTTATCTCCATAACCTTTCAAGTGAACTATTCTATTCTATTCTATTCTATTCTATTCTATTCTATTCTATTCTATTCTATTCTGTTCTGTTCTAAAATCATGAGTCTAAACAGAAGGAGGCTGAGGAGACTATTCATGTTCTTTCACAACAGTCTGTTTGAGGACTGGTAGGAGCAGAGGGAAAACATGCTTATAGTTTAATTTAGAGAGAACTGCATGGGGGAAAAAGCTTAGTTATCTAAGTGCAAAAACACTGAGCTTATCAGAAAGCAAGCAGCTTTATCCTTCTAAACCCCAAGAACTTGACATATTGCCTTGGTGACAAACTCAGACTTGTAGAAATTGCAGCTTAAGGCACATTACAAGGTAGAAGAAACATGGGAAAATAGTTCAAATTAGACAGAAGGGAGATGTTATAAACAGCTGGTTCTATAAACAGCTGGCCATGTGGCCATGTTCAAGCTGTGCCATGAAGGTGCCAGTGCCTGCAAAGAGGGGCTTAAACAAGAGAGAGGACAGAGAAGTGAGCCAGAGCATGCTGGAAAAATGAGCCTATCACTAAGGTCATCTGAGGACACTGGAAATATCAGAGACAAACACCAGCACCTCAGATTTAGTAACTTACAGGCAGCTGAGTAACACTGTGGAAAAAGTCCATTTTGTTAGAAATGAGTATGCCAGACCCTCTAAACAGCAGAGCAAATGAAGAGCTTCAGCTCTGCAGGAGCAGGGCATGAGCAGCCACTCTGCAGCACTGTCTGACCACTGCCTGGTTCTGCTGCTGGTACAGGCCATACACATCCAGGTGCACAATGATCCCTAAAAAGCTGTAACAAACTGCATGAGAACCCCATTTTGTTATTTTGTGTGAAGAACTCTTTTCCTCTTCTTGGTTTGTATTTTTTTGTTTGTTTTGGACATATTACTGCCAGGTCAGCTAGCCAAACTGGTTCTGCACGTGCCACCAGAAACAGGCCAGTTTATTTGCAGAGG
Organism: Molothrus aeneus; assembly: GCF_037042795.1. Taxonomy (NCBI): domain Eukaryota; kingdom Metazoa; phylum Chordata; class Aves; order Passeriformes; family Icteridae; genus Molothrus; species Molothrus aeneus. The sequence continues at coordinate 53,438,143 of NC_089651.1, read as the reverse complement.
AATGTCACTCCCTAAACCTTTTGGCAGAGGCAAACTGCACAAACCAAGGGTTTAATTCTGTCCTGTTACTTGCAGTGCCCTGTGAATTGCATATTTTGACTCTATGGTAAAAGTCTTATTAGCCAGTCTCCTCTGAGCATGTTATGACAATGGAAACACTCCAGACAGTGTTCCTTAATTCCACAATTACTCCAAGGACAGAGTCCAGTCTCCACACAGAACACACATAAGCTTCACCTTGACCTTGTTTGGTGGACATTATAACAGCACTGACTGGTCCCTGCAAGTATCATGATTTCCTGCCAAGTCCTGATATAGAGGCCAGTGCTCAGGGGTTTTTTGTTTGTTTTTCAAAAGAAGAGAGAAGAGGAAATTAAGTAAAAATTACAAGTAATTTTTGAAAATACATGGAACCTTCTCACAATTTTCAGAGTAATTTGTAATTCAGGACCAGTACTTGAAAAAATGGAATCTAACAGCTATTTCTTTTTATAACACATACCCACATTGCTATATATTGAAAGTAACTGTATGGAAAGCCAGCTCTAAGAGAATTTTATCCTCTTAAAATTAATTATAGAGATGGTGAGCAGCAGTTCACAAGTTTTGGGGTTAAACCTATTTGTCTCTTTGATTTGGTTATTTTTAAGAACAATACTACCTACTAATTAGAATAGAAGCCATTCCAAAGTAAGTGAAAAGTGGACTTTAAGACAATAAAAATGGTGATAAAAATGATTTGTGCAGCTTTATTTTTAAAGAGAGGTGTTAGAAAATCCCACCTTGAACAGCTTTTTTTCACCTTTCCTCCATAAGAGACTTTGGGGGGAAATGGGGTATTTATTTGCTTCCAGCTCACTCATCCCCACCATCCTCTCTCCTTTGGAACTCTCTTGAGTTATTGGTGCTTTGAAACAGAGTTGATTCTTAATTTCATCACTTCACTTGCTGCCTTATTATTCATCTATCACAGAAAGAACTCCCTCATGTGCCAGGGACCCAACTGTTTATTTAAAGTGCTCCATTTTTGAGTCTCCTCTGAAACGCCATCCCTCTCCACACTCATTTTAGGGCCACCTCAATTACCAGATCACATTTACCTGCAGAGTATTGTTCCAATGTCCTCCAAGTCATGGCTTGAAAGGTGTGCTCCTGTTTCTCGTAACAAGTTAATCACTGGTATGTGCCTTTATGAGGAATAGAAAAAAATGAGAAACTGAGTGACTTAACCTTGAAAGTGACATTTCCTCCCTGAATCCAACATTGTCATATACACACACAGTCAGGGCAAGTTCTCACATTCCCTATTCCACAATCACAGAATCAATGAATCTTTTCCAAGGTGACAGATGTAGTAGACAGAGCTTCCCCCCCTCTCAAAAACTCATTCACACACTAAGCTCAAGGAAGTGTTAAGTTCAGCTCTGAAAAGGAAAGGGATGCATACCCTTCTCTTCCAAGAGTTCTTAGTGTCTTAACCTTAGTGCTAGTTTAATTTAACAGTAGAAATATTAGTAATTGAAATACATGCAAATAGGCAGAATTTTTATTACATAGCATCATTCCTGTATTTTAAAGAATACAGTGCCCATACATATCAGTCTTAAATAAAACATTGTGTCTTGCAGACAAGCAATGAATCTTTATGTTAATGGAGAAGCAAATCAGATTTTTAGGGCTTCAGAATGATGGTAAGTATTCTTATGAACCTCTGTAAAAAGCAGATCTTTTCCTAACTTCCTCCTCCCAATACCTTTATTATTGATTGCTACCTGGAGATTTTAGGAGGTCTTCCTTGTCCTTTCCTTTGAGATAAAGGGACAAATGGCACTGCCAGCCAACACCTACACCTTAGTCAGATGCTTAAGAAACTCTGTGGAAAGGCTCCTCTCTAAAGGTACTATTGTGGATCGAAAATAACATGACAAGTAAAATATCTGCAAAATACATTTTTCATAACTAACCTAGTGGAAGGTTTAGAACTAGGTTTGAAAAGGAGATGACAGAATGCTCCTGTGTTAAACAACTGATCTAGTTTACAAATCAAAACACAGGTTTTTTTCCTCCAGAAAGAGCATGATGACCCAGTAGATCAGGAATAGTTTCATAGTTCCTATTTTAAGTAAATTGCTATAATATAATACTTCAAAATAAAGAGGTAGGCTTATCATTTAATAGGAAATATATGAGTTTTTCCAACCAATAACCTGAAATATCATCTGTAGTAATTAAAAATTACAAAATGAGCTCACATGCACTTTCTGCTTAAGCACTTGGTGGCAGCCATGCGTCTTTCCATTTTTGAATTGGACTACTTTCTAATCCCTCTGCCTGTTTTTAGGAAACTCCATCTTCAATCAGAAGTTACTTTACAGTCATCCATATGAAGCCTATGTAAGCTTATATGTTCCATATAAGAGCTTTAGCTTCCAAACTAACCAAAGAACTGTACATGTGCTATAGGAATCATCTCACCTTTCCAAACACAGCTTATTGACCCTAGGAGACAGATTTTATTTTTTTTAATTGTACTTTGTTCCAATTGATAGCCAAAAAAAAAATTCTTCCTTTGCTTCATAGCAAAGCATTGCTGGGACAGCACACACCTCAAGTTTGTTCAGTTATCTAAAATATTTTCTCAGGTGGGTCCCTGACGACATAGCTCGTCATCCACAAGCATCTCCTTGAGCCAGCAAACAATGGCATCCTCTCCTACTCCTCCATCCATGGTAAGGCGTGAATTCTACATGGATGAATATTTTAGTTTTTAGTCTTAATCCAAGCAGTAATTAGCTGAAATGAAATTTGACCTGAAATAGATTAAAGCAGAACATGTCTGTTCACTCAGGCTCTCATTGGGTACTGAACAGAACATGGGGAGTGTCTGTTTACTCTCCAAGGACTGCCCTGGAGTGTTCTTCATTTCCCACCTTATACAGGAAATCTCAGCATGAAATGAGCATTTTTTAAAACAAAAGCTTTGCTATGGGACAGCACTAAAAGATAAAAGGCTGCAAAGCATGTAATGTGTGGTATGTTCCCTCAATGTGCTCCACCTATGAGGTCTGTATCTCTAGATACCAGCAAAAAGACAGATTTTCTCTTCCTGTTGTAACTATTTACTCCTTACTGGTAGAAAGAATCTCTCCAGAAAGCCCTTTACACACCACAGCCATTCCTGCTCTGAGTGGGACTCTGTAAATACCTGGTACAGACAGATTTGGGATCATTTACCCCACTCATTTAATTTAAACAGTAGATTTAAACAAGGAAAAAATAAAAGTAGTTTGAAATAAATTAAGTTTGTAAGCATTGTAACTGATAGTGTTTACAATAAATGTTTAAGTAAGTGTTTACCATAACGCATTTCTAAACAGAAGTACAATGTCCTGATGAATCATTCAAAGTCACATTTCTTGGAAAAACGGGAAGTGCTGTGCACTACTGCTTGTTAAAGACAGGGCAAGGGAGAGGAGGACTAGGGACAAATAGTAATGCAAAGTTTAAAAGTGTCAGATTTAGAAGTGTGGCTGTGAAGTCCAAGAAAGCAAACAGACCACCTGTGACATTCCCACCACTCAGCATGGAAACTATGTGGGAGGCAAGGCCCTGCAGCATGTTCCTGCCTGCACCCGAGCGCCATCGACATTCTGAACAAACCTCAGCCTCTCCTGAGCACCACTTCTGCTGCCTTGTACCCACCACTAGGGCACTGCTCATATCTCAAGAGGCTGGCTGTGAATTTTCTGACACTGTTATGTCTTAGGCACAGGAGAGGTATTTGTCTTTAGAAATTGTTTCCTTAAGTGCTGCTCTCCTGTGGCTTTACAAAAGCCTCACAAGGGTCACAGTTGAGCTGATCTGAAGTTCAGGTGATGTCATGAGCCATGAACTTCTTGGGAACAAATCAAATGCAATTCCTGTTCTGAGATGACAGCACAAAACCAAGAACAGAACTGCTGGACAGTCAAAGCTCAAGGTGCAGAGGGATGGCAACCTCCCCATGTCAGCCCTGGCTTGCACAGCTCCGTGCTCATTTTAGCCCCACCTGGTAATGCTTAACAAAAACCAAATGCTTAACATTGTCACCTGTGAGCTGTTCCTGACCCTCCCTTTTCTTACTGTGTTCTGTCACCAAACCATGGCTCTTGGTCAGACACAGGCTGTAGGAACAACATTATTCTGCATATGTTACTTGAGACAGCTCTTTAGTAGTATCAGTTATACCTCCCTGTCTGAAGGAAAAAACAAAAAGGCAAAAGGTGTTCCTAGTGTCTCCTACCTGCTAGGTTCCATTGCTGATGACACTGGACATTAAAACTCAAGTGTATACTACTATTTTTAATATATTTGTAGCAGACCATCTGATTTGGTGCAGTCTTCAACATTCAGCACTACGAGCAAAGTTTGAGTTCCAGGTAAAGACATCCACACTCTTACCAGTTCTTGAGGGCTCTGGATTCACAGGAATCCAGGTTCTGTACAGTACCTGTCATCCCAGGCCCTCACCTGGCAGACACTTATTAAAAGTGAATTGACTTCAAAAGGGATGAATCATACATGTGAAATTAACACACATGTAAGAGTTTGCAGGACTGGGGCCTTAGGCTGCACACCTTCCACCAACTCTCGTTAAAGAAATGCAGGTGTAATGTATATCCAAACTTGACTGGCTTCATTCTTTTTCATGCTTGCTCCCCTAGCAACCAGAATGGTTATGGCAGGATCAGCTTAGTTTCACTTATTTGGTTTTCTGCACGGTATCAGTGGGAATTTTGTGCTCAAACACAGTAAGGACAGGCTGCAGTGTGCTTCTTGGAGTCAATGGTAGGTAGATTTTCTCTCTGCCTTAGATTTCCTGAATTAATGTAAATGTAACCTTTCAAAATATCAAGTATTTAAATTCATATTTACGTGGGAGGTAATTTTACTACCTCTAATCTGATGTTCTCACAGCACTATATGAGCAACTCCCCATTTTCAACCTTTTACCACTGCTCTACAAGTAAATGGAAGCACTTTTACTACTTAAAATATACACAATTTTTATTCAAGACATTTTCCTGCTGAGAGAGTTTCTGTTATTAAAAAAATATTATTCTATTGTTTTGAAAATTAATTATCCCTTGAGGGTGGTGTAAGAAATTAAAGGAATGCTACTTATTTTGATATGTCAAGCAACTGGCCTAGATTAACAGTGGTCTGTTTAGCCTCATGCATAAAGTGAGTGAGACTACAGGCAAATTGCAGAGTTACAAGTGGAAAAGCGGAAATGCAGTAGTTTATTTCTTATTTAGAAAGAAACAAAGAAAGAGTCACTTAAAGTCAAAAAATGTAAGAGACTATCATTGACATATATCAAGTCACTGGTCTATCAGCTGACAGTGCTATGTTAAGAAGCTTTTAAGAAGAGACATAACTCCTGGTCATCTTTACAAATTAATAAATGGAAGAGAGAAATCAGTCATCATTATACAGGTTTGCATGCTGGTTAAAAGGCAAGCCACTGAGAAATGTTACATAAAAGACTGGAAGAAAGCTATTTTTAAGATGAGTGGATACTGTATTGCAGTTAAATGCCAATTAAACACATATAAATTCTCAGAAAATGGGATTAAGCTGATGCAATGTTCAGTAAAATTGAGAAAGTTACAATATTAAACAGTTTAAAGCATTGACTACTCATCATCATCAGTTCCCCCCCCTTCCCTCTCTGCCACTTTCTATCAGGATAATCTCTTCCCTTTCAGCTTGCAAGTGTTTAATAAATAGAATTTAAATACTTCTGTAGCAGAAATCTTTTTAGTGGGTATCTAATTACACACATATACAGCTGTCTGCTCTTTAGCATTCTCCTTTATATGCTTACCAGTGTGAAATGCAGTGTGAGCACACAGCAGATCATAAATACACATTTATGAGATTAATTCTAAGTCAACTCTTCCTCTCATTCCAACAGTAGAAACAAAAAGAGAAACTGAAAACAGTTATGGTGCAGTTTCCTTTTACAATTCCCTGCATCAAAATGGGTGTGCAGTTTTAAAGAGCTTAAGAGTCATAGTAGGAGTCTAATATAGGAGTGGCAATTCTAAGGAATCCAAACAACAAGCTCATGTGAAATTCCTCAGGCGGTAGATGGGTGCGGTAAAAAAAGTAGGTGCCTGATTTGCAGGAACATCTAATAGTATCTAATGCTTTAGCATTTTCTCACATTGGACCAGAGCCACCTCTATTCAACTCCAAGGTTATTTGTTTGATTTGCTGTTGGGCTTGTTTTTGCTTTAAGACTGCAGAGCTTATATATTCATGAGGAAAAGCAGCAGGCACAAAGCAGTTTGGGACCATGCAGGAGGAATGGCAATAGCACAGCGCGGCCACGCCGCACTCCAGCTCACAGCCAGAGAGCTGCTGAGCTTCTGCAGCTGCTCTTGGAAACAGAGGAAGCCTTCAAGTTATTCCTGCAGCCCATGGTAATCCAGGACTGTCAGACCTCCCAGGGAGCTAAGTGCAGCTTGACAGACCAGGTGAACCTGTCAACATTAGAAAGCTGTAGGAATATCTGGCGACATTCACCCAGAAAGACCATGAAAATTCAATCCATCTGAGCTCTTTTACAGAAAAATTGACTCTTCTCCTGCCATGATACAGACTGAATGTGAGATAAGGAGCTGAAAGTGGATCAAAGACAAGGAGAGATTATGGTGTGCAGCTTCTAACATGCTGGAAGACCAATGGCTCTATGAATCCCCAGGCAATACAAACTAAATCTTAGAAAATTAACTTCTGATTACTGATAACTTTTATATTCTGTGATATGGCCATTCCTTAGGACTATACAACATGGAAGAGACCAGTAAAGAGCAAGTCCATGACTACCATTCAAGAACTGCTGACATTCGTAACAGCAGGAAGAGGAAATCCACAAAGCAGGCAGAGCCATGCAACCATCCCATATAATTATGAGTGGGTGGAAGGGGAAAATCAAAAAACCAGTCATCCAGCAAGAGACTCAGGAAAGCACTGGTGGAAGGAGAAGATTAAAACATGTCAACCTACCGGTATATTTTGTGCCAACTGAAACAGTCTGGTCTTGATGAGAAAGGGAAGGGCAGAAAGAGAACAGACAGCCCATGGTTCTGCACTCTCACTTCTGACAATCAAAAGGAGTGATCAGTTTGGCTCTGTTTTATAAGGAAGCTTCACAATAAAGAGTGGAGCCCTGAAATTACGGACAAAGTCTTGGCAGGAGGACAGCAATAATTACCTTATGCTAAAATTCTGCATGCATACCAAGTTGTTTGCTTTCATTCCACGTTATTTAAAAAATCTTTTCATTTAGGCTAGTCACATCCTTTGAAATAAGCTGATATGTGTTATTTTAACTGCTGTCATTTACACATGACTGCTGAGACCAGACAAGACCAGAACACAGGGTGGATGGAGTTGAAATCAAAAATGGCAGAAGGTTTATAAACCTTATATGGAGCAGCACATGAATTGTTACCTGAACTTGATGGCGTTCATCAGTGGGGTAGATCCATATCTGTCTCTGGCATAAACAGTTGCACCAGACATCAACAAATACTCAACTAAGGGCAGGTGCCCTTCAGAGGCTGCAATGTGGAGGGGAGTTCGGCCGTCGTAGTCTCCACAGCTCAGGTTTCCACCCTATAAAGGGACACATCCTTCACATGCCAAAAAGATAATGGCTGTACATCAAGCTGTTGCAAACGTCATACAGTAGCATGTATACATCACATTTTAATTCTGCCACCAAATTGTTAAGCCTGTCAAACATAAAGTTTATCTTGCAGCATTGTTTTAGTGCCAATAAAGATATTTATTCCACCTCCTGCATGTTTTCCACTGAAATATATTCTTTATTACAGCACACTATACAGCAGTTTTGTGCCTGTAGACTGCTAATTGTTCTTGTCTTAGTTAATTCCTACTTTCAAGATATATTTATCATTTCTTGAGGCCCATTACCAAAATCTCAATAGTAGGGCAAACCAAGGCAAAGAGGGGGAAAAAAGAAAAGAGATGACATGGAAATGCCTGTTTTTTCTTTGGGTATAACCCAAGTCAGAGCTCTGGGGAGAGACAGAAATTTTGAATTAGCACTGCACTGTGTTTTGCTTAAATATAATCTTCAAGTTTGTTTTTTATTCCTGACAGATTTACATCCAAAAGGTGGATACTATGAATATGCATAGAGAAAGTTAAGCGAAAAGAAAGCAGCACAAATCATTTTAAAATGTTCCAAAGTTAGCAGATAAGAACTTGCATTTTAATCTACCTGTATTTTCACAGTTCAAAAGAAAATGTAAACAGCTGAAAACCAGAGAGGGACAAGAACATACCAGTTCTGAAAGGCAAAGACCAAGAAGTCTAAAAACCATTTGTAACTGTCATAGCACCTTGACTCTACAACTTAGGTTGTCACTTTCCATGAGTATGGCTTCCTATCATCAATTACAGTTTTATTTTAAAATTAATGTTTTGTACATGCTGTTCATTCTACATTACCATTTCTGCTATGGCTCTTAGTGCATCTATGTCACCCAGTTTAGCTGCAGCACAAGCCAAAGGTGGGATTAATGCATCTCGTACGGCTTCTAACTCCTGCGAAACAAATAAAATTAAACATGTAATAGCAGCCTCGCGTCTAATGCGATCGACACCCAAGTCATAAAAACACTGCCCTTGCTTTCATGTAAAGTTTCCAAATTAGTTATTCGTATATTTAGAAATGGTAGCATTTAGTTCTTGGAAGGAAGGAAGTCTTGTGTTTATCTTACATTTTGTCAGTTGCACATCCATAAGATTTATACTCCTCTCTGGCAGCACTACAAGTACCTGATATCTTTATAAACCATTTAAGGTGCACAAACTAATTGCCATCTCTGTACTGCCATAGCTACACATCAGTACAGTAGGAGAAACAGTGCTGGGGGGAGTTGGAAAAGACCATGTCCTCAAGACTGGATCAATTTTATTAATGTTATTCCTCAGATATTTGTGTAGCCTGTACTTTCAAACCTACACTGACAAGCCTCCTAGGCCCCCTGAATATTCTCCCTTTTCTCATGCTTACTAAAGAAGAACTAAGGAATACATTCAGTATTCATTAGTTATTAAAAATCCCATCCTCCCTGAACCTAAGTCAAGAGAAAAGTGAGTATTTGTATAACCAATACTTTATTATCTAATTTATATTTATATTATATTTTCTAATTGGGCAGGACTACACACCATAAATTACACTTGTGTAATGCTTCCTTAGTATCAGCTTTCTATGACTGCATCTACAATTAAGCTGTTTTACCCATTATTATTTGGATTGCTCCAAACTGTCAATACATTTGACCACAAAAATATAAAGCAATTCTTCATATCACTGATACCCTGAATTAGAGCATCTGTCTGAGGCTTGTTATTGCAACCAGCCAGCCAAGAAAGTAATCCCAAGAGGGGGCTACAAAGGAGAGGGGGAAAACATTAATATGTTTTTAATTAAAAACATTTTAGTTATAGAATTGTCATTGTGTCCTTTCTCCCTAACTCCATATTCCAATTTTCTTTCAGCTTTGCTGTTCATCTTTAATCCAGGCTTATTTAACTCAGTTTACAGCTTTACATGATACTAATTCTAAAATATTTAAGTATATACCTCCTTGCTGCTGATACTTAGAGATTTGGCAATCACTTGAATAAACTTGCTATCTCTCAAAGAGATCTTGGCTCCTGTGGGTACAACAGTCATTTCTCCTCTTAGATTCTCACTCAGCATCTGAAAAGCAAGCAATCAAGCCCTTTGTTAGCAGAGGAAAAAAATGGTGGTAGTCTAATAAAAAAAACCTTATAATCAAGTTAGAAAACTGTTTGGAGGAATTATGGAAACTAATTGAATGCAGACAAAAGATTAAAGAAATAGTTACTGTCCCATGCAGACTGCACGTTTAAAAAGACAAAGGAGGGAGAGAGACAGGCAAACAAAACTTTCTTCCAAAGCAAAGAAAACCAAAATAAGCACATAACAAAACACCCCAAATTTTAGAATATGTGGAAAAAAGTTCCCTAGTGGGGTAGGCTGCAGCCTGCTTAAAAACACAAAGATAATGAGTAATGAGCAGAGTGAGGCTTAAGACCAGAATATTCTGAAATGCTGCTGCCTCTTGCCAGCATTCACAAACCTCAGGACTCCTACACAGACTGTGTACATAGAGCTCAAAACAAAGCCCAGTGCTGCCTGTAGACAGTCATGTATTTCCATGGGTTTCCAAACAGCTCAATTAGCCCTGATTTTGTTACAATTTGGACATAGATCCAGCTTTGAATGCAGAAAATCTACAGTAGTAGCAGTCATTCAGTATCCAAACAGCCATGTAACAATTTGTAGGATGGGTGCCTCCAATATAACTGGGAAAAAAACCCAAATCAAAATGTAAAAAGGTCAGCCAATTCATGTGTAGAGAGTACTTGAATAGGGCAATAAAGAAATGAAAGTACTCTAAATGACAGACTCTGGGAAACTTGGAGAACACAGATAGAAGCCAGTCATCAAGAAAAAGCAACTAGTTTCCTCAATTCTGACCATTTTACACACTGGCACTCTTTCAGGAAAGGTTGCTGATGCAGCTATAAAGCACATAGTTATTTCAATTAGAATTTTAAAAAGCAGGATTGTGAAAGTTTGCAAGAAACAGATGTGATGTTGGCAGGAGGAATGCCCCAGGTTTACTTATGTCTAGGCATGCCTTTTATTAAAAAAAAAAAACCCTCCAAGAGCTGACAACACCATAGCTGTCTGCTGGAAGAGTCCCATATACATGTAACTCAGAGGATACCAACTGCTTTGGCACACTTTTACAATTTGACAGGTCGAGATCATTGCTTTACACAGGTAACCTTAGCAATTGGCACCTGTGCTAAATGCACCCAGTACAAAACCCTGTGTGCTTATTCAGTCCTACCAGCCCTTCAGACATTTGTATGTGTCTGGGGGCACATTCCTTGCTCTTCATGTTGAAAAAGAATCCCAAAATAACCACGCCAGCTTCAGGAGAGCTTCTGTCTCTTGGGAGACTATTGTTTGGTGATATGTTTAGCTGAAGATATTGCCACAGACAACATATTTCCAGGCTTTCTTCTTCTCCTGGTCTCTATAACTCATTCCTGCCCAGGCAATGCAGCATGTTGTTGTTCCCTTGGTTGTGCCAGTGCAATTGTTTGTGGGTCTGTACAATGATTCAAATGAGGAAACCAATCCTGCATAACTCAAAGAAATTGCAAAAGTTTTTCTGTTTTTCATACCATATAAAGGAGGTCCAGCACACCACCACACAAAAACTGTGTAGCACAATCCAAAGGGCAGCACATGATAATGCAGAATTATCTTGTGACATGGTACCTAAAACAGTTTATCATCAAATCCTCACCTGAGTAAGTCAGCTATCTCATCTCAGCAAACTGGATCTTGAATTAAGTTTTAACTCACACACCCAGGCAAGACTGGGAAGGTTTCTCCTGTCCCAGTTCAAATAATCTGCTGTGCAAGAAGATTAAAGTGAACATTTAAAGAAACCAAGCTAGTGTCTGTGTGTTCCAGGGTCCATGAGTGTGCCAAAGGGGTCTCAGTGAAGAGCTGGGGTTTCTGAAGTGCAAATGTGTAGGAACACAGTTTGTGGTAACTGGGAGTGCGGCTGGGCCAAGCCTCATCCCCAGTGGGCACAGCTGTGAGCAGCAGGTGAGCAGCACTGACAGCAATGAGCCATGGAGTGCCCAGGGACACTGACCAGCCACAAAGGGAGCACAGGGCACACAGGTGCACTGCATGAACCGTGAGGGGGATAAAAGGCTGGGCTAAAGAACCCTAAGAAGGGTGGCTGCTTTAAGCATTCTGAAGTTGTATGGTGATACTTTGAGTGTTATGGCCCTCTCAGCTCCATCACAAATGCACAAACACATCCACTACCCCTGCACCTCACAGCACTGTGTCACCTGCCAGGCATGCCCTTGCACAGAGCATGTTCTGGGCATCCTCACCAAATACACACACAGGTCCTCCTCCTCCCATTTCTCAGATTTAGCAAACAACTGCAAGCTCAGAGACTGAAACTGTGTCTAAGCACAGCAAGTGGTACTTTCAGCCACTGCACTTAGCATCACAGGTATCCAAATATGTTTGTCTCAAGTGCTGCTACTGGTTGGAAGATGTGGAGCATGAAATAATGATCAGGTTTGTTATGGTTTTAATAAAAACAAAGCACCATCATGAGATACACATGTGCCTGCAGTGTTAAGTCTGGAGTGACTCATCATGATGTCATCTCCCAAAGTGTCAGGATTAAGATTTCACTACATACAAGCACAGATATTCATGCATCCCTGCAGAATACTGCTCCCTTATCTAATTCATAGCTATATGCTCCTTGTATTAAGGGAACACAATAAACAGCTATTTAACCTGCAGGGAAAAAAGCCTGATTAAGCAACCAATAAACAGTAAGAACATTTTTAAAGGGACTCTGATTTTAAAAAGAGTTACAATTGGTTCTAGAATACTCCTCTACTTTTTATGTATTATAAAGTGTATCTCCTCTTAGAGAAATAAAATCTAATACTGTTATGAGTAATGCTGTAAAGGAAGAGGCTGTAGGCAATATTTATTTTCAGAATAAGCCTTGTGTGAATGAGTCTGGGATGAAATCTTCACCACACTAAGATCAGTGGCAAGATCTTTGCTGACTTCAGTAGGGTTGGGATTCTGTCTCTCATAAGAACTTCCACATAGAGTTTTCAGTACAAAGTGTCCAAGCTAGACTACTAACATTTAAAGATGGCATTTTTATGACTCAGTTATGGTCTTCACCTGACTTATGCAGAAAATTCTTTTCTCTCCCTATCTTCATACATTTGTTTGCTTAATACTACTTTCCATAAGAAAAAAACCAAAAACATGGGCTGTTCACATTACAGTTCTGGAACCAACTGCTTTTAAATGCAAGAGAAGCTCAAGGTATGAAGCTAAGCAGAAGTTAGCACAGTAGATGTGAAACTTAAAATCTTTCAAGGTCACACTGAAATATTTACCTGCCTCTTCTCCTCCCAGCTAAGGTTTCCCTTGCTGAGCGTGTATGAGAGTTTAGTTAGGGCTGCCTCTGGTGTCATATCACCTCCAGGAATTACTCCAGCATCAGCGAGAGTCTGAATAAAAGGGAACAATGATTCTAATTAGCATAGCATTCAGAAATACCTGCACATGCAGAAAAGGTGTTTGGAAGATGAGTAGCTACACAGAATGCAGTGTGCAGCCAAGCCTCCACTCTCTTGCTCCTCCTACTGCCACTGTAATTTTTGTACTTTTAGTTATCAAATACCAAGCAAATTCTAGAGAAACCTGAATAAAGATGACTTTTACTTTAAATTCCTTTTCCTGCAATAGCACTGAAGAATTCCACCAAATGCTTGCCACGGTCGCTTACCATGCTAAAAGGGAAAGGTTACAGGTCCATATCAGCTATCTGCAGAGTTGTCAGATTCCCTTTATTGAAAAGCTGCAGTTACTCTGTTTTAACCCAGTGGCATTTTGAACACTGCCAAGTAGGCTGTTCTCACACAGACATATTTACCATTCTTTTATGGGGCATTACTTTGGATGAATTCCAGCACTACAGCATGCTCACAGCAGGAGTGCTTTCAGATTCTTGCAGGCTGTGCTAGCAGTGTATGATTTAGAAGATACAACTAAAATATGTAATTTACACAGTTCTGACAAGAACAACTGAAAAAGATGACCTTTTGACTTATCTTTCTGGTAGTTAAAAAATAAAATGTCTGAACAAAAGCAAAAAGAAGAAGGATCTTTGCTATGATCAGCAAGCCTTGTAGGTGTACAAGACAGCAAAGACAAAGGAGATTTCAGATCTCTTGTCATTAAACTGTACCTGGGCAAATCACAGATCACCTTCTTTGCCATAATGTCATGCCTCACAGTAAAGCATCTTGAACTAGGTTCTTTGCACTGCATTTTCCCTTTAAATACCTTGTATAAAAGCTTCAGCTTCAAAACTTGTTGTGGCTTAACTAATATTTTCAGCAAGATACAGAGCCTAATTAGCTCATTAACCACCTCCGGGAGACCCAGAGTAACATTTTTTTAAAGTCCCATGGGAAACCATATACAGAGAAGGTGAGAAATACTTTCTGTCCTGCAGAGCTAGCCAAAGAACAGTTAGGGCTTTTTCAGTGGGTTTGTGAAAGAGGAGGAGGAAGGGATTTCCCAGCTTCCTTCCTATACCTAAAGTCCCCTCAGTTACAAGTTTCTACTGTATAGATGGATCAGAGGCCAGACATTCAGTTAATTAAAACAAACACTTCAAGGGAAGCCAGGGACTCAGCTGACCTACCTGACTAGCTCAAATGAGTAAAAACTGGCCCAGCCATGTGCAAAGACCTTTGAAATATTTCATTTAAAGAAAAATCAAAGTAAAATTAACATTACAGCAACTTTACAGCATTCACTCATGATACTTCCTCCACCGAGCAGTTCCTGATGAAAAGGAGAAGGCATTGAAAGAACAAGTGTGAAGTAATTTTGTAGGACTTGCCTTGGTCAGTGTTCTTCTCACAAGATGCCAAGAAAACAGGGCAGCCTCCAGCAACTGATGCTGAAGCAACATAGAACAAACTCCATACAAAAAATGGAAGCCAGAAGGGAACACATTTCTACACAGTTTTAAAGTGGTTCAATAATACATGTACAGAATCTTCTAATTCAGTATATCAACAGTCTGGATCAGAGTGCAAAAAACCATTTTAAGTGTCTACTTGGAGAATCTTTTAACCAAAGCATAGGAAAGGGGTTTTCCTTCTTCTTTCCATAAATTTTAGCAGTTCATTTCAAGCAGAAGAGCACATAAAACCTGGGGTTCATTTTCATGTTGTTTTTCAAATATAAATTTGGTGTCTTTTATTGACTTGACTGCTTTTTCTCTTCTGAGTGAGCTGTTCTATATAATCTGCATATTCCTACAGTATTTGCTACAAAGCATGAGATCTTTGCAAAATCCACTAATTCTCAAAACATCTCCATAAAGTTATGCAAAAGTTTTACCAACATCCAAATAATTGCCCATATCAGAAAATAGCAAGTTTGGATACTAAGGAGGTATAAAGAAAGTCTTACAATATCCATTTGTATTGGATACTCGAAACAGTCCTTCTGCAGATACTATCTAAAGCTGTGTCAAAACCAAAGCTAAAAGAGGCAGGTTTCAGCACCAGACCAGGGTATTTAGGTTTGCCATGCAGTCAAAAGAGAGGCTGGCTCTGCCAGACTAGTGGTTGCTCCCAACAAAACCAGGTGTCCAAGGCAGAGGGATGAGTCACCCTCTGGTAGTGCTTCTTGGCTCTTTAATATCTGGTCCTTTTCTAAAGGCCAGTTAAACCAGCTTCCCTCACACTAATACATGCAGCACATATTCTTACACAGCTTTGTGCTCTTATTAGTCCCAGTGATGTTGTGTTTTAGTACACAACTTGTGGTAGAAACACACTACAAAATTCCCTGAATATTAACAGTATGTACACAAAACCTACTTTAAGCCAACCTCTGTGGGTGAAACGAAACTGATTTCCATTCTTCAATACAGACAATTCCTTAGATACTGTTCTCCAATCTCACTCTGAATTCAGTTGTACTTTCAGTCAAATAAAGAACTGGGATTTGGAATATTGCTTGCATCTACAGGCTTTCTTCATGCTCCTACAATTGTAGCTAAGCAACTGTTATCCTATCAAATACTACTCTATTTGATCATCTGACCCCTAAGCTAGCTTTTAGCTCAATGGAATCCCTCTGAGAGAGATACTACAGATCTAATGCAAAGTATCCTGGAGTGCTGCACATGACAGGAGTGAGCAATCACTAATTTGGGATTTGAGCTGCCTGTTTTGACTATTCAGACCAGGAGTAACAGGATATTGTTTGTAGATATGTGTTTAAATGCTTCCAGCTTAAGATTTTTCAGACATAGTTATTTTATGAGCAACAACTTTACAGTTAGTAAACCTGGTTTTATACGCTGTAACTAGTGGAAGTTTAAAGCAAGTGTCAGTGGGATGTTTGTTTTCCACAGCAGTGGGGAATGAAGCGGTTGCACCACCCTCACCTGCCCTGTAGCATAGACTGTTTTAACAGCCCCACGCAAGCACTGCGTGCAGTTCAGAATCACCACTTTGCGCTCAGCTGCTCTCCTCAGTTCTTCCAGCAGATCTTCTCTCTTGTCTGGGGCATTGCCACTGCCATAAGTTTCGAGTACTATGCCCTCAATGGGAGGCTGAAGAAATGCTCTTACCTGGTTATAAACAAGACAGGGAACAGAGACAAAAGGGATGTTAGGTCATCCTTAACATTTTCACGTATGGCAGAGCATTTTTAAGAGTGGTCTGTTCCTGCTATAGTCTTACAGGCTCTCATGCCTTACAGTCTTCTTACACCTTTCTGTGCTTCCTTTTGCAATAACTGAGACTGTGCAATAAGCTTTTTAAAAATGAGACTTTTCCTCTCTGGCTTCCTTTAAAATTTCTGGAGGGTTAGATTTTAAAATAAACTGGTTTGTACAGTCATTAGCTGATGTGAAAAAAGATACTATTGATCAAGTGCCATTAACAGGCTGTACTGTTGCACCACTGTTTGGTGCAACAAAAAGGTACAGTTACACTTATGAAATAAATGTTGAATTATTAACTGAGATTAGAACTCCACACCCCTGCCCAGATTTTTTTGCTTTAGCAAAGAGTTTAGTTAACCAATGTCTGCCTAAGAGACAGAGTGTTTCACCTTTCAGGAAAGAACATTCTAACAAAGCATGAAGTTTTTTAAACCCAAACCAAATTGATTTAACTCAGAGCCACTTATATATTCTGGGCCAGTTGACACTGAAGTAGATATTGTGCCTCGCTGTAAGAGAATGCTGTCAGAGGATGCCTAGCAAAGTCCTCTTCCTAGAAAGATGTATTTTCAACCACCTAGATATTTCCTTGCTGATCACATATGCTAAATGCAACACACTGTAAACCCCCATGAGGCTAACTATGCAGTTGGTGTTTTATTGCAAATATACCACCCCTCTGTCTTTCCATCTGCTCATATTCACCTAGAAAGAATACTGATATAATTGGGGAGTGCTGCTTAAACTACTGGATTCAATTTAAGAAGGCAAGAGCCACAAAAGACCTGTCAATTTAATGGAACTAATATTAGACAAAAACTTAAAGACTAATTTACCTAAAATCACAGCCTGCAAAATAATTTCTAAAGGGAAAAAAATTGCACTTCTCATTTTCAGCAGCAAAATCCCACTTTTCATTTTCAGCTCTGTATGAATGCTGAGGGTCATGTGAACCAGCAGTGTGAGACAAAATGAACCTTTAAAAAAAAAAAGAGTTGTAGAAATAATCACACTCCACCCACCATATTCTCTATTCTTTGACAAGATATCTATTAATAGGCCTCAATATGCACCAGGATAATATTTTCCTAGTCACTGTAGCTTGCACCTCTCTAGAAAACCACACTTGACCTATTTATGAGTCCTGGTAAGAAATTAATTTTAAGTTCCAGAGCCCAGGCAGTTTATGCAAAAGATATTTGAAAAGCTTTTATCATTTATGGCATATGGAAATAGGCTTGAATGCCCTGATATTTCAGAAAGATGCTTATCAGAAGAAGACATATGCTTTCCCTTCCCTCCAAACCCCAACCACTGCTCCAAACAATGCAAATTTCCTACAAATATTTGAACATCACTTCAGCCATTTCCAAAGTGAAGTGGGGACACTTACAGCAGCAGCTGTGATTCCTGGGAAGATCCTCAGAAGTCCAACATTCCTGTTCATATTGGTGTGAACTCGGAATTTCTTTTTGGTATTGGCTCTCCAAACCGTTTCCCAGTTTACTGTTAAGAGAAGTGGCCTTTTTAATTTAATATTAAGACATCATATTAAGTACACTTGTAGTACTTGATTCTTACAACTCTGTTTTTAAAATTGTTCTTAGGCAGGGAATTCATGAAAGACAACACACTTTTTAAAGAGGAAATGAAGGCTCTTTTAAGACAGAAGAATTAGCAGCTGGTCTGGCATAGGTGAGATATTTACTTGTCATACACTGACCTGAACTTCACTGTTATGTAGTTGGCCTGATACAAGCCTGGATTCATGTTTGAAAAATAGACCTTGATCTTCTCAGATGTAAGAGATGACAAATGCAGTTACTGTTGCTGCTGATCACCTCCAGAGTTTATTAGGTAGTTATTAATGATTAAATAAAATAGCAAGGATTCAATTAACTCTGATTATACATTTAGAGCCAGAAGCCAGCTGTTTAACTAATAGTTTGTTTGTGTTGCATTATTAGAAGCCAAGTCATGCATTATTGATTTCAAAATTTTACTACTTCAGTGTAGGAGTGCAGCATTGGTAACGCTGACGGCTCCTACAAGGCAGTGGAAGAGCTTTAACAAACAGCAGCCAACAGCTCAGAGGATTGTGCCTCCATGAAGATAGATCATGCTGTAAAGCTGCCTGCTTTCCCTTCATGAGCTAAGCTTTTGAGATTTTGGAGAAACTCCCAAGCAGCAAGACAGATAAAAGATCTGCATGCATAATGCCGACTTGCTCTCAGCCATGCAGAGAGTTACTCACACCAATTACGGTTGCAATTTCTTGCAATCAGCAGACAGCCACTTCCAAAAAAAATATAAAAACCAAGAATAAATTTAAAAGCCTCAGTTCAGCCCTGCTTTATTGCCACACTACCAGAGACACTAAAAACTACATAATCCATTAAGTCAGGACAAAAAATAGCATTCTCCTATAAGACTCTATGAAATTTTCTTCCCTGTCAGCAACTAGAGTCTCTTCTTTCTAAAAACTGCCATAAGCCATTAACCAGGTCACAAGCAGTTGGCCTGGCATTTCTTTATCCATCCAGTCACACTTCAGCACATGGATTCCTACCGCCCTGGGAGCGGGAGAACAGAAATATAAACCATTTCTGCAGCTTCTTTCTGATAAATGTCCAGCATGATTCTGAAACCACCTGGCTGGACTTAGTAGCTATCCAAGTAGCTCTCAAAGGCTTCCAAGAGCTTTCCAGAGCCATTTAGAGACCTGCAGGAGGAACCCAGGGAAGTGCAGAGCCTGTGCATTTGTTCTGCATGAGGTTCATGGGCCTGGCTAACCACATTCAACATGAGCACTGTAAAGAAGCAGCACTGTTTAGCAATAAATCCATTCCTTAAGCCTTCTAAAAATAGGTTAATTCTTTAAAAGCAGCCTCCTCTATAAGAAGGGGTGGCAATAAAATTGTATCACAGCTTGCTTTTCTTTTATCCTCCATAAGGTAGGAGTCCCTGCCAAAACTTCACAAATGAATTCTACTACGTTTGGCAACTGTGAGCATCCCTGATGCCTGCAACCAACTTGAAGAATGAACTGAGGAAACCTGCCTTGGCATGGAGCACTAACACACTGCCAAAAACAGAAGACCAAGGAAAGAGATCAGAGGACAGGTTCAGAAGTCAGACCTACACCAGGCCTATACCTGTACTCTTGGAGTACACTCTACCAAATAACATCTCCAAGATAAATTTAATGCATGCAGACATAGTATAGTGATGTAATTCCAAATTATATTAAAAAGAAGATAAAGATTGCCCTTCCCCTGAGTTAACATTCACTTGGTCATGAACCTCATCAGCCTACATAACGTGTTTGGTGCTGCAGACTCCACAGATGTCAGTTTTCCATTTGCCAAACAAATCTAAAAGGCAGAAAAGGCAGATGTGATGCAAGAGCCAAAGACAAACAAATATACATAGAAGACCGATTTCATCTCAGATTTACTCAGAACTGCTGTAAGTGAGGCAGGACACCATGCAGGGGAAAAAAGAAATTAGAACACACCCTTTGCATCCTCCATCTCAAAGTTTACATCCCCAAAAAGGAACAGTATTTATGTCACATAGGTAAGTTCGAGCATCTTCATTGTACTGAATAAACCAGCTGTCTTGCTGTGTCATGTCACACAGCAATCTTCTTCTTTTGTTAAGTCAAAGAGCCCATGAACATAAGAATAACTAACAGTTCTTAAGTAAGAAATTCATATACAAGGAAGTGAAGTGCAAAAAGCTGCATCTCTTGGTGTTCACACCTCTTTTTTATCTTATGGGTAAGAGTGATTAATTAGGGATACTCAGTTTTGGCACAGCACAGAAAACAGTAACCTGCTCTGACTTGGGTGGCCTGTGCTTGTGAAGAGTTTAACAGATACAGCACAATGCATCATGTAAATTGGGATTCAAAAGTGAGGAACAAAGACAAGCTAGCTACTGGTGTGGCACAGCAGAAAGAACGTTCCTAAAGCAGTATACATGAAATAAAGAAGTAATGGCTATTTACAGACTATATTCATAATGGCTTGGGATAGATTGTTCTATTCAGGGAGACTGCATTCAAGATATTAAAGCCTTCTGTTTACTCTTCCAAATCAAACCATCACATAAACAATAGTCTGATATTTCCAATCTCTCCCTCCATACCAAACACTACAGCCTCTTATCCTGGGGTGACTTTATGATGGTTGTATCATACTGCCAAATTACTGCCAAAAAATTACATCCTTATCTTATGCAGCTTTATTCACACACATACACAAAATATGGTGATTGGGTTAGTGCAAAAAAAACTCCCAACCTGACTTTAAAAAAAAAGTAACTCTACACAGATCAGAAAGCAGAAAATCCCCCTGCTGTTAACACAGTGCAGGTTTCAACTTATAACAGGAGAGCAGCAACTCAGAGTGACACCTCCCTTAGGAGTGGTGACTGAATTCCGAGTTATGAAATCAAACAAGAAATACAGCTTTTCTTGATTGCAGAGCTGCAGACAAACAGCAGTGCTCTCTTCTCATCTCTCTCTGCAGGGCTATGGGTGAGCCCTACCATTATATAAACTGCCCCAGAGTTCACTGTGATTCACAGCAGCAGCAGCTGAGGAGTGGGGAGCACAGGCCAACCCATGGCTGCAAACTCCTGCAGGAGGCAAATGAGCACAGACCCCCTTTCTTGGCAGTTTGTTATAAAACAGTCAACATGCATCTTTGGGAATTAATATTTCAACTGACTGGTGTCATTGCAACAACCAAGATGCCTCCTTAGAAGGGAGCAGGGATGGGGACCAAAAGCACTCCAGTGGAGAGAGCTGGTATATGCCTTCATACATAAATGACCTAGGCTCTCTATATAAATTACCAACTAAGATGCACACTGTGCCAGTGACTAACAGCTTCTCTCTAATGAGATTTGTGGGTAGATGAGCCCAAAAGGGCCTTCTAACTGTCTGCTGCTGTGCCACATCTGCTCACACAAGCTCTGTCCCCTGCACAGGTTGTCTTTCATCATGTGGTCCCACACACATGCACCACTCCAGAAGTTACATGCATGTGGGATGAAATAATTCCAGCCACAGTAACAAAGCAAGTTTCATGTGTGCTTCATTAGAACAATCAAGAATAAAGCAATCAATTACAAAATATGCTGAGAATCTTTACAGATCTCAAGAGAAATAGTCTTCCTTGTCTCTTCTGTTTTCAAAATATGGGAGAAATCAGGTAATGTATTTTATCTGATAAGCTTTGAAATTTTAGAAATATTTCTAATTATTTTCATACTGTCCATTTTATACAGAGATTTCTGATTCTGTTGCAAAAGTATTTCCCATCAGCACTGGGTTTCTTACTCAGGAGTGGGCTAGAATTTTTTCATTTCTTACAGGATTTTCCTGTGCTAAGTTGGAAAGCCTAAGGAAGTTGATACACTTGCTCATCTAGAACTGGGTAACAACTCCTATGCAGTGCTAACAAAGCTAAGGATCTGGCTGAGAACACAGCCAGTTACAGGATCAGAAATCCACTGGGAGGCTCATTTAAAAGGGAACAGGATAAGAAATGGATATCATAAATGAAGCAGAGAACTGGAAGGGTAAGGGAGGGAAGAGCACTAAGCTTCTCCCTCTCCCCTCTAGCTCTGAGGTAGACTGTTAACTTTATATGCTTTGCTGAGCCACGAACAGAATGTCTTATTCCTGTGCACCAACCCATGATCCCACTGTGCTCCCACTTCCTCCATCCTGCCATCTCTCCCCTTCTGCTTCCCTGGAATTTTCATTCCCAGCTTTGTTAGAACCAGGGAGCCTGAGGAACAGTTTCTGCACATGGCCTACTCCTCCTGGCATCCTCAGGCTGCTCTCTATAGTGCTGAATCAGCCAGAGCCAGCCCTGTCTACAGGAGGATTAAGACATATTACATACAGTCATTTGGAAAAAAAAAAAAAAAGTTAAAATATGCTAGATTTGTTTGCTTTGTTTTTAAAAGCCCAAGTGGTTCCTTGTCTCTATGAAAGCTTCATACAAGGACTGTACAAGACAGAGATGTTTCAAACAATTACTTTGGACAAAATAAAGCAGCACCAGTAGATTGCCCTTACTATAAACTATGTTCTTTCAAAATGAAACAATCCTTCAATAGTGACACCGTCATCTTGGATAAATGATGCTACTCTAACTGGGTAATCAACTGAGGCAAATAAAAATAGAGCCTATCACACCATCAGTTTTTAAATCAGAAATCCCCACTGATCCCAATGAGGCATTTACTGAAAAGATAACAGGTCCCAATATGGGCCAAGGGAAGTGCTTAATAACGTTCTCATTTTTCTACTCTAGATAAGAAATCACAAAACAATTCATTCAAATCCAAGAGAGGAATAGCATGCAATTTGCAGCTTGATTTCATTATTGATCAGTCAGTAAACGGAATTTATTCATACCCTGTTTGATGCAGTTCATAAAAACCCAAGGAAGAAGATTCTCCCCAATTTACTGCAACAATCAACTGACAGCACTTCTGCTGATTTCAGAGACATCTGACACAGCACAACAGTGGCAGACTCTCTGCCTGGAGATGTCTCACAGGCAACTACAGTATTTCACAGGCTTCCTCACTTTGTATCTGGCTGTGGCAAACTTTGATCCTGAAACGTTGTTAAGTGAGTCCCAGTCATTAGGTGGAAGAGAGAAGTTTATTTTTCCAGGTTGCAGAGTGCCTTTCTCTGGAAGTAGAACCCATTCAGAATGGCACACTGCATGGCACAGGGCTGGGTCCCCTACTGCCACTAATGGCACTTGGCTGAAGAATTCAGGAACTGTTCCCATTTTTTTTTTTCTAATAATGGAGACTGTCACTAAGTCTACTCCTCTTTAATATCTATTCCATACAAAAGCAGCTCACATGTTTTTTAATGTTTTCTGGCAGGTCCTCATTTGGCTAGATTCCAAATGTGTCTCTCTTCTCCAAAGAAAGGGTGTCATTTATCCAAGAACATTTAAAAACTTTGTAAATGGGTACTGAACCCTCAGGTAGCTTTTCCCCTTCTTAAGAAACAGACACATAAAAATTACAGGGAGCCTGAGTAAGTTTGGGGAAAAAACCACTTTTTAGGTCTGCTGCTGTCAGTGTTTGCAGTTCAGGCAGGTCCTAAATATCCAGTAAAACATCTTGCACAATGACATGCAACAGAGAATCTGTAGAAGCTGGAAGTACTCTGCAATGACTTTTTTCCCTGATTTCAGAGCACAGCATGGTCATTAATGAGATGAAACTCTTTGTTCTTTCAGTCCAAACTCCTTCATTTTATCTTTGGAGCCAGCTTTTTTCTGACACAGGGGCAAACTTCCCTCTGGTTAATCTGGATCTTTAGTCAAAGTCAGCCTAGCTCACATCTATATTCAACAGATAAATGCAGTTGAGTCACAAAGTCTCAGCCTTACTAATATTTAAACAGATTCAGAGCAGATGAAGTGAAGTCAAGCTAGAGGACTTTCAAAGATATTTGACTTTAAAAACGATGTTTCAACTACATAAGCACAGGTTCTTTTCAGCTACAGTCTATTGCATGCAGCATAAATTACATGGCTTAAGAGATGATGTTGCTTACTTGTAATATCAACCTCAGCATTTGCAAGTGGAGGCAGGTTAGGTGAGGAAAAGGCATTGAAACTCCCAGCATCCACCTTAGTCACCCTATTTCCCCTGTACAGTTTATTATAAAAATACAGGCACACCTACAAGACAAGTAAAGAAACAGGTCTATGAATAAGCCAGTAATTAAAAGATGCAGTAGATAAATACTGTAGTCCGTCCTTTATAAAGTGTTTTCTAAATCTTTAAAGCAACTCAGAGGCTAGTAGATGTTTACAAGTCTAACCCTTTCAAAAAGTGTTGGCACTTCTGTCACACATTGGTTTAAGAATTTAAGAACAAAATTAAGTTCAAGTTAAGAGCTAACTAGTTTCATAATCCTCTCAGGAGGCTTACTCTAGGAGACAGCAAATTTGCCTGAGTCCACTTCAGAGATGGAGGAAAGAAATAGTGTGAGCTTTTTAATAAATTCATCAGTTATGTATAAATTCAGTGTCCAAAACATAACAAAAGGCCTGGTGAAAATGAGGATAACTTCCAAGAGTTACCACGCATTATGTTCCTTCTCAAGTCTATTAAAGTTTGTCAATTTGAAGGAAAAGAGATACCTCAAAGCTGTTATCAGTTATGAAGATCTTGGCCAGTCAGCTGTTGCTGTTGTCTTACAAGAACTGGCTTTGAAAGCATGGCAGAAGTAAAATAAGGTGTAACCTGACCCATTTTCTCTCTGAGTTTTGAGCAGCAGAGCACACACAGCAGGGTACTGAGACTATGGAGGTGCCTCCGTGTTCACCAGGTGTATCACTCTCAACACTTCAATCTTCAGGAACACAGCTAGAAGACACTCCTACCAGTTCTATAGTGACTGGAGAAGTTCAAAGTAACATTCAGTTAAAAAACAGACTTACAGGTACATTTCAGACTTGAGAGTCTTTCTGGATTGCGTATGGGCAAATGGAATATGACCAATGTGAGACCAGCACGTGCTTTGCCATGCAAGCACTATTACCTCAGTTGAAATCCATTCATCTTCCTGATTAAGTGCAATTCCTTACTGCCTACCAGATATTTAGTGAGTGTTTGTGTCCTGGCTAGAGGGAGAAATGCAGCTTCTTAGATGGTCTTCCCAGCTAACAGACCTCAGGAATCACGAACTGCCCAGCCATCAGCAGTGCCCCCAGAAGGTTGTCTCGGCCGTCATTCTGCAGCTCATAAATGGGCACCTGAAGAGCAGAGACTGGAATTACACCCTGGCCCTTATGTAAAGCCTACACAGCAGAAAAAATGAGTCCAGCTTATGCAATACAAATACATGAATAATTTATGTAACAATGATTTATGACAAAAAAAGTTTTCCTTCGTCGCCCAAACTATTTTAGACTGCAGCAGATGGCGAGACTTCTCTCTCTACTTAACAGAATTTAAGTGTAATGTAATTTAAGTGCTTAAAAACTAATATAGAGATTTTTCTAATGTGATTAAGAATATTAACACTGGTTCAAAAAAAATATAAAAACTAGTAAGTAGGCATAGTTAAAAAGTAACTGAGCATAGGAGAAGTGATGATAGAGAGAAAAAGCAACACCCCCAGAACATACAGAACTGTCACTACGGGCTTCACAACAGCTCTCTTGCACCATCTTTCCTCATAGCATAGTAAAACTGAGCCAGCAGGTTATTACTGACAGAAAAGGGCAAGATTAAAAACAGAAATTTAGTCTGCTGAGTGATGATCTCCATGCCTTTTCAGACTGCCTCTTTATTAAAAGAGAGTGCTTCTTTCAGCAATTATTAAAAAAGAAAATCACATGCTCCCTTGCTGGATCATATGCCAGATACATCTCCAAGCAATAAAACCAAAAAGAAAGCAAAACCTTGAGTGATGTATCACGACTAGGCTGCTCCACGTCAAGACAGCAAGTGGGAGCCTACTTCTTCCTAGACTTTTGTATTTTGACTTCAAATAGACCACATGTGAAAGGGAAGTTATGAGATTGGGGAGGGGAAATTTACAATGTGATGTTTCATCTTTCCTTTGTGATTAGAGCAGTATTTTACACTCAAGCAAGCTATTCTAGTAAGACAACCCCTCCCCCTCAGACAATATGCAAAGGGCTGATCTCCAACTAAGAGAATGAAAATTAATAAATGTAGTCTTTAGAGAAAAGGAAACAGACCATATTAGATGCTTTGTGGAACAGAAATGATCAAAAATGCATCTAATGATTTAAGTTTATTTTTTTAAATTATAAAGAATGCAACAATGAGTGCTGTAAGTTGAGATAACAACTGATGAAGTAAAAAATACTAAGCTTCAGGGCTTTTAAAGAAAAGAAGACAGCTGACAACCAGTGGCCACCTGAGGCTGGAAAAATGCTTCTCATATAAACCGATTAGTACACAATGGCCAATGACAGCCTCTTATGTTTTTCTCTGAAGCATCTGGCCCCAGCCATAATGAACTCCTGGTCTGATTTGGTACAGAGTTGTGAAGTCATTAATGATAAAATTATGGGGCAGATCCTCAGCTGGTGAGCAATCATTTCTCACTCATTTCTGTCAGCACTGTGACCATCCACCCTGGCCAGGGGCATGGCCTGCACTGCTAAGCTGTACAGTGATAATCAGGATACAGCCAAGTTCTGAGTATAAAAACAAAAAATGAGGATTCCTGCTTCAAGTTCAAATTAATTCCATTACCTGAGATCCTGTCAGAACAATAGTTTTGCCCAGGTTCTCACACATGAAGGACAGGGCTGAAGCTGTGTACGCCATGGTATCAGTACCGTGCAGGATCACAAAACCATCGTACTTCTCGTAGTGCTCCTGCAGGTGGAGAGACAGTTTTCAAAATGTTAAAGAAATGCCCTGGCACCAGCAGCTGAGGTACACAGGGCATGACTTTCATTGATTCAGGCAACAGCACAATGCCTTAGAGGGTACTGCACACACAACTTCTCCCAAACTTACCCTGTTTCCAGTTTAAATACAGTTAAGGGTTAATCGGACACTGAGCACTAGAGTCAGTAATTCTGATTATGGAACAGTCAAAGAGATTCTTCTGTGTATACATATTAATGCAGCGTTTTTAAACCAGAAGACTCCTAATTAAGAAAAGCTTAGCAATGGCTTTAAACAGGAATGTTAACATATGCAAATTAGGCGTATAGTCTGATGTCTTGTTGCCGCTTTTACTTTAGGGATTACACCATTTACAGGAACAGATTAGGCAAACCGGGGCTATCATAATATAGGGGAAAAACCAATCCGTTTAATCCATGGCAGACAGGCAACCGCCAGTGTCAGAGTGCCCTCTTCTGATGGAAAGCCATCCTTTCCACAGCAGAACCTGGGGGAGAGGCTTCTTATTCATTAATGGAGACATTCACCTGCTGGTTTTTGAGAATGCCCTTACACTATCAAGCACATGCACTATCAAAATGAATTTTATAAAAATTTTAATCTACATACAATTCCACACAAGAGGTGGGATTTTTTTGTAATGCAAAGCCATGAATCACACTCCTCATCCTGTGAGAATAGTTATCTGCTGGCTTTTGGAAGAGAAAGGATTGGTTCAGCTACTTGAAGAATGGTGGACATAACAAACACTGCAGGGAGAGACACTGATGTCTCTGATGTAACTTGGTAACATGTAAAGGATTACACAGAACTCTAAGCAGATATATGAAGTGCCAGCATGGAGAGGAAAATAGGAGTTTAAACAAGATTTTTCTTAAATTACACTCCTCATGTTACACTAGGCACACACACTTGGCACCTCCTGATAATAAGGTCATCTCCAAACTAATTTGTAGGTTCCTACTTGTCCTTTTGCTATTTCTTCACTGATACTCATGCCTGACTACCTGTTGCTACCTAGTGGAAGTTTCAGGGGGTTTCTGCTTATCTCTAACAAAAGAGCCAACACAACTGCCAGTGCTGCAAGGTCTTTCTGCAGGCCAAACTACAATGTGATGCAAAAACCGTGCTGCAGCCATTCACCAAGGCAGCAACAAGGTAAGGAGGCTGCAAGAATGGCCAAGAAATAGCCACCTGTCCTCTCTAGATCAGTACACTCACAAGTACCTTCAGTCCTATGAACCTTATCAGATGCAAAAGAACATAGTTTAGTTTAAGGTTCATAATAGAAAAGATCAGGTTGCCAATTAAGGAGATATCCCACAGAAACATCTTGGAATGTTTTAGTCTGGAAAATCATCATGTTAGAGCTGTGGCAGGCAAGTGTCCAAGATGAACACAAAGTGGCAGTGTCTGTACACAACCTGGACAGTTGAAAAGGGTCCCTTTTTTTTGGCCTTCTCAGCAATTTTCATTTGGATTACACAAACTGGGCATACAGAGAACCTGGGTACAAGGAAAAAACCCACTTTTTTGTAATAAAAACTAATATGCCAGTAAGGGGAAAAAGGTAAATGCTCTCCTGTTCCGCACAGGATTGCTGCCTTCTCTTGGCCCTGGGCTTTTCCCAACTGCACCCCTGCTTCATCCTAGAGACTTTCCATGAAGACACCAGATCCATCTCTTCTGTGCCTGGGCAAGTTGTATTTGATAGCACAAGCAACCTCCCAAGTTTGCTGATGCTGAACCTTCAGCAGCATTGCCTGCATTATTGAACTGTTCATGCATTGCTAAGCGTGGTGGAAGAAGGGAATTTACACTATAAAGCTCACTATCACAGACTGGGAGAGCAGTATCTTCCTAGCCCCACAGTTATTTATTTCTGTCAGCTATGTATGAATTCCTGGTGTGAAGCATTTGAAGTGTTTTGCAGTTTTGCTTTTTTTAAAAGCACACAGCTAAGTTCAGACAAGGGACAGGAGCACAGAAATGCTGATTTTTTATTTTTTTTTTAATTCTAGAGAAGGATGTAATCAGTTTATCTATTTGTGCAGAAATATCTAGGGCTTTAAACATTTTCCACTGTGGAAAACCTAACCATGGTAGCAATTTTTCCTACTGGTTGCAAAGCTAAAGCTAGTCCAGTCCATGTGTGCTCAGAGTAAGAATTGCATAAAGACCTTCAATTATTTTCTATGTCAATAACCAACTATTAAGCTATTTGAACACTCAAATGATGTGTAACTAAGCAACCTTCAGCTAAGTTACCCACACTTAAGGATTTTATTCAACATTTTTGGACAGTGAATTTAAGTCAATGTTTTAGGACACATCAACCTACATATTACATGTCTTATTCAATCACAGCTGCAAATTTATTTTATTGTATGGAATTATGGCATGGCTCATCCTTGGAAGAACGACATAACTTTAAGGAGTTGACAACATTTTCAAATGAAACAAAAATTCTGCAAACTTTGCAAGCACAGTACTTCTTACTTTGCAAGTCACTAATTAAGGTACTTTACATTTAAAGAAACAAATACATATGTAAAATGCTACTGAATTGTTTTATCTTCCTAAGTATACTAGATATACTGCTGGTTTTGTTTAAGTGAAAAATGAATTTATATCCCAAACCTCAAGTTTCTTTGCAATTTTGGCCCAGTCATCTGGTGTCATGTTGGAAGAATCAAGCAGTGGCGAGAGCTCAAGGATTGTGTAAAAAATTCTCTTGTTTTGCTTGGAGAGACTATGAAGAAAGAGAATTGAAAAAAAAAAATCTTAGTGTTAATATCAACTTATCACTTTCTGATTTTTTCTTTAAATCAGTAGTTTTCACACTTTTCCTTCCCATCCCCCATATCTAGGTGAAAAATCTGGAAATTAAATTCCAAGTTTAAAAGTTCATGGCTTGATGTAGTTTAAAGCATAAATGCCTAAATTTAATCTAATAATAAATACAACCTGGGAGGCAGACATGGGTGGTTTCTGGGCTGTGAGTGCACATTTCTGGGTCATGTCCAGCCTCTCATCCACCAGCACTTCCAAGTCCTTCTGGGCAGGGCTGCTCTCCATCTGTTCATCCCAGCCTGGATGGTTACCAGGGCTCCCCTGACCCAGGTGCAGCACCAGCACTTGGTCTTGTTAAACCTCATGAGATTCACATGGGCCCAGTTCTTGAGCTTGCCCAGGTCCCTCTGGATGGAATCCCACTCTTCAGGTGTGTCAACAGCACCACTCAGCTTGGTGTCATCTGCAAGTTTGCTGAGGCTGCCCTCAATCCCTCCATCCCTGTCATGAATGGAGATATTAAATAACACTGGTCCCAATACAGACCCCTGAGAAATACCACTTGTCCCTGATGTCCATCATGACTCTGAGCCATTGACCACCACCTTCTGCCTGTAACCATCCAATCAATTCCTCATCCACTGAACAGTCCACCCATCAAACCCATCTCTCTACAATTTAGAGAAAAGGATCTTGTAGGGGACAACATCAAAGTTTCACAGGAAGTCCCAGTAAGCTGTGCTAGCTGAAATCACCTTCCTGTCCTCCATGTTCCTTAGCAGAGCTTCTAGAAAGATCTGTTTCATGACTTTCCCTTCCCCTCCCAGAGGGGAGGTTGACAGATCAGTGGGTCCCATGATTTTCTTTTCTATCCTTTTCTGAAGTTGGGTGCAGTATTTCCCTTTTTCGAGTCACCTGAGACTTCTAATAAAATCTGTAGACTCATTCCCCCTATGAAGCCTCTAAGACTGTTGCATACAGCAGAGAGAGCATTTAAACAATGTGTTTAAACTGACATCCTGTACCTATGAAGTCAGACTTCACATGAAAAACTTCCTTGCTGGATATCACATTTACACGTGCTAAGAGTAACTATGGAAGTCAGCTGAAAATCTGTGACAAGAAAGCTCTCCTGAAAATGTGCTGTTTGAATAAAATATGACATTCTGATACCAGAAACCAGCCCTGTCTTCAGCTTCTGATGCCTCTCTCTAAAAAACGATCATGTCATTCCTCTTATACTGACGTTACACACCGATATACAAAGTTCACAAAAATTTCTCCCCTCAGGAAGTCACAATATTTCTCAACCACCTAGTTAAAATATCACTTGGCTAGCACAAAAGACAAGATGGCAAACTGCCACAACTAACCTCCAGAAACAGCACTCAGCAGTGCCAGAAAAACAAGATGAGTTTAGTTTTTAAACCTCAGGGTTTTTTATGTGAATGATTGTTTTAAGCTTTTCTGGTTTTCAGGGAAAGATGTGCCAAGAGAAGTATATTCAGGACTCATACAGGTATATTAGTCTAGCTTTGTTATGTTTCTAATCCCTTAAGTATTTAAAAGTTATTCAAGCACCATGTCATAATAGAGCTCAGTTTTTCCTTATGTAAGCATCATATTTAACACAAACTGTATATTCATATAAATACTACTGCACCCAGGTGTCCATTAGTTTTTTCCTTTACTCCTTTTCCTGCTATCTGCCTTTTAAGGGGTTACTTTTAAAAGTTTTATAGAGACCTCAATACAAAGTAGAAAAAAATTCATAAACCTTTAATTTTCTTTGAATATCCTGGTTTTCTCCACAAAGATTAATGAGTATCCATTTTTACTCATATAGAAAACCAGCTATGGTCCCATTTATTTTTGAACAACTGTGTAAAATCATTGTTTGTGCAAAGTTGCCATGTTTACAGGGGTACAGTCATTCATCACAGCTAGGGAATATTTCATATTATCATACTGCCCTCTAAATAAAACCTATAAGCTTATTAACCACTGCCCAACAGTTAAGAAGCAGTGCAGATTAATTATAAGCCCATTGCTTATTATCATAATGTTGCATAAATTTGGGAAAAACAATCAGCTTTTAGGGCTTTTAAAAACAGAAGGCCTGCAGAACTAAAGCATGAGGCCTATTCACAGATGCATTAATTACATTTTTCAGACATATGCTGAAGATGATTCACATGGAGCTGTATATCATTTTCATAGTTTATGTAGAATATTTGTATGTTTGCACAGCAGCAAATTAATATTAAAAAAAAAATCCAGGAATAGATTGCCCAGAATGGTTACTTGTTGCCTATTGTAAGTTATTTCTCAAGCAGTTCTAAGGAACTTCATTGCAAATATACCCAAACACATATTTTTATCACACAAACATGGTGGACTTTTTTCTTTTAAAATAATATAAGCATTTCTGCTAATCTCATTACAGATTCTTCATGTCAAATGCCTAGAGATGTAATTACCTGAAAAAGAAGCAGGTATTTGCTAACCCCTCTGTACTCACGGGAGCACCAGTGTGTTCTCTGGGAATCCATGGCAGTTGTTCAGCTTTGTTTCCCGGGCGTACGCCTCGTCGTGCAGCATCGGCATCGTTTTCAAACTGCTTACTAATTTATTGGCCTCAGGAGCAAGCCCTTATAAACAAAGAATGAAGGAAGTGAATAAAAGAGCAGGGATGGAAGGAAGTGAGTGGCATGGTAAGGAGGGAAGAAGACAAGTTACACAGCAGTTTGCCCATCCTTCCAAATTAAACAGTCTATTGCCAGTTTAAAACCATGAAAAATGAACATAACTAATAAATATTCATGCAGCTATTCTTTTCTTGACTTGAAGTAGATAAATCCTTTATTTAAGAGAAATAATGTTTCAAATCTCCTCCACATCAAACATTTGTGCTTTGACCTATTTTTCATTGTTGCTTGTCTGCAAATACTTATTAGAAGCAGGGGCAGGAAGCCAATTTTTGCAACTGTAGCAAAAAGCTACCATTCTCTTTCACATCTGCCATAGCTATTACTTAGTAATAGTAGTAAAAGACTTAAAAAGCACCCAGTTGTGATATATACTAGGTACTTTCCCCTAGCAGGTTTAGGACTGAACATCTGAACTGACAGAAGGTTAAAAAGTGCCTAAACCTCTGAATAGAAAACGTTGAAAGCGTGGATGCATCTCCAACTCTGCTCTCCCTCTCCCTGCCCATGATAGGGACTGTCTGTGGCAGGGACCCTAAAACAGCTGCTGTTTAAACTAACCTAAGAACTTGTTTGGTGTTTGGTGGACCTGCAGGTGTCCTGGTTGCAAACAGATATTTCAAAGGGAATCTGCATGTTGTTCTCTGTTAGCCAGAAAGGCACCTAATGTTGTGATGTTACAGTCCTCAGCATCACAGAACTGAGTTCACCTGTGAAGCCAGCCTGCAACTCATCTCCCAGTACCCTGCTTCAGGAATCACAGCAACAGTCCTGGCATCCAGAATCAGAAGCCACCCTGGTTTTCTGAAGTCTGACTTCTTGAGACAGTTTTCTTACAAGGAACTTCCAACAGAGGTACTTCCTTCTGGACTTCAAGATTTTGTCAAGTTCAGTTTAATCTCAGTTTTATATCACCAGTTTATATGGAAAACAAACCATTAAACCTCATTATTCTACTTCTGTTAGTTCTAGTTATTTCTATTTGAATTCTCTCCTATTTCCTAGTTCTGATTATTTAAACATGATTCTCATCCAAGTTAGCACCTCTAATTATTTTTGGTTCACCTTCAAACAGCGTGGTTTATTTCAAATACTCAAAACCCAGAAAATATTTTCAATAGTATTTCTAGCTTTTTCCATTTACTTTCCAAGCTGATGGAAAAATCCTTAAGAACTCCCTGATCTCCCTCCTGGCTTGCCTTAAATTAAGAAGGGGGCCTCTTCATAGCCAACTTCCTCACAGGACAGCAACAGCATTTGAGTGGATTTCTTTGGATTTCTGCCAGAATACTTTGTTTTACAAAATATACTTAAAACACTTTCAAGCCTTGGATGTTTCATTCATTCAGCTATAATCCCTGCTTTTCCTATTAAGGATGTTCCTAGCTTAGTCACAAATGGCCACTTCTGCAGTGCCTGGGCATTGAGTCATTTTGGCTCGGAAATGCAGCCCAGTTTCAAGTGTTTCCTGGGTGTTTTCTGATTATTCTTCTGTTTGTCCAGTGTTCATCTTGCTCTGAATATTGACAGTGGATTAGACTGTTTATTTTTTGTATTTGCCACAGGAACTGGAGAGCTGATGTACGTTAATGTTCTTTAATCCCTTCTCTATAAACAGCAGTTCCTCATCTCTTAATCACAAATCTGTCAGGATTTTTCTGTAATTGCTTGCACTGAATGTAAACGTTTTTAAGGCATTCTGCAGATGTATCCAAAATGACCCACTTACAACCCAGACAGCCCCTCACATGCATCCACATCTAGCAGTGATTTCTGCTTTACAGCTTCAAGAAGCAAACACGGGGGAACTCAAGTGCAATGGTTTTAAGAACACTTCTACTTTACTACACATGGAAAACAGCTTTTGTGAGCCAAGCTTGTTGACAAAGTATTTGAAACAACTTCACCCCTGCAGAGAAGGGGCAGGCTGTGTGACTTGTCCAAATAGCTTTCATCACCTTCTGTCCTGTCCCTTGTCAGCTGGCCAGCCCTGGCATCACAGAGCAGGTGGACAAAGGCAGAATGGCAAACAGGCACCTGTGGCCAAGGAGTACAATCATGGTTTTGTCTCACCTACAGTCCAGGACGCTGCTTTTCACTCTGGTGCTATAGATAGCACAGTTATAGCTACCTGCCAAACAAGATATCCTGCAACCTGTGCTGCTGCAGAGAACAGGGAGCAAAAATATTAATTGCAGCAGTTATGTTACTTGGAGCTTTCACAAGTGAGGTACAAAGATTTCAAACAGGAAAAGGTTTGGACTACAGCAGCCAGTCTTTTAGCAATCTAGAATGTCTAAAAAAGACAAATAACTAAGCTACCTAAATAGACTATTCCAAGATAAGTAATCTTTTAAAGGGTATTTAACTTAGCTCTACTTGGATTTTTGGATTTTGGTTTTTTTTTTTTCCTTATTACAGGTAAAAGCTAGGAAAGAGACCTAGCCCACATGCCCAAGGAAAAGATCTTCCTGAAGGCAACTTGATGGAAAGATCACTATCACAGTAACCTCACTCTGGAGTGCAGTAAGGTTCTCTTTCTGAAATGAGCTACTGATAAGCCAAAAGAAACTAATGTAGGAGGAAATAAGTAGGAGTAAGAAACTTTTAAAATGCACTGAAGTGGCTTGAGAATAAAAACATGAATGAGAGAGTCTGTACCTGAGTCTGGTTATCATCCAAGTCACATAAACTGAAACAGACTATTCATCCTCTGAAAATGACTCCTGCACAGGTAATGTAGGTGTGCAGAAATTCCAACAGGAATTTCCAAGACATGCTGGAGTTGCCAGATGAGCTACTTCTCTTCACCATACTTGAAGTAAAACACTTGTAGTTCTAGGAAGGGTTGTAAACAGGCACTTTCCATCCACTGATAAATAAAAGAAATGAGCATCTATTGTATCTTCCCTTGAAGCATGCTGCCTTTCCCATGCCCTTTCATTAGCTTCTGTCTGAACACTAAAGACTGCCAAATATTCTGAAAGAGGTATTCTGGCTGCTCTGCAGCTAGATGTGGGTATGAAAAGCAGGTCAAAACCCCCCCACAGGATGCAGCAAGTCAGCATCATTGGATCACAACTGTTAGATTGTTTGCACATGCTGTAATGATTGACACTTGTTAAGCAAAAGGAAAAAAACAAGATGAGAAGAGGTTATAAAGTTCATTCATAAAAGAATGAGACACGTAATTATAATTTATTCACTTAAAAGAGGCATTTAGAAAGCTGAGGAAATAAAAGTAGGAAATTGTTTTAGTATAAACAATGCAAACTGAGAAAGGCAAGTCAGCACATGGCTTTGAAATATGGACTTTTTTTTTACAACTTTGACAGATTAGAAACAAAGATGACAGCCATAAAAAAAACAAAGAACACCTTATAGCATCTTTACTACAATAATAAGGATCAGCCAATCACCATCTCCTGAGAAGAAAGGACATGTATTTGAAAAAAATCAAGTCTAGGAAGCTCCAAGGTGAAGCCCCAAGTGTTTCAATCCTACAATAAGAAGCAAAGAGGGTATTTCAGACAGGAGCACAAAACTCTGTCGTAGGGATCACAAGTACCCGTGCTTTTGAATCTAGAGACACACACGCTGCGGAAGCCCTGGGATGCTCCACTGCCTTCCAAGTAAACAAGGAAAGAAATTAAAGAGATTTTCACCAAAATTGGACTGTTTCCCTCTCACTCCCACTCCTTATGTTACTTTGTTTCCCTTTAATCCAACGCTGGCATGCACACAGCCCTACAGCAAGTCAGACCAGACTGAAATCCATTTTTTCCCCAGACACACTAATGGGTTGATGTTTCTCTTATCCCTTGGGGTCTGTGTCTACTGAGTGATGATCAAGGGGTGCTCAGGTGCCACTCCAACCAGCTGCTGGACTGGGGGCCTGTGGAGGTGTCAGCTGAGTTTGAGCACCTATCTGCTGACATTTAGGGGCACCTAAAAACACACAGCATATACCTGTAGGTACCTAAGAAGCCTTCAGATAAAATGCAGGTGTTATACTGACACATCTCAGTGTTCAGTTTTGGATGTAAACATTTTCCAGCTGCAGGGAGAGAGTTTGGCATATCTAGTTTGGCATATCTATCAAGCCTCCCCCTCCCTCGGTAAGGTAAGGCAAGGCAGAACTCTTCAGTGATTTCATGAAAGAAGCCAAGAGCTGGTGGGAGAGCAGCAGAAACCCGTCCCAAGACTGGCACTGCATCCGATCTCGCCCATCCTGACACCTGGCAGCTGCCACACTCGCATCCGCTGCGCCTGCCAGGTCACCACTGGAAAATCCTCGTCACGGCCGCCAGCTCCAGCGGCCCACGCTCTTCCCAGCAGGAATGCCAGGCACACGCTCTCTGGGCGGCCGGTGACAGTGGCTCATTTAGGGCTAAAAACAGCCTGCACGATTAGTGCGACGAAGTCGGTTTCATTTTCAGTGCGCAAGGTAGAGCAGAAAGGACTCACGCTGCAGGAAACACGTTGTCCTCTGCCAAAAGCCGCTGCCGCTCGCTGTGACGCTCACAAGGATGCCCATCAGCTGAGCTACCGGGTGATCCAGCTGATGGGAGCCGGCGATTAGAGGGAGCCGCTCACAGCAGCGATGCTGCACCGCAAACCGCGCCGGCTGCCCGCGGTCGCGCCGTGCCGAGGCAGCCCCGGCCGCATCCCCACCGCCAGCCCCGCTCCCCACGGCCGGCCCGGCCGCATCCCCACGGCCGGCCCGGCCGCATCCCCACGGCCGGCCCGACACCCCCGCCGCCGGCCCTCACCCTTGACGTCCTGCACCATGCCGATGGTGCCGCCCGTGTTGATGACCAGCACCCTCGCCTCGGCCTTGGCGGAGGGGGCCGGGGGGCAGCCGGGGCGCTCCTGGGGCCGGGGCCCGGCCAGGGCTCTGAGCAGGGAGCGCGGCTGTCCCGCCGCCACCTCCATCCCGCGTCGCAGGATCCGCTACCTCCCGGCCGCCCGGACAACGGGGAGTTTTAGAGGGCGGGAGGGCGGGGGCGGGGCCGCCCTTCCCGCTGCCCCGGGGGCGGGCAGAGCCGCCGTGCCGGCCCGCCCGAGCGCGGGGAGCGGCCGTGAGGGGCAGCGGCCGTGAGAAGCAGCCCCGGCACCGCCCCCTGCACTTTGCGCTGCGGGCAGCGCCGGCCCGGGCGGATGGCAAAGCCCTTCATGCTTGAAGGAGAAGCCAAGAGCAGCCGCGCGTTCTGGGCCCGGGGAGGAGAGAGGGGACACAGGGCTCAGGGTCAGCCCGGCCAGAGCACCTGCGTCGCCCTCTTTTTCCTCATTTCCTCTTTTTCCTTCATGGGGAAGAAGGTGGGAACTGCTCCTGCTTACCTGGCCTCAGAGGCGACTCCTGCTCACCCAGCGTCTCCCAAAACAGCACCCCTGCCCCCTCCATACCAGCGTTTTAATCTGCACCCTCAGCTTCCACCCAGATGGATTCCTTTGAGGATCGGGTAGGAGAGCAGCTGTGAGGAGGCTGAAGTTGTTTTCAAGGAAATCTGGTAAATCTTTAGCTCTGACGTCGTAAGATTTGTTATTACTGTTGTTATAACTGTAAAACAAAATCAGCAAAGCAAGTGGCTAAAACGCAGTGAGCCAGTTACTGGGGGCAGTAGCTGCTGGGAAGCTGCATGAGCTGAGAAGTAGCTGCTGCACAAGTACCTGAGGCTAAACGTGTCACTCAAGTGCCTGAGTTACTCAGTACGGCAAAGGAAGAACATACTTCCTGTAGCAACGTGGTAGAGTTGTTTTGGCTCCTGGTCATATGAACGTCGTTTGTACTCTGCACTGCACCTTCTAAATGAAATGAAGGTAAAAATAGGGATTGTGGGATAGTACGAGCAATTTCTTCTATTTCCAATTCCTGTGACTCCAAAAGGAATAAATTCTATGTTCTCCTCCCACGTTGTCAATATCTCTCTTGGTCTGAGGGGCCCAAACCGTGGCACAGAATTCCAGATGTGGTCCCACAAGTGAAGAGTAGAGGGCAGTGATCATTCCCCTGTTGTTTGCTGGCTCTAATTGTCCTGCTAGTGCAGCCCAGCCTTCGCTTTCATCACTGCAAGGACCCTTTGCTGCCTCATATATGACTTGTCCATAGGACCCCCAAACCCTTTTTGCACAGCTGCTACTTACATTTTTTACCTGTACTGTAGGCTATTGAACAAAACCCAACAGTGTCTGAAAGCAGAAACAAACAGTGTAGTAACTCCAGCTGCTGGAATACACTGTGTGTATTCACACATCCACAACGAAATTTTCTAAGTGAACAAACAAAGATTTGGATCTGCTGCAGGGAAACACTTTTTTCAAAAGAATGAAAAAATTACATCTAATTCCTGTTACGTATCAAAGAAACACATTCCATTTCCTTCATACATTTCTGGCACAGATCTCAAAGCATCTTCATTCATTGTACTCTTTTCCCTGTGCTACTCAGAGGAAAAAAAGGAATCAAGATCACATGAAAAGAATATGATGAAGAGTTTTAAACTCTACAGAAAGGTCATTTTAGGTTCTGTGGGACTCCCTCCAGAAAGAACAAAACTGAAGTTCCATTTGAGTAGGATTACTAGAGTTGTTCAGAAATTTAACACTTTCTTTCACAGAATAATCAGCTTTTGAAAATGTTTCTGGCAAAAAAAAAAAAAAGTTATTTTCCTTTTTTTTTTAACATTACACACTGTTGATTTATTTTGGTTTTTTCAATAAAAAATATTTTTTCATTCAAAAAATCAAAACTGTATGCTATTAACTGCATACACCTGATAATAATTTTGTATATTAGTATACACAATTCTGAATGGCATCTTTGGATTAGAAAAGTGATCCCAAGTAAATTGCACAATGATGTCCAGAAATTACTCATTGCACAAACAGAAGGGTGAAGGACAAAAGACCAAGTGGTACCACTTCCAGAGAAACCAGTAACAGAATTAATGGGAATAACACCTGAATAAGAGATATTGACAATAGAAAAAGAAACCCAATGGAGATGCTCAGAGAACTGCAACACATGCACATCCCTGGAATGATGCAACAGGCACCAGACTGCCTGAGGGCAGAGAACTCAAGCTTAGAATTCATTTCCAGGGAAGAACTGATTGCAGCATTTCTAATAGCTCAACAACAGACCCAGGCTGTGCATCTCACAACATAAGCCTGGAAGCAACAAAAGTACCTCTGAAAACGTAACTGGCAAAGCTATGTCCCAATAAGTGATTTCC
Organism: Molothrus aeneus; assembly: GCF_037042795.1. Classification (NCBI taxonomy): domain Eukaryota; kingdom Metazoa; phylum Chordata; class Aves; order Passeriformes; family Icteridae; genus Molothrus; species Molothrus aeneus. The sequence goes on along the minus strand of NC_089651.1, from coordinate 53,398,498 downwards.
TTGCAAGCAGAGAAGAATGATGGCCTTGGATGACTTAATGCACATGAGTTCTGGGCTTGCAGCAATTTTAAAGCAGGGAGTTTTGGAACCCAAATGGCAAAGTGGCATTTAACATTCTGTACCTCACAGCATCCTGTACATGAGAAGGAACATTGATGGCACTTGTTGGAAAGAGTTTCTGCCCTCACAGCCTCTTAAAGTCTCCAACAGCTGGATAGCAGCCCCACAGTCTGTCAGCATGACCTTTCTGATGTATTAACTGGTGTTCATGAAGGCAATGGACTCTCCATATCTGCTGAATGAGCTAGGGCCTCCTTTAAAGAATTCAGTGTCAATTTCTAGACCAGTGGAAACAGCAGCAAGACAGGAAAGAGCAAGCCAGAAAAAATCTGTTCCCTCTTTGCCTGCTGCAGGTAGAATAATTCTGCTTTAAGCAAGATAAATCATGCACATACATCAAGATGGAAGGGAATATCATCTACCTGGGAAGGCATCTGGGAGCTGGAATGGTTTTTGGTTGTGCTGTGGGTAGATGGTGGCAGAAGATAATGTTTGAATACAGAGGAGTGTTGAAGACCAGGAAAATGATGAAAAACAAAGAAAACTGCAAGAAAGTATCACTTTGTTCCTGAGCTGGGGCTTGAAGGAGGTGAAGGGGGAAGGAAGGTCAGGATTGGGCAGAGACTGGGCAACAGAAATGAAACTGCTGAGGGTCTCAGGAGAGGGAGACTCTTCCAAAGCAGGTGATGCTTGGAGTACCCAGACTCCTTTGGAGCTTCAGCCTCTGTCTCTCCTTCTTTTCTAAGTGCCAGCAACCTACACCCAGTGTCTGTGAGCTGCACCAGCTGATACCCCCTGGGCACAGAGGTTACCAAAAGATGAGGGGAATGTCACCCCCGATTCCTCAACTGATTTTTGGCAGTGCTGCAGAGCACTTGCTCTGTTCTTCCAGGAGAATCACATTGTCTGGATGAACAGCAAAAGGGAAAAGGATATAACACAGTTGGGAATTTCACCATTCCTTCCCCAAAGAGGATGTGTGTAGGGATTAGGGTGCTTTGAATGAACCCAGCTGAGTCCTGCTGAGCCTGTGGCCACTTGCACTGTGGCAGCTGTGCTCTCTGCAGGGAGTGCAAGTGGGGAAATCAAGGTGAGAGTGCATGTCAGTGTGAAGTGATCCATTTCCAGAAAAAACAGGACTGTCCTTCTTCAGCTGGGTGGAGTTTTAGGAGGTACAGATGAGTGCATGTAGATCCTGCTTTGACCTTTCCTAGCAGTGTTGTGTTGCTGTTGGCATCTATTCCAAAAGCTTGCCCATAGATTTTACAAGAGCTTTTGTTTACAGTGCAAAGAGAGAATTGAATTACCAGGAAAAAGAAGGCCAGAGATGGAACTTGATTCATGAAGGGATGGTGACTTGATGGGCCACAATGAGTGCAGTCCCAAGAGACTCTGCCTTGCTTGACCCGTGGTCAGGTGTCCCGGGCTCATTTACAGTGACCACCTCCTGCTGCTGAACTCTGACCTGCCCAGAGTGAGAACTGGCTGAGACAAAGGGCTTTTAAAGAGTCCAACAGATGATGGCCTGAGGGAACAGAATTCTCTTGGAGAAACTACAGCAAAGCTGCAGCTTGCTAACCAGAGGTGAGACCCTCTTCTCTGAACCTAGGATTTGTGGAGTTTGTTTCATCTTGAGAAAGGAAAACACCGTTGTGTGTGACAGCTGTCTCAAAATCAAGTCCAACACGCAGTCTTCCTGCAGGCCTCCTGGAAGCTCTGGTGAACCTTTATTTATGTTGTTTCACAACAGCTGAGGTGACTGCCTAGCTAGATCATCCATCAAAAATAACGAACCTATTAAGAAACCTCCGTATATTTTTGACCCATTTTGAGGATGACCTTCTCTGTTCTCAACAACTGTCCCTTCCAACAAGGAAGAGATCAAGCAGAGGTAGGAGGCCTGCATGGATGAATAATTAACTCCAGGTAAGAATTAAGCACATAAAGTGTTCAAGAGGTGGAAGAAGGGACAGGTGTCCCAGAAGGAATTTAGAGGTACTGTCAGAATATGCAGGTGTGTTGTTATGAAAGGCAAGGCTCACCTGAAATTGAATTTACAGAGGGATATGAAGATTCAACAAGAAAGGTTTCTAAGGTAACTAAGCAGCCAAAGTGTGACTAGGGAAAAGGTGGGGCCAAGGCAGGACACTTGGTGACAAAGGACACGGGAAAGCTGACAATGCCACCTTTGTCTCAGTCTTCACTGGTTGTTTTTGCCTTTAGGAACCCCAGGCACTTGAGGTCATTGTAAAATGCAGGGCAAGGAAGACTTCCTGTCACTGGAAAAGGATCAGGTTAGGGAATATTTAAGTAAACCAGACCCTGACAAATCCCTGGAACCTGATGGGTGGCACTCTCAAGAGCTGAGGGAACTGGTTGATGGAGTTTGAGGACACTTGATAACCTTTGAAAAGTCATGCCAATGAAGGGGAAAGTTCTCGAGGAGAGGAAGAAAGCAAATGTCACTTCTGACCTCAAGAATGGGAAGAAGAGGAGATGGAAAACTCAAGGCTGGTCAGCCTCATCTGAGTCCCTGGAACTGGTGGAGCAAATAGATCTGGAAGCTACTGCCAGACATATGAAGGTCAAACAGGCAGTCAGGAGCAGCCACCACAGAATTATCACACTTGATCAACCTGGCAGCCTTCTCTGACTATGCAACTGGCTCAGTGGTGAGGAGAGAGCAGTGTTAATATCTAATCAAGATATTAGGTCTTTGGACTGGAAAAATAACCAAGCAACATTCTACTTTATATACTCAACTAAATCACTAATTTGTATTTTTTTTTTGGCAGTCACATGTCAATTAATATACCCGAGAGGAAAGATTAATCTTTTTTACTGAATTCAGTTACCTAGAAGACAGACATCTAGTTCAAAAAATTAGTTTAGTAATTAGTGGTTAATAATAATATAGTAACAATCAGAGTTTCCAGAGAGTCATGGTGCACATCCAGCATTCACAATTGTTCACCATGAGCTAAAAAACTACTTAGGTTTTCGTTTGATTTTAGGGGTTTTTTTAGTTCTTCTGGTTTGATCTGCTGACAGAGGATACCCAGGTCAGAGTTCATGCTGTGCCACAAATTCTCAGCCTGCAGCCCCACAAGTCAGAGATTACAGTGAAAAGGACACAAGGATGGGAAGCAGATGCTGTTAAACTTTTACACTGGGCTGCACAAGTTTAACTCCCCTTTCTTTGAGGGGTGGATGGGACCAAAACTTTTCTGCCAAGCCTCAAGGGCCCACTGAGATGGCAATGGCATGGACTTATTTCTGTGCTAAAAGGCAGTGAATCCACTGGAATTGCATTTCTGACCTAGGTGTCAAGCCTTATAGAAACAGTCAGTTGCTGAAACACCAGTGCAAATGCTGAGACAAATCCTAACAGGACATTAAATGGTAGCAGAATTAGGAGATGCACACTTCACAAGGGAGGCTGGCAACCCCTTCTTTTCTTCAGGCTTCAGATTGTTAATCCTTGCCATTTTCTGTTCTGTTCTGCCAGAAAACTGAGGGTTGGGCTCTGTGCAGCCCTGGTGACCATTCTGGAACAGGGAAATCACATCTCAAAGCTGGCTGTGCTGGCTGGGGAGGCACTGGGAAGGCCTTGTGACCACATGACCAAAAAATGATCCATCTCAGCCTTGGAATCGGAGCTCTAGAGAAACCACCCATGACAACAAAACATGCCACTGAGATGACACAGAACGTGCCACTCCAGAACAGGTAAGCCAAGAGCAGCAGTGAAGTGACTCAGCAAGGAGAAATTTCCTGTTACCTCTCCTTCACCTCTGGGCTGTGAGCTGGCAACAGATCCTGCAGCTGGTGCTCGGGAGCACAGCCTGGCACCAGGCTGTAGCACTGGCAAGGGCAGGCTGAGAATGGCCTTAGGCAAAGTAAGAGAAGTGATCTGGCATCAAGAGGGGAAACACCACTGGAGGAAGGCATGAGCACTGAAGTGCAGCATGAGCCTCAGGCCACACAGAGACTGCAGGCAAGATAAACTTGGAATGCTGTTTAAGGCTTTAGGAAATGGAACAAAACTTATAAAACCCATCCTGACACTCAAGTAGGAAACAGCAACAAGTGCCAGGAGTTTGAGTTAATAAAGCACGTGCTGTGATCACCCTCAGGGAGGACACGAGACTGTGGTATGACCCACACAGCAGCTTATCAGCAGGAAGTGAGGGTGGTGGACAGAAACCTGCACACTGATGAGGTCAAAACAGTCCACCTGCAGTACTTCTGCCCCAAGAGGAAGTTCTGGATGTGTGAAACTCGTAATAGATTTTGAACAGCAGGTCAGAAATGTCGTAAGAGTTTTCCTAGCAGTCTGATGGCCAAGCTGCACTAGCAAACCTGCACTGAGGTGGTTTGGAGAAGACACTGCTCTCCACAGGAGAAAGTTTCCATCCACTGAGGTCTACATCACTGGTCCAATTCTGCTGACTCCACCTGGATGATTTTTGGGATTGTCTTTTATTCAACACCACTCCCCCAAAACAATAAGAATGCTGTAGCCTCTGGCCTCTTTCCTTGGTTTTGCAGCCTGCTTAGCTCACTCCTCACTCATCAACTCCACAAACCTGGCTGCTGTGCCCTTGGGCACAGTGATCTCACCTTGCTGATGTTCTTCCTCCCTGCTCTGGGGAAATCTCACCCAAGAACAGACTGGGAGGCAGTGTTCCTTTTCTTCTATTCATAGCTGTCTTAATCACGCTTTTTATTTTTCCCTGTGTAGTGTTCATTATGCTGGTTCATGAGTTTCTTAGCTCATCAATTGTGCACGCTGTTCAAACTCAGTCAAAATACCAACCTAAATAACTCAGTGTACTGGCTGAGCTTAAGTTACAATAACAATTATTAGAACAATATGACAGCCAAGCTGTTAAGAACTGGGAGTAAGCAGGGAGCCAGGAAGTTGCTTTGCTGGTCTAAGATCTCCTTGCTTGTTTAGCAAGTAGTTTTTCAACCATCTTGTATCTCACAAATTCCGTGAAACAGAAGGGGTGCACTGTCAAATGTGGCTTCTTTATATATCCAAGAGAATAAGAGCCTTCCTATGAACTGCAATAAAAGCAGAAATGCTAATTTCAAGTTCTCTCCTACCTCACATCAATTTTTTCTGACACTAAATGATAGGAAACCACATGGCAGCCACCTTTGTAGTTTAGTCCTAGACAAATTTCCCTCAGCCTCTAACATTCTTTGAATATCTATGAGAAAACCAAACAAGTCAAAGGTCATTTTTCTGTAAATCCCTGCTAGTGCCAAAAACTTCTCCAGCCCAAAGGTTCCTTTTTATTCCAATCCTATAAACCACTAATCCACAAAAAACTAAAATACACAATATATCTCCTTTTAATCTCCAGCACTAAATAAAGAACAAGAGAACTGAAGACCATGTCTAGTATCTCAAATACTTTGCTACTCTGGCCAAGTCTTCTACTATCACATCACACTACATGCATCAAACAGTAATGCATATGATGGGACTGCACAGATAATCCTTCTTGAGTTTAGAGAAACTGTAAAGAAAAAATTATATAATAAAAATACTTTATTGCAAACTATAGACACTTAGCTGCATCTTGGTGCAGATAATGTGGCCCTAAATCATTATGTCCCTATGTTTCAAAAAATTTTGTGGTAGCTCTTTCATTTACTTCAGACAAAAACTAGTTCAGATTATATTAAAACTAGTTATTGAAATGATCCTGACCTGGGAAAGCTTTTACCAAAAGAGAGACAACTCAAGTTGACTGTAGGTCAATACTTAGCATGAGATAAATACAGGAACTGTGTGAAACTGCCCTAGAAGAGCTAAATTAAATGTAACTATTTACAGTTGTCAAACAATCACATGAGACTATATTGTTATAGCAGAGAAACAGAGGAAAAAAATTAAGAACTGTCTCAGTTCAAATAAATTGAAAAAGAGTAACTTGAAAACTGGCTGCAGTAAAATTAAGACAAACATTTGCATTTTAATATGAAGATATAAGAATAAAATCAGGGAGTGTTTTCACACACATAAGCACAGAGGAAGGATACAAGAAAGAAGTCCTCTCCCTTCTGATTCCACTCTGGGGTATGGTGCTTTACAACACTGTTGCTGTACACCCATCTCTAGATGGATTGTTCTGCTGCTGTTCCTGTCCTTCAGCTGAAAGCACCTATTTGAAATGTGAAGCACTCCAGAAGCAGTCACATACCCTCTGGAAGCTCCTAAGGTACCAAGGACTGTGCTTCCCTTCCTCATCCTGCAGCACTGACACCCTATGGAGCATCACTACAAATGTATTAGCTTCAGAAACTACTCTCATTTTAGGAACTGCCATCAGCAGCAAGCACTTTGCATTTTTTCCCCAGCATATTTTCTACCTCCTTCTCTCCTTTATAAATAAAATTCAAGCAATATCTATTCCTCAGGGAACATGTAAAATAATCAGATGTAAAGTGTACCTGTTCAATTCCCATCTTACCTGGCAGGTGGGCAGGAGGAGGGTTTGCACAACCGCTGTCAAGACCAAGTGAAAGTAGTTCAAGACAGAGCTAACATCTTCAACAGGAGAGGAACTCCCTGCAGCTATGTCCTGTGATCTCTTGAAATATGTGCTGTGGAAGATACTGTCTGCATCAAGAATTTTAATGAAATCTTATCTACTTTTCTGTCTTTTAAATGTGGCCTTTCTGCCCTTATTAAAGATAGATGGAGAAAATCACAGGTACATATGTATGCTCTGTGCTGGTCCTGATTAGGCACTCCAAATTTTTGCTATTAACAGACCAAAAAGAGAAAAGGGAGCTTTGTAAATGCTGAAATGCTGCCAACAACTGTACCCTTCCTTCTTCAAGCACACAGAGAAAGGTACCCCTGGGTGCTGTATGCTGTGTTTAGGAAGAAAACAAAATGAGAGAAGTGAAATACTTGAACTCCTCCATGGTTCTCCACATGGCATGAAGAACAAATACAGGAGGGGCAAAGAAAACCATCACTCTGGTGTGTTTGTGGAGCACCTGGGGCTCATCCCTCTGACTGGCCCAGAGAGGAGACAAGTTCATAAGCATGATATGAAAAAGTCATGAACTCATCTCACCATGAGTGAAGAAGTTTTGATTGCAGTTTTTCAGAGCAAAAAGCAGTCTCTGCACTTTTTGGAGCACAGAAGGAAATTACTGCCAGCATTTCAACCACACACTTCACCTCCCTCCTTCCCCTGAACCGAGTGGCAGCCCCACTTCTCTCTTTCCCCAGGGTGCCTCCCTGTGAGGGAGGGAATTGCTGGGCTGAAGGAGTGAAGGCCATGACCCCTCAGGACAGCTCATGGTGTGTGCAGCTCACTCCAGGCCAGCTCACCTCAGCCCACTGCCCTCTCACCAGTCTGATGGCAGAAGCAGCAGTACCCCTCCCTGAGCAGCAGCACCCAAGCTCAGCCCTCTGGGGCTTTGCCCTGAGAGAAACATCCACAAGCTCATCCACGTGCCAAGAAACATCTGCCAGGACTTCCCCATCACTCACAGCCATGATAAGGGGGTGACTCCCCTCTCCTGAAGGGGGGATCACTAGGAAGGTCCTGCCCTTGTCCTGCAGCTCTTTCAGCAGAGGGAACAGCCACCTCTGTTTCCCCAGGGCATTTAAGTCACGGATCTGGGAGATTAGACTGACACTCCTGGTGCTTGAGTGAAAGCTAAATATAGGAGCATCAGACAGGGATGACAAATACACCTACCCATGTAGCTCAGTGACTAAAAAAAGAGCAATTTATCTTCCTACATATTCACCAGATCAGCTCATAGCTTGCCTCTTCCCTCAACACTCCTTTAGAAGATTAATATATATCTCAGACATACCATCTTTGCCTCAGGTTTCTTTAATCTATTTACCTCTTTGGAGTTTCATCTCCTTTTTTCAAGGTTCTTTTACAGAAAGGAACTCCAATCAAACTATACACTGATGGTGGGTTTTTATTTTTCTGTTCAGTTGTATCCCTTTCTACGAGGTAGACAAACCCTGCTTTGTGGTACTTTGGTCATTGAAAAACATGCCAACAACTTTGCAAGGCCAGTGTAACTCCTGCACAGTCTGTGCCAACACCTGTATCCTGCTTTAAACCATGATCCATAATTTATCCTTATTCATGTGGCTGTTTTTCTAACATGAAGACTGGCATTGAATTTAACCTCTTGAGACTGCACTCACTGGGGCCTGTGAAGTCATCATCCCATTACTGAAATTCCATCGCTGGCCTTCCTTTTCCTGGTAATTCAATTCTCTCTTTGCACTGTAAAATCCATGGTACAAGTTTTCAGAATAGGTAGTTCAACAACAGCACAACACTGCTAGGAAAGGTCAAAGCTTCTACAGGATCTACATGCACTCATCTGTACCTCCTAAAACTCCACCCAGCTGAAGAAGGACAGTCCTGTTTTTTCTGGAAATGGATCACTTCACACTGACATGCACTCTCACCTTGATTTCCCCACTTGCACTCCCTGCAGAGAGCACAGCTGCCACAGTGCAAGTGGCCACAGGCTCAGCAGGACTCAGCTGGGTTCATTCAAAGCACCCTAATCCCTACACACATCCTCTTTGGGGAAGGAATGGTGAAATTCCCAACTGTGTTATATCCTTTTCCCTTTTGCTGTTCATCCTGACAACGTGATTCTCCTGGAAGAACAAAGAAACTGCTCTGCAGCGCTGCCAAGAATCAGTTGAGGAACCACAAGTGACTTCTCTGTAAAAGGATTCATTAACAATATTTTCCACCTATACACCTGTTATAAGGAAACTCTTTAGCAAGGATAAAAATAGACATTCTTTCCGTATATTTTTCTGAGTTTCTGGAATTCAGTAAGACAGGGAGTTCAAGTTCCTCAATTTAAACAGTTATTAAAGGATCTGCCTTCCCTGGATTTCCAGTTAATTTTTCTCTTTGTCTAAATATTTTATATCCACCAGAGCCCATGGCAGTAAATTCTAAAATTAATTACATGGAAAGCCAAAAAATCTCCTTTTGATTTAAAACTGCTATCAGGTACCATTGCAGCTGTGGGGGGAATTGTGAGTAATAATCAAAGTACATTGTTTCAGATACTAGAAGCACCTGTCAGTACAGTTTGTCACTTTATCATTATTATTGGAGGAATTTAAGAGCATTAATCTGATAATTTCTAGATTTAATTATTTCCACCTTAAGCTCAATGAAGAAATACAGTAAATTATGGTAACTGAAGTCTCATTCTGCTCAGTGTTGGTGAGCACCTGGAGATCCAGCAAATCTTGACAAGCAGTCATGGCCTTTTTGCTTATGGAAGTAGCCCCCAAAAGCCACAAAGCTGAGTGGGATCAGGTTCACAGCCACAAAGATGCTGCTACTTTACAATACTTTTTTCTCCAGTATGACATACTATTACCCTTTGAGAGGGAATCCTGAAGCTACTTACCTTAAACTTGTTCAAGTGACTTTGCAATGCTGCTGAAGCCTAAATCAAACTATAAAATACAGCAGCTCCTTTTTAAATGTTAGTACTGTATATATCCATCTGCAAACAAACATCATCACCCAGCAAGGCTGACTTGAAGGATGCTGAGCTTCCTTCAGGGCTGTTCTGTCCTGTATCACAGCAGCCCCCACCTGGTGGCAGCACAGTCACACACACAGACCCACACATGGGAGAAACAGCGTTCAAAAATTCAAAAAATAATATGCCTGTTGCTTATGGGGAATGAATTCCTTTCTTTTTCTCATGCCTTTGTGTGTTGCCAAGTTTCCTTTTCCTACAGAAAGTCCCATCGTTAATAGACAAAAGCAAGATTTGAAATCCTGCCTGATCCACTTGCCCCTGAAGGTTTTTAACAGGAATACTTAATTGATGTACAACACTTGGCTGAGAAACACTCTTGTCTAAGCCACTTGAGATGCAATTTTTCTGTTAGACCTCTCTCACTAACTAATCTAATTCCCAAGGATCACTAAAATGGGTCTAAGAAAGTAATGCTCTAATAAACCACTGAAATTGCCTTTTAGACAGTCATCTCTCTGTTTAATTATAACTTAAAGTAATTTCTTACTCAAAGCATCCCCTTTTTTTCCAAAAATCTGTCACTTCTTTATGGTGACCACAGATTCTCTGTCCTTCAGAGGATGACTGGATATTACATGACCTTCAAATCACTGAGTGAACAGTGAAAATGAATACTCTTCCATATATTGTTTCTGTATTGACGTATTTTGTGAATGCAATCACATACCTTTAATAACTAAATTTAGCTTTTACTAAGCATGAACACAAAGAAAGAGACAAAAACACTTTATTTAATTTCTGCGTTTTATTCTGAAACCACTAACCTCATTTTTAGGGCAAAAGATCTCCTAGGTAAAAGTAAGTTGAAAGGATGAAACAAAGTGCCATGAATCAGTAATTCAAAAGCATTCTTCTGCCATACAGGAAGATAAATCATGTTATGTTTTGCTGTACAAAAAAAATTAACAAAAAAATGGTATCCAGTATATGAAGATAAAGTTTGGATCAGAACATAATTTAGATAATCGGTTTCTTCTGTCTTCTATTTCTTGGTTAAGGAAAACCCCAACTCCCTTTGTTGCATATTTTTTTAAGAACTAATAAAAAAGAAAACAGGAAAATGCAACTTGCAATTACAGGCAAAAAACAAAAGTAATGCCCCTAATTTATGAGTTTTTAGACAGAAAATGAACAACTAAGCCTAGATTTGCTTCATCTTTCGTGTACCTTGTGATAAACCTGTTCAGAAGTACTATTAAAATGAAAATTGCATCCTGATTTACATCAGTTTCTTTTATGATTGAACTTGTCTGCTCTAGGCTAGCAAACCTCAGCTTTTTCAGAAACACAGGAACATTTTCCAAACTGTATTTCAATACACTTGTACTCATCTTAAGGAACAGTCTTGCAAAACATGCATACAAGACAGAACTAATTTTTAGACTAATAATACCTTATCCTCTGAAAGACTTCTAAAAATACTTAACCATTCAACAAAACAAGCTTGTGGAGCTGATAAACAAGATTTCCTCTTCCATGCTGCTTTTCAGAGTCGTCAATAATACACTGAGAATCCACCTAGCCAAAAGAAGCAAGATGAAAGTCAGAATGCATTCTTAATGTTTTCCTATATAACACAGCTAAGAAAATGTCTTAAAGAATTCTGAGTTTTAAATCATACTGGAATTTCAATTACATGCCACACACTGCAACAAAAGAGCCAGGGCTACAAAATCTCATGGTTTGCCATTATTTTACAACAGTATTCCAAAGCATTACAGGCAGTATTTTATGATCTAAGATATCCTGGGATTCTTCAGAGGCAATGGAGAATATCCTGATTCAAGGCCTACACATTAGCTTGCTATGAAAGACAAACACCAGCAGAAGTGAGTACATTATCTTCCTAAATCCAAGGATAACTGGATTTGAAATATGAAAACAGAAACACTTTGACCTAAGGCAGTATATCACAACACACTCTAAAAAAATGCCTTTTAGAAATAAGTGCCCTTGGTTTGTTCTCTTGTCCCTCTTTTGAAGGGTGACCCAGACCCCTCCTTTATGGGCTGCAGGGTGGGAGAGGCACAGGGAGGGTGGGTGTAGCACTTTTACTCCTGCACTCACTAATTCCTCACCCCCTTTTTAATTAAGAAACTCTACTTGCTCTTCAGGAAATCCAGTGGCCTGCAGAGGCCCTTACAGAAAGAAAGGTAAGATTTCTAATGGAGTAGGAAGCTGGGAGAGTTCTCTCATGAAACCCTCCTGGGTCTTGAGAAAACTGCCCTCCTGCCTGACCCCACCACATTTGTTCTAAAACAAGCCACATTTCTGTCTGCCTAGAAAGGAAAAGCCACCTCAAACCACAGCAACTCAAAGCAAAACTAAAATGTACTGCATTCAGGAAAATGTAGCTACAGCTGCTTAATAGAAAGAATAGAAAATTTTAACTTCCAACAAATGTGAAGGTACCTTTACAATCTCTCTCACCTTAAAACCATGGAGAGTTCTGTTTAAAAATACTAAATGTTTATATAAACAAAATTTAAAAAGCAAGCCACCCAACAACTAAACAAACTCTACAAAAACAGGGTATCAACAGCCATAAGTGATTACATAAATAAAAGTTTTTATGTTTTAATTTAACCCTACAATGCTTTTGGTATTTTCTAATTTAATAACCACAAAAGTTCTCCCTCTCAACACTCTTAACTAACTGTACTGGAGTACTCAGATGCCCCAAAAAATCAACCAACCAACAAAAAAACCCCACAAAAGCAAAACACCAAAAATAAAACAAAAACCAAATAAATGAAAAAACCAAGCCAAAAGAAAAAATCAAAAAAGAAAACCCCACCCCCACAACAACTTTACAATTTATACCTTACCTGATTCCATTCATATGGCTTCTCATACCAGGTAGGGTCAATTATGTCTCGAGGCTTTGATTTGCAGATTAAACTGAAATTACATAAATACAGCCTTGAGAAATACACTTGTATTTGGTTAATTACCAAGACAAAGGATTTTTTTAATATGAGATACAACCAGGTATTTACAAGGTGTCTGTGCTAAAGGGAATTTTAAATTTCCCTCTTAATCTAGTCTGATTTTTCACTTCTCTGTACTTTGCCCATCCAGTGGACTAAGTCAAAATAAAAATTTTCACAGGGATATATCACATATCAGAATGTATCTTCTTCTAAGGAAGATTATGAGATTCTTTTTTTACAAAGCACTAGAATTTGCAACTGTAATTTATTCCTTACATTTTATGTATGCTTACTCACTAGAATGTATAATACAGCTATTTTTAGGGTATTTTGTTTTGCATGACAACTCAATTACTATAGATTGTCTGTCTGCTCCAGTTATTTCCTCAAGCTGTGCAAAGTACAACAGTAGTAGACATTAATTAATTCTGTCTAGATGTGTTTTTCAAAAACTGATTTTAGTCTTAAGTAGTGGTGACATGTTGTAAATACAATTAGCTTTTGAAAAATGGAAAACAGTTATGAAAGATTGTTTGAGCTAAATTTTTACCTATGTAATTGAATTAATAAATGGTTTTTTTCCAAAACACAGAAAGTACAATTGGAAAAAAAAATCAAAACCAAGAAGGATTTTACGCAAGGGAAAAGAAGAAATCATTACAATAATCAGACTGTTTATTGCTTCAAATAAAAACACACAAGAATAATGTAAAATAAAAATTTAAATTAAAGTATCTGTGGGATGAATTAATAAGTGTTTTTTTCCAAAACACAGAAAGTACAATTGGAAAAAAAAATCAAAACCAAGAAGGATTTTACGCAAGGGAAAAGAAGAAATCATTACAATAATCAGACTGTTTATTGCTTCAAATAAAAACACACAAGAATAACGTAAAATAAAAATTTAAATTAAAGTATCTGTGGGATGGTTGGAAGACAATCAATAAACGTACAAAAATTCCAGGAGAGAAAAGGCTACCACAGAAAGGTAGAAAATCCTGAGGACAAAAAGCCTGGGGCTGACGAGTGACCGAGTCAGGCAGTCGGCGCTGACTGAGCTGGGAACACATCAGTGCCCAGGACCTGTGCCAAGCTCTGACCCTTCCCCTCCCAGCTGGCTGCAGATGTCTGAACAATCAGCCCAGAATAGGTGCCCAAACTGCAGCATGTATTCACATGTCTGAACAAACAGCAGTGACATTTTAGTGCCTTCAATTTAGCATGTAAGTGTTGATGTCCCAGCGTGAGCTGTTACTGTCACAGTCACCTCCAGACAGGGGCTGTGGCTTTGCCTCTTTCTGCCTATCCACATTCCTTGATTTCTCCATTGCTTGTGCTCTTTTGATTTCATTTCTAGTGCCTCAAAAGGTAAGGCTGACTTGTTAATTTACTATGGAATGCACCCAAATTTTATTTGGAGTTTTGGAAATAGAAGTAAGGGTGTCTGCTTTTAACTTTAGGCAATTCAATAATTTTTTTTCCACAGATAAGAGAGCAAGTACTTTCAAAACCAAGGAACACCTGAAAAATCAGCATGAACAGCTGCTCTGATAATCATTCTGATAACCCTGGGTAAGAACAGGGTTCTGATCTTTATCAGCACAATGAACTGCCTAACTCTGACATCATGCAGTTACTTGAGCAAAGCTCTATTGGCAAAATAAAAAGGTCTAATTTCTTACAGATGAAGCAGGTAAAAGTTATGTTATGGCCTCTGGACCAGAGCTCTTTTTAAGACAGTTTAGTAGAGAGCTAGGACAGGATGAGAAAATTCTCCTGATGATATAGACACAGCATTAAAATTCTGCTGAGTGTACAAACAAGGGAAGATTTTTCACACTATGCTCAGCAGCAACAGACAGAAGAAGCTGTTCTGGGATATTTCACTGCATTCCTTCTCCCAAAGTATAAGCTGAAAAATTTTCCAGGCTGGCTACACTGAATCACAATGGTCTTTTCAGAACCTGCTTCACTTCCAAGAAGAAGGGAGGCTTGCAGGGAAAAAAGGCAGGTGGCCTTACTTCAGTTCCTAAATTTGCCTGAGACTTCCAATGCACTTATGCAACACCTATTCTGCACAAGTCTGCTGAGGGAGGAAAGGCAGCACACATGATTCAAATTTAATGTACAGGAAGAAAGAATTCTTAATCTTTCTGCACTGTTATGCCATAAGACTCCATTAGCTTTGTCCTGGGTGCAAAAAGAAGGATACATAGGAGGTGGTATCCTGTAGAACAGGTTTTACAGTCTAGGTTTTATGACTCTTAAGTGACTTGGCTTCCCTGAAGAACCAGTGCTTCCACAAGAAGTCTAAGGTTGTTTAGTATACTGCTTTATAAATAAACAAAATAAATGAAATGCATCATTAAATGAGAGCATATATTATTTTTCCAAAGCCTAACCTGAGCTATGCTTCAAGCAATCACTCATTTTTGCTGAGACTGTGAAACACAAGATCTTATTTCTACAAAATGATTACCATAGAAGCTTCTGGCGAATATCCTCCTGCAGCTGTGCCACTTGCTCCTGTCCAGAATGCAATGCTTGCTCACAGAGCAGCTTATTCATGGCTGTCCTCAGACTGTTTATCTGTAAAACACCAGTTACAGAATATAAAGCACTTTAAGCCAGCACAAGATCTATATCACATTACACTGACATGAAGGTGGTCATGGCATCCACATCCCTGAACTTCAATTGTAATAGTATTTCCAGAAGTAAAAACATCTGAAGTTTCAGAAATGCTTTTTTCTGCAGCTGCCCCTCTGGTGGTCAGTGATGTTAATATTTCAGCCACCTGGTACCACAATTTTTAAGGTTATTCAGATATGCCATAAGACATACAGGCTAACACCTGCCTGGACTTTTTCCAAAGCAGAATTCCTTCTGTGAAAGTTTCAAGCATTTTCTCTCTCTGTCCACAATTTTTCACAAACACAGCAGCCTGGTGTTACCACTCTGGCTAAAGCATCATGAATACAGCCAGCACACCCAAATCAGTGATTTCAGAAAATAACACCTCACAGATGTGTGCACCAGCATGTCCACTGTGTCCTTGGAGAGCCCTCAGGAACCACCCCAAGGACCTGCTTCACACACAGACCTAACCAGGGCATGTCCCTCACTGTCCCAGGCATGTGTCACACACAGCCACTGTCCTGCACTGCACAGGTTATGCACATACTTCCCTCTGACAGACCTCACTCTCTGAGCTGCAGAAGGCAGTAATGAGGAATTTGTTTGGCTGATCTGCTCTGAGATGCATCTCAACACAGATGACTTATCAGAGCTCTAAAATCAAACTGAAGCCTGCAAAGCAGCAGTGCTCTGCTTGTCAATAAAAGCCATGACAATCCTAAGAAGAAAACTAGTAAGCATTGACTTCCACTTAGTGCAAAATTGATGATTATATTTTGAAAAGTGTGTAACATTCTAGAGTATCTTATTAGTTCTGAGTGTAGGGAGGGGGCAACTGCTTCTCCTGATAAAAATCTAAGATTATAAAAAGGGAGCACATTGAAAAATCCAGACAAACAAAACTGAAGAAAAACCCAACAAACAAACAAAACTACAAAAAACCCAAACCCCACAGTCCAAACAAGCTTTTTTATTAACACTAAGAGAAACAACCTCATATGCACTGACTTCTACTGAATTCCAACTATAGTGAAAATTCTTACTCAAGTTTTACCTCTTTTATGTCTTCCAGTCCAAAATGCACATCAAATGTCACCTCCATATCATTTGCTGGAAACAGTGGAGCCCCAGATGTCTGACTCCAACCCAAACCACACAAAACACCAGTAAAATGCTTCCCACTTTTATCAACTCTACATGAGAAAGAAAGAAAACAGTCTCACCAAGAGATGAAGAAATGAAACTCTTATGAAGACAGCCTTAAATGAATTTGTCTAAGCCATGCAAAGGAAGACTTGAGTTTGAAAGAAGCTAATACAATTGAGAGGCATTCACACTCAGTCATACTGGTTTTTAAAATATACAGTGATGATACAAAACTGAAGCTCTGGTGATAAAAACATATCCTCATAAAACTTACCAAAAAATCATACATAAGCAAAATAAAGGAAAGCAAGCTTCACTATTTTGAAATGAAAGTCTGCAAATACCAAAAATTCAAGAAAACACAACAGTGATGCCAGTGACAGAGCTCAGCTTTTACAAAAAATTATTCAAGTTCCTCTCCTCATGTTGATTTAACATTGCCAGTTTAGCATTCCATCTTCCCAGGCTTCCAGCACAACTGGCAGGAGCTGTAATGCCTTTTCATGGGAGGAGACTCTGCAGCACCAATTCCTAAGTACATGAACAAGTTATTTTACCTACATATTTTACTAAAACTCATAAAAAACCACTAGGAAGAGAATACGTAAAATGCTAAAAGCAAATAAATAATACCTGTCAAAATTTTGTGAGGATCCTAAAGAAAATAATAGAAGAACCACCACTTTGAAATGCACAAATACCTGAGTTCTATTGCAGGAGCAAACAGCATACTGAGGAGTGCAAGCAAGCCATGAATAGGAGGCATCAAAGATGTTTCCCCTAAAATCACAGACCCTGGCACCAAAAGAAAAAAAAATTCAAATAACTCTAAGGAGCATTTAATAAAAATGAAACCTCAAAAAGATGTAACACAGAAGTACAGTGAGATATTTACTCATAGAGCTACTCATATAAAACCAGCAGTCTAGAGAAACCATCCAAATGTTTTTATTAGGCATTACCAGCTGCAGTTACTGATATATCAGTGGCCACCAAGAGCTGCTGAAAGGGATCTTCTGCACCATCATGGACAACAATGGAGTTTATGCTCTCCTTATGTATGAAAACATTTCTGGGGAAGAAATATTTTCAACAATAAAAATCATAGAACTCATAAAAACATGTAAATGAAAGAACATTTTAAATTCACAACAAAAACTCAGAATAGCTGCTTACTGATAGCAGATTTAAATGACAGTTAATAAATAATCTCTCTATGAGACAATAATACACTTTAAAACTACTCTAAGATTTTAAATAGCAATAGCATGTGTATTAATGCAATTTAAGCTTGACTCCTTCAGTTTTTTCAATGAATAAAAATTCAGAAAAAATCTGTAGGAGTAACTAGGTGGTTTTTGCCTAGTTTATTTATTGAAAATAAAAGGTAAGAACATGACTATACTTCCCAATAAAAGTCTTCTCATACCTGAATTGGGATATTTTGGTCAGACTGTAGCATTTCAACTGGTAAGGACTGAATGGACCAAAAACTGTTACCTTCAAAAAAAGGGAGAGAGAGACATTCTAGTTGGCCAGCACCTGGATCTCTTCAAATCTAAATGCTTTATAAATTAAAGCCAAACACATTTCAGCATGTACTGAGCAACACTGAGCTGCTAAACTGGTAATCCAACACTTCCATTTCACTCATCTAAAGCAAACTTTGCTTGCTGAGGCACTTAACTAAAATTATCTATTTTCACAGGTGCTGCAGACTCATGACTTCCCTCTTCCTTAAAAACACAAGTTCAGACTTCATAGATCACTGAAGAAAATCAGGTAATTTTATTTACATGATGAGGTCTTTAATCTTGAAAATACCTCACTTTATGAAGTGGGCAGTTAAGCAGGATTTGTCTCCTGGGGACAAATGGAGCATGATTAGGTGCTTGAAAGCCTGAAATTTTGTCACATCTGAAATGGAAAAATAATCAGAATGTAGATGAGGCCTAACTTGTAATCACAATGCAGAACAGGACACACATCTTCCTGTTTTATGGTCCAACTTAGTAGTGACTAGATAGCTCAAGACACATTTCTGAGTTTGGTACTGGCATAGGAAAAGCATCATTACCATCAGTCACTGGAGTGTTCACTGATGCACCTATCCCAGCTGCTTACCTATCACCAGCTGATGAAGAATCAAACACTGTGTACAGTAAAAACAATGTTTAGATTTTCTGAAAAACGGACAGAGTTGTAAACTTGCTCTTTTGCTATGTAATGAAAACCACCATGCAGGGAAACATTGCATTCAGCTGTTCAGTTTTATCTCTGTTCTGCCTGAGTTCAAAGTGCTGCTTTATTAGAAAAGCAGGATTACTTAGGTCTCAGGCTGTACTTCAAAACTTTGTTCAAAGCTGCAGCAGACCAGCCTGAAACAGTGGTCACACTATGGCTTTCTACCAACAGAAAGCAGAATGAATGACATGCCCTATGAAATGTATCAAATAGAGCTTTGGTTTTTGTGGTACTTTCAGTCCTCATCTCCATTCTAACAATGTGAGAAGCAGGGTCATGTGATGACAGGCCAAAATCACCACTCAGGTTACCTTATGGGTGGGTGCATCAGATTTCTTCTCAGAAAAGCAGTTCAACAATCTTTCAATGAGATGCTTTTCTTCCTGTCTTGCAGATACGGGCATTTGCTCTTCTTCCTTTGCTCCATCCAAAAATAATTCCTTGAGCAAATCATGGCTTTGCTACAAAATATTGGAAGTGTTAAAAGCCTTGAACAATTATTTCTTCAAAAATTTTACAAGGAGGTCCTACACAAAGAAATACATACATACAAAGACAAAAAAATGTTCTGATGACCTTTCAGATTATATAAAACACCAAAATGAAGAGAGTTAAAACTATGAAGCAGTTACAGTTTTTCAGAGTTTCAAGTCAGACTGAAGCAGTTCAACTGAGGAAATCATTTCCCAGGAAACCTATTTTGCAGAAGGGGTCTCAAAGTAGCAATGCTTTTGGCCCAATATGCATTATGCACACATATAAAAATACACTGCCCTATTCAAGTATTAACCTTGTCAAGCTGCAGCTCAGCTTCTCAGGACAGCCAGAAGTGAAACAAATCAGAGCAAGCCAGGCAGCAGCAGCAGCAGCTCAGTCAGGACATACCTGTGACTCGTGTGACTCCTGAGCCAGCTCAGCGTGGCGCTCCTCGATGAGCACATCCCGAATGTTCACCAGGCCCCAGCGGCCCGAGTGCCGGAACACGTCCACGTGCAGGACGCCGTGCACCAGGGAATAAACCTCCACCAGCAGGGTGCAGCCACTCACCAGAGAGACAAATCTCTGGCTGGCACTGCAGCTCCACGGCTCCCCACACACCAGGGATCTGGCAGAGGGACACATCTTGCAGATCTTGAACTCTAAAGCCTAGAGCAGAAACATGGGAAGCAGCCTGACTAGAGAACCAGCAAGGAAATATTTCACTCTCTCAGCAACTTAAGTTAACTCCTACAACTGCTGTAAAGCTACTGGCATAATTCCTGCTCCATCAATGCCTACACTGACAGCTCATATCTCTTCAATATAGTACAGAGTTGCTAAGGAAGCAGAGCAAACAGTGCATAAAGGACAATTTGGTAGTAATTCACTATTCACAATGAAATCTTAGGAGAACAGAGATGTCTTCTCTGGAAAAAACTTTAGTCTACAACTGTTTTCAACTAAGGTAACAGAAAACTTGGTAAGATCACTACAGCTTCTCTGTCCCTGGCAGGGAAGAGTCATTAAGCTCCCATGTCCACAATCACTACCTGTAATTATGTCTTTGAATGAATTTACAGCAGAAACCCTGTGGTTTTTTCTAGCTAGTCATTAGAAGATCAGGCCTGAAGCAGAAATACATTTCCATTTAGTATGTGTGCAGAAAATACAAAAAAGGATGCTTCTTGCCAAAATTAATTTTTTTTACATCAACTACCAAAGAAAACCAAACAAAATTAGCCCTGTGACGATCTAATCTTATTTCTGCTGGTCCATTTATCATTTTCACCACTAAATGCTTCTTAAAATATCACACAATTGTTTCTACTAGCTTAAAAATATCTGAGTGAGCACTGAAAAATTGAATTACAATTAAAGTATAGTTACTTTATTTGTAAATATAGCTCAAGAGAATTATTTCTCTGAAAAATTAGCTATAAAATCCCTCTAATTTGTGTCAAAAGATCACTAGATCTATAACACTCATATGTAATCAAGAGAATTCTGTCTGAAAAGATCCCAGGAAAACCAGCTGTTCAGAGAACAGCAAAGCAGCATGAAGAAAACCCACAGCTTTACAAAATTAGAATTTCTCTATAATTAAACACAAGATAGTTCAATTACACACAAGAATTTCTGCTCTGTAAATAAACACACCTCTGGAATTTTATTAGTGAAGGTGATTTGAAGGTACCTCCATCAGCAAAATATGTGTTATTTAAATATTATTCTGAAAAGCATCCTGACTTGAAGTTCACTCTTGTTTGCCAAGCCAGACACAAAAATATCCAGCAAGCCACAGCCAACAGCATCACCCCTACCTGGAAAGGAAGCCCTTGAAGACACCTTGGAATCTCTTTCAGTTTATTTAAAGGCACTTCTGATCTATTGCCATAATCCACAAAAAAAACCTGGAAGAAGAATCAAGAGTATCTGCAAAGATTCCACAATGTTTAAAGTGCTACATTTAGTAGCAAGAAAAGTCACAACTTGAGTTTAAAAATTACAGCGCAACACAAATGTTATCAAGTCACATGGAAGCAAATTCAAAATCTAGAAAGCATGCAAATGAAGTCATGTCAAAAAGAATAGGTCAAATTCTATCACATCTATTATTGGATCCCTTGGCATAAATATCTGCTTGTAATGCAAATAATCCACTAAATCTAGAAAAGGCAAGGTTCTCTGAAAGACTCCAAATCCTCTCCCCACATTCAGATCTGTGTAACCTTACTCCTTCAGTGAGAGATACTACCAACAACTGCTTTTAGCTAAGCAAATGTGAACATGCATTCAGTGACTGTTTATAAATTCAAATGAGAAAGTGATGAGATTGGCACTACTATTCACTCATTTTTCATGACTTTAAATCATGACAATATTCAGTATTAACTCTATAGTGGTGACACCCAGACAGGTTAAGAAATAAAAATAATTCAAAGGCCAATCTTAAAAAAAAATTAAAATCTGTCCTAAAACTGCTGAAAAATAATGGCCTGAAAAATCAATACCAGTCTTGGACTGTGGCACTAATTTCCATTACTTGTATCAGCACAAAGAGCCAAAATATTCAGATTAATTTGTTGATGATACAGAACTCAGCAGCATAAACACCATTCCAAAAAAAAGCCACGTTTTCAGATTCACTGGAGGTTTTTTAGTCCTTATTTTACTTCATTCTGCAAGAGCTTCTCAACTTAATACTAAAAATTCCTATGTTCTGAAAAAGAAACAAATTCACATATTCTGGCCAGAGTGATTTGCAGAAAAAAATAAATAAAATACAGGCAGCAAAGCTCCAAGATTGTTAACCCAATTACATGCTACCAACTCAATATGACACAGCACATCACCTCAGCAAGATCCCCATGAATATACAGAACATGAGCTCTGTAGTATCCTCTCTTTCCCAGATAAGTGAATGGTGCCAGACAAAGCACATCTATACATGGAGGCACTGCTAAATCCATCAGGTTCTGATAATCAATTTCAGCACTTAGAGCTCGGAGCACAGCTGTGTTTTTTTCATCTGTCCTGTAACCCCAGAAGTGTCCAACTTCTACCACCTGCAAGTATAAAAATTAGACAATAACAGATTTCATATTATTCTTCCTATATATAAATACAAACCCTGTCTCAGCAAAATACTGGAAAACACTCCTACTCCTGACACAACAGTTCACACACACTGCAACAATGTAGTAAAGAATTTCTGTCTCATAATTTAGGTTTTTTTGAAAACGTTTATTTCCTGTGCTACTGCCACACACTTTTCATCTAAACAGATTCTGAGATAAGCATTACTAAAATACAGGGACAGGTTTCGTTTTCCTAAACCAAGTTAACATACAGAAAATACAAGATTGACTAGACAGGTGCAGAGATTTGGTGCATCTTTTTTGATTAGTTACAGAATACCAGTCAGCTAAGTGTGCCAGCCCATCAGCAGTGTCATTGCTCTGATGAGCCATACCTTAGGGAACTGGTGAGCATATACACCTATTTAAATCTTATTAAATAAAGCAAGTCATCTTTTGAAATGTCTATTCAGACTTTATACTGAATGCTTGTGATAAAAAACAATATTTATTTACAATCATTGAAGCTCACATATTAAAACAGAAGTAGCAGAGACAGCCAAAAGATTGCAATGGGTCTGATCAAATTTATTAACATTTTTCATCCAAGAGATTTAGCTGACTAAAAGGAGGAAAATATTCTTTTCTCCACTTGCAAAACATGCCACTAGTAACAAGAGCTGTTTTAATACTTTATCATTTCCCCTAGCACAGTGGTTTGAACGTTTTTTTAAATTTCTATTTCAGCAGCATACATACTGCTATTACTCTAGCAATACTAATGAAGATGATTAGCAAAACTAATGAAAATGATAGCTAACACAAAATTTAAAAATCTCAGCTTCAGATTTCAGAAATATTTGTATATACATAGAATTTTCCCCTAATACACTTCTATGCATGAATTTTTTTTCTGAATGAGCATATCCTACCATTAATTAATCTCATTTCTCAAATGTACATTTTCTGAAGAAAACTGGCTTAATAACCAAGTAAATGGCCCTAATATATCCTGATTTTCATTTTTATAGTTTACAGAAGTATTTTACCTCTTCCTGTAATCCTCTTTACATTTATGTCTACTTCCAACTAATATATACTGCCAGCAAATCCCACAAATTTTGTGAAGTGCAAACATGTGAGTACTGTTTAACAAAGAACTACTAAAAATAAGACCAAGAATACTCCCCACACCTCTTACAGACACCTCTGCACTAAAAACATTATCAGTACCCAATTTTTTAACATAAGCTTGTGAGATATTAATCTCTGCTGAGCTATCTAGGTACGAATTATTAGATATGACCTACTTATATATAACATTCCTACCTCTGTTACCCTGATGGACAGAAAACGACTTGGGATCATCTTTGACATTTGTAAATCACCAAAAAAGATTTTCACAGGCTCCACTGTCTGCTTCTGACAATCCACATTTACTCTAAAATGGAATGAAGATGCTAAATACTTCACTCACAAGGGAAAAACTCAAGAGGATGAATTCTTTTGCTTTCATCTGCTTCCCAAGGTATCCCCCAGGGCACATTTAGGTACTTAATGACTTTTATTTAGAAATAAATTAATTCAATTAGAAAGGAAAATGGCTACAAAGAACCAAATTACTGCAGAGTAACTTTTCAACTGCAAGATAACCAATCACAGAAAGATACATACAAGGGCACAACTCTGCCATCACTTTATTAGAAATTGAAAAAAATTAGGGTTAAGTAGTGAGGCTTTTTGTGATGGCATTTTCTTCTAAGCCTATTTTTTAAAAACACAGTATACAAAACTACAAACATAAATTCAGCAAATTTTACATATATATGAAAAAGAAAATATTCCTTTTACTTGACAAAAGATAAGAACTTTTAAGTCTTTCATCCTAGGACTCTTCAGTTCCTCAAGAGCCAATTTTTACCAAGATTTTAAGTGCTATTTTGGGCA
This sequence comes from Molothrus aeneus, assembly GCF_037042795.1. NCBI lineage: Eukaryota > Metazoa > Chordata > Aves > Passeriformes > Icteridae > Molothrus > Molothrus aeneus. Next base: position 53,374,383 of record NC_089651.1, on the reverse strand, counting down.
GAGTGAAGTTGCTAAAATATTTTAATAAAAGCTAAGTACAATCAACTGGAAGTAAGAGACTCACCTGTACTTTAACCTTCTCAGTTCACTCCTGCCTTCCTATTCTAGATTTCTTATTTTAAAATTCTGAAATTGCTGCAGACTAATCAGGAGCTAGGCAGAATGCCATTTTATCACGTTACTTGTATGACCTGAAGCTCAGAAGCACAGCATAGAATAACACTGCAGCAAACATGCCAGATTTTCTGAGCAAAAGCAGGTGTGGACCAAAGAGACTCAATACATTGCATTTCTCAGCATTATTTCCTATTATGTTGTAACACCTCATGCCCTTATGTTTCCCACTTTTGTTAAGCTCTGTCTCTCTCCTTTTCTTTTTTGTCCCTAAATGCTACTCCTTATTTACTTGGTTATTGCAATCCCCACATTGTCTCTGTCAGAAACAGAAATAACTGTGTACATCCCTATTTTCATATGTCAAAGGAAAATGGACTAGAACTTTGGGGGTGGGGGGAAAGATGATTGCATAGTTGAATTCTCTTTATCTATAAAGAAATATTTAAAACAATCACCTTATTTCTAGCCCTGCAAAAACATTCTGCTTAGACAAAGTTTACATCTGTTTCTTGAACCTAACATTTTTTGCCTTGGTGACACTTCCAAGGAAATTCCCACCAAATGCAGAAAACCTCATTTTGCTGCAAAGAAACACATTTTATATATGCAATACAATTACCTTAGAAATTCCAAACCTACAGCTCCTGCATCTTGCACTTGTCTTCTGATATCCTCTGGATGATGAACACACAGCTCAAAAGGAATCTTCAGCTGTGACATCTTGACTGCCAGGTACACTTCAGGGAGAACCTTAAAAACCTCCTTTGGATTACGGGAGAACTCCACAAAAGCCCTGTTTACAAAAAAAAAAAAAAGAAAAAGAAAATAAATTTTTTCTCCCTGTCTTTATCTTACCAGGTGAGCAAACAGTAAAAGGTAGGTTCCTCACAGGCTCTGCCTACTGTTTTTATGTACCTTAAAACTTTAATCATCATGATGGTGATAAGATAACTTTGTAATATTATCACCAGTACATGCTAAATTTAATGCAAATAGGATGTGAAAATGTATGTGAGTAAGGAAGGCATTAAAGGTTGGAAAAGGAGTAAGAAGGGTTACATGAATTCAACTTTAGGCAGTCACAGGCTGAAATTAGTCAGATTATCAGCTCAAAAAAGCCATCAGACTGTACAAATGAGCTAAATTCAGCATAACAGACAGAAATAAATACAGACAGATGAGTTGCAATTAAGGTCCACTGTCAGAGAACAGAAGAGACAAACCAGAAGGCTCTACCTCAGCTAGCTTATCTAATGTTACTTCAATCAATGTACATCAGACTTCAAAACCACCTTTTTAGCTCTAACTGAAACATTAAAAGTAAGTTACTGATTCCAAAGAGAGAAGAAATTAACTAAATTTGTCAGGACATCACTGCAAATGAAACTGATTACTGGATTTGTAACCGAGAACATAAGGCAGGATATTTTATTTTACTCACCTTGACCCATTGTAGGAAATAGATTTTACCTGCCCACACTGTCTAAGCAGTGACTGCAACTGTTTATGGTATATATATCCATAGGGAGGAATGTTCTTCAGCTGTAAAGAAAAACATGTTAAATTTGGATACCCTCAATTGCTTTAATGCATTTTCAAGTTCACCTAGATAGTTAGCTTTCTCCTTTACCTGAGCTGCAAAGAATATGTACAACCTGAACTCCAACAAATTCCAAAGTTCCAGATACTACAGTACATTCAAGAATCCCAAAAGACAATAAAAAGCACTGTTTTGCTGCTTAATAATGCCCTACTACTTCAAACCAGTAGATAAACTATAAATGAAGCAAATTAATTTGTAATTATATATATTAATCTGATACTTGTTACAAAAAGCTGTCTAGTGTCTCTTGATTTTGCTTGTAACAGAAAAGACTGGAATGCTATGATTCTTTTTCCACCACAGGGAACTCTATCCTGTACAGTATGCACAGCCTGGGAAGCTGAAGGACCTACAGTTCCTGCATATCCTGGCAGTCCTATCTCATACTGAATGACTGAGCTGTGCTGGGACAGCTTGCACAAGTGGAAAGCTCTCTCTATGGATATAAACCTCTTAGGGATGGCAAAGAGCAATCTCCTCATCTTCCTTTTGTAGAGGTGTAACTCCTGTGTAAGGTTTCACAACTATTAACATCCAACTACAGTCACATGTCCATTTCACTAACTTTTTCTTAATAGTATTTAATGACATCTTGATTTAATACAGAATCATGAACTTCTAAGTAGCAAGTTCAAACTTTGAGACTTTGAACTATTTTTTCAGAGCTTATGCAACTGTCTACTCTTTTCTTTGGCTCTTACAACTTGAGACAGGAAAAAACAGATTATTTTTTCACCATGTTCCTATGCCTTGAAGTTACAGCATTAAGATCAGCTGCTGGTCAAAACCATGGTCTAGGTTAGACTGCAGAAACTGCCTCAAGGGAAGATAATTTAGAGAGACCAGAGAGTGGGAGGTTTAATTGTCTTTTATATCTTCAGCACACCATTAGGAGCAGTATATGGCTGTAAGAATCTCTCCAGGTGAGAGCTTGAGGAACTTGCAGCATTTGTGCCCAAGATGATCATTTACACTGATGAAGACACAGCAGCTACTTCTTCCAAGGTAACAAGCAGCTGATGTAAGAGCACATCAAGAATTAAATACGTTAAAAGTAAGCAGCTATTTAAATCTACCAATTTAATATTAATCAATGCTGCTGTGGCAAGACTAGTCTTTATTCCATAAGACTGAGTCTATTGTGATATTTTGCTTCAATATCCTTCAATAATATAGAGCACAAAAAAAATCCCTTATCAACAAGATTTTCTGACTCTCTCTCCTTTTCATCTATTGTCTCTTGTGACAGTAAAGCCTATTCTCTGAGGCTTGTTGTTAGATTTGGTTTCTTTAAGCACAGGTCATGGCTGTTTTACAGTGTAATACCTACTTCAGATACACCAAACATGTTCCTAGTTTAGACTGCACAATTTTGCAAAATCAACACAGCCATTTTAAATTTGCACATATGCAATCAGCTGAAAAGCAATTTTAGAAGATAACAAAACCCAGTGTAACACCTCAGTAACCTTAAAGCACATATGCTATGCACTAACAAGCAGGAGATTACAAAAGAAGTAACACTGAAGTTGCAACACTACATTAACTTAAGTACTCAGTAAAAAGTACCCTTGATAGTTCTGTTCTATTTTTCCAGATTCTTTTTAGTTTGATGGAAGTTGTTTGCCTGTGCAAGACTAGCAATCAAATGCACAGAGGCAGTTCTCAGGAATTCTTTGAAAATTGCCCACCTACACAATGTTTATTGTATTGAAAGAAAGGAAGGTGGGACAGACCAAGCAAGGATCAGAGTGGGTAATTATTTCTCTCCTTGCCCAAGTCAGAACAGAACTTGAAAATAGCACCCAAACACTTCATATTTCTGTTACTTGATTCTTAATTTAGTCATTCATCTTAACATACCATTACAGTGGTTTTTGGATCCTTGCCAGCAAGGTCTTTCATGGCAATTTCTCCATTACATTTTCCAAAAGTACAGTAGTTTGGATAGAAAGCACCAGCTATTACCACCTGAAAGCAAGAAAATACTTTGTGATACACAGCAGATTGTATTCAGTTTCTTGAAATGAGATACACTGGCAACATACAGAGACACCAATAGATCTTAATATTTTTCCTGTCTCTGTTCAGGAATTACCAGAACTGGAGACTAAACACAAATTCACAAAAAAACACAAATTCTTAAAAATATATTTTTGTGCAAAGAGTTCAATTTCTAGAACAATTCTGCAACATTAATGCTTTTGTATGCAGACTTCCTCTATTCTATTGGTTGAAAACTGCAATTGTAAGTTCTGATTTCAAGAGCCTAAATTTAAATAAATTCACACAAAATAGCTACAGCTAAATTGTTCAGTTTTCATCTTAAAATGTTCATCAATTCAGCTCCAAGAAGCTCACTGCTTACACCAAGTTAAACCAACTGCCACTGAAATGATGAATAGGTCTGTGAAAATAAAAGCACTGCTAATCAGTCCAAATAAGACAAGTAATTTAATTCAAAATTCAACAAAGTTAAAATAGCTAGACATAGAATTCCCTACACCCCCTTCCCACTAACTAACCAAGCCAGTGTTCAAATAAAACACCTCAGAAAAGGAATAATATAATTTTCCATTAACTAACATTAGCTGTCCTTCTGCATTGCCAATACACTGCCAAAAAAGTTGCTTTTTTCTACCCAAAATTGCTACATTTACATAGAATTTTGGAAAACTAGTGTAATGCTAGTTCATCAATATTATGAACTGAAAATCATGAAAACTGATATGAAGATTCAACTGCAATTTTTGTAACTAGCATCTCTTTATGACAGTAAAGCATTACCTGCAAGATGAAGCGTTGTTTGCACACATATTCCTGGTCCATAGGAGATGGCTGAGCTTTAACATGCATGTTAAATGCACTCACTCTCTTTTTCAAGTTGTGAAATAACTCTGCCACCTGAAATTTGATCTCTAGGTTACATTTACAATGGATCAAACCCAGCCACAAACTGAAATAAAATCTGTTGGTAAAGTCTGAAATAACTGAGCAAACTCCCTTCCCTTTTCAGGTGACTGGTAAGCGTTTCACCAATATACTGCTCAGCACCTTTATGTTGGAAAGTAATTCCAGTACTGTGACTCAAGCAGTCTTCCCAAAATCTCTTTATAAAGAACAACTCTGTATTCACAAGGCCTATCATGCATACATGATACAGAAAAAAATTAGGAAAAGAACTAAATTAACCTTTTACAAGATGATTTCTCTATTTAAATCATTTTAGGTTTGTAACTTAGGAGGTAAAAATCTTGCTAACAACCTGGAATTCTGCACCCAGCTGCAGCAGTGACCATGCTGCACCCTCAGTTTAGCAGACAACTCTGATTACTGTGAGAGAGATCAAACTTATGCCCTCCAGCAGAACATATTTCAGCTTTTTCAATCTTCAAGCATTTCCAAGAAACTCCCACAAGCAACCACTGGTCCTCCACCCACACAGAGTGAATGCCTTCACTCTCCCAAACCATTCTGGAGCAGATGTACAAAGCCCTGTCCACACAGATTTTTTGTAGCTAGACTTTCCTTTCAGCAGCTGGCAGTTCTAGCACACCACCAGAACAACCACTGCAAGAAAGGAACCCCTGGGACTGACTCAGTTCTGCAAACTCACTTCCACAGAAGGGATTATGAAATTAGGATCTTTAGGTGCAGCAAATAAAAGCCCTCAGATCTTACTTGTCACGCACAACCTCCTCCAGCACTATCTGAAACTGAGAGGCTGCCATGTGAACTGGATCATTCCACTGTCCAGTTTTACAAAATTTGCTTTTCTCTCCTTTTTTTTTTTTTGTTGTTGTTATAAAGTCATTAAACTATTGCCATTTCTTATCCAGATGGCTGCTCACTATCAAATTCTACTTTTATTTCCTGTGCTTTTTGAACACAGGCCCCTCATTGCTCATGCCAAATGTATGAACTGGTGAAATAACGGCCAAGGCCATTCTGCTGATCAATTATTCAGGAATCTTATTTATTTTCCCCTCAATATATCCCATTAAGCTTGAAACCCACAGTGATGCTGAGTTTTCATTAATTGCTGTAGCAATGTTAGCAACAAAGCCCCACAGACTCTCAAGTCCAGGCCTCACTACATAACTGCATTTGCTTAGAGTCTTCCCAACCAAAAAAACAGAAGTTATTTAACAACAGACAGCAGTCACACCAGAACCAGTGATCTGAGAAACCTATAAAGTTAGCAAATAATACTGCAGGTTTCTTAAAAATATTAAAAATATGTTAAAAAGTTAGTAATTTAACCACTCTGTTTATCCTAACAAAATTCCTTTCAACTAAATTCATAGTTCATTTTAAGAAAATATACATCTATATATATTGATAGATATCTAACACAGTAGGTTTACACAAAATTTTAACATTTACAGCTGATGAGGAAAGTTAAGTCCTTCTGCTTATAAAAACTACTACCTATTTAATCTTACCTCTTTGATCTTGTTTATATGAACACAATTAGATCGACCCCACTCAAGCTCTTCCTGAAAAAGAAAGTTAGAACTTTTTTCTTCTACTGCTAGTAAACTTTATCTCACATTCTTCTGTGTGGACACAAATAATAGTTGCATATAGCAAAAGAAGAATTCAACCACATTTCACAGCTTTGCATTCATACTAAGTGTTATGACAAGCATGAAAATGTAAGACAGTTATGTGTTTGACTAAAACCATATTTTGTTTATCACCAATGCAGCTGTGGGTCATCTAACCTTCCCATTATCAACCCACAAGTCCAACTGCTCTGTGCTGCTACTAAAAAAATCTACTTTAACATTCACACCTAGAGAATCACAGGAATGCTACTGTTGGGGAAAACCTCCAAGATCCTCAAGCCCAACCATTAACCCAGCACTGTGTGTCCAGAACTAAGCCATGTCCCCAAGTGCCACACCCACAAGGCATTTGAAGAAATCCATGGACAGTGACTCCACCACTTCCCTGGCAATCTGCTGCATGTTTTCAGTGAAAAAAAATTTTCCTAATTCCCATCTAAACCTCTCCTGCTACAACTTGAGGCCATTTTCTCTGCTTCTCTCACTTTGGACAAGGGGCCAACCCCCAACTCAACATAACAGGCAGTTGTAGAGCAATAAAGTTTTATTGCTCTACAATATTGCCTCTACTGCCTCTTTTCAGGCAGTTGTAGAGCAATAAAGTCCCCCCTGAGCCCCCCTTCTCCAGACTAAAAACTCCCAGTTCCCTCAACAGCTCCTCACCCTGGAGGTTTGTGCTCCAGACCCTTCACAGCCCCACTGCCCTTCTCTGGACATGCTCCAGCACCTCAGTGTCCTCCAGTATTTTCTGCACAGGACTCAAGGGGTGTCCTCACCAGTGCCAAGTACGGGGGAGGGAAAAAAAATCATTGCCCTGGTCCTGCTGGCCACATGACTGCTGATACAAGCCAGGATGCCACTGGATTTCCTGACAATCTGGAAACACTTAAAAAAACTCAACTTCTTTCTCTGTATGCACTTCTTTATCAGACATCCTGGCTACTTGTAACTCAGTCTATGTTATGCACTGGTGATCATAAAATATACTAAACTCTGAAAGAACAAGGGCAATAAAAAAGGTTTTATCTCGTACACACAAAAGAAGGACTGGAGGCAGTTACTGGGAGCATGCCACTGGTTTTTGTGACTGATGCACTTAAACATCTTCCATCTTTCAGGGGTTTCTGAGGGCACAAAATCTGTGTATGTAAAAAAATAGAGATACTTATGCACAATAAAAGTATTTCTTTCAACTACACCTCAATTTCCCTTTTTAGGTTGGATTTCAAACCCTCTGGCCACTGTGGATTCATCTGTGGAAGGAGCTAACATAGGGGATTGTCTTCAAGTAACTCTGCACTGGATTCAAATGCTCTTTTCTCTCAAAGCCTAGCCTATTTATGTATGAAAAGTCATAATTATTATAAATAAACATTGCTAGCAAAACCTTCTTCCTTTTCATATTTACTATGAAAAAAAAATACTCCAGCACTTAAGTCACCAACCTTGAACAAAGAAGAAAAAGTTTAAACTAACCTTGGGATTTCTCAGTTTCCCTTTTTCTTTACAGGCCTGCCATGCCTAAAGAAAAAATGGTGTAGTATTCAGATACAAAATGTAATGCTTTACTAGTAATTATTACAAATATTAACGTGACATTTAAAACTATAAACTTTTTTTTTATATATCAACACTGAAGGTAGTTTTTTAACAACAAGCTGTCCACCTGGTTTTATGAGAAGAAATGGATGGAGTGTTAAAGCACATACAACCACAAATTATTAGAACAACTGTATGCTGTAATTTGACACTGTAAAAAAGCAGATTACTTTCAAAACCATTTCTTTTTCTCCTTGCTTTGGGACAAAAGCAGTGAAATGACTGATTCAGGTAAGTTCTGATGCAAATGCCTCCCAGAAAACAGGGCTGGAAGAAAAATTAAAATACCGAGTATATTAATGAAAATTACTTCATTATTAGGCAGCTTATGACAGATGCCTGCAGAATCCATTTCTAGTTTGACAGCAAGTCACCTCAGAATACAATAATCCAGTTTACTGGGGACACTGAACACATGCAGGGTTGAACAGCCAGACTGCATTTCCCTACCCTGACAGAAAAGAAGGAATCTAATCTGAACCAAGGAGTTTGGAAACAAACTTTCCTGAACTTACCTGTTCTTTTCTGATACTCAGCCATTCAAAACAAAGCTTTCACATCACTCACACAAAGAGATATTTCACTGGAAGCTCTGTCTGAATGTTCCTGTTTATTCTCCAGGACAACATACTGTTTTATAGAAACAGCATCTTCAGATGAACAGGTCATAACTACCAGGTGACACAAGGGAAATATGTAACAGGATATAGGGAATTCAGAAAACATTATTTTTGAGCCTCAGGATTAGTGGATACATGTGCCATACAAGCTCCTGTGTGCTTCAAAAAATTCTAACAGCAGAGTCGAAAAAAACCAAGTCAGTCTTGACCAAAGGGCAACATGCTCAAAATAAGAAGAATAAATGAATAAATTAAATCAGCAGCTGAAGATTTTGGACTCTCCAGAAGATTACAAAACACACCAGAGCATGCATTAAAAAAAATGTTGGAATTTGAATAGCAACTTCTTCGAGCAGAAGCCTTTGCTGTGATGTACAAGCTCTGCCTCTACTTGGAGGAACTGACCCCTGTCCATGGTACTTAGCCACCAAACAGCCAAGAATACCAAAAAATAACATTTGCACAAAATCATCCCAAACCCAAAGCTAAGAAATTTGGAGAAAGGTCACTAAACTCATTCTGTACTAGAATTTACCAGTCGAAACTCTCCTTGGTTAAAAACAATCTACAAACATCACCACATCTCTGGCATTTCATTTTTGGTTATTAGAGTAGAGACAATTGAAACTTTACACAATTGGACCAAGACTGCAAAAAACATCAATATGTAGCTATCAGTAATGTGAAGTTTTTAACAACTGCTAAGTAAAAATCCTGCACTGATGCTACAAAAGTGAGAACCTTCATGCCAGTCTATCAGATTTCACTGTAATCTAAACTGGAACAAAAGACTTACCCTAAATGCATTCAGAATTGCAATACAGTCACTCCTACTATTCCCAGCAAAAAACATTTTTTTCCTGTCAATATGAACAAAAAAACTATTAGCAACAATATGTTTTTCAAATATTGCATGTATTACACAGCTGACTAACACTCTCCATGTCTCTAATAAACATGATCAATACATTTTTTGTAATTACTTGTTCTTATTCATGTCTCCTCGCTGAAGGAGATGAGCAGGATAACAAGAAGTAATTGTCCTTGATATTTAAAGAACCATTTTAATAGACACTGCCACATGAAAAAGGCAAAGCTGAAGAACCAGGCCTTGTGCTCAGCAGATGGTGAGTTAGGCTCTGTGATTTATGTTCCCAAATAAATAGATTCTAGTGTCAGCTACTTGGAAAAGCTTCTTTTTGCACTGTTTGGCATTTTAACAGAAAATCAGACACATGAGATGGAAAATTATATTAAGCAACTCTGCCCTCTGCTCTCAAATGCAGTTAGAAACTTATGAAACATCTGGGGCACTACCTGTATGCATCAACATGCTTTTTGAAAGGTACTGCAAAAAAATTCCGCGAAGACAGTGCTGCAGCTACAACAAAAACAAATCAAAATTAAAACCTGCAACTTATCTGGTTCTAGAGAAATGTCTCACATGTTTTCTTTTGGTTACCTATAATAAGGCATTCCTCCAAGCAACCAAAGACATGCCCAAGGACTATCAATTTTCCAAGATGCAGGTCCAGAGGCAACTGCGTCAATACCGTTCCTAAGAAAGTCAGCTCACCATCATGCAGATCTTCTTCTGTTTGCAGAGAGGTTGTAAGTGCTCCAAGCTAGAGAAATTAAAATGTATTCACTTCTAAAAGCTGACTAAGTACACTGAAGACAATTTTTAAAGCCTGGCACTTTTGAAACCAAAGCTGCTACATATACTGGATATAAAGGCAAGCTACAAACGATGCAAGTATTTATTTCTTATGCACTTTAGAAAAGAAAAAAGTTTAATGTGATGAAGATTCTCCCTTATTTTTTTAATTGAAAATCAAAATCACTATCCTTATACAGGTGAGAAGGATATCTTTAGGCTGACCTCTATAAATCATGTATTTTAAGAGTCTGATTTTTTACTTATTCATAAACAATGTTACAATACCTACAATAGTATAGCACAAAACAATACTTCGAAAGGTTTTTTTTGGTCTATTTCTCTGTTCTTTCTCACCACAGATGCTAGTCCTCAAAGAGTATCATTACTCCCTGATGAAAATACAATCGTGCTTTAAAGATGTAACCACAGGAATTCTGCTAAAAAGGATGGAAACCTAACAACAGACCAAGGCGTGAGAGACTCTCTGGACACAGTTTATATCTGAGGCTCCAGTTAAGAATGCTACTACCTTAAACACAAAGAAAACCATTTCTGCAGTACATTCCTATTACCTTGATTTTAACAACATTAAAAGGAAGCCTACCTCCTTCAGCTGAAGTATTGTACGTTCAATGTCACCTACACTGGGTGGAGAGAGAGCTGTTGCCAGCAAGGCTTTTGGTTTCCCCATACCAAGCTTCTTTAATTTTAAGACTGTAGATCCTAATGGACAATGCTGAAGGGAAGACAAGATTATTGTTACTCTCTCCTTATGGGAAGTGTGACAAAGTGTTTTATATGAAAAAGTAAGTTTACAATTTAGCAAAATCTGCAGTTAATTGTGTACAACAAGGGTTGGTTTTCTTTTGAGTGGATTATTTATTTCTAATCCACATCAATTTTACTGCTATAATTTATCTCCTTCTATAAGAAAACTATGTGGAACGATCTTTGTCAAATAGTTATCAAGTTGAATTCTAGTCATTCCTATTAGTTATTAGTAACTATTCCAATCACCTTCAGAGAAAGTAAAGTTAAGTTTCTCTGCTGTGACTACGTGAATTAAAGAAAACCTAATCCTCAACCCAAAAGCCTTACCAGCATCTCAGGTTCTGACTTCTCTGGAATACAGTCTGCCCAGAAGTCCTTGGGTATGAGCCTGTAACAGTAGCCTTTGGAAACACGTCCAGCACGACCTTCACATACAAGAACAAATCACCAATTTGTAAATTGCACAAGTTTTTTCCAAACCCATCCATCTACAAACCCTCTGGGCAGCTAAGCAGCACACGACAGCTGATGCTGCAGGCTGAGCAGTGTTCTGCTCTCTTGCAGCAGACAGGCCCAGAGGACACAGGAGGGTAGGACAAAACATTTTCCTTTTATAGGAGCAGTAACTAACAAAAGAATTACATAACTATTTCATTCAAATACTCTTTCACCTTACTACCCTCAAATCAACAGCCATTTTTCTCAGTTGAACAGGCATTTCCTATTTGACTCTATAGCTAGAAAATCATCTTCAATATAAACAACTTGTAAGCTACAATGATAAACAGCAAAATATCTTTATGATCTACTATTTACAGAAAATACAATGACTCAGAAGTCTATCTTCACAAAGCCAAACACCATTCACTTGAACCAACTAAATGGTACTCCTCTCTGTGGGACACTCCACTAGTGTCCCACAGAATGGGACACATTTTTCAAGCCACATTTTTAAGTTGCATGCACAAGCCCAAGCCTTCTACACAGAATGCTACTTCTCCTGGTTGTTGTGACCTTTGCTGACCTGGAACCAAATGGAAATAAAATCTGTATATTGGGGTTCAGAGGTTCACAGTGAGGCCTTGAAAGGGTGTGGCTATTGTTGTGGCTTCTGTAAGAAGCTGCTGGTAACCTCCCCCATATCTGACAGTGCAAGGGTGTGAGCAACAAGCAGCAGCAGAGAGAATGTGAGATGAACCGACCTCAATCCCCAGTTTCCATCTCTGGGTACCACTAGGGCAGAGAAGGCAGAGAAACTGGCGTGAGTCCAAGACTGGGAAGGACTGGAGGAAAGCTGTTTAAGATTTGGCTTTATTTCTCATTACCCAAGACTGATTTGTTTGGTAATAAAATGAAAATAATTTCCCCAGGCTGAGTCTGTTTTGCCTGTGATGGTAATTGCTAAGTGATCTCCCTGTCTTCATCTCAAATCCTGAGCCTTCTGGCATCATTTTTCTTCTTGTCCAGTTGAGGAGATGGGAGTGATAGAGCAGCTTTGGTGGGCATCTGGCACCCAGCTGTAATTGTAAAGACCTCATAATACTTAAAAATTACAGTATTTTTAGATCTGAAGATATCACTGCTATTAATTTATTTAGTATTCTTTTTGACTGAAACTAAAAAGATTTTGATATTTAAGAGGACTGTCTTAATAGAAGAGACAATATGGAATATTATTTATCCTTGTGCTATGAACATTGGTGCAACCTAGAAACACTGCTGTGGTTATTTCAAGTCATTAATAATGACATATACACATGAAAGTTCCTTTTACTGCTGCAGCTCACAAGCAGTCCATAAATACATAGCAGTACATATCCCCCCTATTCAGAAATGATCTGTGATAGAAAAATTGCTATTAAAGAATCCATGGTCTATGAATTTTAATACTTTTCAGTAAGATACAAAACACTCCTCTGCAAATATACTTTAGGAAAAAAAAAATCATTCACACAGAGTTGTTTAATCCCATTTTTATGCCCTGACATGTTAAATACTTATCAAGTATTAATGGCCAAAATAATCTGTTCTTTTTACTATTAATACAAGAAAAAGCAACAAAGAATTGTTCATGAAGGTCAGCTTCTACAATTCCTTTGCATTATCTACTGTCATCTTACCTTTTCTTTGATTGCAGTTTGTCTTAGATGCCCAGCAAAGCCTCAAATTTTGGTAATTAGTTTCCTTATCGCAAAACAAAATTTTCGTCAAGCAGAAATCTATCACTGCAAGTAAGAAAAAAAATCCTCATGGCAGTAGGAAGAAATACACCAGAATAATTTGTATTACCAGAAAAGTCTGAATAACTTGAGTAGCAATAAAAAGAACATCAGGTTTATAAACAATCAGACCCAAGATATTCTGAATACGAAACAAATTGGTAACAGATCTTACTATAAAAATAATAAATCACTGTAGATGACAATCATTAAAAAGCAATCATTTCTGCATTTAGAAACTCCATATGAAAATTTGCTTAAACTGATGCAATTATTTCAAAACATAGTCAGAATGTGATTAAAAATCTTAACTTGTGACATGAGGTCTGGCTCTGCTTGTTGCTGCATTTAAAATAACCCCTTAGTGAAGACTTAAGCCAACCTCCCACTCAGTAGCTCTATTTATTCATATATTGAGATTTCTCTGTGGTGAAAGAAATAATTCAACATGCCAACAGCACTGCTTTGAACAGTGACATATCCTGGAGACCAAACCTAGCACAATTATGGCAAACATTACAAACACAGTGTATAGAGAATTACAGGATTTAGACAACTTACCATACTTAACATCAGGAACTGTTACAGAGCTCTCAGCTACATTGGTAGCTAGAATAACCTGAGTTTTGAAACAAAAAATGAGCAAGGAATGGATAAACAAAAAATTACTTGCATTAATGTTTCTACATGAAAAATCCAAGTTGCTATGAAGAAATATAAATGTAGTGGCAACACAGCATTTCTGCTCTGCACAGTAAAAAAAGCAAGACCATGCAAGGACAACACAAAACCCCTTGTATTTTCTTGTTCTGAGCTCAAAAAATCACAATAATGTAGTGGGGCATTGGGACAGTGTAGAGGAAGAATGGAAATAGTTCCTTGTGCCTTTGCCATAAGGAAAGATCACACTATTGGCAGCAATAATCTCTTAGTAACAGCAGATGGAGAAAACCAAGGCAGCAGTGACAACGTGGGGCACAAAGTGTGACACTCCCCCATACTGGGGCACTGCTTTGCTATCCAGTGCCACCAGCAGCACTCCCCTGTTGTGCAGGTGCAGGAATCAACATGCACAAACCATTCTGAAGGATAAAAACAGCAGCAGGCAATGGTTTAAGGGTAACTTCCTCAAGTTAATGCATCTCTCTTGAGGTCTGCACAACAGTTAAAAAACCAGCTTGGTAAGAAAGGCCATCAGTTTACACACTGAAAAACTCAAGTGCTTTGTCCTTATAAAAAGGTTTGAGTTAGAACATCTAATATTACTTAAAGACATTATTATTTGCTATTACTACTCTAGCAAAAGGTTTCAAATACTTTTAAAAAAGTAATGATTTAAAAATATTTACTTTTCTGTAGCCAGGAACCGTAGCTGAAAATACTTTACTTTGCTCCTCCAATGTTGCACATGCATGAAGTGGGTACACTTGCCACCTAAAAAAATATATTCGTGAAATATTTACTGATGCAAGAATACTAAAGTTGATCACACTTCTGTGCTAAACCCTATTATGCACTTAAATCTCATACAGCTGAAAGACTCCTATTCAGGTTTAACTGAATTGAAACAAATGTGGTCTAACTTACCTTTGATATTTATCTGAGAGGCATGAGTGCATGTATCTTATTTCACCTAAACCTAAGGAAAAAGTAATCATGAATTAAATTTTTCATTTAGTCATCAGGAACAATTAAAAAACATCTACCTCAACTATTAACTGCCTGCCATTATTACCTCTTTTTTACCATACAATAAAATGGTAGAAGAATTAAACAGCAAATATAATAATAAATCTCTGAAAACCAGTGAGTCAATTTTTGAATAACCATTTGGCATGAATTTTACACTTAATAAAGATAGAAAGGCCATTTGACAACATTCCATTATTAGTCCTTGTTTCAGTTTCTTACAACTGACAACACATGCTGAATATCTGTCTGGTTCAGGCTAAAAAGGGTTATTTCAGCCAAAACAAGTTCTTTCAAAGAGCAGGGCATAGGTAAAAAAAAAAACCACAAACCTATTTCTGTCTTAGCCATCTCACCTTTGGCCATTCCAGTGCCCATTTTCTGGGGCATGCATTTCACATCTCCAGGAGAAATCTTATGACTAAGGGATTTTTTTTCTACTTCCCCGAATACCTCCACAGATAAACCTTTCTGAGAAGCTTAGTTTACTTCTTATTGAGACTTCAATTCCAAATGCCCCATTTTCAAAAACCTGTCCCACAGTGGACTTCCATAGAGATTGTTTTTAAAATTAAAAACAACTAAAAGAAGTTTGATTCATGTTTGGCAGAGCAGACTCTGCATCATCACTGTAAACAGTAATTATTAATCAGTCTAGTAATTACTGACTAGACACAGCAGGCACTATCTGCTGACCAGTTTCACAAGGAACAAGAGCTGATTGACCATGACACCTACAGAACACAAGGATCCCACCAGGAGACAAAGGTCTCAGAATGAAATGGGAACCAGTAACACAAACCTGTTTGGCAAACATACAAGGAAAGTAAGAAGTGCAGAAGAAAATATGCAGAGAAAATGAGATCAACACCAGCAGAACAGATAAAATTAGATCATTTGGAACATATTCATGCATGTATGTTAAAATTACAGTTTAACATGGTACTTTGTATCACCTGTTACCTACAGAGAGGCAAGTTCTGGAACCAAAGAAGAGTGAGTACTGAAGAATACTTACCTACAAAGAATCAGACTTGGTAGCATTACCAAAAAAAATTAAGCAATGAACAAGACAGGCAATTACAAGAGAAAACATGGCATCCTACTTGAGACAGCTGCAGCTCCTTTTGGAATCAGATTCTGCCCCATCATTGAGTTCCATGAAGACAGTGGGCAAAAATCACTTAACAGCATCCTCAGCACTGCACTGCTCTTTCTGGCTGCTGCTGCACACTCAACTTCACAAGTCAGTGGGGGTGTTATTTTTAAGGTTCAAAATGCTATGCAATCATTAGCACTCACAAAAAACCAAAGCATCTCAAATCAGCATCCTAAATGTGGATGTTAAATGTGTAAAAATAACCCAGAGCTCTGCCTCAGCTGCTGTGCTTCAAACTGAGGGCTTGCCTCCCCTTTTCTCCAGTTCTGTATAAAACATTTGTGAGGAAAATTTCAAGGGGTGTTTGCTAATCTTGTGTTCAGGATCAGTCTTGAGTATCCAGTTTAAAACCAGACAAGGTCAAACACTGAACAAATAAAACAAAAACCTGAGTGCACCAGCTTATTACTGCATGGGTTTTCACAAATTTACCAAATGTATTTAAACAAAATAAAAAACAAAAAGCCCAAAACAGAATTAAAAAAAACAAAAACAAAACCCAACCAAACAAAACAAACCAACTCAAGGTGAAAAATAAAGATTTAGGATTTGAAAATGCTAAGGAGTAATTCCAGACTGAAATGAAGCCTCAGAGGGACTGAGAAAGCCTGAAAACACACCAGACAAACACTAATATCAAGAGGCCAGAGGCAACAGATATGGTCTCCCAACCTTATTAATCACAAACTGGAATGGGCATCACACTGACACAATGAAGAAGTTCCTTCTACACATTAATTTTATAGTGAAGGTAATTCCAAGAAAGGCAGCTCTAATGCCTTTTAGCTAGTGGGGAACACTCTCCAAGGAAAGCTGCTCTGCAAGTGCAGTTTATCTTTCAGCTGGTGAGCTGGGCCTCCAGCCCCAGCCCTGGCATGCCTATTCCTAAGCTCAACACAGCAGGGAGATGACATTCATGAACATTTTACACGTTTAAAATGTAAATTAGAAAGTCCTGGTAGGGACAGACTTCACTGTGTCCAAGGGACAGCTGCCCTGGACTTCAATGTGATTCTCCACTTGAACACAACCAAATCTTTTCCAAGTTTTCAATTAACAAATGTTCAGCTCATGAAGTAAAAGAACACTTGAAACCTCCAGGTGACAGATTTATGATGTTCAGGAAAACTACTCTGCAGGCCAGTTACACTGCCTCTAAAATCCAGCCAGTGAGTTTAACTAAGAATGGCAGTCAAAACCAAAGCCTACAATAATTTCTGTGCCAGACAACTTAGGTTTTATTCTTCACAGAAGACTACATGTATAGCCAGTTTTCTGATCAATAATCTCTGTCATCATGTGTACTTTTGAGCATGCCAATCACACCAAGCAATGTACAAGGAAAGAAAAACGGGAATTTGAGCTTTTACAACAATTTAAGTGATGACCACACTATATGCAGATAAGGAAACACCTCTAAAAGAATCCTAGGAGCTTCATACAATAATTAATAATTGCACTAAAAAATTTAGTAACTGCACTTCTGTAGTTTAACTGCAGAATTAAATTTTATTATTTTTAAAATACTTAACACCTTAATTTTTGACTCACAGCTTTTCCAATTATTGCCACAATTAAACCAGTTTTCAAGAAAAAAATGCCCAAAGAGACCTCATTTAAGTATGTGTTTAATAAATCCCTGGAAGAAGTGCCAGCAGAAAGCTCATTAGATGAAAAATAACAAAAAAGAAAGTTATTAAGACATATACTTGCCTGGTAAAAACACGAGCACACTGCCACGTTCCAATGTACCACTGAAATTCTCCTTCTCCCTAACAAGAAAACACAGCTTCATTGGTTTTCAAGTCTGAATCTACCTCATTACCCCAAGTTATTTTATTCTGGAAGAACAAGCAGAAGTGCACACTTTTTGTAACATGCATTATTTAAACTTCCTGAAGAAATTTCAACCATTATTTGCAACTATGCTTTCTGAAAAATGCAAGGTATAAACACTAGAACCAGAGCAATACATTTAGTGTTTTTCTTCAAAACTATGACAAGACAGAAACTTTCTCAATCCACAATGAAAATAATCAGAATTAGGTTACTTAACACACAGTGATAGACGAAAATGGTAGAAGTAACTTTATTACATTTTCAGATGTAATATTACATCTTCAGATACTAAACATCAATTTACAAAACACAGAGCAGCAAAATCCATTATTTACTTATTTCACATGACACTAAGGCATTTAAACAGCCAGTGAAAATTAATACCTAGTTTTTATCCTTATCCTATTATTTCCCATGAAATAATGTATGTTTTATGTTACACTATAAAATAGTATCATTTATATTTATATAATTCTTGATCTAAGTACTCCTCAGCTCTGGTCTACAGTAAAGAATATATTTTCCATATGACATGGCTGCCCTGTATAGTCACTCATGCTCCAGGGCATGAAGTGCACTTTAGGAACACTGGGTACAAATCAAACAAATATGTAAAATAAGGGCAGAGAGGCAAGTAAAAATTAACTTTCCACTAATAACTATGGACTCTGCTGTTGCTTATTTAGCTTCTCATTTCCCCAAGAGCCACTGATTCCAGATCTTGAACTGCATCTTACCCATTGCTCCTCTTTTCCAGCTCATCAAATGACTGAATCAGAGCCACTGCCACTTGATACATTTTCTGTTCTATCACTGGCTGCCCAAGGCTCTGACGATGAAACTGTTTGGAGAAACAGGCAATGAGGTTAACACAGTATAACTGGCTACAAGACTGTAGCTCACACATGTCTTTCAATTTCTCAAGTGCTTGCAATTCAAACTGATCCAGTACAGAAGAAGTAACTTCATCTGATGCACTCATTACCTTCTAAACAGACTTTTTCTTCAAGCACCCTACAATTTTAATGCTGAAGAAATACTTCTGATATTTACCTACTTGGTAAATAAGCTTGCTAGCTTGGTGCTAGCAGCACCAGCCCACCCTCCATTCATTTGCAGAACATGCTCCTTATCCTGAAGTGTCAAGCACATGGGAACTGATCAGAACTCATGGGAACAGGATGACAGGGAGGACTTTGTGTAGGGAAGGCAGAGTGCTTCTCACAGCTGCTATTACACAGAGCTCTCTACCTCCCTGCACATAAACCGTGTTCCTCTTTCTCCTTTAAATTGTTTTTGCATTTAATGGGTTTTGTGGTTTTGGTCACACCCTGTCAAAGAATTACTGTTCTGTTGTACTCAACAGAACCATGGTGATTTTGTTTACACTGTTTTCCAGCATTCTGTAAAAACTCAAGGCTTTAGTATTTAAGAACACAAACCATCAAGTCTTCAGAGCAAAGACAGTAACTTAATCACTTTTCAGTTTTATGCTTAATGAACTAGACCTGCTATGAAAGAGGTCTACAGCATTACATGTTTTTTTCTTGCAGAGAAAATGGCTTTTGCTCACCTTTCATTCTCAGAGTTTCTCCTCACTCTAGTGCAAACTCCTTACTGAACCAAGTGTTTCAGAGAGCTAAAATCACAGATCACTTAACTATCTAAACTATTAAAATGAAATTAGTAATTTTTCTACCAGTTTCCCATTGTGAAGGAGCTCATAACAACCACAAAAGCACAGCTCCTAGCACCAATCTGGAAACACTGATTTACATCAGCATTTGCTACTGCAACTTCAGTCCTCAGCTCTATTAACCCAGGAGAAACCTTAAAAATACTTGACTGTTTTGTTCAAAGTGATGTTTGCCCTATAATATGTGAAAAATCTAAACAAGTTCTTGTCTGGGCTGCTCCAACATAAAATTTTTTGGTTTCTATTATCTCTACTTAAATAACTGCCAAATTTGTCTTTTCAATTTTGCTACTGACTGTATCTTTAGTATTCTCTAACAGGACAAGGCTTCAACATCACTCCTAATAAAAGGTAACAATGTGACAAACAGCAAATCCAAACCCGTCAGACCTGACTGAAATAATACAAGATACTCAGAACAGCTTTTGACAGCAGCTCACTACCTTCCACCAGCACTCTGACTCTAGTTCCATGGACATGAAGGAGTTTTTACCTTTGCAAGCCAAAAATAGTTTGCATTTTTGCTTCATTTCTTAAATTTGCATTTCATATCTCTACCACTCTCCAGAACAAAAGGCAAATATTTACACATCCAGCTTTAAAATTGCTTATAGACAGAGCCTTCATGCATTTTTCATGAACCTGTGTTTCAACGATTCCTTGGGGCTTAGAGGTCGCTGGTATGACAAAGTCATTTTTCTGTTAAGCATCCAGAACAACCTGTTTACCAAGCTCATTACACCACAAGAAAAATAAACTAGTTTTTTGTAAGCCCATGCTCACAAATTAAGCAGCACACCTATAAATGACCCAGTATCTGAGCAAGGGTAAGCCAGTGCTACACTGAAAAATGTTTCTCCCTTATTTTTATTCTTTCTTACAAATGAAGTAATTCAAGTAGAAAGCTTTATCTTTGATTCAGCTAGATGTCTGTCTAGCCACAGCAGAGGGTTGACTGCAAACATGCATATAGAAGAAAAAATAATGACTGGCATTTTTGTTCATCTTCCAAATCACAACAGCATCAATGAACTGACAAATTATTCAAGTCAAAACTACCCCTAAAAATTTTATTTTCAAGCAGAGTTTTAAAACATTATCACATGCAGAAATGAGTGATGTATTAAAACCAAGAGCTCTGCAGGATTCATGGAAGAATTCTACATCTCTACAGCAACATCCAATTATTTTAATATTTTTGAGAAGAAATGAAGACTCACACCTCACAGCCAAGAGACAATTACAGACAACTAAATTGATTTTGACTGAGATGCTTTAAGAAATGATTGAAGATTTATGTAATGTAGTTTTACAGTTACTACTTTTTAAATCAAAAGTAAACTTAGAAAAATTCTGTTTATCTAAAGAGCTATGACTGCATTTACTGTTAACTGCTGCGTTCCTTTATGTAGATTTTACAGGCTTTTATAGGTGAAAATAAAACATCAAGAATTAAAGCCTGAAGCCTGTACTTCAGGCAGTTATCTAACTGATTTAGATTTTAGCATGATTAAAGATGTGCCTCAGCCTCCATATGGCAGCATTAACTCATTAACTGTCTTCATACTCACATTCCACTTTCCATTTTATTAGGATGTTACACAAATCAACTTAGACTTTCCACATTTTAATTTTTTAATTGTAACTAGTATTCAGAGAAAATCTTCACCCACAGCACCATAAGGAACAAGATCCAGACCAAGAATCAGTGCTTTAGAATTCAATTTCATCCTTTTTTAATATAGATATTTAAAAAAAAAGAAAATCAAGAGCACTTATGTGCTTCTATTGTTGCCCTAAGTCACAAGAAACATCTTGGACAAACGTATTGTCCTCATCTTGCTGAGAAACAGAGTGGCTATAGATAGGACAACACAAGATAAAGATTCAGATTAAAACTTTAAATAAAAAACACAGAAAAAATAAAGTATAAAAAGGGCTAAGCACTGAAAGCAGTTCCTTTGTTCGTGATCTCTGAGGTGAAAGGTGTGCAAGTTGACATTCAGCTCCAAGTGCAGCTATGACAAATCAAATTTGACTGAAGGAAACTTCTTACTCCAATTTCCTGGTTATCTTTTTGTTGTCATCATCAAAAATCTTTTACAAAGCCCCATGTATTACATAATCTCCTCCCTATTATCTGACTGTGATACTAATGTATAAATGCTGATGGGTCAACTGCTATAAGCAGCTGAGTTTCTTTGTCTGCATCAGAACTCCAATGGCTGACAGCCTTTTATTTTACCTTGCCTGTGTTAAAGCATAACCAATGCCAATATGTACACATATTGCTTATGTGTACAGCATAAGCAATTATTTTCTTCTGGGCTTCCTATTTTATTTCACTATTTTATTTTCTGTATAACTGATGGATGAAAGCTAAATAATAATTGTATGTTCCCCCCACTGGTTATTTTTAAGTGCATGCCCCATGTCCTTCATTGTAATAACATTCTAATAGTGTTTTGCATTATCAAAACTGACCAATAATTACACCCACGTCCCAGTTATTTTTAGACTGGATATCATAATACAGCCTGAGTGCATTTGTTGTAGTCTGCTTTAACCTGTTTATTTTGCCTTGAACCATAATATTGAAAGAGCTCACTCAAGTGAATTCCTACACAGCTGTTTTTCAAATGTAAAACAAACTCCTATTATAAAACCACAGAAAACAGATCACACATTTACATTAATTCCTTCATTATCTGATGTCTACAGAGATACCTGCTATAATGTCAGAAACTCTAAAAACAAAATATACAAAATACATTCTGTGCAGCTTATAAGCTAGATTGATAAAGCAAAGATATCTTCAGCCAGCACCTACTCTCCTTAGGCATCAGAGAAGCAGTTCTCCAGCACAGCCCTCCACGGATCTGAGAGGTATCAGTTATTTTAACATGTTTTCATTACTCAAAATTACACATCTGCCATGGTGGCTTACATGGTTACAACAGAAATACGCTCAAAACTACTGCATAACATCTCTGGCACTATTAAGAAAAAAGAAAAGAACCAGGACAGAAAAATAGGAAAGCCTCAGCAGATAGAGAAACCAACTTAATAACATCAAAGTTCTAATCAAAAATTATTGTTTTCTCTTCATTTCATAGCACTTTCTGCCTTTAATACATAACAACAACATGAACCAACCCAGGAAATATTCCCTGATTTTTTCAGCTATATTCAAAGAGATCTGTAAATCTATTTATGTTACTTTCCACACACTCTTTTACACTGTTCATTTTGAATGCAACTATCAAACAAAATACCTCATCTTACTGAAATATTTCTGTTTCATGAAAGAAACCAGTCTACTCATAAGAAGACTCCTGTTTTATCATCATCTATTAATTCTTACCTAGAATTGCAATATAAAAGTGGCTATATGTCATTTTACTACACAGTTTTCAACTGACTATTCCAATTTCTATTATGTCAAAAGAAATGAAATTATATTCACAATACCTGTAAATCAAAAACGTCCTTCAAATCATCAAGATAATATTCTTCAACTGCAAAAGGTCTGCCTTCCACCTTAAACACACAGACTGGATTCAAACCATTATGAACTGGAAGTGCAAAGTAATCAGCTAATTCTTTAGAGTTGATGGAAGCAGACATCAATATTATCTGTTAAAAAATTACAGCAGAAAATTAAATGCAAAATTAATGTAAAGCATTAATTTTAACACAAATTGTCGTTACATGGGACTCTCCATTTCCTCCTCATGTTAAATGATCTAATTCTGGTTACTACAGATATGTAACCTAAGGATATTTAAGACAATCAAACTAAGATACCCTAATCAGCACCTGGAAGAGAATGGCTCAGGCTAGAATGCCTAGGGCAGACAACATGGTGAAAATTCAAACAGAACAATACAGTACTCTTGATAAAGATCTCACCACCACCCAAACCAGAAATGCTGTAAAACACAAAAGCATCCCCCCTACAAAACGACAGGAAAGCAAACTAATGAAGAGGGCATTGTACCACTGTGCTCAGGCACAAGGAACATGTGGAAAGGGCAGGGTAAACCAGGAAGTTTTCCAACATGATCATGAAACGAGAAATTTGAAAGGACATAGTTTTGCAAATATATGAAATCTGCCCCACTACAGCATGGACTGCCTCATGGCTCAACAGACAGTGACTCTCACCTATGCCAGGGCAATAGGCTAAATGTAACCTTCTCTGAAGGCTATCCAAACAAAATCCCATCTACATCTGCAGTTAGAGGCAAGGAATATCAAACTACCCCTTCTTCTAGGCAATCTTTGTAATCTGGACTCTAATCTGTGTGGAATCCTTCCAAAGTGGAAAGGAGTGACAGATTCTTTACAGAGTGCCTGAAGGGTCACATAACTGAACCAAGAGTTTGATGCAGTCCTGAAGCAAGAATTCAACAATCACGAATCACCAACGCGGCAGATGAACACATCACGAGAGATGGTAATCAAAGAAGACAGCTCAAGATCAAGCAGTCCAAAACCACTTGTGCAACACAGATATGTCCAAAGACCCACTAGACAATACCAAGAACTGTTCTTAGTCACTATGGAAACTGCACTGTTTGGTTTGACCCAATAGAGCCACTCTTTGTCTCAGGTTTTCTTTCAAAAGCCTATCCCAGCAAGATCAGCCTCAGAACAATCCAGCTTCTGCTCTGTGATCTAAAAATAATAATCTGCAGCAGCCACCTGCCAGAAAATCCAGCATAATTTGAACTGGTTAGTTCAGCAGGTAGATTTTGTCCTCAGTACACCAGAATCACTCAACTAACTCCTGTTAGTTGATGCAATGTTGAATTACCTGCTGCTTCTGAGGTCTGCAACTTCCAAACCAGGAAACTAACACCTCACATACATTTCATACTACCCTGAGTTAAAAATATTTTATTTCCTCTCTTAAATAGGGCTCCTTGCACCCTTTTGTTTCATGAATTCAGGGAGGATGGGAAGAGAACCTTACGTTTTCTAAATGAATTTGCCACATCAAAGCTCCCTTCCTTTACAGTTTTTCAGAAGGGGCTGAAGAGGAATGAAGTAGAAGACAATGGGCTTAAGTATATAAATTCAAAATGAATAGCCCATTCCACTCTGCTCAAGGCCAGCAAGTGAGATCAAGAGTTATCCTGTCTTCAACATTAAAAAAAAAATCAAAGGGACAGCCCTCCACTCTCTCAAATATAGGTCTCTCAGATTTGTACAATATTAAAAAACTGTCACCTGCAGAAACATCTGCAGAGAATGCTATAAAGGGGATAAAATTTTTCAGTGACAATTTCAAGAGACTGAAATGGAACTATAGAGAAAAATGAAAAATTTGTCAGGCACCTCTTAAAGAAAAATGTTGTCTAACAGAAAAGATGACAGGGCCTGTAGGGATTCCTGCCATTGAAACCAAGCCAATAATCAGAATAAAGGGCAAACTTCTCACAAACTCAGTTTGATCAAATTATTGCTCTTCTCAGTAGGCAGAGCCAAGTGCTAAAAACAGCTGAATAGTTTCACATAACTGTCTCTAAATCTAAAGACAAGAATTTTCTCTAAAATCAAAATCAGCATGAAAAGGGATAAAAAGTGAAAGATGTGAAGTGCACAGCCATGTCCTATGCCAAATGAAAGGGCACTTTCAGTGACAGCATGTTTGGAAGACCTAAAGATCAAGTTTGAATCAATGTTGATGGACTGCACAAAAGAACACATCATTCCTTCCAATGGCAACAGAACCAGCCAACCTAGACTTTATGTTGAACAGGAAAAAAAATCACATTAAACCATTACCTTGAAGCACTTAAGAGACATGCAGTCTCACAAAGTATCTGTAGAGTTCCAAAGAGCTGCACAGCAAGATACTGAGTTAGCTTAACTCCATCACTTTTACTTAATTTCTAACATTTCAAGAGTTCATTACTTTGAGACCCCAAAGACTAAATATGTCATGCTAAATGTCTGTGAACTCTGCTTTAGTACAAAGCAGAATTGTCCAACATGCTGAGAAAAACCTCTGCCAAATTTTACTACCAGTTCTGCCCAGAAATTACAGCACAGCATTTCTGGTCTTTTGCTATTTCTTCAGACATGCTGTCCCACTTAAACAAAAAGGCTCAGTATTTCCAGGAGTTAATGCTACCATTTTAACCAAGAATAAGCACTGCCCTCAATACCCAATATGTAATTCTAGTCAAATATCCTTTGTGCATTTCTTACCCTTAAGCAGGCTTTAGAAACTAATGCATTTTAACATGAGGGGAAAAAAAAAACCAAGTCTCTCAGAACACATTACAGCAGCCAGGAAAAGAATGCCCCTTAGCTTGCTTACTTATGAGAAGTGGCAAACTAAAAAATATTTTGGTAAAAAGTAATAACATGGTAATTCGTGGTAAATTCTTTAAAACAGTGCCTTCATAGATAAAAGACATGCAAAATTTTCTGGCAAGAAAAAAAGCAGAATTCAGTTTGAACCCACCTTCACAGACTGTGAATTTGTACACAACAGTTTACGGGTCACCAAGAGCAAGAAATCAATTTCTTCTGTACGCTCGTGCACCTGGAAGACATTACCCACAATTTAATTTTCATTAATTCATCCTCTTCTTTTTGACAATCTCTTACTTTCCTACTTTATTTTATGCTTTATTTTTGTAACTTGGAATAATAATACATTTTCATAGAAGAAAGCACCACACACCTTTTGAGCCTAGGCATGCTAGCAACATTTTAAAATCCCAACAAGAGTCTTCAGATGACTACAGAACCCTCTGTGAAAATCATGTCACTCTAAAGCTAAAAAAAATCTAGAATAATGGCTAGAAAATCAATCTGGAGCTCTGACCACTGGTTGTACTAGAGCTGACAGTAACAGATGAAGTCTATGATACTGATGCTGGGTAAATCAATTGTACTGTTAAGATCCCAAATGATCCAGGGACTGTTTTGGTTTGTCTGAAAATGAAGCAAATCAAATAGATGTGCCTCATTCCCAATGGCTTCCAGCTATGATCCAATACACAGCTTTCTTCTAAAACATTCATTTACACCCAATTCTTTATATATCCTAGCACCCGAGCCTTCTGCCTTGCTCCTTACAGTAAATACTTCTTCCCAACATTATCCATGATGAACATATCCCTTTCTTGAATTACAGTTTAAATATTTCAAGTGCAGCAGCTTTTTTTAGAGTTCAGCCTTCACAAGTCAACATTCATATCCTGGAAACTAATTACTATATTCTAATATAACGTAAACAGGAGACATTAAATGCTGTCCTGTTACAAAAACTAATTTAGCCAAAGTAGTTTTCAGGCTGACAGTAAGGTCTCGCTGTGAGAAGTCAAGATTTTTGGTCCTAGTTTGTTTAAGTATGGTCCTAAATGTCTGCAGTACACTGAGAAGGATGAGACCTGCAATTAAAAATGTTGTGGAGAACATTCAGTTGTCAAAAACAGTGACTGTGGACTCAAGATCACAATCTCTGTAGTAGGTGTGGAGGAAAAGGTGGCATATGAGCAACAGGAGGGACCAGAACCCTGGCTGGGGAAGAAAAAAACAGACACAGTCTTGACAGATGGATGCTGCTGAAAGAAGTGGTACAAGCCAATAACATCAGTTCAAACTACAGCACCTAAGAAAACAAAGATTGAAAAACCTCTGCATAAACCCATTCTCCTGTGTAAGGGGCCAGAAAACTTTATTCATTCATTTTCATATGTAATGAATAAATCTTAAAACTAAAGGAACAGTAACACTTCATGTGTGCACCTTCTGTGGTTCAGCTTTTGAATCTACATTTAACCTAAATTTCCTTACTAAAGGAAATGTTATGGTTTCCAACACTCTGGTAATACACTGGAGGGCTCAAATCTTATCCATGAAGGCCACTGATACAATTCCTCAGGCTTTGGGGGTTTTTTGCTCTTTTTCTGTTTGAATGAAGCATTAAGTTCTCCTTATACAAAAAT
Organism: Molothrus aeneus; assembly: GCF_037042795.1. NCBI lineage: Eukaryota > Metazoa > Chordata > Aves > Passeriformes > Icteridae > Molothrus > Molothrus aeneus. The sequence continues at coordinate 53,346,870 of NC_089651.1, read as the reverse complement.
GTAACTACTTGCTCAATCTTTTCCAGGTTTCCTGTGTACCATCTCAAATGCAGTCATGACAGCCTTGTTACTGTAATAGTCTAATGGTACACTAACTACTGTCTCCCTGATCCTCAAATATCCAAGAATTAAAGTAGTCTCAGCTACAATGTCAGTCACAGGATAAAAATTTTAAATGGCACTTATAAAAAAGACAATCTAAAACAAAACACAAAAAAAAAAAAAAAACCAAAACCAAAAGAAGACACAAAAAACCCCCCCCCAAAAAAAAAACAACCAAAAACCACCCAAAAACCAACCAAAAACTCCCCAGAAAAAAAAAAAAAAAAAAAAACCCCAAACGCCATAATCCTCTTCTTTATCCCTACATCCCAAGATGCTGTACATCCTACATGAGATTTACATTCATGGTTTGTGACAGCACAATTTCACATCTGACTATGACTAAAAGTCAAATATTGCTCTCCACATAAAAGAAGCAGAAACATATGTAAAAATATACGAATTACAAGTGTATTTTCTTTAGCTTCTTAGTGAAGTGACAGCAACAATAATGAATCCTCATGAGTGAACTGTACCCACAACCAGGAGACAGAACTTCCACAGAGAGATTTTTCAGGACATCCCTGAAGAATAAAGACATTTTAATTTACAAGTAGGTAAAAAGTAGCTGCCTCCTCCTGACAGGCCTAGCTGGACAGGTTCTTGAATTCCACAACACCAATTTCAAAAAACATTTCAAGGCACCTATATAAAAAATTAAGGACTCCCAAAAACCCTCCCCACACCCTCAATTCCAAACTTGGTGCTCAAAGGAACTCTGACAAGCCTATTTCAGCAAGTGTTACATTAGACAACTTATATAAAATATCTTTAAAAGTACATGTCTGCATTTCTCTTTTCTTGTGTGGTAAGAGACAAAAGAGGTTTTATTATTATGAAAATTAAACTTACATGCAGAAACTTACTTCATCAATGAAAATGTGTGTGAACTGAGTGAGGCTCCTGGCAGAAACAATTTTCTGAAGAAGAACTCCCGTTGTCATATACAGCAACCTCGTCTCCTTTGTCGAAACGTTCTCTAAACTTAACTAACAACAGTAAGAAAAATACATAGTAGCTGGAAACTTATTTATTGTAGTTAGTGTAGAAGCATGCACATGAAAGAACTCCAAAATCAAACACAGTGTAAAGCCATCAAAATTATTTACTCCAACTTGCACAAGTCTCCATAAACAAGTGTTCTTAGCAGAACCAATTAAATGGTTTTTCTTTGGGAGAAATTTAAAAAAAAATTTAAACTCTGAAGTTTTATGAATGAAATTCCTTGTTGGGAACTTTAGACTGAGAATTCTTCAAAGACTTCTAAAGGTATACACATACACCATCCTTTCCACTGATATAAAGAGCAAGAAAAAGATTTTGCCAAAATGTGGTTTGCTTACAGGACAGGAAAGGAAAGAGGTTTAAGTTATCACCAAGACCAGGCAACTTACTCCTGAGAGAAAGGTTCTACAACCCAATATGAAACAGATCTTTGATTTCTAACATACTTGTGTACCTTCAGCTATCTCAGGTGTAACCTGCCCAGGCAGGCAGAGCTGTGAGCACCACATGCAGCTTTACATCAGCCCAGAGCAGACACATGTGCACTCCATCATTTCTCTCTGTTTCTGCTCAGCTCACACAGCTGCTGGTGAGACAAGCACAGCACATCCACATACACTGTCCTGAAGACAGTTTGGAAGCACAGTATCATCTTAAGTCTTTGAGACTCAATAGCCTGATGAATCCATTTAATAACTAATTAATTCAAAGTACCAAAAATCACAAAGGCTTTACATATAAATTACTTTGAGAAAAACAACATACATAACTGTCTTGGTTTTTGCTGGGATAGAGGTCATTTCTTAGTAGCTAGCAGAGTGCTGTGTTTTTGGGATTTACTATGAGAATAATGTTGATAACACTGGTGTTTTGGTTACAGCTGTCACGTTTATGATGTGGCACAGAACAAAACAGATATGGGATAAGAGATGAAGCAGAAGCCTGACATGTAAGAGTTCATGTTATGAACAGCTCTATCACTCTCAGTTAAAAATCAAACTCCTCCAGACCTGAAAACTGTACAAAATTAGATTTAGGGGTAACAAAGAACACCTAACACACACAGCATATTAGGAAGCAATCTGAAGCTGCAGACCTCTGAAGAAAAAGAAACCTCTAAATGCACGCTAGCAAGCATACACATATTACCCTAAGTGCAAGAAAGAAAGAAAGAGAAGGAAGCAGAGAAGAGCCCAGCAAATATTGCTCTGAGCAAAGGACTCCAAAAGCAGAGAATTCTCCATGAACTGTCCCACTGTCAACAGCAGTGTGAACCCACTGGCTGAGGAAGCAGAGCAGCTCATGCAGAGACAGCTGTGGCCAACCCAACAATGCAATCACCATCACAGCAGCTTAGTGTGGGTACTGACAAGGAGCTGATCAGAACACCAGGACCTGTGTCAAAACAGGAGTGTGGCATTAAGTTTAAACAGAGGGACAGAACTGGGCTTGAAGCTGAGTTGAACAAAGCAAAAGGAAGAGACAGATTTAAGAGGAAAAACTAGATTGAGTTTTTTGCATGTTAAAAAAGAACAACAGATTGTTTACAGAAAAACCTGGTCATATATGCATTAAATGCTGACAGAGCTGACAAGTAAATGTAGTAAAGTCAAACAGATAGTATATATTACTTAAGGAGCTGAAAGGAAAAATGACATAACATAGTTCTCCTGCAACAATTTCAGTGATTAATAATGTAGACATGTCTGACGCAGACACATTATTTTCTGTTGGAGTCCCACCAGGATTTACAGTTGTTCAAAAGTACAAGTGGATTTAATTACAAACATTTAGCAGGAGACAGATAAAAAAACAGCAACTCCACTTTAAAAGCAGATTCTCTAAATTTCTTCAGTATGCTAGATATGCTTAAAAGTAATCAAGGAATGATATACAGTACTTTTTAATGCATTTTTAAATACAATTTGGATTTCCTCATACCTGGTATCCTACAACTCCACCAAGTGTCCACGATCTTTCCTTGCTAATCCACCTGGCAAGGCTGCTGGCGCTGATTTTCCGAGGCTGGGTAACAGCAATGTTGCAGGGCATAGACTGGGTCATGCAATAATCCAAAATATACTGGGGAATCTGGGTGCTCTTTCCACTGCCAGTCGCTCCTTCCACAACCACAACCGAATTGTTTTGTATGAGAGACACTATCTGAAACAATTTTTCAAGAAAACTCGTAAGTATATGAGTTTTAAAAGATATAAAGAATTCAAATATATAAACAAATAAAAGAACTCAAACCAGGTTTCAAACAGATTTGAAATATCGACAGCTTCCAAGCCACAAAGCAAGTTTCTTTAGAACACTGTGCCATCTTTTCTATCAGAGATAACTGGAATGCTACAGTGCATTAGAAGATGACAGAAAAGAATATGGGCACACACCCATGTACATATTTTACATGAATACCTATGAAGTGTAACAGCAACGTGTCTTCCTCTAAGGAATTTGATGCAGTGGTTTTGTAAAAAACACAGAAGTTTTGTACAGTGTTTAAAACAGGAACGGAAATTACCTTGCAAAAAACAACAGAAACAAACCAACAAAAAAAACCACTCAAAAGCCACAACAAAACACTATCACTATTTTCAGCTTTATTCCATGAGAGAAAGTAAATTGACATTACCTTTTCCCTGTGTTTGGCTGTAGGCATATCCAAATATTTACACTTACTTACTGGTACAGAAATTGAATCACTTGATTCACACTGAGACAATGAAGTACCTAGGCACAAAAATAAACAAGAGTAACATTTCAATAGAGAAAGGAAAAGACTAGCAGGACATTATGATGACAGTATTTGGAAACCTAACTTCTCTAAAATGGGAACCACATACTTTCAGTACTAATAGAAAAAATATTTTTTTAGTATTAGTAGATTGAAGAGATTTTCTGTGTTTATGCAATTGCTGTTTTACTGGAAGCAACTCTGAAAAACATGGCTTCTGTGTTTAAACCACCATCAGTGGAAAGGATGGATACAACTCTATGTTTGTCTCTTAATTTAAAAAACTGGATTCTTGCAGTTTGCATTAGAATTCTATCTGTATACCCAAGAATTTTTTACAATACTGAAAAAACTATGGCTTATTCAGGTACCCATGTTGTTTCCCTTAAAGTCTATTGGATTCACAGTACAAAATAACCAGTAATTTGATATGAATACCATTATATTTCTACCACTTGGCCATTAAAATCTGCTAAGCACTATAATGACCTTTCAGTGTGATACTACACTGCAGTCTCTTGGCAGCAGTCCCCGTTAGCACTGGGTAATACAGAACAAAAATCTTTCAGTGCCAGCCTAAGTTTCTGCTCAGAGGTCTGCACTCAGTTTGACCATGCAGAACAAAAGAAAAGGTCTGGAGGTGCAGAAGGGGAAAACCTGGACAAGACTGTGGTAAACAACAATTTTGCAAGTTACAATTAAACAAATAGTTAAAATACTCAAAGCATAATGAAATCAAAAATAGGAATGCTTCCCATTTGAAATGGGTTTCACCAGGTATTACAGTGAAATGGATACTTACATACAGGTAATAAAACCCTATACTTTTTTATGGCATTTTTTCTCTAAGAAATAAGAGCAGTGAGACAGACTTCTATTATTCTTTCTACAAAGGCAATAATTACTTTAAAATAAAGGCTACAGGCTAAATACTTGACTGCAGTTACAGCTCTCTTTCTTTGGAAAAGTAACACTCTCACACAGCAGTGAAGCAGAAGCAGGCAGAACAGCATCTTAGCTCGGTGCCATACCTCAATGTGCTCCCAAATTGTCTCAAAGTGTCAAGGAATACAAATGAAGTTATTCTAACACTAAAAAAACAGCCCCAAAACTGGACAGCTCACTATGACAGTTTCATAACATACTAAAAACCAGAGTTCTCCTAAAGCCACATTCTGCAACAGGAAAAATTCTTTTACCTGGAGTCTGTAATGCAACAGTGAAAGGTGATCACTGCTCAAGGATCTACTTAGCACCACTAAACACAAACAAAACTAGAACTTGATAGCAGCCCCCCTCTGAAATACTAACTGTCCTTTTTAAAATACTTTTGGTCAAGGTTCTAAATATATTCCCCAGAAAAATGTGTATATATAGCATTCTGCCAGAGCAGCACTGCACAAAGGCTGCCTGGCTTCCCTCTGGCACAAACATGTCACAACTGAGACATCCATAGCTGTGTGTGATTTGACCAATGCTGGAAGAAACCTCAAGCTGCCAGGGAACAGATCCCAGTAGCAGCAGATTCCTGCTAAAGCAACATCACCTTTCCACTTCTGTCAGGTTTTCAAAGAAACAACTGCAATTTTGAAAAGTTAAAAAGTTAAAAGAAGAAAGCAATTTTTAATAGTGCTTATAAATAAGGAGTGAGGCACAAAAAATTCAAAAGGTAGGATTCATATAATAATTCTCTGTAATGCAATACAAACCACAGTGTATTAGTAAGAAATCATTAACCTAAAATTCAATTAATAATTTTATTTTAAAAACACAAAGAAACAAACCAGAAGCAAAGAAACAGCCACCAGTATTCACGTACCTGCTGAAAAACCATTTAATTAATTTTGTATGTATCCTTTTTTTCACTGATAAATCATAAGTTTTTTTAATATTGCTTTTTATATAACATTTCTAGGACAGCAACATCTTACTCTCTCCTAAGCATCTTACTCTCTCCTACTCTCTTTTAAGCTGTCAAAAAAAAAATGATACCAGAAGTAAATGGTGATCCAGTGTTGGCCACAATCACCACACAGAATTTAAGAACTGACAACCATCTAAGCATTTAGCAGATGCTGCAAGTACTGAACACTGTATGGTTTGTTTCTTTTCTTTTCAAGACATCCCTCAAAGAGAAAGAAACATTAGTTTGCTTGGGGAGCTAATACTACAATAGCTGTGAGACTTGTGTCTGCAGAGACAGAACAATTCTGGGCCTCAGCAAACTGGCAGCTTGAGACAAACACTGACATGACCCAAGCAGCAATGAAAATGCCCCAACCTAACAAAGTGAGGATAAACTCCATCTGAAATCTCTTATGATCCATAGTAAAAAAACAAAACGAAATTGAGATGGGGAACCTGAACAGCTATCTTAAAAGACCTTAACAATTTCATCTTTATTTTTTAAACATGAAAGCTGTTCTGAACCATGCAGACCTGCTGCAGAAGAGAATATTTCAATGTACACCCTAATGAAAGGTTATTCTACTGATTTAAATAACCATTCAGCTGGGGACTCTATACTATACAGTGTAATTGCCTTTAAATGTTTTAGCTTGCTTGAAGTTTTCCTTTTTTATTTTTCATATCTTGTAAGTAATAAATCCCCCAATGATAACTAGTCTTCAGAAAAGCTGGTCATTCCTGCCAATACAGATGAATCTAAAAATTCAGCTACAGGTCTACAGAATTATCAGCAAGGGAGGCATAAAGTTTTGATTTTTCAATAGCTTTTACTTTCTGAAAAACATTATTGGGACCGGGACAACTGACCCAACCAGCGCACACCTGTGTCAGGCATCGCGCTCTAACCTGCACCTTGGATTCTGACATAGAATGCAGGATGCTTCTAACCTGAAAACAGTAAACTGAGGAAGCAGGCAACTGCCACCCATGCTGGTTTAGGGCAAACAAAATATTTCAGTGTATAAGAAGCATTAATGCCACTCCAGAATAATTCATTTCTCTATTCAGAGTTGGTGCAAAAAAAGAAACCGAAAACTCGGTTATGGGAAAGATTAATTTCCCTGCTCACTTCCCTTTCAATTATTATGAAAGCCCTGTAGAGACAATGACTAAAACAGTCCAGTGCCTATGCAAAGAGCAATTTTTCACTATCTCAGTATTACAGCGCATACAGCAGATGTACTCCCTCTGGTACCTGTTTCCTGAATTGAATTTGAAGAGATCCTTTAACATAAGATTAGATTTTTATATTGACCAGTTTTGGGAGAAGAGTTTGTACAGATGTATCTTGCTATCTGCCACTAAGCCACTAAAATGAGATGCTTAAAATAAAATATACTTGAAAGTACTGGTTAGATTAATCAAATGAGATGCTAATTAAATCACTGATGATTCTTCTGCTGAGCCACAAAGACAAAGTGATGACAGTTTGCAAGGAAGCTCATAGGAAAGGAAAGCCACAGGTAACAACTGGCTCCTACACTGAGCCAAAAAGCAAAAGGACTTCCAGAAACATGGTGCTACCTCAATCAAATACCAAGTACACAAAGGTGCTGCTGATTGATCCTTGATAAGCTTAATTCAGAGAATTCCTAAGAAAATACTTGTCTGGTGAGACTTCCTTACTGCAACCCTCTTCAACTTACACGGATCTTATATACAAAAGGTTTTGGGGTGAGGATCTGTGCTATGAATCATTTTCCTGGCATGCATCTGTTCTGAATTTAAAATATATAAAGGCACCAAAAAAATTCAGTTTCTTATATATCAGAAAGAGTGTTTAAATTTATTCTTCTCTGAAAGAAATTACTTCAGGTGGGAACTGGAAGACCTCCAAAAGATATCCATTTATAGGCATGAAAACCATGAAGACAGAGGAAAAAAAAAAAATCTGCCTTCCACAAAGCTTCATGAAAATAAGGTTTTTAGAAGCTTTCTGAAGTTCAAAGCTCTAGTATATACAGTTCAGAATTCCTAAATTTGGTAAAAAAAAATTTCTACATGATGAATAAAGGGGTAAGTGTCCCATACACCCAGCTCTGGCAGGTTTCCCTCTGCACAACACCCCATGACCTCACTGAATCCAAAGTGTGTGAAACTGGAAGAGCCAGTACCAAATGCCAAACAAACCTGGTGGGACAGGGAAGGACTGCTAATGCTCTGCTCGTTTTGGGTAACAGTAATGACAAAGAATTTTCTTCTGCTTTTATTTAATCACTTCAACTTCCTTTGCACAGCAGTATCATTTCTACCATGCTCTGCAGAAGCCAGAACTCTAAATGCAGTTCCCTGATGATCTGTTTCCCCAACAGAGAAGCAGATCAGGCATTTCTGTTTGTCATCTCAGCATGAAAGCATATGCTCTTTCAAAGAAATTGGAAAGCACAAGATTTAAACTCGATAAATAACAAGGCACAAGCCGTACAAACACAAGCAGTTTCAGTAACTGCAAGATTTAAAAAAGGCTATCAATTTGCACAAAAAATATTGCCTACAGTCAGAACAGCAACTCAGAGAAAGAAGCTACAAAAGGGGTACCAATTCAGAGCTTTCAGAAAAAATCAGTTTCTCATTTCCATGTTGTGAAGGTTATTTCTTGACTACATTTGTATTCAACACACCTCAACTCACAGGTCCTGGTCTAGATAAAGTCCTTTATCATTTATGACAGTTCCCATGTTCTTGAGGAAAACAAACTTTCATATCAATACAGCTGATAGTTACAAATACATCTGAAAGCTCTTAAAATCTGAATGACAAGCATACTACATTAAAGCAGTCTCAAATGTGGAACAACATACACATTTATAAGCTATAAAATTAACAGTACAATTCTTATACTCACTTACTGAGCTTTTTCATTCTACTGTCCTAACACAGTATTTCTGAGTCTGCCTGTAAGTCAAAGTTAAGGGCAGTAGAAGCAGGATTTTCTGAAGCTTTTATGTTATTCTACATCTAGGTGAGATTTGGCAGCTCAGCCTCAGACTGCCTTAGGAATGTTCCAGTCCTGTCACTATCCAGTTTGCTTGGAGTCTGCCATGGGATCACACACTGCTGGCAGCACAGCACTGATGAGAGCAGGCAGCCATCAACACTGCACAGAACAGCTCCTGAAGCAACTGAGACTCCAGACAATGAGACAGACAAAGAACAGAACAGGGGGAAGGAAAGGGGGGCAAGAAACTGAGGAAAATATCTAATGCATTAACAATTAGAGATTATGTAATAGGTCAATACTTTAGTAATGTTTATGGTTGTTTGCCAACTAAATGCTGTTTCAGTAAGTTACAACAGGAAGGCAAGAGTAAATACTAGAAGGTGAAATTTCAAAGACAAATATTTTAGGGTAGACCAAGAGAAAATAGGTATTTATAAAATAAAGCACCAGGATGACTACACAGAAATATTTCCTGAACAGCCTAAGTTATAATCCTGTTTCTTTTACAGAAAGAACACTGCTAGCATCAGTCCCACTCAGTCAGGCAGGCCACCAGTGCTGCTAAAGTTGCTAGTCCATTTTATACAAGATTCTGATTTAGTAGGCAAAAGACACTGAATAAGCTATGGTATGTCCTTGCATCAACCAATACCACTGCATTATTAAAGAAATCTACAGAACTTAATCTTACTCAACTTGTTGCTGTCTCTCCTTTGCTAGTAAAGCAGATGAAGAACTAGGGAAAAGGCATTCCTGAATGACAACACTGGAAGCTCCTTCCAGTCTCTTTATTGCCCCATTTCCACCTTTTAATACTTCCTCTCCCACAAACTTTATGCAACATCAAGGGAACAAGAGAGTATTTTGTGGTTAAGACAGAAAACAAGGCGTACTGCACATGGTGAGCTGGCCATGAGCCCCTACTGCATCTCAGCTGATGACAAATCCCACAAGTGGCTTCATCAGCCTGAGTTCCAGAGGCCAGAGAATTTGCAGAGGCACTGAAAGACAGTAATTTCTAGAAAATTTCTCTATTTATCATATTTTGGTATGCCAGCAAAGGTATACAGAAAGTATTAGGAGAACGACAGAGAGAACAGATAAAACATAAATGTCCTTTTCTCAGGAAATCAGCTACATTAACAAACCTGGAAATTAGGAGGCACAGTACGAGTTTGAAGCTGAGCTGCCCCGACAAGTGAGTCAGCCTCACAGTGCTTTTACCAGAGCTCCTAGGAAAGAAGTGCAATTGAAATTCTCTCCAAAGGCAGCTCAAAGCAACAATCAAGTACACAGAGAAATATGAATAGAAAATGGGAAAACAGAACAAAGGCATGAATCTAATGAGTGGTATCTTGTCCTTGCAGATTCATTTTACTCCTATATCTACATTTATCAGTACAACAACCCAGATGTATGAACACTTACCTGTGCAACAGCATTATACATTGTAGTTTCCAGAAAATAAGTTGACTTTTTAATATCATGCTTTACCTATAACAAACTAATGCACATAAATCAATAAAGAAACAAGTACATTCAATTTAGAGAGGGAGATAGGATAAAGACAACAGGGGAAAAAAGGACAGGTATATCTGAGTTTATAATAGGAATGAAATAATTTTTTTTCTTTTTTTTTTACCTGGTTTATAGACAAGCTGATAATTTCCAGCTACATTCAGCTCTTGTTCCTCTGCTTGTCTGCATTTTTTAGCATATTCAGTTCCAATGTTCTCTGAGATAGGCAATCTGAAGAGGAAAGAAATAATAAATCAATAATTGCTTCCTAATACAAGTCTTTGGGATCTCTGGAAATAACACCATTATATAGGAAGTTCTCTATGTTATGCAGGAACTACCTCAATGAACAAACTTCAGAAAAAAAATTAGTCTATGCATTTAGATCCTAGCCTGAGGAAAATGCCACATTGCATCTTTTTGTTTAGACCCAAAAAGACTGAACTCCCAAAAAACCATCCTGTAAGGCTTCAATACCTAGGAATTTCTCTTCTAATGAAAGACTACAATTTCTTCTGAACAAAAATGAAATAGCTCTGTTTCTTCAATTATTGACATGTACAATTGGGAAAATACATGTAATTCTTGCACGATTCCCTGGAGACAGGTGAAGTGGACAGGAGGAAACACAAACATCTCACTGCTTTTAAGAAAAAAATTTTGACAGTAAGCCAAGAAATGATGGTGGTCAGCAAAAAAATTTAACATTCATTGAATAATCACTAAATTTGATGGAAATCTGTTACACACAAGAAACGTTAATCATGATATAAATGTAATGAAGTGAGATTTTCAGAAGTGTCTTCTACATAAACAATGTGAAGAAATTCACATGAAATTCAGTAGAGAATAAAGCAACATGTAAACAATGACTGCATGGTTATTAAAATCACAGGTGAACTTAAACATAGAAAAGCTTTGAAAACATCAAAAGTGATTTTTTTTAAATAAAATAGAAACTACAGCACATTAACTTCAACTCTGGGTCCTGTGCAAGCCTTACCTATGCAGCAATTCATGAAGGCACAGCAAATCTAAGTTTTATGAAATGGTAGTGTTGTGGAAGTGTTTATTTCTTGACCCAAAAAATAGGCAATGCTGACCCCAGAAACAGAGACACTGAAAACTACATTTCATATGGCACACAGCCCTCAACAGAGGGAAATTCCCAAGATTTTGGTGCCACAGAGCACTCACCTTCTCTGCCAAGGAAAACTCTGCCAGCTTGGCTCTGCTACAGACAATTCACTCAGCCCAGTTCAGAACAGAACACCAAGTATTTATCACCTAGTGCTGCCAACAAACTAGGAGACAGCTTCTGATCCAATTTTAACAATATTTTAGGCATAGAGCGACAGCAATTTCTCCCAGACCTCAGTATTTCTTAATGCAAGGTTCAGCAGGACTGCACCCCTCTGCAAAATGGCTACATGAGCAACAGCTGCCGACAGCCAACTTCATCACTCAAACCCTTCTAAAACACCCCTCAAAAGGTCTGAATCTGTGAAAATATGTAGAAATATTCATACACAGGATGTCTGGCTGTTTGCAATGTAGGTTGTTCCACTGAGTGTATTTCAAACACAAATAAAACCCCAAAAATTCAATGATGCTAACAAAGTCAAGCATTCGGTAGCTGAAAATACCATAATGAAGCTTGGCTGCACACTCTCACTTGGGCAGCATTGTATGCACATACTACACAGATTTTTACTCATGTAACCAATTATTTTTTCACTTCCATAAACCTGCAGCCTCGCTGAATACACTGGACACACATATTCTCAAAACAAAACCAGGTTATGCAGTAAATACAACTTGTCCTTAGGTTCTCCATGAGGAGAGAACCCATGCAGGGCAAGCAGGCAGGGCTGTCACAGAGGAGCAGGTACTGCTTGACTGTCAGAGCCTGGAGCAACAGCAAGCAAATCACCAACAGAAAACTCCCACTGAGGGGCTAAGGCTGGGAGAGGCAGGACTGTGCTCCTTGCTTGCAGTTAAACCTTGCAGATACATCAGCATCTAAGCAGGAGCTTAAATCACTTAAGGAACAGATAAGGAACAGTAATAACTACATAAATATACAAATAAACTTATTAATTATATCTCTTGGAACTTTAAGTCTTAAGCATTTCAAAACAGCCTCGCAGAAATGTTTATGTATGTATACATGTGTGTGAGCTTTCAACCTTTGCCTGTACAGCTTGAGGAAAATGAGGATAGCGTGACCTCAGTCATTTGCAAGAAAAGATGAATTTTTTTTTTTGTTTGTTTGGACAGCTGAATATTTTATTTCAAGAATTAGGTTTTCTGTCTTCAGAAAACAGCATGCAGTAAATGAACCTCAGGCTACACAATGAATAAACAAGATCTTTAATAGCCAGTCATTAGGAATAAACATTGTGCACTTGACGTACCAAATCAGGCTCCAGTCTTGAGGAAAATCATATGCAACTGGAAAATTACATATGGGAATATGAAATGAACAAATAAGCTTCTCTATACCATTTATTGATGCTTTAATTATGTACTTTTCTGCATTAATAAAATTTAAAGCTTACAGAATAATGGGGGGTTTCAAGTAAAATGGAAAAAAATTACTATAAAGCCCCCTGGAGCTCTCCTAAATTACCAGAATGATACAGTCCTTCCAAGTAATAATTAATACACCATTAGTGGGAGGTATCATCCTATATACCTGGATAAACAGAAAGAAATTTCCCTTAGGTGGAAATCTAATCATTTTTCAGCAAAATTTGCTGACAGCAAAAGAATAACAAGATTCAGAAATTCAGATCCATTCCAGGCTAGAAACCAGCAATGCAAATGAAGGGAATTTTCTGGATTCTGTTTATGAATCACCTGTCTGTCCCATACACCAGTTATTTCTTCCCCATTTCTATTCCTCCTGACAGTCAAAACCCACCTTCAGTACATGTTATATTTTCCTGCCATGTTATAATATATATTCCTCAGGATTTCCAGAGTCCAGCCTTTTCAACTGCACATCCAAACCAGTCAAAACTCCACCAAATTAAGACGCAGTAAAAAGCATTTTTGTGACTAACACAATCACTGAAATTTGAAGTCATCAACTGAAGGAAATGTAGGAGATTTTAAATATTCTGGGTTTTCTTCCCTGCCCCTCATTTTAAAGAGTAGGTGATCTTATTCATATCAAGGGCATAATTCATCCTCAAAAGCAGCCAGAATTCTATGGCAGAACCAGCAAATATGTGACATTCTGTTCACGCCAAGTGGAAGAAGGCAGACAGAAGTATAAAGCATTGAGAACACAATCCATCACTGACTTCACTCAACAAGTAACTCCTGCTACATCCTCAGATCTACCCAAGTAGGTGTGTACATTTCCAAACCTACCTATTCTCAGAAACACTCTCACAAGTAGCAGATAGGACTTGGAGCCTGCAAGCAGTGGCCAGCAGGATCCCTTCCATCAAGACAAGGAGGTACATGCCTCTTCTTGGAAAAGAATTAACACTGTCTTATGAGGTAGCAGGATTCTTTCTTCATTCTGTATTATGTGGTTTAACTACTGTAACATTCTTCTGAAATATGAGTGGTCTTGGTACACAAGCCCAGTCATGCTAATTTTGAGCAACTGATTGAAACAAGGTATTTTTAAAGACAAAATTAAATATAGCTGCCACTTCAGGGGAATTAAGAGAAGGGAAACAGTTTAACACCAAAAATTTTTGACACTTTCAATTGTAAATGCTTTCAAATACACTGAGGGTGCCTTTCTTTACACAAATTGAGTTAGAGAAAGGTCTTTCTTCAAGTTATAGAATGACCTCTAATAAACCAACAAGGCATCATAACAAAGTATATTGAGTAAATATTTGTATGTGAGCACTTGAAATAATAACCAAAGAATTTTGGCATACACTTAGCTGCCAAAAATAGAATCAATTGCCCAATCTCAGCTGTGGCAGCTAATTTGTTTGGCCTTTTCCAATGACATAACTGTAATGCCAATGCCTACACTGAACATAGTTAACACTTCTAGAAGAAATGCTTGAAAAAAGCTTTATTAAACTAACAGACACGTGCAGTCTTATTCCCTGAAAAAAAAATTTAAATTGCTTATGCAGCATACCTGACTGTATGAAGAAAATATCCAAGCATGCAATGAAATTCCAAGGGTTAAGATGCTTACTTATCTAACTTTTAAAAAACATTCTATTAATTTTGAGGTAGAAGCTTCTACTCAAGGCCATGTAACTTCTAGAACATGTCCATCTCAGGGACAAAAATCAAACAAAGTCTCCTGGGACAGAGGTTTCAAAAATTCTTAGAGATATACTTTCTGCTTATTTATGTTCTGTCTCATTTAACACAAAAAATCCTGTGCACATGGGACTAGAAGTTGAACATAAAGCTAGTGTCACCCATTTCACAGATCACAAGAGAATGACTGCCCCAAGTCATGGCTTCTGTCACGCACACAAACTATTCACTTATTTACAGATCTTTGGGGAGGGAGGAAATCACTTGAAAAAAACACTTAGCCTCATAACATACAGAGCAATATTTTGCTGTACAATTTTAGTAAGATATACAGTAGACTGTTTCAAAGCTTCTCTTCTGAAACTAAAGTAATGTGACACTTTACATAACTGAACATTTGCCATGACAGTAAATAACCTTCCACTGGGTTTACTGAAGGACATACTAAAAATTACTTTTCTTCCAAATGGAAGCTGGCTTTCTATACAAAAGATTGGTTCTACCTGCAGAAATACACTAACTTCAATTAAATCATGTACTGTCATTCAAAATCTACATTTCATCTGCGAAAACAGACTATTAATAGAATTCAGAATAAAAGTAACATATTAAAAACTAAAATACAGATTTCACAAACTCGTTACTTGTTATTTCAAGACTCCAAGAATCAGTCAGGTGCATGCTTTTTTCCCAGTAAGAGAGCGGTTCTGAAATGAAACTTGCTAGATTTAGTGATAAAATCTTCATATTTAAGCATTTTAAAAGGCTTGCACTGCTCTTCCTCAGGTGTAATTCAGATTGCCTGTTTTAAAACCTTAACTAGCTGGGGAGGGGGGGAAGAGAGAGGGAGAGCATTAAAAGAACTTTGTAAAATCCTGAAAAACTCAAATGCTAGTATTTGGATTTGGATAGACTATGGAAACTCAATAACTCAGAAATATTTCACATATGTCAAACTAATAGCTCTGCCCCTTATCAACAGTTAAAATCCAAGAAACATAAAAAGCATAAATGCCAGGATAAAACAGCCCAAATCCTCCAATTTACTGTCTTCTACCCTGGGATTTTATGTCAGTGGGCTGGGCTTCAAAGAACTGGACTCTTCTAGGAGATGAGCTGCTGATGAGCTTCCCTTCCTGCATTTGGTTACCAACTTGGTAAAATCCAGATTAAACAAATCTCTGAGAAAAATAATATGCAAGTAAGAGACTGCTCTGAATTTAGAAGAATGCTCTTGAAGATTAGTATTAAGAGCAGGACTGCCTCAATTTCAAATTGATGCCTGTAACTCCCCTGCCTGTTAGTGATGTGTCATCAGCACCAGAGACATTAATGCTACAGACAGTCCAAGTGGAAGAAATCAGCTTGAAACATTTCCTGGTTTTATTCATCTCAGCACGAGGATGCAATGATAGCTTACAGAAACTTCTGTCAGCTAACACTGCTGAAAGAAAATTATTCTGTTGTTCACTGTCACAGCAAAAGAGGAGTCACTGTCACCAAATAAGGAGTCTTATCAAGAGGCCTCTTCAGTAGGCTCATAGCAAATGTTGCTCATAACTGTTAAAAAAAAGAAAAGGAGTAGTCAAATGCTGTCTCAAGTGGTCAGAAGAGGTAGACTCACCATCTGTCTGCTGCCCAAAACAGCCAGAGTGAGTTGTTCTGTCAAATCAAAAGAAAAATACACTAGAAAGTTGATTAAACCCATAAAGTAGCACTGCATTATAAATTAAAGGAAACCATCCAACCTGCTAGCTGTGGATAAATTATTTTTGAAATCTCTCTCTGCTCTGATGGGAGCATTGTAAACCTTCCTTTGTAACTGTTCTGGACTTGGTTGGGATGGGGTTTTCTTCATAGCAGCACTATGATGCTGTTTTAGAATTGTGACCAAATCAGTACTTCTGGAAATTAATGTTTTAGTTACTCCAGAACAGCATTTGCACAGCATCCAGGACCTTTCTGTTTCTCACACTACATCCTCCCCTGCTCCCCATAAATAGGCTGGTGGGTGCACAAGAGTTTGGGAGGGGCACAACCAGGAAGGCAACACAGACCAGAGAGATGCCATTTAGTGTCATGCTCAGCAACAAAAAGGGAGAAGAGTGGGGTTTCATTTCAGCTTGCCATCTGTTGCTCAGAACTTGGCTGGGCATTGGTCTGCCCATGAGAGGTGATGTGGGGGGCTGCCTCTGCACCACTTTTTTTGTTTTCTTTCTCTCTTGTTCAACTTTTTAAAACAGCTTTTATTTTGAACCCAAGTTTTTTTCTTTCCTGTTCCACTCCTCATTCCCTGTTCCCCTGAGGAGGAATAGCAGGTAAGCAAGGGCCTGTGTGGAGCTTAGGTGTCTACTGGGCTTAACATCCAGCCCTTCACACAGAATCTATGGCAGCAAACCACAGTATTTGATTATCATCAACAGATACTGGGAAGAATTATGGAACATGCACTGCTACACCAATGTGCTGAAACGTTAGCTAGGTAGCAATGCTCAGGATCTGCTAGCAGCACTTTTGGTCAACTAAGAATTTCTCAATGTCACATTGAGTCTCATTCATTAAGAGAGCTGTACTTCTTGCTTCTTTCAACTACTACAGTCAACAGCATCTCACATGGTACAGATGCCATAAAATTTCCCAAAGAAAAGAATAGGAAGCTTCTCCTCCAACCATTCTCACCATATATCAAGTCTGGATGCTCACATCAGTGTAATATTTGGTTAAATGGAGCTGGTTTTGAACAAACTGCTCTTCAGCACCAACATCTACTCAAACTGGCTTTGTCAAAAAAACTCCCACCAAATTTAAAAGCAATACTTCCAAGTTACATCTTCATTTTCAAGTTCTCCCTCACATTTGTGATGTCAAACAGGAGGAGACAAAAGAGGAATTCCCCAAACAGATGAAATTTAAAGTACCAGATATTTTCAGGTTAATAGTTAGAGCCATTAACCATACTTCCACTCCTTCACACCAAACCACCCACATGGCAGAACAAAACCACTCCAAAAATTAGGGTTCTTCCAAGAATGCTGGGTTTGGGTTGCAGCTCTTCAGTACAAACCATACCCAGAACAGACCAATCACTGTGGATACACACATTACCTTAGGAGGAATTCTTTTAACATGACAGGTACTAACTCCACACTGACAATCCTTTCACCTCAGACAAATAAGAACTAATAACATACTCCCTAAATACACCTTGGAAAATCAAGAAGTAAATAGAGCTGTGTATAATTTATATCCAGGATAAAAGAAAGCAACAGAATAAAGCCAGCACCTTACTATGGGAGCTGTTCTGCCACACACACCAGGGAACGCTCCTTGTTCTGACTGGAGATGGACAGAGTTTACCACTGAGACATAATTAGTAGTCTTACAAATAAAGACAAACTTCCCAGTGCCTTCAGGGAACAGACCCAAAATCAGCAAAGTCAAGCCAAAATTTTCACCCTGACACGGCACTTTAGATCCAGGATTAGAGACAGTGGGTAGAATTTTGATTCTTAACAAAGTTTTCAGGATTAACCATGGGCTACAAACTGCATAAACTACCACCCTACTTTTGAATTCCAGTGTCCACAGCCAGCTCCACATAAGCAGTCATCTCTTCACACACCTGAACTGCATACAAAAGTAGAAGCAATAGAAATTTTCAGCTTCAATGCTCTCCTACCAATGGAAAAACACACATGGTCCTTAGGATCCTGCCTTGAATCTTCAATGATGCAACCAAAGATTAGGTTGAAAAATAAAAGTTGTAGGTTTCTCATTTAATGACTTTGCACACCTTCCAGTATGCATCTCTAATTTGCAAAGACATGATAATGGTTATACACTGTACAGCAGTTTACTTGCAGATTGATACAGTGGAAAAAAGTGGTGACATGTTAACTGTGCTGTAAAGGAGGTGGCAAGGAGCATTTTAATTTTATCTGAAAATCTGTCAGGACAGTTCTGTCATCATAAACCTAGCTCCCTTCCTTTTTCATAGTACCACATCCAATGCAATGTGAAAACCTTCCAGTTGAAGAGGATTAATACTGACATTTGAATTTTTCCAATGTATAAGTAGTATCAGCTTTAATAACAGCCATACACGTCATCCTTTATGTTGTATGACATCTAGAACAAATTTAGAGAACGTTTGTTCTCCCAACTGTTCAACACACCCGTGGAGGGGGAAAAGTAGGGATGAAAAATACTGAAGAGGGGCACAGACAGTGGTTAGAACAAGGGCAAGAAGAAAGGCAGTGTT
Source organism: Molothrus aeneus (assembly GCF_037042795.1). Taxonomy (NCBI): domain Eukaryota; kingdom Metazoa; phylum Chordata; class Aves; order Passeriformes; family Icteridae; genus Molothrus; species Molothrus aeneus. The sequence goes on along the minus strand of NC_089651.1, from coordinate 53,328,084 downwards.
TCTTATACCATGGCTCCTGTTTAGATTAATAGGAAGAGACCGGATAACTGGAACGGAAAATGGCTCCTTCGGCGACCTTTAGTGTGCACAGTGCCATCCCCGAGAATGAACCTTAAAAATGGATATGATCAAAACATTCATCAAGGAAACAAGGAGCAGGCAGCTGACAGCCACTTGAGAGAGAAGCAATGTCTATGGTAAGACTTACAATTCTGGGCTTTTTAGATCAGTTTGACCTCAATTTGCATCTCCTTATCATTCTATTCCTTTAATTAGATTACAGTGTCTTTCATGGCAAACTGTAGGTGTTACAGTCTGGCTTCTTTAAACACATTTGAAATGTTAATTAAAAATGCTAACAGCTATGCACAGTAATGAAAATGTATAGAACCATGAGATTGAAGAAATTCAGCTGGAAGAAACATTTAATGTAGCGACAAAATCCTGAGCAACTGTCAAATACCTCTTTTCTGTCAACACTCACTTAACAAAAGCTTTAGATGATCTTTACGAGAGAAAACCTATTCTTAGCTGTTTAAAAATGACAGCAGAACAGCCTGATCCCCCTCTAATGGGAGATAAGTCTTCCAGCATCTCAATGGCCTGAAAGTTTAGTTTGATGATAAAAGCAACATAGTTATTTTTAGCACTCTACGGGCATAAAAATACAGCTCTAAACTGTGACCTACAGCTATGCACAGCCAAGCATCACATCATACGACAGCCTTAACTTCAGCTGCAAGCACGTCTGTAGTTGCTTCAGACTATCATTATTCATCTCATTACCAACAATACATTTGGATGGATTTAGCAACAAGCATTTGAAATTGTTACCATCTTTTTTCAAATTGCTGCCATCGGCAGAACTCAATTCAAAGGTAGGAGATCTTAATGGACTTGGGAGAAAGTATTTGAGAGACCATGTTAGGTTAAATGGATTACTGCTTCTCTCCAGTACAGAGGATGAAAAAGAACCTTAAAAGCAGAAAAACTTAAACTGTCATATTCAGTACAGAAAGTCATTTTTTCTGGGCACAGTTTGAGTAAATGAAAAAAAAAAAAAAAAAGAAAATAGAAAAAAGAGAAAAAACCCCTTGTTTTCTTCCAGCAGTACTAAGAACCTGCAAACGGGATATGCTAGAATAAGAGACCTTCAAGCAAACTCACCTGAAACAACACTGTTCACAGACAACTGCTAAGGTAATTTTTGTTATTTTATTCTAATTTGCATGCTTGTATGTGCATGATTTGTTACAAAGTACAAATCAGAAGTCTATTCTACCAGATTTCTGTCTCCAGATTATGTGAACAATAATTAAAATAATTAAAATAAAAATTGATACATAAGTTGTAAAACCAGGTCAGGCAGAGTTGCAGCACTTAACTACTAATTAATTAATTTCATTTTAAAACATATGTGTAAGTTCAAATTTTTGAAGTTTGGGAGTTTGTATTTTCTTGGAATGGACTGTTCTTATTTAGTTGGGTTTTTTGTGAGGTTTGAGGGGTTCTTTGTTAGCTTGCGTGATGGGGTTTAGGGCTTCCTTCCCTGTTTTTAAATCATGTATACTATGGATAAAATATGAAATATTTCCAAGGTGACAGATATGTACTTTCAAATGCTGTAAATTCCACAGAGTATGCTAACTCAGAAAAGAGACAGGAAATATTGTAAGGTGCAAGACTTGTCATATTTCATCATGGCCTGGTGATTTTGTACAGCCAACTAATCATTAATAAAGTTTCATTCAATCATTCAGTTCCTAAGAAAGAAGTCTACAGGTAAAAAGAACTAATCAGTTAGACAGACAAGCAAAAATTTTTTTTTCCTCTCCCCAGCTTAAAAATGCCACTTTTTGGCTGGATGAAATGGTCAAAAACTGATTCCTTCAAATCCACAAGATGTCCTGGATCAGAAGTAGTTACAAAAACCCTGCTGAGGGAGTTGAAATGGCACCTGAAAGAGCGTGAAAGATTACTGCAAGAGATTGAAAATGAACAAAAAGTCCAGAAACCTGGCATGGATTACAACTGGCTCAAGAACTATCAAAACCCTCAAGCAACAATTCCAGCTACTGAGCAACGACAGCTTGAAGTTCTGTGCTCTCAAATCCAGCCTTGCCAAACAGGAACTGTTCTCAGCAGGTAATTGTTTCGTATTTCCCTGACGCCGAGTTCTCTATCACAAGTAAGATGTTTCTCTACCTAATCAAAGTTCGTATTTGGCTCTGCTCTTCCAAAGTAGCAATGACAGCAACTGGAGAGCATTTGTACAGTTGTTTTAGAAATTACACCTTCACTTTAATATGTTGCACTTGAAGGAAGTTTTAAATCAGGATTTTCCTGGTCTAATCCAAACAAAGGAAATCTCGTATGACCCTTCAATACTTCCCATTTTTCCTGTTACTTATCCCTACTATTTATTAAATAGCAACCCAGTAACTAAAAATCAAATAAAACAACTAATATAATGCACCATTATGCAGAAATCCAGCCTTACTGTCTACAATACCAGAAAGCTCCTGAAAACTTGAAAATCAGTATAAATTAAAAAAAAAAAAAAATCCCTCCATGCATTTTATGAAGAAAAAATCTCCTATGTCTGCATTTTAAGTGCATTTTCTAGGGACTCAGAAACGACAGAACAAGTCCATTTGCCTTTTAAAGCCCAGAATACACCTAAGGGCAAAGTCAGTTTAAATCAAGTTACCCAGATGGGCCAAAGAATAAAAAAAAGGGAAAAAAAAAGCCTACCCAATTACAACTGCTTTCAATCCACAATAGCTGGAGCACATCCAGTGCATTGTTAGAGCTCTTTTCCTCTTACAATCTTCTGGGGGAGGTGAGTGGGGAAATGTGGCAGCAAGGAAAAAATGACACTAGAACTCAAGTCATTTCCTCCTTCCCCACCCCCAAATGACCAGAGAGGAAAGAGAAAAGTTTTCAGTGCCGATGATTAGATTTCAATTTTTGGTTTTTTTCTAGATTTCGGGAAGTTTTGGCAGAAAATGATGTTTTACCATGGGAAATAGTCTACATATTCAAGCAAGTTTTAAAAGATTTTCTTACCACCATTGAGAGAGAAAACCAAGCAGAGCAGCTGGTAGATGCATGGAATACAAATTGCCCTGAACATTTTAGTCTGCGTGGTGACAGCTCCAACAAGTCGGACAAAGATGAAATCCCCACGGTTTCAAGTTATGTCGACAAAAACACACAAAGCATGTTTCCCACCTTCTCTCACAGAATCTGGAATCTACCCTATTACTACCCATCAAGTTAAGTTGGTTTGTGTTACTTTCAAAAAGTCATGTAGCCGTCCACATTCCTTTGTTGTAATTGCCATCAAGACACACAGGAGTAAGAAATGTGACATCCTCCCCTTTTTATTCCAAGTTTAGAAATTAAAACCCTTTGTAATAGCTGGTATGCAGTAACTTAGGTATCAACTCACCTTTTACCTTTATAGTTTCTTAGAGCTGTTGTGTTTGGAGCCACCTTTTAAAAAAAATGTAGAGGTTTCTGAAAAAAAATCTGAGGCAGTTTAATTATCAGCCATATAGAGCTAGAAGTATTTCAGTAACAAAAAAAGATTGCTCTGCATATTTTGAAACAGCATCAATCCACAGAGTGTTAGGCAAAACTTCTGTGTTTGTCACATAGTTTTTAGGCTCTATGAGAACTTTATACTGTGTAAAAGAAATGGTTTAATATAACATCAGTTAAATAAACTGGTAAATACTTTTTGGAGCTGAATAATTATTTCTTAACTTCAAGAATAATTGCATGTAAACACTGACAGAACTCAGCTGCATGTACTATTTCTATGTTTTTTTCTAAACTATACTCTGCACATGCTGAAGTATGTGAAGTTGGACAGCTAAACAAAACCAGCAGATATTTAACAGCATTTAACAACTAGCTCTCTATTCTTTTTAAAAATTATTTAATTATTTAATTTTTAATAGCCATTTTTCATTTGACTTACTTGTTTTGAAACCCAAACTCTGCATTAAACCCTGAACATTTTGATCAAGTCAGATTACCTCTCTAGAATAGCCAAGGAGTCAACAGATCATTTCTAACACACAGGGTGTTCATTCTAAATTTACACATAACAAAATCTAATGTTTCTCAGCCACCATGATCTGTCACTGTGGGTTCACCAAGTTTTACAAGATTAATCACATACATAGCAGTCACAGTCACAGCAGGCAATTAGAGCAGAAAATCAATGAAAACATATGCCAGAACTCAGTTGGCTACATTTCCAATTGTGCTCCCATCACTGTAACAAGTTTTTACATGTTTCATATAATGTCTTTTTCCCTGTACTTGCTTTTGATCTGTCTGCTCGATCAGAAAAAATGGGCAAGACTCACATGGCCCAATTCACAGAATACACTATTTCATAAACAAAATTGCTTCCTCTGGTATTTTCTTCAAACATACTGAAGAAGCCAATCAGATTTCATCAAGTTGGTAACATAACTTTAAGGCATCTTACGCTCCACAGCTGTATCCCCTATTCCAGAAAAAAATTACTAATAATGCAACGTAAATTGGAGGAACAAATGGCACAATAATTTACTAAACACTTTTCCATCTTTTAAAAAATGGGTTTAAAAAGTCTTTGAAAAGCTTATGATATAGAGAACATTTCATGTAGAAAAATAAAACAATATTCACAGAAGATAAAACAATGAGAACTCCTAATCCACATAAAGGACAATGCACTGGAGGACTAGAGCAAAAAATTTCCAACAGGTTTAAAAGAATAAAAGCTACATCTCAATACCAAAAGAAACTAGCACCTTCACCTCCCCTGAACTAAATACACAAAGCTTCACAAGGACATCCAAACTTCTTATATCTGCACTCAGAGCTGCTACAAACTCTTTGCCCTCTTCTTGTCAGTTTGAGGATTAATAACAAACACTGTGCTAAACTCACTCTGCCCTACTGATGCAGCACAAGGAGGTGGAGATTCTCCTCCTGCAGTTCTAATCTAATCCCTGCATGAGTGCAGCAAGAGATTCAAAGAAAGGTTTTTCCACAGTGATAAAACTCTCACAAGTATTAAATATAAAGGACCTTTCCTACAGGAAGGGGGGTAACAGGTACTGAGTATTTAAAAGGTATTGGCAGAATTACTCTGAGAATTAACATTCATAATGCTGGTTTCAGATAGCTTTGAAGTGGTCAAATGTGCAAGATTCCTGCAATGGCAATTCATGTAAGTTTATTTCTTAAAATGGTATCCTCACAGCTCTCTATCTGAAAAATAGGTAAAAAAACTCTCAAAACGCAGCTTCCAAATTTTTACTTATGGAAAATGGAAGGCCAGTGACATGGAAAACCTACTCACCTTAACAATCACTGAAAATGAGCAGGGAAAACAAATAAACACAAGATGATAACCCCAGATACAACCCACCCATTACCCACGCTCTGCAAACTTCAATTTCATTTGAACATGAGCAAATGCATTTTTCCAAGTTCAGAAAGAGGGACCATCAACTATGCCATATTCTAAAAGGCAGTTGCTGCAGAATAGTTTAAAAATACAGGTAGGCATCATGGCAAATTCAATGTTAAATCCCTATACAGTGCCAGACAAATGCACAGAAAAGCTCACCTACTTTTATATGCATGTTTTAATCCGATTACTGCATCCAGTTCTAGTGCTCACATTTGGGGAGAAAGGAGAAGGAGAAAGCAAAGGGGAACTGCAGAAGGTACAGGAAAAAAAAAAATCCAAGAGCTGAGAAAATGCCCTCCTCTAAGGACTCACTTTGGCCATTTTTTCCAATACTGAAATGTGGGGTAACTTTGTGGAGTACAAGCACTTCCTCCTGTCCAAACTGTTATATACTCTCTCTAGTTAAAAAGTAGAGAAAAGCATAGAAAAAGCAATGGAGTAACGGCAAGAAGCCAAACTAAAAATGTTAAATATATTTTAAAGAAATTTGTTAGATTTACTGCAACATGCTGCCAAGAAAATCTGTTCTTCAACTCACCAGCTGACACAAGGCATTTGCTAGAATTATGCTTACCCTTAGAATTCAGCCACCTCAGACAGGAGTAAGATTGCTGGAAGACCAGTCACCACTACCCTGTGGGAGACCACTGTCCAAGCAACTGCTTCTTTAAGTATTTTATATTTATGCCCTACACAATTTGCAATGTAGTTCTAAAACTACACTGGCCCTTACACGGAGCCAGCAGGTATTTCTGCAATAGGCAGGGAGCCACCACAAACCACGCTGGTGACAGAAAGGTGAGTGGCAGTAATTCCAAAGGACAGCAGGGTCTCCCACCTGCACAAGCATCAAGCAAACAAACAGCATGCAATGTTTCCAGCCAGTAATTCAGCTTCAAAAAGGTGCTAACTTGGTGAAAGGTGCACCTATGAGATGCAGGAAATAAAAGAGATAATAAGCACCTTTTACACACTCAAGCCTTAACTGTCTTAATGTGAACACAATTGTGTTGATACCAAGGAAGGATTTAAGGGTCTGAATTTCTTTTCTTTCAGTTAAACATAATAAAAGGAATTAAAAAGTTAATCAATGAGCTGTTTAAGGACAGAAATTCCAGTCAGATTTTAGGAGGTTTCTATTTCTACTACCTTTCCCCAAGAACCTCAATTACTAATGTTGCTATTCTAGAGGTAGCTCAGGAAGCAAAAGAATCTTAAAACCTTGGAAAATGAGGCATCATCGGTAAAGGAAGCAAACACATTCCACATGTCTTTTTAGGGGGGACACGAGGCTTTTAGATCCCATTAAACAATCTCAGTAACATTTCTGTAAAGTATTATTACACACACTCATGTGCAATAACACACCTGTTATTACCAATCTGGTATCAAACTGACACATTCTTATATATAAATTTAGACAAAAGTGGTAGGCAGACAAGTGTCCATCAGTAATTGTACATCCAACTTCAAATAAACATAAATAAGCATTTCAAAAATCTGAATAACTTTGGTTTTGTCTTTCCCAAGAACAAAAAGGTTTGAAGGAAATAGACAATTATGCTACAAGCAGCCTCAACAAATGAGGAGAAATTCTTTTGTTTTCAGCTCTTCAAACTGTTTCTGAAGAAGTCAGTGAATAAAATACAAGCATTTCCTTTGAAATGCTTGAATCTAAACCACTCGAATCTAAACCTTCTATAGAAACTTCAGGTTTTGCAAAAACACTCCAAATGTAAGCACACTCCCAGAGCTGTGAAACAGAAGTATGCATGGAAACAAAACACACCTAAGCAAACACAGCTTCTCATAGAGATTCCTTCCATTTTGTGGCAGGACAGACACACACCTATCATCTATGCTCAAAGGTTTTACAGCTATTGTTGAGAAATTCTATCCACGCTTACATAAATGGTCATTTAAGATGTTTCTTAAATTAAATTAAATAATCTTACATTAAATTAAATATCACTTCTGTCCCACTCAGACATGGGGAAAAAACATTATAAAACCAAACCTGTAAAAATAATTTTTTTCCCTACTAACATAGCTGTCAAACTCACAATCAGATTATCTGCTAAGACTTGTGAGCAGAAAGAGTGAATGTTTCTGTTCAACCAAAAATAAAGATATGCCTCTGCCTAGTCACACAAGGCTTGATCAATCGTGCTTATTCCTCCTGTGTACTGAAAATACACAAAATAGATCTTGTGGCTTAGTACTCAGTTGGTTTAAAGAGTCAAACACTTCATAAATGTTCAGCTGGATTAAAGAGTCAAACACTTCAGAAACGTTACTATCGCTTAAATAAAGACCAAAAAGTCACAAACATCTTGTTCATACTGAGTTGAGGCATCACATTCACTGAAATAACTTAAAATAACTGTAAAATTTTGTCTGGTCACTTATGGAAAACTTTAACTACTTGCACAAAGCCCAGTAGCTCTTGGTCAGCAATTCAGAGCACTGACAGATAAAAAGGAATAGATATTTTGAGGTGCCAGTTTTGTCCTTCACTTGAAGCAAAGATAGAAACACTGCTAGCCTGAACAGCCTCTGCTGAAATATCAGACTACCTGATAGCAAGATGTTACGCAAAAAGTTCATTTTCTCTCAGATGCCAATGTACACCTTTTAAGATAAATATACCTTCCTGAAATACAGCAACCTCTATTGCTGTGCAACACACAGGGGAAAATAAAATCCGAAACACTCACTCTGGAGTGCATGCCCAGCTCATTCTAAAAAATACTATATGGAAGTACATATAAAACACTTTTCTACACAAACCACAGATACACTACCACACCTGGTCTAAACACCAAGATTAGTATGCACTGCCACAATCCAGGCAATACCCAGGAGAAAGTAGTTTCTGGATTTCAATATCTAGACTCCAGCGAAAAGCAAATGTACCTGCCTGCTCTGCAAACACACATACACTGCTCGTTGCCTGTAAACTCTGCCATCTGAGAATAACCCATAAAGAACAATACATCAATATACCGCTGACTTGCTTTGTTCTGGTGACTTAAATGCTTCCATAGGTCACGACAGCAATGAACTTGCGCATCTCATTTATATCACTTGCCACTGATAAAATTTTAAATTAATGCACCTGAGTGCATTAATTTAATACACTGAGTCCTTTCTAGTACAGTTCTACAGTTTTTTCAACAGAACTAAGTACAGCTGCACACCAGCGCTAATGCACTTCAGAGAAAGCAAACTCTACACGCAACCCATCTAGTGATGATGGAGACAACAGACCTAAGCAGTAAATCAGAAAACAACACTAAATACTAAGTGCACAAAAACGCATCAGCCACAAACGCTACCGGGAGTGTTAGGCTGGAATCCAACAACTCCACAGCGTGGGCCCACCAGAGCAGGGGAGCCAGAGGAGGCTGCCCTGGCTCTGGGGAACGCCCGGGGCACCCAGCACAGAGGACGAGGGAGGCCATCAGGAGCAGCGGCCCGGCGCCCCGCACTCACCCCGCAGCCGGCAGCGGTTCCTGTGCGGGATGGCGGGGAGAAGCGCCAGGGCGGCCGACCCGCGCCTCCTCGCCCAGGAGCTCGACGGCGGTGACGGCCCCGCCGACGGTGAACCAGTCCCGGCTCCGGTCCTCGCCGAGTTGCCGCAGCATGGCGGGAATGGCGGCCCCGGCACGCGGTCCCCGCCGCCGCCCTTCCCAGCGCGGGCACACCCTGCTGCACCCCGCGGCACCGCCCCGCTCCGGGGGCGGGCTGCTCTCCCTTCGCACGCGGTTCACCTGCAGCTGCGGGCCGAGCTCCTCTAAACCGGCCCGCAACATTTATTAAAGCCTTCCTTAGGCAGGACAGACAGATGCAGACAAGTATAGGCAGGGTCGAACACTAAGGCCTGCCATCACTACTGGATAAATTTCAAAAGAATAATAGGAAAAAAGATAAACGTGTCTGTTGAAGTTCCCTTTCACCCTGTCATCCTCTCTTCTGAAATAACTGCAGACAGCTGTGTGTAATTTGTTAAATCAGATAGATAATGAAAAACAATCTGAACACAGGGTAGAACCTTACTTTCTCTAATAGGATTTGTCATCTCCACACTGAGTACCTGATCCAGTGCACGTATTTGGCTGCTTTAGAACTCTTACTGTCAGACAGGTAAATACAAATCTAGGCTATATGTAGAGAGATATGGGTACCACGGCCTCTGGTTGCTTAATATATCAGCCTCAAAATTCTAAATTAAAGAAAGAAGGGGATTTTCCTCACTAAAATTTCAAGAGGTTTTTAAAGTTTTAAATGAAAGAGGTGACATAGATGCAGCATTTTGGCATAAATTATTGCTCCTATATTAAATGCAAAAAATGCCCATGTAAGATCCGAGCAGTCTTGTTTGCCCTGTGTGACAAAGCTCGTATGTAGCAAATCTATACACTTGCAGATTATGTAAATCACTCACAGGGAAAGTAAATGCAGTCTGTGATCCCACTAAAGCATTTTAACACACACGATAAAGGTCTGAGCTCTGCTTTCCTTTCACAGCCTCGGGAGGCCCGGGCGGTCATTCCCCCCCACCCCACCTCACAGAACAATGCCTGAGCACAGCTCTGGAATTCCAGTCACTCTGTCCTTCCCGCACCTGGAGGAAACGTGCAAAGCACGTTGGTGCTTCAGACTTCATCATTATGGCCCAGGGGGTGCCTCCCACTCCTCCAGGACAAGCTGTTCCCTGAGGGACATAGGGAACTGCACAGACTGCGACAGGCCCTTCCCGGCATTGTCCTGGCACGGCACCTGCTGTGCTTGCTCTTGGGGAGCAGGACTGAGGTGAAGATCTACACTGGAGGAGCATTGCCAGGGAGGGATCGAGGGAGGTGGTCCTGCCCCTCTGCTCAGCCTAGGGGAGGGGAATGTGGAGTTTTATGTCCAGTTCTGTGCTCCTCAGTACGAGAGGGGCGTGGAGCTCCTGGAGCAGGTCCAGTAGAGAACAACAGATAATGACTGGGAGCCTGGAGCATCTCTCTTACGAGAAAAGGCTGAAAGAACTGGGCCTGTCCAGCGTTGAGAAGAGACGACTGAGAGGGGACCTCATCAGTGTGTATAAATATCTAAAGGGAGGGTGGCAAGAGGATGGACCCAGGCTCTTCTCAGTGGTGCCGAGCGATAGAACAAGAGGCAATGGGCAGAAACTGATGCACAGGAAGTTCCACATGACCATGAGGAAGAACTTCACTGTGCGGTGACCACGCACTGGAACAGGTTGCCCGGAAAAGGTGTGGAGTCTCCCTCACTGGAGATATTAAAGAACCATCTGGATGCAATCCTGTGCCACGTCCTCTGGGATGACCCTGCTCGAGCAGGGAGGTTGTTCCAGGTGCCTGACTGCGGTCCCTTCCCGCCTGACCTATTCCGTGATTCCGGGGGCAGCGGGGCTGCCGCCGCTGCGATGCGAGGGCGCTCCGGTCCTCCGCGGCCATAGGGGGCGCTGCTGTCCCCGCCCGCCGCGCGTCCTTTCCCGGCGCGCCCCGCGGCAGCAGCGGACCCGTCCCCGTTCCCGAGTGTGACCTTCGCCGCTCCCTGGCACGGTGGGTCTGGGCCCGGCGAGCCCGGCTGGGTCCTGGCGGGCCCCGCTCGAGGGTGTCTCGGGTGGGGATAGCGCTACTTCAGCCTGGGAAGGGAAGGGAAGGGAAGAAGGGAGAAAGGGAGCGCGGCCCGCGGCCTGGAACTTTGCCGTTACCGTCCCGCCCCCGTGCAGCCGCCCCGGGCTGCGGCGGGTTGTGGCGGGGAGGTCAAGGAGGCAGCAAACCCGGAGCGTTATTCCGGGTAGATAGCAGGGGAAAAAAAATACTTTGAAGGACGTCGCGGCCGCACAGGCCCTGGGGAAAGGTCTCTGCCGGGCTTTGGTGCGGTGTTACGAGGAAACAGCGCTGCTTATTCGCTGTGTTCTGTGGCGGTGGGGAAATCCTCCCTTCCTGCTCTGTTCAGTCTCCTTGTTTGTTAGTATGTTTTGATATTCTGCTATAGCAGACTAACTGTTTATGTTCCACTGTTCATCTGAAACTACAAACGCTGGAAATTTAAGTGAGCGTTAAGTCCTTAATGCAGTGTCGTTAATAGTGTGGTGAAAGGACAAAGGTGTTTCAGGAACTTTTGCCACAATAATAAATTATTGAAATGACTGTCCGTTAACAAATGTAAATGGGGGTTTGTCTGTACCTATATAGGAATTGCCTCAAAGTTCCTTTAATTCTTTAAGAAACACATCGATTTTTCCAGTTGTCTGACAAGGGCTGCCCTTGCACCCTCTCCTCTTAGAGGGGCGATGCTTTAGCAGACAATGCTTTACATTTAATAACAGCAGCTAAGTGAGCATTACCTCAGAGAAGTTAACTCTGCTTTTCTTTCCTGAATCTCTGGTTTATATGCTGCGTATAGCTGACTTTATTGGGTTGTAATAAGTGTCAATAGTGACTATTGAGTGCCCATAAAACATGGGGTATCTCAGTGCAGTGTGGTGCAAATGGGAACTAACATTTATGTGAGTTAGGATAAGCTTTATTCTAAAACCTCCTACAGTTTTCTCTTTGTCTTGCAAAGCTGCATGGAAAGGAATAAACTGCCAACACTGACAGGCTTCTTGCTCTTGGGGCATATTTTGAAAGTCAAATAGTCATGATAAAGCATGAATTCATTAGCTTAACATCATTTATGTTGCTATTTTGAGTAGAAATTACCATGCTGGAAGAGACAGCTGCGAGGGAGGGAAGCTAAATTGGTAGTGCAAGGAAGGAGCCTCACTGGCTTGTCTGGAATGAGATTTCCTCCTAAGGGAATCTGGAAACTTTAGGAAAAAGCTGTTACTGATAGGCAGAGAGAAATCTAACTGTTGCTGCTCTGTAAATCTTCTGTTGACTCATCTTTCATCAACTGTAATTTTAAAAATTGTTTGTGTTAGCCCATAAATTGTAAACTTAACTCTGAATTATCATTTCTTCGCTTTGGAATAAGTACTTCTGCATGCTTGGGGATTTTTAACTTGTGAACTGCTGCTGATACGCATCAGGAATGTGTGTGTATACATAAAGGTAGATTAATATATATATGCATGTCTGTATGTATGTTAAAAATCCAGCAGGTAAGAATACATCTGCAAAAGTTAAAATGACAACACTTTTTATAATTTCAGATGGTGCAGGCCATGATTCCGAAGGCATTGAAACCCATGACATTCTACTTCTCTACTGTGTATCAAGAAATATGGGTTGGTGTAGCGTTAACATCTTACGCCTACTACAAGATTTCCTATGGGGGTGAGTCACACATTATAGTCTTTTTTTATATAAGAGAATATCCACAGCTGGAATCAAGTCACTGAAAATAGCCAGCAAGTCAGAAATTAACATTCTTCCTTAGGGTCAGGTCTTTGCTATAATAATTTAGGTGTTTTAAATGCTGATTGTAGATGGTTGCACAAAAATACTCAAATGTCAGTGTAACTGTGCTTATATTATAAAGATTAGGTAATGTTTGTAATTGGTTTTAAAATGCAGATCTAACTTATTTGTGATTTGAAAAAAAAGTTGTTTTAAACAGGTTCTCTTACACGAATGTGTGAAAGTGTATTTTGGGCTGATGGCATCTCAAAATGAGAGCTACATCACTGAACATGAGAATGTGTGTTACTTGGTGACACTGGATGACTTTCTCAGAGAAATAAACAGAAAATCTAATGTAAAAATAATAAATTTGAATGGGCCAGGTCCCTTAAAGCAGAAGGGTACAAGAGATTATGGTATCTTAAAGGTCCTGTTTGTCAATTTAGGCTATGCTCAATAAATCTCAAAACCTTTACTGGGTGTTGTGAAAAATGAAGTGTTTTAAGTTAGATAAAGGAACCCCTTGCTATGGCAGCAGCAGAGATATTACCTCAGTATTTCTCTAGCTTTGTCCAAATCATAGCATTCCAAAACTGATACACTGCACTTAAAAGTTTAAGTAAATATAATTAGTTGATCTTTATGGCTGCTTAGTGACTATTAAGTAAATATGAGTAGTTGAGGTAAACAGGAAGGAAAAAAAAAGGTTTTAACTTTTGCTTTAACCTTTTATTTCAAGGAGAGTTCAAAATGGACAGACTTGTTTCAAACTTGTCTTCATGTCATGCTACATTAATTCATGACCTGGTGTAGATTTTTGAGGGCCAAAAAACCTGGATAAAGGGCAACTGTATGCTAAGCTTTATTTGAAAGGGAAAATAGTTTTTAATAGCTGTAGCCCTTTCTGCACTATGCAGGATAATTTTGCAAATAATATATAGAATTACAAAAGAGTATGTTGTAGGATAAATCAGATTGGAAAGGACCTCTTGAGCTCACCTGGTCAAACCAATGCTTGAAGCAGTTAGATCCCAGTTAGATCAGGTTGCTTATTACCTTATTCATAATTTAAGTGAGTATTTCCAAGGATGGAGATTGTACAAGCTTTTATAAAAGTCTTCCTTAGGAAGACTTTTTTTTCATCGTTATGACCCAGTGTTTTAGGAGAACAATTACAATGGTAATGTAAAATACAAAGGAAAATTTTAAAGCCAACGTTTCACTTCAGTGCACATCCATATCTTGTGTGTGTGTATATACCCATATATAATGTAAAACAGTGACATTCCATAAAAGTTTCTTTTGAATTATAATAGAAATCTTGATGACTATAATTTCTAAATGCATGGAGTGTTGGTTAATTAAAAACAAATAACTTTTAAAAATCAATATAAAGTTTGCAGAAATGTGCCATGGAAAGTACACTTTGTACACTTTCAATTTTTGTTTGACCTAATTATAAGCTAATTAAATATGTGAAAAGTAAATAGGAAATATATTTTTAACTGTCATTGTTCAGCTTATTTTTTTTTTTCTTTTTTTCCCCAGGCAAAAAATCATCAGGAAGTAGTAAGTATTAGATATCTAATACCTTGATATAATTTTTAAATAAGTACAGTAAAAATTAGTTCAGAATATTTTACATTAGATAAATTAGGGGCTTAAGTTACAGATTTAGCAAGTGTTTAAAGACTACTTCAAAATAAGTAATTTTGGTTGTATTGATAATTTTATATCCTAGAAACAACTGTGGATCTGCACATTATTAATCTTTTGTGTGGGTTTTAGGAGTAAAATGGAAATTCTATACCTTAACTGTGTGGACAAGGAATTTTTTTTCAAATAATAGTTACAACCATTTAATGGAATTACTTAAATCAGCATGATTTCAAGAGTACCTGCTATTTAGCTATCAAGAAACTAGAAAGTATAAACTTATGATTTGAATTTGTATCTTTATAAAGTAATGTTTAGATATTTATGGACAGTTTGTCTGACATCACACTGGAATTTATTTTTTCATGACCCGCTGTATCTCAGTTCACTTTCTGCACCATGAGAGAGAGCCCATTTGCTCACAGTTGAATTTTTACATGCAAACATTATTTACATTTTGAAATGTGCAATAAAAGAAAATACTGCCTAGTACTAGACTTAGAATAATAGTGTAAATAAACTTTAGTTCTGGAAGAACCATAACAAAACCAAGGAAGAATGGATGTTGACTGTAATAGGGCTTTAAAATCGCAAAAGAAAAATTTTAATATTTGCTACATTTACTTATGTACGTATTCTGAGGGTAGTGTTGTATTTGAATAGGCAATTCTTGTGCCCAGGTGTAAGTACAGTTGTCAGTTCTAGGACCTGCACTACATTCCTGAATTGATTTGCTTTACTGTTTGAACAGCCTAAATTGTGTCTTTGTTTCAGAGTCCTCTGGTTCTGGCCATCATTAAAGATCTCTTCTGTTCCTGGAATATGAATTTGGTGGTTCATCATTTCTACTGCAAATGAAGGGAGTTACAACCATAGGGAAATGAATACTAGAGCTGTACCTGATCCATCTGCTGTAATTGGAAAAAGAATAAATCCATTGAGCAAAAAGTAATTAAAGATGTTGGACAATATATGCTGGAGCGCAGTGCTAACCTGATTTTTAGAACAAGCTTCTACAGTTCTAAGTACCATGTTAAATTTTTCAACAGTATTTTAAAAGGGACTGAATCTTTATAACGAAACTTCTTAATAGAATTAGATTCCTTTCCCCCTCCTCCTAATAATAGCTTTTTTGGCTATTTACTTCAAAAGTGTAATTTAATAGGATGCCAAGTATGAGGACTTTAACCCCAGCTTTTTGTCAACTTGTGGTGCGGTAATCAAGAGTACTAAAAATTGTATTTTAACGCTTACATTTTTTAAAGAGTTCCTAGATCTGCAGGGTTTAAAAGCAAATATTACATTGTTATGAAAACACCATGCAAAACAAATGTTACAGGTATTTTTAAAAAGTGCATAATTGACAACTATATTTTTTTGTCCTTCACATTCCATAGAGCTAAGGAATTATTTTGAAAGGCTTTTTGTTTAGTCACAAGTTTTGCAAAGAAATAAGTAATAACATGCCCATATTGAATAAGAAAATTGATATTATATGGACTTTCATTCGCCATTGGAGCTTACCTCAGAATTTAAAGGGAATAATGAAATCACACACTTGCAGCAGTTGGTAATGAGCACAAACATTTAACTGGCTTCAAAGAGCTTTCCTTTTTCCTGAAAGTGTAGAAGTAATACTTGTGTTATTAGGATGGGTATTAGTGGTTTTTGCAGATGGCTGTTAGAACTCCATAGCAAGTGTATTTTGATACTGCAGGAACATATGCTATCCTATGAAAATCAGTGCTCAGAACTATGCATACTGAACTCTGTACCAAGGATACATAGTGTGTAAAACCAAAACTGGACTTCATGTCATGTTTTGTTTAAATTTAGCCTAATCTGCCTTTGAGAAGATTAAGAGGCTTAAGTCATTTTAATGACTTAATGCTTACGTACATCTTTTTAACTACTTCACTGAAACATCTTAAATCTTCCAGCTTGATTAAAGTTTTGCTTTTCAATCTCCTGACTGCAGTATCTGGTCATAGCTTAAATTTTTGTATTCAAACACTCAGAACCTTACCTGCTGATGGTAAACATTCCAAACACTGTTGCCTTTAATTTCTTCAAAATTTATACTGATGCTTATTAGCTGTACCTACTGAGTAGAGTAAATTTACAGTCTTATTTCTCTGAGAGCTTTTTTAAAGAAGGCAAGTTTAGCATCATTCATTTGAAAAGGTGACATATGTCCTTCATGTATTTTTGATATTTATTCCACCTTCCACAGTTTTCTTTGTTACACCTTTTCTTGATCTGTTTTAGCTGATTTCTTTAATCATTTCTATATGGGTTTTTCTGTTTCCTCACCACAGAGAAATGAATCAGAAATTGAAAGAACTCCTAGATTCTTTTAACATAAAATCAAAGCATCCAACAGAAGGGAATAGAGAATAAAAACTAGAAGAAAATGGAACTTAAATGAACAGATATTAAGCCAGTGGTAATTACAGGGTGAGTGAGTTGTGGTATACTTAATAAGCAGTTCAGATTGAAAATTTATGCCAAGTAAGGAGCTATAAGAGCATTTCTAATGCAAATTTATGATCACTAAGTTATAGTTCCTAAGATACCACACATACTTCAAATTACTTGCTTTAGGAATTTTCAATTACAGAGCTCAGGCAGACATATCAGGAAGAAATACCAATCACTGCAAGATTTGCTTCACCTTAGCCAGACCATTGTCACTGAGGTACATCAACATGCTCTTCTGATCTCCTGGGTTGGAAGCCAAGAGGAGCTTCTGCTGACCTGCCCTTGGAGCACACTTCACTGCACTTCTAGGTAAACTTCACCTGCTTCAAGTCTTAACTCTTCTTTCTATCTGACTTGCTTTATTTTCTAGTAGGGAAATAAAGTACATATGGGCAGCAGTGTCTGCATTATAAAAATGATAATTTCTACTGAAACAATGCCATGTGTAACTGGTTCTTCCATTTGTGCTTCTCTGTCAGGAATTTCTATGAAGGCTACAGAATATTCCCTCCTTTGTGATCCTTAACACAAATATCTGCAAAAGATAGAGGAAGTAAGACTGCTGTTGATGTTTAAATAGATGTTTTGTTTTGTTTTTTTAATTGAGTAGCATACAGAAGGGGGAATTCAGTCAGTGGCTTGACTCGAAGGCAGAAATCAACACACCCATAACATGTAAACCTGTAGTACTGTATACTTCCTGCTTCTCTATGCTGAAGTAATGTAAAACACACTAGAGGAAAGCAAACTAAGGCATTGTAAGAGCCATTTCATATCTGCAGTGAGGTGTGGAAAGAGTAATCAATTTTCATTGCAGCACTAGCACCTGGAGCATTGCTCTAGGTAGGCAAACATTTCAAGGAGTACCCACCCTTGAAGAGAATACTCTTATTTTACAATATGTGCCTTTCTTCTTTTTTAGTAATTTAGCTAAGGCTATTTCTAAAGCTAGCTTAAAAATATTTTCTTGTTCCAGGTAAGTGTCTAAACAGACAATACTCAGCTCCTGAACAAACTCATTTGCTATGCAAATGACTATGTAAGATCAGGACATTAATCCATGGATGTAATATTCAACATGATTCACAACTAAACACTGGTGAGGGATATGCTTACTGCACATTGATGGATCATGTTGCTTTCCTTTAGCTGCTGCCTCTTTATATTGCTGACATTTCTAAAACAGGATTGTATTTAAACTTTATGTAGGAAAATAGTTAAGCAGCTGCATTCTTAATTTGTCGCCTGTGATGAGGCATCAGCAGTGACAAAACCTGTTCACTACCTTTGCTAGGTTAGTGGAACAACAAACATCTTTAAGCATTGAAGAATCTCATCCAATTACTGCAGCATCCTTTTGACTAAATTTTGTTGTGGCACTGGTAACTTTTTTTTTATAATCAATACAGAACATGAAAGCTCAGCAGTAGGAAACTGTATTAATGATGACAATGCTAATGCTAGATGTCTTCTTACAGTACAAGTACTTCTGTATTTGCCTCTCCATGCTGGGTCTTACTTATAACTGGGATTACATTTTGGAGCTTGGAAATTTCTAAAACATTTAAAGTTCTGTTCTACAATTAGGAATCTCTGAGTTTCTCCTGCATGCTAATAAAGTATGATAGAATACTCTAGGGGAGCAGCAAAACAGAGTCAGAGCCAAGGAAACATTAGTCACAAGGCCCAACCTACTTAACCTCCTTAATGGCTAACTTAGAAAAAACCCAAATGTGTATTCATGTTAATTGGGAGGATGAGTAAAGCTGCAGGAAATGATCCAAAGTAACTAAAACAGCTGAACAAGTCTCCTGTTTATCTGACTCATGATAGCAATCCAGTACAAAACCGATACAGAGCTGATATGTTCGTGCCTCTTGTACTTTGAGTCCTTAAGGAAGCAACAGTATCAGGTGCTTGTTAGACACAGGTGCTTGTGTGTGACATCACCACCAGCTGGCTGAACTGAAACAGAGGAAATCAATGTGTGAAACTTCTATTGTTTCATTCAAAGGAATCTGTGAAGTTACTGGGAGGGAAAGAATAGTGAGATGGAGAGTCCCCGAGGCATTAAATCTGTTAGTTAATTCATTAAATGGAGGAACAAGAAGTGACACAGTAGTGTTTGAACAGCAAACTCTTCGAACTACAATTCCATGACCTTTAGTAAGTAACATTTAGCAGCTAATATTTTTAAGAACATAAAGCCATATGGCCGATTTGGTAATTTATTAAAGTCTCATAAATAAGACAGTCTTATGTAGTCTACTCCACTGCTGCAGGCAAAGTACTTGGAAACAATTATTCTGTCCTAACCCAAAACGAACTGACCACCAGAAGAATGGATGATTTAGAGGTTTTAATTAAATTCTGTCTTTGGTTGTGGGTTAACAGTATGAGTACTCTGGCAGCTACACCAGCTTGTAGAGTTTGCACCCTTACACTGCAGTGCCTTGCTCCTCATAGTTGTGTTGATAAAATTATTTATGATTAAGATCAGACGATTTTGCATAATTTTATGGGTTTTCCTCCCCCTAAAATAACAAAACAAGCATTTGTTGGGGTTTTTTTTCCATTTTAATATGGACCCATCCGATTCCATTTCCAGCAAAGCTGCTTTATAACTAGATGATAGCACAACAGTTGGGGGGGGGAGGGGAGTTACAGAAAAAGGGCAGAAGAATCAGAATTTCTGTCCTCCCATTTACTCAGCCAAGTTCCCAAAGTCATTGTGTCCCTCTTAACAAGGCAATGCAAGGTTCCTCCTCATCCACGACGCACATGATCAAAGCACCGTGTCTCCTGGAGGAACTGTCATCACTGTCAACAGCTGGAGCAATAAAAAGAATGCACAACTCCACCCTGTACAGAAATCAGGAATGACAGCTTGTGCTCCAGCAAAGGCAGAGCCTTACTTCCTTCCTCTGGGACAGCACATCGCTCTCTTGAGTTTATGCTATCACTTAATTAATTGGGACAAATGGACAAACAAATAGGGAACAGGGAGAACCACTGGATGATGATATCCTAATGCTCAGTACTAGCAGGAAGAATACTTTTACTTATAAAGGAAAAAATTGGTAGCGGTTCATCAAATTATATTATTGCTTGTCATCAAGTGAAAATATGTTTCATTATTATGGCCTTCTAAAGGATCATAAAGGAATGGTTTTTAATTGATATGACCTTTAACTTTTATATCCATATCATGACAGTACCGTCAGTGATCTGCTGGGAGAGACAATAGAGATTTCTTCAGAGCTAATGAAGTGTGTTTGGTAGGAAATGATAATGGGGATTATGTGGGTGGTAGAACTAAGAGCTGTATACTGAATGAATCCCATCTGTGGTGACTGCTGCCTACACAGATTTTTTTCTGCAGTATTAGTTGTAGTCTTCATTTCTTGTTTTAACCTGTTGTGTTTAGCATGCTTTTGATAATATTAAGAATTGCTGCAATTAAGGGGGAATTCTTCAGGTATGAAGTAGAAACTGTTGTGAGGTATTTCATATGGAATGCTATGTAAACAAGCAGACTGGCAACAACTAAACTGAAAAGAGGCAGAGCATTATGGGAGGAAAAAGGAAGGATTAATAAAGTGGACTAGAATGTGAACAGGCATTTGATAGAAGACCAAGAATACAGGGACCTCCCTTTTGGAGGAGGTCTAACCAAAAGCATTTACACTTTTATAATTAACTCTGTATTTTATTTTGTACATATATATATATATGTCTCAAGAGATGTTTTTTTCAGCACTATTATTGACCATGATGCTTTTAATTTAGTGCAGTTGTACAGAGAAATAGCTTTGTTTAAATTCTCTTAAACCTGACATTACAATTCTCTCCTTATACCCCTGATCTTGTATTCCACATATTACTTACAGCTTGAAAAGAAAATTCTTCTGGTCTCAATTAGGATCTCTAGGCACTTCTTTAAAATAATTAGCTAAAATTTAAATCCTGCATTTCTTTCAGTAAGCTAAGAATTTGAGTCATACCAATTTTAACAAAGGACCTGACTCTTGGTTTAAGTAAATACCAAGACGTAATACTGTTCAGCATACTTTGATTTAAGTAATTCTTTTGGAGTAATGCAACTAGAAAAGGAATCTTGCAAAAATATTTTTGCTTTCAAATTATGTATTCTTATTAATGCTAACTATCATACCTCTTTTTAAATTAAGGCTAGTACATTAAACATGTACTCAAGATCTTTCTAGAAGGAAGGCAGAAGGTAAGAAAAAAAAATTATTCCCATAGGAACTGGAAGAAATAGAAAAAGATTACAGTACCTTGTGCTGTAGCTTGTCCATTTACAGAATAGAAATACTGGTTTTGAATTTGAGACATAAATAGTAGACAAACTTGAAAGTAGTATCTAATCATCCCCCAGCAAGTAGGTTATTATTGGGTGTACTCCTCCATGATGCACACACTCCTTTTCAGCCTTCTAAATATTCTCAGGTTCAGCTGCATATTATGGTATCTTCTTTGAATAATTCAACCTAAAATAGATTCTAAACACATACCAGTGATACATTTTCTTCTGTCACTATTTCTAGAGCTTTTCACTGAATATTTTCGATAAGGTTCCATCAATGCCCTACACAATTCATCTGCTTCTTCTGTTGACATTCTTCTGTTTATGCAGCTAAGAACTGTAGTAAACCTTGTTGTAGGATCACAGTAGTTAAAAAAAAATATTCAGAAATGTATTTCTGGAAGATTACAAAACAGGGCACTTGGAAACAGAATCAGCTTGTCTCATTAATGTTCCCTGGACTAGAATATTGTTGCTTTATGTGGAAAAGGAATATTTACAGAAACAGAAGGGATGAACCTTAAGCATCAATAAGGCACAAACCCATTATTTTTCATAGCATGCAAAAATCATAATTGTGAATGTTAGATTACATCTGCTGGTCAAATTACCTGAGTGCAGATGTTCTTCTATTAAAATGCACTACTAAAATTGTGTTTGTGACTGAAAAACTCAGACTCACAATAAATTGTATATACCTGTATAGAAGACAGCCATGCTCTGTAATCAAATTTTGGTAATCAAAAAGCCCAAAAAGTGGTAATTTAAGGTGGTGTTTATGTATATATGCACATATCTATGTGTGTATCTCTATACAGATATCTATACAGATGTGAGAGAGTGCAGAAATGTTTTCCATAGAGATGCATGTTAAATCAGAACCTGTTTCACATCTGCAATAGTGCTTTATTTAACAGATTTAATACTCTTAGTCTCTTAAGAGGAGACTTACCTTGTGTATTCTAATCTGTAAAATCTGTGATAAGTACATACATAAAAAAAAGTAAAGAATGTTATTTCCAGTAGTGTAGTCTTAATAATGTAGTTGTTTAAATACTAAGTAGAAACAGATGATAAGGGTTTTTTTTTAATACACATTTAATTTGGTTTATAATTTTTTTCTCCTACTCTACATGAGCATTCTTCTGCTCAGAGGCATGTTTTCCTCTCTAAGCCTCCTTTGCACATCACCTTGTCAGTAATTGTTAGAAATACCTTTCAGTACATCCCAGACTTCAGAATTGAGCAGAGGACTTTCCCAATCTGCCCTTCCAAGGTGCAGTCCTTCAAGTCCACCCATGACCAGGTTCAACAGCAGGAGCTTCATTACATGATACCCCCTTCATGTTTGTTCTTACTAGATCTGTTTACCTCAAGAAAGGTAACTAAGAAAATGACAAATTCTAGTAGGAGATGCACATTTCAAATTAAGCATTACTTGGTTTGAATATTGCAGTAATACAAATCTAATACGAAAACAAACCTGCATCTGATACAGCAGTAAACATTAAAAAGGAGATTGGTTTCAATTATATTAAATAAGTAGTTGGCCATCTAAAGCAAAAGAATGATGTGGTTAATAGAAAAGTCAAAGACTAAAAACCCAAAATTTTTGCAGCATGAGGGAAAAACTAATCATGTATCATAGAATTCTGCATTAGCCTTTTAGCTGAAAGAGAAAGTATTTGAAATGCCTTCACACAGAAACTGTAAAAAACACTTTAAGTGGTTTTTTAAGTGTAAAAACCACTTAACTAAAGTCATAGAAGAGATACGTGAGAACAATTTTAGTCTTACAGTAACAAATTAAAAAGCTGGGTTCAATCTTAAAACATGGCCCATCATTTTCCCCTCACATTAACCAAGTGGTACACCCAAAACACAGTAGGACATAAATAAAAGAGGACTTAAAGAGTGAAGGATTGACTGTCCTTAATTAATGTTTCAACTAATGACCCATCATCTGGCTCATCTCAGATACTTGCACTTATCATGGGCATATTGAAAATTTCAAGAAAAAGGATTCTTATGTAGAAACATCCTGAGAGCTCAAATGGCTATAAAGCCTAAAAGTACAAGCAGAGAGAAATCTCCCAGGACACTGAAGTTTTTGTTTTCTCCACCTCTTTGCATATGGTTAATGGCTTCCTTGTTATAAATTACAGAGGAGCAGAACAAGATTTTCCATCTCTAAAGATGGTGGCATGTCATCTTAAGGACTGTGTCTTCTGTAGCTACAATATAAACCAATCCCTTTTAGTGCAATAATTTTATGAGAGTGGACAGCAGCACAGTCCCAATGAGACCACAGCATTTTGCACTAAGTATGTGCTTCTGCATCATGTGCACTGGATTAAGTATACAATTTCTGTTATTGTTTAAAGAAATTACCTCTAATCCACCAAATGCAGGGCTGGAACACATGACATACCAGACACCCAAATCCCAGGAAGTGCACACAGCTATGCTACACACACATAATGCTTCACTCCTGGTTTAATTGTGACACTTCTCAGAATGATGCACTGAGTGCTGGGCTATGGAAACTTCAGATCATGAGTCACCTAGTCCAGCATACATTACCTTAGAATATTACAAGGCAGTGATGAAAAAGTATCTTTCTCCTGTTCACGTGTCTTAAATACTGTATACCAAACAGACATCAAAGTGTTTCCTTTAGGTTATTATTTGTAGTTTATTTATCTCTGAACAGGTTTGGTGGGGTTTGAAGTGCCTTGGCTGTATGTGAATCCAAGCATGGCAGCATATGACTATTGTTCACTAGGAGCACTTTATGGCTGCAGCCTTAGGAAGCCAATGGGATTCTGGAATGAAAGGCTATTTAAGGCCACAGTAACAAATTAATATACCTTTCCTTTACATATACACTCCTACTTTACACTGCAATTCAGTAAAGATTTTAGGCTCCTGCTGTGAAACTCCCCATGAAACATTCAGTGTTTTTGTTTTTACACAGCACTGCACTGTAGCCACCCCATGAACTGCCTGTCAAGTTAAAAGTGCTTCTGTCATTCAGCTTCTCAAATTGCTTACCTACTCAGAAAGAGCTCCTCCTGCATTACAGCAAATGTAAAATACAATTTTTGAAAGAAGAGTTGTATTCTGTAATAATAATATTCTGTAATCCACTTACTCATTTAGCAAAGAGACATCATTTTCTTTAAATACATGCAAAAAAACCCCAGTGCTCCTACCCATACTCAATTTTAGAGATTTTATTCTGCCAGCTATGAGGGAACCCATCTGAACTGTAGCCATCCAGAAGGCTGCTCCCCAGTCAGAGCTAGTCATCCAGTCTCCATCCTAAATCAATACAGAGATAGGCACCTTCAAAGACCAAGAGATTTAGATAGTGGTATGAGTATCTCGAGGTGAATGAATTACCTGCAGAACTGCCTCTCTCCCCTCCCCATCCTGGTTATCTGTAGAAGCAGCCTCAATGAGTGATTGAAATGACACACCTAACTCCTACCTTAGTCAAGTTGGATAAGATGGATCCCACCCTAAGTGTTTGACCTCTGACACTGTTGCTGGCTATAAATAGCAGTATCTGTTATTTAAAATAATACCACATGAAAAGAAAAAAAAAGTGTTACATTAATTCAAAAATATTTTCCTGTGACACCTCCAAAGTGTGAAAACATTTTCCTATGCTCTGGAAAAGCATCTTAACAAGAGAATGCAAAACAGGAGAACACTTGGATCTCAGAAGGTAGGAAAGCTCATTTTCCTCCTTTTGTCTTTGCATAGAAAAGAAGTAGGAGAGATTCAGACATAATAGTTTTTAAAATTTTTAAAACATCTACCTTTGAAAATCTTGCTAGAAGATACTTAGAAAACACAAGTAGCATTCAGAATTTCTGCAGGAGTGCTCCTGAAAATTTTATTAGTCTGCCACCTTTATCTTTGGGACTCTCTGCTTGTCCTAAGAAAAATAATGATCAAATAAGAGGCCTGGAAATTTATAAACAGAAGTTAAAATCCATTTTTCCAATAAACCTAGGTTAAATACACACCATGTTTTGGTCATTTTTTTTTTCTATGTGGCCATAAATTCCAAATGTTTTAGCAAAACAATAAGTGGCAGTTTATGCATTTCAACCAAATTTCAGTTTCTAGGTAAATACAACTTCTGCACATCTCAAAAACTCACCATACCGTGATCAATAAGGAGTAATTCTTCATTTTTTATGTATTATGAGCTCAAAAAATGTGTGTTAAGCTACAGTGGTTTCAACTTGCAAAGTTAAATAGAATTGCTGAGGTTTTTTAAAAACCAAGAGGAGAATAAAAGATATTTGTATAACATGTTTTAATATTTACACCAACAAATAAGCACAAACCCTTTCCTTTAGCAAGAGGTTGACAAAATTAAAACACCTTTGACAAAGGAAGCAGATTTGGAAGCAAATAATTTGGGTTTAGTACCTCTGGCTTTATTTGCTTCCATACCCAAATTCTCTTCCCTGATCTTCTTAGGCATTCCCCAAATCCTGACTGCTTTCATGCAACATCAGTTATCCCAGAAAGGCAACTGATTTGTAGATATCACTGACCCCTTGGGCCAAGCACCATAATTTCTACAAAATTGGACCAGTCATTTGCTATGGATATGCATGGACAATGGGGGAAAAAAAACCCACATTATTATAAGTGACCATTTTTTTGCTCACAGTAGACAGATTTCTGGTTAAAAGTTGGAATCAGAAAATTTTATATAGGCTGTTTTGTCTCTTGACTGCTAAGAGAGTGGTTCCCAAAAAGATTTTTCTGTGGGAGAAGTGTTAAATAACTTCCCATGCTGCAGGTAGAATTTTAAGTATTATACTTGGTAAATATTGGTTAATATTTTTTTCTTTCTGCATTTCTATAGAAAAATTGAGATGGGAAGACTTGAGACAAGTGATGTTTTCAAGGGAAGCAGAAACAGGAGTAGGAGCAGACTTGCATATAAAGTACTTACTCTACCTTTTGAAGACATTTCCTCCCAGCCCTCAGTATCCAGTCTGTCTGGTTGCTGCACTGGCTGAACCTTCATCTGCCAAAAGCAACACAATGACAAACTTTTATACTACAGGCCATTATTCCAACAGAGGAGTTGCTTGGAGGAGTGTCTGCATCCCCAGCAAATTGTCTACATCATATTCTCCCACTTTTCATTTTGTAGGTATTCCTGCTGTTACAGTAATAGTGGGATAATATTTACTGTATTTTATTTTTTATTATTATTCATTTAATGCAGGGAAATGTCAGCTATCAAGTATACCTGGAAAAAAATTTATAGACCAGTTTGAGAATTGCTGGCAATGAAAATTAACCTAGTCAATGAGAAAGACTAATTTTTATAGAACAAGTGTGGAAAAAGGTGCACAAATCCCTTGGTGTTAGAATTTTAGAATTTCTGATTTTAAAATTCGAATTACTGTAAGTACTAAGAGGACAAATAAATTTCTATTCACTCCTATTCTTTTGTTGATTAAAGTTCAATATGAATTTGATGACGACAAATCACTCCCCCCTTTTTTTAAGATGGATGACTATGAGCATTTTAGATCCTGTTTTATTCAAGCCAGCCTAGTTGCAGGGTTAATACTCTTCTGAGTAGATCTGTATGGGGTTTGAGTAACCTATTTCCAAAGCTCTGTGTGTGAGGTGTAATCACAGCCTGCAAGAATCTGAGGATGATATTGGTGTGATTGCCAGCAAGTAACACTCACACTTGCAAAATACCATTAAACTGGCAAAGTACTATCTTGTGATGCTAATCGATTTTCCTTGTAGGACTGTTTTAGTAGAAGAGGCAGAGGCTTTGACCTGTCAAAAAGCTTACACCAGAGCCTGCAAATGCACTGAGAAGGATACACAGTGAAATCTTAAGCATGTATATATGAAGATAATTTACACAATTATCTGTTACAGATTCTTACGTGGAGAGGTTATGCTTACCATACAGGCTCATACATTAATGTGAGATTATTATGCTATTACCATTTACCTTCAAAGACTTACACAACGTTATCTAAGCTCCTCAAAAACTTGCCAAGTTAACATTTTTTTTTCCACTCCTAGCTGAGATCTGTCACGGTGTTCTGCAAATAAAGTAACAAAGACTGGAAACCAGCCATTTTTCAGGAGCAGTTGGAGCGCTGGGTAGGTCCATGTATGCTGTAGATTAGGATTTAAGACTCCCAGCAATATGAAATTTGTCTACATCGCATGTGTTGCAGTACTAACATATGGTGATGTTTTGACTTCTAGATGAGCTTGGCTTCTTCCAAGCTGTTAACTTTCATTTTGCCGTTGTAACTCTACAGAATGAGAGACTAGAAAATGAAGGAAACTGAACCTCACTTTCAAACACGAGACCAGATCTCATGAGTCTGACATCAGGACAAAAATACCTTTCCCCTCCTGCTGCTAAGCGGAGTTTTGTACATCTGACAGATTTCACAAGGAAGGGACGGTGGAAGGAAGGTGACGCTATAGGCATGACACTATCCAAGGTGTGTTTCGGACCCGGACAAGCTGCCGAGAAGCGACCTCCGCTCAGAGGCACGGGAGACCACCGACCGCCGTGTTACCGCCCAGCTCCCCCCGCACGCCCAGCGGGCTGCGGGCAGCTCCAGCGGCGGGGCCGGGCCGGGCGGAGCCGCCCCGCATTCCCCGCATTCCGGGGGCAGAGAGCGCCCGGGGCCGCTGCCCCTTCCTCCACCGCCCGGGCCCGGGAGCAATGGGCCGCGGGCAGCCCGCCCAGAGTAGGCGGTGCCCGCCGGGGCCCGGCCCGGGGGCAGGGCGGCAGAGCGCCGGGAGGAGGAGGAAGCCGGGCGGGGGAGAACCGGCGTGGCGAGCCTGACGCTCGGCACGGCGCTGCGGGAGCGAGAGGGTCCCGGCGGGTCGGGAGGCGGGCGCGGGTGCCGGTCCCGCATTCCCGGCCCGGCCCCGCGGTCACGTGCGGCCCCGCTGCGCCTCCCCGCGCGGCCCCGCCCCGGCAAGGAGGCGGTGGCGGGGGTTAACCCGTGGCGGGGCGGCGCGGGTGGAGCGGAGCCGAGCCGAGCCGAGCAGGAAGCGCCCGGGGAGGGAGGCGGGAGAGGCGGTCGCGCTCCGGAGGAGGAGGAAGGGGGTTGGGAGCCCGGCCGCCGTCGCCGCCTTCGCCTCTTCCTTCCGCCCGCTGCGCGGAGCGAGGCGCGCGGGAGGCACCTGTCACAGCCGCCAGGGCGAGCGCGGCGTCCTCCGCGGTGAGAGGCGGCGGCGGCAGCAGGAGAGGCCCGGCACAGCTCAGCGGGCCCGGCGCGGAGAAGGCTGCGGAGATGATGCCGGTGAGTGAGAACGGGGAGAGTTCGCGTCGTCGCTCCCCGGCCTGGCGCCGCGCTGCCGGGCGCTGGGACGCCTCGCCGTTTCCTGCGGGGCTGCCGGCGGCGGATGGAGTGCGCGGCGCCGCCGTCATCCCCGGGCCAGCCGGGACAGAGGGCTGCGGGTCTGCGGAGACGTCGGTGGGCTCCGTGCCGGGGGTGGGGCCGCGGGTCACCGCCGTCCCCGGCTGTAGGGGGGACGACCTGCCCCCGCCCCTCCACCCGCGGGGGCTGCACCGGCCGTGACAGGTCGGGGCCGCGTCCCCCCGGGCTGTGGCGGAGCGGCGCCTCACGCACCCCGGCGGGGAGCGCGGGGGTCGCCTCCGGGTCGCTGCCGGCCGCCGAGGCCCGCCGTGAGGCGTGGGGGGTGCGTTGTGTTTGGGTGAGTGGGTGTGCGGGCGGTGTGTCTGTTTGTTTCGGGGTTTTCCGCCCAAATCCCGATCCCTCGCCGCCCGGGTGCGGGGAAGGGCTGAACCGTCCCGGGGCAGGCGGCTCCGGCCCTCCTGCCGGGGTCAAGCGAGAGCGGGCGGCAGCACCGTGTCAGCCTGGCTCCCTCCTCGATTCCTGTCACTGCTTTTGTGAAACCGTGGCTTATTTATCGAAGACAAACCCTTCCATTTCCCTGCAAGCAACCTTGATTGTCTTCTGTGACAGAATCCCTGTCCGTTTCCTGCCCCCCGCTTCCCTCCCTTGTCGCTGTGGGCTGATGCAGTGGTCAGAAGAGAGTTGTTCCTGATGACTGTTCGTTTTATGACAAGATCCTCTGGGACGGAGTAATAAACAATCACATTCCTTTTGTTGATTTCTTTCAAACTCTATTTGATCTCAAATGTGGCTTTATGAGATACTCCAGTATAAGGGGCTATCTCCTATGTTTTCTCTAATTCTAGTAGAAATTAGCTTTTTATTTACAGTTCCTCTGCAGTGTTTGCAGCCAAAGCACTGCAGCAGAATGTTTCTGTGTGAGAATATTAAAGACATCTTTAACAAGATTTTATTGCTCTAAAATTGTTTTGTGACCGAGAGGAGAAAATAAATAGCTCAAACTAGGTGTAAAATTCCAGATTGAAGAGTACAGGTAGTGTTTAAAAGCCAGGTATTATGACAAGCTTTTTAACATCATGTACACTTTAACTTCCAGCTGCTGGGTGCCAAAATGCTCTATTGATAAGGATGAGAATTGCAGTGCGCTGGGCATGTTAGAAACCAGCAGCAAAGTTCATGGAGTTAGCCTTGTGCCATGAACTTATGGATGTTAGCATGTAGAGACAAAAACAAGGTGACAGCTTCATCTTCCATCTCAGCTTTGGTTATGCTTTACATTCATGAAATTCCTATTGAAAACCCAGCATGCCAATGACATGCTAAGTCAGAACAAACGTATTTGCTTCCCATTACTAACCTCTGTGTGGGTTTCAGGTTAACGTCATAACTTGGGTAGTGCAGGGATTGACTTCTTAGAAAGTTTCTTTTTACCTATTTGGATGTTTCTGCCAGTGTCTTGTGTTACCTTCTTGCTTGTTCAAATGTGGTGTTTGTTTATATTTATTGGAGGGTGGTTGAAGATTCAGACTTTTTACTGTGTTTTTGAAACACACTTCAAAGCATTTTTAACTGACGGATGAATTTTAATAAAAACAAATTACCTTGCTATAGGAGTAGTAGTCTTGCAGATTAGAGTTTACTTAGTCCAAGTCCTAAAATAATAAATACTTCATTGTTCTAAAGCCATTTTAGATGCTCTTATGGACAGTCTATCAGTCAGGAATATGTATATTTAAATAAATACTTGTATTTAAATGGACTTGTAACAGTGCCTTCAGTCTTCCAGTTTTCCATCCCAGCTAGACTACAAGGGTGAAAAAAACCCAGCTCCATTTACTGGACTCATCAATTTATAATATCCAACTAATGTGAAGATATGGTTGTAGAACTGGACCAAGTCTTTTAGATTTTTACTCATTTTTTTGTATTCTGAGAATGGAAAAGTTAGTGATCTAACTTTTTACCTTAGAGAATTCCTTGACTTCATAGTCATGGAAGCTTTTTTTTCCCCCTAAACCTGTTGGGTTATTGTTTGTGGGTATTTTGGGCTTTGGGTTTTTTTATATAATTAGCAAAAGCATAAACTAGCAAGAGGAGAAATTTTAATAACTGCTAGACTTACCTACTTGTTGTAACAGTTCATCACCATAGTTAAAACTAAATGTTAAACTTCTGTAGTTTCTTAAGATTCACTTTTATTAGACTTGTAGTAATTGATTGGGACCACTTTTGCATCAGTAATTTTTTTGGCATTTGTACAACCATTTATAAGAATGAAATAGTATCTGAAGTCCCTGTTTTTCTCCTTGGGTGTCTGTTATGATTTTTTTCCCTCCCCTCACATGGGGAACAGTGTTACTTCTCAGAGGTTTTTATCAATTACAGTTTCTTTTGTGAGTGGGATACTTCCCACTCTGTTCTTCAGCATCCTTTTCTTAGAAGGATTTTATTCATTATCTTTTTTCATATTGCTTATTCTGGTTCTGAAAAATACAGAATAACTGTTCTTGGTCCTGAACACAGTTGAGCTTGAAGAAGAATTAATGATTTAGACTACAGTTTTCTCACTTGGGGTTTTTTTTTCCCTTTGCTTTGCTGACAAGACATATCAATCATAAACCCTTTCATTGCCTTCAGGAGATAAGGACTATGTGAATGGTGAGCTTATGATGTTACACTGAATATCACCCTCTGCTAAGTGTTCCTATAAGTGTGCCTTGATTAGAGGGATGTTTTTTCTCTGAAAAGTAAAGGTTAGTCTTTCTTGCATTCTTGGAATAAAGCATGCAAACATAGAACTATGTGGTATCCCTTCAAAGAGGAAATATTTTGGGTTAAAACAACCAGAGTTAGATTTATTTGCAAAATTATTGTGGATAAAGCTCCTTTTTCAGCCACAAAATCTACAACATGATTGGAGGAACTTAGTTATGTATTTTTTTGTCTATTTGACCCAGTAGAGAGGCTTTTATTTGTGGTACTTCAGGGTCTGTGTTTGAAAGAGTGTTGGAAACTTTCCCAATTAATGCTTTTTTTTTTTTTTTTTGCATGGTAGTTCCAGAATTACCTCTTTTGTCAACTACTGGCATTTTTCTTGGGCACAAGGGTGCACACAAGAAAAAGTCACTTATGAGGAGTGCAGTTTTCCCACTTATAAAGAAATACAATGCAATAAGGAATGGATACGTTGGAGAAGCGTGTGACACTTTCCTCTTTTTGCCTTAATTTTGAGTATAATTCTTTCCCAGCACGTGGGGAGGTAACACCACAGTGAAGAGCTGTGTATTGTTTGTATACCTGCAGTAATGTGATAAGGCAGGTGATGGTGGGTGCTGTGTAAGAAGTCGTGATGGATTGAATCTTTTAGGAGGAAGAGTTGCTATTACGTGTTCTCCTAGCAGAGCTTTTCTGGGGTTGCCTTTAACTCATGAATTATCAGTGAGGTTGCAGCCATCATTCACATTTTTGAAAGCATCTAGGGGAGCTTTACAGGACTTTGTGTGAGGTTAGAATTGCTGGACACATCCTAGTGTAGGATTAGGTAGTTGTGATGGTTATTTTCACAGAAGGGAGAGTGAAAAGTCTGGAGTGTTTAGTGGATTTTTTTTTTCCTAGTTAATTTTGTGGGACACTGCAAGTCTTCTCTGAAGATGTCCGTGACTAATGCATATCTTATGTGAGACTAGAGAATTTATATGGAAGCTCCTGAGCTATGAAGATGAATACTATGATAAAATACAAAGCAAAGATGGATGTCCGCAGGAGTTATTTTTCAATTAAGCTGGTGAATTAAGAAAAAGTGGGGGGTTTGGTGGACATTTTGTTCTTTAGTTGGGTTTTCTTGGTTGTTTTAAAATGAGTATACACTTGTCCTGTGTTTGGTCTAAAACATTCCCCAAAAAGTCCCAATTGGGCATTGTTTATTATATTGCTTATAATTTAAAACCAAAATATTCTTAAATCAGTTTCCCCTGTTATCTTTCTGTAGGAAGGTTGCTTCTGATATAATTAAACATTGTAGAGGAAGATGTATCACTTTAATACATTTAAATCAATACTATGAATTTTCATTATTTTAATATGAGCAATTTTCAGTGATAGGGAGATAAAATACATTGTGATTAATTCAGAACCGTATAGTTCTCAGCAATACTGATATCCTGGTTTGCTGAATAAATCTGAACTGACTGTAGAGAATAATTTGCATGTTTATCAGCCATTATTAATGGAGTTATTTATTGCAACAAAGCTTAAAGGCCATTTCATGTTTTTTTGGATCATGTCACTATTTTTTTAGGTTGACAGAATATGGCCTATTCTGTGGTAAAAACAAGTTCATCAGCTTCACCATGTCAACAAATGTACTATACACATACTAGTCTGATAATAGAATATTTAAATATATTTATTAGATATGTGTTGGTCTGTGAAATGTATGAGAAATTGAGGGAAAGGATGCTATCTCATATGTT
The DNA here is from genome assembly GCF_037042795.1 of Molothrus aeneus. Lineage (NCBI taxonomy): Eukaryota > Metazoa > Chordata > Aves > Passeriformes > Icteridae > Molothrus > Molothrus aeneus. The sequence continues at coordinate 53,294,887 of NC_089651.1, read as the reverse complement.
AACATAGATGAGTTTGTTGTCCATTGCAGACTTCAGAGTAAATAATGTTTGACAACAAAATTCCATTCCACCAGATTGATTTTTCTAACAAAGCCAAGTTTCATATGAAATACATTATTTAAAAAAACCTTGCTAATTCAGATATTTATATTCAGATGCATACAGCTGTGGAGCAGCTGCCATTATGCCAAGAGCTGCCCATAGACAGAAAAAAGACAGTGCTTTTTTGGAAAGAAATTGAAGTCTAGTGCTTGGTATTACAATCAGTGCTCATGTTTATTATCTTCTTAAATGTCTGGGGCTTGGGGGGGGGGGGTATTCAATAATTTTTTTTTTTTTGTCCTTGTAAACTATAGGCATCTCTAAAAATAAAAAATCTTTGCTGGGAATAGAGGTTTGAAGAAGGAAACAAATTATTGCCTGATTTGGAGAGTGGGGGGAAGGCGTCTTGCTCCCTTTCCCTCATGACTCACTGTTGGAATTTACAAGTCTTATGTGTTTGTCTAAATTAAAAGCTTAGTATTACCATACATTAATTACTAGCACAAGATAGCTCAAAATACTTAACCTCTTAAATGAATGTGCTAGCCTGGGATAGAGGAGGTTCATTTCTGGATTTGTATCAGACCCCAACAAAAGGAGATGATACCATTTTTTTCTTAAATTCAAACATTATTTTATTATGTGATCCGAAATATCTTTGAAATCTTTCTGCATTTATGAACAGTTTTTCTGTCAGCCTTGAATCTGGTGTCTCATTTGTTCTTAAATTGTGGTAAGATTTTTAAGTAAACAAATATTCTAAGATATGAATTTTAACACTTCAGGCTGGTACATTTTTCTGGGAGTTGGGAAATCTGCCATTATCATCTATTAAACTTGAAAGCATGTAATAATCTTGAATGTGTTAGGCAATTTATCAGTGGAGTGTGCTCAATGTTTTGAGGTTCTGGAAGCAATTTTTTTATGACAGACAATAATAGAATTATATTGTGCAATAATAGACACCATCCTTCAGAAGCAGATTTGTGTGTCAAAGGCAACAATGGTACCTGGAGGACAAAGCATAAATTCTGTAATAACTCAAAGGACCAGCAAGAATTTGAACTGCTTAGTGGAGGAACAAAAAAATGTTTGAACTTCAAATTTCAGTCACTTACCTGGATTTTAGGTCACCCTGTTATTTTTCTTAGATCATGCTTGGAAGCGAGTATATGTGCTGTACTGGAGAGCAGGTTTATCATGGTGGTGCAGTAGGATGTTGGAGCAGCTGAATTCCTTTCTGGGCTGAGGTTTCACAATGGGGATGAGCTGGGTTAACCATTTCCTGCAGCTCTGGAAATGGTTAACCCAGCTCCTTCCTCTTCCTTGCTGCCCATCCCCACCATTGGCTGTGAATGGAGTGCCCTGCTTGTCTCAGCAAACCCATCCAGCTCACTAAACATGTAACAAGAGCTGTATCCAAAGAGCCTTGAAGAGATTTATGTACACGTGTGTATGTATGTGAGTGTATGCACGTACCTGTGTGTGTGTATTGCACTGTTGTCTTGTCCATGTTGGTACAGGAGGGAGCACACTGCTTGGCTAAGATTGATACCAGAGAAGGAGATGGGCAAGTGGAATCTCTCTCTTCAAGTATTTTTGTTTATTCTGTTTAGTTTATTGTGGAGCTCTACCCCAGGCAATGTATTTTGAACAGGTGAGTAGAGCAGTGAGGTGAAACTAAAGTCTCTGCAGTGCAGTAACGTTGTTACTTCAGAGATAAGTTATGGTTTCACCAGTTTCCACATCTTTATTGCATACCCAGTAACACTTTACATTTTCTCTGAAATGGGGAAAAGTAAGGGATATTGGTTTTTTGGTAAAATATGTGGTCTTTGAGAAATCTTGAGAAACAAATATAAAGTTGGGACACAAAAAAATGGAAAACCAGTACAATTTAACTGGCAGTTGCTAGTCTATCATCATTCCCCACCCCTCACTTTGCAGTAGTGCATTCCTTCTGATTTCTGCCCATTATTTCCTTATTCTCTAGATTCATAGTGTATTCTAGCCTAGTTCTTTGCTAGTGAAAGTACAATTAAGATTTTTTAGTTTCCAGTTCACTGCTTTGCTTAGCAGCAGAATTCTATTTATGTGTGAAGAGTGTAGCTATAAAATACTTTATTTAAGGAATTTCAACTCCAGCAGGAAGCAATCTCATCTACACTTGCATATGTTGCAGACACTGTATTTAACCCATGTGTCTTTATGTCAGTTTGACAAAAGGATTTCAGTGTTCACATGATTAAACTTTTGTTTATAAATTGAGAATGGGGAAGAAACGGAGGCTTCAGTTTTGTGTAGGTGAAATGGATGCAACTGCAGGGGTTGCTGAAGTCCTGCATCCCTGCTGCCCCCTCCCTTGTACTGGCTCTCTCTGGTATTTATCTGTTTCTGTGCTGAGCTGTTTGCAAACTCAGCAGGAAGTTGTTTGCCTTTACTTTTTTTATTTATTTTTTTTTTCCTTTGTTTCTTTTTTTTTCCCTGCCAGGATGCTTCCCTGCCATCTGAGCACACTGAAACTGACTCAGTGCAGGGTCAGATAAGCCCTGGAACCAGCCCAAGAAAGGGCAGAAGTGTGTAGATTGCAGGAAGGATGTGATCAGTTTTATCAGTTTAGGTTTGGATCATCCTGTAGCTTGAAATGACTCCATGGTGGTAAATGAATATGGATGGGGAGATGAATTCCTACCAAAAGCATCTGGATCTATGTCCAAAATGGCAAACAACATAACTTCCCTGCTCTCTGAAGTCAGAACAAGTAAACAGTGAGTTTCTAAGGTCTCTGCCAGGCTGATCTAGGAGAGTCTCTCCAGTCCCAAATCCCATGCTCATAAGCACAATGCATTGACTAGCATCTGAATTAATTCTTTGTTCTAATCTCTTGATCTCTTGGGAGCCAGTTGGACAGTGGGAGACCAGTGAGCCTTGTTCTCCTTAAATCCAGAATGTGTCTGTCCAGACCTACTAAGGTGAATAGCTGAAAATTGTTGTGAGTTCCTGTGTCAGATGAAAAAAGTAGACAGAACTGCATTAACATGTGGAGAAAAGTCTTGCCTGCATTGCTCTCTGTGTTTAAAGGGAAAGAAACAGTTTGAGACTGGCAAGGTTTACCACAGTCATTAAGTACAGGCTTACCTGCTTTATTTTTTTTTTTTTTTTTTTTTTAGTTTCTCTAAGAAGCTGGGCAAAGTCTTAGTTTATAGTAACATGTACAGTTTAAATTGAGAAGACATACTTTGAATGCATTTTTGCATGAGAAAATCCTTTTTTAATCCTGTTTCCTAATGCAATTTGTCTAATTTATGTTTCAAGACAATACTGCACCTGTTGGCTGCTCTGCAGATGATACTTGCAAGGTACTTTCAACATAATTCAACTTTTTATTTTCTTACCTCCTCCCCCTCCCCCCATGCTTACTTCTTTATAACAAACATGCTTCAGAAAGCCTATCTGACTATTTTCTGAAATCTTAACCAGGGTGGTGGTCAAAATCTGTCCTGAATTTATTCTACCTAGACAGAGGGGTTTTCAAATTACTTAAATCCCAAATATTGTCATAATATATCTTTAATAAATGTTACTGACATCTCAGTCACTTCCTTTGGAGAGATAAACTGTAAGGAGAGGATATTTTCACATTGTTATGGTATAATTGATGTCTGTGAAATGGTTGACAGTTGTCAGTGTTTCACAGAGAATAATGTGCTAGCCAGAGCATTAACCATGTGATGGTATGGACAGCATAGGAAACTAGTGTCCCAAACAAGTTTAAAGAGTTCAACCAGTGGTTATTTGACTGAAACTCTTACCCACTGACAGCTTAACTAACTTGTTTGGGCATCTGAGAAAGCATCTGTGAAGCCATTGCTAACCAATCCTACAAGATAATTTTTATACTACATGGGTATGTTAGATACCTAACTTACTCAAATATATATGTCAAAGTAGTCAAACCTGGTTCTTAGTGTTAAAGCTGCTATTCAGATCTATCCACAGAGAAGTGGTTAGATTTTGCTGCTGGGTATTTAAAATGCAAGTTCTTGGAATTGAAATTTTGAATGATTTTTCAGGCTAGTGAATGGGTTAATTACTGTTCAGGCACAAAACAGTTGGACTGTAGGTATGTTTTGGGAGATGGCTGAGTTCTTGAAACAGTGTCTTGTAAAAATAAACTATGAAACTCTTCTCTGCATGCAGCTTCATCTCTGCATGCAGCTCTGAATGTCTCAGCATGCCTGATGCTTAATTTCCTAATGTACTGTTTTATTGTCCCAAGTCATCTAAGTTTCAGTCAATTTTAGCTGCAAGTCTGAATCACATACTTCTGATTGTGGAAAAAAGATCTGTAATGGTTGACCTCCTTTACACTTCTAAATCATGTCAGGTTCAATGCAATTATTTTAAAACCATATCACATGGATTGGAGTTTGTTCTAGCCCATGCCACTTGGAAATCTTTTCAGTCCTTTTTCTGAATAGTTTTTTTTTTGGTCTACTAATAGTACAGTGTAGCTGTCATTTTATTGTTATTTATTAACACTTCAGCAAGGGCTGGCTGGATATGGGAAGTGCTATACATTATCCAGGCTTTACACTCAAACAGAAAAATTTCAAGTCTTGTTTGCAGTGCTCTCTTCCTGCCAAATTACTGGCTGCAGTACTTTATTTTTACCTTTTCCCCTCACCCCAGATGGTGGAGAGCAATAGTATTTGTTTTTGTCAAAGTAATAGGAGGCAAAGTTGTGAAGGAAGTTAAATCAGTTTAAATTCTGTTTACCCCAGTGTGATTTTGAAATCCAATTCAATGCTTATATTGGAATAATTTAATTTATATACCAGGTATTTTGGTTTTGCTAATTTTTAGCTAAACAAAGTACTTTTGAATTGGATCCACTTTCATGAGTTCCAGCCTCTAGAATATTTTGATAGAGGAATTCTTGTGTTTATGGTTCAAAATTATAACCTGAAAAAGCACTTTAAGGGACATAAAAGACACACTGCATCAGAGGATTTACTGTGCAGTGTTTCTAATATGGTATTTTTGTGTTTCTGGGTGTTTTATAACCTTCAACCTGACAAATCTTTGTGATTTGAGTCTTCAAGGCATTACTGGATTAGCCCCATTTGCTGCTGCTCCCTTCCCCCATCCATCTGAAGCTACCAAATACTGTTCAGTTCTGAAGAACTGAGAGGCTTTGACACAAAATTACAAGGAAGCTTGATCTGGAGCCTGCCTGTAGTTGCCTTTATCTTTTCCAAGCAGGAAAAAGCTTTTGGTCAGCTTTTTCTTATCTCTCCCATGATTTAGAAATTTTTCAAGCACTGAATTTTCAACAGCCTCTTTTCTTCCAGTGCTCAGGGATGGCTGTTCTGATGTGTCTGAATTTGTCTCCCTCCCCCACCACACCTGAAGTGGGGACCAAAGTCTTTCAGTGATTCTTCTTGTTAATTAGTGCAGTTTTCTTATGAGACAAGATGTGTTCAAGGATGTGAAAGAAAGCAAAAATATGAATGTTTTCATGTAGATTTGTATGTTTTTATATATCAGTAGCTGTAGTAATAATGGAATAAAGAGTCTGGTTTCCTGTGGGCTTAGGGGTACCACTGTGTTTCTAACATCTTTTGCAGAGCAGATTGTAAAATCCCTTCCATTCATTCCAGCCTCATATGGGAAAAGGGAAAAACCCCAAAACTCATTCTCTCTGTAGGTTAATGAGTGTACAGTTGTTTGTAGTGGAACATCATGTTTTTACCTCATGCAATAGGCTCAAGAAATGCACAGACTTGGTTGTCAGTTTACTGAAGTGGAAGTGATATGTAAACCTAGGTACCTGTCTCATTAAGTGTTATTCATTTATAATGATCTGTGAAAATACTGATTTTGTTGTTGTTGTTGATAGGGTTTTGTTTTTATGTTTGCTTGTATGATCCATGGATTTTTGCTTGGTCCTGCTGTAGAAACAGAAAGAGAATACATAGAAAAAAACCCAAGGTGTTTGGGTTTTTAAAGTCTGGGATGCAAATTATAAGAAGTTAATTTTCATGTGGACACAATATTAAGGTGTCTGTTTAGATTCATTTTCCACAAATATGGAAAAGCTTAGCTTAGAGAGCCTCTGTGTAATCATGCATATATGTAGTTAAGCATGTTTAAATAAATTGTACATTTGCACATTCAGCATTTACAATTTATAGCTTATATAGCAAGAGGAGAGAAGTGACAATAGTGAAAGAGTGAAATAGGCTGGCCAAGTGACATATAAGTTATTAAAACAAATAAGCCTTAATTAAAAGTTATTGCTACCCTGCATGCAGTATGGTGTTATATTCCTTCTGAACTCTTGCTTTTCTTCTTACTTGTTCATTATTTCTGTAAGTGTTCTTCACTGCTCACACCTAGCAGTTTTCATCTCTAGCTTTATATTCAATAGTTTTCCATTTTGTAGAAGCATTTAATGCAAAATTGTATACATTTCAGAGAATTAGACTTTTGAATTTTCCTTTTTATCCTTTTTTCCTACATCATTCTGTGAATTTTTCAGCGATCACGAGTGTGTTAACATTGAAGTACTTTAGTGGGATCACAGGCTGCAATTATTTTCCTGCTGAGTGATTTACATAGTCTGCAGGTGTATAGATTTGCTACATATGAGCTTTGTCATACAGGTAAAGACTTCTTGGATCTTAAATGGGATTATTTTGCATTTAATGTAGGAAAACAGCTTATGTCAGTGAAATTGTGCATGTATCTTACCTCCTTCATTTAGAACATTCAGAACTTCTTGAAATTTTAGTGAGGAAAATCCCCTTCTTTCCTTAATTTAGGATTTTGAGGCTGATACATTAAGCAACCAGAGACTGGTATTCTTATCTCTCTACATATAGCCTAGATTTGTATTTACCTGTCTGACAGTAAGAGCTCTAAAACAGCCAAATGCCTGCACTGGATCAGTGCACTGGATCACTGAGTACTGGATTAGTACTCAGTGTGGAAATGGTACTTTCACAGAACATAAGGGGCTACTCTGTGTTTGTATTGGTTTTATTATTTATCTGATTGAACAAATTACACACAGATGTTTTCAGTTATTTCAGGAGGCAATGGCAGGATGAAAGCGAAATTCAGTGACACATGTTTATTTTAGTTTCTATTCTTCTTTTGAAAGAATCCAGTTGTCCAATAGGTGTGACAAGCTTTAGTGTTTGATCCTCCCAAATACTGCTGTTCTGCATGTCTGTCTTGCCTTCCTAAGTAAGGCTTTTATGAGTTTGGGGGGCAGTTTAGAAGAATTCAGACCATAGCCATGGTTGAAAGAGTGGCACAGTATGTGTTAAAAGAGACCCAGCTTTTCCTCTCAAATATTTATTCGTGTGATAGTTTGTTTTTCTGGCAGATCAAGATACAATCTGGTTTTGGAGAACAACCAGATTAGATTTTTTTCCATCCTTCCTAAAGCAAAACAACCCTTCCCTTTTTAAGAAATAACCTTGAGTTTCTCATTTATTTAAAATGTTTTAGCTGCTAACAGGTTAATTTTTTTTAAGTTGCAGCATTTTAAACATCTGACACTATTCTACCAATGACACTCTCAATAAATCTCTCAACATGGTACATGTTTGCTGTGCAGGAAGGAAGAATACTGCATGGGATCAGAATGTTTTTGTTAGTGACACAATGCATTATGAAGGGACAGTCCTGATTCTGAATGTCAAAGCACATCAAATAAAGTATCTCATTAGCTTTGTCTGCTCTGCAGCTGCTGGTAGGGAAGGGTAGAGTAAAAATGCTGTGGCTCACAAGCAAAGTTGAGAGCTCCATACTTTTCTGTTCTTGCAGTTAATGTGCAATGAACTACACAAAATGTGGCTCATAGCTCTGGGAGAGATGGGTTGTCTGGTTCTGCTGATATTTCATAGTGTGGGTCAGCTTGTTTGGGTTTGTTTTTGGTTTGTTTTTACCCTTGGGTCCCTCCTCTCTCCATTTGCTCTAGGAAGGGAAGGATCAGGCTGCAGAATTGTGCTTTGCTCCTGCAGTTGCAGAGTAAGGGCTAAAAGCCCTGTTGGTGCTGTTGCACTGCCTGTTCCCCATGCCCGATCCTGTACAGTGCTGACAGGAAGGATGATAAACATTTGCTGTCCCTTGACATGATGAGACAGTCAGAAACATAGTTTACAGTACATTCTCTGCTGCTTGAATTATGTCCAGCAAGAAGACAGACTTTGCCAAGAATGGAGTAGTGCCTGAACTATAATATTTTTAGGCATAAATATATGGCGGTGTTGTTTTTAAGCTGGTTGTTCCACTTAAAATTTTTTTTGATTTAAGAAAATGTGTCATGGAAATATCTTTTGACAATTGTTAGGATCATTTGCTCTTAGGACTTCTGCTCCTGTCATTGCCTCTTCAACAGGAAAATTACTTCTGTGTCTTTTGAGACAGTCAGAGCCTTACATGTAGATTTATTTAAGATAAATACTTACTGTTTGTCATTATTATAATAGCAACAAAGACTTCTATTGCACAATGAGAGGATAGCAGAACTCCCGTACTGCAACCTTGCCTAATTAGGTGAAACTTGATCTAGCCTATCTTGTTCCTGTCACAACTGTGGCCTGTCTTGTTTCTTTAGAACATCTTATCACTGCTCGTCATTACTGCCTGAATTCATGTGCCAGTAGACCAAAAATACTCCATTTAAGTAGTTTTTCACTGTAGTTGTTGCACAGAAACTGTTATTAGGTTTTAGCTTTACACAACATTTTTATATTCACTGCTATTTAAAATTGTCCACATGAAGAATATTTTAAGGAAGGTTCTTCTGAATATTGTAAAAGCATCAAAAGGGAAATCTTGGCTACCGAAAAAGACTGGACTTAAATCTAAACAGTGGACCAAGGACAGAATTATAAAAAAGAAGGTGGGTCAACATTGTTTTTTGTTTATTTGCTGTAATTTTAAGCAGTTTTGGATTTCTTTTTATAAAACCAAACATTGACTCTTTATAATGGATTAGAGAGAGAGTGTGTGTGTGTGAGATTTTTCTTGAACACCAGGGATTTTTGTCTTATGTGAGTTTCTTCTGTGTATAAAATGCCTGAAATTCTTAGTTTTATCTTGCATAGCTTGATTTATTATCATTAGTTTTTGATTCAACCAAACTGGACTTCTGAGTATAAAACAATAGCTTTTAATTTTTAAATCTGCCACCTTAAAACTAAAGAAATGTTTTGGCAAGCTTTATTCCACTCTGATGGAAGGAAAATTCTGCTGGTTTGCCTGTTGAATCCCCAAGGATGTATTCACTTTTCATTTACTATTTTTTACCAAGCCAGATAACATCTTTACATCTGAGATTGAATGGCTGGTATTCCCTGAAAGCAATGCACTAAACAATCAGCATTTTGTTAATACTTCCTGCTTAGTGGAAGAAAGCTATGGTAGTACTTTGTGCATTCACACTACTGAAAATAAAGAAGAAAGAATAGTGCTGGTTCCATTTACAACACTACATATGGTTGTGTGTCTGTAGATTTTGTAGAAATTGTTCCTTGTTTCTAAAATGATAAAATTATCATTGGTGCTGCAAATCACCTTTATTATTTGACAAAAAGCATAATCTTTAGTAAAAATACCATGTTGATTGGTTTTGTTTTGGTTTGTGGTTTAGATGTTTTGGTTTGATGGGGTGTCTTTTTCATGTTTTGCTGAACAGTTTGTAAAAGAAAAGATACAAATGCCTGTCTTTGTATCCTATGCTTTTTCCATGGGATGATTTTTCAATGCAGTAGGTAGGTCAGGCTTTTCTGGAATTCAGTGGATTTTGGATGACTTTGCTGTAGCTGTTGACAAGGTCGAACACAAGACTGTAGAAACATCAGCACCTCCCTGTCCTTAACCTTGACCAAAATATTTTTAATAATTTGAGAACATTTGGTTCTATGGTACAAATTCAATGGGACACTTCTGTTAAATGCGGATTTTGAAGATTGTTTTCTTTCAGGAAAATTGACTCACACTGAGCTCTGCTCTTCACCTTTGCCTGGTGTTGTCAGACTGAACTTTCTTTCTAAGTAAATTGCAGTGTTGCCAATTCCAATATGCAAAAAAAGACTTTGCTCCATATAATAAAACTTTGCTCCCACCTAATAAAAGTACAATACTCAATTTTTTGTCTTTCTTATCTATCATCTGGTTCTCGAGTCTTGGTGGAGGGTGTCCTTTTGTGTGGAGTTTGGGGTTCAGGGGTTTTTTTGTGTGTGTGGGTTTTTCTGGTTTGGGTTTGCAAGTGGGGGGTTTTCTGTTTGTGTTTGTGTGTGGTTCTTTGGTTTGAGTGGGTTTTATTTTTTTTTTTACCCTTTCATTTTAGTGAATGCAACTTTTTTTTCCACTGACTTTCCAGCTGAGATTATTATGTAATAAAAGGATCTCTGAAGCTGAGTCATCTTGAATTCATTTAGTTTTGGTTTTAATTTATTGCCAGTTCACCCGTGTGTACTGCAAATTTTACAGCACTACAGTTATGTTGTTCTTCAGGCACATCTTCCTTAATGATTTGGAGAATAAAATATTTAAGAGTATTTTTAACATGTTATTCATATCTCATCAGCTGATGAAATGGAATGGGCAGCTTATACTTTAGGACTGTTTTAGCAAGCTTGTGATGCATTTGAGGTGGGGCATACTGGTTACCCTGTCAGATGTGAAAGATTTAGATCTCTGAACATCAGAACTAAGTGATGTGTGGGATGCTGTACAATGAGATGCACTTGTAGTGCCACAGTGGTTCCTCCCTCCTTTTCCCAAGGTGCTGTGAGGCCACACCTGACCTTGTACTGGGGGTCCTCACGTAGCTCTGAACCCTTTGGTTTGGAGGACCCTGGCCTGAAGATGTGAAGAACAGTGAACTATGAGCATCATGTTCATACTTTATTAAATAGAGCTGGTGGAGGATAGGGACAATTGGAAAGATCACTGCACCACTGCAGCCTTGTTTTGATCTGGAGTCTTGCTGTCCTCCAGCCTTCTGACCTTTCCTGTGTATTAGTAATATTTTGTGCATTTGCAAATGCAGCAGCTGCTGCAGTTTTCTGAGAGTTTAGTAGGAATCCATTATTTAAGGAATTCTCATATTTACAAGCCTTATCAACTTCCAAAATCCTTCATTATAGCTGGGATATTTGCTAGTTTCTTAAATAGATTAGAATTTTTTTTTTTTACTTTTTAATTAAATCAGCATAAAATTTTGACAGCTGATTTTACTGGTTTGTTTCAAGTTGCTTTAGATAAATCTCATTGAAATTGGGCAGGTAGTACTAGATGAGGTTTGTCATTTAAAGATTCACAGAAAAAAGATATTCCAGAAGATAGGGTATCCTTAATGAAGACAGCAATTATAAAAAAAACCTCTGGAACTTCTTCAGGGCTACTTGATTTGAAGGTCAGTCTTCTGCTCTTGGTTGATAAGACCCTTTTGCAATAATCCTGTAAGGAATCATATAATGTTAATTTGCAATTTGTAAGTATTGAATCATCATGAACATTTTAAGCATCAACTGACCAGAGCAGAAAATCTTTCAGGAAGAGTCTCCAGCTTCCACCTTTTAATAATAATTGTATATATTGTGAAAAGATAGCATATGGCCCTGTCTTTTAAACAGTGAAAGAAAGCAAAATTTCAGAACCTTGTTTTAGGGAGAATAAAAATGCACTTTTAATCTGTGTTGCCTGATGGAGAAATGTTATCAGGCAGAACTTGTTGGTGTACCTGGAATTATCCCTGTGTTCCAAAGTCTCTTACGTGGTAACCGGTGTCTTGACAGTCCTTTGGTAGAATTATTTGCGTCAAGGAGCAACAACAAGATCTCTTGCTGTTCCTCCAGATGTAGCAATTTAGGAATCAAGCCAAAAGATAATATGGTGCAGGGATGTTGAACTCATTCTGTAGCAAGTGCCAAATTATATTTTCCACTAGAAAACATCACAAGAGGCATGTTTTATAGATTTCTCTAACTTCAGGCTTTGTTGCTTTAGCTGATGATGATAAATATTGCACTTGGACAGATATTCTTCTAAAATAGCAGTTTCATATGTAATGCAATCTCTTTGTTTTTTTACTTTGTCCCTTTTAAGCTATACTCATTTTCCCCTGCTGTAGCCACAAGTTTACTGCCCACCTTTTAAAGTTTATGTAAATCTCAGCTCCCGCTTGGTTTTAGCAGAACTGTCTGAATCTAAAGCAAGGCATTTCAATGTTTTAATAAATAACAGCTTCCCTAAAGATAATGTCTAGAGATCTGGCAGTGGGTTCACTTTCACTCCCATGGATTGACTCTGACTTCTTATATAGCAAAATGTAGTCTAAAATCTGATACAGGATTATAATGCCTAAGTGATGTCACTCTTCTGTCCTAGGCAGATGCTAGAAACTTAACATTTGTTAGGCCAGTTGTTTTTTTTTTAGTCCTGTTGATATTTTGCTTCTCACAGCCTGTAGTCTGTGGGTTGTTTTCGTTGTTTACACAAGTGAACTCTTAGTTGCTATTGTTTTCAGTAGGTATTGTTTTCCTAGAGCTCTGGAAGTCCTTCATTTTACTGCTGTGAACCTTTCATTAAACAGTTTGTGGATCTGTCTTGCAGATGATTGTTGCTGTCTCCTTCCTTTAGCAAAAATGCTCATTTATTTCCCTGCCCTGCCAGGAGTAAGGGGCTTCAGATTGCAGATCTACAACGATGCTGTAGCTCTTTTTCTGTCAAAGAAAAGAAAGTGTCCTAAGTATCCCCTCAGCAAATAAGTACCAGGTAGGTGTAGGTTTTTGGAATAGCCTCTTGAACACCTGCTGTTGCATATGACAACTTGTGAAGGGGGCAAAAGCAACAATCCTGGGAGTCCTGAGAGGAAATCTCTGTGGTTCTGTCAGTTCTTTAAGCCTTCACAACATGTAGGCCCTAAACAAGATTTCCCTACATTTTTATAAGATTTTCTTTTAACTCTACACTTCTACATTTCTAAAAGAGGACTTAAATACTTAATTAAAATTATTCCTGTGCTTCAGCAAGAGAAGTAATTTTATGCACAACTTTTGTCTGACAAGTTCTGGTTGTGCTTTCTGTGGGCAGCTTGTCTAGTGCAGAGCATGCTGAAGGTGGATCTCAACATGGATTTTTTTTTTTCCAGTGATAGCAAAATAGCAAGTTAGTGTAACTAGCATATGAGCTGATGCAAAAAAAAAGATTTTGTGAGATAAGTATATTGAAGTACATTTAGGCAGCATGAACTTTTCAGATTTGATCAAAATCAAAAGTGTTGACCATAAATAATATGACCTTGTTCATATTTTTGAGTAACTTCATGAATGCTTGAGTTTACCAATAGTTAAATTTAAGGTTTTAATGTTTGTTAGTAGCCCATAGCTTAATACTTTACATTTTTTGTGTCTGAGATTCACTCCCAGTTTTGTGGATTCTTTTGCTGGCCATTTGGAGGCAGTTGGCTTCAGATTTGAAAGTATAGTAAGAAACTATTGGTTTCACAAGTCTACATTTTGGCAGAAAATTTTGCTCATTTTTTTATTCTGTGCAAGCTGAAGTCTGTTGGTTACACTGCCTTTGTGAATTTTACTAATACAGTCAAAAGCATCACTGGGCTTTAAATTTTGTACTGAACTCTAAGTTTACAGAGCTTGAATGTGAGTAGGATGTGAGGAAAGCTATTTAGAAATATGGAAATTGATTGCAGTAATTTCTCATCCCATATATGGGGAACAGATACAAGAAGATGTTAGAGTAAAGAAATCTTCTGGTGAAAACCACAGTAATTGATAATAAATTTGCTGTATGTCCTGATGCTTTAATTTGAAATAAGGCTCACAAGCATACTGCAAAAATTTCTTCAACAGACTTACTTTTAAAAATAACAGATACATTCTGAAGATAAATAATTATTGGAAAAAGCATGCTGGTGAATAACTTGTTGGTTAGATGGATTTGAAATGTTTCTTATTAATACAGAGAAGTTAAATTGTTTAATCTTACTTCTTTTTTTCCGGGGTTTCCACATAATAACAGCCGAGATTTATTTGTGATTTGTTTCTTCTGAAATCCCAATAGTATAAAGAAATACTTGTGACTTCAGTCAAGAAAGGATCTTTAGATGGCTTTAATTCAAACAGCTCTGTGGTTATAATTTCATACTCTGTGGGTTTTCTTAATGTAATTGCTTAAAGTTTTACCTAATTACATCTGTAATCATAAAAAGGGCTGTGTTCCTACTGCAGCAAAAATGAAAACTGTGCTTTAATGCTTGAAATGTACAACTACAACCTCTATAACTGTAGCTGATGGAAGTTTCATATAATAGAATGAATCCCAGGCAAGCAAACTTGTGTGAGAAAATTGATAACTTGTAACTTTTTTTCTGACCATTCTACGTGCAAAGTTGTGCATATTAATATATCTCATCACCAAGGGGATTATTTTTGTAATTATTCACATTTTGCTTTCTTCTCATTCTATAATTTTTCTAGTAACTGAAATTCTTAGTCTTACTCAAAGTTCTTATTTGATTGATTGGACTAGGACATTTCAGTAAGATATGGGTTTGGAATTTCCACGTAAAACTCTATTGTAGTAGCAAACTCCTGGGACTCCTGAGTTAGCAAAATCAAGGATAGAAGTTGTTAAAATTCTTGGGACATGCTGAGGTCTCTGCTATTCTGGAGAAATTAACTTGGAACAAGTCCCGTCTTCACTGATTGTTCTCATCTCGGAATTGTAGGCACCGCTGAAAGCTCTGAAATGGCAGAGCACTGCAAGATCATGAATGAATGTTTTGGAACTCTTTGTTAAGGGAAAATGCATGGTGAGAAGATAATGCCTTCCAGTTGCTGTGAAACAGAAGGATTGAAGTTGGCATTTCTATCAGAAATTGTTTTGTACTTTAAGTTCATTGTGTGTCAGCCTTGTATTTCAAATGTCTGTTTAGTGATCTGCTAGAAAAGGTGGTTTTGTTTGTTTTTTTCTTGTTCATTTACACGGTGAAAGTTCTAGGCTGGTTTAAAGATGAAAAAAAAGGCAAAGGGAGAGTGTAATATGACTAAATAGTAGTATGTGACTTTAGCCATCTTAAATATCTGGTATGTTTTTAAATTGCAGTCATATGTTGGATAATTCTTAAATTGACAAAAGTTTTTCAAAAATTTTTCTATTATCTGCTCTACTGTTAATATCAGGCATTCTAAATTTGACTCATAAGAGTAATAGCACAAAGAGAAAAATTCATGGTTTTCATTTTCTTGGGATGTAGGAGTGTTTTATCTCAACCTTTGGTTTTTGCTGGAGTGATCTTGCTTCTAAACTTTCCTATATGTGTCTTTCTTTTTTAAGTTATGGACATAAAATTACATGCAGGAAAATGTAGAAACTTCAGATCAGTTTTTGCCAGGAACTCTGGTTTTGTTTGGAAACATGGGTTTAAGTTAAAAAATGGTTATATGGAAAATAAAAAGCCAGCTGAATAGTTTGCCATCTTCAGTCACTTACTTTTTTTGTAGTAGAATACACCAATATTGCTGTAAGAAAATAATCTTAAACTTGTTTTCAGTACTAATGTTGCAGGATGTTCTGAAATAATATTTGTCAGGTTCCTTTCTAATAGCTTAAATACCTCAGTTTGGTGTGAGTAGGGTATCAGGAAATGCCTACTTATATGGACTTTGTTATTTTTACAATAAATATTATCAGCTGCCTGACGTAGTAAATTGGCTTGGGCATAAGGCAGTGGAGGTGTGGGTGTACAATTTTTCTTCTCAAGCTGCAGTGTTTTGGGTCTTGGTAGCATGAGTTAATAGTTGAGAGAGATGTAGTTCTTGTCTCCAAAAAATTGTTAAAGAGGATTTACTTAACTGTATACTTTTTTAATTCACTAGCTGAAGATGAAAAAGAGGTTGGGTTTTTTCAGTAAGATTTTAGAAAAATGGTGAGGCAAAGACTTTGTTGGCTTTTTAGACCATACCTTAACTAAGAATCAACATGCTACATCAGCTGTCTTTGGGGTGGCAGTCTAGTTTTATTGCAGTCATATGGAATTGCACACTGAACTAGGGGAGTGTAACTTAAATAGCAAAACACAGGTAGAGAGGTCAAGGTGGATTCTAGGACAGCCAGACCAAACTCATTTAGAAGAAAGGCCATTAGAGCCATTTGAAAGATGATTTGTTTCTGTATAGTTGTGTGTAAGGCATTTAGTTGTGACTTGTGGGATCTCTGCTCTGGTAGACAAGGTGAATGTATCTCTTTGGCACAGCTCTTGGAATCTTGGTTAGGGATGAAGAAAGCAATGAACTGAAAGGTTACAGAAGTCTAAGGAGACAAAACAGTATTTATCACCTCCTTGGCAGCACTTTAGCACTTCTGCATATTAGTGACTTAGATTTGTGTCTGATGTGCTCTTTTAGCCAGAACAGCAAAGGAGGATCTCCAAGGAAAATAATGAGGTTGCCTTGCAGGTGCATATAAGGCATGGTGAACAACACTGAAGAAACCATAAAACCACCTGTTAGAGTCAGGCACATGGAGAGTAGAAACAGGTGTAAAGGGCCAATTTGACATAAATTTCTTGATAGAGAGTGCAAAGTGATAAAAAAGGAGATTGAAAGGGAAAACAAATAAATTGTGCTTATCAGGACTGACACAGAAATGCAGCTGGGTAAAGGCTATAGGCATGAAGGGTGACTTGTTTTGATAGTTGTCAGGAGTGAAAAAGGCACACCAGCGAAAAGTTGGGAAATGTTTATTGCAAGTTTGCAAACTGAGAGCATTAGCTGGACCACTTTATGGAAAAAACACCTTTTTCTGTTTTACATATGGTACAGGAAAAGTAGAAATAGATCTGAGACAGAAGACTGAGGAAATGGTTTGTGTCAAAGATGTCTCTCCTGCAGCTCAGGGTGATTGGGTACCTGTGTGATCTGATGAATGAAATCTAGGGAATCATTGGAGAAACATGGCTAAGAACTGTATTACAGCCTTGTAGAACTTGAATTGACAGCTAGGCATTCATAAGAGTCAATTGAAGATTGCCAACATTTCAGTTTCCTTAGCAGGAGATCAGGTCTAGATAGATAAAACTGTCATCTGTGTGAGTGATGCCTATTGAAATTTTTGTAGGTAACATTATTCAGCTGTAGAAGGAGATAAGATAATAAGGAAGGAAAATGTTCTTGTAGGTTTATCCCTGTTTCTGTCTCCTTGAGAAACTGCAGAGATGATGAAAATGTGTCCTTTAAATAATACATGAAGTATGGTTTGAAGAGGGAATGGATGAAGGGGAGAGACCATGCTAAGAGGAATGTGTGCAAATATTAGACAGGGATCTGTTGGACAGAGAAGATTCAGTTGTGGTACTGATTCCAAGTCCTAGGAGGAGGTCATCTGTCAGCTGGGAACTGAGAAGGCAGTAGTTTGGAAGCCAGCTTGGGAGGTTTGCTGTAGCTTATTTGGTGGGCAAAAGACCTGAAATGTGATGGGATACACTAGAGTTTGCATGAAGGTTAAAAAACCAAAAAACTGAGTGAAAATAAATGAGAATTTGTGAAAGTTGAAATCAAACCATTGGTTGGGTAGCAGGAACTATAGAGGGGAGTAACAGGTAGTACCCATCTGTGTGGTGAGAAGGAAGAAGTGTAAGGTTTGGAGCTTGATGTTTATTGTGGAAAAAAGACGTGATTTAGAATCCCTGAGGTGATTTGCTTGTGAGTGTTAGGTTGATCCTGTTGAGTGACATTGTGTTCACATATTAAAAGCTGTGAATTGAGAGATGATCAAAGAAATGCTACAATGGTTATGGTCACAATTTTAAAAGATAGGTTTTATTCAGCTGCTCCTATTTAGAAATCAATTTGAAATGAGAAATCAAAGACTTTATCAGTTCTTTCATGTACTAATCTTTGGTGAAGAATGCTTTTTTTCCATGTAACTGGTTTACTTCAGTAGGTAAACTTGGGTATTACATGTATATTTCACTTGTATTCCTCAGCAGCAAATTTCCAGACTCCATCAATGCTTATTTGTATTTTCATCACTATGTGGTACCTCTGATTCTTACCCATTCCCACCACAAACAGGGACAGGTATGACATTGACTTGAAGTTGTAATTAATATTGCAATATATATATAATTAACATTGTAATAATGTTCAATATTTCGAGTCTTGCTGTGTATGCTTCAGGATATTTGTTTTGCAGCACAATGTTTCCTTTAGTATTACTCAATCTGTTGAAAACAAATCCTTACTTAATCAAGTTTCTTTGAGGAGTGTTACACCAACTGTTGGCTGCAGCACCTTGCTTCCTCATTAGTGAGATACCTTTCCCTGGGCTGAAACTGTGCCACCCAGCTTTGCAGAGGACAACACTGATGCCCTCTGAGCTGAGGAGTCAAGTGGTGTGATTGATTTACAGCCAACTTTGGCCTGGTATTGCCAAGGGAACTGTGAGTTCATGTAGTGCTTGAGATTGGAATGTATGGAGAAGTGACTGAGATAAATAGGATAACTCACATCTACAAGGCTTTTCTTTCTCTTTCAGTTTGTCTGCAGAAGCAGATATATAATCTTGAAGATTTAATACAAGTTTTCTGGGCTAGTGTTACTTTTACAGCAATAAGAAAATCAAAACCTGGAAACCATGTAAAGTCACATGATGTTAAGACATTCTGTATATCCTTTCATACCAAGAAAACAGGTCTTCCACACATGATTCTGAGGCAGTAAAGCCAGGGTCACCTGGTATTCTCAAAAAGTTTCAGAAGTTTGGGTTTTGTTCTGAAACTGCTATCAAGTGCTGTGAGGAAACTGGAATACTGGCACTAATAATTTTGTTAAACTGGTGTTATTTAATTTAAGTTACTTAATTTACTTAGATATTACACATTCTTTAAATTTAACTGTAGAGGGAAAAGGAGGAAAAATGTGTTTTCTATTTCCCCTGTGGCTAAAAGAACTATGGGGTTTAAATGGTGGTAAGGAAAACTTTAACTAGGCTTTAAGAAACTTCCTCTTGCAACAGGAATCCTGGATTTCTGGGCTGGATGGCTTAGGGAAGTGGTGGAATTTCCATCATGAAAGGCTTTTCAGAACAGGTTAGACAAGCATCTCTGCAGAATAATGCAGGTATAGTTTATCCTGCCTGAGGCCAAGAGACTGCATTAGGTGACCTCTTAAGGTTTCTTCTAAGCCTCTTGGTTTATGTTCATGTATGTGACTCTTTCTTCTTCAATATGAGGTCAAATTCCACTAATAGATTCAACATCAGTCACTTGTTATATGACCACAGTCACTGAATATTGAGACTGTCTGAATCTTCTGTTGGGGGAACAATAAAGTTTTGAGCTTTTTACAGTAGGTGGTTACAGGCACATTCATTATTATCTGTTGGCTGCATCCTGTAGCTTCCTCCAGCTTTTATTACAGCTTTTACCATGGCTTCCTTTATGCTCCTGCTGGAAAAAATCGGGGGTGAATTCTGGTATATTTTCAGTTCTGGTTGACTGCTTCTTGTGTTGAAGTGTAGGTACTTGAAAACTTCAGGACACAGCATGCAAACTTGGCAGGCTGAGGGAAAGTAGAAACCTGGACTGAAATAGCCTGGAGGACTGACGAGACTGAGAGCTTGAAGCCTGGGCTTTCTTGGAATTTGTCCTGTGTCTATTTCTAAAGTAGACAGACTGCTCTTACTCAGGATCTAGCTGTTATTAATGGCAGTCTCCAGTCTGGCTGATGCATGTGTCCCACAGATAAAAGTATTATGAATGTTTTTAGGAGTTGCTTATGCAAATTGGAACACAACTTTTATTTACCTGGAGAGTGCTCATTTAATGAAGAGCTGTTATTATGTTCAATGTGTGACGCCACATTTTATTTATGGGAAAGATCTGGCAGAACTTTCATTGCAGGTAAAGTTACTAACTTTATCATGTTCTCTAGGGACACTTACTGTTATGGGATTTTTTGCCTTCCAAAACATGATGTTCTTCTCTCTTTTCCATCCACTGTTTACAGAACAGTGTTGTCACTACAGATGGGAATTAAGGTACAGAGAGAATGTATAGAATTATTCAGTTAATTTTAAGCAGGAGCTTAGGGTAAGGTGTCTTTCAGAGTATTTAGTGCATTTTAGGAACACTTATCTTTGAGTACATCCTGAAGTTTCTGGTTACTTTGCAAAGTATGAATTTATTTTCAACATTTAAATGTTATGATTTCAAGTATCTAACACAGCTGAAACTTGTTCCTTGTTCCTTTCGTCTCAACCTTGTTTTCAGACAGAACTAAAGCATTTCAACTCAAGCTTTTATAAAAAAATTGTCAATTCAATGTACTGTCAAAAAAAATGAACACAAAGGACTAAATCTTTGTCAAAGTTACAGGAAACTGAAAACAACTTTGGAATGTAGTAAATAATCCTAGGCATACATTTTCATTTACAGAGGAGGAAAAAATTTACCCATAACCTTATGTATGTCTCTCTTTTTTTTAAATAGTCTGCTGCTTTTCTCTTTATTTCTTTCAGATGATATTAACTGTGTTTCTGAGCAACAATGAACAGATTCTGACAGAAGTTCCAATTACACCAGAAACAACCTGTCGGGATGTAGTGGAGTTCTGCAAAGAGCCTGGAGAAGGGAGCTGCCATCTGGCTGAAGTATGGCGTGGAAATGGTAAGTGAAATGTTCACTGGAAATGGAGTTTAATATGTGCATCAATTATAAAAAAAGAGTGACTTCTCAATACTAATGATTCCAATTACATATTGTACTCTTTTTTTTTTTTTCTTCTAGTCTAGTAGACTTTGATGCAAAGGATGGTAATTCAAATAACTGTAGAGATTAATGTAATTCTTGACTCTTCTCTGTTTTGTTCCTCAGCATGAAGTATTTGATAAAATGCATATGTAAGGCCTGTTAGTGTTCTGTGTTTGTTTTTCTAATAGGATGGAGGGTATTTAAATGACAGTAGGGAATCTCATGATGATGTTTTTTTCAGTCAGTGCAGATCACTACCTGCATTCTTTCCAGTCCTATTTCCTCATTGCTAACATGTGAACACTAGCTGAAATTTAAGAAAGGGTGTAGATTATTTTTTCCCTCTGTATCATGAATAGCAGATGTTCTGCAGACAGTGTTATGGCAGAATGGGACATAGTTAGTATCTCTTACCTATTCATGAGCATTTCCTCTCAAAGATTTGCCAGCCTCTCTTGGAGCAGGTAGTAGTGTCCATATCCTATTTGTGTTGCCATTATTATTTCACAGAATCATGAGGCAGGCAGTTCTTTTCAGGAATGTGTCAAAATCCATGCACAGTAAATTCTGGTTTTAAATGGATTCTTGTAGTTGCATGTTGTACAAACCTCCAGGTTATTGTTTATCAATGTATGGATGGAAGCAGAATTGATGGATGGGATAACAGACATGTTCATAGAATCACAGAATAGGCCCATGGAAGGGTTGGGATTGGGAGGGACCTTACAGATCTTGTAGTTCCAATCCCCCATTCTTATCTCTTAGTTATTAAAGTGACCCCTATTTAATGTAATTTGTTCTGTATAAAGGCTGATGATGTCATAACTTGATACTGAATTCTTCAATTTTGTATAGAGGTGTTTTATTTTGCTTGGGGCCTGTTTTGCCAGACAGACACAACAGGCATTATTCAGATGCCTCTGGAACTTTTACCTATAGGCAGTCCATAATATTTTCCTCCTAGAAAAACTATGCCTCATCTTTTTCTAAACTGTTCTAAGACTTTGTAAAAGGAAAAGGTACCTGAAGAAGTAATTTCCTACCTGAGTGGAAACTCAGAGTTTAGGCAAGAGTGAACAGGGGAAAGGCTAAGAATTGTATGCCTGCAATTCTAGGAATACAAATTCAGTACACACTCAGTTAGAAGACTTCTCTTTAAGGATAGAACTTGAAGAATGGTTAAAACTTCTTCAAATTGGAAATTTAGGTTATGGAGTCTATGATGCCAAGTGCATCACAGATTTCTAAAATGGATCTGCAGACTTCAACTACACTCAGATATTCCTAATATTTTCCAATCCCTTGTCAGTGATAGTGTCATATGTGGTATTGTTTATTCTTTTGCTTTCACAATACTTTGGAGGTGTACTTCTTTAAAAATGTAAGAAAGAATGTTGTCAACTAGCTTTAAAGGGTGACTGGAAACTGGAAAAGTGATCCACAGCATCTTCCTGGAACACTTAAACCTTGCAAAACTTGGACCTTAGAAGCACAGTTTTTCTATGATAACTTTTAAGAGTGAGAAAATATTTTATCTGTGGGTGTAATACTTTATTTCTCAAAGTGTTAGATATTGAAAGCTACAAGCTTCTATAAAGTGGGAAATAGAGTTTATCCATAAGGTTGCAATGGAAGGACTAAGACTAAATTTTGGGTATCTGCCCTGAGAATTATCTTTCTTTGATCCCATTAAAGTCAGTGGAGATCTGGATATTGCTGTGAATAGAATAAGGAGATGTCTATTTTAGCTGGTTGTTTTCTGTTAATTCTGTTAAATTTCTGTTAATCTCACCCAGTTTACTGGTGAGATTACCCAGATCTACATACAGACACTTAGGTGAAGGAGCAGAGGTCTGCCCAGAGCTTCTACCTGTTGTTAGCTCTGATCTTCTGGTAAAACTCACAGGAAGATGCTTTCAAAAAGGTAGCTTGACTTGCTAAATTCCCAAGGTGATAACTGTATAGATCGATGCCACTGAAAGTGTAGAACAGAAAACATTGGAGAGAATGAAAGAAATAATAAAACATGCACTTATGTTTCTGGGTCTTTGACCCATAGTGTCAGCAAAAATGATATCCTGCACATTGGTTTTAAGGCTCTCTGATGGGACTTTCAGCACAAATGTTTATTTCATTGTTCTTAAATGTAGGATGCTGTTAGAAAATCTGTGACCTCAGCTTCTTGACCCAAAGTCTAGGGTGCATAGATTTCTCAGTGGAACAACCTGGGCATATAGATGATAATTTTTCCCACTGCTTCTTCTGAGAGCTAAATTGAACTCTTTCTACTGAAATTTTTTTAAAGAATTTTGCCTGGAGCAGAGATCTGATTTAGAAAACAAGAGTCTGAACAGTTAAATGCGACAGTTACAACAACCAACTTTAAACTATGGTTCTGAGTGGGAAGTGTGAGGCAATTTGCAGTAAAATTGCTGCATGTTGTGCCAGTGGAAAAGCATATTTTATCTCTTTTATTACACTGTCTCTGATCCCTCACCCTTATCCTCAAAAGATCTGCAAGTGTTCTTTCACAGGACATTTTGGAAAGTAAAATTCAAAACAGAAGTTAATACAGCAAATCATGGGCTGAAGAAACACGTTCGATTCAGTCACACACTGTAAGTGGTCTGTTTTCCTGGCAGTCTCTCCCTGTGGCACAAATGACAAATTACACCTCCCTCCATAAGAGTGAGTCTGCCTGGCCTCTTGGGAACATGCTTAACTCCTCTGCTCTACAGGTAGCCACAGCTTCTTTTAGGCAGCCCAGCTGAATAATGCATTCTATTCAGTCTATTCAAATTCAAACATTGGGGCTTGTGGACTGTAATCTTATCATCAGGTACAAATAACAGTTTGCATGCCCAAAAGCCTTTCTAAACTGTATTGCTCTAGCAAAATACTGTCTATTTCAATAGCCTTCCTGTTTTGAATGTGTATGTACAAGTAGATGATAAACACTTGATTTTATTTTTAGAGGATGGGAGACCAATTTTCTTCCAGAAAAATGTTACTAAATCCAAAAATTATGTAAGATTTCTACAGTGCAGAGGAAGATTACAATAGTTTAGCTGTTGGAAAACATATTGGTTTATTTATTATTGTAGCTTTCATTTCTTTGCTTTTGTGTGACAAAGATATGGTTGAGGGCTTCACAAGAGTTGTAAAATAGTTTAGGTGTTGTTTGCATTAGATTCAAGAAACTGATTCTTCTCAGAGCTGCATGGCCTAAGCATTTCATTTATTCACATTTGATTTTGGTATTTCATTTTTGGTTCCCTCTCCTTTCCAGTTTCTTGAGATCAGTAGTAGTTGAAAAACTCAATAGGGTTTTTGCCTGATATATCAGGCTTTGTCAGTTTGGAGCTTACTCTTTTTGCAAGGATTTCTCATGCTGTAACAGGAGACAAACCCAAAATGTTCTTCCTCATTCCCCTGTTATTGTAAATAGCAGTCAGTAAGGAGGGTCAAAGACAGGTGTGAGGCAAGGAACTTGTAGTAGGTTTCAAGAGAGAATTGATTACAACCTTTAAATCCACCCAGTACTTAATTTTTCAGTTCATTTACACCTGGAATGCCCTTCAGCAACTGGTCATAACATTCCTCAGTGTGGTGGTAACATAGGAACCAAGAGAGTGTGAAAGAAATAGTTTCTTACTCTGAGTATACTTCTGCAAACCTGAGCAGGGAAAAACTCATTCCAGATATCACAACTCCCCTGTGGAGAAAATCCATTTTATTTTATTCTGGTTTCGTGTAGAGGAGGCATAAACGTGTTTATTTCACATAGCAGGATCCTTGAAATTAGGATAAAAACAGAATTTGAAGAGTGAAACTTACTTTTAAGTAGTGGATTTGTAGCTCCACTAGAAGAATTTTGCAATTCTTTTCTGAAACATTGGTGCAGTATCCGTGTTTCAGATTTACAGGGTGTTTTGTTTTGGAATACTTAAAACTAGCCCATCCTCAAAACTTTTACTTGAAAGGAGTATAGCTCATTTCTCAAAAATATTTTAGAATCTTGATCCAGCTTAAAATCAAAGGCAGTTTTTTCAGGTAAGTATGGATGTATGCATTTATCATAGTTTTCTGTTTTGTTTTTCATGAAAACAAATATTCTCTAGATCATTTTTAATGTATTGCTAAAGTATAGGAATACAGCCTTTCTGTTATAACTCTACACCCATTTTCCTATTTAATGTTTTCGTCACACTCTCAGAATGCTCTCTTCTATTTAATTTTTTAAAATTATAATAAAGTTTGAAATAGTTTTGAGAAACCAGTTACTGACAAATATTTCTGAAGCTATAACAACTAGGAAAAAATTAACTGTAGTGTTTCTCTTTGCTTTGATTTGATTTTGGTTCTTAAAGAACAGGGATTTTCAGAAAATATCTCTTGTACTATTATACTACAAATATAAAATCATGCTTTCTTCTTGTGCTTCTTATAGATTTAAAGGATTTTAATTGTAGGAAGGAATGGGGATTTCAATTCTTGCCATGCCTTGTGTCAAGTGTTAATGTCCATTTCTTCTTCCTCTGAATTTCCTGAATTTATTTAGTGTAGCCAGGTTGCACAGAATGATTAGTGCTGCTCCATCTGTCTCTTCATGGTTTCAGTGATGTTGATGATGCTGTTACTACTTTAACCTGTTTTCTGTCTACTTCAGGATAACATCCCAAACTGGTTTTGTGAAAGAACTGCTAAACTAGTAGAAAACATCTTTGCCATTTCTTTCCATTGTCACTGTTTGAAATATATTAGTCTTAATTATTGAAGGTGCATTATGTAAATGACACCTCTTACTTTGACTGGTTCCTGGGATCAGGCCTTGCTTTTATTAGGAGACCAGCTCAACCAGGGGTGAAGCTGCAGCTATTCCTCACCATTCCATAATTAGTCCAGCCCTGTTACAGCTGGGTTTGTCCAGCAATTTTTTCTGTTTGGGAGAAATTCCTGAAGATTCATATCTTGTGCTCTAAAGTCTCTGAACTAAACCACTTAAATATTTTTACATTCAGTGATCTTTAGAAGACTCTTGCTGCACTTTTAATGGATATGCTTCAAAGCACTTGAAACCTTACTTTACTTTAGAAGTTGAAAAACCTGAAAATCATGCTTTTAAAATTCCTTTTCAAGAACTGAGTAGTAATAAGCTACTGACCTTATTCTTGTGTGCTTAAACATTATTGGCAATGTTTCTATGATACCACTTGAGTGAGGGACAGGAAGAAGTGAAGCAAATCATCAATTTTTTAAATGTAGTTGTTGGTTTGGTTTTGGGTGGGGGGAAGTTTTTTTTTCAAGAGAAATAACCAGTCACCTGATGAATATGATTAGTTTGTGGTTTGAATGACCCTTCCCCACTGAAAGCAGCTAGATCTAACTGTGGCTAAATTGTGTTAATCACATACCCACTTGACATGACATATTTTGACAAAAGTTTATTGTATTAAATGCATTGTAAAACTATCGATTAAATTGTATTGGGTTTTAACAATTTGTGAATTGGTTTTCCCAAGCCCTTTCCAAGATTGCTCTTATATCTTTGAATCATTTTGACTTCTAATGTCAAATAAGTGAAGTATGAAATGGATAACAGAGGTACTTTTCCTGGTAGGAGATAGTGTGGTTGGGGTTTTGGAGGCCAAAAGTATTTTGCTTTTAACAACAAAGTATAGTATGTAAAACAATAAAATTTTATTCTGGTTAGAAGATATATTTTGGTTCCTTAGCAAGTATTAGATCTTAAAATGGGGATTTTATTATCTTAATAAAAACAACTGGTAATAAATGCAAGTGTAATTATGGAAGCAGTGAAAAACTTGTCTTCTTAAATGTATTTTCATTTTGAAATACTAAATATATAGTGTGCAGTCTCTTACTAACAATATGTATGATCAATTTAGAAGAAAAATAATTACTACATGCAAATGTTTTCTTGGGGAGAAGCAAAGAGACTGACTGTTGCATAGAACTTAGTCTTTATTTGTTCAAAGAGTTGCCAGTAATTCCACATATACTGGAAGTTAGTGTCTGGCAAAGTTTATTAGAGTGGGAGTACCTGCTCTAGTACTTAGAAGATTAAATGTCAATATAATGATAAGGCTTTTTGTCTGTGTGGAAACCCAGAGGTACAAATTGAATGAACCATTTTAATAATAGAACAAATGGCCCATTTGGTGTTGATGGGGAGCAAAGTTGCTATTTCCTAAATTAGTGTTCCTAAACACTGGTATGGATTTGCAAGCTGGTTCTGTAGTCCTGTGGAGCAGCAAGCTGTGTTACAGTGACAGGCCAGCTTTTAATACCATACATCCAGTGGATGCCTGTTTCTTAGACTTCATGTGAGACAAAATGCATCAGGTAGGTTGAATTGCTACCAGAAAGGACATTCTGACTATTAATAAGAGTTCTGTATAACACTGCTTGATTGTAAGGAGTTGTGATGAGGTTTTTTTGGTTTTGTGCTTGCAGAGCGCCCCATACCCTTTGACCACATGATGTATGACCACCTGCAGAAGTGGGGGCCCCGCAGGGAAGAGGTGAAATTTTTTCTTCGTCATGAAGAGTCGCCAGCTGAAAGCAATGAACAGAGTAAGTACATTTATCCTGTAGTGTTGTGACTAAAACAGATTTTAAAAGATTTCTGAAGTGTTTGGTTTTCAGTTCTTTCAGTGAACCTCAGTGGTTATATGTAATACAAGTTCCTTGTACCAAAGCCATTTTAAACCTTCCTCAGGGGCACCTTTATTCTTGTTCTTGTGCACCAGTTCTCTTCTTTAGAATAATTTTTACCAGTCTGTTGAGTAACAGCAAGATCTGTTTGTATTCTGCTTAATTTGGATCCAAAAAAGTTGGTGGATATTAGAGACTTGATGTAGTTTTTTCTTATTGAGAGTCCCTACATTTTGAGAGGGTAGAATGGTTCTTTTTTCTTCTTTCAGTTGCACAGAGAAAGACTTGGTAAACTCCGTTGCCTCCTTTAAAAACTCAGATCTGTTTTACAGACATCACTGGCAGAGGTTTCAGTGCCTTTGCTTTCTCAATACTTCATGTAGGTATATTTAATAGTCAGGAAAATTTGCATCTTGAAAAATTGCTGGTCTGCTTGGTTCTATAGGAGAAGTGTTTATATGAAGCAGTGCCCTATGAAGTGGGGTTTCTTAAAAGACTGGAAGAAAAAAATAGAAGTGTTTTAGCTTTCTGAACTTACTGGGGTAGACTGTACTTAATCTGTGAGAAGATTTTTGAGACTGTAGACTTAATGGCTGTCAGACTGTCTGAAGGACAGGAAAGGTGTCTCAGTGAGGTGTGTTTGCATGCCCAGATTATCCTGACTCATTCAACTAATCTGACTGCTTTTAACAACAGGATTTCAAGTCTTTGAGTCCTTATTGCTTTCAGCTGAGGCTTCCCTTATTTTTAAGTGGTTCCGGCTTGTTTTGAATGCAGAAGTAGGAGACCCAAAAATGTGTGACAGATTTGTATTAATTGGATACTTTGTAAAATAGTCTATTATCCTTTGGGCAATACAAATATAAAGTATGTTAAGAAATTTAAGATACACTTAAAGCCAAAGAATTTCAATGTGCAAGGAAAGCATTGCTCCTGAACCATGCTTGCAAGGCTTTTTAATTCATCACTGAGCTATGGATAGATTTCTAGATTAAAGTTGTTTATAAGTTAGACATTAGAAAAACTTCCTCTACTATCTTAATTTATAATGTGTTCAGTTGAAGCTACTGCTTCTTATGGACACAAAATATAAAACCTGAGTACATTGCTCTTCATGACATTTTGCCTAAAGAGAAGTTAGGAAAATAGAACTGCATGTCTGTACTTTTAACTGAGGAATTCTGTGAAGTCAAGGCTTTATTTCTGCTGGTTCACTCCTTACAAAAAGTAACTTTACTAAGAAAGAGTTGGAACTAACAGAATAAAAATTCACAGGTAAAAGCTTGATACAAGTTCTTGAACAGAATTCTCAGAACATATGAGAACAGACTCAAGAGTAAAATGCATTTGTGTTGAAAACTGAACTTTGCAGTAAGAGTGATGCTTTACTTTTAGGTGGACGTCAAGCCCAAAATCAAAGAAATGGCATAAATATACCTGTGGAGAAACGAACAGAGAATGGGGTATGTAATACGTCTTAAAGGTTTGGATCAACACCACTCAAACACTTCGTGTTTTAAAAATTATTACTTTTCAAGGTGTGTTATGATGGGAACTGGTAAAAATGTATTGATTTTGATTTTGTTAGAAAATGAATGGAACAATGTGTCTTTCTTTTTCATCAACTACTCTGAATTTTCTGTCTAGAAAGAAATTATGTGATGTGAGAAGCTCTGGAGTTTTATTAGTTCATGTTCTAATCTGTTGTATTCATTCTGTGTGAAGTAAAAACAAGCAACATTATTCTTTTATGCTTATATTGCCTGTCCACATATTTTTTTGTTGATTTATCTCACTGGTACTGATTCATGACATATTGTTATATGTTGAAACATGAGGATGTATCTATGAATTGGGATTTTTCAGATGCTGGTAGAAGAGCTTGCACACACCTCAGAGCCATCATTTTCTACTGGCTTTATGCACTTGATTAATTTCTACACATGGAGGTTTTTTAACTAATATATTACTAGGTTTCTAATTAAAAATACAAATTACATACCATAGGCAACTTGTGATTCCTGGCTTGAACATTTTCTCTTTTATACATAAAACATAGTATATCTCTTTCAAAATTAACATGGCTTAAAAGCCTTCTACTCCTGAGCTGAAACTCTCATTACTTTCTTCTCTCTTGTCTTATCTTCAATACTCATGAAGATTCTACAAAGCATAGTCTGTTCTTGTTTGTTCAGGACCATTCTGCTGCCTTTACCAAGACACTCCAGCTATAGTTAGCTATTTTTAAACATTTTAAAATTTCAATAAACATGTTTGAACTCACCAATTCATAGTTACATTGTCTCAATGAAGCACTGTCACTTTATCAATGTGCATATGGTTCTTTCTCAGAGTAAAATAATACTTAAAACTTAAAAGCAAACAAATCAGTTTTTTCAAGCTGAAAATCTTAAAAACAATTGTGCAGATTCAACAGTTCTGTGTTTGTATATTGCCTGATAATTAACATTTAAAATTCACACACTCTCCCATGCAGACAGAGTTGTTCAGTCAGTTTGCAGGTCTTTGCAGCTTGTTTTGTGTATGGCATGTGGACCTAGAGGTAGGAATTTTTTCCCTATTCACAACAGTTAATCACGTATTGCTTTCCTTTTCTGTAGAGAGCACTGGCTGATAGCCTCTGCTGCATGGATCCGTTTATCCTGCTGCCATTGTCATATTGACAATGTAGTGAGATCATGGTGCTCTGAAGTGCTGGGGGAATATAACTCTTTCATGACCTCCCCTGATCTACTCCTCTGTGTGGGTTGTAGCTCAGATACTACATTTGAGATGTAGGATATTTGGAAATTAGGACTGGCATGTGCAGAATGCCTTACAGTCTCACTTCTTGCCAGGGCTAAGCTCTATGGTAGCATGGCTCTGTATTGAATTGAATTTGCTGTGAGTGTTAGGGGTAAAGCTCAGACTTGATAACTTGAATAATACTTGTATCTTCATTCCATTGAAGATACTTCTTTTTCTTTTGTTTTTTTGTAAATCCCAAAAGTTGGCCACAAAATTAAAATTTGTTGGGGAACTGATCACTTTATAAAGGAGTTTTACCAGGTGTAGGAAATAAACTGTATTAAATACCAGGTTTATGAAAATAGAAGAAAGACTAAAACCTTAGGGTGTTATAGTAATGTAAAAATGTAGTGGGTTTTATGCTAAAAATGGTACAAATTAGGTTTTGGAAGTGTTTAAAACTAAGATTTTCAATTGTGCTAAGTTTTAAATCAGAGGGGGAGGGGGAAAAAGAGGTGGCTTCAGGATCAAGGATTTAATCAGCTTACACTTACGTAATGCATTAGGCTTATTCATTGTTGCTGGCAATGCTGAATGTTAGACTGGCCCTAAAATCAACACAAACCAATGGAACATTGAAGACAGCTCAGATTTTACCAAATACTCTGCATTCAGGTATATTTTTGTTATGTGTACCTGCTTTAAGGAAATAGTTGATTTCTTGCTTAATATTGGGTAGAGCTGTGTGATATGCATAGAAAACTTTAAGATGAATGTTAGTTTAATTGATTGAACCAATAGTCTTGGAAAAAATTATGGGCAATCTATCCAGTTAAATTTAGATGATTCTATTAATTGGCATTTTGTCGTATGCAGTAAGATTTTTTTGTTGTTGTTCTTTGAAACTATATGTGCTTGAGCAGCAATTACTAAAATAATGGTTATCTTAAAATCACATTATGTAAATGCTTAAATTTTATTAGATTATTTTTCAAGTTAAAAATAGAATAGGCTAAGTCTCTTCCAGCAGTGAAACATTTGTTGTAAAAAGAATACTTACCTGTAAGTATTCATCTGGGAGCTTTGCATTCTGCATAACAAAGTCTAAAAGAAAAACTCAGTGAGGTTTTGTGAACTGACAAGTGCTCTTATTCCAGAGGTGACCTTTTGGGGTTTGCTTTTTGTTTACAACTTTCTTTCTTAGAAGTGGAATTGTGGTGTAGTCAGGACCTGATCTTTATGCCAGTACACAAAGGTACAGATGAGTGAAGATCAGACTTACATAACTAAACATTTCCTTTTGCCAGGGAGACTGGACAGTGTCTCAGGAGGGATTCTCTTCTCTGAGAACAGCTGCCTCTTCCTCTGCTTCCTTTCTTTAGCTTGTGTAACTGAGCCAATTGGAGCTGAACACGAGTTGTAACAAGGGGAATTCTAAATAAATAAGGGAAAAAATGTTTTATCATTGAGAGTAACAGATATTGGAACAGACTCTTCAGAGTCTGTGGAATGTTGATCTAGCTGAATAAAGTCCTGAGCAGTCTGAATTGCTCCAGTCAGGGCTTATTGAACCAGATGACTTCCAGAGGCTCCTTTCTACCTAAATCATTCTTTGATTTTGTGATTGGTGGCCATGAAACAGTGGTCATCCAAATGCTGGCTCTTGTTTGCTTTCAGATGTGCTAGCATGATCCAAGCATCATTCCACAGAAGCAGCAGCAGTCTGTGAACAGTGAGGCAGAGCAAATATAGGTGAAACCACTGGGGGTCAGTGGCAGACAGGAGAGGGACTGGGGAGCCCCATCCCAGCTGAGCTGCCAGCCCTCAGCAGGAGCTGTGGATCCGATGCTGCTCTCCCAGAAAGAGCACCAACTGGATAATAACAGTTGTCCAGGTGAAAAGGTAATCAGATAACCCAGAAATTTCTTGGAGATGAGAAAACAGGAAAACAGATGTAGTCCGGGGGGAAAAAAGGGATGTGGTACAGGAACATGACAGAAGTCAAATGTGTTGGACTGCATAAAAGTAGATTCGTGTAATGAAAACAGACTGTATATGAGGAAATACTCATTTGCTGTAGTTGCTTATATATAAATAATAATGGATTTTATATATAAACTATTTTATACATAATCATTTACTTGGGGAGCATAAAATCTCAGTTTGTGGTCTCTGGTGCCAATTTTTTAAACTTATTTTTGCTGTTTCTAAAGTTGCTTCCCTGATTTAGAGAGAATGATATCAATAAGACTTTTTCTTAATGGATGTTGACTGGAGCCTTTGCCAAGAAATACAAAGTGGAACCTCATTTTATCTCACTACAGAATTTGTGTTAACATTAGTATAAAGGAAATTTGTGTAGAGGAAGAAAACTTGACCATCATCCCAAACCAGAGACATACTCCTGCAAATTTTCTTAGTATTGAAGCTGTGACCAGTAGATGAAGTTGAGTGTTAAAAGTTTTGTGCTGATTAGATAACAGAACTCATGTTCCCTGTTTCTGTTAAAGTGTCTCAAATCAGGCTTTTAGCAAAAATTACATCAGGTAGTCCAGCTGTTTTAGTATCAGGAGAATCTTATACTGAGGGAATTCTTAAGGATATTCCATTAACAGATGTGTAAGAACTTCTACATATGTGTATACACAAGGCAGTTTTTTGTAGCACTGATTTAATTTCAAAGAGTGTATGGTTGCTGATGGAGTCTCTGTATTCCACTCCATCATGACAGCAGGAAAGCTACACTGCTTTTGAGTGCCTGTGGTGTGATTTGTCCCATTCTGTGCTTAGAGATTAGATAGATTTACAAGTGGGGCCAAAATCCCTGAATAGAATTATAAATTGTTCATTAGTTTCAACCATTTCATCCATATGAGTGTGACCAGATAAAAAGGCATTAAACATCTAATGTACATTGTGTTATGGGGGGCCATTTACAAGTATTCTTGCTCAAGCTACATCAAATCTAATTGTGAGGAAAAAGGCAAGCAAGACACATTTTTAACAGAAGTAATAAACTCAGATGAGAAATACATTATATGTATTTGCTTGAAGTTTCTCATTTGAACTATTGAAGGATAAAGAGCTTAGTCTGGATAGAAGTTGTTCTTCAAAGCTGAGCTGCAAATTCAATTTAATATAAGCTTGTAAGTATTAAGCACTCTGTTTATAACATTTAACAGTGTGCTTGGAAGGGGCTGCCATTCACATAGGGCAGGTTTTAATCAAATTTGTTTAAAATGAACAAAAACTATGTCACTCTTGAAATTTAGATTCAGGTGTCTCCTAGCAATGTCAAAGCAAATAATTCAATTAAAAGATGATTTTAAACAATTTAGGCACAAACAATTCTAACAGTGTGCAGAAAAGTATTTTTTTCTGAAGAAATATTCAGGTTAGCTTCCTGGAATCTTTTGACCTTCTAATAAAAGGGTAATTAAATCAGATTCAAGTTTTCTTAGTTTTCTGCTGCAAATTTCTCTCTTGCTTTTGTTAAAAAGACAAAAACTTGTCTGCTGCTCCTGCTGTCAGAGATGTTCCCTTTTATAAGGTATAGATTCTGAAAATTGTTTATCTGTTAGAGAGGGAAGCCTTGCTGCCCCTACACCAACCTTTCACACCATCAAATTCCTAGTTCAGTTCCTAGCTCAGAGTTAATAGAGTTTGGATTCTCCACAGACTGATACAGTTCTTTAAGTCTGTCTGAAGCATTTTCCAGACAGCTGGCAGTATGTTGCTCTTCAAAAAAAAATAGAAAAACTAATCCAACTAAAGGATTTAAGGGAAAAAAATTAAATTAGGAAGCAGAAAAAAAAATTAAAGTCTAAAGCTAATTTTAATGCATACAAATAGCTTTTGAATTCTTGCCAGACTAGAAATCTGAGTATTTTCACACCTCAGTAAAGGATAGTTATGTAGGGGAACATCTCTAAAAGACTAATAATTGTGTGATCTTCTGGAAAGTATTTCTGTGAAGCTGTAGGGAATTCAAATGCTCTTGACCTCATACCTCCCTCTGAGGCCTCTTTTAAACCTTTTGGGCAGAATCACATCTTTCTTGGATTTGGAATAAAACTAGCATTTTAACTTGTCCTGTGCAATCTCCAATAAATTGCAGTCCATAATGGACAAAGTTAGTGTATGTTTAGATTTTGTGAGAATAATTTAATAGGTTTCATTCCACTTATTCTGTGGTTATTTTCCTATTACAATTTTAATTATATTAGGATTCGTTTATGACTAATACTCACTTCTAACATCTGACTTAGTTTGGTTTGATGAGTCTAAGGGTTATTTGACTAGCTGGGACCAGGGAGCATTCTTGGAACCCACTTGGAACCTTGTGAAAGGACTGTTTTCCTCCATGTCTTCTCCATGTAATTATGTAATTTTTAATCTCTGTCACTCCAGATACCAGATATCTATCTAGATGGCTGTGGATATGAGAGTCACAGTATCCAGACTTGTATCATACAGACATTTGCACACACTTATTTGCAGTGTATGGATTTTGTAGTTCTGCTGCTTCTCTGGGAATCAAAGAGAGTTCTGTTCAACAAGTTACAGGAACTGAATATGTGGTTTTCTAGTTCAGAACAACCAAGAGAAGTGTCCCCATTTTACAGAGGAGAAAATACCTAAACTGTACCACTTACTGAATCTCTATCTCTAGTTCCTGTTTTTGCAGATCTATCTTTGCTTTTCTTCATGGCTTTGCAGTTTTACAGCAATACTTTGCTGCAGATATCCATGGCAGGGGGAGGAGGAGTAGTCTGTATGTTTGTTTAAACTCTAACTATGGTATTTATTTTCCTGTGTTTGTGTTGTGGACATGGAGCAATACCATTCACTCTTTTCCCTGGATTTCTAAATAAATGAAGCATGTGAAGAATTGCTTCCAGTTGTGACTGCACATAGAGATCCTGAGCTGCTTGGCTCTTACATAAAGTTAGAACAATTGAGAATGAGTGTTTCAGCTGATCTATAACATTACACACATAAACTCAAATGTAAATGTAGTAAATGTTTACTTAAGTAAATGTTTTAAAAGGATGTTAAAAACATTTACTTTAAGTAAATGTTACTTAAAGACTTGTTATTTTTCTGAAGTGTTGCTCTGCAGCCCTTACACCCGCACTGTACACTTCAATGTCCTTTGTCACAGCTGTATCCTTTTGCAGTCACGTTAGTATCATTTTTAGTTAAACCAAATATTTTAGTATCAAGTTATTTTAAGGAAGTTGGGACTTGTCTTTTCTTTTATTTCTGTAGTTATAGGAGACTGCTTATGAAATTCACTGTGTGGCTCTGAGAGCTTAAATGTGAAAGTTTGAGAGTTTAGACTGCTGCTCTGACTCTGAACAGCTTTCAGTTCAGAGCAGGATACTTTACTGGTCCATGCAAGGCCAGCTATTCATTTTCAGTCCAAATTTAGAGTTCTGTCTTTTATATAGCTGTGTCATTTGCAGATCAGTGTTTTCTCTCATCTTTTCCATGGTCTCTGTGGTGTTTCTCATGCAGTGCTGCCGTGGCCTCCTTTCTCTGACACACCTTTCCATGTTCACAGACTTGCTCATTTAGTTTCCTGTCCATCTTGCCTCTGGACACCAGGCATACCTATTTCCCACCTGCATGTTTTTCCCAGGCGAGTGAACCTTTCTATTTCTCTGTTGTTTCTGCAGCTGCCTCCAGATCTAATGGTTGCTAAGTTTGTTCCCCCTGCAGTCTTCCTCAGATCAAAGCCAAGAAAAATGAAAGTCCCTCTGGCTAATTTAGGAGCAAGGGAGTTAAACTTGTTCTTCTCCTCATATTCCTAGTGGAGGATCGTACTCTACAGCTCATACCTTTACTTGCTTGCTAAAAATAAGCCTGCTCTTTATTCAGCTGGAATAGTCACTGTATTGTGCTTGGACATAGAGTTCTTCACTGTTCTTATGGAGACCCATTTGACTGGATCTCTTGTATAAGTGCAGTGAATCATGCTTGAATTACTTTCTTGAAAGAAGGAAGAGGGTGAACTTGCATGGCATTCGTGAGTTTGACAAGGTAAATTACAGCTTTTAATGTTTTGGGGTTTTATCTTCTGCAGTACCCTGATTTGTAAATACATAAGAAATTGTTAATGGGGTTTAGTGTTTTCTGTAATGTTTAATATTTAAAAATCCTTAGGTCTAGGTTTTGGCTTATTCCAGTCTTCTGTGGCTTGCAGATTCTTGATTTATGCTATTGCACACATGCTTTAGCTTTATTGCTGGCTCATATATTCATCTTGTTGCATGCAAGATTTAAGAAAAATCTGAATTATGTAGGGAAAAGCAAATAGCAAACTCTGGAAAGGTTATTTGCATAAAATTGTGGTATCTCTTGTGACTCTATTTGCCTTTAATCTTAGTCAGTCTCTGTTAATAAAGAAACTCTTTGTTAAGTTTCAGGTGGTATAGTTTGCTATTACTTTAAATGGTAAAATTGCATACAAAAAGCAATGATTTTTGTGATTTCTTTGGTATTCAGTTTTGGCCCAGCATTGGCAATACTACAAAAATACAAAGGCACAAATAATCCATGTGTTTCTCAAGCTAAATTGTCTATAGTCTTACACTTTTAGTTTAACCTGATAACTGTGACAGAACTGTATATTGCTCAACATTTTCCATTGAATATGAAAAGTGCAATGAATCAAGCTGATTATAGTTGACAGCTGGCTTGATCTTGCCGTGATTAGGTCTTTTACTGCTGGCAAAATCCACTAGCCTTTTCCGTTAGCTGATTGCTGATGAATGCAGAGAGACAGCTTTTCATATCGATAAAGAGTTTGGGGAAACCTGCATCCCATATGGAGGGAGATTAAAAGGCATCCTACCTACTATTGATTGCACTGAGCCAAACAGCCATGCAGGAACTCGTAAGATGCGCAGGGCTGTTGTTTTGGCTTGCTCACAACAAACTGTTAAACCAGTAGTGTAGACAGAAAAGAGCAAAAAGATGGAGCTGAAGCGTGTTGAAGCATCGGAAATGTTTACAGCTGACGGGCAGTGCTGCGAAATAAAGATGTGCTCTCTTGCAATTAGATGGGAAAATAGTGAACAGGTAATAAATTACTTTTTAAAATTTGTTTGTTTTGCACTTTGGTGGGCATGTTATTTAAGTGCTGTGCAGCTTTTGCACTTCAATTTAAATGATTTTGTGTTTAGTTGTCACATGACCAGAATGCAGACCAGCTTGGGTTTTGTAACACTTTATCTCTGAATTGAAATTTTTTATCAGATTTTCTTACATGC
Source organism: Molothrus aeneus (assembly GCF_037042795.1). Lineage (NCBI taxonomy): Eukaryota > Metazoa > Chordata > Aves > Passeriformes > Icteridae > Molothrus > Molothrus aeneus. The sequence goes on along the minus strand of NC_089651.1, from coordinate 53,257,342 downwards.
ATTTACTATCGTTCTTATGTTTTAAGACTTTATCAAAAGCTCATTACTTCAAAATGTCGTGGTCAACTTTTGCCTTTAAGTTTGCTTTTATGGGAAGTACAAGTTGTACGCTAAGGTCACAACACATCTTTCAGTTACAGGATACTTACTTTCTGTGCTTCTGTGTTTTAGAAATGTTTCATTATACTATTCTTATATGAACAATATTACATCACAAAAACTTTTTGTTGAAACAATTAAGGGCAGAATAAACACAGAATTGGTGCTAAACATATTATTCAGACTAATAATAACTGCATCTTAATCATCCTTAGCAATCCTATCAGAATAAGCTGTTGCTCTCAGAAAAGACCCAGAATAATATAGTTCCAAGACCATTTCTAAAGGATCTAGACAGTGTATTTTCAATGTATATTGTAACTTGTCATGACTCAAAATCACTATGAGTAAAAGGATCAGTGTTGTAAAAAAGTCTAAGATTTTGTGTACAACTCATATTTCAACAAGAATGCATAATCTCTTTTAAGATTTTTTTTTAGGAGTATGAGGTTGATGTTTAATTAAAAATCAGCTACTGGGTATTTTAGCCAAGACTAAAATTAATATAAACATACTTAAGATTTCTGTGGCTGTTTAAAAGTGGCTGCAAGGACAAGGAAGAAAGTAGTGCTTTAAATAAACAAGTTTCAGATGCTACTTTCCTAGAAGTAATTTATAAGCAGTCTATTTCAGATGTAGCAGATGTTCAATATATGCTTAAATCCATTTCTAATTTTGAAAATCTATTCTAACATTGTTTTCATTTTTGTTAAGTTCTGTCTTTTCATAGCTATTCTGCTTAAAATAGCAGCCTCACTAAGAAAGTAATATGGGAAAACAGGAAATCTGGAGTCTGTAGCTTATACTGAGTAGACTTTAAACATTTTCTTATGGAGTGACTCATAAGCATGAGCAAATTGGAGGAATTACTAACAAGACAGTGTAGACTGAGAGAGGTTAAGATTTTTATCAGCTATAGATAATGTGACATTTTTCAGCAAACTGTGATGCAGTTGAAGCAACTTTATTGTAAGAAGCTGTTAGTGTCTTTATTTGCATGATGCAATAATATTTTATAATAGGATTTTGGGGTAAAATTACCTAATTCTGTTTGTGATGTTAATTGCAGCATTATTTTATTATCATGAGATATTACACACTAGTTAGATTTTCTTTAATTCCCAATATTCTGGGTATCTTTTCTGGGTTTAATTAGCTGTTCATTTCCATTAAGCTAAAAAAAGGCACGTGCTATTGTCATTGGATTCTTTAAAATGGATTTCTGCTATCGGCATGTTTCTGACCCAATTAAAAAAAATGCAAGGCTGAGCTGTGGATAAAGCCACTAAACTGGAAATAATGTCATCCATGTCGAGATCAGCAAAACTCTATTTTAGTTTAAATAAAAACAGATACTTTCTTTTGTCTTTTTATAGCATTACACATGAGTTTAGACAAAGGATTTTCAAGTAATTTGTTGTGTGTTTCACTAAGATCAGGTTTTATGGAAAATGTGGTCATTTCCATATGACCACATTTAATTTGATGATATATAGGGTCAATATATTTCAGAAATTTACAGAGGTCTGAATCACTAATCTTCAGTAGATGCTCCATCTCCTCCTATAGACCTCAGAGAGCAAAAGGAGGCCACATACTTTTCATGTAAGACCTATCTGATGCAGGAGTGACTTAATAAACTCAGAAATCTTCCATCTGTTTTCCTCATCACTACTGTTGTGCCAAGGACAGGTACCCAAGATGTGTGTTAGATATTCTCACCAGCAACCCTTAAGGCTTTGTTGCCAACTGGGCTTTTTAGAGCATCCCCCAAACTTTGTTATTTTGAATGCAGCTTAAGGCAAAGATGGAACATGTCTGGGCTTCTGCTGCTCATGTCCAGGTTAGCCTTGGAGAATTAGGAAGTCTTTTGGTAGATTCAGCAGGCAAAGTAAGCTGTTTCTTCCCCTCCTGCTCTGGCACTTCGGCGTTCTTCAGCCAGAAGTGTTATTCCTTTGCTGTAAATGCCACACAGGGAGGAAATGCAGGGATGGCCCACAGGGCTGAGAGCAGCCTGGTGTGGAGAGGCTGTGAATTGTCAGAGCACTGATCCCTATCTGGAATTCAGTGGCTGGAGAGCACTCCAACCTACCCCTTTTCATTTTATAGTTGTCATTCTGCTTTCTTCTGGGAAGATGTTCGTTTATGTAATACACTTCACTCCCTTTTTGCCCACATGCTTGTGTACCTAGTTCCAGATCTGCCAGTTCTGTTTGTCATATAGCCCTGTAGATTTCCAGGATTTGACAGCTCTGCAAAGGTAAATCCCTGGAGATAAATTTTGTATTCCCTCCTATGCCCTAGGATGTAAGAGCAACTTAAAACTGCTGTGGATTATGGAAAGCTGAGTCTTTCACTGTGTGCAGTAAAACCTAAGTATTTACTGTGCCTTTCCATGTAGCCATTTAAAACCTTCTCAGGAACAACTTGCAGCATCTTTCTCACCTGTGCTGTGCTCTCCTGTTAGGGTGGTGAAGATGTTTTCTTTTTGCCATGGCAGAATTGGATGTCTCCTCAATGAAGCCCACATGTGGGGTGTAAACTCTTTCATGAGCTCAAAGTTGTTGCTTCTTGGAATTTTTTTCTCTTGCAGTTTCTGCTTTTGATAGTACTGTGGTTTTGGTTTAGTGATGGGTGAATGCTGCCCCACCCCCTCAGTCTTTGATATGCTAGTTCTTACCCCATTTGGGTAAAGAGTGTTTCTTTCACATTTTTTCTCCTTGAGGATATGGTTACCTTTACTATCACAAGAAGGAAGATATGGAGGACTTCAGAGAAGTCCTTTTGATTTGGTTTTGTGGTTTTTTGTGGTTTGGTGTTTTGGGGTTTTTTTGTGGGTTTGTTTTTTTTTTTTTGTTATAAAGGTAATTTGGCCAAAATCTTCCTTATCTGTGTAACAGTTTTAGAGTGGCAGCCTATGTAAAGAATAAACAGTGGAGCTGGGCTGCAGGTGGGGTATCTGCTGCTTTGTTTTCAGTAGCTGCTCTGTATTGACTTTTTAATAAATTGGTTGAATACTGACAGAATGACAATATTGGTTTAATAAAGATGGTTGAAAGTAGTGCAGCACAAGCAAAAACTTTCTGTGTCACCATTTTGATGGGCAAAGCCAGAACCAGCTCTTCTGGGCTCCACGGTAGAAGCTAAGGCACAGATTTTTTAAACTCTGTGTGCTGGTTGTTCACATTTTAAGTGGCATTGACCTTGGCAGTTGGTGGTTTAACCTCAGATTAATTTCTGACTGTGACAAGAGAGGAACAGAGTGGTGGAACAAAGTAGAAGAAGAGAAGTACTATATGAGGGAGAAAGGATACAGGTGGTGGGGGGAAATGATAGGAAGAAGACTAGAAAATATGTGAGAGTTTATAGAACATGATTGAGTGTACAAGAATATGCACAGGAGAAGGTGGAGCTTGGCCAGTTTCAGGAAGCTTGAGTTACTTGAACCTGTGGTTCCTCATGCAGGGTTTGGGGAAGGGAACTTCAGAAGATTTGTGTGGGAGATGGGTGTGAACTAAAAAGAAGGAATAAATAGATAAGGGACGTTAATGACATGGTGGTTCTTGCAAACCTAGAAAAAGATCCAAAGAGATAGTATGCAGGAAATGATTAGTAAGTTCTTGTATTACTCTGCTTTGCTTTTTCAATTAGTTGGTTACATTATGCTTTAGTGGCTGGGTGTTGCTGAACCAAAGCATGAGACCACCAGTCCTATAAGACCACCAGCCCTTATAGTGGCCTGTAAAGCTTTTGAATATTTGGTTTTTCCTTTAAAGCTCTTCTGAAATCATAACAGTCTCAGATGTGGATTTAGTGTATGTTTTATTATTATTTTCAAAGTAACTGTTCTTACTAGTGCAAATTTAGAAAATTATCAGAAATAAGTATCTTCATGGGTTAAGCGTGGAGGCAAAAAAGATGCATAAAATCAGACCACATCCCAATTAATCATCTTTTAAAAAATAATTTATTCACAAGGTTGGTCTCATGGGGTTTTTATTTTAATATTGACATAATTAGATTCCTCTTAAAAGAGAGTTTTCTGTTGGGAGTAAAGACAAAAAACCACTGGAATCTGCCCTTATTGCTTCCATCCCTTGACTACAGTACATCCTGCTTGTCAAAGAAATATTTTAAGTTCAGGTGCAATTTTTCATTTACCATTGTGAGTTGCCAGTGAGTAAGCAATTCATAATAGCCCAGAAGTATGTAGACTGAGGAGTTTGTGATATTAAACAGTATAGAAAGGAAGGAGGAATAAGAAAATAAATTTTTAGAGTGACAAGACTAATATGTAGAAATAAATATTAAAGGAGTTTTGTTTCCTTAATTAAATGCCTAAGGTATGATTTGTTTTGAGGCTGCTTGTAAACTGGTTCCCAAACTGTTTAATTACTATTGTACTATTCATCTCACCTGTCTCAAAAATATTAATCATCAAATGGTAAAATATTAGCTTGTAGTAGGAAGATGATGTCAGAAGCTGAAACTCGAGTTCATTACAAATGCTATCTTTCATCATGCCCTTTTAAAATGCATGTTAAATAACATAGGTATAATTTTTTTAAGATCCCCATCAATATTAAGAAATTGGTGAATATAGGTGTAAATTACTCTTGCCTATGTGGGACATACACAATACTTCTCAGTGCCTAATAATGCAGTGTTTGCTTTATGGCATTTCATTTAGGAGCTCATCCCTGTGTAAATGCTGCTGTGAATCAATGAGAAGAAATTTACAATTCAGCAAAACTGTCTGCTTTGATGTATCACCATGTAGCAAATGAATCTGTGGAATCTGGAGGAGTAGGTATTTGTAGTGGCTTTTTAGTACCTCCTTCAGAATTCAGTTCTGTAGGAGGTCTGGTTCCCTTGCTGCAGGAGAAAGGAGGAGGTCTGGACCTTAAATGTGATAGGCTCGTGTTTGTTATGAGAGGTGAGTGTCTTGACTTGGTGGATGGAATTGCTAATTGCTGCTAGGAGCAGCACAAATGTAAGAATCTGAGAAACCAGCAGCCTCGTTAAGGAGCTGGAAGCGCAGAGCTGTCTTTGCCTGGCGTAGCCTGAGGTTCTGGAGGACTGAGACAGGCTTTTTCTCTGTGGTGGTGTTTGCATACACATTATTACAAGCAGACTCAACTAATATGAAGTGCTCTGAACTAATCAATTTAACTAGATCTCGGCAAGAGAAGGATTCAGTGGTTTTCAGTGTTTCAAAAATGAAGCTGTGCTGATTTGGAGACCTGAAACCAGCAACAGTCTATCTGAAAATAACTGATTTGATGTTGAAGAGGACTTCTGTTCATGCTGTTTGCTGCTTTTGCCATGTGGATGAAAAGGAGAAAACTGCGAGTGAAGTTACAGGTTCAAGGATGTGTTTCCTTAGCTATTTTTTGTCCCTAAGTATAGTGTAGCTCTTGAAGTGAAAGGGATACATATTGGTATTCAGTGAGGTGAACATTAAAAGATTTCTCATAGGGTTTTTATATTTAAATGGTTAATTATCACTGTTTCCCATGTTCTTGTGCTTTGCCATTTATAGAAGGTTTTTAGACATTAGACTTTCTAAATGGAACATTTTACAGTAGTTAATAGCTTCTTCAAGAATCTGCATTAATCTTATAATTAATCTTCTATATTTTACATGATACAAAATAATACAGTACTTTTGCCAGGCATTATGAGAGAGACTTTCAAATATGCCTGTTTAGAGCAGTAAAAATTCTGAGCTCTTGGATTAAACTGGGTTGGGGTTTTTTTGTTAGACTCTGGTGCTTTTACAAACCAGTTTCTTACTGTCATTGTGCTTTCCAGGTTATGTTATCCATTTAGAAAATATTTAATTTTCATGTGATGAAATGGCTTTTTTACTTTGAAATGCTCACAATCCCTCTACAGATATCACTTTTTGAGTCTGGATATATTTTTAACAAGATCACTTAGTGGAATAAAAGTTCTCTGTGTTTCTTAGACAGTGTTATACTCAAAATTTCTACTGGAAATACAATAGGCTATCAATGTTTTTAACTTCAACTGGAAATTAAAGCAGAAAGAAAGGAAGCATTGGGAAAACTGCATTGTCTGATGCACGTTGTCTATTTCTGAAAAAGCTCATATGTGTATTGAGAAAATACTATTAATTCTCACATGCTCCCCTTTTAACTTTTAAAATCAGTGATCCAGAGAAGCCATGATGCCATTCTGAGCCCCTTGTAAGAATTGCCTGCAGAGCCCAGCAGAAGCAGATGTAGAAGTTTGTTTTTCTCGCAGTTGGTCATGCCAACGGAAGTCAGCAGAGCCTGAAGGTGTTTTGGGAGCAGCATCTGGTTTTCTGTTTTGTTTTCTTTTCTCAAGTAAAGCACATTTTGGTTTGTGAATGGCACTTGGAGAAGCTTCCTTACTTTCTTAGCCAATTAATGCCTTTCAGTCAGTAATTAATAATAAGTCTCTCTTGGTGGCCACAAGTGAGTACAAGTTACTTGCCCTGAAAGAATATTAGGAAGGACTCTTCTCTGCATAAGTCATGCTAATAAAAAAAGTACACACTAGTAAGTTCTAATTTTTCCTTGTGTTGAAATAGAAAATTATTATCTTGAGTGGACTTTACCTCTCTTAATTACTGCTCTACTCTAAAAATTTTTCATTAGTGTTGACTAGTAAGAGGAATTTCAGTTGTTATTTCCAGTAAGCATTATAATTTCACTTCATAACTTACTCTGTGAGAAACGTTCAAACAGGGACAGTAACCTTATCTAAACATTTTAGCTGACATGTCAATGTCATGTGTCCAAGATGGAGCAGCTTTAAAAGTTAGTGAACCAAATCTGGCTCATTTTCATGATTGGTGTTTGTCTTATTTGAAGAATTATATGCAGCAACATGAAATATTAATTCAGGTAGCAAAAAATAATTCAGTTACTTTGAAACAAATAGCATTTTAATTTCCTAAATGAAGCTTAAAGAAACTTCTGTATTGTGCATTGGTTGGAGAATTGATACTTATGTAGGAGTTTGATGTAGAACTATGAAAAAAGCTATTCAAAGTGCCTGAGATAATGTGGTCTCAAAAAGAAGTTTCTGAGAGTAAAGTACAAATACTGCAGGCTACACATGCTGGGTATCAGTAGGGTGGGCCCAGAAAAGCAGAGCAGCTAAATCAGTTTTCCTATGGGGTCAGGTGTGATCAGATCCATAATCTGATGTGTGATCTGTTTTGGGCACTGGGGGATTTTGGTTTGGGGTTTTTTTCTGTGTGTCTGTAAAATGTTGAAACCTCATTCCATTTTATCAGCATTTGAAACAGTATTATTTATCAATGTATCCAAAATATTTAATTATCTTTTCTTTTTCGGCAGTGTTGACTGTATTGTGTGTAGCAAGTGATGCAGTGTTTGGTTTACTAATAGTGTAATCATGTAATTTGGTGAAAAAATTACATTGTTTACTGAATTATTAGAGTAGTCCAGCTTTTAATTGATCCAATAAATTAACTGAATTATGTGTAAATACTTTGAAACAGATGTTTGGCTATTCTGAACTTTGCAGCATAATTTTTCAAAGACTTATATTTTCTTTCTGTGGAAATTCTGAAGTTGTGGTTAAACCCTGCAATTCTAAGGTTATGAGTTTTCGTTTTCTGAAGAGCAAATGTCAGCTTCTGGAATTTTTCTTGAAACATTTCACTCTTTTCCTTGAGATTGCATACAAAAAGTGTAGTTGAAGTAATTTGGTCTATAAATGTAAACTGTATTTGTTGATAGAATTATAGATATATTGAAGCAATGCATTCATGTTTTAAAACATATGAAATTTGGTCACACACATGGTATGAATTTTAAAGAATTTTCATCATTTGTGTCTCCATCCTAATTTTTTAGCTTCTGTTAATTTTGAAATGCAAAAGGAGTGAGCCTTGCTAATACTTAGCATTTCATTCAAAGTAATAGTCCACTTACTTATCTGAAGGGAATCAGCTTTACTTTTCTTCACTTGTACAGACTGTTTTTCACAGATCCTTACCCTGAATGAGCCCAATATATCACAATTTTCACCATCTTTGAATGTGCTCTTATTGACCCTTTATCTAAGGGTTCTCATGTGGTCTTGTCCTGTGCCAGGTCAATAACATGAACCAGAAGTTAAGCTGCCAAGGCAGTTATGCTGAAAATATTAGGAAAGGAAAGCAGCTTCAGATTCTCCTACTGCCTAAAATCCTATTTGCATGTGTGTTAACATGTGTGCCTTACCAGAACTGTGTGCCAGTGCTACCAAACATCTGAACAGAGGGGAGTTAAATGTAGGATACGGCTCTTTTTTTTCTCCTCTTATTTGTTTTGTCTCTTAGTGTTCTCATCTCCTTCCACTTTTTGCTTTTTCTGCCCTCTGCAAGGCCTATGTGCCTCCCTTCTGCTCTGATGTTCCTCACTCTTTCACAGCTGCCCATCATTCCTCTTTCTCTGAGAACTTGGGAGGAGCCTTTAACCTTCCTCTGATGAGTGGGGGTTTAGGTTTTCAGCTCAGAATGCCCTGATACACACTGACACATTGATGGAACATTTTCTGTTCTGCAGGTTGGGAATCCACGTGTGGAGCTCACTCTTTCTGAACTGCAGGATATGGCTGCCCGACAACAGCAACAGATTGAAAATCAACAGCAAATGTTGGTTGCTAAGGTAATAATTATATACAGACCATTTTTTTTCAATATATGCAAGCATAAGTTTGTGGATAGAAAAAAACACACTAAGTCATTTCAGTTAAGCTCAAGAAATTGCTTGAGAAATCCATCATTTTACCAGAATAATCTTATCCTAGGCGGTGCACAGTCTTTTGGCATAAATACTGCTAGAACAACCTATGTAAAGTGTCTTTATAATAATATTGCTAAGGTATGTTTACCTCTGTGTGGCCCCCTTCATGATCTGTGGCAGAATAGGCTTGACTCCATGCTCATCTTTAGTGACTCATTCAGTAGAGTAATAGTGGAGTGGAGTGAGAATATGCCAAATTCATAAAAAATTATGTATTGCATTTCCATGTCTCAGAGACAGAAGAATCTAGGTATATTTGCAGAGTGGGTAGGGGGTTTAATGATTTTGACATTGTTGTTTGACGTATTATACAGCATGCCTTTGATGCTTGGAATACCTAAGAGTCAACCTACTGATTCTGTTGTCCTTTCTTGATGGAAATAATACTAAAAAAATATTTTTCCTTGTGCACCTAGCAGAAGAATTATTATTTAGAACTGGAACATTTTCTTACAGCAGCTCAATTTCTTTAAAATGGTCTGTTGGACATACTTTGTCATCTTTGGGAAGCTGGGTAACAGCACTGGAAATTTATTTTGCCAACAGCAAGAAAACTGTTAGTAGTGGCAGAAAACAAATGCCAGAGGAAGCATCACAGATGTATTCAAATGAGTGTTCAGACTAGGGCTGTATTCGCATATCTCTGTAAATATGTTATTTTTTGTCTAAAAAAATCTCGAATCTCTGCTCTAAAACCCATTTATTAATTAATATTAAAGAGTTTTTTTCTAGGGCTGGTACATATTTCAGTGAAATACAACATTTTCTATTTTGTGGAAATAGAAAACCTGATCAAAATTTTAGGGTTTTCTAAGCTAATGTGTTGGGTTTTTTTTTTAATAAATGTGTAACAGATTTCTCTTGTTTAAAACCTCCTTTTGTCAGGAGCAACGTTTGCGTTACCTGAAGCAGCAAGAACGTCGCCAGCAGCAATCTGTTTCTGAGAGTGAAAAGCTCCAAAAACTGAAAGAACGTGTTGAAACCCAGGAGACAAAGCTGAAAAAAATCCGTGCCATGAGAGGACAAGTGGACTACAGCAAGATGATGAATGGCAATTTGTGTATGTGGAATTCTTAATTTATTTACTGTTCACTGCATGACTAACAAATAATGCTATATTTTAAGTCACTATAGCATTGGTGCAGGTTTTCAGCTACATTTTTTTGTTTTATGGAGGTTCTGTGTTTCCATGATATTTGTATGCAACAGAACTTTTTGTTAGTGTTATACTGTCAAACATAATGTCAGAATAAGTCTATTCTCTAACCATTAGGAAATCTTATGACTGTAATCAAATTTGCAGTACAAATATTTTACATGTATTTTAGATGTAGAGCTAGTATGGTGTGTTTATTAGTACTTTTAGAATTAAAAAATTAACAACTTCTGCTTTGTTTAATTGGTTTTTGTTATTTTTATCTTGTTAATTTTAGCAACTGAAATTGAGCATATAAGTGCCATGTTCCAGGAAAAGCAGCAGGAACTGCAGGCTGCGGTGTTAAAAGTGGATCAACTCACTCAGCAACTGGAGGATTTAAGGAAAGGGAAACTGAATGGGTTTCAGTCTTACAATGGGCAAATGACAGGGCCTGCAGCAGTAGAATTAAAAAAGTTGTATCAAGAGCTACAGGTAAGTAACAAAAAGATGCTATTTGAATTACAACTGTAGATTTTAAAAGTTTTGTTACTGCTCTTATGAGAGGCAATTTCGTTCTGTTACACCTTATTAAAGCAGTGTGGTGGAATGCTGTTAATGTGTGAGGTTGTAGTTGCCATACAGCCTTTTTTCAGAAAGAACTTCATTAGCATTAAAAACTATTTTGTTTCTTATACACATCATGATACAAAGTGTGCAAGTGTTTTGAAGGGATTTTTTCAGGCCCTAATACTGAAATACTGAAAGTCTACATAATTTATTATTTGTTTTAATCTGTCTCAAAAATTTTTTGTGAAACTAATTTTGGTACTTCTCTATTTTGCACTGATCTGGGTATAGCAAGCTCACTTACATGTCATCTTAACTTGGAGACATGACTGTAATTTTAAAAGTGTATTGTAAAAATATAGCTACATCGTCTGGTGTGGATAAACAAAATACATAGGAATTAAATAACACATTTTAATAGTGTAATTAAAAATGCAAGCTGCACTATATTCCCTGCACTAGATAGTGTAACATAGTGCAATAGTTGTAGTATATTCACACAGTATTCCCTACAACAATATTGTATATCTCCTGCAAGAAGCTTGTTATATCTAGAGTGTAGCTGTCATGCAAGTAGTCAAGTATCTAGTTTAAATTGAAATTTTGTCAAATTCTGTGCTAATGTGTTAGGATTTTGAGGGCTTTTTTATTTGAGGGCTTTATTGTGATCATGGTAACAGCTCTAATATATTTCATATTTTTAAATTAATTTAAATTTAAAAATTAATCCTATTTATTTAGATGAACAAATACAGCAGAACTTAATCAATCCTGTTTTCATGCATTAGGAATAAGTGTCCTTTTTTTCTCTTTTTACTCCTTCCCCTTTTATACAAGGCATATCTGCCTTTGAGTGTTTCTAAGTGCAAAGATGCTCAATAGATGAAGATTTCTCTCTTGTGCTTTGCATGATCCCATATGTGTTTATTAAGACTTAAATTTGCCTCAAGTGTTTTTTGCTTGTAACATTACCATGAAAATAAGAACACTGAGACAATGTCTGAGTTATTGAAGGTGTGAAAAAATGCCAACAGCAAAGCAAGAGAAGTAATTATAAAGAGTGTCATGGTTGATTTAAACCATAAAAGTAATCCACCTCATAATGTACTGGAAAACTGCTGTGAAGGATTCAGTTTCATCCCCATGCAGAGAGGAAAATCTGTGCAGAGTCCCTGAACTAGCAGTTCAGTTAACACCCCTTCCAGACATCACAAAGTCTCATGTGGATCTGGAAACAGAATCAATAGCGTAATTTCTGTTACAAGTTTTGTATCACTTAGTTTTCATGATAGGCAAACTGTCTTGGCTAAGCATAACTTTAAACATTTTCTGTGATTTAGTTCTTCACAGTAGAATTTTCTGAAATATCTTTCTGCCTAATTCCTCAATCCATTTTCTATAAAAGGGATGCCGTCTGTATGTGTTTAATAGGCATCCACAAGCTTTTTTAGGATATTTTTTCACTGTTTTCTTCTAAGAGTTGTTGATGATTGCACATGCTAACTTGACAGGATGTGTGGAACTGTAGAGACACCAGAACAAGATGTTGATCCAAATTCCTTTGTGTGTTTCTAATGCTGCATTGCAAACCATCTTGCCAAGAGACAGAACGAGAACTGTTCTAACAAGTGGGGTTTTATTTGTTTTTTTTATTTTTTTTTTGTTTTGAAGATCCGTAACAGGCTTAACCAGGAGCAGAACTCCAAGCTCCAGCAGCAGAAAGAGCTCCTGAACAAACGCAATATGGAGGTGGCCATGATGGACAAGAGAATCAACGAGCTGCGCGAACGACTGTACAAGAAAAAAGTTGAGGCACGTCAAAAAGAAAACATTCCTGTAAGATAAACTGTTTAAAGGGCCACACTTCAGTTTATCAAGGGCCTTTAAAAACTACATAGAATCTCCCTTTTTCTCACTCAAATAATGCAGTTACCTATGATAAAAGTAGCAAGTCTCTTAAAACTGTTTTAAGGTTTCTCATAGGTATATCCAAAAACTGTAAGACAGAACATGTTTCCTTTTATTGTTCTTTATGGCACAGACAATACTATATTAAAAGTCAGAAAAGTTTATTTTTCTAGGAAAGAAAGTATGACTATGTGCTTAAAAGCATTCTAAAAGCATTAAAAGCACGTGTTTAAAAGCATGAATGCATTAAAAAACTGGGTTTTATAAAATACCTTCCAGTATGGAAAATGGATAAAATATAAACAGTTTAATAAAGTTAGGCTTAATAGTTGTCTGGAGCTTCAGAAAGATTTTAAGAGATGAATTCTGGATTTCCATATGTATTACTAGCTGGAGGTATTGCTTTAAAAAAAAACAACATGTACATATTTGATCATTTAATAACTCATTTTAGACCATTTGCTTGAGAAAGGCACAATGAAAGAGACTTTACAGAGATATAGGTATCTACAAGAGATGTATGTGCCATGACTAAAAAACTTAAATTTTGAGGTGTTGATTTTAAGGAACAAAATTTATGCTTTCTACCATGATTTTTTTTTCTCTTTTTGTAGAAGCAGAGAGTATGATAACTTAACTGTAAGGTATCCTAGCTAGAGTTCATGGTTGTAGATAATTAAGTTTAGACCTCCCTGCTCATGCAAAGGGCCTGGATTAAATGGACATTCACGTGTCAATTTGTCTGATCGTTTTCAGTTGAATCGAATTAATGGAACTTCATCGCCCCAGTCATCCCTGAGTGCTTCAGGAAGGGTGGCAGCTGTAGGACCTTACATCCAAGTTCCAAGTGCTGGCACTTATGCTGTACCAGTAGATCCAGTTAAGCCACAGTCTCTCACCATTGCTCCCAACTCAACACATGGAAGATCAAAATCTGGTAAGTACTTGTGTGATGTTTATCAATACAAATAATGGTTTGAAAAGGGGCAATAAAGAAAAGAAGTAATTTTAAGAGACCCAGTGTTGGCATAATTGGTGTAGGGGAGGAGACAAGTTCCAGATGTGTTAATACTGTTCTGTGAATTGGACATCAGTCATTTGATCTGTGGCATTTTTGCTTCTTTCCATTATTTTTTCTTAGGAAATTGAGTGTTTCCTTTGAAATTTTACTGGCTGGTACATCCCTAAAAGGGGCACGTTTTCTTCACAGATTCTATGTTGTGTCCTTAATAGCTTTTTCAATTATTTTTGTGTTTGAATGTAATAATGAAATCAGATTTGTGGAAAACCGTATTATAAATAACTATTTACACCTTGTTGCTTTTTGTCAAGTAAAACGAAGCTAATGAGTTAATAATAAGAATAATACTTCTCAGAAGGAGACTAAATAGGAACATAGAATAAAACTATGAGAGGTTTTTGCTCCATCTGGGATGTGGGAATTTGTGGTCTTTGAAGCATTTTTGAAATGGAATAACCATAACATTGATGCTGTTTACTTGTTTCTGCCCCATTTAGTGAAGAAGCTGCCCCTCCAGAGCTCTCCAGAACTTTGTGTCTGAAATTGGCTCCCATGTTTCTCACTATTAATAATTCCATCTAAAATTTTCAAAGAGAATTATTATTTAATTTTTGTTGGAGGCTGAAGGAAGCAGGTCATATTTCTGCCTTAGCTTCTCAATTCCAGCAAATCCCACGTGTCTGCTCATAACTTAGAAAAATCAGAATTCTTAAGAAATTATAAGCTAGGAAAATATACATAATACAAATAAAAATGCATGATCCCATTGGTCTAACCATAGGACTTAATTTACCTGGTCTCCTAGGAGAGATCAAAAAGGGGATAAGGAATGACTAGGAGACAAAATCTGTTGCAATATTCACTTACATTCAAGGACTTAAAACTGAATATTCCAGCAAAATTTGCATCATGATTTCCAGATGAGGAGGAAGAGATAGGAGAAGATAATCTGAACCTCTCTGTAGGAAAGAATGTCAGAAATGCCCCCCTCAAAAAAGCCCCAAGGTCAGAAAGTAAAACTGGCCAAATAGAACTTGAAAAAAAGTCTCCAGTATTTCCTATTATTCCTAGCAATACCTTTATCAGCTAAAAGTATTCAAAATCTGTGCAAACCCCATCACTGTGGTTTTATGGAGAAGTCTCAAGAAGATGGAATGACTTAATTGTGGGGATGAAGGTACAGATTTGCAACAGTTTTGTTTTCAGATTCGTGGATCCTTCTTCCACATATGGAAAAGGACAGTTCCTAACTTTTAAGTTTACCAACTGAAAACCACAATTTTGTAATATCAACCTCCCAAAATATGCATACCCACTTCTAGACCTACCTTGGAACTTTTAATATTATAAAAGTAATTCTTCTGCCTTAGGACTGACTTTGTATTTATTATTTTGAAGCTACTTGAATGAACTTCTGTAAAATACATTTATGTAAGGAGAAGCGTACATGCTCCCAGGAAGAAAAGGAATTGAGAATTTATTTCAAATGTCATGCTTTTATTTCTCATTATCTGAGTGTTCCTGTTCTAATGTTCTCCATTGTCATTGTTATAATTTTTCCACCACTTTTTTTCTTTCTTTTTCTGTGTAACTGGATCTGCCTTGGTGTGTCCGGTAGAGACAGACTGTGGGTGTGTGAAAAAATCTCCAGACACCTGGAAGGTTTCTGATTTAGACATAATAGTGGATCCTATTCTGTCACCTCCCACTTCTCTTCAGTCTGCTGTTCACAATGTCATCCGCCTGGCACCTACTCTGTTTGACACCCAGCACTGTGAGTCCGTAGAAGATCTCTGGCTAGCTAAGAACTCAGTTTTTAATATGGTCATCTGAGCTCTTGCACACAGATGCATATTAAACAGCATCTTTAGAACTTGTGTTGTGGTCTGGCATGTAGATGATGCTGTTGAAATGTAAAATTAATTGAGAAGTTGCTTTTCATCTTAGAAGGAAACAGATTTGCAGCAAATGCATCCCAGGAGTACTGGAGTAGTGTACCAGGGATGAGTTTTCTTCTCTGAAAAACCTCTACATTTTCTCAATGTTAGAAATTTCTGGCAATCACTAAAGCATTTTAGTATATTTTGGATTGGATAGATGCATAAAATACATAAAATAATTGAGTTACTTAATTTGAGATGCATAAAATAATTGAGTTACTTAATTTGAGGCTTAGTTTGAGTTACTTTGTGGGAAACCTCAAGTTTCTGTGTTGCACTGACCCCAGAGCTGAGATAAAAGCTCACTCTGCCCAAGTCAATACCCAGAGTCTTGCTGCCTTCCATTGGGCTTGGAGTGTGCTTCAATTGCTGTAGTAAGTAACCTGGATCCAGACCTACAAAAATTTTAAGGAAAGTCAGAGAAAATTCACAAAACCTTTTGTGTCTGTGTGTCAGTGTCTTATTTCTGTAAATGCACAGTTGCCTGGTGAGAGCTAAAATGCCCTAGGTGTTACATTAACAGGCACAAGCAAGAGGGTGCACTTGGAGGGGTAGATGGAGCCAGTTGGCTGTGGGGTGGCTGAGAGCAGGAGGCATCAGATCCCCCCTAGACCAGATTGCTCAAAGCCTCAGCCAGCCTGGCCTTGACCACCACCTCCAGGGATGGGACATCCACAACTTCTCTGGACAACTTGTGCCACTGACTCCCCACCCTCACAGTGTAGGTCAGAGAGAGGAGAGAGAGTCTGAATTTACTTCCAGTCTGTTACCTCAGAATCTGGGGATAAACATGCTGCTTACAATAAGTTTTTGTGTATCTGTCTTTCTAATAGAAAAGTGTTGAATTTGCAGGTAAGATGTTTAAATGTGTCATGTCTTTTGCTGTTGTTTCTTTAAGTGCTTTCTTCATAACTAACTTACAGATCCAGATGCTTTCATGTTTAGCATGAATCAATTATAACACCTTTCACTGATCTTCAAAAAAAAGGTTTTACTGAACTGTAACCTTACTGGAGGTATAGAATGTCTTGTGTATTTTGTACAGTAAGCATTAATTCAGTGCATAGTTGAAAAATTTGCCATTACTTAGGGCCTAAGTGTTTAGACACCTTTTGGTCTGACTCTCACCTTTTTGGTCTCACTCTTGATAATCAGATGATTAGAAACAATAACAAACAAAACCCACAACATTTTCAGCTCATGGATAATGCCAGTATTAAAACTGGGCCTTCTTACTTTACTTCCTGGCAGCTTGCAAGTGTGAAAAGTGATTTCTGGACTATATACTGTATTCTCAGTGTAAAAATATGCAAGTGTTAATCCTGTTTTGAGAGATACTCAACAAAGAGGGTAAGGCTCGTGAATAGAAAGTAGAATGGTGGTGGAAAATTCACTCATTAGAATGTTCCTATGCAGCTTATTTTGAGACTATCTACTATACCAGACAGAGAATTCTAGAAATAGTCCTGCTGAGTCTATTTTCCAGAGGCTTAGAACTGAAATAGGAAACTTGGCCTCTAAAGTTCAAGATTTTATACCTGATTAAATACCTGATTTTCATTTGATACTGCATTACTGTAGGATCCAGAAATCTCATTGGATCTCCACAAATGCACAATCCCCCTCCATTTTAGCTTCTATCCTGTAGTAAAGTCCATTACATGTTACACATCACCTGTACACATTTCAGTGCTCCACTACAAAAATTACAATCCATAGGGATGGAGGAATGATCTCCAGTCTCCTCATAGGAAGACATGCCTGATGTTTAATCTTTTAAAGGCAAATCAAGTCCTTAGGATCTAACATAGGATTTATTTAGTTACTATAAGCTATATCTAATTATTAGGCTACTTAAACTCTTTTGCTTACTTAGAGAACTGAAACTAAATAGTCTCACACAGTTAATAAAGTAACATCAATGCATCTAGGACTTCATTAAGGATTTGTTGCTTCAGTTGATGTGCAGCTATGCATGATTTTTTGCATATGATGAAGATAAAAGCCCATGACTTGTGTCTTCATGCTGTGAGTTAAAGTTGTCAGCTGACTTTATAAATTTATTTAATATTAAATCTCTGGGGCAATTCTAATCGGGTGAGTATGTTGAGGAAAAACAAAGGTGAGTTAACCACCACTTCCAGCAAAGGAATGTGTGCTTTTGTTCCACCCTGCTGTTGAAGGGAGTTTTTACATCCTGTTATGGGTGAATGAATCTGGTAACCATAGTTTAAATTTGGAGTAAATCCACTCAGGGCTTACATAGACTTAACATTTACTGTAGTTTGACTTTGTCTCTGGATAGTACCCAAAGAATTGTGTTGATGAAGTGTTTCTGTACAGATTGTTATTCTGAATTTGTTTGCTTTCTAATAGCAGAATATGCAACACTCAAGCCAAAATTTTGATCACATTTTTCTATGGAAATGTTCAGTTTAATTTGAATTTTAAAGGGTTGTGAACAGCACATTCTATGCAGTGATTTGGCTTTCAATATTGATTTCTGAATCAAATGTTAATAATGATTTATGTCACTTCTAGAATAAAATTAATCCCACTGTAATCTAAGCTATTTTATTTCACATGTTGTTTTGCTTGTTTGCAATATTAGTATGGATTATCTTAAATCTAGTATTTTTCTCTGTTTTCAAGCTAATGATGGAAATTGGCCGATACTTAAACAGAGCTCAGCCCCTGTGGTAAAACCCCCTCAGATCTCCAACACAGACTGGAAAGAATCAAGCATGGATACTGCTTTAAAACAAGGAACTATATCCAGCCAGCCTTTGCCAACTTCAGTATTAGGAAGTACTGATAAGCTGGTGGGTTTCATCTGTGATATATTTATAGATTTGCTTAGCTGAAATTATGAACCTTTGGCTTTCGTAGCTGAACTCACTTCAATTAGATACACATTCCATTTCCCTTCTGCTGTTTATGTAAAAAGTCATAAAGAAAATTATATTTTTTCTGTTCCTTCCTGTTCTTATCACATTAAAATGTGTGGGTTTCTTTCAACTTCAGTACTTTGTATTCCTTCTTGTTCTTTTACATATCTAGTCTCCCCTTTTCCCTCATTGCTTCTCCTAATCCTCTCCCCTCTCCTTCATGTTTATCTAATTCATATCTTTGTTAGTCTTTTTCCTTTGTATAGATTATTACTTTTTCAGTGTACTCTTTTTCCCAAAAATCTCACAAAAGAAGTCATTAAATTCATCCTTTAGTGAGACTAATAGTGGTATCTGTCTTCACTGTTGTGATAGTACTTTATTAATCCTTTAAGACTATAATCTTTAAAGAATAAGGACTTGGTCTTTAAGTTGTTTTGGTAAACTCTGACAGTGTGTGTTTTCAAGATCAACTAGACACTGAGATCTGGAACCTAGAACAAGTTAATCAGGCTTTGCATGTATGCAAATAGTTTTAAATTGATATGAATGTGTTAGAGCTGAAAGTGCCTTTCAACAGTGGCCTTTGTCTGAGGTATGATAAGATCCTCAGATAAACTCAGGTAGAATCATATCTAGTGATAAAGGAACACAAATTGTTTATGTTGACTCCTTTTCTGTCCCACAAGATTGTATGGTATGTTGAAAAAGGAATGTTCTTGCTCAGAAGTACTTTATTTAATTAAATGGTGTATACTATTTATTGTTCTTACACAGGGTCTTGACCTGGGGAAGGTGCCACCAACGGTTCCTGGTGTAAGCAAGCAGCTGCCTCAGAACTATGGGACCTATCCAAGCCCAGTTCCCTTAGGAACAGGTTCTACAAACTCTCTAGAAAGGAGGAAGGATGGCAGCCTGCCCAGGCCTGGCACCAGTATAGCAAATCGGCAGAGGCCGGTTCCGCTCCCGCCGCCCAGCAACGTGCACCAGCCCAGCTCCTCTCAGCAGATCCAGCAGAGAATTTCTGTCCCTCCCAGCCCCACGTATCAACCCTCTGGCCCTCCCTTGTTCCCAGGAGGAGAGGGCAGGCCAGAACTGCCTTTGACTGTGGCAATCAGACCTTTTCTCGCTGATAAAGGATCCAGACCTCAGTCTCCCAGAAAAGGGCCACAGACAGTGAACTCCAGTTCCATCTACTCAGTGTATCTTCAGCAAGCAACACCACCAAAGAATTACCAACAAGCTGTGTACAATACTTTAAATAAGTCGGTAAAAGCAGGTAGAATATATTTTGCTCTTTTTTTTCTTTGAAATACATTAAGATCTACTTGTTTGGCCTAATTCACTTCCCATATCGGTTTGGAAAACTTGTCTAAATCTGTGAGGAGTAATTTTTGTGCATGCAGCATAGCAGAAAAATCATTCAATATATTTTTTGAGGTTATCAATAAGTATGCATTGATTTACCTTTTATTTTAAAACAACATGCAATTGGAACAATATAGCCTGGATACTTTATCAATACTCTGATAAATAAGTTGAAAAACCAGTGTCTAGATAAGAGTTTTGCTTCTCTTACTGTTTCCTCGTGAAAGAGGAAAAACATTCCAGATGCTCCTTGCAGCTTATAATTGTAAGCATCAGCATCACCAACAGGTTAAGTATTTATTTCTGTTTTGACAGTCCCCAGAACAATTTTTTTTTCTTTCTGTATTAGTGGCAAACAAGTATCAGTAGTTTATTTATAAATATTTTATTATGTAATTTAAGAACAGCTCTTCACTGTTTTCCATCTTTCTTTTCTTCAGTTTATGGAAAGCCTGTATTACAGTCTGGTTCAACCTCTCCCTCACCCTTGCCATTCCTTCATGGCTCTTTGCCTGCCCAGTCTCCCTCACAGCCACCATCTCAGCCTCAGACTGAGGTCACTGAAAAAGATCAAGAGCTGGAAAATGCTCCACCACCCAGTGAAAACAGCAATGTGGAAAATATTCCCCGTCCTCTCAGTCCTACAAAGCTCACCCCTATCGTGCACTCGCCCCTACGGTATCAGAGCGATGCTGACCTGGAGGCTCTGAGGAGGAAATTGGCCAATGCTCCGAGGCCATTGAAGAAGCGCAGCTCCATCACTGAGCCAGAGGGCCCGAGTGGACCAAATATACAGAAATTATTGTACCAGCGCTTTAATACCCTGGCTGGAGGGATAGAAAGTGCTCCTTTTTATCAGCCAAGCAATCCACAGGACTTCATAGGCAACTTAGCTGACGTTGATAATGGGAACGCCAGCACCAATGGCAATATTGAAGAACCAATCCCCGTGCAACCTACGGTTCCTGTCCCTGATGAACCACCCCCCTCGTCAGATGCCAATGACAATGAGTTACCTTCTCCTGCTACCGAGGAGTTGATAAGCACTGAAACCACAAATCAAACACCTGAGACAACTGAAGACAACAACAACAACCTTTCTATAGTTCCTTCTACTGAGCAGTCACCCAGTCCCACGCCAGAGGTCAGTTCTCCAGTAGAAGATGAAGCTCCTTTGCCACCTGCTCTTCCTCCTCCACTTCCTCCAGTAAGTAACAAAGCAAAAGAAAACTTTGTGAACTACAGAATTAGCTTTGTGCTTAGGCATAACTGGAACATGGTAAGCTTGTGCTCAGCGGTATCTTTGCATTTGAAGTCTCATGATATTAAAAGGAAAGAAAACCAGAGGAGTTCCAGGGAGAATTCTGGTGGATTAGTTTCTTTGCTACTCTAGCTGCTTAATAAGGAAAATAAGCAAACCGGTAACAGGAGGTTGTGTATGTGTTTCTCAACTTTTTGGAGGTTCTTGTTGTAGAACTAATTCAGGAATTGGAGATTCCATTAATTTTTTTAAATTTGTTCAGGCCTTCAAAGATAGCTTATCATTAGTTTCATACAAATAGTTAGGTCAGTGGGAAGCTTTTTAATTTGCAGGCCAGCTGAAATAGCTATTCTGGGGAGACTGCTCTCCTTTTCCCCTCTCAGAGGAGATGGAAAAGGACTAACTCCAGCAGCAACATAGCTGGCTTGTGATAGCAGAAATGTTTTTCTAATGGGCTTGTCACATACTTTGAATTGCTTTCAAAGTCCATCCTCCAGCTACACTAAAATCTTTTAAATACTTGCCATTACCAAAATCTACCACACTGGGGAATTGAAAAGTACAGAAAAAAAAGGATTTTATTCTTTGTTGTTGTGATATCAATCACTCTTTGAAACCAAGGTTCATCCTCATTTTTAGATTCAGATAGGAACCTTGGCATTCTTCTGAGAATTTGACTGCAGTGTGCACAAGGCTTTGTATGGTTTTCCATGAACATAAGGGCCAGGAGACTCCTGGAGAATGGGATATGCTAGCAACTAATATTATTCATAATATGAAGGGTTTATTTTCCAAACTGAAATAGCCATCCTATATAGGACCATAAGTGAAAACAGATCCTACAGAGCTAGAGACTAAAAGCATTCTATAAAAACTGTAGTTAATAATATTTTTTCCACAGCAAATGACAAGGACACATGTAAGGGATTCTGAATATTCTCAAAACACATTTAAATGTGCTTCAGATCTTGAAAATGCTGCTTCCGATAAAACCTGCTAGAATGTCACATAAAACAGCTTCATGTTCTGTACTTTTCGTTCCTACAACAAAACTCCCAACTTGCCAGGTCTGACCTACGACAGAGACTCCTGCTAATTCAAGGCATTGATTCCTCTAAGTACAGACTCTGGCTTAATTGTGTGGTACTTCCCAGGCTAAGCAAAAGTTTTCAGTGTCTTAGATAATCCACCTGTAATATGCACAGTTTATATTAGATACAATTATGATGATGATGCTTAGAACACTGACTTAAGTACTTCATGCCTTATACTCATTATCTTTAATTAGAAGATTTGAAATTATATTGGCTTGCTTTTTCATTTTTTTAACTGCATAAAATGTAGTAATGTATCAAGCCTTTTATTTAGAGACTTAAATAGAAATGATTTCATAGCTCTAAATATGATTTAAGGAAGATGAGATTCATAAATGAATCATTTTTTCCACTTGTACAACCTGAAATGATGCCTTCCAACCTTCATCTTTATTCAGACAAAACGTACCAACTTGAAGAAACCCAACTCCGAAAGAACAGGCCATGGTTTGAGAGTGAAGTTCAATCCCTTGGCTCTCCTCCTAGATGCTTCTTTGGAGGGTGAATTTGATCTGGTACAACGAATCATATATGAGGTAAGCTTTTAAACAATGGCAACCCCATGCAGTATTCAGGGAAAAGGAAGTGCTAAACTATTTTATGTTTTCAACAGGTTGATGATCCCAGTAAACCAAATGATGAGGGCATTACACCTTTGCATAATGCAGTGTGTGCTGGTCATCACCACATTGTGAAGTTCCTGCTCGATTTTGGTGTCAATGTAAATGCAGCAGATAGTGATGGCTGGTAAGAGTCAAGATTTTTAACCTAGTATCTGGGAGAAGCACCATGTAGATGCACATTCAAAATTTAATTGAAGCCTGTTTTGGGAAAAATTTCCCTCCTCTTTATCCCCATCAAATGAGTACTCTCCAAGCTGTAGGTGGAGATAAATTCAAATGCAAGGTTACAGCGTGTTCAGCTCCCAAGCAAGCACACTTAAACCATAAATTAGATTACCATTTGTGGTAATTAGTGGTAGAGTTGCATTTCTTGTTCAGATGCTGAAATAATTAAACTGTAAATAACTAATGACAAAAGTTGTTTTGCTGAAGTTTCTTCATCAAAGATACCACTACAGATGTTGGTATTCTTGAACAATCTCACCTTACAGGTGGCTGTAGCATTCCTGAAGTCTTTTTGAATCCTCAACTTTGTTTTACCTTTCAGGTTTGCTTGTACTGGAAAATACCCTTTCACACCCAACAGCTTTTAAGCTGTGAAAATTATTAGTTTTGCTATCATCTGTTTCATAATGCTTGGCTTTGCTGGAGTCAGGTAAATCCTGAAATCCACCCTAGCTGCTTGACAGGTTTTAGACAATGCATACACATCCTTTAAACATAAGAAAAATTTCCTTTTAAAACAGACAGGCTCTAAAAGGTAAGATGAAAGTTAGGATTCATGGAAACTTCTTTTTTCACATGTACATTTTTTTGCTTTATTTCAGGACACCCTTGCATTGTGCAGCTTCTTGCAATAGTGTTCATCTCTGTAAACTACTGGTTGAATCTGGGGCAGCTATTTTTGCTTCAACTATAAGTGATATAGAAACTGCTGCAGACAAGTGTGAGGAGATGGAAGAAGGTTATATTCAGTGTTCCCAGTTTTTGTATGGTAAGCTGTGACACCAACTCTTTCTTAAGATTCATCCTGATTTATGCCTCTGATGTGTGTGAAACATCTGCTTAGGCCCCAGACTGGATGATATGGCCCATCAAATCCCTGTGCTTTCAAAGTGCTAAAACCAGCATCACCTTTTCACTGTGATGTTGGTCTTAGTCCTTCTGGGTTTTGAATTACTTCACAGGCTCCTTCAAATGTTAAGATTTTTAAAGTTTTAATTTGGCTTCATTTCAGGAAATGCTTCTACAGGGAGGTTTTGACCTTAACAGTGAGTTGGCAAGTGTTTTGACAGAGAGACTCCTAACTTCCTGATGCACAGGCTGTCAACTGAATTCTAGTAGTAGGAGCAGCCTTTTATTTCCCATAAAATTATATTAAGAGTTGGTGTTTCCAAGGCATTTTGACAAGGCAGCATGTTTCTGTGTAGTGGTGCTGTGCTCTGATTTTCATCCCTATGCTGAAATTCAGAGCTATCTATCATCACCTGAGATTTATACCCAAATTTCTAGCAGATCACACAAAGAAAGAAATAAGCTTCATGAATGATTAATTTACAGGAGTGCTTAGTTACTATAATATATTTTGCAAGAAAAGAACTTCAATGGAGCACACAAATTTTTAATGTCCATCAGAGGATTTAAGCTTCATTAAGGCTCTGTCAGATCTGACATTGTGTGAGTTCTGAAAGCCTCAAGTGTCCCTGTACAAGGCCTGCTGTAGGAAGCAGTTTCCACTGCACATATAATAAAAGAAAAAAACCTCATTCTCTAAGATTTTGTTTTATCATGCAGTTAAATTTCTGACAGCATTTCATCGTGGAAGTTCTGAAAACTGTTCTTGAAATGTTATTAATGGGAGACTAATATTAGGGCCACTGTGTCAATAGTAAAAATCTCAGAGGAAAAAAAGAGGCTATTTTACCATCTGGTGTTGTTAACAGGAGTGCAGGAGAAGCTGGGAGTGATGAATAAAGGGGTGGTGTATGCTCTGTGGGATTATGAAGCCCAGAACAATGACGAGCTGTCATTCCACGAGGGCGATGCCATCACTATCCTGAGGCGCAAGGATGACAATGAAACGGAGTGGTGGTGGGCCCGCCTCAATGACAAGGAAGGCTATGTGCCCAAAAACCTCCTCGGGGTAAGTTCTTTTACCTCTCCCTTCTATGTGTCACCTGCACGTGAAGTAGAACAAAAGATGGATCTTTAGTCAGAATCCCTCTGCACCATCCACAGCACTATGAAGTGGTGTAAAGCAGATTATTCTCTCTGGCCTCTGTGCCATTGTAAACAAACAGGAGAGGCTACTGTTAGACTGGTGCTGGTTGTCATTGAGCAAGTTAGTATATTTAATATAGTTTATGCTTTAATGAGACTTTTTTCTCCTCCTTGGCTAAAATATAGAGCCCTTATGGAAAATATGGTGGCTCTGTTAGGCAGCTTGAAGACTTGCTCCAGAAAGTTCTTTGGGAAGGTTTTTAATACTTGGCACAAGATAAGAACATAGGTGTGTATGAGTTTAAAACACAAAAGAGCCTTGAAGATGTCAACTGTGGGCACATTATTTATGCTGCTCAGACAGATGGAACACTGTCAGGAGAGAGGCCAGGAATGTAAGGTGACGAAGTAGAGAGCTACTGAGGACAAAATGCATAAGAGAACCTTGCAGAGCAGGAAATAAGCTCTCTGGAGTGCTCAACAGGGAATTTTTGTACTTATGTAAAAGCATCCTTTGTCTGTTCTGGATCTCTAGCTAAATGCACCATGTCATTTTCAGAGCAGCCATCTTGCTGCCATTGGCAGGAGTAAATCAGCCCTTTTCCTCCTGCTTCTTGTTTTTCAGGAGTGGCCTAAGAACACTCTCAAGCTTACAAAAACCCCACCCCCCAAAACACTTCATCACCCAGTTCTGCCTAATAATTTTTGCCTAAAGTACCCCTTTAGTTATAAATTATTTAAGTTTGTATTAACCATGCAAAGCCTAATACTGTTATTCTGGTTTTTTTTAGTTATATCCACGAATAAAACCTCGACAGCGAACCCTTGCTTGAATTCAGTTGTACAACAGTGCAGTACCATGCTGGTAACTGGAAACTTAGAACATACACTGGAGCCATCATTTTTGGTCATTTCACACAGAGAAATAAAACTATGATATTTAGTTTTAATGGTGCTTTCTCTTGTTAAATGGACAGCATCCATGATTTCCAAGATCTGCAGTTTGTAAACGAGGATTGTTTGTGTGACCAGCACTGAGGAGGAGAGCGATGCCTCCGCTACCGCCAGTGCTGCGCCAGCTCTCGTCTCACACGGTGTTTTCAGTCAGAGTTCTGTGGTAGGAGCTTCCTTGTGTTCCATGTTCAGAGGTGTCATTTGCAGAGTGCAGATGCACTGTCCAGTTTGCTCCAACCCCCCACAGCAACTGTCCCATGTCGGGATTTTGGGTATTTCTGTTCCATACCAGTGAATGTTGAGTTCTCATTACCGATCAACTCTTTGGGTTCTAGGACACAAGATCTTCACCTGTTACATGCATAATTAAGTAGTTACCAAAGCTTGGTGAAGGCCAGGATTTTAGGTGGCAACATGGTAAAACACTTAAATCCTAGTCTGGACAGCCCAACAAAAGCTTTACCTAGTCTAGCATCTTGCAGTATTTGCATTTAGAATCAAGCTAGAGAACTAACAAAAACCAACAGTATTTGTACACTTCTCAAAGTCCCTACACAATATTTCACTTGGTGTTTTATTTTCTTATTATTCAGCTTACAGCACCGGTGTTACCTCTACGAATGTAAAGGTTCCCCTACTAACCCCCCGAGCTCATCCAGCCTGGACACAACAGTTAGTACTGAAGTTGCAGCAGCTTAAGGGATTTGTATGTCTGCAGGGATGAAAGTGCAATAGTTGAAAAGGGTAAGAGTCTGGTAAGGGTTATACTGTGTCACCTGAAGTCTGCCTGAGTCAGTCTAGAAGAAAATATGAAGGACTGGATAGAAGTAGAGAAAGAGGGTCGTGTAGATGCCAAGTCGAGGAGAAGAAAGAAACAAGGTTTAGAGAAGGATTTAAGAAAGGCAATAGCTTATTTGAGGACAGTTTCTGTGGTTCTTGGCAGCCTACAACTGCTGCCAAGGCAAGTTATGCAATAACCTATTCCACTACATTGTAGTTTCAAGCAAAAAAGAAAAACCCCACAAACAGGCACTTCACTGGAATTTTAATTGTACATGATTTTATATACCAAAAGCATATTTTGAATTTCCCGTTATAAGTTTTAGCCATATTTCTTGTAATTTTCTCCCATTTAACAGTATGCAATTTGATTAACTCTTCATGTACAAGTTCTGTGTATAATTTATATATCCATTTCTGCAGTGCTGTAACTTGCTTTTACCACAGGTCAGCATTAACTGTATATATTGTGGTGAAAAGTGAAAGGGTATTATTGTTGAAGAATTTGCTACATGAATGTGATGATTTCAAGAGCCTATGATACACTAATTCAGAGAACATGTAAATGTGCACAATAAAGTACTGCTAAGGCATGGCTGCATTCTTCACTCTCTTTATAGAGGTCTCGACAGCAGATGTGGCTTTGGTCAGAGTCTGCATGAAAACACTAATTGTAGTGTAACCAAGGTTACAGCTGTCAACCCACCTTTCCTCCTTGTTTTATCAGCTTCACTGAAGATGTGCTTACACTCTAGTATCCCAGTATTCCAACTGGGAAAAGTTAACTTAGAACTAAAATTAGTGTTTTCTTTAGAAAAAGTGAAAAATTTGACAGTTCAGAGACCATGGTGGCCATTACTAAAGAAGTTGTATATTACAAAATTAAGCAACACCTCTTTTTTTAAATAAGTGAATTAATTTATTCATATTTGTACATTAAATTGTATACAATTTCAGAGAGCATTACAGTTAGATTAACAAAAGCTCGTTACCAAAAAAGAAAATACAAAACTAAAAATTATTCTGGAAGCTTATTACAGAAGTGAAGTTTCACGGTCAAGTTCATACAAGTCAAATTTGGTGGTATTCAGTGAAAAATTTAGATGTTTAAAATTAAATGTTTAAAAAAACTCACGTGATTTCTATAAAATCATATCTAAGGCAGATTTTTTTTTTGTACATTGATTTTAAACATTTGGATAGAGGGAAAAACCTGAGATCTATACCCAAAAAGCTATTCTCTGCAGAAGAGACATACACATTTGTTTGCTTCCTGTAGCAAACAGTATATATAATGGTTACTATAAAAGCTGTGCTGTACATTAGCTGTAGTGCAGGTCACTTTCATATTAAGTGCCAGTAAAGGCTTAACAAAATATACAAAGTCTTAAAAGGTGAGGCTGTTTAAAGCATTAACTGTATACATATTGCACACTACCGTGAATACTCATGGTTCAAAAAAATACTCACATTGCATTTGCCAGTTCTTACATAATGAACCACGCTGGAATGAGAGAGTCAAGAACAGCAAATATTTCCAGCTGTCAAATCAGCACAAAGTGAGAGGCAGGTCTGTGGAGGCTGGTGTCTGTGGGTGCCCTCAGGAGGCCACAGCTGCAGCTCTCACTGGTCCCGAGACTCATAGAGAAGTTTTGTTGCCTAACAGAAAGGGAAAATGTTAACTAAAGTTTCACTTGCAGCCACCTTATCTACTTCCCACCCCTCCAAAAACCTCCTTTAAATCCAGGGCTTTAAATTCTTCCTTTTCGTCCATCTGAGACCTGTACTAGCATTGAGGAAGTGCTGAATGCACTTGCACAGTGATAGAAGTTTGAGCACACGGTGCTGAGCAGAGTAAAAGCACCGGGGGAGTTCTAAAATGGCAATAAAGCAGCAAAGAGCCACAAACCTGCCCATACACATTATAAATGACAGTTCTGATCAGCAACTGATCAGGTGACTGATTGGAGTGTGGCTTTGGTTTTTTCCCACCATAACTTTGATTTAGCAAATATGAACGTTCAGTTTCATTACCCATGCAGGGCCTAGCACCAAAGATTAAACTCTTCCATTTCCAAAAATCAACAACTTCTTTGAATCTTCATGAAGCAGGAAAAATAATTAGCTGAACTTAGGGTCAAACAAGTATTTCATAGTGCACATTCTTTAGCCAGTAACAAAATCCAAGGAAGTTTAAAGCCAAATTCTTAGTTCTTTTCATCTAATAACATACTTAAGATCTTGGGAAATCCTTCAGAGTACATAAATTCTTCAGTCTCTGAGCAGAAAGCTAAAGTCATGTTCATTACACCCAGCCATAGCTTCTTTTTTCTAAGCAACAAGGCCCTGAAGTCCTTGATAAAAAAATAATAGAAATACTCCTAAGGCTGAATGCTCTCTGTGGTGCTGCTGAACACCCTAGGTAAAGATTTTCTTCAGCCTTGTCTAAGTTTTGGCTGCTTTGCTTACCTTATGCATAGCTGCCAGCCAGGCTGCTGACAGCTTCTTGTTACAGCTGAAGTCTTCACCAGCAGTAAACTTCATCTGCATCACCTCCTCCGACCCCGGTGCCTTGTACTGCAGGATCATTCCTATGGCACGAGTGTTGCCTCCTGAAAAGAGAAACAACATCTGGAACAGCAGTAGGTTTTACCAACTAAGTAACACAACATTTTCCAGCTCATGAGTATGTTTGGAGAAATGTGCTCATTGCTCAGTTCAGAGCACAAGCAGCTGCTGGATTGGAGGAGCTCATGACCACAGCTCGTAGTGCCAGCAGTGGAACCTGCAGCCTCATACTGCTTCATTCTCTCTGCCAAGCACCAAGGCAGAACCTGCATCAGCCTTCAGGTAAAGCCACACACCTGGAACACCCTCATGATTTACCAGCACCATGTTAAGACACTGTTACCACAGTTTCATACAGTAGCCTGCAGTCTGTAGGCCTAGGGTCCAATCAAACTGATGGCAAAGCAGGGTCCTGCTGGAGACAGTCTGACACAGCAGGCAGCAGTCCCTCCAAACCTGGTAAAGGTTGGAATGATGCTTACATAAGGCTAGAGAACAGCTGGCAACATCATTTACTTCCTGAAGGAAATTGGTGCCAAAAATGCTGCTCTGCCAACAGCGTGATAAGCGAGGTGTTTGTAGCTCTCTTACTGAGGCTGCAGAGATGAAGATAAACCAAAGCAAAAATAGAGTCATTTAATGAGAACTTTTAGAATGACAATTACTGTCATGACTTCCTGCAGCAGTGGAGCATAAACTAAGGTCTAGGAACAGCACTAGCATACAGAGGACACTTCTTACAAAGCTCTTTTTAGAAGTGTCTGCATGAGAGGGCTCATGGAGGCTGTTACTGCAATATCTGAGGAGCCAAAACAAATCACAATCTAAGCCAAACTCAATCTAGTTAGTGCTGTTAATGCACCCAACGCAATCAGAAGCCCACAGCAGGGTTTATAAAAGAGCTATTTTCTACTCTCCTAGGATAAATGGAAATTCAACTTCATCAATCGCTTCTCTGCACCTATGGTCAGAACAATGGATTAAGGGTCTACTGAAAGATAAACCAGGGGAAATCACACACCTACAGCCTTGACCAGTTTGCCCATGCCTGGCATTACTAAGACAGAACACACCCTGCACAACAAAGAGGCCTTTCTTTTAAAGTTGTGTAAAAGCAAGCCAATAATTAACAGTTTCAGTGCAAAGCCTTTCCAGACGGCACACAGGGAGTATATTAATTTCTAGTATGCTCAATTCAGCAACCTGCTAAGCAGATATCTGTAACATTGTGTACTACTGCAGATAGCACTTCTCATCTCCCCTTCTCCCAGCATGGACAACAGCACTTTGGTCTAAAGAGCACCTTGAGTACTTTAGTTCTCTCCAGAGTGTTACAAAACATTCACTCTTGGTTTATTAAACAGACATATGGGAAGGGAACAGATACATGTCAGACTCGAACATAACTCAGGTTGAGCAGCAATTATGGATCAAGCAAATAATCAGCACTGCAGAGAAGAAAGAGGTGAGGGGGCCATGACATGCTTGGGTGAGTCATGCTGAAAGGCACTGCAGATACCTTCAGTAACAGGCTGGCTCTCCAGGAGGCTGGTGTAAGTGTGAATATCTTTTTCTACCATCAACAAGGAAGGCAGGCAGAAAAGAGATAAAGCAATCAGAAGGGTAGTGAACAAAGAATTACAGGAGCATTAAGTGGCTCAGCAATATACCTGGGTGATTTAAAAACCAAGGTAAGTTTATTCAAGTTAACATGCTGTACTGACTGAATAATGCACAGATGGGCTGTGCAATTAGAAAAACCCAGCAGTGACAGAAGTGTTGATAAAGAACAATTAATGAAATTCCTGACCTTGTTTGTTCTCATTTCAGTCAATTCATATTCAGGTTCATCCTGAAATACTCTAAAATCTGGTAAGAGATTTTAAGTAAGTTGCTGCACTCCAATTTAGATGTTACCAGTTTCATTTGGCCACCCCTTTGTCTTGAATGAAATGAAGAAAAGATAGTTGAATTATTTACTCTCCCTCCCCCACTTCATTCTGCTAACAATGTTTGAACCAGTCAAGGCAAAATCTCAGCTGGATTCTGAAATGGAAGCTACCAAAGACTAACAGTTCCCTCCTATGAGCTCTTAAATCAGTAAATATTTGTACATACCCAAGAGAACAGGTGACAACCACCTTCACTCAGGTTTATCAAGAGGCTCTCCCACATTAAGGCTGTAGGGGAACTTCTCCATCTTTAAGTGTTCCCCCAAATCCCAGCAGCCACATGGGACATTCTGAGAGCAGTTGTAACCAGCACAGTTACACACTGACTGCATTGTCTAGCTCAGTAACTGCAGCTTCATTTTTTTTCTTAATAGTTCATTTATATTAAAAGAAAAAATTACCTCCAGGAGTAAATCCCTCTGTAAGTATCTGAACAGTTGAAATCTGTATAATTTCAATTTCATAATGGCTGTCTCCATCCAAAACCAGGTATCTACATAATAGAAGAAAAAGAGTTTTTTCACTTTTTTTTTCAACAATATCAAGTCCAAACCAGAGGAAAAAAATTAAACAATCTCTCAGTGACATTGTTTATCTGTTCTTTGGGGTGAGGAGGGATAGAAATCAAGTAGAAAATGTTACTTTTCATTGAAATTTCACCCTTCCAAAACACACTGTTAGTAAATTCAAGCAAACATTCCAGTATTGTTGGATCTACCCTTTCAGTTTGATTACTCTCTCCAATATCCTCAGGGCATATTACTCTCATATTTTTTTTAAGTTATGTAAGAATAGAGCTGTAAGTACAACAATGCTATAGTTTACAAGTGCAGTTTCTATAAATCTTTCTCACCTCTGGTTGTTGGAAAGTCGACAAACCATGAGCTCAGATTTATCAGATGTTCCCAGAGTTACAAAGAATGTAGCACCTGGAAAGAAATGGTTTAGTATTCTAATACAGAATTCAAGAAGCAACATTCAAGTATCAGAAAGAACAGCTAACTTTTACTTACTAATACACTGAATTGAGTGAAATAAGAGAATAACTGAAATATTAAACTGATTAACATCACAAAACACTCAAGTATAAAAAGCTGATCTTTAATTATCATGTTCTGACTTACAGGACCTTTCACACATGCTATGCAATTTCTCCCATGTGTAGAAATGCAGATGATATCCAAGAGGAAGCTTTTAAAAATGAGAAGAGATTTGGAGGTGGCAAAGACAGGCAATTAAAGACCCTCTGTCATCACTGTAACACAAATGATTGTTTCTGTATTAAAAAAACCAATTTAATAGCAGGATGTGACCTTCAATTCCATGCTTAAGAAACTGTAAAGACATCTCTTTTTCATTACTGAAGGCTGGCTCAGTCTTATTGTGAGGTCAATGAACTTCAGCTTTCATGTTGATTCTTCCCCCTGAAAACTGCTTTGGCAAGGGGAAGGTCACTGTTGCTACACTGGAGAAGTGACTCAGAGCTCCAAGCAGCCCTACACGCCCGACCCCTTTGCTTCCTCCATGCCTCATGTTCCCTGTATTACCCAATCCCAATACTGCTGGCCTGGGAAATGAAGAAAATAACATCCAGCCCTGCCCAATGGTCTGCAATCCATCCCCATAACCTGAACCATGCAGCCCTGGAGTTTCACCTCCTTACTTGCCAGTTCACCCAGGCTCACTGACCCCCAGCACAGAGCCTGTGCTGCTGAAGTGAGACAGAGATAGCAGCACCAAGGCTGGAGAAGGACATTACAGCCACCACCACCACCTCTCTGACCATCATCTGTGGCTCTACAGCAAGTCAGAAACAACTTCACAACATGAAAGCAAACAGGACAAGCTTTAAAAAAACCTCCTCCGTTTAAAAGATGTGACTTAAAGACTCGTCTACGCCCTCATGGTAAAGCAGAGTGAAGAATGATTTATGTGCTCCAGGATGAGCACACTCCCTTCTGAAGCCAGATCTCCCCAGGAACAACATCCTTGCCCATCACATGTGGGGCTTAGCTCACCCATTATGCACACAGGTATCATGCTGAGAGATCATCAAAAGGCACTGAAGCATCACACACTATTTTAAAAACTGAAGTTTCAGCTTTCTTAATGTAATTGGAACATGAATTACTGTATTGTGAAGGTTTAAACCTATGGAAAATTGAGTACTCATGATGATCTGCAATCAACCACAGCTGTAGGCCATGGACAAGATCAAAGCTCTCAGATGAAGCTTGAAACAAGCACTGTATCTTGTTTGAAAATGTTAAAATATTCTCTCAAGTATTTTTCATCCTTATTTAACGTAACAGGAATATGGTTAAAAGATGCATTATTTCAAGGAAAATGCCAACTGCATTTTCATCTGTTCTCACAGGTATTAAGAATTAGTCTTTAAATCACTCTTTGTCAAGACCAAGAAGTACAAACTGAGAGGTGCAAACACTGACTATGAGGTGTGAACCTCTCTCTAAATAAACCCCTAACACAAAATCATTAACTGCAAAACAAGAGGAGCGACAAAGAGGAAACAAAACCACAGCTTGTTGGACAAGAAGCACTGCTCTTGCTGTTCACTGGAATTTGAATAAACACAACCAGGAGCCCTGGGTGCTTACCATTCATGAGCACTTTGAGCTGTTTGTCGTAGAACTCCGTCTCCTTCTGCGACACCAGGGCGCACTCGGCGCACTGCCGCACGGGGTCCACGAAGCACATGCGAGGCAGAGGCACTTTCTTACTGCAGCACTTGTCACAGAAACACTTCCCACACCTTCTGCAGTGATGCTAAAAGCACGAGAGAACACCTCGTTTACTTATTTACTAAGGAAACTAAGAGGTTACTACAAGTTTCTCAGGTGTGAAACATGCAAGCTGAGGGACAGGTAGAAGAAATGAACTGTTACAGGAATCTCTGAAGGCTGGACACAAAGGACTGAGTATAATATAAACAGCAGCACTCTAAGCCTTTGCTGGCACTCTCTAAAGATGCTTCTGGAGCAGAAAACACTGGAAAGGGCTTCTCTGGTGTCCAGTAAATCCTTCACCTCCCTGTCAATAAAAACCCATGAGAAGAGCGGTTTCCAGGTCCCTTCGCGCTTCTGACAAAAGATCTTGGAGAATTTCAACTGAAGTTTCTATTCTTCTTCAACTGAAAATACTATTATTCTCTTTTAAAACTTATTCTCTCTTTTAAAACTTATTCTCTTCTTCCCATGGGAAAAATATAAGAATCTTCATACTTAGAACCTAAAGCTATTCCATTTATCAGGAGTATCAGGCAGCACAGCACAAATCCAGTGAAGTTGTGAAACCAGACCGAGTATTGCAGTGTGTGTCACAGCCCCTAAATCTGCAACCAGTGGCCTGTGCTCCAGATCAGGGGTGTGACAGTGCCAGCAGATCTTCCTGATGCAAGTTCTCATGACAGAACAAGTACTCCCAGGCAAGCAGGAACTCATCTGTGGCTCAAAGCAAGCCTGAAAGTTTGATACAAGGAACTGATAACACTGCACTTTTGGTCAATGTTAGGTTTCCTTCCAAATGTTCTGCAAAATTCTCTGGAGTACCTATTTCCCAGGGCTACCTCCAATTGCTTCCCACAGCTAACACAAGGGAAACACAGCAGCTTGTCATCTGGTATAACATATGAGTGTGTCTGGCTTAAAATTTCTCCTTCCCTCTCCCACCAAACAATTAAATTAAAAAACATGGACTATGTCACTGCACTACATTATACACAGGATAATGTGTATAATAATGATGCTCCCTCCTAAAAATCACTGCTGGCCTTCTTTGGAAGGGTGTTTTGTAGAATTCTCCATGTCATATTCTGCACACCAGTCTGCATTCCAGTGACCTCTTACCATAAATAAACAGAATGTAATGTTAGTGTTTTCTCTTCATCCAGTGAGCCTAATTATGTAGTTTACACTTTCTACTTTAATTGGAATTTCTCTCTTCCAAACTCAAGACAAATCCTGGTTTACTTTTCAAAATATGTCAATTTTAGTATTTTGCAACACTTACTGCTTCATATTTCATTAATTTATCTTACCTTTCTAGTTATGAAGTCAAATTTTGTATCACACTGCATACATCTTGGGCACTAGAAAACAGTAGAAATTAAGATTAGTCTACAATCTTTTTAAACCTTTAATTCTACCACCATATACAAAGAATGAGCTTCATATTATGCCCCATAAAGAAACACCTCCAACAAATTTCCATCCCTTATCTTTTCACCATGAATAGCTTTCATTTAATACTGATGTAGCAAAATAATGTCATCTCCATTTGCAAGACAAAAAAAAAACTGCCAAACTTCCCTCTAATGAAAAGTGCATCCTGCCAGCAGGCAAAAGAACATCTCAGAATTATTTACCATTCTTGATAATGTTTGGCTATCTACACAGTCCCATATTCCAGAGTCAACTGGTTTTCTGAAAGTTGTCCTCACTTTACTACCCTGCTCTGCTGACTTGCCAAAACATTGTTTACACAATGTTTAATGCTCTCAATACTCACACATTTTTGAAACATGCTAAGAGATACTTGGTTTTCTTCCAAGCCACCAAGACCTAATGCTTATTCCAGCTACAAAAAGTCACTTCCTGAAATATCTCTTTCCTAAAACAAACTTACACCCACACTCCTTTCAAAAAAAATGACAGAAAAAAATTGAAGGAGTTTCTCCCTTCCAACTAAGTAGAGTTTAAGGGGTGACGGCTCTGACTGTGTTAACAACCAGAAGAGATCAGTGACTGCTGGACAATCAAAATTTTCTGTGCAGAAAGTTACCTATGAAAGGGTTGATACCCAACCCTTAGGTCACTGGATTTTCAACAAAACTTTACATCTTTTTATCTACCATATCAAGCCCCAGTGTCTGAGGGTTATTATAATGCAATTTTTGCTTTATTTACTAGCAAATATTAATGCAAAATTATGCCTAACAACTTACTCACAAGAACGTGGTTAGATCTGTACTAGGTTATATAAGTCTAGAAACTGAAATTCCTCAAACCAGACTATCTCAGACTACAGCAGAATGTCCTCTTCACCACATGCCCTGACCTGAGCAGGTGCTATTTGCTAAGCACACAGTAATCACCCTTTGCCTTTAATTAACATATTTCAATACTTAACCCTTTTCCTTCTATAAATCCCCTCAGGTTACAACAGCTTCTATTCAGGGACTTTTGCTCCAGCAGATAATCACTGTCACAAGTTCAACAGCTGCAGCCAAGAAAATATTACGGCAGCTAAATTAAAAATTCTCCAGAAATTTTTCATGTCCTTTTGAAGTGTAAGCTTGTTAATAATTGGTAATAGTTTATATGAAAGGCTCTTCTGTCTAAACAGACATTTAACACATTAGACAGTAATGGCAGTCACTGTAGTGGAAGGTAAACACCTACTTGCAGAATTTGTTACAAGAAGCTGTTTCTAAATCCCACACAGAAGAGCACTGGAAGTGCTCCTGAATTGTTTTAACTAACACTGAACTGAGGCACCCAAACACATCTTTTTCACAATGGCTACAGAAGAGGTTGTTTCAACCCTCACTGATAAATAATGGCAGCATGAAGCAATTCCAGCATACACCAGGTTTCACCTCTGCAACAAGCAGAACTCCACAGCTAATGTCATGTTCTGCTCTGCCTGGTTTTAATTTTTGACATGGAGTTTAACAGCTTGCCTGGGAGCTGGACCTGGCAATAATTTTGGTATGCCTTCAATTTACCTGAGTTCTAATTAATTTTCTTAATGAAAATACTTGGGAGCTTTTTGGTTGAGTTTTGGTGGTGGGGGGGCTTTTTTAGTTTGCCTGGACAGGGTTTTCAGGGGGGTTAGGTTTTGGGGGTTTTTGTTTATTTGTTTTTTGCCAAAATGCAGAAAGCACAAGTCACAAGCTAGAGGGGGGAAAAATTAAACCCAAACTCTTCTAACTGTTCTACATAGATTTCATACAGAATGCTATGCTAAACATAAAAGTGATTTTTAGGAAGGAACAAGATTATCCATCCTCTTATTTAACACAAACTATAGAAAAATATTTCTGAATTTCAGACTCATGATGATTGCCCTGCCTGATATAAACAGCAGTCCTAAATAAATCACAAGTCAAGTAGCACAGGGTAGCTGGCATTGCAAAATGGGATTTTCTTAGGAAAATGTTCTGACACAAGCAAGCTCAAGATACTGTTCCTTCAAGGTATTTCTGCTTTAAGTAACCAGAATGGAGTGAATTATTTGCATAATGTCCATTTCTGCTTTGCCTGGGACAAGATATTTATTGAGAACATCTTGAAAGGTGAATTTTTCCTATTCATCCATGCACTGACATAATCAGAGAGTGACTAGATTTGAATTAAGTTTTATTGCTTGGAGGGGTTTTATCACATTAACAGAGAAGGAAGCACAGTGTCCAAGTTACTTCTCATGTCTTCAAATAAAAAGATGTGAAGCAAGAAATTAAGTAAGAATTCATGTCAGAAGTACATTCATTTCATGTGCAGTCAAGCACCAGTGCCAGGACCAGATTACTTTATCTAGAAAGAGGAAAATGGAAGAACATCCAACAGCTGTTGGATCTTGGCATTAATTTAAAAATACCAAGAGCTGGTTCATTGCAAACTTGTCATGGGTTTGCTCAAGTGTGAGAACTTATTTCCATAATCCCACAGATCCAGCCAGAGGTGAGAATCCCATGGATGGCCAGGAATCTATAGTTACACTTCACATGCTTTATTTGCACAAATAATAACAGAGTGATTCAAGAAGGGATGCATGGGAACCCCTGTTTGAGCTCCCTAACACAGGGAACCTCTGCAAAGGAGGAAGTCCAGGAAATCCCACCTGGAGCACACCTGGCCAGAGGGGGAAAGGGCAGGATGCAAACCCAGGGCAGGCAGAGCTCAGGTGCCCTGACACTGCCCGAGCCTGGCTTTGGCCAGGAGGGCTCAGCTCCCTCCTGCAGCCAGGGAGGGAACCCTCCCAGCACAGCTGTCAGCTCCTCTGCAGCACACAGTGCTCCTCAGCCACAGAAACATCTGGTGCACAGCTGGATATCACAAGGTTTGGCCACCTCTGCAGGCAAACTGACACATCTCACTCCATTTCTAGTCCAAGGTTTCCTTAACAGAAATATCATCAATTGAGCTCTGCTGGTGATTAACAAAGAAATTCTGAGTCAGACAAGGCACATGCAGAGACCAACATTCTAAGCTCTGTCCTGAGTGTAATGATGCTCAGCAGAGACTTTCATAAATCCCCCTCAACTCATTACCTCTGCTACAAATAAGATTACTTTAAAAACTAAACTTTTCAGCAGTCCTGCTCCAGCCTTGCATTTCAAATTCCTCATAGTTACTGATAGTTTAAGACAGTATAATCTTGTGATTAAATAAAATTTAAAACTTAATTACATTTCAGTGCTGTATAAGCTGCACAAAACTACCAACTGCCATAATTCTTAAGTGGCTTTAATTTAACAAAATAAGCCAGTTGACTCTTCTTGCATAAGAAAAAAAAAAACTACTGGATTTGTGAGTGTTACTGGCTGCACAGCAAAAGCCAATGGACTTGAAAAGCCAGATCAGAATCTGCTAATACCACTCAAGGTCTTGTCTTGGACATAGACCCTTCATTTTTAACTATGTCAGACATAGTACCAAGAGCAAGCATCTCAACTAATTCATTGCCTAGGTAACCCTGTATCTTTAAATTTAATTGTTCTTAACAAAAACATGGGATTTATAAGTTTCCCCATGTATCATACCTGCTTTATTTAAGGTAAAAGTTTGCAATTTATTTGGCAATTGTTAACCAATGGGATGTCAGAACTCTAACATACTTCCAGAAATCTAGTAAATTTTTTTTTCTAGAAAATATTTTACTTCCAGAAATCTAGTAAAATAACTAACCACAAAATAACAATGTATAGTCTTAATCTTGCATTGACAAATGCATTTTAAATATTTACCTCTATCACACTTCCTCTCAATAGCAAATATCACTGAGCACATTCAGTCACAATTCAACACCCTCAGCCTATAGATCTGCATACTATATCAGACTGATATATCTAAAAT
The DNA here is from genome assembly GCF_037042795.1 of Molothrus aeneus. NCBI lineage: Eukaryota > Metazoa > Chordata > Aves > Passeriformes > Icteridae > Molothrus > Molothrus aeneus. The sequence goes on along the minus strand of NC_089651.1, from coordinate 53,218,055 downwards.
ACACAGGCTCAATTCCCTCTATCCAACAAGTTTAAATAGATCCTACCACAGTCCCCAAACAATCTTTACTTGAATTACACAGAACTTTCTGCTTGAAAAGATACGAGGCAGTGGGAAAAGCTTTGTTATCCACTCCTCACCGAAGGAGGAGCGCTCGGTATTCCCATGCAGAACAGACCCAGCACGTCCGGATCTGCCCAGGAACGCTCTGCGGGGTGGCCCCGGCTGAAACCCACACTGCCCCATCTAAAATAAATCTTCATTCCGCTCACATTTAAATGCACTGGCGTGTGTCCACGCCACAGAACGCTGGCAATAAATAAATAAACCAACAATGGATTCTATGTTGTATGTGCATCTGGGTGCGGCGGCTGGCAACAATCAACTCTCGTTACGCGAAATTAAAAATATCACCATCATGTCGTTTACTTAGTAAGTATTTAAAGCAAAGTTGACTGAAACAGACTGAGTTGTTCAATGGCTGTTTAACACCACGACCACTCGCACCGGGAGCCAGAAGGGCTCTTCTACCTCAGCCCTATTGCTTCAATAATTTATGCAATTTAGTTTTGAACAAGAACCACCTTTATCCGCATTTAAAGCAACACTGCACAGTTCGCTACACTTCTCATCACCAATCGCTCGCGAATTTTCGCGCCGGGGCCGCACAGCGCTGAGGGGCGAGTGACAGCCCCGTCCCTGCGTCCTTTAACCCATCAACTTAATTTAGGGAACGGAAGTGAAAAAGCGGAGGGAAAGGGAGGAAGGAACAGGGGGAAGGGAAGCGCGGCTCCCCTGCCGCCGGCGGTACCTCCTTGTCGGGCACCCAGGGCGGCTCGTCCAGGCCGAAGGGGCTGCGGGCGGCGCGGTGCTCGGGCACCATGCGCAGCCCGCTGGGGGAGCGCACCAGCTTCTTCGCGTCGCCGCCCGACATCTTCCCCCGCGCGCCGCCGCCGCCAAGGGACGGCCGCGCCGCCGCCCAATGGCCGCGCGGCGCTGCGCGACGGACACGGCACCCAACCAATGGGAAGCAGCGGCTCTCCGGCTCCGCCCACAAGCTCAGGGCTTGCCAGCCAATCTTGTCCCCCTCGGCGCGCTAGTCCCGCCTCTCTCGTGCCCCGCAACCCGGAAGCGAAGGGCCGCGTCGCCGAGTTCCAGGAAGCGGCACACGGAGCCCGGACCGCCGCGGCCGCGAGGGGCGGCTCCGCAGAGAGCGGCTCCGCAGAGAGGCCCCAGCGCCCGCCCGAGGCTCTGAGCCAGCCCAGCCCAGCCCAGCCCAGCCTCGCTGCTCCCGGCCGGCCCAGCGGGAGGGGAAGGAACGGCGCCCTGCCATTGGCTGTCCCGCCGGGGCAGTCACTGAAGGGAGCTCTGATTGGCCTGCGGCGGGCAGGCTGCTCGCTGATTGGCTGCACGGGCGGCGGGAGATTCGTGACTGCGTGAGGGCCCTGTGGCGGCGCCGTGCTCTGTCCGGCTGTCCGTGTGTCCGGCTGTCCGTCCCCCGCTCCCCCGGCCGCTGCCGGTCCCGTGGCCCGCTCCCGGTGTTTCGGTCTCCCCTGGGCCTCATCCATGGAGCGGCTCCCTGTGAGCACAGCAATGGTTTGGAGCCCTTCAGTCGAGGGCCGTCGTAACCGTGATTGATGTCGGTAAGTTTCGGCTTCTGAATTTTTTCAGATCGTTGCTTTAAATGGGTGTTACTTAATAGTAACTTGCTTCTCTTTTAGATTTATTCTGTTATTAGCACCCGTCACAACCTCTCCCCCCATGTTGAAAAAGGGATTGTTCATAAAGTCGTTTATGCTCATATAACCACCGGCTGTCTGCTGCAATCCTTCATAAATATGTCAGAATAATGCTAAGAACCTCACAGTGCTTTCTAAGCAGCCATGGGGCTAAACTGTTTTTGTTTTGTACCAAAGTATTTAAAAAACTGTTAAAGGTCGTTACAAGAAACAAACAGATTTTAACAATTTAATATTAAATTTTCTTTTAGCTAATAAATGTATATTTGACTGTCCAATGCATGAATAATCCTGGGTCATCCTAAACTGCTCGAGTGTGAGATTTTTTTCTCTTAGAAAATGAAAGGCTCGTGTGAAGAGTGACAGGGCAGGAATAAATGCTCCAGCTTGCTTGTGAGCTGCACATAGAGCAAAAGCACTATGCAGAATTACAGGCAATTAAAACTAGCAGGAGCTCTTAACTGCTTTTTTAAAGGATTATTGGTTGAATTCTTTAATAGGATAAATGTAAACAGCCATCAGGGAAGACTTCTGCCAAAGGGCTGGATTAGAGAATAGCCAGGGTTGGAAGGGAGCTCTGGAGATCATCCAGCCCAGGCAGGCTCACCCAAAGCAGTGACACAGGAATGAGTCCAGGTGGGTTTGGAATGTCCCTGTGGCCTTCCTGGGCAGCTGTTCCAGTGCTCTGCCCCCCTCAGTGTAAGAGCTCTTCTTCACCTTGAGCTGAAGCTGAAGAGAGTTTGGCTCCATCCTCTTGGCACCACCTTTGGATTGTGATATGCATTGATGGGATCCCCTCTCTGACTTCTCTCCAGGCTCTCCTCAGCAGAGAGATGCTCCTGACCCCTCATCACCTTTGTGGCCTCTGCTGGGCCCCTTTGCAGTAGCTCCTTGTGTTTCTTGTGCTGGGGAGCCCAGAACTGAACTCAGCACTCCTGATGTGGCCTCACTTAGGGCTAATAGAGGGAGGAGAATCACCTCCCTCAGCCTGCTGGCCTCACTCTTCCCAAGTAAAATTATATCAATATATAAAATAATAATAATAGCAATAATTCTCATAATAACATAACCCCAGAATAATAGCTACTTCTCTAAGATAACTGATAAATCTATTGTTAAAAATAGGAAGAAAAAAAAAAAGTTCTGGAAACTTTTGACACTGATTTATGCCTATTTTTTTCTTGCCTGTGTCTGTGATAAAAGCCACTTTAATCACAGATAATTATCTTTTATCACAGATAATTATCACAGATAATTATCACAGATAATTATGGGATGTGCTGCTCATTGCTGTGCTGTGTGAGGAGATGGACTGGGACCAGTTTGACTTGAACCCTAAAACAATTGCTGCCCTGAAAAAAGGTAATTTAATTTGCCATTGCCTCTAACAGATCTCTCACCACAGTGACATCCTTGACATAATTGTGTGTTTGTGGGTATAAGCAGGCAGATGAACACTTACATTTTAGAACTGTAATTAAGTATTTTATGAAGAAGTTTTCTGAGTAATTGGAAGTGTTGGGTTTTGCCAATGCTTCAATAATAAATTTCCAAACAATTTTACAGCTTGTGTTGGTACATTCCACGTGAGTGTTGCCTGCTCACTGTACAAGAATTCAGCATAGATAAACCCCAAGTAAATGAGAATTACAAACTGGGAAAACTTTGCTGTGTAAGACAGCCAAAAATATTTATAACAATTCCTCTTGTTTCAGCTGACATAAAATCAGTAAAAGAGATTTTAAACCTGTCTGGAGCAGACTTGCAGAGGTTGATGAAGCTCTCCAGTGCAGACATCCAGTGCCTGCTGAAAACAGTCTCTCACACACTGAGGAGGAGCAGCATGGTCACAGGTAATGCAGTCAGGGCATAAAAAATCTTCTATCTAAAGCTCAAAATAACTATCACTGGGAGAAATTGTGGTTCTGGCTCCTCAATGACACAGGAATGTGGGTTTAAAATGAGAATAGAAGTGTTTTAATTGTGCTGTAGTGATTGATTTAACTATGCTAAGGACAGCTCCCCTGGGGGTAAATGGAAGTGAATGGGTGTCATTTTCAGGATTGAACCTGCTTGAAACAGGACAAAGTATTTCTCCAGTCTGAAACACTTAAACACCGGAACAAAATATTTCCTTTTTCTTTCACACTCTCTTCCGCTCTCTCACTATTCTCCTTTTGGACTAAGACTAGTTGAAAACTTTATATCATATATTAAAAGCTTCATAAACTGCTTTGTCATAAACACCTCATTCCAAAACAAGCAGGACCTAATAGCTCCTTCTGCACAAATTCTTAATGACAAATCTGTATTTAAAACCTATTTTCCTGTGATTGCATGTGTCTTCAGGCTTTGACCAGATGCCTGCTGTGCTGTTTTGTACTCTGCTACTTCTGTTTCCATAATGGCTGTGCTTGAACCTTTGCTGTCAAAATCCTCTCAGAGTGTAACTTTCCTCAGGGACACCTTAAAGGCAGAGAAAGGAAAAAAAGAGTTTGAGAGGAGGAAAGAACTCAGTGTAAATTATCAATCTTTGTACAGATACTCAGCAGAGGTCTCATGGGGAGAGAGGTGGGGAAGACCAGGCTGAATTAGGGAAATTCTCCATCAACAAAGCAAGCATCCCTTGTAGGGATAAACCTTGTATACAGCATCTATTTTGTATCATTGTGTGTTGGAAAAATAATAAATGAAACTACTTTTTCTTTTTTTTTTTTTTCTTTTCAATCATTAAAACCACTCCCAAACCCTGCAGCACTTCAGCTTTACCAAGATAAAGATCATTTCACCTCCCAGCACCAGAAGCTGAGCCTGGGATGTTCAGTGCTGGACAGCTTGCTAAAAGGAGGCATTCCTTTGGTGGGAATCACAGAGCTTGCTGGGGAGAGTTCTGCTGGGAAGACTCAGATTAGTTTACAGCTGTGCCTGTGTGTGCAGTACCCTTACAAGTATGGTGGCTTAGAGTCTGGTAAGTGCTGAACTAAACCTGGCTTCAGTTCCCATCTGAGGGAATACACTGTCCTCAGGAACCTCATCCAGGCAGGTGCACAGGCCCAGTGCATGGCTAACTTCAGCAGGAGGCCAGTTAGTGACTAATGTGTGTTTGCAGAGAGAAAAGCTGTGCACATCCTGCAGCACAACTTAACTTAATTCACAACTCCTGCTGGCCGTTGTTTGCCTGTCTGCCACTCTGGGTTCAACTCAACACACTCTCAAACAATATAAGAGAAGTGGTGCTGTCCTGAGAGCTCATTGGCTCCTCAGGTCAGCAGAACAGCTCAGCAGATAACTTTCTACAAACATCTTGGGTCTATGGTATATATTCCCTAGCTGGGGATTTCAAATTTCAAAGATTATTTGTTTTGATAACAATAGTTGTACTGATTTACAGAGTAAAATCAATGGAAATATAATTGAAGATAGGTAACCTTGTTTTGTACCTGTGATTTTCCTGGGTTTACCAAAGTATACAGGTTTATTCTTTGATTTGAGTATGGTGTTTTTACCCTTCTGTCATATTAATCTAACTCCCAATTTTTATTTTTTTTTACTATTGCTGCCATAGAAAGAGAGGAAGCCTGTGTCACTTCTGAGAATTCTGGTAGTCTGCCTTAGGTGTGTTTTGCCTGTGGCCTTGCTGCTCCTTCCACACAGCACTGGCTTTATCTGGCAGCTCAGTGGCTCCTTGTGGGGAAACTTACTCATTTCTTGAACTATATCCACCCACGTGGAAAAATCATGGACTGTACAAATTGAGATCTTGCTTAAAGGGCTGTGAGTAGCCCATGGCTTACATTACATGATGTCATTAATCAGAGCAGAAGCAATTATATTTTGTTCTGTTCCTTTGTGTGCTGCTGCTAACTGCTGCACATAGTTTAAATACATTTTTATCCATGCTCCAGCACTTCTTCCTGTTTGTGTTGAAATCAAGGAACAAAGGAAGGTGCCTAACACCCTACTGGCACTCTTGTGTTGAGCCTCCCGTGAGAAATACAGCAATTACAGCTCAGGTTAAATGTGAGGAGTTTTATCCTTTAGGAAACTTGAGGAGAACAGCAATGCTTAGAAACTCTCACAGAACTCTGCACTACCAGTGGAAGATTTTGCTACTGATTTAAAATTATCTCTATATTATTATTATCCCTCCCTGCATTGTATTTTTTTACTGATTAGAAACTTCCCTTCTCATAAGCGGTGATGTTGAAATACATTTCTTTAAACAGTTACTTCATTTAATTTAGTGCTAGTCATGTTTGTAATTCTCAGGACAAGGAGGTTGGCAGCAAAGAAATGCTGAAAGTAAACAAAGGCCTCCTTTGCCTCCAGGATATCTTTCTGCTGTTCTAGGAATGTCAGTTGTGTTCAGTTGTGTTGGCTGAATTTATTTTATATGCCCATATTCATAAATAATATGTGAATATAATGGAACAAATTAATATCCTTATTAGAATTCTGAATTAGAAAATAATGTTTGCTACTGATTCTTGGTAACAAACTGGTTTGGTGCCTGACAGATTATGATCATAGGAAGCAAAATTTTTTCTTTTTGAGGTTGGGGGGTTTTAGTAGGTTTTATTCCTGTTTGGTTGATTTTTGCTGGTATTTTTTGTCAATGACCAGCATAACACATTTATTGGCCTAAATAACAGATTTGATGAAATTGCTGATTTCTGTTTGGGTTTTGTTGGACTTCTGACTGTGTTTTCAGTGTCCTGAATGTTGCAATAACTATGGATCAAAATACAATTATTTAATCAATGGAGCATCAATCTATCTAGAAATGCAAATCTGCATCTGGAAGAACCCCAGTGACTATGAAATCTGAAGAAATGGACATTCCACCCTTTTTAAGTAAACCAAGGAGAGGACAAGTGACCTCCTGCTTAAGGCAGGTCTGGTTTTCAGAAAGCAGATGATTTCTCTGTGAGCCCACAATTCATAGTAGAGAAATCCCTGTTTTTCAGCATTAAAGCAACACTGTGCAGAAGGCAGTCAGCTTAAATAAGCATGGCAGCTGAGAAGGCCAGAAAGTTTTACTTAGGAGCTGTTGTCTCAACACAAGTTAGCACAGGTTTTTAGCATGAAATTCATAATGCTGTGGTTTGGATTTCTGGCTGAAGCAGGCAGACTGTGCAGTGTCACTCTGTGGGTTGGATAAAGTGTGATACGCCTGATCCCAAGGGCAGGGGATCAGGTGCTCCACAGCTGTGCACAGTGAGTGTCACCCAGTGGTGAGTACAAATCCAGTTGTCCCAGCTGGTGCTGAAGAAAGGAGCAGGCATCTGCAGGAGAGTCACAGAAGTGGGGTTTTTGTTCATCACTGATTCAACATGGTTACAAAATAACCAAACAAACATGAATTTCCAAATCTGTGTGTGTAGCTTTTCAATGCAGAATGTCTGCCATAGTATGTGTGCTGTTAAGAAAACTGTGTGTGTAAGAGCCCTGTGGTTTCCTTGGCTACAGGAGCTGTCTACATTTGTACAGAAGATGTTTTCCCAAGCAAACGTTTGCAGCAGCTCATAGACCAACAGCACAAGCTGCGTGCAGATGTTCCAGCTGAAATCATACAGAAGATCAGATTTGGAAACAATATTTTCGTTGAGCAGGCAGCAGACCTGGTAAGTAGTAGCACAAAGAATGTTTCTAAGACTCTTGATCAATATGGATTTGAGGCAGTATTTTACTGTTAAGGGCATTAGTGGAAGAGCAGCACAGTTTGTAACTGGTTTGGAACACTTTAAGATAGTCTCATGTCCCGAGTGTTTCAGTGAGAACCACTCCTTCCCCAGGCAGGCTGAGAAAGTTGGGGCTGTTCAGCCTGGAGAAGAAAAGGTCCCTCCTATGGGGGACCTCATAGGAGCCTTCCAGTATCTGAAGAAGCTGCAGGGAGGCTGGAGAGGGACTGTCTGTCAGGACATGTGGACAGGGCAAGGGTACCAGCTGAAAGAGGGGAAATTTCGATATTAGGAAGAAATTCTTTGCTGTGGGGGTGCTGAGTTACTGGAAGAGGTTGCTCAGAGAAACTGTGGATGCCCCATCCCGGGCAGTGTTTAAGGCCAGGCTGGATGTGGCTCTGAGCAACCTGGTGTGGTGGGAGGTGTCCCTGCCCATGGTAGGGGGTTGGGACTGGAAGATTTTGAAGGTGCATTCCAACCCCTTAACATTAAATAACTCTATGAAAACAAAACAGTTTAGGAGTGTAGTACTACACCTTTGAGATTTAAAAGTATCAGTGAAGTCAGAGCTGCAGGTAAATGCAGGTTGCAGTTTTGTCTCTTCCTCAGTAAAACCACCAGATGTGGTTACTGGTGAGACTCAGAGATCTACCAGCTGCCTTCATGATTCAGAACTCCCTGAGCTCATGTGCAGTGGTGATTGCTGTAGCTCAGTCTCCTGATGTCCAGCAGGGTTCTTTGCCCTGTGTCACTGTCCCTGTGTGTGTGTGTGTGTGGCAGGACACGTTCCAGCAGTGCCTGACAAGGAGGCTGTCCCTGCTGCTGGCCCGGGGCATGGCGCGCCTCGTGCTCATCGACTCCATGGCCGCGCTGTTCCGCGCGGAGTTCGGCCCGGCTGACGCTGCCCTGAAGGCTCGATACCTGCAGGCCTTTGGGGCTCAGCTGCACAGCTTGAGCACCAGGTTCAGGACTCCCATCGTGTGCATTAACCAGGTATGGTATCCCATGGCTTCTTATCTGTAGGGACTGCTTGATAAATGGCTGGAGGGTGATGGAACAATCTGTGTAAATGCAGATTTCATGGTGCTGTATTTACCACCGTCAGTTGATGACTGATGGAAACTGAAGCTTTCTTAAACTGATGTACTTTAGTAAATGTTAACTACTCAAAGTTTATTACTTAAACTTTTATAGGCTGTTAATTGTAGGGAGATAGAATATAAGAAAATAAAGGTAGTATAGAAAGTAATCTTACCCCTAAGGAGTTGCAGCTGAGCCAATTATTAGAGATTAGGAACAGGCCTGACTTTAACAGGCCACAGCTGTAGCCAATGAGAAGAGTACTATAAAAGAGTGGGTTGGCTGGTTGAGAGGGGAACTGGAGTTGGTTGGCTACTGTGAGAAGAGGAAGGAGTCTGTGCTTAGAGGAATTGCCTAAGAGAAACATTAAGGAGGTATGAAACTCTTGCAATAAGGAGACAACAATATGGAACCTTTGTAATATAATGACAAAAGTTAATGCTCTCAAAAGTTGTCCACTAAAGCTAACAGAAATAGGTAGGTATAGCAACTGCACAGAGCATCAAAGGAAAATAACAGAGTTCTTACCACTGGCTTCAAATGCCATTGTCAGGAGGATTGCTCTGGGAGCTCTGCAGGCAGTTATATTCCAGGAGACAGTGAAGCACCAGGGACTTCGCTGCATTTCTGTGGAATTCAGCAGTTTTGTGTGATTGCTGAGATTACTGAAGCACTAAAGTGCATGCACTGGCTTGAGCTGGACCAAAACAAGCTCACAATGACACTGGTCACAAAGAGGTTTCTTTTGAGAAAACAAGGCAAGACACTGCTCTTAGTCTGCTCACAAGTTGAAGGAGCATCTGAATGCCAGAGGTGAAGCATTCACGCTCCAGTGTGGCCTTGGGAAGGGGTAAGTCAATGTGCAGGCAGGCCACAGAGAAACTTCAAAGGTAGTGAAATCATTGAGAGCAGGGCACTTTTGGGAGATCTGGGCTTTTGTACTTTTTTTCTCCAGCTACAGCACTGGAACAGTTTTGTGAATGTGGGGGATTTGTTTGTGGTTTGGGTTTATTTTTTAACAAACAAGGCATCCATCTAGTAGTAATTTAATTAATGTAAGCTGTACTTGCTAAGTAGTTCTAACGCTACAAACTCAGCTTGTGATTCCCAAATCCATTTTAGTTTGCCTTGAAAGAATAAGTGTTTTCTAACTTGGCTTAATATATGCTCTGATAACTTGGATTTTCTTGCCTTGGTTCCCTTCCCTGCCCTCGTGCTTGCTGAATACAAACCCAGAACCCCAGGTCAGCTGCAAATCTGTTTTTGTGCTCCAGGTGACGGATGCAGTGAGTGAGTCAGAAGCTGCTCAGTGCAGTTGCAGGTGAGTCACCCACACAGAATGACAATGTCAAACACAGCAGCTCTGAACCATTCTGATCTTTGTCACTCCAGGGTAGGCTACAAAATCATGTGAGGAGCACTGGGGCATCTACCCAGCAATGCTGGATTTGCACTAGCTCGTACTGTGAAGGGGAAGAAACTGTCATACACATTTACACTGTAATCCCTGATCACAAGTTAGCAGGAAAAATTCTCTGGAGTTAATGGCCTGAGTACCTGCTGACACGAGAGTATTTCTGCATCTTGTCTCTGATGTAACTGCATGCACCTCCTGTCTGCTTAAAAAATACAGCAACCAAACCCTAGCAGCTGGCAGTGTTAGTAAGCTAAGAAAAAACCCAAAATAGTATCTTCTGACACCAAGATATTAACAGGATTCAAATGTACATATTTGTTGTTTGAATCCTAACTATAACCTTGATTTACTGCATAAATTGGGTGCTACATAAATGGGTGTTTGTGAGGAGTTCCTTCTGTTCTTCAGATTCTGGAACTAACACAGAACAAGAATAAGGTTCAATTATTATTTTTCCCTGGTTATCTTGTATTTATTTTACTAGAGAAATTGCACTTTTCCCAGGAAACCTTGAGTTGAAAGTCACACAAATGCAGTCTTTTGTTTACCCACCATTTTTAAATATACCTGCAAATGGAATCCAAGGCCAACAGTTACACACTTCAGATATTAAAAGTTCAACCATTTTTCTTGTGTGGTTTTCCTGTTGCAAGAGAGGCCTGTCCAGATGGAGGCAGGTATTCCCCCCTAGCTGTAGTTGAAAGAATGACAGCTGTTCTGTACAGAATCACTCCTCCTCCGGCTGTTTCCTTGCCACAGGGAGAACCTAAGTTTTGTGAGTAACCCTGTCACCTCTGTCTTCAAGGACCCATAGTTTTCAATATATCTTAGAAAAACAATACACGATGCCTTCTAGTGCAGTTTGGTTACAACAGAAGGTATTTCCTATGAAATCCATGCATGCAGAAATGTGTCATACTTCCCTTCCAGGGTAGCGGGCAGCAGAGTCACTCCAGCCCTTGGGATAACCTGGTCCAACCAGCTGCTGATGAGGCTGATGGCCCGGCGGGTGTGGCTGCCTGGCCACTCCCCTGCAGCGGCGGCACCCGGCCCTGGCAGTAGCAGGACTTTAAGTGTTGTTTTTGCTCCTCATCTTCCTCCATCCTTCTGCTACTATACAGTACAGCTGGAAGGTGTAAAAGGAATCAAGTAACACTTTTGCATAGTAAAGCCTCCTGCTCCAAAAATGTACCAGGGCTTTGCTTTCAGGAAGAATTACTGGTGAAATGCAATTGTTCCTAGATGAGAGAAACTGATGGTGAGGTATATGAGCAATGGTGTGGCTACATTTAGCCTTGTCTGCATTGTGCAAGATGATCTTTTTACTCTTGGATATTCAGCTTTTCCTTGTGAGATGAATGTCCTGGAGGTTCTGAAGGAAAGGGAAGCTGTGGGTAGGTGGAGGCTGCACAGTAGAGTGGGATGTAGCAATCCCCATGATGTCTAATTTTATTTTAATAACATGCTCATCTAAAAACAGCATTTACTGTAGTTTTGTACCCTGTTCCCAGACCCAACAGGACTTGAAATTCAAGCAGTTTATGTTGCCTGCTGGTGGTTCTGGGTCTCATGCTGCCAATTAAGGATAGCCATTCTTTGTCACAAAGCAACTGTCCTATTTTAAAACCATTTGTAATTAAGATTTTAATGAAAATAATCCCATCAAGGTACTTTAACATCTTACTGTAAGAATTAAAATTGCACTGCCTTTGTACTAGCTGACTGTATCTAGCTTCATAGCACTCTTTAAAATTTTTTAATGGTTCATTTCCACTCTTTTCCTGCTTTCCAGTCCCTTCCCTTCATAGCAAAAGCATCTTTAGTCTCCTTTATTTGAAGGACAGCAAACCACATCCCTCATCCCCTGTTCTCTTTGCCCATTGCTGAAGCTGTGTAGCCTCAGGGCAAGCTCTCTGTGCTCTCCCTGGTGCTCTGCCCTGCTCTGTGTTTTGCTAAATCAGCATTCTTCATGGTTTGCTGGATTGCTGCTTCTCATGTCCTGTGTCCCTGCTGCTGGGCTCTCAGCTCAGCCATGATCCTGAAGGGCACCTTCAGCTCTTTTCATCCATTCAGATGCTATTGCTCTTCTGAGGTGATTTTTTTGTTCAGTTACAGCTTCACATGGGTTTTGTTCCTGTCTTTTTGCTATTTGTCACATTTTTCTGCTGTCCTCAGACCACTGCCATGACATCCACTCCTCCTATGGCTGAATTTTTCCTTTGCTCTGTTCCATGTGAAAGCAAGCCAGGTGAAGTGACACTGTCCAGAGGCCTCTGTTGTGTGGCTGCTCTCAGCAGTGAGTGATGCTCACTTGTATCCCACACTCGTGGAGCTCTCCCCTTTGCCCTCCTCCTGCTGCTGGCCCAGACAGGAACTCCACATCTTTCTGTAGGGTGACACTGCTCAGGTCTCTTTTGGCCAGGACCCCTGTGTTTGTGAAGCAGCTGCCTCCTCTGCTTGTCCCCAGTCAAGCTCCTTCAGGACATTCATCCTCTTTCCATGTGGAAACATGCAGCTGCATAGCTGAAAGCTTTGTCTGGCTGTAAACTGCCTCAGCTGGAACTGTGGCAGATTTCTCAAGGGACAACTGAGTTTGACTCAAGGAAAAGAGACCCTGAGTGACAGCCTGGGGAAGTTCCAGAGGAGAACAGGCACAGCTTGAAGCTGAAGGAAGGAGAGTGTAAGCAAGCAGAAAGGATGAGTTGCTTTCAGTGCAGTGCCTTCTGCAACCCCTTCAGATGTCTCAGGGGCCCTTGTGCAAATAGCACAAGTTGTGTCTAAATAATTTTTCTAAAGTGTCTTAATTCTCTGTATTTGGAAATGACCTCACAGCTTCTTTTAATAAAATCCAACCAGGAAGCTTAGTAAACCTTTGTGTCCTCCAAGGAAAAAGTGACAAGCAGGGCCACCTCCTCCCTAAACCCTTACCCCTTCTGTGCCTCCTCCCTAATAACTTCAATAAAGGTCAACTAATGCAGCACAGGTGCCACTCCAGTTCTCCTCTGTTCCTGCCCTGTGCAGCTGGGCTGGAACTGCAGCCAAGGCAATGATCATCCCATTGTGCTGACTGGGAAAAGCAGCCACACAGAGATGCAGCTGATTCATGGAGTCATCAAACTCTACCTGGATATTCATTTACAGAAGAGCCTCAGCAAATGCTGGGCTCCAATCCCAGGAGTTTGCCTTGCTGTGAGCCATGTCCAGAACAGTGTGAAACTTCTGAAGGCTCAGTCTATTTTGATATTTTGATCACCCTTTTTTTGCAACTTGCAACTGCTTTCTGGAACAGCCCTGATGTGTTCTAAGTCACAGATGGGTCTGCAATCAAAGTTTCAGTTTACCTGGTGAAAAATACTTTTACCAACAAACAAGTAACATTTTGCCTGCTCAAGTGTTGTGACATTACCCCATTGGTTTGTTGGTTATTTCTCTCCAGCTGAGTCTGAGTACATTACAGTTTGTCTCCTGGCTCATGAGCACACACAAACCCTGAAATCTCAAATGCAGCTGAGGCTCACAGCCAACACTCAATCACTCCAGCTCCTGCCCCATCCCTCAGTCCCACCCCCAGCACAGCCCAGGATCTCCACCTGCCCCAAGGGCAGTTTTGGGCTGCAAACCCTCACAGGAACCCAACACCCTGTCTACTGAAGCCCTGTGTCAAAAGTGTTGAAATGTACTTAAGTTTTAATAAATGCAATTTAAGAACCTTCCCTTTATAGAGCTTTATTCATCTTTGGGTTTCACAACTGAGATTTGTATTTTATACAAGGAAAAAAATGGAAGTAGTTTTTACAAGGAAGATTTACAGTCTAGAATGTATTAAGTCTTTATCCTGCAAGACTACTTAAATATTCTTCTACACTTTGAAAAGAAATGTTAACACTTGAGAAACTATGGTTCCCTAAATATTTCTCATGTACAAGCAGATGTAACCAAGGAAGTGTTGCAACTTCACTGTGAGCACAAGCACACTCCCAGCGTGGGCCTTTGGACCTCTACCAGACCCCCACACTCTGTTTGGCTTCTTGCTTTGTTGTTTCAGGTTTTCTAACAACTGACCTTAACTATTCAGTGTACTGGCACAACTGTGAATGGTTTTAGGGGAAAAAATAACCCAATGGAGATGTTTGAGATACTCCTCAATTCTAAATATTTACACACAGACACCCACCCCTGTGTACTTCTGTAAATCCATGACATCTGTTAACTTTTATTCTCTCAGTACAGACTAACATGACCAAAAATGCACTCTCTTGGCAGCCTTCAGACACAACATGTGACCTACATAACAAAAACCAACTATCATCAACTACTGTAAACACAACTGTCAATGCAGCACTGCACACACCTTTTATTAGATATTTACAACAGAATCATACCATCTGCAAAATCTCTGGATTCAAATTATACAATTTAAGTACAAATACTTCTCAAGCTCAAAACCATTTTAATTTACTAATTAAGGAGTGCTTGGGGGATGAAAGTGTCATTTACTCTAAGTACAAACTGTAGATAACTGACTCCTTTTGCATTGTGTAAGTGCAGGCACACCACAGCAACAGGTCAGTTACTCCTCCAGAAGAGGAGCAAATCATGGAACAATTACATTTTACAAGACTATTCAGTAAGATCTAAACTCAAGAATGAATATTGCCAATATAGCACACAGCCAGAGACAGAAGGGCAACAGGCACCTTTCTATCAGGAACAATTCCATGTACAATCCATCCCACATCCAGACTCACCACTGATGGGGGAGAATCTGAGGCCCAGTGTGGAGTCCTCATTACCTTTTTATTCAAGTTCACCCTTAAAATTTTAGTAAAGGCCAAAAATGCCAGATTAAAAACACAACTGCACTGTTGCAGTTTTCCTAACAAGGTGTCTGTCAATTCTGAAGGTCTTTTCTGGTTTTCTATTTCATCAGAGCTGTTGATTTAATTTGGTGCTGAAGACATCCCAGAATTATACATCTGGATATTCTGGATATATTCTTTATGCAGACTCTTAGCTCTAACTACAACCTTACAAAAGGAAATCAAGAAAGAAAATCTTGCACAAAAGTGAACTGAGAAGCTGTCTGAAATATAAGTGTACATAAACCATGTCCTGACAGTAACTCATCTATGCTTCAAACACAGGCAATGTTGACTTTGGTTTGGTTTGGGTTTTTTAAAAGTTCTCAAACTGCTAACAGCTCACTGGCTCCTAACAGTAAGGACCTGGCTACTGTTCTCAGGGATTATGGATTAAAGAAGTCTTGAAATTTGTTTCTTCTCAGAAAAAAAAAATGAACCTCTTAAATATAAAAGTTGTTTAATATGCATTAGCACAACAACTTAACTTTCCATCACACTTTAAAATATTATAAAAAGGATTAAAACATTTAGAAGCACAATATTAGTAATGCCACCACCAGCAAGATCTTGACCAGGAAATTTCCCTCACCATCAACCTCTACTAACCACAGTCTTGCACTTTGAAACTTACTGTACATTGTCATTTGGCATGGTTACATAATTTATTGCTTATTTACACAGGGCTGGGGGCTTGAGAGATTGTAAAAAATCATTCTGTTTCAAAGCTGAATGTGGGAATCCCATCCTTCAGTTTAAGTAATTCCTTACTACCAAAACAGTTTTGTGTCTGAATAGTTCTGTGGGGTTCTTTTGGAAGCCAGACTCCAGTGGGGTTGGGGCTGCACATGGGCACCCCTGGCCTGGCAGCCTGACACGGCTCTTTGAGCAAAGCCAGCTCAGTCTGCCTCTGTGCAGGGAGCCCAGTCAGCCAGCAGGGGCACTGAGCACGTTTTACTTTAGGGGGGGAAAAGAAGCATATATATTACATATTTTTTTAATATAAAAAGCTCTTAATAAAAAGATTAAAACTCAAGAGTCAACATTAAATGAGTATCTATTGTTAAGATAAACGAGCAACAACCTGTTCCTGCTCAAGTTCATTAAGGAATTGCACTATGTGCTAAAACTTCTACAAAATTATTAGCAGCATTGTCTCTCACCATTCCTACACTCTCTAAAGCAGGTGCACCATGCACGGCTTCCTTTGCAGAGATGCTCAGACGGTACCTCCTGGTAAACATTGTTAAGTGCATTACACAGACAACTTCTGCATCAGTTACTGTAACCAACTTAAAACCAGGTGCAAACCCAGTCAAAAACTCCTACTAAGTACTAATTCTAATTACTTTTCACAGCCTGTTCAAATACTAAAACTTTCCTATGTTCCTATATTTTACCTTCTTCAGTTGGTGCTGACTTTGAATGAATTTTCCAGCTTTTCCCAAAGTTAATTTTGTTCGACATTTTCCAACTCACAACTATGACCACAAATACATTTTTACACACACTGCTTGTTTTTTTTTTTACTTTCTTATCCAACTTCACACAAATAGGAATTTTTACAAAAGATGAACAAAATTACAAGCTTTACAGAAAAGCAAAAGGAAATCCTAAGGCCTATAAAATCCTTAAAACATACATACATACTTTGTTCCAGCAGCAGTCCTGTGTACAGACAGCATATATATATTAACCTGTAACATGGATATGTGGTCACACAGGTCACTTACAGCCTCTGAGTGCTTCCACGAGGGCCTTAGCAGGGAGTGGTCCTTGCAGAGCAGCCACTCCACAGTGGGACATCCTGGCGTGCAGTGCCTGCTTCTGCTGTCACCAGCTGGTGTGGAAAAAGGCAGGATTTGGGATCAGCATAAGGAAATGTTGGGCATTTTCAGCAAACAGAGAATGGGACTGTGAATTCCAGTGGACAAGCGAGAAAGTCAACCTGAGGCTCGATGCTCCCCTGAAAGCAGCAGCAGCTGCTCTGGGACAGTTGCAGTCCAAAACTTGAGTATTCTTCAATCACACAAAGTAAAGATTTTTTTCCATTTCTCCTGATGTACAGAAACCATCCTATATCCATTGACTATTGTGCCCTAAGACTTACAATATCAGAAGTTATGGTCACAGGTGTTGCTGTTTATTCTATCTAAATGTAACTCACCCCCAGCCATCACTTCTGCAGGATTTAACAGCTCAGTCTAGTGGTTAAGTCAGTCATGTCTAAGTGCTGTTTTGCTAGCCAAGGCTTCTACCATTACAAGAATCAGTGGTGCAAGGGCAAACCCCACCACTACAGAATGCTGAACCGGAATTTCTACAGTAATGCACATAAATTTATCCATTTCTCATTCCAGCACTGCATGGATTTACTGCCACACAGTTTCTTTATATTTTCCAACACCAATGCATTTTGGTACACATTGAATGTGTTTGGTTTTTTTACTCTTTTTTTTTTTGGGGCTGCTGTAATAGTCAGATCTATTAAAGAAATTTATGTAAGTAGCATGAACGGGGGCAGTGCAAGGAGCAATACCTATCTATAGTTTTCCCTTAGAAGAAAACACTCACTAATGCTGTGTTTAAAATTGTCCCTATTTAAAAAGTAAAAACAGCAGTCCATTGGAAAAAAACCAACAACATCTACAAACTAGGTGTTCCTATGGACAAGGATGAGGAACCAAAGCTTTGAAGGTCTCAGTGCTTCTTTATTCACAAGGAATATTAGCTAGCTTCTGTCCCAGCTCTCAGTGTGCCAGATCAGAATGACTGACACTCAGAGCTCGCGAGTCTGTCAGACAATTATTTCGTTCCTGCGTGAAGGGGAAAAAAACAAACAAAGAAATTAAGCAGATGTCCAGATAGTTCAAGCAAACAAACAAAGTACCAGTTTTAACAAATGGGAACAAACATAGGCAACTACTGAGAACCGTTCATGCTGGATAGGGGGATGCTTTCCAGAGTCCAATAAACATCTTTTTCCCCGATTTTTAACTAGCAATACTATAAAGCATAAACACCCTTACAATCCAGCCTAAGCCTTCCCAGAAATGCAAGAGCCCATTTATGGGAATTGCCATGGGTATGGATAGTGGAGGGACCACAAAAGTTCACAAGAAGAAAGAACTGATTTTACTACTGGGTTGTAGCCACCAACAAAAAGCCCCTCCTCTGGAAGTGACATCAGTTTAACACACACTGGGGATCCATCCAGGCAGGGGCACTTGGGACACGGCTCTTTGACACCCTTGGCACTGCTGCTGCAGAGAATTGTGCTTTACCCTGCACTGGATTTGGCTGAACCTCACCCCGAGCAAAGTTTTGCTCACACTTCCAGCCACAGAGAACTCTGCAGAGCATTCATCAGGATCACACAGCTCCACCACTTTTACACCACTGGGGAGTACAACAAGAGCCACAGCTGGGGCTTTCCTGCTGCTACTTTAGGGGATGGTGATGAAGATCCTCACCTACAGTTTTGTTAGTAGAGAAGCAATTTTATCTTCCTAAAATTAGTAGCAGTTACTGTGTTAGTAAAACACACAGCAGTGTTTAGAAGAACATTGCTCACTCATTTGACAATTTAAACAGTGATTTGTTAGGTAAAAACAGGCAATGAGGAGTAGCACTTGGGCACACCATGAACAGTTAAGCAAAGTAAGTTTTTACATTAGCAGAAGCACAACACAGATCACAACACAGATCAGACAAACTTTTGAGACTGCTCCTGTGCAACCTCAGAAACAACTGAAGTGTTTAAGGGCACCTGGTAACATACAGCAATTACAATGACAGGGGTCCTTGCAATAAACAGACTGCAGTAAAAAAATATTGAAAATATTGGGCTTTAACAGTTCTTGCATTTTTAAGTTGCTTTTACAAGAATTTAATATTCCATAAGTTTTATATCCACTGTAATAGAAGTCCAAAGCCAGAGACTGCTTGGTATCATAAAAGCCAATGCTCTTTCCTGGTTAGACTTGAACTCTTTCTTAAAATTAATCATAATTCATAAAAGTGTCAGAGAATGATGCCTTAAGCACAGCCTTCAAACACCTTACTGAAGGAGGACCTTACAATCACTGTGAGGTTGTTGGGTTATTATTTATCACACTCTTTTCATCCCAAACCCTACTAACAGTATTTATTTTTGTAAGAGTATTGTAGGGCTTCTTACTTGAAAATGATCTTCAGTAGCCTTGCCACCCATGTTAAGAACATTCAGAGAACTGGCACGCTTCATGCTGCAACCAGGACAGTGAACATGCAAGGATAAACTGATCAGAATGGCTGAAAACTACAGCTCTAAAAACACAAGTACAACAACGAGCAATGCACAGTGAAGGGAGTGGGAACAATGCCTCAAAAGTGATCTGAGGCACAGCCTTTAAGGTAACAACTACAGAACTTCAAATATATTTGCACTCACTTCTAATTACATATAAACCCCCCCAAAATTACAAGCTCCTCAGAGCTTAAACATTTCAGGCAACTGATTTAACTCAAAATCTCCATTTTTAAAGCATATCAAATTAATACAGTGACTTACACTGAGTTTTAATTAATTAATTAATTAATTATCTGTTTCAATTTTGTGTGGCTTCTTACAAAAGCATCAAAACATTCAAACAGTTTAGGAAAAAACATCTGAAAGACAAGTTTGTTGTGTAGGCAGCATTTACCTTGAAAAAGTTACAACAGAAGTTAGTCTGGTACTTTCTGCCTCATTCAGCTAAGTCTTCAGAATAAATTTTTAAAAGCACTTTTTAAAATGTTTTATTTTAATTATTTCAAAGTGAAAGGAAATAAGATGTGTTGCTGCTGTTAACTTTGGTTGTGCTTTTGGCTTTACAACACTCCAAGCAGTGGTAACAAGCACCCTGGAACACAGCATGGAAAGCAATGGAAAAGGGGAAAAAATTCATCACCTACCCAGGAGAAACTACAGTCAAAATATCACTGCATTAACTGCAGTATCTGCTGCTGTTTCAAACGAGGATTAATTGGTAGGTAAATAATTTATCTATATTTCTCAAATATACACACAATTTAACAAAAAATATTTTCAAGTTTTTGCATCATGAAATTCTTGATCAGCCCTAGGATTCCTATCATGGGATGTCTGATGTCCTTTACACCAGTGCCTGTCCATTCCTCAGAATATTCTGCATTTGCTCTGATTTTCCATGAGCTCTTTACCTCTTTCAGAACTAAATGAGGGCTGTGAATACATATTTGATGAACTGGTCACAAGACAATGAGCCCCAACCCTGCAGTGCTACCTGCAGCTTGGGACAACTGGCTAAAGCAAGATTTCCAATGCCTTCCAGTAACATGGGAAGGTTTTTCCATACAGATCACATTAGATATTAACCAGATTTTCTTCCTACTGAAACAACACTGCTCACAATCAAAGCACAAGTTTGAAATGCTTTGGTAAAGCAAAAGCTTAGCAGGACAATGAACCAAAACACGAGGCAGCAGCTGCCACACAACACAGCCTGGCTGGTTCTCCAGCACTACATCTGGTGTTTCCAAAGCCAGAAGCACAGAATTTACAATATTTGACATGAGTGTTAGCAACAACAAAGCAAGGACTCATGCATGGTGTACACCTCTCATTTATTCAAGGAAACAGGTACAACAGGGGTTATATATGGAAGTCAAAGGAAGTTAATCTGTAAAACAAACAAAATGTTACAGAAAACTCTCCAAAGGAGCATAAAGGTTTATGGAAAATATTCCAGGGAAACAGAAAATCCACCAGTAAAAGTTCACACAGGTATTTTAGGTTCTTGCTAAAGTGCCAATTAAAAAAAATTATTAATACCCAAGATACTACTTTGTTTGTGGGTTGGTCTTCTATTTGTTTGGGTTTGTTTAAATCAACACTTTTAAGAACTTTAAGTCTGGCAATTGCACTTTTAGTTCCCTCCATGTTACAAACATGGCTCCACAAAGAACATGCATTTTTTTGGTGCATAAATAATAGCAACAATGAAAGCTTGTTTTTTTTTCTTTTAGATTAGAAATCTTAACTGTTCTGCTGTGTGGTCAATATTTTTGACGTGAAAAAATAAGGAACGCTAATTAATCAAAGTTAAATTATTACAGAACTGAATTCTCTAAAGAACTGATACCTTGCTTCAGGTATTGCATGTTTCAAAGACCAGTTTTAAGATACTTATTTGTTTAAAAATGCATTTGCAGGATTGTAAAGAAACAATTTCCCTGATGAGTTTTCCATTTCATTCTCTTCAACCTTCTGTATCAAGTAACAACATGGACACTAAGTCCTTCTTTCATCCTGTGAGTCATTGTTATTCAAGTATTTCTCAGTCAGTGCTCACACCAGCACTGTCAATTCCTATTTAGAGAAGCAGAGTATAAACAAGAGGTGTAAATGAAGTTCAAAATAAACCTTCCTCGAGACACAGGCAGGGAATGCACTGGTAAGGAGGGAGGCACAGAAGTGTTCTGCCTGAAGTGGCTGCCTTCACAGCAAGGAAGATTTATAGGTGTGCTATGTCTGTATTGAAATATTCAGCTGTCAAACACACTAAAACCCAAAGGTCTGCATGGTAACAACTGAATGTGCCTTTTGCTATACTTAAAAGAAGAAGAAAGAAAATTCTATTCACTAAAGTTTCTTCATAAAATGAAATCAAAATGATTTCTTGGAATATCAATATGTAAGCTATGCTTTATGACCTACAAAGCTGGTGTTTAATACCAGAAATTTCTGCATTTGTTATTAAAACCAGCTAATATAAATCAGGATTTTAAAACTCTATTTATTACAAGAACAGAAATTATAGTATTTATTGTTCTATATACTGAAAGTGCCTATCTACAGAAAAGCCTGGCAATGTAATACACTTATTGCAAGTTTTAAGAATAAAATATTCCTTGAGAACTATGGTGACATCTAAAAACAAGATGATTTTGTCAGAAAGGGAAAGCAAGGAAGACACTGCTTTGCTTTGAATTTTGTTCCACATTAATGCCTCCATCTGAGGAAATCTCATCTGGTGCTGCAGACCCCAGGGTGTAACTCATGTTAGCTTGGGGAGAGGATTCTGGTCAGGTACCACAACTCAGGTGCAGACACTAACAAGGCAGGGGAGTTCTCACAGGCACTGCAAAGCCAAATATCTTCAGTTCTATGTAAGCATCATTTTCTATACCTATAAACATGGAATTACTTTACCTGCAGAAAGAGCTAGCTATAAATACTACAGAGAATAAGGAATAAACCTCCTGGCTTTTGTGAAACTGAAAGCCTTTCCACATCTCACAAAAATGAGGAGAAAATCCAAATTTAGCTATGGATAAATCTATCTATTCATACAACAATATACCTGAACTATGATGTATGAACTCTGGACAGAATTGAACAGAAACAGAAAACCAATGTATAAAGCTGCTAATACTGAAGAGAAAGAAGGAAATGTCTCTTTTATTCTATTTTGGCTTGCCTTTGTTTTCCCTAAAGTATTTTACATTTACACATTTCATTCTTTTAATCTGGTGCTTTCCATAGTTTACTCCCAACCTCTTATCTCAGAGGTAGTTGTTAATAATGGATCAATAAATGCAAAGGAATTTTAGCCTTCAATTCTATTCAATGCCTTAAACATCAAGTGTCTGGCAGTGGAATTTTAAGTAACAACTCTAAAATTCAGATCAGGTATTTGAATTTGAAACAGGTATGCAAGGAAGATAATTGTACATGTACTGCTGCTGTACCTAATGTTTTACAGCCATAAAAACAATAAGACAAAACTTCACTGGAGCACTTCCAGAAACACAGTGAGACCCTGCCTCCAGGTCACTGTCTTAATACCATCATTACCATCATCTACTGCATTACTCAGATTCAGCAGCTCCATCAGAAACTACCCCAAGTTCTCCAATATGACTGTTTTAAAGCACAAGTTCACACTGGCAGTTTCCTGTCAACTAAATGACTTCTAGTTTTTCACAACAAGGGCAAAAACCCTGTAAAATTGACTGCAATTGTGTTGGGGGTGAGTGGAACACCCAGAAGTGCCACTATGAAAAGTAGCAGGTACATTTTAACATTTTGACTTCTCTGCAGCAGCCAAGAAGTGATGAATGATTTTATGGATTTATTAGAAATATTACATACAAATCCATCATCATATGGCAAGTTGGGAAGAGTGAGCAGTCACACTCAGTAAATGTGGATTGTTACCAGATTTCATTGGAGCCAAAATGTTAGTAAGATGCACAACTAGGCTCAAGTTTTTCAACATTCTCCTCTGAGTCTTCCAAAAAGAGAAACCAAGAGGGGCTTCAGTTGGTAATTCTCTTTATGCTCACAGCAATATAAAAAGCTATATCAAGAATATATCAAGATACTAAGCTATATCAAGCATGTTAGTTGCAGGTTTAGTGTATTCAGGCTTTTACTGTAAAAACCAGTAACATTTATTATTCTCCACTGCTGTGTGAAAAGAATAGTTTTGCAGGTAATTAACATTTATCAGTAGTTCTATGAAGCTTTTCTAATCTTCAAGTAGGTAAAGCAGCAAAAAGAAAAAAAATTTTTAATAAGAGTTAATTCTTACAAGCAAATATAAATCCTCAGATGTTACAGAACTTACAATGGAAGTTTAAGAAGTTATTTCCTGTTTTATTTTTCTTTAAGACATAGCTGTGTCTGCTATGCAGTTAGCTAAGCAGGGAGGGGAACACTGCCCTGGGAGCTCCCCTGGGCTGCAGTGGGGCACAGAGCAGGGGACAGAGCACAGCCAAGAGCAGATAAGGAATTACCCTGGGTTCTTTGGTTCACTGTCCCGGGAATTTCCTCCCTTCAGTTTCCTAACCAGCTTCTCACTGCTGCGCCTCAGGGAGGCTCGGAGCTTGCTAAAGGAGCCACTGCGCTTTAGGGATCCAGTGCCATCCTGAAAGAAATGAACACAGGTGAAACTGCAGGAGCTGCTGCCCTCCCCCAAGCCTGGCCTGAAAACATCTCAGGGATGAATTATTACTTTTTAATGGCTATTAAGATATGCTTATACTGTATACATTTACCTAGACATGTAATACCATACAGCTACAGCTTTATCAAAGCAAAAGGGCTCCTTCCAAAGTGCAACAAAGGTTTCTAAATGTGAAGACATGCCCAAGCCACAATTCTTCATTAATAAAGCCCCACCACAGTAGTGCAACAATTCACCACCACCATTTCATATGAGCACACCATGGTTACAGAGTACAAGCCCCAAGCAAAAGCATTCCATCATCTTTCTACATATCTACATTACTTGCAAACATGTTTAATTAACCCTAAAATCCTTAAACAAAAATATTTCTGATCAGAAATACTTATAGTCAAATTCCTGTGCTTCATTTTTAATCTTTACCAAAAAAGTAAACCACAATGAAATTTATTTTTCATATTTTGCATTCATGTTTTACACTGCTGTGCTGACCCAGAGTGACCACAATTCTATTTTTAAATGTTTTTGCTCTTACAAAACCCCAAGAGTTTAGTAAGATTAGAAGTGACCACTTCCTAGTCTCCACAGAAAACCTATGTGATTATGAAAGAAGAGTTGAAAAAGAAAAAAGCACTACTAAGCAAAGACAGACACCTGAGTTGGAGTGAGTTTATTAGAAGTTAGAAAGACAAATACACAAATCACTGAACACCAAGATTAGTAGAGAAAAGCATAATTGCCAAAATCTCACACAAAGACTAAACAGCAATGCTACTTTAGAATAATTGTAAGTGAAGACATCCAGAGTTCCATATTGATGTTAACCATATAATAGGTCTCTAAATACATTTTAAAGCACTTGGAGAACATGCTTTACTTGTACGGGTTTGGTTTTTCTCCTGTAAAGATCACCATCATGCCATTTCAATAATACCTTGTGTGATACTTTTAACTACCTTTATTCCATAGTGAACAGCTACTAATAAAGGTCATTGTTACTTGTTTGGTTTTTTTTTACTAATGTATTACACAGCAAATGGTTGTAATAACATTTGGTATGACTAGATACATATCTGGCAAAGCTACACAGGTACAGAAATAGAAAACCAAAAACGACACCAGCACTGAAGGAATGGCCAGTTTACAGGGAAGTGTAGCTCTGACAAGAATCTTAAGGGGTTTGCTAAAACACAGCAGTCAGTACTGAAGAGAGAAGTTAAAGCTTGAAGATGGTGCACGCCCGTCATGCAGGAGACAGTATAAGAATCACAAAAGGCATCTAGGCCTGTCAGAAATGGAGAGAGAAAAACTGAATGAAACTGTTGGGAAAAATTCAACAGTTTTCAATTTTGAACAGTTAGTTTACAGTATTTCTAGGTCATGTTCAAAACTTTTTTTTTTTTCCAGCATAACTGTTTGGACAGCCCCTAAGTACAAAGTGCAGGCCCTTGCAGTTACCAGAACCTACATCTTTATGCAATTTCACCTACATCACTGAGATGGGACTGACAAATGAGCATGACTG
Organism: Molothrus aeneus; assembly: GCF_037042795.1. Taxonomy (NCBI): domain Eukaryota; kingdom Metazoa; phylum Chordata; class Aves; order Passeriformes; family Icteridae; genus Molothrus; species Molothrus aeneus. Next base: position 53,192,782 of record NC_089651.1, on the reverse strand, counting down.
ATGCTGTGCATTCAAGTTAGAATTTGTATAAAATACAAACACCTTTAACAAGAAATAGCTTTGCTATTACATTTCAGAAACAAAAAAAAAAAGGGGGATTTTTTTTCAGTTGACATTAACACAAAAAAAAAAGAAAAAAAAAAAAAGAAAAAAGAATGGAGCAAAGTGCATTCATTTCAGCTTTAACTTCTGTCAGGAATTTTCCTTGAAACAAAAGTGCAAGAAGAAAGAGGTCTTCACCTAACCTCCAGACAAAATTCTCATAATTCCCTTAAGGAACTAGAATCCAACTGGCCTGGGTCAGTTCACTTTCACAAGTATTTTTAGAACATATCTGTGTTTGTGTCTATATTTATAATCCAAGTGGAATTTTCTCTACTGTCCCTAATGCAGTGAGGGGCAGCTGAATCAATATACCTTTAAAATAAACTGTGGTTCAACTTGCACACTTTTTATTCTTTGTACAAGTACAGAGACCATTACTGATAGGTTCATGATATCTGTCTTGAGAGCCTTTGCCTGTAACAACTGGAATGAACAGTAATTAAAATTATCCTTGGAAATGGCAAAATGCCCTGCTACCAAGTGATCAGAAGATCTAAATCTAACTGAGTATTTATGCTTCAAACTAAATTGCATATGTTGTTCACACTTAATGACAGACTTCAGCTTTGCAGGATTGAATAAACTGAAGTCTAAATTCCAGCTAGGAGTATTAGATCAGGGAAAAGGCTAATTATTCCTCTGGTTTGCAATCAGGAATACCAGAGAAGTGAAAATGATCCAAAGGCAAGACAAATTTGGTAAGTATGGAGTATAACTCTATACAGTAAAACTAACTAGCAAAGTAGGAATAAGCAGACAAGGTTTTGGGTACTTCAAATCAAAATAAAAATATCAAACTCCTAAGTTAAACACTGACTGCTTGATTAACAAAACACTTCTAAAATATGAGCTCCGGATAAAAAAAAAACAAAAACATTCCTGATGCCAGAGGAAACAAAACCAAAACTCACAAGCTGTTTTTATGGCAAAGTTTAATTGCCAATTTTTATGCCATTCAGAATGAGAATCACCTTATTACTGCTGCTTACCATCACCATCTCCTGTACTTAGTCTGCCACAACATCCCTCTGTCTGGCACTTATTTAAACAAGAGTAACTCTCATCTATGGCAGTGAAATCCATCATTTTCCCTTCACCTGGAACTGCACTTACATGCCCAAAAGTCTGTCTCTCTGAAGCATATGGATTAGAGTTATGAAAAGATAATTCCTCACACTACAAACATTCTAATAAGTAGCACAAGGATTTTATTCTGTCCTGCAGCAGGCTGCCAGATCAGTTAAAAAATGCCAGTTACAGGGACTCACTGTTACTTTTTATATAAAAGTATAGTAAGAGATCAAATCTGGGCTTTCCCACCTTCCATTTTTAAGAACAAGTTCTTCCTTGTATTTTCAAGTATCTTCTGTTCACTTTCAGTCATCAACTTTAAAAGTGACATGTAAAGATGCACTCTAACACCTCACTTAAATGTGTCTGTTTTAATAGTTACTGGCTGATTTACTTCAATAGATATTTCTGTTCTTTTGTGAGAGTGCAAAATATTACATCAAAGCCTACAATGCTTATTATGGATTACATTACATATGGCAGGACCTTAATTACATCTTCTGACAGAATTTTGTTGAGTTTGTCCCTTTGCATACTCTACCTATTCTCTCAGAGTCAGCTTGACCACTTCAGAAGAATTTAAATGGAAAAGGCCTCTCTTCAGGCTCTGCAGACACAAATAAAAGATTCTACACCACTTTATGAATCAGAGTATTTTGTCTGGAGGGAACACACAAGGGTAAAAAAACTACACAATATAAAGAAGAGGAAAGAACATCACTGAGATAGAAACACTTGCAGGGGGAGGGAGAGAGAGTTGCCCACTTCACGTAGAACATGTAATACAAAATACCTTCTCTCAAGAGGGGGGAAAAAAGAAGTAACAAAGATGAGAATGAAGCAATGCCACTTCAGCACACTAAAAATGAAGCTTGCTTACCCTCAGATGTCAAATTTAATTTTTCAGACCAGCAAATTTTATCACTGATTTTGATTCAAATATTGACCTAGAAATACTGTCTATTGCTTTTCCCCAGGAGGCCCTTTCCATCCAAACCCTGCATGCATTAATGTCTATAACAGAAAAAAGTTTAATTCATTTAGAATATACAGTCATGCAAAGTATAGTGAAAATTAAGGGAGGAGTACAGTACACAGTTCTAATGCTGAATGGGCAAAATGAGAATTAAAAAGAGAGTTATTTAACCTGACTTTGGCTTTATTAATGATGCAGTATTAATTCACAATAGATGCTGATTGACTGTCTTGGCACTGAGAACACCAATGCCAAGAAAACAGTAATAAAGAGACAAAAGCAAAGATGGAAAGAACATTCTCCTTTAAGACTAAAGCACTAGATGTTTTCTCAAGGTTGCTTTGGAATGCTAAGCTTTGTCTCATGTTGCTTACAAAAAGATGGGGAGAAAAAGATTGCTATTGTAAGAGAAATGAAGCTTCAGAACACTCAATATTGCAAAGTAGGCTACTTCCCCTCCCACACAGCAAAAGCAACACCACTTTTATAATCTAAGAGTATTTTCAGCAGAACTGCAGCTGGGAGTTAGTTAAGAGTGCAACATGTATCCCATTGCCAGCAATGGGATAAATCATGGAAAATGTGGTGACAGAAGCAAACTACATAAGCCAGGTAATAACTGAAAGCTTGCACTGTCCTTCAAATTAAAGGAAAACAATGGTTAGAGAAATGCACATGTAATCACACTATATATATACATATTATATGTATGTTTTTACTTTATGACAATCAGTGTAACACAGTGAAGCCAATATATGGAAAACAAATAGGAACAAGCCCTGGCTCCAGACAGATTTTAATATGGGAAAGCCATGAAGTCACCATCACATTGTTATGTGATGGCACTGCCTCTTAAAATGGACTGTACAGCACTTTGGAAAGCTGTGCTCCTTCCTCCAGCAAGCTGGGTGAGGAGGAGATTAGAATTATTTTAGTGTTACACTGGTCATTTTAATTTGCTCTGAGACTGCTAACACTCAGTATATTTACATAGGAAATGTTTTTTGCGATTCCATCTGATGGATTTTTTTTTAAATAAACTTTTAAATTACAAGCAAATACGGCACCAAAAGGAAAAAAGCAAAAGTGAGTTAATTGCAAGAATACTTCTACCAGTAAAAACAAACCACTGACAAGCAATTGTACACCAGACCACAACCAGGACACTCAATCAGCATTACACAACTTGGCCTTAGATACAACTGCTTGGGATTCTTGCAGAAATATCACCATTCAGGACAGCAACAGAAAGGATATCTTAGAACTTTTAAATATGATGAGTTTTTTAGCATTATGCCAGACAAAATGTTATTCTTCATTTCTTAATTGTTTCTGCAAAATTAAAAACCATGAGGTAGATGAAGCAGGAAACTCCTGAGAGCGCAGCAGGCTGGTGAGCTGTAAGGGAGGAGCTCCTAGGCTACTCTGTCCAACTGTGTACTGTACTTACCCCGTTCCACTCTACGCTCATACTCACTTCCTCGCCGCCATCAGGGCCACTCTCGTACTTTACCACATCCACGTTGAGGCTCTCCCTGCTGCGCCGCTTCTCCATGCTCTCAGGGTCATTCAGCACCTCGGCCACTCTCTGTTTGTGAACATTGTCAAGACCCTGAGAATTTGATAGAATGGGAAGAGGCTTTATCTTGTTACAAGCTCTGTTAAGCTACAACTTACACATGAGAGCTGCGCCGAGCAAGGAGTAAAACCAAACCGCAATTCCATCAGTCGGATTCTGCTTCCAGAGAGCAGCTGAGCTGCCCTTTCTAAATTGCAAGGATCAACACAGCATCGAGTGAACAGTTTAGCAGTTTGAGAACTCCTGACTTGCCATTCTTTTCTTCCTTTCTTATCACTTGTCTAAGCCTTGTGGTGTTTGTGTCACTCACCTGAAGCAATCTGGCAATCAGCTAAATATTTAAGCAACTTATAGATCATGAACCATCAATGGAATTCTCAAGTTTTCTACCCATCAAATGGTGCCGTTTTCACCTGCCTTTGGAGAGGTGTCTGAATCTCTAGTACCTCAGAAACAGGTTGTGTTATTTAAAAATACTGACATAGAACACTTGGCATTAATGTAATTTTCTTTCAGAAAAAAATGACATGGAAAAGAAACTTGTAATAAACATACTAAATATATGGTCAATATATTAACTTTGTGTTTAAGCGTGCCTATCAATTATAAAATAATCCTTTAAATATCATAGAAGTGCTAAAGTACCTTCTATGAAAACCCTGCACTAAAACAAAAACCTTTAACACAGCAACTAGAAAATATCAAAACTCAAATCATATTTATTTTCAGTTTTGTCTTCTTTATTATAAACCTACTTCACATCATAACCAGTATTTGCTGACAGGAAGAGATCCCAGATGAATGCCTTATACTTTAGAAAATATTCTGCATCTTCTACAGTACAGCACTAGCAGCAAATGAAGCAGGGATGTGTGTGGCAAATCCATAAAGCCAACCACAATGCAGAAAGTGAAAAGGATGCCAAAGTTCTTAAAAGTTGTTTTAGTGGCATGGAGATGTCAGTTTCTTGTTCCCATGTAACTGTTTTTCCCTAAGTGAAGAGCATTACTTGAATGACCCAGAATAAAAAGGTAGTGTCAAATGCTGCTGTAACACAGCATTACCTCCTACATCTAAATCTAGGGGTGTCTATACTGCCATATATTATGGATTAATGGAAGAGGTGGTATATGATGATGCACAGTGAAATTCTGAAGCATCCGTAAAAATAAATAGTCAGCAGCAAGCTTCAAAAAAATACAAGTCTTATTTATTCTCATATAAAAAAAAAGAAATTAAAATTGAACATTTACGATGCTTGTTTACTTGTATTTTCTTACTTTGCTTTCCATTTTAACACCAATTGACAACCCAAGTTTTCTTGTTCAGTCTTAGACACTTATAAAAGTGTCTTATAAGTGTCACTTATCAAACCATCCAAAAGGGAAAGAAAAAAAAAGCCAATAAACCCCCAACCAACCCAAACTCTCTTCTACCTTTCAAGAGAAGGGAGAAAGGGTTACTTGAAGAGTAGATCTGAGAGCACAAAGAGAGTACAGTAAAAGGAAGTCCCCACTGAAACTGTAATATTTATCCCATTAGTTTACAGAAGTAACAAAAGGTTCCTGTTAGTCAGCTGTATGCAGCAACTGAACATTTTTAATTCTGACAGCTCCTTATTAAAAATAGAACAGCATGATTGGCAAAGGAGATTTCCAGCAGAACCTCCCCATTTTCCCCCAGCTACAGTCTGTTTCCCAGGACAAGCAGCCAATTAATTGAGGACTGCTGGCCAACACAATGTTTTCTGCTCCTTCATTTTCCACATAATTTCACCTCCAGTTTGAATCATGTCCCCAGTACATGGTGCCACTGCCCTAACAATTAACCAAACTGCAAGTGTTAAGATGTATCAGTTTATCACCAGCTCAGGCTGAAATTAGAGGGTGACCAGGCACTGAAAGTTTCTATATTCTGCACACAGGAAGTTGGAAACCTGCATGACCACAGTGTAGCCACATCATTCAGATGAATTTTCATACTTGCCTGTTTACGAGATCTCATTGCTGCCTCTTCTAATGTTTCAGCAGCTTCAAATTTGCCCTGTCGTCTGTAAAGTGCCCCAAGGTTCTTTAAAGTAGTTGTTACTGTTGGACTATTGAAAGAAAATAAAAATAACTCTATGTTAAATATATACTCATACAGCAAACTCTTCTCAATTCACTAATAAAAGCTTAAATTAACAGTGTTTATCATATTTTGTAATAATTTATTCTGTCTTGAAATGCACTATACTGTACTTCATGTACACACAATAACCTGCTGACCCCTTTCAAAGCCTATCAATGTCTCTGTGACTAGCCAACATCCTGAGACTGGAATGCCAAAATCTTGTGCTCCTCAGCTGCCCCTCAAGGTGCAAATTTAGTTCTAGATGAGCATATCCAACTGAATAATTGTGCAGCTTCCAAAAAATAAATGCTTATTCATGCATAGACTATTAGAGAGACCACATGTAGCATGTGTTAGTCACAAAAGCAATTAACAGCTGCTTTCATCAGCTTTTACTTAACACCTATTTGCAGTTTCTGTGCATTCCAATTTGCTTGAACAACAAAAGCAAAAAATTGCCCATTTCATTAACAAGTCTCACAAAAAAGACATTTTTGTTTCAATGGCATAAAATTAGCTCAATCATATTATTTTTGAGTGAAGTTTTGCTCCACTAACAACGGAGAAAAGATCTTCTCATGCAGTAGAATGAACAAGTACATGAAAAACAAACCAAAAAAATGTATTGTATCCACAGAACTCAGGATGGAGAAAAAAGAGATTTCAACAGTACAAGGGCCCTGATTCTTGTTAAACATGAGCATTCAAATACTCAATAAACAAAAAATTCTCACTGACTATCAATACGAGTTGCAGGTTTTTTCATACACTGCACCACCTACATGTTAAAAAAGGTGCAGTAATGGAACAAAATTAGAGCAAAAAAAAAAAAACTTCACCAACTACAATCCATACAATCCAAGTTGAAATCCTGGTTTCTCGTCTTTCACTTTAAAGTATACATTGCCATATTCACACAACTACATTCTAGAAGATTTAGAAACTCGAGTAATGCTTAGTTGTGGCAGTTTAGCTTTGTTTTCTTGTGCCAGCTATGTAACTAAAGGTGCAGTTATTTGCAGGCTCATTTCTGGCCCTCTCCAGAGGCCCTGCAGGGGCAGGGAGGGCAGACGTGCCAGGGAGTGGAATAGAGGGAAAGGTGACCCATGCTGCCACCTGAAGGACTGCCAAGAACACAGCTGGGGCAATTTCATGTCACTGGATCTAAGCAGCCTCAGGACTTGAAAAGTGCTGCTGTATTCCTGAAAACCAGTCTAGGGCCTGAAATGTTTAATACTTTCATTTTTATAGTCCTAACCAAAGAGTTGCTTTGGTTCCATTTTTAGAAATGCTTTAATCTGAGACACTGAGTATTAATGAGTTGTTTGTCCTGTGAAGAAGTTACTCACCTATCAACTTTGCAAGCTTTGTACCAGCCACCATACTCTCCAAAAGATGTGCCATCTTTCTGCTTTCCCTAGAACAAAGGCACAGTTGAAAAAAATCTGATTTGCAACCTAAACAAATATAAGCTCCAAAAAAGATTTACAACAATAGTCTTACTTTGCATTCTTCCCTCTCCTCTGCATGCATCCAGATAGGCTTATTTTCATCTGGTGAAACAAGAAAAGTATTTTACAGAAGAACAAAACTACAGGGTATTGATTGTTGGATTTTCACTACTCTGAAATGAAGCTGAGAACCAGGGAATTATACTATTGTTGCAAAAGAAACTTACTGTCCATACTAGAAGCAGCAGATAAATAAAAGACACAGCTCTTTTACAGTTTTACAATTCTGTCTCTTTTTCTTATCTGAACTTAGGAACAGTTACTTCTGAGAAGCTTTGAAGTAAGTATACACTGCCACCCATTTGTCAGGTGTCTAGTTCTGTGCTAGAAAACATGAATTTATTTCTTTTATCCTAACAACTACTTTGTCATCTACTAAGTGGTGCATATGCTACTGACATGGAATTCAGTGAAAATGCTTTACTGGGATTTTTAGTTTATAAAATGTACATGACTTCACTGTACAGTGTAATTCTCAATTTAAAGGTGTTTTCCCCATTCTTTAAATATGTTAATGGAGAGCTTGCATTAACAATGTCTTTATTTATTTATGTCACTAAAATCCTGCATTGACTTTTTCCTGTGACTGGAAAGTGATGTACATTTTTCTGCCTCTATAAACATACCAAAGTTGGGTTTAGTGGGGTGTAAGATAAATTAGACTAGAAACAAAATCCATAAAACATAAACCCACTATGTCTACCTCATGTTTTTGAAACAAAGGTTTGCTGCTGTATCTAAAAGCCTTCTTATGATGAATGTTACTTCCAACACATCTATCAGTTCACCTTTTAAGTCCACTTACAGCAGACAATAATTATAATCAGGACACTATTGACTTCTTGCAAATTTTATTCCATAACTACAAAAATAAAACATGAATTCAAACTCAAGTCTCTTACCATCTACAGAGCCAAACTCCCGTTCATGAGCACGAGTAAGAATCTCTTTGTATAAAGTTTCCGCTTGCTTAAACTTGCCCTGTTTTAGATAGCAGGATGCCTAAAAACAAAATACCCCCCAAAAGGTATCAGCACATTGCTTTATTTGTCTTTACAAACAAGAAATACAATACATTGTGGATAGAAGTGCATTTCAATTCACGAGATATTTTGTCTCAGGTCTGTTTTGGGAAGGGCTTACCAGATTGTTCTTTGTTTTTGCAACATTTGGATCATCTGGTCCCAGCTTAGTTTGGTAGATTTCAAGTGCCCTCTGATAGTAATATTCAACCTCCTCGTATTTACCCTGGTTCTGGCATAGCAAAGCCAAGTTATTTAACTGCTTGGCAACATCAGGGTGATCCTTCCCCAGGACCTGGAAATGAAATACACTGTATTAAAACATTCTCTAATCATCACGTCAGGGTCTAGAAATAAAGCATTCAGAAACATCCTGTTAGTTTTATTCCTCCTCAATTCAGCAAAAGCAAAAGCTGCATTGCAAAGATATGAAAATTACTCAATTCTATTGCAAACTGAGAATGATGCATAACAATCCATAAGAGGAACAAAGTGAGTAGGAAAACAACATTATAGGGAAATTATTATTTATATAAACCAGAAGATGCAATCTCATGTACTAAAATAAATATCTACATAGAGAATAATCAACTTAAAAATTTTAGCTAAGTTTCATTTTTTAATTCCAATGCTCTTGTCAAATCAAAGATTATTTAGCTATCAAAGGGGAAGGAAAAAGCTAAAGAAGGTTTCTCACAAAATACAGAATTTAGCATATACCCAGAGTGCTCCAGCAATTCCGTAGCACCACTGGAATTTCCTACTGTTTTGAATTTCTGACACTCCTAACTACCAGGCATTGTTAACTCTGGGGTTTATCTGATAGACCTACCCAACCAAAGCACAAAAAAGTAGCATTTAACTTTGCCTTCTCCTTCCCAAAGTCCCTGTAGAGGCTGTGTATTTGTCACTCCTACCTTTTCTCTGATTTCCAGAGCTCGCTTGCACAACGGTTCTGCTTCTTTGTACTTTCCCCGTTTACCATAGAGTACTGCAAGATTGTTAAGGGTTGCTGCCACCTGTTAACAGCACAGAAACATTAGGTGCACTGAAATCTGCTGATACAAATACTTGACAAATGAGCACATCTGCAAGGCATTGATGTTATTAAGTTTTCCATGCACAGGATAGACCTCTTGAAATTTGGAAGTGAAGAAATAATTATTATTAAATGCATATACACACAACAGAGGAAAGAAAAACCTAAATCATGAAGTAATTTTGCTTCCTTTGTGGAAATGCCATTTAGTGCACACAACTTCACATGTAATTTTCCTAGAAAGGTACCTCTCACATCTACACTTTGATCTGCCCTGCGTCCCACAGGCCACAAAAGTATCACATGAATTTTCCAAATGCTTGATTTACATTTCATTTACAAGCAGCAGTAAATGAAACCACAAGTGCCCCTTCAATCTGAGTATAATAAAGAGATTTGAGTAAGCAAAAATCTTTCTTCACAAATTGATTTCCCACAAAAAATCCAGGCAATCCAAAATCAAGTATGGGCAAATTATTTGTGGTGAAACAGCACTGAATAAAATGTGGCCTCCTACCTGTACTGTTTAAAGACAAGCCAGGTCTTAAAACCTTTCCTGTTGAGTTTAACATTAGAATTAGTTGAAAAAAAGTTGAGTGAAACACAAAGTAAAATGATGATATTGCATGTATACAAACCGCTGGATGATCTTTGCCCAAAGTCTTTTCACGGATGGCCAAGGCATCATTCAGGAGATTTGCTGCATCTTTGTATTTGTTCTGGTCTCTGAATTGTAAAGAGATGTAATTAACACTGGGGATTCAGGAATGAAAAATCATAACAATTAAGATGAGTTCACTACTGACCTAAAGATGCTACTATTAAAGAATAATTGAGAATATATTAATAAATTAGGAAGTAGAACCCTGAAGCCTGTAACTGTAAATAGTTTAGTAGTTGAGGACTATACTGAGCATGTACCACTTCTACACTGATGTCCAATTTCTATCTCTAGATGACCTTGAAGTGGGTAATCAAGACATGCCCCCTCAGTAGACAAAAAAAAAGAAACCAAAAATCAAAACCAGCTTCATTGCCAAAGCAAAGGTATAGGCAAAAATACAACAACTTGTTCGACTTTTAAGTATAGGGAGACATACAAATATTTCAGGAACTTCTTGAGGGTTTTAATAATAATTTTAAAAAGGAAAATAGAACAGGGAAAAAATTCTAGTCTAAACATTAAAAGGTTGTAGCCAAATAACTAAGTATTTATTTCACTGGTATTTATCTATGTCAGTATACCAACCTGTACACCAAAGCAAGTATGTTCAACATAGTGGCAACATCAGGATGGTCATGACCTGAAGTCTTCTCCAGATCTTCAAGAGCTTGTTTACAGAGAGGTACAGCAACCTCATATCTACCTTGGGAAGCATACTGGATAACAAGATTATGTAGGGTCCGTAATCTCGCTGGAATTTCATAGCCACCTTGTTGGGCAGCAGCTGCTGCACTGCTGTGCTGCTGTTGAACTGAAAGAAATCCACAAAATTTCAACTTGTGTAAAAGATGACTGTAAATAAAACATCTCACTTGAGTGTTCAGTGGCACAAAGAGAGACTCACTGAATTTTATGTCTTCAATACACAGAATTAGCATTAGGTCATGACAGGTCACAGCTGTCAGGCTGTCTTCAACAGTGACAGTGGAAGTATGACTGTTTTATTCCTCATATCCTGTCCAGTATTGTATTACTATTATTTTTACAGTTCTCATAGCTCAAAGGGCTAAATGTAATAAAGTAATGAAGCAAGCAGGAAACTATTTTGGCTCAGCAAACCAGTCTCAAAATGATTTAACAATTTTGCACCTACAAATATTGCTGTTTTCATATGGCAAGGAACACTAACATACATAAGCTGAATATCTGCAGAAAAGCTTTTTCCTTTATTCTTCTTCTCTAAACATACTTTTTTGTTTCCCTTTGTTTGCTATGCCAAGGAGCACTTAAGATTAGCACATAAAGGACTGAAACACCTTGGATGCCAGAAACAACAGCTGCAAGACAAAAGGCCCTGAGTCAAAGTCAACCTTCAAGTTTTACTCACTAACCCTCAAGTTTCACCACTTATTTTCCAGTAGCTCCTAACCTTTGGTTGTTGCAAACCTTACTCTCCTATTGCCCCCAAAAACCCTTACTCTCCTACTGCCTCCTTTTCTCTTCACCTGACCAATTCCTGAGATTTAGAATATTCTGTCTTGTTCATTTTCATTAAACTCTAAAGAACAAGTTTATCATTCTCTGAGCCTGACTTTTTTCTCTCCTTTCTATTAAGGAAAAACCACTCTCACAGAAAGTGGAAGCCTTTTTATGACAGTGGGATCACACAAGTCCAAGCCTGTACCCAGGGTCACTGCCTGCCAAAGCTCTGAAGAATTTCAGCATTTTTTTGAAAGGTCAGAGAAATCGCTGACATGTCAACTTTGTCTTTTGCAAAGTGAAATAAGGGAGCTTTGCCTCTCAACCTTCCAACTACAAAATTCTAGGGAAGCAAGGATGAGCTAGGAAGGAGCTCATGATCAACACTGACCTGCTGCAAACCCTTCAAGCCTTCACTTCAGGGCTGGCTATGTTTAGCTTTACTGTGCTGACAAGAAGGCAGTGTACCTTGTATGCAAACCCATAAAGGAAACTTGAAACTGCTGATTGCAAAGGTGGGTCCCTTCAGACATTGTCCCTCAAGTCATTTGTCTGGTAGAAACCAGTCTGCTCCCACCACATTGATGTTGTGGAGTCAGTGCAGTATGTTCTATATTAACAAACATGCAAAAAACACATCCCACTAAGCACAGCTTACTTATCTACCAAGAGCTTTTTTCAATCACACTACCAAACATATACCTCAAGTTCCACAGCATATCCCTCAGTCCTGCTCACCTGAAGACAAACAATGCTTCCACAATTAATATTAAAACCAATGCAGACAACTTTGGCAAAGGACAAAAGACTATATGAAAAAGATTTCTTATTGAAACCTGCCACAAAAATCTCAAATCAGATCATTAAAAAGGTCATTAACAGAATCCACTATCTGGTCAGAATCTGCCTCAGTCATTTGCAACTAACCATTCTGAGGCCCCAAAGAAGGATAACAGGAGAAATTCTGAATGTAAACCAGTCTGAACTTTACAGCAGCTAGTAAACTCTAAAAAACCTAGGCCCCAGTTCTGTACACACCAATGTACAGAATTTATATCAATTATATCAAGACACTCCAGTTGTGTTGCAGTAGACTGGTGAAGCAAGCATTTTTGTAAAGTGCATCTTTATATTCTGCACTGCAGAAACACACCAGCAATGCAGTCAGAAGTGCACTTACTTCCTTGTCCTTGGTCATCTTCATCATTGGGAAACAGATCATCCAAAGGCTCTTTGGTGGAATCCGTATCTTTATCCTCCTACAGAACAAGCCCAAAGCCAACAAATTAAATCTAAGGCATAAGAGGACAGGCCAGTTAACCAGCAATGTTAAAGGAAAACCCCACATGCAGAATTGACAAGAATAAATTTTCTCACTGAAGTTTTATAAAGGTAGGTCTTATATTTTAATGTATTTACACACTCTGTCCCAAAACAATACAGGACACCTTCAGAAGGGCCAGGAATAGAAATGAGGTCTCCTAGATTTCAGTCTCAATTTAAGCACACAAGAACACATTTGGCATTCTCACAGAGGCACTAGGTCTCATGAAAGTACCCACTGAAGAGTAAGCACTGCTCAGTACAGAACTGTCCATGGTACCTTTCTTAGTCATAAACCCAGTTATAGCTGGGCAAGGGAGAGGAATTAGGAGACCTCAATTTCCGAGTACTCAACTTCTGTACAAATAATTAGATTTTGCAATTATAATCTGGAAGGTTCAAAAATCAAAAAACAAAACAAGAACACTTGAAAGGAAGTTCATTTCCTATAGTCTCCATCTGGAACCATATTAATTTCTACACAATCCATCAGTTTAAAATGATTTCAAGCATCCAAAGATCATTTCAAATATAAAATGAAGACACAGATCATCCCTCAGTCCTGTTTCCTAAATGTTGAGCCTACACAATATAAACAGTTGAAGTTCTCAGAAAGGATGAGCTCAGTAAGGAGAAAACTCAGAGGCAGAACACATTCTTATTTTTCTGGCTCTCCATTCAACACCTTTTTCCACAGATGAGAAAAAGCCAACTGCTGCTGGCATTCAAATTCAGTGATGGCAGAGCAAGGGCACTGTAAAACCAGCAAATTGATGGGACTACATATCAGATAAATGCTCATAATTTTAAGTGTTGATTCCAACCTCATACTGAGTCTATACAACTATTTCAAAGGCTAGAAACAGAGACTGTCCATATGGTTAGCAAAACTATAAAGATGCTTGGCTTACTTGGACTCTATTTGTTAATTAAACTTCAAATGATGGAGCTACTTAATTCATCTGCAGAGTACAGTCTGACAATACAGCACATCACAGTCCCAATATTCCCTCCTCTGCCCCTTTTCTGAACAGGCTTCACTAGCAAATCCATCTACAATACCAAGTCATGGAACAGCACTGAAAAATTCCAGGTGCAATTGACCAAAACAACTCTCACCACATACAATATTTTAAAAAGGATTAGTCAAGCAGTCAGTTAAGCATGACTAAATCACATCCATCTGCAACCATTTAAATTGCTGAAGTAATTAGTTATGACAAACTGCAGTTTTCAAGACACCACTGAGAAGATCTGAACACACAAAATTAGATCCTTCTCTACAGTGCCACCTAACCTAAGGAAGCAAAATAAAATTATAAAATTAATGGCAAAAAAATCAGAAGCCTCTTTAAGTTGTAAGTTCCTTCAGTAAATTAAAGTTGTGTCCATTTTCTCTCTGAATCTAAGAATAGATATATACACAATGGGCTTGTATACATGCAGATGATCACAGTGTCTGGCAGATGGTCCTGAAAGGGGATTCAGTAACATCTTATCCTTGTGTAAATTCTCAACAGATACAAAAGCTATACAGTGATTTCACAAGACAAAAATTAAGTATTTTTCCTGCAGTCAAAATAAGCCAAGTCCTCTAGGTATGTAAAATGTCTCATAGCTTAGATTTCTCACTTATTTTTACTGCTAAGTTTATAGAAGTGAGATTTTTGCTTTGGTTCAGTTCTTCACATTTTAAAGCTACTAAATGAGTATTTATTGATTCCGTTCCTCGTGTATTTTATTATCTGCAGACAGTAAAATATATACTCTCTTAAAAAAAGAATGAGCTCTCAGAATCATTCTACAAACTATGTGACACTAGTACAAGGTAGTATTTTAATGACAAATATATCTAAGGGACAAATAAAATGTATCTGTTATTTCTTGTTAAACAGGCAGATTACAACACATGTAAATGTAAGGTGCTTTTACTATTTTACTATGGAGATACTTACTGATGGTGAAATATCATCATCATATTTTTTTAATTGATTCATGAATTCTAGATGTTTCTTTTCCTCCTCCAGCTGAGCCACAGACTGCTCACTCTTCTGCAGTTTCTGCTGTGTATTGGCGAGTTCATCCCGCAGCCACTGATTCTCCTGGCACAGCCGGCGAACCTGAGCCCGCAGTTTCTGCTTCTCTGATTCCACTGCATTTAAGTGATTTGACAAAGCCATCATTACCTGAAAAGCAGAATGTGTCACATGGCATGCTTCCCCTAGAATGCAGTCCTGTTCATAACATACAAGGCTTTCATTATTTAAACCTGTGTCAGCTGTGAAATCTGGTAAACATTCCTATTTCTCTTCATTTTAGATTTAGACTTATTTCTCTTGTCCTCTAAACCTTTTTACCATTTACAATGATTTGGGCTGGAAGGGGCCTCTGAGATCACCTCCTTCCAGGCCCCTGCCATGGGCAGGGACACCTTTCCACTAGATCAGGTTGCTCAAAGCCCCATCCAACCTGGCCTTGAACACTTCCAGGGAGAGGCCACATGTTCCCCTACCTCACCACCCTCACAGGGAAGAATTTCTTCCTAAATCCAGTCTAAACCTACTTTCTTTCAGTTTGAAGCCATTCTGCCTTGTCCCCATCACTACATGACTTTTCAAAGTCCCTCTTCAGCTCTCTTGTAACCCCCTGGAAGGGGCTGTAAGATTTCCCTGCAGCCTTCTCTTCTCCACCTCTCTCAGCCTGTCTCCAGCCCCAGTTGTCATCCTGTGCCTCCTCTGGACTTGCTCCAACAGGTCCCTGGCCTTCCCTTGCTGGGGTCCCAACCTAGAGGAACTCTTTACTAAATAATTGTTTTCCATGATGCTATCAGAAGTTAAAATTGTTTCAGAATTCCCTGAACATTAAATATAATCTTAAAATACATGAAAATTTTGAACTAGATTACTGAACTGGAAATCTTTGTTCCACTAACATAAAATGGAGCAGTAATACATTCAACTTGCAGGATCACAAAGATAACCTAAGAACTAACACAGAGTTCTAATTTAGCACCTTCCAGACAAAAAAGGGATTTGTATACAGGCTTATAGCTCCTAAAGATGAACACCTCAGCATAATGGTAACACTTCAAAGGGATATTTATTTGACTGAGATCTGCATGTTTAACTGAACACACAATTTATAGATGCATTTTATACTACTAACCATAAGCTGGAGTGTGCAGACTTTCAAACACAGTCACATTAAGGGCAAAAAATAGAACACCCATAAAAGCAGCTTACTTGGACTGGGGTTTTTTTTGCTGAGCAAAGTTAAATGAAAAAGGAGCTTATTAAGTGAAAGCCAAACACTACCAGCAGAAGATATTTTCCCTTCACTGTTTATGCAATCTCCCACTGACACATGTAGAACAGCTGGCAGCAGTCCCAGGATGCACACCTTGCCAGAATGGACCACTGGTGAGAGTACAAATCTTTCAGATCTGTTAGACATCCCCAAGTTACCAGTATTTCAACTCCTCAAGTGCATGGGGTTTTTTAAAACAAAGTAATCTTTAAGTGGTTTTCAACTAAGTATTTCATGTGAAACAGATGGTGATTTTAGCTGAAATTTCCAGTGTCAAAATATTCATTAAGCCTTTAGAAACTAATTTTTCCTATAACGGTAAGGAAAACTCCAGGTATAATTTCCTAAAACCAGTCTGAAACTCCAGACTTCAGCACCTATCTAATTACATATTAGAAATTGTTCTAACATTTTTAATTATTTGGTCAATTCAAACAGTGGCATTTATATAATGAGAAAGCATACTTAGGAAAATTGTGATAATAGGGTCAACGTATTCAAACACTGAAGAAGCTGCAATGGCAAACTAAAATATTTTTTGTCTTACTCACTAGAATTAACTGAAAGAAAAGACTGATTATTTCTTTAGCAAAGTTAGTTTCATTTTCATGGAAATAACACATCACCAGACCTACATGCATGCCACAAAAACCATCTATTTCCATATCTTAAAGTTAAAAATTAAAAAAAAAATACTACATTGTTACAACTCAAAGCATTCAGGAAGAGTAGCCTTATCAGGTCTGAGAGCAGCAGTTTGAAGTGTAATTGGCTCCCTAACAAAGGCAGCAAATGCAGACTTCTTGGCTCCTCACCACTACAGTTCACAAAGTACCATGGGAGGCAAACAAGGCAGAACATCTGCAACTGAGGCTCCTGATAGAGTAAAATTCAGAACTGGCTTCTCAGAGTCCTAATACTACACAGAAGTTACTCATTCACTTGTACATCTTCTACAAACAACCATTAAAGGTAACTCAACTATTGCAATTTTACTCCACATATCTTCTAGCATTTTCCTTCTATACAAGGCATCAAAGAATATACAATATATACACTAAGGCCTGACAGTTTGTCCAGGGCTTCTATGTTCCCCTGTCTGATAACCCACATTTCATTCTCTCAGCCTCAATTCACCATGATCCAATGCACACAACTTCCAGATCAGCACACAATAATAGCTCAGTCCAGAAGAGAAGTCTGAGCACAGTTACAGACCAACAGAGAGCCTATTAATGTAGAACTAACTCACTGGCATTTTCAACTCATTTGCAAGCACTCTCCTATTTTACAGGGATGACTGTCATATCACATCATTTCAGGTTTTTGATTTAGTACAAAATATCATAAATATAGTCCTGACAACCCAATAAACATACAACTTTTCACTTATCTTCTGCAGGTGGTATCTTCATCAACTAAGAGCCCAGAGAAATTAGCTCAGTCCTCTCTTTAATGCATCAGTCAAAGTTGTTCAGATTCTGTACTCAAGTCTTAAACTTTAAAATGCTTTCAGTTTCAATTTTGGTTTAGTAAAATGTTCAATAAACATTAGAGATACTTAAGCTCTAAAAGCATAATGTGCTACTATAAAAATCTGAGTCAAGGGAATATAAATATGAATTTAAGGCTACACCAAAGCTCAAAGGCAGGAGTAAATACATTTATTATATGTGTGGTTTTTTGAGACCTTTCTATGCCATGTTTTAGAGCTAAAATGCCACTGCTCAGTTCTTGAGCTGCTCCAACATTACCTGCCTGATGCCTGATGTGGAAAGTCTAAACAGAAAATGTTTAGACTGAATGCCAGTGATGTCAAGTGGAATATTACTGATGCCAAGTGGAGCCCAGTCATGAGTTTCAGTGCTTTGACACTAACCCCATAATTAGTTCTGTAACACAGCATGATGTACAGCAACTACCTCTATTAATTACAGCAGCTTTTATCCATTATATCCAAAAATAATATTAATGCCCCAGCATATTACTAATATCTGGGGAGAAATGTCTGAAATGTTTCATTTTTACCACAACTTTACCTGTGCTTCACTAAGGCCAAGCTCCAGCATTTCCAGTGACTTTCGAATCATGTTTGATTTTTCTTCAACCAGATTAGTTTCATCATCTTTCTTCAAACATTTCAAAGTTTCAAGTAAGCTCTGTAAAATTGAATTGTGTTCATTCTTCAGTGCCTCTAGTCCATTAATCACTTGCTTAGTTTTGGCAATGATTTCATCTTGAGTAAGCTTCTCCAACTTCTCTTCCTTTAAATACACCATTGTGGACATGTTTTCATACATTCTGAAATGGAAGAATATGCTAGTTAGTACAAAAGGAAAAATAAAATAAGCATATAAGTACATAAGTGAATAAAATCTGAAACGTATATTCAAAATACAATTATATTTGTGCACAATTTTTACAATGTTTCATGTCCTGAGTTTGAACACTGTCAACTTCCCCAGTTTCTATTTCCAGATTTAATATTAACACTCATTGATAAACCAAAAAACAACATATAATGAAACACAGACTATGACGTGGTATTAGAATTTGTAGCAACTACTGAGGAACAGGGCTGCACCTCCAGGATTCTGGTTTGTGAAAAGCAAAGTAGGTGGTGTATAAAATACACACTATAATAAATATAGCTATTTGCAGATGCCACTGATCTGTAGTTCTCTAAAAAAAAAAAACCCCACAAAATGGAGTTTGAAGAATTTGAAGAAATATCACGTAGCCTTCTGAAAGAGTTCATCAGTCAGTCATGAGAAAAGTCATCTTTCTCCTGCAGAAAGGTAACACCAGCCTCATCCTTTCCCAAGGACTACAAAAGCTCTTACCACTATGTATTTTGAACATCACAACTACTCCCAGGACAACTTTAATTCATTATTTTAACTCTAAACACATAGATATTCAATTGCCTACAGGTCTAGATGCAGCTGTTTTGATGAAGATGGAACACCTGTCTCATGCCAGAAAAAATAGTTTGTATAGTACAAGCCTTGCAGCAAGAAACATTTCACTGTGCTATTTTATCAGTATCTAATGCATTACACTAAAGATAGTAAATTTCTGGATGTTTGTCAACACCTCTACCAAATGCAAATGAAGACCCAAAAAAGCTTAGAAACTCAGATTCTCTAACTATCACACATGCTGTTACTGAACTGACAAACAAGCTTAACAATGTAAAAATGTAAACAGAAGACACACAAACCATTCGACCCTTTAAATGTCACTCAGAAAAATGTTCTATAGTGAAAAGAAAGACTTGAGAAATTACTCCTCTATAGCTCAGCTACTTAAACCTTTGTGTGAACCAGGAAGTATAAATTAGAATCAAACAGGAAAGATTTTTCAAAAGCAATAAATTATCCCATCTATGTGAAGACACCTAGGTAAGCACTGGCAAACTAACATTTAACATGAATTAAAACTGTATTAAAACTTTGTACTAAAAAAGCTAGTCTAATTTTAGGAGAACTCAAAAATAATTAGAACCACTGAAATCTTGAATTAAAACTGCTGTAAGAAGACATGTATATGCACATCATGACAACAGCCAAAGGATGTGCTCTTATGCTTTTGTATTATATTAAAAATAAAAGGCTGCTCTTTCTGTTTATATGTGCTCAAATTACCCTCTCTGTGATGATGTCTTGCAATACAATACCCAAAAGGCAGAGCCACTTGTTACCAAACCAAAGCTGTAGATGACAGTAGGATTTTTTTGTAATAATCTGAAAACACAGAATTTGGGGAAGTGTGAACTTGATTTTACCCAAATTTAATACAGTAACTTCATATTCACAAATAAATAAATTTAAAACATATAAATCTGTATAAAGCAACAAATCTAGCATGGCATAAGAAATTAACCCATGAAGATCTGATGAGGAGAATGGTATTTACACATTTCCCATTCCTAACCTGAAAACTATGACCCAGAATGCTTAAAAAGACAGTTTTAAAGTACAGACTCTCCAAAGTTGTGTAGAAAAATGAACTGTAATTGAATGTGGACCAAATTTGCAAATAAATGCTTCTAACACACAGTCATATAGGAATTTGTTATGGATTATACTAACTTCAGCACACAAACCTAATTAGCCTTGGCACACTTTCACAGCCTCAATTAACAATTTCCATCCTGCATGCACAGAACTGAACCTTTCATTATAAAGAAGTAAAACCAGCAGAGACATCTAATGAAGTGATTATCTGTGTATCTTTTGTGAACAGAGATAGCAGCAATTCCTTCTGCATACCTCAATATTGTCATTTTACAGCAAAATGAAAAGCAGATGTTTGCATGCATATATGTAATGCACACACAGACACTGTCTTTAAAAAATTACACATTTTAAACACTTCAGTAGAAATAAAATTAATTCTAAGTGATGAATACAGATAAATTAACACTCATAAATTAACAGATAAATTAAAAGGCCCATAGCACTGGCTGAATACATTGAAGCTGCAACTAAGGATGGCCAAGCCAGCACAGCAGCTTTTGAAGAGAGGAGAAGCAGGTTTAAACATGATGGGGCAAAACCACACTAAAACCATCCCAGCAGCAGACCTGCTTTATGAATACATTCCTCCTGTCTCAATCCAGTGTGCCAGGCTTTTTAGCTGCCTCATTCCAACTCCAGTGTAGCTAAAAGCTTTCATTGCTTCTGCACTACCAGCACAAGGGATCTGCTGGAGCTGGAGCCAAGCCAAAAGCTGCATCAAGACAGACTGACATGAAGGTCCTTGGGATTCTCAAGTCTCCTCTGTTATCATCTCACTGTTAGAATCCCAATCTCTCCCACTGACAGGAAAGGAATAAATCTTTTGGGATAAGTTTTGAGGGTTGTCTGTTGGTGTTCAGAGTTTTATAGATTGTGCTTGGGAGAATAATTTAGAAAACAGGAGGAAAACAAACATATAATTTGTCCTGCTATCAAATCTGACTCCTTGCAGGAGTAAAATTTATGGATAAATATCTAATAGCCTTTAAGGGCAGTAAGTGAAGGTGTGGTGCTATCATGATTCTTCTAAAATGTATTTTACAAAAGATCATTGCCTGTTCACCAATCAAGCCCATATTTGAATACATAATCATATAACTGAGGAAGGTTTTGTAAAGGGCAAGGACATGGATTCAATGATCCCTGTGAGTCCCTTCCAACTCAGCATATTTTGTAATTCTGTAAATTAGATTTGAATATCCTGAGGCAGCAAACGCCACACAGGAAGCAAACAAATGAAGTTTGTATGCAGGATGTATAAAGAGGAAAGGAGACAAAACCTAGCCAGTCTATTGTCACTTCTCAAAAAATGTTAACTCTTTCTTCCTATACATTTTCCCTACAGGAAAAAAATGGTGTAGGCAAAGGCTTCTCAAGCTCCTGTAAGTTTTGTCCTGCACTCCACTGCCCTGCAAATTTTACCTAGGCAGGAATTCTAGATTCAAATACTAGTTTTTAGCTCAGTTTACAACTGAAAACAAATCAAAGAATTAAGATGTACAAAGGTTTATAAAACAGAATTCTGGATGAGGAAAAAAAATATGCAATGCAGTCAGAGTTACAGACTCACTAGCTGGCTTAAGAAATTTACCTATTATATTAAGTATGTGTCTGTGTAGATCTTGAATATTATCCTCCTTCTTTCTTTGTGATGATATTGACTATGCTGAAGTCCAAAAGCCACTTAATGCTTTCCAACTTCTAGAAAAATCAAGTCACAGCCTTCGAACACACAAAAATTAGTAATTTTGACAGATCAACATAAAAAGCCCTGCAATTAAAGAGGTTTCCACAACATTTTGTAACATAAGCTCAAAACAAAGAAATTGACTGAGACTAGCAAGAGTCTGAACCAAAGAAAGCACAAAGCAAGCAAAGCCAAGCCTTTCAGTCTGTAACCACTGGGATAATCTCATCATATACAAACAACTTAAGTGGCTGCTATCTTTAATCAGTTTCAGTATTTTGTTATTCATAAAACTTTCAAACCAACTACACTAGTAATGCTGACATGACAGATTTCTGCCTAAATTCTTCCACAGACGTACACATATCACAGCCAGCTACTAAACTCTCCAGCTCACATTTAAAGATCTCTTACAGAGCTTTTCCTACCCAGCTGCTTTTAAAGAAGAGTCGTTTTCCTGCAGTTCGCTTCAAAATATTCTTGTGCCAAAACATGTATGAATCCCTCTTTGCATAAGAAAACTTACCAAGGAAGAATTTCATTCTAAAAACCCACAAGATTTTTTTTTCCTTGACTAAAGATTAGCATAGATCCTAAAAACAAATAAATAAAACCATTCTAATTTTTCTTCCTTGGTCTGAATCCCTAAGGACGCCCCTCTCTGTATTGATATTTTTATTATTTAATGAGTTTCAAGTACTAAAAGCTTGCAAGATAAAATTTTAATGTACTTAGCGTATGATCACAATTATTGCAAAATATAATTTTAAATAAATTATAAAACCCTCCAAGTCTAAACTGCTTTGTCAAGTGAAATTCTCCTTAAACTTTTTCTCTGAATGTACAGCTAACAGGCAGCATAGCTGAAAATGAATGTGTTCATTCATTTTCAAATAATGTGTTTGTATATAAAAAAGAGTAAATCATCTTCCCAACAGTAAAAGCTGCTGCAAGACTGGCTCAAGCCACACCTAGGGGCTCTGTCACCCACATGCACTGCAAATTCCACGAAGTTACAGAGAAAAGTTAAACTAATTTGAGCTTTTTGTATCTCTAATAGGAACCTAACAGTTCACAGTTTCCTAACAATAATCAGTCTATTCAAGGCTTTTAACCCTAATTTCACTTTTAGTTCCTCCTAATTAAATGGCAAGGTTCAGCATCCTACATCTGCCGCGTACTTGCTTCAATTTTGTATGAGCTGCAAATTACAAGTCATTAATTCCCTGCTCAGAGCAAGAACACGTCTCATTACATCATGGAAGGCATCATCTTCAAATACTACAGGCTGCTTTAACTGCTAATCTTCCTAATGTGGAAAACTGCCTTCTCAAACAACCATCAAAACATTACAGGCTGTTCCAAGCACAAAAACTAAGCAACAAAGGCAAGAGATGAAAAACAGTTTGGGAAGGACTGAGCAGCGTGTCAAACACTGCATCAGCCGCACCCCTCCTGCAGGCAGCTCAGCAACAGCACAAGGGACAAGGATGAATCACTCACGGATGCCTTTCATACGCTGAGAAAGGTGTTTGTAAAAGCACTCCCATAACAAATAGTGATTGGGACTATATTGCTGTTATGGCTTTCAGTCAGAATCTCCAAATCTGAAAGAACAATGATTATCTGTTGTTTTTTTCAAATTTAAGATGTTAAATTTCTCTTTACCTGTGAGACTATTTCTGCTGTCACAAGTCATATTCCCATAAGGAATATTTATAATCTTTCCTTTTTTGTCTGATTTGCCTTCCTTTTACTTAAAATGATCCCTTATAGTCAGGAATTTTGTTCCATTACATGATCCCTAAACTCCCAGAGGAATGTAGCTTTTCCCTCTTGACATATTCAGGACTGCAGCTTCCCTGCCAGTGCTAGTCATCACTCTTCCCATCATCTATATTTGAATCTGCATAAAATAGAAAATCTGGAACTGCACCTGCAAGCAGTGTCCTGGTGGAGGTCAGACTTAAGGCACACTGGCTGACCCAGTTCTATAAACAGAACACTGCTGCACTTCTGCACTGCCTCGGCTTTCCAAATGCGTGAGCTCAGAAAGCACCTTCAGCATTTAACACACAGGTACACGAGCTGCCTGAAAAATAAAAATAACTCGGTGAGGACAATTAGCAGCACATTCTGGAGGCTGGAAATCACTGACCAGAAGCAGTGATTGCAGAGGATGGAGTTGCACACAACCTAGCAACCAGCAATAAGCTACAGAGAAACTCCCCCTCCCCAAGGGGAGTCACTTTTTCTACCAATTACCAGATAGTAAGCATTTGAATTTAAAATATCTTGCTGTGCTCCTCCTGCCAGCCTTCAATTGAGAGCTAGCCCTGAATGCAGAAGTCTGCCCTACCACTTGGTTTAAAGTGAAGGTATGCTAAGTAAATAAATGTCCTGTAAAAAAGACCTTTGTAGTTCTTTAATGTCAAGGACACATATCCCAAGAAAAGCTCAGAATCACATCTGGACTTTCACCTACAGTCTTAACATCATAAAATGTCTGTGTTGGTAAGTAAACTGGACAAACACTCAATCTTTGCAAAATTTTGGCATTTCTAAAGGCAAGCCCAGAGGTTTCTGAAGAAATGCACAGGACACTAAAATTAAGCAAAGGACAGATTGACTAAAAGGAGTAAAACAAAAACAACCCTTGAATACTGGCAGAAATCTCCACATCTCCAACAAGGCTGCTGCTTTTCTCTAATGACTGCCAGGAGCAGCCTACTCTCCACATGGCAGCAGTGGGAAGAGGCTGCGGTGGCCTCACGTTCTACCCCTGCATCCCAGCAGCATCCACCTCTGAAAAACACTGCCAGCCTCTAGAAAACCTCAATGGCCACCAAAGCCCATGCACTGCAATAAACTATGTTTAAGTGAAGAGGATTATGTACTTGTTTAGCTGAAGAACACAGCCACTGTACATCTACCTTGATAAATCTTTCAATGTTTTAACGTTGGGGCCAGCTATTAAAAAATTTAAAAATCATACCTTTCAGGAGAAATCTTCAGATTCTTTGGAAAATGAAAAAATTATTGCAGAGAAACTCAGACTAACAAAACATATTTGCTAAAAAAAAAGAGATGATAGCAAAAATAGCTCCTATAAAACCCTTACCAAGGGTGAAGCTGACAATTCTCTTTGAGAAAGCACAAGCTAAGATGATTTGCACTGCTGAGAAAGTACAAGCTAGAAGATTTGCTCTGCTGCAGAGTCCTTTGATTTAGATTTCTATAGCACGCTACTTCAACACTAATGAACACTTTCTTAGCAATCATACCTGGATTCTTAAAGGTAACAAATTTAATACTAGTTTGAAAAAAATACTTTTGCACATTTCAAAGACAGCTGGCAAAAATGTCTTGAGAGTTATTTCAGTCCTCAGCCTTCTTCCTTCTGCAGCAAGCAAACTATTTTCATGAAATGTATTACTTCCTGCTGAACTAGTTAACAGTTCAAAATCTGTATACAGTGTAAAAGTATTCAGTGACATAAAAGCTTTCTTTAACTACACGGATTATTCTCCCTCTTAAAGAAAAGATTATGGTGTCAATCCCTTGACCGTGCTGCACTGAATAAACACTGGCTACTAGCTAGCATTTCAATTATCATGATACAGCAAATCTGTATCCTTTTAACTGCAGACAGTCCAGATGACCTGCCCATCTAATTCCAAAATCTCTTTTAGACTCAAACATATCTGGAATTCCATAACGCTGCAGGCCAAATCCCATCTTGCTTTTCCTGTTCACATACTGCAGCAGACAGAGACCCTCAGATGATGTGACTGCCCCTTACACATTATTACACCCATTCCAATTATTTGTGTGGAAGGAATCAAGGCAAAGTACCCTCTTTTTTGCACATCTCATCAACTGCATTTTACCTTTCCAAAGACCTAAAAATACAGTGATGGAAACACAGACTGGCAACATATCCTAAAATCACTGTAGATTCTCTGAAAAGTGTTAGATACTACAATTGGTCTGGATGTATTATAAGCATGTAAGAGAAAAATTCATTCTCTGTACACATTCCCAAGCCCTTCCTATACCTCAGATTTCAAATGAAACTAGGATGGATATTAAGACCCTTCTATGCATTTGGTATCACATCAAAGATTACTCTTTGGCAAAGCTGAAACAAGTGCAAAAGCAATCTGACAGGCATGTGTGTCTAAGGCAGTTCCACAGAGCCAGTCAGGAGTCCAGAGGAGCTACACTAAAAGCCAGACTTTCAACAAGGGACAGCTTAGAAACTTTTTGTTAATCAAGGCTGCTATCATCTGTTACATGCTGATGGTACATAACTTCCTTACTCAAAATCTGAAACAACCCTGTGGCAAGATCCAAACTCCATTCTCTTCCAGAATAATAAAACTGAACACAATCCTCTTCTGCTGTCTGGCAGTATTGGGTGAAATCTAATGCTGAATTTTTTTAAATTTTAGTTATGTCCATGGAATCTCTGAAGGCAGGCAGACTGCAAACCTCCAAGTCTCCTACCCCTTGGAGCAAGGGAGTTGCCTCCCTTCTGTACCACTGTTGTGTCAACAGAAGCAGCGTCTGTTGGTCTCCTGCAAAGCCAGCACTTCCTTAGCTTCTGTGAGCACTAGTAAAACACTTTCATGCAGCCACCAATGGATGTTGAGAAAGGAGAGTTTTTTCCCTCCCTATAAAACTGACACAACATACCAGTTTAGGCCACAGGAGATTTGCCTTCTCCTGTGAGATGTGACAACAAAGCCCACCTCACTGGATCACTTTAACCAAAAGATCATGACTGTATCAAGAGCAGTTACATAAAGACAGAATAAGCTTACTTACATGAATCAGAAGGCAGAGGTGTAACAACTTAAAGAGTAGTTATAATTACCTTTAATTATTAAAAAGTCTTGTCACAAGAATCAAAGATCCATCAGGAGAAATCTAGGCTAATTGTTCAAAAATTGTCTTGTAGTTTAGTATTTTGTAGTTACAAGGACATGCTTCCTAAATTATCTACTTTAAGTGGATTGAAAGGAAATTTTGACTGTATTTTAAAATAAATACTGTCAAGAAAGTCTGAGTAACAGATCCAACATCACTATCAAATTACACAGTTTTTCCCCTCAACATTCCAAGAACCTGCATTGATTTCTGTGTGAAAATAGCACTTGGCTCTTCATGGACTGGCCACCTTGTGCAAACAGGTCGTCAATGAATTTTGATAAATGTTTTGATAAGGCTGGTTCTTGCTGATGTGAGAGATTTTGAGACTGGAATAGGGTTAGGGCACACAACATAAGAGGAAATACAGCAACATCAAAAGCTACCTGTCTTGCAATTTGAAGTTTTCAATAGTGTAGACAAAACATTTTTTCAGCTTAACTCCAGTTCTTTCATTTTGCATTGTTATTTTTGGACAAGAACTGCTTTATTGACTAATCAAAGTAAGCATCCATTTATGTTATCTATTTATCTAATCTCTAAACAGCACTTAAGTAGAAGTACAGGAATGTTCCCATCAAATCAGTCTTCCAGAATACATTAGAAATGCTATCAGCTTCCACTTGCTAACATCAATTCTATTATCTTAACCAAATCTACTTTTTATAGCATAGCCATAAAGATCTGGAAAATGCATTCAGGAAGGGCAGAGAAGGCCACAGCTTGCCTCATATCACTCGATCCATGTGGGAAGCTCTGCTGACAATTTGCTGTGAGTATTGACTACAATGCTCTTACATGCTTGATGACATTGAAGAAAAGGGTTATTAGGACTGAAACAAGAAAAAAAAAGCTATTTCTTCTGCAGGCATAAAAGGACCATCCACTAACAGTGTTTCAGCACACAGCAGCCTTTAGGTTTAACAAATCCTTACATCAGGTTTTGAAACTATTTAATAGTTCACATTAAGATGCACAAACTGTGCAGTGTCTCTTCAAGCTTTAGGGGAAGTATCTTCCTCCTGCTTATCCTTCAATAATTAAAAAAAGAAATGCAAAACCACTAAAAAGACAGAAAAAGTTTCACAATTTAACTGTTCAGGCATAATCCTTAATATTGAGAAAGAATCAATGCTAACCCATTCAATATTACATTAAAACCAATACTTTCAATGGCAACTACCAGTTATGAGAATTTTTTTATACCTTACATATTTAAGTTCACAGAAAGGACAGCAAATGATACAACCATCTAGAAAAACAACTGCGTATCACTCACTGATTCTTACCTACAACTGCAGAAAGCTGACTTAGCTGTAAGGTTGGAAATAATTTCCTTGTTGAGTACTCCATAATCTGGAGGCCTTATTCTGATGTTCTGAACTCTCCTGGGTCAGGAGGTGCTGAGCAATAGAGCAGGCCCTAACACAACACTTCACAAAGGCACCTTAACATTCTGTGCACTCATACCTGAGGACCAAACCATAGTTCCAACCCCTTCTCTAGTGATCTTTCACATTCCTGATTTACCTTAGCTAGTGCTGGGCACAGAGTGTCCCTTTGGGACTCCTGAAGTCCTCCCTGTGGTCACATCACTCGTGTGACAGCTCCCCCCACCCTGCTGCAGGACACCGCTCTTCTGGTGGGCTGACACAGAACAAGAGCACACTAACTGGAAAATAAACACAGAAGCTAAAAGTTTCATTTGAATACTGTTTTTTAAACTATCTCACTTGGATAATGTGTTTTGAAAGCATGCCCCTCCCGAGGATGGGTGAACAGTGGCCTCCTAAAACAAGCAGGCCATTAAAAGCACCATATCATGCGCTTGCAAGCACCGCTCCATGCGCAGCCACACTACAGGCTGCAATACAAAAAAGGAAAAGAAAAAACAGAAGTCAGCAAGCATGTTTTCAAGCTATTTGTTATCCTAACAAATGGGTGTGGATCAAGATTCAATGGCCACACAAAGTACAGGCAGTCACTGTAATTCAAATCCCACCAACTGCTGCCTTCAAAAATGGGCTGTGCATCTTTGCTGTCCACCTGCATTCAGCACAAATTCCAAACCCAAGGTATTTTTCTTTAGTTAAACAATGTATTCCAACAGCAATATTTTAAGTGTGGGCTAAAATCAACATGCAGAATACGATTTTTTTCTTAAAACTCCAGGGAGAGAAATTGATACTAATTGAATAAAAAGTACTTAAAAGCAAAGTAATTGATTCATTAATCTGCCTTTATCTATTTTCTGAACAATGGAAAGATGTATTTAAGTAACAGCAAATTACTGAGACTCTGAGACAAAGTCACCCTGTGGTGCCTCTTGTCTTTTTCAAAAGGTATAGAATGGATAACAAATTCTTTAAAAAATTAGGACATCTGGCTATGACACCTGTCTGTACCATAAGAAAACATTACATATCATCTCTGTATGATTTCTTAAGCACTTGGGAGTGCCTACCAAGGACCAGTATCTTGTGTTCCAGAATGCTTCCAGACCAGAATCTTATGAAGCAGTTTTATTACATGCTCTCTGTTAAACACAATTCTGCCTTACCACAGCCATAGTCCTCAGGTTCACACATCTTATCTTCCCAAAATACAACATTCCTCAAAACTAACATGTCTTTCTGGGGATTCATTCCCTTATACCTCTAGGTCACTATCATGCAAGCTAACACACTGCCAATCATCAGGACTTCTGCACCCCTCCATGTTTCAATACAGTAATATTCATTATAGTGAATGCTACTATACTGAATTGGGCCACTACATCCAAGGAAATGGTAAATATAAAGTTCAGCACATTCTTTTATTTTCCACACATTATTGCCTTCTATGTCCAGAGGAATTTAGAGACTGAATCATCTGGTCTGGCTTCCTGCAAACACCTGACCCTGAGCACTCTTTCACTCACTAAGGCTATGGCTAGCCATCCTAACCTGGCAGTGCTCCTCATCCAGCCACACATTTCATTCACTGTCCATAATAAATCCCTGTCCATAATAAATCAAAATAAAGGTATGTGCCTTTTACTAGATTATTTTACTGTCAGAAGTGAGGGTACAGAAAAGAAAAAAGGTTCAGGCCAACCAAAATACAATTATTTCCCCAGGCTGCCATGCAGCAAGCTGTGTTGATGGAACAAGGACAAGGGAACAAGCAGCAGGACTGTGGAACTACATAAACCAGCACTGAGATTGAAGAACATTTCATCTACATCCTTAGAGATCAATTATATATTCCTATTCTGTCAACAGAAACATTACAGGAGGTTGTAATGCCCCTCCTAGCTCAAAACTATAACCTCCCCTGTGTCCTCACATATTACATCCCACTAGTTGGATTAATCTGACTGCACTCTGCCACTGTGAGGGAGAGATGAATCCACTTCTTTCATCAACCCTCCTCCCTTTAAATACACACTAAATGTGACTGGGAGCTGGGGGAGAGCAGGGTGGAACATCCAGTTTAAGCACATGAACAAATGAAATATTAAAGGTGGGGATATACTAAAATCCACTCATGGCAAAGACAGGAGGGATGACAGAGTAACAGCAGCCTCTGAAATGGAAGCTGCTCAAGCCAGAAGACAAAGATGAAACTGTGCCTTTCCCACGTTATTCAGGCTGACATTGTTTGATAAAGGAACATCCATAAAAGCACTAAATCTTAAGACAATATTCTGTTTAGAAAAACAAAAAGAAAGCAGCAGAACCATACCAACACACACCCTGCTCCTCCCTGCCAGTCCCTAATCTATAATGACATGGTTTGCAAATCATTCAGCTACTGTCACTGGAAGGAACAAACTCAAGATACAGCGCAGGAATGCAGTTACTGCAATCCTTTACAAAGCTTCAACCACCACCCTCTGCACTGAGGAATGGCTCACAAGCTCAAACCACAGCACACTGCCAGTAATCTTAATTTTTTGTTAACATTAACTACTTAACTACTACATACAAACACAGATAAGAATGAAGATAATAATTTATCTGGTAATACTGAAAAATATATGTATTGTCCTTTAAAAAGACTAACTTGTAGATATAACTTTTTAAGTAGTATCAAAAAGATGGTTTATGTCAGACATTTCTTGAACTTCTGAACAGTAAGAAGTGCAGTGTTAACTTTTGAAATGGTTTGCTGGGGTACATCCCATAGTAAATGTAATATAACTAGCCACCACCCCAACCCTACAGATATGTAAAGAAGCCAGTGCTACCCACTAGATTGGTGGCATCCTTTGTTCTAGTCACTCTAAAACTTAATAAAATCAGCTAGGTTTCTGACATAGTCCTAGAAAGAAAATCTAAACATGATGAACTGGGTTTATGGTGGGTATTTACAAAATAATCAAAATATGAAACTGCTCACTTTTAAGTGTACCCACAAAAGATATTTTAGTGCTTTCACTTGTAAGGAAGACTTGATACTGAGAAACCATGTACAAAATATGTCCATTTAAGCAGACAACAGAGGGAAAGCATATTGGAAATATAAGATGGCATGAGCCCATATTCCTCATTTTCAGCAAGAAACATGACCAACTATAACTATTTGACAAACTAAATTCATTTTAATTCTACATACATGCCAAATGCCAAAATACAGCTTCCAGAGTAAAGATTGTTTCTTACTGCAGTTAAATAGCAGCATCCCTGGGAGATAAACTGGATTCAAAGAAACAAACAGTGATTAAATCAACACACGGATATTATTACCTGCATCTGTTTTCTTAGCTGACTGAATCTGAAGAAACTGTCAACTATCAGAGACTGTCTTTACACATTTAAAGAAATTAGCATCTCTAATGTTAACTGCGCTTTAGTGTTCATCCTTTGTTCACATTCCCAAATATATTATGGGTACTAGAAGCATACATACAACCTTCAGCCCTCATGCACGCCCTTTCATTATGGCCTCTTAATAATAAGTATGTTAACTGTCTAGCACAAAAAGCCCCATGTATAGGGTCATCTCATGCCTGGTGACTACCAAACACCTCACACAGAACCCTCTGGAAGTAATTCCTGTATCACTGAAAGCATCTGCAACTCCGGCTCTAATCCGTAGCGAAGTGCCCAATTTAAATCCCGGAAGATGACGACAACAAATATCTGAGCAAATCCAAGTCACAAAAAGGGCACCTTTCTCTGGTCAGGCATTTATTTAGTAATTTTCAAAGGAACCACACTTCCTTCTACATCCTACTTTCAGAAAGGAAAATGTTTCACTAAATCAAACACTGGGAAGACTTTATTACCTCAAGAACACCTGAAGCTGACTCTGACTCAGGGTAACTGCTACAACTAGTTCTACTTTGAAGTCAAACAGGAATCTTTTTAGAGTGAACAAGGTGTCTCTGGCTGGTACTTGGGTACAACAAATACATTTTAGACATTATGTTTGTCATGCTTTTGCTTGAAGGAAAATCAGAGTTAACATTGAAAAGAAATGTTTTTCTAAACTTTGGTCAAGGCAAAGACTGTGTTCTTGTAAAACAATTAGAAATACTTTGGAAACATGAAATATTATGAAGGCTGAATTAAGAGAAAGCCTGTGGCTACCCACTTTATTGAGATGGTGAAGGAAGTGGTCCATTTTTACAACAGTTGTGTCATACTGAACAACACCCTGGAGGCTTACTGACTACAAAAAATGTTAATTTAACTAGACCTAGCATGCTTTTCCCCATCACTATCTGCAACTCTGCTCTTCAACACTGAATACATTTTACTTTGTAAACAGAGTACACTTTGCTTATTTATGAATCTACCTAGATTTCTGTATTTTTTACTCCTCTTATAAAAACTTTATTTTACAAGTATTTGTACACTGAATCGAGTTTTAAAATAATCATGAGCTATGCAACTGGAGAGATGCTATTAATCCCAGAGTAAATTCAATTGCATGTCTGCCAGAGAAGTCAAACAGAAGAAGAGATGAAAGAGTAACTGCACAAGCCCACATTTTAAGAGAAACAGAAGCTGCATTAAATGGACTCGGAGCTGAATATAAGGCTACAGTATTTCCCCAAATTCCCAATTAAATAAGAGACATATGTAGGTATGTGTGCATACAGAAAAAGATAGAGAGAGAGAGATATGTGTACTGTATGAGCAGCACATGGGTGAGAGGTTTCTGACATGAGCATGGCAAGTTCTGCATAAACACAGGAAGCAGCAATTGTCCTTATATGCCTTAAATGTCTGTACAGTGTATTTTGTTCTATGTCAAAAACATTCAGATTGACTCCTGCATATTTAATTTCAAATTATATATGTGAGTCCTCTGTTGTCAAACACAGACCTTTTAAAAGAATCAATTTCCATTAATAAGGCATTACTAACCATATCATAGGAATTTGACAAACAATTCATGAAGCTACTTCACAGAACCTTTGGGGGGTAACCTTATACTCTTTTTTAGTTATATATGGTAGCAAGTAAAGAGAATCTATGCTCAAATTGCTGCTAGCACTTCTGATTACTGGAACTGTCCAGCTCCATCCTCATCCTTCAGAAACATGAAGGTTGCCAAACTTTAACTGCAACATGATGCAGAAGTGATACTGCATTGGTGAGCGAGTTTCAGGAATGGACAATTTAAATTCCCTGCCTTTACCCACATGCTTCTCCACTATGTGAAATGTCTCCCTAAATGGAACTGCCAGAGTTCTCCATAGCTGTTCTAATTTCATGGAAAAGGTCCTCCCAAACCATGTGGTCACAAAAATAATTGTGCAAGTGACTTACAAGGTCTTCTGCTCAGCCTCACCAGATGGATCAGCTTTCTCTCTGCTGCCAGTAAATGCTGAATGTGTAACTTCCAATTGTATCTGTAATCCTGGGGTTATAACATCCTCTATCATGTTTCGCTGAAGCTTTGGAATTCATACCCAATTAAAATAAAGCTATTTTCCAAAAGAGTTTTAAATGAACAGTGCATTCTAAAAGGTGTTGCTTTCAGTTTTGTTGGGCTTTTCTTTTTTTAATCAAAATGCTAAGCTGTCTAAAACCTCAACAATTCATCTTTAGCTTCCAATGGACACCCTTTGTGCATAAGTTTCCTATTTAAGTGATGAGCAAATGCAAAAGTGGAAGTGAAAGAGACAATTACTTTGCAGAGCAATTGTTGTTAAACCTTCTGTCTAGCACAAGACAGCTAAAAATGAATTTTAACTGTTTTAATTTCTTGTATTTTTATGTGTAAACATGAAAGCATGCTATATGAATGACACTGGCTCATAATTTTGCCGTTCAAAGTAAACTATAGAAACAGACTTTTGCTTTTTCCTAGCCAGTTTTGTTTTCTGAGTCTGTATTCTGACTTCATGACCAGTATCTTGAGTACTGATGTTACTTTTACATCATATCCACTAATGGAAATCACTAAAACGAAAAAAAAAAACCACCAAAAGGTTTAAGAGCACCATCACTGATTTAGCCACCTTCAAAAGCCACACAAGAGTATTATACTAAGTGATACCATCTTGGCAATTAAAATGTGCTTCAATATGTCTAGAACATAGAATTCAATAAAGTGTCAAGAAGTTTCCTTATTCTGATTACGTACAACTGCTATGCAGACCTACAAATCTGGCATCTTGTTACTTAAAATATCAGAAAGACCAAAGCAAAATAAGTAAGGTTTTAAAGTGTCCTTCTAATCAATCTCCACTCCAAAGATACAATTAGTTATCAATTAAATCAATTATGTATTTTTTGCTAGAATAACGCGTTTCTAACCAATGCTTTCCTTATTTTGGAGGTGCAGAAATCCAGGCAAGACCTAAGTCTATGAATCGCCTCGGACTACAGCCCGGCAGGTGACCTACAATGCATAAATCCGGTCACTATGTACAAAGCCCAAAGCAGACCTGTCCTCGCCTCGCCTTCCACCAGCAGTTCCGCCCTGGCAGCGGCGAAGCCCCGGCGCCGGGGGAGCGCAGACAAAGCGCCGCACGCCCGGAGCCGCAGGCCGGAGCCTCCCCAGCCCTCTCTGCCCGCTCCCTCCCAGGGCGGCGCCCGCCGCAGCACCGGGGGGAGCCGGCAGAGGAAACGGGGACAAAGCCCAGCCGATCCCCATCCCGAGGCACGTACCCCTGCCCGCAGCCGAGCGCCGAGCGCAACTGACAAAACGCCCAAAAAAGCCTCCCCAAAAAGCCACCCCGCCCTGGGCGCGGAAAGGACGGGGCCGGCTGTCAGCGGCGGCGCTGCGGGGGGACCGGGCGGCCCGCGCAGCCTTTTGTTGTTTGCGCAGCGGCGGATGAGAAGGGAGAGGAGCTGAACACCCCACGCACCCACAGCCAAACACACACGCCCCGGGTCCCGGCCCGCCGGCCCCGGCCCGGCCGGCTCCCCCCGCTCACCGCTCGGTGCTGCAGCTCGGGCGATGTGCGCAGCGCTCGCTGGGGCGGCGGGGGCCGCGCAGCCCGGGGCGGGGAGGCGGCCGGAGGAGGATGTCAGCGATGGGCGGGCGAAAGGGAGGAAGGAAAAGGGTTTTTGGGGGGGAGAGAGGACCGGAGAGAGGGAGGGAAGGCGAGGAAGAAGCGAGTCAGCACCACGGCGGACCCAGCGCTTCCCGCAAGGCGCTGGCAGGGCCGCGGTGGTCGGCGCCGGCGGAGCGGGCGCTGACAGCTGCCGGCAGCCGCCACCACCGCCCCGGCTGCTGCTGCTGCTGCGGCTGCGGCTGCGGCCGCCGCCCCTGTCCCGCCCCGCGCTCCCCTCCCTCCTTCCCTCCCGCCCCGCCTGACATGGCGGCGCCCCCCCTTCTCCCACAAGCGCCCGCGCGCCCTTCTCCCCCACCGCCCCCCGTCATGGCGTCAGCCCTCCCCGGGAGCGGGCAATGCCCGGCGGGATGCTCTGAGGGAGCTCAGAGCTTCAGGTGCATCCCCGAGGATGCCGGTGCCGGCCACGCTAAACCCTGCTAAGATCTGCCTCGTCCGCCTCAAGTGGATGTCAGCGGAGAGCAGATCCCGGCGGTTCCTCAGGGCGCCCTCGGTGACACTGGGGCGGTTCCACGCCAAGGGGGCTCCACTGCTGATGCTCCTGGCGCTGGTTTGACCTCCTGTAGTGGAAGGAAGTTCAGGGTTATGGTGACTGTAGAACTTGTGAAACTGATGCCCCCATCTCAGTTGGATGCCTCTGGGAAAATCTTCAACTCCCTTTAAAAAGGACGTGGAGGTGCTGGAATGTGTCCCGCAAAGGGCAGCACGGCTTGTGAAAGGTCTAGAAAATGTCTCTTATGAGGAATGGCTGAGGGACCTGAGTTGGTTTAGTTTCAAGAAGAGGAGGCTCAGGAGGAACCACATCACTCCCTGGAATAGGTTTCCCAGGGAGGTAGTGGAGCCACCACCCCGGAGATGCTCGAGAGGCACCGGGATGTGGCCCTGGGCAATGGGGTTCAGTGGTTATGGGGTTACAGAGGCAGTGCTGGGTGGAGGGTTGGACTGGATAATCGTGAAGGTCTCTTCCTACCATGACTTCATGAAATGTGCTTGAAAATCTCTGCAGTGTGCAGCGGCTCATGGAGCAAGTCACAGAGAAATAGGCTGAAGGATGAGTTCTGTGTTGAAGGTTGGGCCCCCACGCAGAGCTCAGTGTGTGTTGCTAATATATTTCAATGCCCTTGTCTTTGTTCTGCATGGAAGTAAGTGAAAGATCCCTGCTCTTACCCAGGTTTACTCATGAAAAGTAAGACTTTCTTGAGAACTCAGTGACACTTGTCACAAGAACTATTTCTTTGCAGCTTCCAATTTCATTCCCACTCTCGCTAGAGAGGAAGGAACAGCCACAGTATTTTCTTTGTGTTATGTTCCACTAGGTAGAATTTAAGCCCAGAAAGGAAAGATGGAAGGAATTGAGGTATAAGATAGAAAAAAAAAAATATTAAAAAGAACAGTTTAAAAAACAAAACAAAACAAAAACAACCACAACAAAAACCTCAAAAAAACCAAACCCCCAAAACATCAAATATAGCAAAGCAGTAAAATGTACATTGTAAATCATCAGGGATTGGTGACAACCTATTGTTATATTGTGATTGTTTTATTGATTATCACCTGGGCTTCACATAGAATAGAATAGAATAGAATAGAATAGAATAGAATAGAATAGAATAGAATAGAATGTTCAGTTGGAGGAGACCTGCAATGATCATTTAGTTCCTGTAGTATGTACAGGGTATGAATCATAACCTAATAGAAGAACAGAGGTATAGTGGTAAATGAAAATATGCAGCCTCACCTAAGTGGTAATATTTAAAATATTCAAGGAAAGCAGAGGCTATGTATGTTTGCCCTCATGTACAATGCTGAGCAAGTCTACAGAATAGCAGATGTGAGAACAAGAGTTGGATGACAAAGCAAGGCTCCTAAGAATAAGCAGGAAGTTGGAAGAGGAATCAAAGCTGATGTTGTTGTCAAAGAGGCAGAAGGACAGGAAGAGTCAAAAGAAACAAAGCAAAGTTAGGGGAACATGGATAGTCTTTAGAATGTAAATACAGAGAATCATTGCTGGATTTGAAAAGTTGAGGGAAATAAAGTATACTTAGTGAATTCCTCTCTCTGGTTGATATCTTACACACATCAAGCTGTCCAGCAAAACCCAATTTTGATACAAATATTTCCAAGCAGCAGTTTCTTGTGTTCTTCATCTCCATTTAAAACTTTTCTCTGGCAATTTTATATTAATGATTTAA
The DNA here is from genome assembly GCF_037042795.1 of Molothrus aeneus. Classification (NCBI taxonomy): domain Eukaryota; kingdom Metazoa; phylum Chordata; class Aves; order Passeriformes; family Icteridae; genus Molothrus; species Molothrus aeneus. Next base: position 53,155,244 of record NC_089651.1, on the reverse strand, counting down.
TTAACCACATTCTAGTTTTGACAGGCAATACAACCTAATTATAGCAATGTGAAATATCTCTTTGCACAGTAATATGAAAGGGGAAAAAAGATTGAAGGGCATTCCTTTACACAAAGTACATTTTAAAGAGTTATGCCAATTGGTTCACAGGTTCAGAGTATTCTCATGAATATTCAAGAGATTTAATTAAAAATAGAACATGCCCTAATTACATAATTATGCAAGAGAACTGATTCAAAGGAACCACTCCTGCCTTTTGAATAAACAATATTCATTGCTTTCTTCCTATCACACATTTGCTTTAAAAGATTTCCTGCAATTAGCTGCTCACCCCAGGGATGTGAGCATCTCTGAACAAAGCAACTACTCCAGCTATGACCCTGATTCATAATATGCTGGCTAATCAAGTATTTGCATCCTGGCAATTTCCCACATAAACAGCACACACTATAAGCTCCCTCCTGCAGGAAGGTTGATTAGCTCAATGGAGCTATAGTGCAGTGTTACTCCTCTGTTTATGGCACACAGCAGAAGTTAGACACAGGAGGGACTTGGTGAAGATGATTTTTCCTCAAGCTACTGCCTGACCTGAAATATCCAAAGAGTTCCTCTTCATTTGGATCTTGTTTTTCCTGTCTCATCTACATGAGAATTATCCAGGTTCATCTAGAAGTAAAAACTATTCACTGCCCACATTTTCATTTTCTCTTCAGGAACTAGTTATGCTGCATGCCCTGATTTTTTGATTAAATTATCGAGACATGCTGTCTCTAGTACATTACAGAATCACAGAATCAATTAGGTTGGAAAAGATCTCTGAGATCATCAAGTCCAACCTATGGCCTAACACCACCATGTCAACTAGACCTTGGCACTAAGTGCCATGTCCAGTCTTTGCTTAAACACCTCCAAGCATGGTGGCTCCTATGATCCTTTGCCTATTGCCAGCAAGGTCACCATGCTTTTCTGCAGACTTCTGAGTGCATACCAAAACATAACCCCATAACACATTATTTACAACGCTGGATTCTTTAGTCTGAATATATACCAATTTCCCCCTTCCCCTGGAAGAGAGAGGGAGGTTTGTAATTCACAGTGGGAGAGCAAAAAGCAAACAGTTCAACTAATGCAGCACAAAGCCCGGTGGTTTTTGAAGTGCAACAGTGTGAGAAATACACACAGCAAACTGAGGTCAGCTTAACTGACATCCACAAATGGGGCAAGCCTGTAAAGAAATTCAGGTTCACTTCATTTAAGTGTGAGTCATTTTATTTTACCATTTGTGATGGGTTGACGCTGGCCAAATGCCACCAGCACACTATTGTACTAAAAAAATATATCCTTCTTAGATATATATCTTAGAGAATCTTTCTACCAAAAGAGAATTTTACTTTTTTTTCAATCTAATCTTATAGTCTATAAAATCTATGACTTCATTTTAGAAATATGGCCACAATAAAGTACTATATTGGAGTAATTTCAACTGCTGCTAAAGTGCTGTTTAAAAGCATCCTGGCAATAATAAATATTGAAAGGCCAGATTCAGCAACCTGTCTGTTGTTTCACCACAACCACTTGACAGTTGCATATATTTTAGTTTGTATTTCCTAAAAGAACGTCCTTTATGGAAAAGAGGAACATAAAAACCAGACTCAGAAGTGTCAAGTACCCAGTCCTAGGCACAATTTTAGCCCAACTCTTTTGTTCATGTGTGCATTTACTGCATGCAGAGCTATCTTTTTGTCAGGGAGTTCAGGCACTTTGGGGTAAAAGGACTGTGTTTTGCTTTGCTTGACTCATTGTCAAATGCCTGAACTTACCATTGGGAACCCACTGTCAGGTAAGGCATTAATTCTAAGTAAAATAAACACTGATCATGATCCTGCTTCCCAAGTCAATAAGCTTTATTTACATGCAAGTGAATTCTCCTTTTTCAGAGTCACAAGGACTTCTAGGAAGTTGTAACAAATGGAAGCAAGTTTGCTTTTCCCTGCTGTTTTCTCTCCACAGAGAAATAGCAAGAAAATAAAGCATAAAGTGTTAATTCAAATCTTAACAGTTAATTTCATATTATTTTTTTTAAAACAGAGCAGGATACTTGCACTGGATATTTTGTCAATAAGATTTTTTTTAACTCTCAGTTATTACAAAGCTGTGCTGCTACTAAAGAACATAACATACCGAATGAAAGGTTTAAGCAGCATGTTCACTTAGCTTTAAAACAGTTCTGTTATGAAAAACAGACTTCTAAACCTCAGGTAATACAGTTAAAATAACCACTGGAAAGCTAGAGAATTTGCATGTCAATATTAATTGAACATAGAGGAAAATACTAGAAAGTTTCAGCAACACAGCTATATTTATATATCCCAACTTCCACTGTTATCTTCAAAGTAGTAAGTGATCAAGGAGCTAAGGATTCCACCCTTTGACAAGTTCTAATACTCTGTGCTATATGAGGTTACAGACACTGTCAGTATTCTCCAAGATCCTACTTTAAACATCAAAATTCTGAACAGGTTAAGGATTCACAGAGGAGAACTTGTGATGATAATTAGACCTGAATTTTAATCCTTGCATTCAAGGAATAAGTTGCCACCTCTACGAGGGAATGTTTACACCACTACACTCACTATGCTGCAGCAGCAATTTCTGCTCTGCCTTCTGTCATACCTCTCATTTCACTGAAAGATGAAGCAACTTTCTTCCTCATTTGTTTCCATGTTCCACAGTCACCTGATGGTTGACTACCAGCACCTTTCTAGCTTGGAAATATTCTCTTCTCCATATTCACTCTGCATGACTTTTAGTGCTTATGCATGAAGAAAGATAACATCCTATTTAGGTTCCTCCTTTCCTTCCTCCATACTTTCACTTCTCAGTGAGTTTATTCTCCCCTGGGGTTGCAGTTGTTCATTCAAGGTTATGAGGATTATTAATCTCTGCATATGAGTCACAGGAAGTTACATTTATTTCTATATTCACCTACCTCAGCCACTGAACCATTGCAGAAGTGTATTAGATCCTCCAGAGGAAATAAAAAACATGCTGTGGCTGGAATATCACACAACTGGAATAATAACATTCAGTCTGTGGTACAGTACTTCCTGTTCACCCTCCTATATCCTTACTTCCCAACTGTGACTCTGCTCCCTTTTTTACCTTTATATTGGGATTAGGCCCAGTATTGATGGCAAAAAAGTTTATTCCACAAACACAACAAACAGACTTTTCCAAACACAAAATCATGTGTCTTTGTTCAAACCCAGGAACATGTAGGTAAAAGCAGGGGGGAAAAGGATCACCTTTACTGATTTCTAAGTGTCTGCTTTCTTACTGCTTCCATTATCCCCTTCCCTTTCTTAGAACACCAGAAAGGGTGCTCTAAAGAACACTAAGAACACTTTATTATCTCTATGGTTTGTCAGCATTCCTGTAGAGATCTGCTAATTCATCCAGTTTGGCTGCCAGATTACTTGCAATTAGATTAGGTGAGACTCTTTCCTTGGTAATTTCAGTAGCCATTTTAGGATCCTCAGCAAAGGAGACTTATGGATAACCTTTTTTTCATTAAATCCTCCAGAGTTTCATTATGAGAAATGCTTTTTCCTAAAACAACCAACCTGTGAGGGCTGTGAGGGCTATGAGGGCTGTAATTTCAGTGACACACTAGTGTAAATCTGGGATAATTTCATTAAGCAGTATGAGATTTTTCTTATTTTGAGAAGTGAATCTTTGAAAATGTAGGAAAAGCATTATTTTTTTTCCAATCAACATCAAGCAGAGGCACAGACTAGAATATAAACTTGCCTCAGCACCAGGAAAACTGGTGCTTCCTCACACAGATATAGGAGATCTATTCTCTTTATTCTCACTGAGGTTCCTGTGTACATTTAGAGAAGAAGGAAGGATTTTTCAGATGCTGCCTTTTATTAAAGCTTATGCATAAGCTAATCACAAGAAATGCTAATGCCAGTATATGGCTGTATATGACCTTTTCCAAATAGAAATTTGCACCTACTGATGAAAGAAAACACAACTAAATCTCTGAAGTCTAAAAGCCATTACAGATAAACACCTAATCTGGTCTTTTTCTAAATGTAATTATCAAAGTCCATTGAAAACCAAGCAGGCATCTTGCCCTTCCTGCCCAAGAACATCATTCCTTCACTGTGCATTCTCAAGGGTAATATATACATACAGATATTGTGCCAAATTGTGTTATTTTTTTTCTGGCTCTTTTCCCTGGCTACTGATTGGCCCAATTTCTCTATGTATTTGCATTTCTAAGGAAGTCCTCATAGGTAATACTTCTTTTTTGTATGTTTAATTAAATTCTTGTAGAAAAAGAAGATTCTTTCCTGCTTAACTCTCTTAGCTGGTTCTTCCTCCACTCACCTGTGTAGCAGATTCTGCACACCTTTCTCCCCTCATGACCATCAATTTGCTTGGCTAAACAAACTGAACTCTTAATCTCTTTAAAAGAGATTCTACATCTCCCTGATTATTCAATTTGCCCTTCTCTGCTCCTATTTGCTTCATCTTCCTTGAGCATAAAGAGCTGCAATTGTTTGTGCCATGGTCACTGCCCAAAATGTTTGTTCCCAAGACAGATTTGCCAGCAAACCTCCCTTACATTTGATGTATTCCTTTTCTGCATATAGCACAGTAATTGCCAAAATTTTATACCCCTTTGTTCTGTTAAATGCTGTTCTCTCTTCCTTAGCTAATGCTCTATATGGAATTATACCAAATTCACTTGGCATTCAAGGTTGATTGGAATTTCACATTTTTTATGGGAGGCCATTGTACATTCACTTTTCATTGTTGGAGTTTGTCTTAAGTTTGTGTTAAGAGGGTATTTCAGGGGCAGTACCCAGCTGCACTGGACTGGGGACTTCATGGTAATACAGTTTGCCCCAAGGGAAAGGGAAATGGAAATGCTTCTGCTGTGTGACAATAGTTTCTGTCATTTCTGTGCCAATGACCAATTATGTCTGTACAGAAAATGGCTTCTCTGAATGTGCCTGTGGCAAGATGGATGGTAGACAGGACCTGGGGCTCAGAAGGGCAGAGTCACTCTAAAAATCAATAGCAAACAGAACTGTCTGTGCTGGATATTTTGTTCCTCATCCTGTCTCCTGGGAAACAGAGCAGATGCAGGATAAGGACAGATGATCTCCCTCCATGGGGCCCATCTCTGACCCAGCCTACCCACACTCAGTGTGCCCCCTGCATTTAGGGGATGTGGAAGGAGGCCTTAGAAAGCAGCCCTGTAGGTGTCTATTTCTGAAGAAAGCAATTCCTCCTGCACCTGTGTAGAGGTTTTTTATTGACCAGTATAGGTATAAAAAAACCAGTGAGGGGATGCTATTAGTTTGACAAGTTTGGCAGACACTGCTGCATCACATCATGTTCTGAAGGTTTTCCTTGTGCCAAAGACTAGATTTAATTTAGGTAATTTATGCAGCAACTGGCTAAAAAGGCAGTTACCTCATTGGTATGTAGGTCATTACAGATATTCTGAGGCTACAATTTTACTTTAGAGGACAATTATAAATAAGAATTTAAAGCAGGACTCCTTGGCCTTTGACTTTGGTGGTTAGCTGGGCATAGGAAAATTCACAGAGTAGAGCTTGTAGCAATTTCTTTGAAGGAAAAAATCCATGCTGCCATGGTTATCTATGACATCATTGTCACCTAAAACACCTGGACTGTTGGAGGTGTTTTGATTACAGAGAGCAGTTCACTCTGCCATACCAATTAACTACAGCCTCCTGGGAATGTCCTGGGGAATTGCTGAAACATGCCATATGCATGGCATTTAGATTTTGAATCCATGTATTTTAACATAAGATTATTCCTTAATATCTAAAAAAATTATTTTAATGAAAGCTCGAATTGAAATATATTGAAATTGTTTCAAAGACATATATAGTGCAGTTTTTTATCAAAGTCTACCTATTGAAGATAATGTAGCTGCAAACAGGAACTGACACATGCCTCACTTAAAACTAAGACAAAGCTGGGAACAACTGATAAATATAAATTAGCCATGAAAGTGAAATGTACTGCCTACACAGTGTTACACTTCATATTACATGCTGAAGGGCCACAAAGTACCCCATCACCATACGTTTGAAAGCTGCCATGACTCACACAGCAGAGGCTGATGAGTAACAGTATCTCCCTTCCCCAGTGTATAGCACTGACCAGAAATGTACAGTGCTGTAAATGCTTCCATTGTGGGCAGCAGTTGAACGTGCCCCACGTCCTTGTAATTAACTACATAACTGTAAAATGGTGCTGCCAGGTTTATCGTGCACCAATGCAGAAAGCACTACATTCATTTAAAGGATGGTTCACACATTTGTCATTTCCCATCCCACTCATTTTGCAGCCAAAAGAGGATGGAATGCTGTGTTAACCATATTTTTCATTAATTTCACTTCTTTTCTATCTCTTTTTAGTTATGAATTCTGAATGAATATTCATATGAACACTCATATGAATTTGGTTATGAATTTTTGGTTATGAATTCTGTTGGGTAGTGCCCAAAACCAAAGTCCATATTGTAAACAAGTGAGATTGCTTTTCTAATTTACATGTAAACATATAGTAGCTATAAATACTGAAATGACATTGTTAATTACATACAAAATTGAGCATTGAGTGCTAGGTGCCTGTTTGATAATACCTATAAATTATAGACTCAAGTCAGTAAGTAATAAGCTGCTTTGTTCCTTTTAGAGAAACTGTGAACCCCATGATTTAAAAGCCTGAGAAGTGTTCCTGAGATGGAAAAGTGCTCTGCACAGTGGCAGCTTTTCAGCCACATTGTCCCAGCACCAGCCTGGGTGTCTCAGTCCTGTGGAGCTCAGATTTACGGCTGAGATACCCTGGTAACTCAGACATGTCCAGCAAGCCCTCAGCTGTCCCACTGAATAGACCCCTTTTTGCCCAGCAGCAGAACCAGCACCAGGGGAGAGGCAGCGAACAAAATTAATTTTAAGCATCTCTTGTCAATTCAAGTTGCTCTATAATATCCTATGGCAGAACTGATTTTTTTCTTTGAAGTGAGCTGGATTTCTTCCTTGGCACAAATTGGCACCTGTGGCTATTTACTCATATGTCAGCTTAGTATTTTGTTCTGTTTTCCATGATGGAATTTTTCATGAGGCCTGAGGAAACTGGAGGTTTTCCAGACATGACAGTAAAAGTGAGGTGCTATTTTGGTAAATGTGAAAAGAAGGTTGATAAATTCAGAAGACATTTTCTTACATATTCATTGGAACTTAGTTTCCATTTTGTCTTTGATTCTTATAAAATTTTGAACAAATAAGTGTTTTCTCCTAAGTATTTATTGTAGAGTTACTAAGGTCAGAGCTTGGTTTGTTGCAGAATATTTATGCTGTGTCATACCATCTATTTTCTATATGACACTCTAGGGTAATACAACCACTTGGAAAGCAATCAAGGCAGTGAGACTCTTTTGAAATTTGAAATTCATGGATTTTGTCTTCTTAAATAGCCTTAACTACAAAGTCTGTTTTACAAACAACACATACCCCCTCTGCTCTCTCCCAAGAATTTAGACTTTTAATTATTTGAGTCATTCCAGGAATTAAAGTCTGTAGCTTTTCTGGAACCCTTTAAAAACAGCCAGCATATGCTACACCCCAATCATGATTTTTCCATGGCAAGGATTTCTTACAATTTGTCAACAGGAAGTTCTTTTACAATGAGATATGAATAGTGACCTGAATTCCTTATGATTCTGAAACTTGTGTTTTGCCTGTTAATGTGTTTTGGCTCAGCTGATGGAAGTATCACAGCCAAGCCTGCAGCTGAATCATATCAGTGGGTTTTTTGGAGGCAGCAGTGTGAGCAGAGCACTGCTGACTGCCAGAAAGCCTTGACGGGCAGGGGGGCTGCTGGAAACTCCTGCCACACATGGTCCATCACGGTGGCTTCAGGGTGCTCTGGCTTAGGCTGGTGCTCGTTGGCTCCTGGCAGCCTCAGGAAATGCATACAGACATTTTTGCTGCCTCCTGCTGTCTCAAGCAGTCACAGCACACCTGGGACCACCCTAGGGATGAGAACCTGCATAGCCCAGCAAGCAAAATCACTGTGCCTTTCCCTGCAAAATATAAGAAACTCAGTTAAATGGGTATTTGGTTTGAACCACAAGCCACAAACACAAGCCAATGTATGAAATGGACCATGTCTTCTAGAACTGATTTTGACTATAGATAAGTCACTACATAGTGATACTTCTTCTGAGTAAGATCAGACTTGAAAAGGATCATGTCTTTTTTCTGCCTTTACTATTTCTAGCCCCATGTACTACTCTTGCACTTCCACAGCATCTGCTGTTTGAATTGCTGTTCGAATATATCAGTCAAGTAAATCTCACAATACTTGGGTAAATCTTAATCCATTAATGTATGCAAAACCAAGGCACAAAGAAGTGATTTATATAATTGTGAATACTAATGAGTATGTGCTTCAAGATGATTACATTCCGTGCACTTATAAACTCCTCTGAAGACATAAATTGTTAAGAAATAAAATGAGCTTTTCTTCCCTTGCTAGTTTGGGGTTTTTTTTGAGAAATAAACTTGAATATTCAATTATGGCTTTATTATTCTGTGAATCAGTTTACAGTGATCAGTGGATATAATTTTTAGTATGAAAATGTTATTTGTGCATATTACAGTTCCAGGCATATATTATCCTTTCATGAAAACATTTCAATCTTCAAGTCTTTATGCAAAAGATTGGCCCGTGGGCTCTGCACAGGATGTAAATTAAGTTCTTGTTTGGCTAAATCTGATTACCCTGTAGGGTACCAATCTTGCTTAGTGACAGTGGAAGCTAAAAATTGCAAGCAGGACAGTCCACTTGAAATGGGGCCAGGAAGGGTCAGTTTCTAAACAGCAAATCTGAAGTTTGAACTAGATTTTTAATAGCATACCTAAGAATTTTCAGTTAAACATAGAAGCTGTCTCCTCCATAGCTCCTATCATTGCTTTTAAAGACCATAATGAAATTGAGAAAAGCTCTTCTTTTTTTAAGTACAAGTCTTTATTAATCATATGTAAAGATGCTGCAATCACTTTAACCCAGCCTTTAGTCAGTCTGCAGCTTAATTCCCATTCGACACTTCCTCTTCTCCTCTCATATTCTATCATAATTCATGGTCCAATAGAGAAATTCAGTGAATAGCAAAATGCCACACAGACTATCAAAACAAAACCACCTCAAGTCAATACAAACTAAAACTATTTGAATATTACCAAAATACTGTTGCTTTATTGTGGACTTACTGAGCACATGAGAGAGACTAGAAAGGCACATGCTGACACTGCTGAATATGAACTACTGCTGTTCCTTCTGACAGGATTAGCTAAATACTTAAATGATAAGAACACTCCCCTGTATTTTTCCTATACTCAGAAAATGTGCACAGAAAAGTCACTCTTTGATCTATTTCACTAGCTTCAGTTACTGTAGCGGGCTTTTGTATACATAAAATTTTATTTTTAGTAGTCTTTGGCATCTCCTTAGCTTTCCTTTGATGTATAAAGGTTTTATGATCAATAATATCTAAAAGCAGCTGGTGTTATTGCAATTGCTCTGAGTCAAGGATAATAATGCAACACTGGTGAAAATGATATGGTTTTTGGCTGTTCAGAAAATGTAATTATCTCAGTAAATGCATGTGGTTTTTAGTAATGAGATTCAAAATTTCAGACAGATTAATTTTAATAACATCTTTTCACAGTGGTTCTATTAGATATTTTAAATCTATTTAAATCAGACCTCAACACTTACCTAATGGATAAATACCTCACTCCCTCAATAGGTTTAAGATGAAGGGACTCAGCATTCCACACAGAATCCTAATGAATTTGAAGGGGGAAAAGGATAAAACCAGGACTGGAGATAGCCTGGGGGCAACACACCAGTGTCTGAGGGATGGTGTGCTGGGGAGTTCCTTTCATCTGTTGTCCCATGGAGACTGGGGATGGATTTCCATGTGGCAGCAGTGACACAATGGATATTGATGTGTTGGAAACCTCAGAAGTGCCTGAGAATGATCACATGGAAGGTCCTGCTTGACTGACCCAATGTCCTTCTGTGACAAGATGACCTGCAGAGAGGATGAGGGGAAGGCTGTTCCCTCCTAGGCTTTGTTCCCTTCTAGACTTCAGTAAAGCTTTGACAGTGTTTTCCACAGTATTCTCCTGGAGAAATTGGCTGCTCATGGCTTGGATGGGTGCACTCTTCACTGTTAAAAACTGTCCTGATGGCTGAGCCCAGAGTGCTGGTGAATGGTGCTGCATCCATTTAGCACCCAGTCACAAGCAGTGTTCCCTAGGGAGCAGTGTTGGGGCCAGTTCTGTTCAATATCTTTATCAATGACCAGGATGAGGGGATCCAGGACCCCCTCACTGTGCAGAAGACACCAAGCTGGGCAGGAGAGTGATCTGCTGGAGGGCTCTGAACAGTCTGGAGTGATGGGCCAAGGCCAATGGTGTGAGGGTCAACAAGGACAAGCAGAGGTCCTGTCAACAGTGTCTGACCATGAGGCAAGAGTGTGCCCAGGTGGCCAAGAAGGCCAAAGCCATCCTGGCCGGTGTCAGCAATGGTGTGGCCAGCAGGAGCAGGGCAGTGACCATTCCCCTGTACTCTGCACTGGTCACAGCCATCCTGGCCAGTGTCAGCAATGGTGTGGCCAGCAGGAGCAGGGCAGTAATCATTCCCCTGTACTCTGCACTGGTCACAGCCATCCTGGCCAGTGTCAGCAATGGTGTGGCCAGCAGGAGCAGGGCAGTGACCATTCCCCTGTACTCTGCACTGGTCACAGCCATCCTGGCCAGTGTCAGCAATGGTGTGGCCAGCAGGAGCAGGGCAGTAATCATTCCCCTGTACTCTGCACTGGTCACAGCCATCCTGGCCAGTGTCAGCAATGGTGTGGCCAGCAGGAGCAGGGCAGTGACCATTCCCCTGTACTCTGCACTGGTCACAGCCATCCTGGCCAGTGTCAGCAATGGTGTGGCCAGCAGGAGCAGGGCAGTGACGATTCCCCTGTACTCTGCACTGCTGAGGCCACAGCTCAGCTGCTGCGTGCAGTTCTGGGCCCCTCAGTTCAGGAAGGACAGAGAGGTCACTGCTGGAGTGCTCCTGCTCTCTGCAACCACCCCAGAGGAGGTTCTGGAGAGGTGAGAGTCACTCTCCCAAGTCACAAGCAATGGGAGAGGAAATGGCTGGAAGCTGCACCAGCAGAAGTTGAGATATTAGGAATAATTTCTTCACCAGAAGGGATGTCAGGCAGTTGAACAGGCTGCTCAGGGAGATGGTGGAGTCACTGTCCCTGGAGGCATTTAAAAGACAAAGCAGCTCTCAGCTTAATCCTAGTATGGTCCAGTGTATGCTGATACTGGTTTTGGGTGACAAACACTAAAATTACATGTTCAGAAAACAGTTTTAACTGTGAATTTACAGAAGCACGATCGAAACCTTTCATTTGAATTCCCACAGCTCCCCCATGCCAAATAACACATATCTGCATGATGAAGCACATTAGCTCATCTGACATCGAACAGTTTTTTCCTTGGATTAGTTTGAGTAGTGAATCAATTTCCTGATGTGGTTCAGCAGGCAGACACAAAAATGTCTGTGCTAATGGAAGTGAGCAGCTCAGAAATGAAAATGCTTTTGATTGACCTCTACCCATTTAAAGCATATGTGAAACCACCTTAGGGATGTTCTACACAGGCTGTCAGAACATATGGCCATTAACCACCAGTCCACTAGGGCTCTGGTCTCTCCCTTTCTGGGATATTTTCTTGTATTATCCAATTATTGTTTTACATCAGAACTACTTATTAAAGTGTGCATTCACATTGTGGTCAAATTTTACATACTGTAAGATATGATTTACTGTAAAGCCCTGAAGCCTGTAAAGCCCTGTATATGATACACCCACTATAGTCAATTTCAAAATTTTATTTTCCTAAACATGGTATTTTGAACATTTTTAATATATACCCTATACAGTAACTGATGCAATGTAACATTCACAGATACTTTCAAAGTGTTGGCTATTATCTCAGCAAACACCATTAATCAGTATTTTCATTTACTAATATGTAAAATCACAATTCAATGGCCACTTTAGCCTGATAATATCATAGTTGCATGAAACACTGTGATCTGCTACTGTATTAGTAATTTATTTAACTTATTTCATTTTGCAGAAAAATATTATAGCTGATGTGGACAAAGCTCTTTTTGCTCCAGTTGAAAAAAGTCTGTGAACAAACCATGTCATGTTTGGATATGAAAAATAGGTCAATGGCTACTGAGATGATGCTTCCAAAAGCAGAACCTTCCATACAGCACAGCTTTAGGAAAACACTTCATCTGACAGCATACATTCTTTTTAACAGAATCCTCTTAGTAGGTACTGGATAAAAAAAAAAAGTAATTTAACTGTAGAAATGGACAGAGAGAAGATAGTGAGGATTGAGACTTCTTTTAATTTAAAAATGGCACAATATTTTAGGACTTCACTCAAGCCAAACTTCTTCCAATTGCTGTTACTTACCTGGAGGCCAAAAAAACAACCCTCAGACAAGTTATTTTCAGTGCTTTGGTGAAGCTGGTGAGAATAGCACACTTTTGGGGAAGAAATGAACCAGGAGAAAGCAGTGCATGCTTGTAGTAATTGTCATTCTTCATTCAGGAGTTACCAGTTTTGTCTTCTACCAAGATTAAATGATGGGTAGCACATTTGTTAAATTGCTCAGCAACTAAAACATTTACCAATCATGGATCAGAGGAGCTCTTGTCCAAGGGAGGCACATTTCTCTTAATTAAAAAACAGAAAATCTAAGAAGATCCTATTGCACAGCACTTTATATGAAATTATACCTTAAATCTTTATCAAAAATAGCAGATAATCACACTGAAGAGAGGATTATTCTAAACTGATTGTATATATACTCTCAATTCAAACTTGTTCCTTCACCCATATTGTATTACTTATGGATAGCTACTGCCCCAGACAGGCAACTGCTGCAAAATGAGGAATTTTTGTCTTTATATAACAATACAGTTAGTGGAGACATCATTCTGAGACCAGACTTCAGGTGCAGCACACAATCTCATATTATTTAGCAGCCATAAGTCTATAGTAAAAACAGGACACTCATTACCCATTCCATCTGACACGAACAAGGAACAGCTTTTGAAAGTTTTCTTCCTTGTGTTTCGGTGGAGAAATATTTTAGATATTCTTGGAATAAAGGGTAAAGGAAATCTACATACTGATTATAAATTAAGACCAGTGTTGACTTTTATTTACATAGTTTAACAAACAAATTCAAGTAACTATTGCATCAATCATTCAAATTTTGAACATTACTATAAACCACAAATTTATAGCATAAGTGTTGCATTCTTCATGGAGCTGTGATTACTGTTCTACATTTTTCTTTCTCCGACGAAGCCACCTCAGAGCTCTCACCAGTGCAACTTGTCCCATGAGGAATGTGATCCTAAAGTTTTGTTTATACCAATCTCTAGGATTCCAAAGCCAAGAAAATAATCAGCACACAGAACAAGAACAGGAAAAAGATACACAATTATATTAAAATATCCTTTGGCACTGCCAAATTGTGTTCTTTGTGGGAACCCCCTTTTCCTGCCTAATAAGAGTTAAATAACCTATGAAAAAGTCTGTGTATATCCACATTCAGGAACAGATTTGAAATCAGGTGAGATAAAATAGTTAAAACTGTCTCATGTTTCAGAAGTAAAGCAGATCACCAAGCTATCTGGACTACCTGCCAGTGCTGTGCTTCAGGTAAAATTTGTTTGTGTGTGGATAAAGATGCCTGTGTTAAAAAGGGCAGAGTTGGTCTCATACAAGGATGGCAAAAAATAAAATCAAATCACACTTCAAAGGCTAATTGTATAACTCAGTATACCGTATCTTTTAAAGATAATGCCTTTAATATTGTCAGTTAGTCTTTATATCTTTAAATAATTTAATTTTTATTAATCATGCACGGCGTCTGGAACAAATTAAAATTATTCACAGTATAGTCTGCATCAGCCCTTTTTAACCTCTGCAAACTAGCTTCAAGTTCTCTGCCCTGTTACAAATTAAAATAATACCAAATTTTTTTTCTAGTTTCTAACAAGGATCTCACTTCCATGTTGTAAAATGCTCACAAGAAGCAATAGGATACATAGAATTCTGTAACTAGAACACTAGGATTTAGGTCTTCTCCTGAGATGTCTGGGGCAAACCTTGCATGCACAGCTCTAACATAAGCCTGAGATACCAACCCCTCAGTGAGGGCAGCAGCCAAATTCACACTGACAGGCAGCACTGAGCTACCCCTTCAATTGTCATGTTAAATAAAAGTATCATGCTAGCATTGCAACTGTTTCTTTTCCCCTTTCACCTTTAATTTACTACATCCTTCTTGAATTTTTTTCCAAAACTAAACCCTATTTCCAGTCTAAGTACCCTGAACTAGATATTCAAGGCATCTATGCACAGTCATTGCTTCAATTTTAACTACATTTTAGAAGTTGCAACACTTCAGCTGCCAGTTTTCAGGCCAGCTGGCAATACTGCAAAAGAACATACAGCTAAATGCATAAACAGATTTTTATAAATATGACCCCTCAAAATCAGACTGCCTGTAAAAAGCTCTGCTGTTTTCAGTGCTGTGCAGTTCCACTTTGAAACTACAACAATGCAGCCAACACAACCTGATTTTCCAAGTCAGCAGCAAGGAAGGTCATGTTTAAGCACAAAGCCTGAATTTTCTTCCCCTGAAGATGGGACACTATCCTAAGGTCACTGCAACAATGGCAACTGGTAACCAGTTCTAAGATTAACTATTTGCATTCCCACTTATCAATTATAGGCAATGTATTGACAATCCTTTCACTAAAAACAATTTCTTACTTTGCATCTTTTCGTGCTGTTGCTTTGGATTATGATGAGGTTCCCCCTGCCCCTCCATGGGCAAGATAAGATGTGTAGATTTAAATATCTGTTAGTTAAATTGTTCTTACAGGATTTTAGAATGTTTTATGGTTTATGCACAATATACAAGGAAACTCAAGCCACCATTGGTTACAGACCAGCTGCAGTGATGGCAGAACTCTCACTGGCATCACACCATGAGGAACCCAGACACACCTGACACTTTTGAGCCCAATAATCTCCCAATCCACTACAGAGAGGAAACTGCAGTTCTGCTTTCACATTCAGTGGTCAGCATTCCTGGATTAAGGGCTGTCTTCCTTCACCTTCCCATTCCTCCCTCACTTCTAGCCCTTTCTCAAGTGTGCACAGCTACTTGCAGGGGTATGTGAGTTTGCAAGTCATTTTTCACCCCTTTCAGATCCTCAGTCCAGTTTATCAAGTTGTTGTACACACAGTAACACTGAAACAAGGCAGGAGATGCTCTGAAGAGTTGGATGTGAGTTCACCAAGCTGTAGCTGAGGTTCTACCCAGGTCAGGTGATCAATTTATGCCTTGTCAAACTTAAAAGCTGATCACTTTTTTACTAGACACTTGCAAAATAATAGACCCAGGATTATTAAATATTACTCCCATTAAATGATTTTCCTTTGATATAAATAATTTACTTGTCCTTATTTAACAGTCAGCTAGAATCTGTTATCCAGAACTTTCAAGTGGTCTATTTGCATATTTATCAGTTTCAATTAGCAGCATGAAAAGACCTATGCCCTAAGATAATAAAATGTGCCTGATCTTGTCTCTTGAAATCTCAGACTTGAGCTTATCTTTCCATTAAAACAACAATAAGCAGCAGCAGAACTCAAATGATAATGCAGATTCGCCAAATGCTAATAATAGCATCAAAAATATAATTTTCCAAAATTACAAGGGTTTGTGCTGTTTTACCAATTACAGAAAAAATGTTCAAATTTTAAGCTTGATCTTATACCTTTCACTTAAACTGTAATGTATAATGGTCAACATAAATACCTGCTACATACCTGTTGTACTGCAAATGCTTTTTAAAATTTTTACTTAGAAAGTCCTTGTAAAAGTCAGCCATTTCCTCTGCATTCAGCGTTGCTTTTTGACCTGAAAATAGGTTTTGGTGTAACAAAGTCAAGGCAATTCTTTGGATCAAAACACTGGGTTCAGATGCTAGGTCTAACTCCTTGCTCCTACAAGCTTTCTGTGTAAACCTGAACAAGTTAATGTCTTTAACTTTCAACCTTTTAAGACTTATCTAGAGAGCACAGCAGATGAAAAATACTGATCATCTTGAAGCTGGCATAGTTCTTAACCCCCTATTTCTTGTGCCAGTAATAGTTTATCAGCTCTTAGACTGTTTAGGGAAGCAGTGAACCCCTATGAAAATGTGCATAGATCTAGGAGTATCTTCCTTTGAATAAAATAATTTCTCACTGGGCTAAAGCCTAAAGAGTACCAATAAGAGCATTTAGTAACTTAATTTCCCCCCCTAAAGCAAGTCCATAAATATCAAAAGAACACTATCCACAACTGGCATGGTATTTTCAGATGTAATTCTTTTTCTATTACTGTTAATAAATTCCAAGTAACTTCAGGCAAAAAGTTTATGTTCTGAGATATGAGACTCCCAAACAATCTAGTAGGCAATTATTTTGAGAACAAAAGATTATTTTGAATATGTCACTCATAACCAGAATATAAAAGGTCCAGGAAGACCTGTGGCTATAGCACAAGATCTCTAATCCTGAGAACCAGCAAATATTCTCAACTCTACCAGACAATTCCTACACAACCCTTCTGGCACAAAATGTCCCTAAAATGACAGTCAAATTTCAATGCCCCAGGGAACATGGATAGGATGATGGAAATGGAATTGCAATATTCAACTTGCTACGCTTCCAAAATGCATTTTAAGGCTTTTGAGATTGACCACAGAAATGTAAATTATTGATTGGTTCTATTTGTCATTATTAAAAAAACTAATATACCACAATGTATTAACATACTATAGGATAAATTAACTATAAAACCATTTGAAAACTGTTAATACTTATAGTTAATTTGTTTCTTCATACTGGTATCAGCAAAACTGATTAATTACATAGGAAAGTAAGTTTTGTTCCAACTGTTTGTGTATATTTTTATTTTTACAAACATTCACAGCTGTATTCTAGAATAGCTGACCAAAGGCATGCAGTTGATATAGATTTATTTTTAATGGAAGTATGTGGTCACTCTCTTTTACTTCTAGAGTATAAAAGCAAAACAAAAAACCCAACAAAACAGCAATATAAAAGAAGTGGTTTTGAAACAACATAGATCTTAATTAAAATTACTTCTCAAGCACACACTGATCACCAGAATACAAACAGAATAGAAAAATAATGGTCTGTGACATACAGAACGTCAGAGCAGATGCTTCACTGAACTCAAACAGATCATTATTCTGTGAACAAAGTGTTCAACCTCATACTACAATGCCCAATTCACCATTATCATGAAGGCATTTTGTTTTCATTTTCACACAATGAATTAGAGGGACAACTATTTTACAGTAACTGTGCCCAGGCAGAGACAGGCAGATAGCAGCTGCCTTACTCTCCCTCAAGGAAAAATATTGTATTCATTGGACACAGCATGGACCTGAAGCCAAAGACTGGGAATTTATCTGCCCAACCATAACATGCACTTGAGGCAAATGCTCTGTATGTTTATCTCAGCCAGCTCACTGGCTTAGGAGGTGTGAAAGTAAAAAGTCCCTTCCTCCTCAGGCTACACAATTATTATATTACTGGGCTAGGATTTCAGCACATTCCCTCTGGCTGCAGGGAAGGAATTAGGGGGAGAACAGTGCAACAGATGACCTGACCCCCATATGCACGTCTCTGAAAAGCTCCTTGTCTCTTTTATAATCACACTCCTGAAAACAGTTCTAAATCCTACCCCTAAGATTTACTTTTGACAGAACACAAAGAGCATAAACTAACAATATTCAAAGTTAAGCAGAATTGAGAATGCATCCTAAACTATTAACAAAGATCTCACTAACCTGATTCATCTCTCATTTCCAGACCCTTGGCTTTCAGTCTTGAATAAATAAATTCTTCTTTTTCCTAAAATATGTTTTTCCACATTAGAATGGGATGTAGTCAGTCCTTGAAGTTAACCATTGGTTTTAATTACATAGCAATGTGGTGTTCAACATCCTTTGAAAGAACTAGCAATACTTGTTATACTTGCAAGTGTCAACTAAACATTTTTCTTAGTCTAGTGAGTTAAACTGGTCATTTAGATCCTGCTGCCTGCATGCATCAATTAATTCATGCAAGTGTCCTACTGATACTCATAAAACTGATTTATGGAGTAAAGCTACAGCCAAACTTCAGTGTTGTTTGACAGAAGTCAAAGTTTCAGTTTATAAAGCAAACTATGGAAATGTGCTGTACTGTATAACCGAGATTTTGAGCATAGAGAAAAACATGCAGCCTAAAAATTAAAATTATTTAGATGGAAGCACATAATCATTTGTGTGTGGGTTTTACAGACTTAAAAACAGTTCTGTGGAATTAAAAAAAAAAGCTTCATTTTTTCTGGGATCATTGCAAGTTTTGAGAGGATATGATGTTCAGCATCATAAACAATGGTGAATTACTGAACTGTTACTGTTCTTTCAAAAAATTGGCTGGGAGATGCTAAAATCAGGAAAGACAGACTTACTTTAGCCTTGCTGGGATACGCTGCCCAGTGAAATGGGACACGTCATTTACCATCATTTAGTAATTTTGGTAATTACACCAAATTTCTTTTCTCTCACTTATGACAAGAGAAAAACCAGCCATGAAATAATTTTCAACAGCTGCTCTAGCCACAGCCAGGTCCAGCATGTAGAACAGCTGCAACTTTATACTTTCAGTGCAAGACAGGAAAAAGGCAAATACTCTATGCCACTAGGCAGCAACACGTGGGATGCTTAGTTTTGTGCATCATCTAAATAAACGAACGACAAAACCATCATTTCCCCCGTGACCCTGAGCGCATTAACAGCGGGCAGAAGCGAGTCCCCGGGTTTCGGGCAGCCAGGGGAGCAGCAGCAGCGGGTGCGGGCCCGGCTCGCTCACCTGGCGGAAGGCGCGGTTGTGCCGTGCCCAGAAGCGCTGGTTGCTGGCCTGCGCCTCCTGGCGCGCCTCCCGCAGCCGCCGCTCCAGCGCCGACTCCTCGGGGGGCACGTAGAAGATGACGGGGCGCAGGTTGGAGAGCTTGTCCGGGGGCCCGATCCAGTCACTGTGAGAGTGCGCGGGGGGACGGAAACCCAGGCCCTGCGGAGCACAGACACAACGCGTTACCAGCACCTCTGCCGAGCTTCTGAAGGACCTCGCAATTTGGAATAAATTCCCAAACGCCAAGTTCAGAAATAAAGCACATTTATTTACTGTGACCAGTTTTTTAAAATTTTTTTTTTAAATTTTATTTTTCTACCACTAATACTCAGTTAAAATATTTCACGGAGAGAACCAGCAAGTACCCCAGTTTTTTGCGGGGCTGATCTCTGCCCTCTGGCGACCAGTGACAGCACCCGAGGGAACAGCGTGAAGCTGTGGCAGGGGAAGTTTAGGCTGGATATTAAAGGCTCTTCACCCTGAGGGCTGAGGGTCACTGAAACAGACTCCCCAAGGATGGGGTCAAGGCCCCAAGCTTGACAAGCTCACGGAGCTTTTGGATAACTCTCTCAGTAGTGCGATTCTTAGGGCTGTTCTGTGCAGGGCCACGAATCGGATCTCGGTGATCCTTGTATGGGCCTAGAAATTCATATTTTATAATTCTGCGATTCTAAGTTTTCCTCAGCCCGGCGTTCTTCCTGCATCCCTGTGCCCACACACAGGCGTGCGCCTGCCCCAGCCGAGTTCGGAACACTTGGGGTTAGCCCACAGCCCAGACCTCAGCGCCCCTCCAACACCCAACACCGGGGGCCTCGGCAAACACATAAAAACCAGAGGCCGCGGGGATCGCGGTTTGCTGCCGGCTGCCCCCGCCCCGCCGGCGTTACTGGGAGCCAGCCAGAGCGCTCCCCACTCAGGGCTCCGTGGGGGCGGCGGCCCCCGAGGCTTCCCCCACGGCCCCCGCAGGAGCCGCCGCCCCCCGCCGGGTTTACCACGCTGTCCGGCCGCTCCCCGCGCTCAGCCGCGCGGCCGCTGCCGCAGGAGGCGGAGGAGGAAGCGGAGGCGAGGGGGTGGCGGCGGTAACAGCCACCGGCCCGCAGCCCCCGGGCGGCCGCCATGGCCCGGCGCTTTACGGCGCTGCCGCGCGGGGGCTGCGGGCGGGGCGGGGCCAGGTCGGGGCCGGGCCCGGGCCCGCCTCGGCCTCCGCCTCCCTGTGCGCGGCCGGGCCGGGCGGGGCTCGGGCGGTTCGCGGCGCTCGGCCCGTGGCGCAGCGCCGGGCCGGGCAGCGGGTCCTCGCTGGGCGGCGGGTGAGTGAGTGAGTGAGTGACTGCGGCGGGTCGCGCGCGCCGCGCGGGTTCGCTGCGGGGCCGGTGGGGACGAGCCTCCCGCAGGTGCCTCGGCGGCGGCCCGGTTTCATTTCCTCTTCCCGCTGCGCCGGGCCCCACCGCGGGGGAGGCGGGAGGTTGCGACCATGGCGGGGGCGACGAGTTCAAAGAGGCAGCAAGGTATGTGCGGGGACGGAGCGCTGCCCCGCGGCTGTGGCGCCCGAGGGCGGTCGGGTTCGGCCGCTGTTCTCCCCTCGCTCCGGGTTTTCCCCTGGGCTGCGGGTGCCCTGGTTGTTCTGCGGCGGCTTCGGCCGCAGAGCAGGTGGGGAAGGCTGGGGGTGAGCAGCCTGGAGCTGGGCGTGTGGCAACTAAAGCGTCGCCCCTGCGGCCCGACCGGGAGAAAGGTGTAAAAAAATTAAAAGGTTATGAAATATCAGCTGAGCGGTTTATTCGTATTGGTGAAGGTACTTAACATAGCTGTAACGCTGAAGTGCTTCAGAATGGAGAAGTTGCAATGTGTGCTCGTGTAGCACTTAAGCAAGTCTTGTTCTCGTTTTCCTTGTAGTTCGTCAGAAGCTGGACTGGGGAAGAGGAATGGATATGGGTAACCAACACCCATCCGTAAAACGGTTACATGAAATACAGAAGGAAGTAAAAGAGATCGAACAGCAAGTGGCTGTCTTCAGCGGTCTGTCTACCGACCGAGATTACAAGGAATTGGAAAGAAACCTTACAAAACAGCTTTTTGAGATCGATTCTGTAGACACCGAAGGGAAGGGGGATATTCAGCAAGCCAGAAAGCGAGCTGCCCAAGAAACTGAGAGGCTGCTGAAGGAACTGGAACAAAATGCAAACCATCCGCGCAGACTGGAAATAGAGGCTTTATTCAAAGAGGCACAGGCTCTTGTGGAACGCGAGATCACACCTTTTTACGAAGGAGGAAACGGTATAAGTGATGAATTTGAAGAAGGAATTCAGGACATTGTGCTGAGGCTTACCCAGGTGAAAACTGGAGGGAAAATTTCTCTACGCAAAGCAAGATACCGCACTCTGACAAAGATATGTACTGTTCAGGAGATTATAGAGAATGCTGTAAAGAAACAGCTGTCCCTGCCACTCTCTAATGATGTTCATCCTTCTGTCTCCAAAATTAACTCTGTAATGTGTGAGGTGAACAAAGCCAGAGGAACTCTCATTGCACTTCTAATGGGAGTGAGTAGTAATGATACCTGCAGGCATCTGTCCTGTGTGCTCACAGGCCTCATTGCTGATTTGGATGCTTTAGATGTCTGTGGTCGCACGGAAATAAGAAACTACAGAAAGGAAGTAGTAGAAGAGATCAATAAATTGCAGAAATACCTGGACTTGGATGAAGAAGCAAATTCTACTCATGCTTATGATTTGGCAAAAAATCAGTCCATTCTAAAAATAGAAGAGATCCGTAAGAAGATGAAGGAAGTTCATTCCTTACTTCTCAAAACAGAGAATGCCTCTGATTTGTATCTGGGATCCAAAGCAGAGTTGCAGGGACTAATTGCCCACCTAGATGAAGTGAGTCCAGGAAAAAACCCCTGTATTAGAGAGGCCAGGAGAAGAGCAGTAATTGAAGTTCAGACTCTTATAACATATATTGATTTGAATGAAGCTCTGGAAAAAAGGCAGAAGTATCCAGAGCAAACTGCTGTTGAACATCAGTGTCATAAAGCAGTTTGGACTGTACTTGGAAACTTGTCTCAGATTCAGAAAGAGGTGATTTCGTTTGATGGAAACAGAACAGATAAAAATTACATGAGACTGGAAGAACTTCTTACAAAACAACTTCTAGCCCTGGATGCTGTTGATCCGCAAGGTGACGAGCGGTGTAAGGCTGCCAGGAAGCAGGCAGTAAAGCTTGCACAGAATATTCTTTACTATCTGGACATGAAAACAGATGAATGGGAATACTGAAACAGCCATGGCCTGACACAGAAGAACATTTTCCCCTTTGGCACCTTAGGAAGATCATTGGCAGCACATAATAAAGTATTCTGTGCCTGCTGAAATCATGGAAATTGCATAAGCAGTTGACTTGGCTATATGTCTGCTAACCCACGCAGTCACCCACTTGCCATGGCAACTGTCAGTACACCATCAGCAATTCTGGTCACTGATATAAGCAAAGAAGTGCAATTCTCTGAAGGAATAGCTTAATACTTGATCAAATAGCTTCTTCTATTTTTTTTTTCTCTTTTTCTTTCTTGTTTTTATTTCAATAGCTTTGTGCAATGTTCAGTGAATGCAGGTTTTTCAAATCACAGAAACTTCCTTATGGTACAATACTGGCAAAACTATTTAAGGAGACTGAACATGAAAATTAGTATTCAGGCATGAGGCTCCATCCAGCAACTTCACAGCAGTCTGGATGTCCTGTTAATGTGCTGTCATGACATAAAGTACTAAGGGCAAAAAGCCTGCTGGCTTTTGGATTGTACTTGATTTATTCCATCCATCATAGCATCTAGATATCTCAGTTAATGGAGCTATAATGCCAGCTGCAAATTAGCATTTACATAGGCAAAGCCAATTATGTCAATTTTTGTAATACCCGAGCCCTTTGATTTGCAAAACCAGGTCTTTTGTTGGTGGAAATTCTTTCAAGTTATTGCTTTAAGGTACTGAGATTTGGAGAGGAAAATCTGTACATTTATACCAAACAGATAAAGGGGATTTTGAGGATTTCAAACTGCCATCCATAAACCCTTGAAAACTGCACTGAACTTTCTTTAGTGGCTGCTTAGGTGTCTTTTTAAACTCTGCTGTTGCGTCTGGTTTTCACATTTGGCGAAAACATAAACAGACTTCACTTTGAAGTGAAATGTGCATTTTTGGAATTATTTTTGTAAAATTAGGTAGCCAGCTGTAAAGATGTCCCTAATGATGTAAGTATGTGCTACATGGTCAGGTGTGGCTTCGAGCATGTCTTGGAAGGACTTGTGGCAAATGTCTCTCTCTGCAACTCATTCACTTCTTTCAGAAGCTTCATAAATAAGCTTGCTTGTACTGTTGTATGCACCTACCTTTTTATTTGTGGCTGCTAGTGCCAATCACATTTCTACTATAGCATGTTTTTTGGCATTTTTTGAAAGCATGGCATTAAAATTATTTGAGTATATACAGATATATATAAAGACTATAGATATATATATAAAGGTATATTCAATTGTGGATAATTTGCACTCAGCTCTTTCAGGATGAACTAAGGAATTAATATTCTATAGATGATGATTTGCATCACTTTAAGGAGTAAAAACCGTTTCAGATGTTACAATAAATATTTTTAAGATTTATTTTTGACTGATTAGAGAAGACAGTACTGTCTGTGAGAGACAAGTGCCTTTATGACACTGCTATCTTGCACCGTCATATGTAGATATAGGAACTCTTTACTGGCAGCTTGATACATTTGTAATCTTTACAAACTGGATTTTTCAGGTATATATCTAATTCTACTGTAGTATATGTCAAGCTAACACAGTACAATAGGTGACAGTTGCCCTATAGAGCTCTGAGAATGAGTATCAAATTTGGGAAATACATATTCTGCTTAAAAACTAAAGCATTGCTGTGGAGGTGGGGGAATTTGGGCAGGTCTTCTGTGCCTATTGCTACAAGAATAATATGTTTGTTCATAACATACTATGAGATGTTGATTGAAGGCTGCATACCTTCAGAGTGTGAATAGATTTTGTTTGTGATTGTGCAGGTGATTGCTTTGCAAATCTACTTGCCAAAACCGACATAATTGAGTACAGTGCCTAAGGCACGATTTGGCAATGACAGAATGTTTGTGGAGGATTCTTCCTGCTCCTTCAGAGACACAACCCCATGGAATTTAACTCTCCTTCACTAAAAAAAAAAAAAATTCCCTAATTAAAATTCCAATCTCTGTTTGAATATTATGTGGCTAACACAGACTATTAATAATGTTATACACCTGAATTATTTTACTCATTTCAAGCTCTCTTCATGTTTGAATTGCAACTTGTGATTTGCACTTACATTTTTAGGAAAGATAAGGATTTGATATTGTAATGATGTTAATAATTTTTCTTTAGCATTACTGTCGGGTCTGCAGTGGTTACTTGTAGTTTGTTTGAACAATTTAGTGTCTGTGTTCTCTGGCAGATATGTGTAGTTTTATAAGCGTTTGAGCCTCTTATGTAAAAATGAGTAAGTATAGTTATCAGATCTGTCCTATTTTAAATGTGTCTTTTAGTTTTCCTGGATGGATTGTTATGCCTGCATCTCTAAGAATGCAAATGTGTAATGATAGTGTAATTTGGCTGACTGAGTAGAGTTCAGTAGCAAGATATTATGTGGATTAAGTTTTTTTCCCTTTGTTCTGTACTCTGATAAATTGACTATTTAAATTTTGTGGTGTAATCCTCATCTGGAATGGGTTTAATTCACAGTTTTTGCATGAATGAAAGTAATAAAATATATGTGCTTAACAAGAAAAAAAAGGCAAAACAAAAAAAACCCCAAAAAACCAAAAAAAGAAATGCACAGGTTTCTCAAAAATTTGCTTTTATGCTGAAGAATGTAATTTCTCTGTTTTTCATATCCAAAGATTGAGGGAGACACAACTTTTCTTTCCAATACAGCAGGCTAAACTAATCATCAAAATGTAAATGGACCAAATGGCTAAAGCCTGCATTTTAGTACTATACTAAAATAGAATAACTTTTCTGTGTGCTGCGTTATGTACCTTAGAGCAAAATAATCGAGTGGATATTCTGGGGGAGAGCTAATCCTGCATCACGATTCCTATTTGTTAACCAAATTTCTTTTTGAACTAGTTTTCTTTAGTTACTTCAGTATTTATTTTTTGTTGTTTGCCACTCAGAGTGGTTTTTCTGTGATTTTTTCTGGATTTCTATATCACAGAAATCCAAATCTTTGGAGAAGATTTTTGTTAAGTACAATTCTTACCTTTTAAACTTAACAGAAGTCAGTGTCTGTGCTCCTAATGGTGTACCTGTCTTCAGTTATTGCTGTGCAGGAGTTGACATTTGTGTTCACAGATCCAAGATTAAATATTGCAGTGTTAAATTCTTGATTATTAATACAAATACATTACTGCTTTTACTAGATATTCATTTGAATGTTACGCCCTGATGCCTTTCTCTATTTATTTTTGAATGTGAGTTATCAGAATGTAAATTATTTTTGTCTTAGAGCAAGTGTTTTTATTAAACATACAGACAGAAAGCTCTTTTTTTCTCCTCTCCTTCTTGAAAAGTTTGCTTTTTCACTGCTGTATTGATTAAAATAAAGTTCTTTGTGTGGATACCACTCCTACTTGCTAAATCTGGTGCCTCTTGGTTTTCTCTGCATTCCTCAGCAGCAGCTTTGCAAGCCTGCAGGGTTGCACTTGGCTGATGGCTGCAGCAGTGCTGGTGGCAGTGTGCAGATCTTGCCACTTTGCCTTTGGAGGATGCTGCCTGAGCAGATGAGCTGAGAAACTGATGGAGGGATTCTCTTTGTGCAAAGTCAGCGTGGATGGATCCCAGAGCCTTTAGCAGGAGCTCAGCTGGGCTGGTTTTAGGCTGTGCACATGAGGCAGGTTCCCTGTGTTCCCTGTGTTCTGCTGGTTCCCTGTGTTTTTTGGAGGTGCACTGAGCCACGTTACCAGCTCGCTGCTGATGGAAATTGAGAATTCCCTCTCTGCCCAGAAAGCTGCCGGCTTTGTGCAGTTTCTGCTGCTTGGCCAACTTCAGTGAATGATTGAATTCAATAAAATGGGAGAAAACAAACAACAAAAATGGAGGAGGGGGTTTAATGAACCAAACTGGCTTTCAGAAATGCATGTGGGCCAGAGCTGCTGCGAAATGAAGGGGTGGGTGGTGTAGCCATGGGCTAGGGAGCAAATGGTAACAACTCTGGTAGCAGCAAGTCATTAGATCAACTTGCAAAGTTAAATAACTGAAGGAGGAAGAAGGAAAGTGTCAACTATCGACTCCTACAAAGAAGTAGGAATTTTCTGCTTCACTAATGGGATGCGATGAAGGCAATACTAATGAATCATGTATGGAAAATAAACCAGTAGCTTTCAACTGCACTTTCATGATCATGTCACAAGGATCATTACAGAGGGTAAGGTTGGAAAAGACTGACTGGTTTTGTATCTTTGTACAAAGTACAATCATGGTAAAGTACTACACAGGCTCTGGAAAAGCCTTACCCAGAAAATACTGGATAAGACCAGGGTTTATAAAGGTTGAATGTTCCCATAGGTAACTTCACTATATCTTCTTTCCCTTTTAACAATAGAGCTTATTTGAAGGAAATATATTCTTCAAAGACCAGTAAATCCTCTGGGCCATGGCTCTAGATGTTGCTCAGCCAGCTGCTGACCAGTTTGTCTTGATTGCCTGTTTACTTGTCAAAGAGAATTAACCTTGTAAGAATATTTTTTGTGTGTGTTTTGGTGCCTGAAATGGTTCAACTGGAAAACCACCATATTTTATTATACTATTATATTTATATATTATTATATTTATTTTAGGTGTATCCTCTCCTTTGGAGAATTCTCAGCTGAGAATTTAAGGAGTGGAAGGACATTAGTACTGAGCTCATAGATTGAAGCCTGGGGGTTCAAGCTGGCTGCCAGAAGGAGACATTTAAATGGCAGATCCAGGAAAACATTCCTGCTAGAGGAGACTGCTAGCAGAGACATGACCAAATGTTTTTCAGAGCTGTGTGTCTGTCCCTCTGCTGCTGCTGAGCTTTCATTGAGAAAGTGGATTTTTAGGGGAGTATTCCCTGTAACACTCTAGAGCTTTTTGGTTTAGACTAAACTGAGCAATTATGTTTAAAGCTTTTGCTGAGCTGTGGTGGGGCTGACCTAGGTATCATTCTGATTTGCTACATGGAACAACGATGTCCACGATGCTTTCAGTTATACGGGTAGGCAAGTACATGTCAGCTAAAAGCTGGTCATTAGCTGAAGAAGCTGAGAATGAGCTGTGCTTTTGTCGAAGGCTTTGCACAACACTTACCCATTCTCTACCCATCGTTTTGTTCTGGGGACTGCCAAACACAGATGATTGCATGAGTTGCACTGCTTGACAGCTCAAAAAAATAATGACCTTTTCTAATTCTCCAAACTCTTCCTACAGGACATAAATTGTTGCAGAGTTTGCCATTAGAAATGGAAAAGTACAATGAGTTTCTTAATTGGGCCATTTCTCCTCAATTAGTTTTGCCAGACAAACTTCTGTGCCACAGGAGTTCCTTGTGAAACCTGTATTTCAGGCAGCTAATCAAAAGCATCTCATGAGGGAGGAAACACCATGATGGAGTGCAACGTCCTTAGTAAGGTCCAGAACTCGCATCCCAAACCAATCTGTGATCATGGCCACCAAGAGTGCAAACCAAAGAAGCAGAGAGACAAGAAAGGCTGGAGGAGAACAAAACTAAGACCTAGTGCAGTTGTCAGGTTTGACCAACTTAATTTAGCTTTATGACAAGAAAAGCAAGCAAAGCAAAGCTCCCTTTTGGCTTGGTGCAGTTGTACATTGTCTACACCCTGCAGTTCCACATTGTTTTCACCCTATGTCACCCTAAGTGCTCCTCCGGGGCACGATGGAGGTGATGGGGGTTAGCCTTGGAGTGCCCGTGGGCAAGAGGGTGCCACCCATCTCCAGGGATACCATAATTACCTTTATTCTCTCTGAAATGTGTGGTGTGGCAACTCCTAGCACATAGAATATCAGCATGGCTTGCATAAGGCAGTGTGCAGCATGAAGGTTATACTCTGTAATAAAGTAGTAATTGGAAGGGGTTGTGTAATAACTGCTAGCAAGTCTGAGTAAGGTATCTTTTGTGTGTTTATGCTGAATTTATTAGGTTTTAAAAGAAAATTCTTCCTAACGTTTTATACAAATCAACCTGTGATCAAGTGTCTCTTGCTTACCTTCCAGTATGGCCCATGTTAGTACTACATGAAATGGAGGTTTGAAGAGCTCCATTGTCAATGGATATTTATGAACGGCCTCTGCTCACTTTTAGACAGGCAGTGAAACCCAGATTTTCCAAAACACTCAGCATCCAAAGTTCCCACCGTGACAAGTAAGGGCAGGTTTTGAAAAGGAGCCCATGCACAGACCCAAACACTGTCATTTCTTGTCACAGACAACCACAGGATCATCCCTGCAGCTAATCAAGAAGCCACTTAAAATGGTTTTGCCTCATTTCTCCAGTGAAAGGTTGTTCCAAAGCATCATTGCTGTGAGGACTGAGTAACCTTCTAATTTCCAGCATAAACATATTCATGAAAAGCTTTTCATCTCCCCTAGCGTGTAGTCTGCAATATATTTATAGGCCACAGCTGAATTGCCTCTCAGCTCTGGATTTGCTTGGCTACCAAGCAAATACACCCAAACAGGCTGAGCTCCTTTGAAAATCTCTATTCTCTGAATCCAAAACAAATTATAAGTAGCACTTTGCATTTTTTTTCAGGAGTTTTTCCAGTTCTGACAAAAAACTTCCAACTAGGAGTCCATACATGTACACTGCTGGATGTATTGTTTCAAAGGAAATAGAAAAGAAATTTTAGTATTAGCTCTGTAGCACTGCAGTTGTGAATTACTTATTTTCAGTACTTCATGGCATTATCTTCATGCCCAGCTTGCTTTGCCATTTGAATATTCTAGCAATTGATAGTTTTGAGTGCAGAAGCAGTTTAGAAGCATTTTCAACCTCTGCTATGTTGGAGTGGTTTTGCATCAATAATAGGTGTGTTGTTGTTTGAAGGAACTATGTATGAGTGGTTTTTGTATCAGAACCTCTCACTATTTCACTCAACTGGAAGTGTGAGTTTACTTAGGCAAGTGCAATAGATTAAATAGATTAAAAGGTTCTTTGGGGAGAGTCCCCTCCAATTCATGGCAAAGGTCTTTGAAATCATCAGTTAAAACAGGAGACTGCTTAGTAAGTGTGGCCATAGTGTAGAAGAATGATTTACATTACTGTCATGTATAGATATGTTCAAATTTTCATTATTAAGAGTACTAAAATCTTAAGAAAAAATATCTAATAAACTCAAAAACATCCTACTGTGCATTTATACACAAGTGGACATTCATACAAGTTGTGCCCTGTGGTTTTCAACCTTCTTCAAGTTATAAACTCCAAAAAATACATGTGGCTAATTAAAATCTGCTGACCACTGTTGCCTTTTGGGAGCTTCTGAAAGTGCCAGGGATTACTAAAAGTCTGCAGAATAGTGGCTGGAAAGATTGCTGCCATGCAGTAAAGCCAGTGGCTGTTTCAGAAAGCCTCAGAATAGCTTCATTTCAACTCAGTGTTTTGGAACATTTCTCAGCATCCCTATTTTCAAAGCAGAAGCCAATTTATTGTCTCCTTTGTTTCTACACAGCTATTGTGTTTCTGCTGTATTTGTCTCTGTCTTTTCATTTATAACCATTAATTCAGTTTTGTGGCAAATTTCATCATATCTGGTCCATCTTGCTCTTCCCAAGCAGGAGTTTCTTCCCAAGTTATAATTATTTTGTGGGCATTGTTTCCACCACTTCACTGATGGCTGAGCTCTTTCTCTGTCCTGGTGCAAACCTCACAGCTGACATTTTGGGCACATTTCTTTGGAAAAGATAAATTTTCCTCACTTGGTCAGACCTGGAGACACTGGAAAAATACATGTTCTCTACATGAGTTACTGTGTTATGGATCTCTGGGACCCAGGTCCTGGTAGTTGAGAAGAAGCTGTTTGAGTTACAAGGCAGCTGGGAGGATTTTAATGAGCTTCATTCCTTGTACAGAAAAAGAGAATGTTAGGAGGTTGCAGCAACAAATGAGAAACCATGAGGAGGTAGAAGAACAGCCAACAAGGTGACTGAAAATACTAATATTGCTGATATTCTCAGCTGATGGAAGGTAGGAGACAAAATGGAGAATGGCATGGGGCTCCAGCAGGCAGCATGACAGCAGGGCAGGGCAGGTCCTGAGACAAAATCCAGGCTCTGCCAGGAATCCAGATCAAAAGGCAAGGCTGGTGCTAAAGCAGGTCTGAGGGCAGGCCAGGAACACAGCCAGAGGGTTGGGGTCAGGGCTCCAGCTCCAAACAATCAAGGATACCAATCAAAGGGGTCAATGTTTTAGACAGACTCTGCTGAGCAGTTAGGGGACCTCAGGGTAAGGTTAAACCATTGGAAATTTGGGGCTGGTCTCAGGTCATAAGGATGCATTCCTATAAATCCAGAGAGCAAAGTCAGCTGCTGAATACCTCAAGGACCTGAGTGTGGAAGAGGTCTGGACCTTCAGCAAGTGTGCAATTTCTGATCACATGATACACAATTAGCCACACACCTGTACACCCAAAGCTCATGATGCAATTGCATTCTGATTTCCTTACTATGGGATGATGTTATTTGGGGTGATGATTTATGGGATGGTGATTTATAGGATGATGCTGTATGACTGAGGACTAGCAGATGCAATATTTGTATTTAATGCAGGGCCTGTTGATCTTGACTCACTGAAGCTGTACAGAGCTTCATGTGGAAATCTGAGTGGTCACTTCCAGTACCCATTTCAGTTTTGACACTACCTCACAGAGAGCTTTCTAGAGTGTTTCTAGCGATCTCTGTGGTATGGACATAAAGATGATGAAGGTGTTCCTAGAATGCATCAGAGACAATATCTCCATCAGAAAGGGAAATATTACTGTAATTGCACAGGGGGGTAAGGAGCCCCCTTTGAGATATCATCCTCACTTTTGGTCAATCCCTCTCAGGGAGGATTAATGACCACAAGAGGTGCAACACAGACTAGAAGAGTGAAGGGCCTGCTTTAGTGGAAGGCAGTAAAAGAGCTGGGTTTTGTAGCCCACGAAAATGAAAACTGAGGAAAAAACAATGTAAGATTGTTCTCTCTAAATAGGTCAAGTATCAAAGATGAAAGAACAATTACTTAAGCTAATGGATGGTGTGGGCAAAGATACAAATAGATGGAAATGAGCCAGCATGAAAATGGGAAAAAAAAGACGGTTTCTAAAGGAAGCTATATGAGATGTTGCACTGATTTGATTACCCCAAAGATACCTTGAGTCCTTGAGTATCTGCCTTCTTAAGTCTTCTGTGGGTGTGCTCGTATATGTCACAAATTTCGATTTAGCTTACCCTGCTTTGGAAATAATGACCATTTCAGAGTAGCTGTAAGATTCTGTTAAATTCTTACAGACAAGAAGCCATCATATGATGGTAATGTGGCTAAGCAACAATGCTTAAAAAGTTATTCAGTATTTCTTTTGAAACTCCTTATTCAGTATCTGGTTCCACATTTATATAATTTCCTGCAAATAATACAAATCCTACTCTGAGTATGCCATGACTGGTTTTGTCACAGCCTCAGCAGATTTCACTGACATTGGTGAGTTTGATTTCAGAGCACCCACGGGGAGAGCTGAGGGCTGTTATTATTCCTTGTTCCTAATTGGCTTTGGAGACAGTTGGTGGGAGAGGCTGCACCATACCCAGTATGCAGGCTGTTAAAATTTAGATGATCATCTCTGAGATGCCTTCACTGTCTGTGTGGGAGTGCACTTTTCAGGAGCCCACAGCCACCAAATGAGGGCATTTTTTCATAGGAAGCTGGGAAGCAGAAGTCTGGCAGACATTAAATCACAGAATTAGTGACTTAGACCCCAAAAGAATTAGTAACCTGGGAGGGATATAAGGAGAGCATCTAATGAAAACATTTGCATTAAGAGAGGATTTATATCAACAGATCATGAGTGACCAATATCTGTGTAACCTTCTCAGAGAATCCACACACTCTGCTGGCAGCCTGTTCCAGCTCTTTACTTCTATAATTAGCAAGTTTTTTCCTAACAGCTTGACTTTTCATCTAAAGATTTAAATAGTGCTGATTTTTTTTTTCTTCTTACTCTATCTTCATGAGTCTGGAGAGTAAGTAATGGTTAGTAATAAATAACTAATCCTTTATTATTCACAGAAAATAGCTGTTTACTCAGCTCTTCTTTTAGCAATTGCTTTTATAGACTAAGCACCCAAACAGCTTCAGTATTCCATCACAGAATAACCCCACGTTCTTTACATTTCTGTTGCTGAGGTGTCTCTCCCATATATGCTCACTATTTCTTGAAGTACTATTCCCAAAAATGGACACAGGACTGCAGTTGGGGAGGCATTGACAATTAGTAGCATGGCATAATTGCCTTTCATATTTTAGCTATTACAGACCTATAAATACAGCCAAGAACCCCTTCCTTGCAAGAGCATCACAGAGTTGACTCACATTCAGCACAGGATCCTGCATAAGCCCAGACCTGTCTGATCTCTCCCATCATGTGCAGGACTCCTGGCACTGGTTCCTGCCCCTGGCCTGCCCACAGCAAGGGTGAGAGCTGTGCTGGGCACATTTCAGCTTTTTGATTTGAAACCTCTCAAACATCTGAAGAAAAAGAACTGCTCAGAGAGCTCTAACAGGGCACTTAAAGAGGTGTCCATAGTCACTAGAAACTTCATTTTGCTAAGCCTTCTCCTCAGTCCCACACCCTTCCTTAGTGTTACATATTCAGCTGCTGAAAATAGGAGTGCCTTCTGCTTTCTGGCATGCTCATCTGCTCCTGCAATCCAGAGCACTCTCCTGGGGTTTTATAGGCTTGTGTAGCTCTTTGGCAAGGGACACATTCTCTTCCACATAGTCTGGATTATGGCAGACAGGGCATTGTATCACTTGCATTAGTGATTGCCAGGCTGTGTTTTAAGGAGAAGCTGTCTCTGTGTACTCTGAATTTCAGATCTGTGTTCTAGCTTGGAAGGGAATTATATTTAAAAGGAAAAAGATAGGTGGCAATCATTATTACAGGCATGGGATAATCTGTTGATATCTGGCCCTGAGCTGCTGGTTCCTGGGTTAATGATGAGATCTTTGTTCAATGCCCAGCACAGTGAGGATTAGACTGGAGAGGAGGGAAGATGTCTGTGCATGACTTCAGTACCTGCCTCAGTCTGAACTGGAGCTTCCAGCCTGACTTCAGTGTCCTGCCCCAGCTCCAACCCTGGCTGTGTCTGCACAGAGGACAGGCACAGATGAGCCACCATTGCAGAGATAAGCCACCACAACTGACAGCAGAGCAGCC
The DNA here is from genome assembly GCF_037042795.1 of Molothrus aeneus. Classification (NCBI taxonomy): domain Eukaryota; kingdom Metazoa; phylum Chordata; class Aves; order Passeriformes; family Icteridae; genus Molothrus; species Molothrus aeneus. The sequence continues at coordinate 53,121,550 of NC_089651.1, read as the reverse complement.
CCTTCCCACAGGTCAAGCAGTTCAGAGACCACTGAACCTGTTTCCATATGATTTTTGAATGTGAGTGAGATGTCAGCTTTGGTCTCTCCAAGGCCTTTCCATGGGATTCTCACCTTCCTGCTCCAATGCCTGCTCTGCAATTCCCACTTGTGATTGCCAGCCTTAGCTTAATCCCAGACTCTCCCTCACATGAATTCATCTCACAGGAAGAAGCTCCTTCCCTCCTCCCACTGTGGATGCAAAGGGCATCAGCCCACCTGGAGAAACACAGGACTAAAAAGGCAACCCCAGCTCTTTTTGAGACTCAAACTGAGGAGACTTTGTACAGGCAAAAGCCTCTGACTGTGGATGAAATCAACCCCTTCCCTGACATCAAAGAGTTAAAACACTTCACTTCTTTGCAACAGGCACTTGGATGTTTCCAGGCATTGTGTGAGCTGCTGGGTGTGTTGGGAGTGTCTGCTTTCTGCCTGGACCATTGTTTTTTTCTTCAAGGCAGCACATCACTCTGCTGTAGGATATCTCATCTCTCCTCCTCCCTGTAGGTGGAAAACCCACCCTGACAAAACCTTGCAGTGTTTTGTGCTGTTCCTTGATTTTCTTTCTGATTTGGTATTTGCTGTGCCCTTTAAATCTCACCAGGATGGCTCTACTTTGAAGCCACATGGTCCCTCGGTCGAGGTGTCACTGCAGTTTGGTGGAAATAGGTTTTTTATGGGAAGGAAGGGGGAGGCACAGCAGCAGCTTTCTATTTCTGTACATCACTCCAGATCCTGCAGCCTTGCAGGGTGTGAGAAATTCCATTTCTTCTCTGCTTACCCATTTTGTCTGACATGGTCCTGTGCTTGGGCACTAGATTTGTGCCTGGTCCCCTAAATCTCATGAGGGTCTTGAAAGAAACAGGGCACAACCTAATCTGCTGCTTTCTGTCTATAACTGGAGTGCATGACGCACTTCTCAAAATAAGCTGCAGTACTCACTGGCTGCTGTACTGTCACAGGGTGCAGAACAGGAAAAGCAGTTCCTCAGCTTTCATCAGGGCTTTTATTGCCAACCTGACTTGTCACTTTTCTAACTGAAAGCAGCAGGGCTTTTATTTCTTTGTTGGCTTCACCTTTTTGCAAAACAACTAGTAGAAGAAGTAAACAAACATGGCATTTTGGCAGTGCAGGAAGTCAGAGGGATTATTGCATGTGGATTTGTAGGGAACAAGATTCAGCTCCTTCACTTGTCTAAAGAACCCTGACTTTCATCCCTAAACACATGGTTCTCCAAAGTTATCTGGAATGCAGTCTTGCAAAATCCTCAGCCTCTCTTCACTTCAAGTGGCCTGGCCTGTGCAGAGGGAGAGGAGAACCTGTCTGCTCACGGTGCCAAGAAAGCACTGGCAGATGTTTAGAGGGTGCAGATATGTCTTCAGCCACTGGTGTTAAATTCCTGAAGGGCTGAGGCTGTGAGGGGCTGATAAATGGCTCAGACAGGGCACTGCAGCTGGTCTCATCATGTGCCCAGTCAAGAAAAGATTGTGATTTTCCAAAATTGAAACACTAAAGTGGAAGAAGATGCATGTGTCTGCATTTTTCAGACTGAGTATATTTCTAAAATACAACTCAACAACATAAATGCTGTCATGAAGGATTTTTTAAAAGCCCTTCACAAATGTAAACATTAGGAGAAGCACTAAACAACTCAGTGAGCAGAAGGAAGTTCAGGTTAATAGAGCTCCTTCCAGAAAATATCATGACACTAATGCTTAGCTAGCTTTTTTTTTTTTTTGTCTCTCTGTTGTTTCTGGCTTATAAATGCAAACTCTGTTACTTCAGCCAGCAAAGTCATTTGAAAGTGCAAAACCATGCACAGGAGATGGCATGAAAGGCCAGATGGTAACAGCATTATGCCCTGCTTAGCAGAACAAACACTGCTTGGGACTGGGAGCTTTTACCTCAGGGTCAATATGAACTGAAGACCCAACCTAAGCCAGCTCTTACTGACCAAGAACACCCTAAATTGAAGATAAAATGACAGGAGATTTGCCTTCCAACAACAACAAAAAATAAATATAAGCATGGCCAAAAGAGAAATGGGCCATAGGAAGTCTCAGTCAAAATTTTGAGCCTGAGTTTCTTCTTGGTGTGTACTTGTGAATCACAGTGTGCTGACCCCAGGGCTTCATTCTTCCACTCCTGTTGGTTTAGCATATGGAGAAGGGCAGCAGTTCCAAGAATTGCTGTCCATCTTGTTTGTATAGCAGGGTAAGTAAATGAAGGCAATGGGAGGCCCTTGGTGGCCTGATAGGCAGTGGGACACACCCAGGGCACCCTTCCAGCTCCTGGGCTCTATCACCGGCAAACAGCTCCAGAGCTCTTGCTGTGAGCACAGCCCCTTCACATGAGATCAGCCAGAGTGGGGCACGGGCTCGGGCACACAGCTCAGCCCTGGGCACACAGTCAGCCCTGGGCACACAGTCAGCCCTGGGCAGGCACTGCTGTGCCCCTCCAAGGAGCAGAGCCAACACTCACAGCCCTGCACTGGGCTGGCTGGCTCTGTGGGGATTGCTGCCTGCTCACCCTGGCTGTGGCAAACACCACTTCCCTCACATGCCCTCCTTTAACTCATCAAGCCTCCTCCCAAAACACTCCCATCACCCTGGTCTCAAGCCTCCCTGCCAGCTGCAGTGTCCCACCTAAGATTGCTGACAACCAAGTTTGCCCTTGTGCTGGCTTTGTCCTTTACATTCAAAATCACATCATTCCCTGGGTCTGTTTGTGTTTATGTGGCAGCCTGTCCCAGCACAGCCTGTGTAGGGTTTCCTTGGGGTCTTTGTCTTCAGGCATGTGGGCACATTTCAGCAGCCTGCATGTTCCTCAATAAACAACCTTCTCACTGTTTAAGGTCTCTCATGTCTCACCAAAAAGAGCTTTATCTGTGCACTAATTCATTCCTGGCTACTTTGCCTACTGTGATCTCTGCTCCATCTGTGTGAGTTCAGGCTGTGTCACAGTGGCCACTCACACAGAGGTGTTCCTGCCCTCCACTGCATCCCCACTGCCCTGGGAGAGCCCCAGCCTTGCCTCTGCAAAACCAACCTGGCTGCACACAGACAATACCCAGGCCACTGAGAAAAGTAAATCCTCTTGCTCCTCCACAGGAGGCTGGAACAGTGCCCACTTTCTCTGGAGATGCTGAATCTAAGCAGGTAGGTGTGAGAGGTGCAGATGCTCTGACAGGAATGTTTTGTCAAGAACCAGCCCTACTGTCTGGAGACGGCGCCAGAGTGTTGTGTTTGCTGTTTCTGACTCAAAGAAAGGGATAAAAATAGGCTGGTACAGGGCTTACCACAGAGGGTGCACTGCTGTCACACTGGTACCAGCACACAGCACTGCTTAATCTTCATTTTCCTTTGTTGATATTGCATTCCCTAATTTTTTACCCCACCAATGTCCACCCTCTCTAGCCTAGTATTTAATGCTTGAAGCTTGGACTTTTCTTCTGACCTTCTTCACAGCACAAAGGGCACATACCTGGTACCCTCCTGATGAGGTGAATCCAAATTTAGAAGCATTGCCTTGTGAAGCAAATGACTTTTCATTTGATGAGAAACACCTGGCTGAATAGCTGAGTGATGGTTTCCTTCTAGACCTTTCCCAGAAGCAAAAAACAGCTGTTATCCTTGTGCTGAGTAGTCTCAAACAATATAAAAAATCTGCTAGTTATTGATCTCCTGTAGTTAACTCCACAGATTTGGCCAGTAAGCAGTAGATTTTTTTTTTAACATCCCTGAATAAAAGCTAAGAAGGGAGGCAGCAATTTTTCATCTCTCTGCCAGCACTGATCTGCCTCAGGGACTTGGCAGGACAAGTGACAGGCAGGCCTGACAGGCCTGTCTGCAAACACCAGGAGATGCTAGAAGGTCATTTCACACATTAGCTCCACCTGTGAGGAGAGAGGGCTGCACTCACGCTCCTGCTGCGGGCACCAAGTGCTCGTGGCTCCGGGCTCAAGAGGGAAATCCACATTCCCTGCATAGCCAGGGAGCTTCTGAGAGCTCTGGTGTGAGATAGTCAGAGCAGCCTGGAAGTGGGCAGGCATGGCATGGCAGATAACCACTGGTTCACTCGTTTCCAGGAGTGTTTTCTGCAATGTCATGGTCCTTGCGCCCCGGGTTTTAATTCTCTGAGTGATGGGTCCTTTCACTGTGCAAGCTGTGGCTCCATCTGCAGTCACAGAGCCAGCTGAGGATTTGTGCTTTTGAGAGCCAGGTAAGGAGACTGGCTGAATGGAGAGAGAGCAGAGCATTGTTTGTGTAGCTGGGATGGACAGGAAGAAGAGGAGACCTGGCAAATGTCAGCGGAGAATGATGAGGATGAGCAACCAGGTAAAGCCAGGAAGAAAAATACAGGCTCTTCCTGGATTTTTCCCCATGGCTAAAATCTGAAAGCATTCACTTTTTTATGTATTTCTAAGGAATAAACTAAAGGAATTTGGTATCTGTCCTCTGCTTTACATGTATTAAATTAGTTTTTGCACATTCAGCTGCTAACAAAGCAGCCAAGGCTCAGCCTGGTGGCCCTGCCTGTTCCTCTTTGCACTTCTGCATTCAAGGGTCTCAAAACATTTTTCTACACAGGGCACAGCCATCACCTCTCTTTTCCGAGAAGGAAACCACAATAAAAGGAAAGGAAGTGATGGGTGCAAGCTGACATGGGTGGCTCCATGACCCTTCAGCCCAAAGAGGATGAGGGATGTTCCAGGGGCTTCCAGTGACCTGGGACACCCAGGCCCCATCTCTCCTGGGGTGGGCTATCCCCTGCAGATGGCCTTTTCTGTTGTTCTCTGCAGTGAGAAAGGGACTCAGAAACACCAGCTCTGTACAAAATGAAAGTTTACCTCCATGCCCTGAGCTGCACCAATAAATTTTTGTTTTCCTGAACCCACTGCTGACATTTTCTGCACTGTGCTTCCCATGAGGCAGTCCACACTTATATCTTTGAGGTTAAGTTCACTTTTTATCCACTGTGTTTTCCACCCTAAGAGTTTTCTATCTCTGACACCCCTAAGGAAAAGTTTTGCAGCAATTCCTTAGTACTGCAAGCCACAAATATAATGTCTCCTCCTGGTTTTGAGACAATGCCCTGTAACTGCTCAGGAGTCTTTAATTAAGCAGCCCAATCAGTGGCAGACATGACAGATGCTTTTCAGCAGTGTTTAATCAAGGTATTTAGGCCCATTAGACCCACAGAGAAGCAAGCCAGCACCCCACTGCAACCCTGGGTCCCTCATCCATCTGTCCCCTCCAGCATTTCCACCCCTCCCACTGTCCTTTTGAGCAACACGGGGTGTTACGTGTGCCCCAGTAGCCCCAAATGGAGGGACTGAGTCCCAGGCACTGGGTGAACTTACCCCTGCCTTGGTGGCCTTGAGATGCCTGAAAGAAGGAGCACAAACTGTCCATGCCTCAGCCCATGTACACTTTGTACAGGCCATCAGCTCTTCCACAGATGTTCTAGAATTGAGGATTAGCAGGGAGCTTGCTGAAGTTGTTTATGAACATGTTCTGTGGGTGCATTAACACTCCTGCAGCCAGGGATTGCCTCTGCAGGCTGCCTCTGCCACCAGCAGCTCCTGAAGGCATCTCCCTCATTTCTGTTTCACCTCCATGGAAGGCAGGGCTGTGATTGCAGGGATGGCTTGTGGCTGTTTGTGTGAGCCCATGGGAAGAAGGGAAGTCAGTCATAAAGAGCCCATGGGAAGAAGGGAAGTCAGTTATAAAGCCAGAGCTCGCAGGGCTGCTGCTGGTTTGGGTTGCATGAAGGACACAGGGTTTCAGCTTTGGCAGGTTTGTTTCCAGTGTTGCATTGATGAGGAGCAAACACAAGCCCTCAGCCAGTCTGTGTCCATGTGAGCAGAGATGTCAGGGCCCATGGGCTCATCCCCTTCCTTCCTTTCCCTATTAAAACCTCAAGATTTTTGAAGAAGAACAAGGTGTCAGCTGGTGGCTCTGCTGGTCAGGCTCTTCTCAGAGGTGTAGGAAACTCTGGTGCATTTTAACCTTTGGTGACCTTGGTGAGGGAGTGTGGTGACCATGAGGTATCAGCTGGAGGCTGATGTGTCCCAGTACCTCCTGAAGATTTTTGCTCACTGGAGAAGCTGTGCTGCTCAATACCCATTTAATGAAACTCTGGGCATGACACACATTTATTGCCCACATGACACACAGCCCATTTATTTTCCTTCTTGGTAACTCTACATGAGGCAGCACGTCACCAGCTTGAGTCCCAGCAGATACCTGTCCACATCACAAGTCAAGAATAATTCTCTGCTCCTGGGGTTAGAGGCAGAGACTTTGGTTTGGGCTACTCAGGAGTCACACCAAAGTGCTGCAACACTCCCTCTGGTTTTCACAGTCTGTGAATCATACCTGGCATCATGAGAGTAATTTAAATAGGGTTATGAGGGCAGACAGTGGGTGCTGTTAGCCCAGATCTGCTCTGATCTTGGTGGACCCCAGTGGCAGCAGAGTTGGGGAGAGGTCGAATCTTCCCTGCTTTGGGTCAACCATCATCCACAAGGAGCACTGAGTGTCTTTTCAGACATGTCCCTGTGCCCCTCCACAGAGCATCCCTGAGGTTTTCAGACTTTGAAGAGCTTTGCAGTGCAAGCAGTTAACTCTGAGTAACTGTAAAATCAGGCAACTATAAAGTGAAAATTGAGCAGAAGAAAGGTGTTAGGTCAGGAATTTTCCAATCCAATCTGGTCAAAACATGCAGCAGAGATCCACTGTGCAAAAGTAAATGTTTTCAGAGGGCCAGGTGTTCACAGGCTGCAATGACAAAGCAGAAATAACTTAGATAATAAATGTAAAATTGACCTGAAGGGAAACTTGGGAGTGTTTTCTGTAAGAGAATGGAGAGAAGGTGTCTCTTGGAAATTTGTGTTTTGTCCATCTCAGTGGGATTTCAGGGAAGCAGTCAAAACCAAAAGCCATCTGAGCACAAGAAAGATCCACACAGACCCATCAAGAGCTGCGTTTTGGCCCATCTGAATGGGCTGACAGATGCCATTAATAAAAAAGTTTTGCCTTTGGATGCTGAGAAGGGGATAATTTCTGATGTATGGACTGGAGGAAGGTTTTGTGGGAAAGCTAGCACGATGAGTAAGAAATGTGGCCACATTTAATGGGGATTTTCAAAAGGAAAGGGTGTGCTATATGGTCCCCAAACTTTGTTTTGTCAGCTGGATTTGAAACACTGTGTTTGCTCAGTGGTAATGAGCTCTGTGAGTTTACTGTAATGTGGGACAACACACAGCCACATTGGTCAGCCTCAGCCAGAGGAGCTCCCCAAAGGCTGATGCTGCAGGACTTGGCCTGACATCACTGCTGGGTGAATCAGCATCTCATGGCTGCAGCCTCCCCATGGAGAGAGAGGCAAGGCTAAATTCATGGGCTGCTGCTCAGAGTCAGGGGGTGTCTCCTTGTCTGCATCAAAGAAATAGGGAAGGATCTAAGTGCAAGGGACCCGTGGAGGTCATTTCCCCAGCCTCCTGCCCTAAACAGGCCTGACTGAACTCAGATCCAGGTGCTCAAGGCATTTTCCAAATGAGTTTTCTCCAGGGATGAAGAATTCACCTGTTTCCATTCCTCTGCTCTAGTGTCCCACTATTGTCATGGTGAAATATTGTTTTGTTATAAATCAGCTTGGATCAATATCTTCATCTGTTTTAAAGAATGCTGCCTCTTCTGTTTTTCTGTAGAGAGTGTGAGATTTTAGAGGGATTTGTGTTTTACCCCCCAAGGATTAAAATAAGGTGAGATTGTCCTTGATGTGGGTTTCCTGCAAGCAGTAGCATAATGAATGCTTATTTTGAAATCTTATCTGATCATGCCCTAGGAGAGGAGTGAGAGATACTGTTTTAAAGACTAAATATAGTTATTTAAAAAACAATGATGAGCTTCTTTCTTGCTTCCTTCGGGGGAAGATAAAACCATGGCTTACTGTGTATAAGCTTTGCCTGCAGTTTCTCCTGAGAACCAGAGATATGTAGGAGCACAAAGCAACATTTCAGTCATTCTTATTTTGTATTCTGGCAGCAGCCTCTGCAGCTGTTCAGGTACAAAGTCAAACCTCAGGCTGCATTGTGGAATCACTCTACATTAAAATTGGGTATCAAGCAGAATGAGATTATTTTTTAGTAGAAATCAGTTGGAATTGTGCCTCTCTCTGGAAGAGGACCTGGACATCCCCTCCCCAGAAAGCAAGTTCATGCCTGCTGTCCTCAGTGGGAAGAGCAAATGCTCTCCTCCCCTCTGTCAAAACCTGCAGATGAGTGCAAGGGAAGGTGTGGGCATGGCCCTGTTTCCACCAGGCATTCAAGGACAAGATCTCCCTTCTGTATGGAGTGCTGAAGGAAGAAAGAGGCTGCTCCTGCTGACTTGGCACAGGTCAGTCAAGAATCTCATGTTTTCTCTCCAGTGTCAATAGAAAGGAATCAGATCCAGGCTGCAGCTCAGTAGATGTGACCTGGCTCACTCAGTGTATGCTTCCTGAAGAAGTCATCCTCAACTGCAAATCTGGGGGGATTTTAGAAGGCAGAATGAGGTATTAACTGAGGGGGTCTCTATTTAATCCAAAAATGTGGATTTTGAGACATCCATAGCACCCTGGTTCTCTGAAGCTTGGAGCTGTCTCCTTCCTGTCTGGAGGTGACCTGGAGCTGTGAATGATCTCCCAGGATCCTCCCTGGATGTGGGGTGTCCCCCAGCTCAGTTCAATCCCTGGCCCCACTGAGCCCCACTGATGGCCACAGTGTGTGCCCCAAGTGCACCCACTGAAGTGAAGATCCAGAGTGGACCAAATTCTGTTTTATCAGACTGGAGGGAATGTAACACCGAGGATACACCTGCCAGAGCAAAGGAGCATTTGCAAATTAAGCAGAATACTTTTTTTATTACTTAGGGAAAACAGTGATGAGCCCAGGGACGGTCCTGTTCCATTTTGGAGGCAGCTGGATGAGGAAAAAGCAGGGCTTAGCCATCAGGTGGCACTCTGAGCATGCTGTTCAGCAGAGCTGTCACTCACCAGGTTCCTGGGATGGAGGAAATTCCTTCAATTCAAGAACATGACATAAGCTTCATGAGCTGTGATTCATTTCAGGTTAACTCCCTTTCTTTATTCCTGCAAAATTAATCATCCAGCTACTACATTGTTTTAATGCACAAGAGTCCAAGAAGAGAAGTACAGAAACTACATATTTTCCTAATGTTTCTTCATCTAAATATTTTTTATGTGGCTTAATATTTTTGCCAAAGTAGAATAATTCCACTATTTGTTCTCCTGTAGTAAATTAGCATATCTTGGCATCTGTTCTGCATTTGTGCCTGTCTTTGTCTTAATCTGCTATCATCAAGCTGATCTCAAAATAGGAACCTGAATTAATGATCTCCAGGTTTTTTTTACATATATCCTTTCTTAACCTTCTCAGTCATTTAACAGCATTTGCAGTCTCTGCTATTGTTCTGCATGAGGCTTCACTTGGGAAGAATTTCACTTGAGAGCTTTTTCTAGAATTACACATCTAGATAAAAACATAATATTTCAAATGCCTTCCTGGTTTGTTCCTTGATAATTTTTTAGCAGTAGAGCATTTTCAACTGTGATATACCAGCAGCAGTTTATTATTAGTGCACTGGTTCTACATTAGTGCTTCTACAGGAAAAATTGTAGTGACAGCAATTGAAGGGTGAAATGAAAGGACTCGTGGTTAGCACTGCAGAACAGCACTGCAGACTATAAAAAATCTCTGTTCTGCTGCTTGAAGCCAGGATTTTGTAACTGGCATCAATGGGAGAGAGATCAGGCTCTGTAGCAGATGGCAAATACTACTCACACGCAGGAGACAGCAGGGCTGAATGGTTTTTGCACAATATTCTCCCCTTCTGCCCAGCATATTTATAAAACATATTTTTTAACTTTTCTGACCTACTCACCACAGAAAACAATTTAATTCCTTACTCCTGAGTCATCTGACCCTGATATTTAGTGTATTGCCTGCCATTCATGGCTTCCATCCCCGGAGCCGTGAACAAAGCCCTGCTTGTTACAGGGAAAAGCATGAGCTCATCCATTGTAATCACCCGGCTGCTTTAGCTGCTGCTCCAAAGGAGGTTTTATGGCAATTTCTGAATGCCTTCAGACAAGCCAGCACTGGATAAACTTTGGTTGAATCTTCAGAGAGCAAAACTGAGTGGATTAAGTGCTCGTAGCTACTGTAAGAATAGGTTTTCTGAATGCAGGGAAGCCCCGGTTATTCAGATAATGCTGTGGGGTTTCGGCTCCAAACACCTCCTGGAGGCTCAGGGAAGCAAGGTCCCAGGGCAGGCTTCAGCCGGTAACCCAGATAACCCTTTGATCCTCTGGCATTCAGGGCTTCAGGGAAACAAAGGTGAGAAAAGGAGAAATGAAAGTAAGTAATTTTGAAAGTGCGAAGAAAAGGACTTGTTGAAGCTTAAGCTTGCCAAAAATAGCAGTGAGACAACTTCATTTTATGCAGATGAGTTATAATCACATGTAAATTGCATTTTTTTTCATTTAGATTCACTGTAGCTTTCAATTTAGAGGTCCCTGAAGGTCTATAATCTCTCCTCTAGCTTTGGCTCCAAGGAAGAAGACTTTGCTAAAATTATTCATGTTCTGCCTGGCTCCTGAAAAATCAATCAGCCCATACCTTCTGTGCATTAACTACCTGAAAGGGCTTGAAAGATAAACAGAGGGCACTGTCCTGTAGTCATTCACTACAAAGAACAGAAATAACAAGCTTGTAGGAGTTTTCCCACTGCACACCTGGGTACAATGAAGCAGCTGCAGCTCTGCCTCCATACCATCTCTTCATTACCTCACTGGTTAAAGAATAGACCAAGTTCTGAATTTTTAGTAATACATAATCTAATTAAGTTACATAATCAAGTTAAGAGAGAAGCTCAATGTTGAAGCTCAAGAAGAAGTCCAAGAAATCTTCATAGGTTGTGGGACCTTGAGGCATTGCTTTGCTCCTCTGGACATAATTTTCTCCAATCATTACAAATTAATGTGTTGTTACATTTTTGGCATCACAGTCTGGTAGTGACAGAGGAAGGGCTGCTACAGCTTGTTTGGGGTTTCCTACATCTGACTTGTCTCTGTTAACAGAGAGACTTAAAAGGCATGCAGACCATTCCCCCCTTCTTTGTAATTAGTTGTTAAATTCCCTATAACTGAGGTGAGCCCACAAAAAAGTCACAGATGTCAAAGTCTTCACCCTTTTCTGATTTCCATTTTATTCCATGAGCCTGGCTTTGAATCTAAAAATTAGGAGCTCAGACTCTCCTCTTAATGTTGTGAGGGCAGTAATCCCTTTACATAACAGGGGAAATGGCATAATTCTGCCAGACAGGCTGCAGACTCAGTGGGGAGCAAAGCATTCAGACCATTATCTATTGTTTTCCTATCCTGACTCATCCCAAGTAATTTTTTTCTATGGTTTCTTCTGATTTTCAAATATAAAGTAATTCTGATTTAATTTTTTTTCTCCTGGCCACACATCCGTCTTTTATAATAAGTGCAGGTTTTTATTCAGCTGATGCACTCATTATTGTGTATTGCCTGCCCTGAGAGAGATCCACACTGGAATTGCAGATGAAATGGAAAATAGAGCTACAGTAAAAAGTACAGTAGCTTAAATCTAACTCATGACCTTTTAAGACTTGTGGGTTAGCTCTGTGCTACACATTGTGATAACGTGGAATTTCCTGGCTTTAGCAAAGAGATACTCAGCTCTCTTTGCTCCAAAGTGCAAAGCATTTACTGCCAAAGAAAAGAGAAAATCTTCCTTGCCATATGCCAGCCTGGTGAGCCGTTTATATTTTCCCCAGCAAGATGGACATGTACATATTTGATTGTAATTCCTTTATGTTAAATCATATATTATATAACATGCAATCAAGAACACCAAAACAATGAAATCTTAGAGCACCCAGAAAAGTAAATAACTGCTTGTAACATGACCAGTTTACAGGTGGTAGGGAGGGACAGAAGCACGGAGGGATTTATGTGACTCAGACGTCACAAAATCCAGGTCTGCTGGAGCCAGAGATATCCTCTCTCACAGTCTCATGTTTTAATCCCCAGTCCTTCTTTCCTTCCATTAAGATAAAATATGTTTCCCTAATCCATAACAGTTAAGGGCTTTTCAGGTAAGCCCTGAATCACTGGAATTCTCTGAAGCTTCCTCTGAAAAAAGCAGGGTGTTCAGCTAGCACTCATGAATATTTTAGCTGATGCCATTATTTTTTTAATACAATAAATATTACAGGGGAGAGCGGAGAGGCAGCGAAACTTTGCATTGGGAATAACAGTGAATGGAGACAGAGAATTCAGGGCAAGCAGCCCCTTGTTGGTCCTGCCTGTTTACCAAAGCATCCCTTGCTGTGCCAGGGTGGGTCACCTCCGTCTGTGTTTTTAAGTTTCTCACAGCGCCTGTGCTGTGCAGAGAGATTCACACTCCCTGTGCATCGCCTGGAAGGTCCCTGTCCCCTCCTCAGGTCACCACTAGGTGATCTGCCACCACCTTCCTCACCTCCCTGCGTCCAAAGGGAGGGTGGAAACAGCCAACAAAATTTTCCACAGAGATGCTATTCATGAAAATATTTTTGCACGCGCCGCTTTGCAGCCTGCGAGCTGCAGTTTTGAGTTTCCTGGGAAGAAAGCCTATTAAGCTGCCTTTCTGCAGGATTGCCATAGCAACCCTTGCACAATGCCAGTGGCCCAGATTCCCTTCAGCCCTTCTTTCTCAACTGACAGCAGTGATTTTAATGCTCCTTGAACCAAATCTTTGCATGCAGAGACCGCTTTGGGAAAAAAAAAAAAAAAGGCCTTTAATCAGGACTAGTTGTTCTCTTTTCTCTTTCCTTTCTTCCTGGGAAGCAGTGAGAAGACCTTTAGCATGGTGTCCCTCTTGGCCCCTTAAAATCACAGCTGGATAGTGACCACAAAGCAGTGCCATGTTCAGTGTTATTCAGAGTTGTGGGACACAGTGAGATGATTCTTGCACAGGGATTGCTTTTTACAATATTTACATCTTCAGGCAGCAATTCTGGGAGCACAGCAGGGAAATAGAAACGAAACTATCACAGGAGCAAAGCAAATTCCCAGTTAAGTGTGAGAGCAGGGCTGGGACTTGGAGCAGCAGCTCTCTGTAAAACAGGCCAGGCTGCTCTGCTCATTTCAAGCATCCCAAAGAGGCCAATATGTGATTACTGCCAGGTCTGGGAGCTGTAGTAGGGTCCCCCAGTGACACTGGGTAGGCCAAAATGCCACAGTCAGGGCTGGCTTTCAAGCTGGTGACGTGGGAGATGGGAAAGCAGAGGCAGCACCTGAGGATGCAGCTCAGAGCCAGCTCCCTGCAGGGTGAAGCCACTCTCCATCTGAGCACAGGCACAGCACTCCCCAGGTGCCCAGAGCTGCCAGCGAGCCAACATATGGGCAGGCACTTAGACACAGCTCAGGCAGGAAAAGAAAGAAATGTCACTGAGTCTGACTAATGAAACCCATGCTTTATGGGAAGCAGTCCCTGACCAGAGCTGGTGCTGGGCTGCCACAGCCCTCAGGCACCCCTTTCTCTTGCCACTGTCCCTGTCATCTCCCCTTTCCTCCTGCCTGCCCTCAGAGGGGCCCCGTGGTTCATTGCCCATGGCAATGTCACAGAGATGGTGGCAAGGTGTGGGCAGCCTGGGGAAGGTCCCTGGGGGTGAAACACCAGGTCAAATGCTGTGCACTGAGCTGCAGCATCCCAGGGTGCTGCCACCACAGCTGCAGAGGGAGCCTGGGGGGCAAACCCCACCACATGCACCTTCTGCAAGGGGAAATAAATCCAAGCTATACATGTAATGTCATTCCTGCTACCAGACAGACTCCAACCCCTTCCTCTCAAGTGCTCATTGGCAGCATTCCCCAGCTGCATCCCTGTTTGCTGTAAGCATCTGGCCCTCAGCAAACACAGTTTGCTGCACATTTACATGCAGTGCTTAGTGTTTCTGGCTTCAAAGTCTGTGCAAACATTAGAAACAGAGGGAGCTCCTCAGCCACTCAATTCAACCCTGGGCTATCTCAGGTAACCATGTCATGTGTGCTAACTAATCCTCCCAGCAAAGCCCAGATGGAGGGATGAGCTGCCTCAGTCTGTCTGGGGAAGGGAACTAAAGTGTGTAGTGAGCAGCTGAGATGTGCAGGGGTGGATCCCCTCCCCATCTGAGCCTGCCCTGGTCAGTAAATGTGAGTGGTTACTGCCCAGACAGGGTTCATGCCATCGGTCCAAGCAAATGGAGCATGGACATAGAAGTGATGACGAGTGGAAACATGCTTTAGGGGAGAAATAGAGGCCAAGCTCTTGTCTGCACGAAACCAAAGAAGCTTTGGGAGCTGCCCCAGACTGAGAAAGCTGAGCTCTCCCTGCACCCCATATCTCCCTGTGGATGCTGGATTGGTCTGCTTCAACCCTGCTGTGCTGTTTAGTGCTGGTGTCCTGCTCCCTACTCTTTCCTGATGCCTTTTTGGGGTGAGGATGCCAGGCTGCGCCAAAGCTGACCTCTCTGTGCAGCCACATCCTCACATAAATCCTCCCTTGGCAAGGGCAACCTCCCTTTTGGGACCTGGGAGAAATAATCTCCCTAAAACAGGAGCCTGCAAAGAGGCTTGTAGGAGCAGAGGTGATGCAGCAAATTCCCCTGAGCTATAAATGTATTTATAACCCTTCCCATCCACTTGTGGTGAAAAACCCCTTACCAGTGCTGTGGACAGGAAGGAAACCATGTTTGCATTTATCTGCACTTTTTCCATCTGGTGGTTTGATGGTTTGTGGGATCTGTCTTTCCCAGCAGTCCTCTGTGAGCTGCTTCAGTGCTGGGAGGGTGGGAGAAGGAACAAAATGCTCCTTTGCTGGTTTTCCCCCTGGGAGGGCAGAGGGACTGGGCATCCTCCCCATTGCCTCCCTGCCTGGGCAGCCCTTTGAGCAACACTGAGGGAGAAGGATGGGATGGATTGGACAGTTTGGGGAAGTTTTTATAGTCTTACATAGACTTGGAAGCCTACAAGCTTGTCATTAAATTTGCCTCATATATCTGCCACTAATTCTGCCTGGGTGAACTATAATCTTATTATTTCTTAACACACAAAAAAAAAAAAAAGGAGGAAAAAGAAATTCCAAAGTTCCTATAGGGTTTTACTTAGTATAAATATAACCTTTCCTCCTTCAGAAAGATAACAGCCTGTCCAAAATGAATTTTCACAGGATTATTTGCCACTGTGGGAGCCAGGCTGGGTCCCAGTTTGACCAGTCACATTATCTGTGTGCCCATGTGGGGCTGCAGGAGCTGTGTGCAGGCAGAGCTCCTGGCTCAGCTGCTTCACTGCTCTCACTCAGCAGCTCTCAAAGACAGAACAGCACAAATATTTGTGTGTGAAGCAGGAAATAAACTGTGCATTTTGCTGGAGGACTGGTGGCATTTGTTTTATCATGCTATGCCTGCAAATGTTTGTAAACATTGCATCAAGTTGCCACACTACAGCAAAGATTAGGATTCAGCACTTTAAAGCCAGTGTCAGGCTTGAGATAAGTCTCTTTTTAATGAGGTATTTAAGGACCACTCATACTCCAAAAAGGATGGTTTGGGTGTGTGAGTCTGCCCATGTTTTCACTCTGAACATGCCACAGCTAAGGGCAGTGAGGGAGATGCACAGCCTCCTGGATGTCTCTTTCCAACCAGGGGCACACAGATGCCATCTCACCAGAAAACACAAGTTTCTGCCATTGCTCCTCATGTGGCTCATGCCACAGAGCAGGCCAAGTTCATGGCCTCCCACTGAAATCAAGGCTTTTAAGCAAGAACTAGGTTAGAAATTCAAGAAGCTGGAGAAAGTCCATACAAAGCTGGCAGGAGACACACAAAGCACCCCAATTTTTCTCCTGCAACAGATTATAAAGCTTGAGGTTTATAAGCCAGGCTGCAGAAAACAACACTTGAAATGCCATTTTCCCAGGCTGCCTGTCCCACTGGTGATGTGCAATCTCCAGCCCTGCTCCTTCACATGCTACTGGTCCCCTTCCTGCTCCCCTATGTGCCCCACAAGGCTGCATCCCTCAGCTGCTGCTGGGGCTCAGTAAAGATGGAAAGCTGCCAGAAAGACAGGGAGTCAGCTCCATGGATATGAGAAAAAATGAACTACTGCACATGTCTAACCACTTGCACATTGTAGAGGAGGCAATGGCCCTTCCTTGGGTAACCTTTCCACAGGGTGTGGTGTTCCATGGCTTGGAGCAGGCATGCCTGAGGGAGGAGGGAATCTCCTTCCCAAACCTCTCCTGAACTGGTGTTGGCCCCACATCCTGCTGGAAAAGGTGCTGGGCTCATCCTCTGCTGGGAATACTCCTGGCAGGCTCATGCCATATCTCCTCTGCCAGGCCCTGAGCCTCTCACAGCAGCAGCAGAGGGACCACAGGGTTTATTAGGGCAAAGTCCCCCAGAGCCACTGAGCATCCCCTTTGTGTATGTGCAGCCCTCCCATCTGGAGCTCCAAGAACTGGTGCAAAGATGCTGGGCTGGCACTGCAACCTGCAGGGTGATAGGCCCTCACAAATACTGTTGGTCTAAGCTGTGAGGGCCTATGTGTGTTTCTTTTTATTGTGGAATAAAGCTGAACAAGCTGAGAGCCTGAGTCACATGGGTGTGTAACTCTACCAGCAGTTTTTATGAGACTGAGCCTTTTGGCATTGAACTCCCTTCAACTCCTTGCTTGACCCACCCGAACTGTACCTGGCATAGAGGTTGCCAGAAAATCCTGGTCCTCCATGATGAAGTCAATGCTTGAGATACACTACCTACCTCTCATCTCCCTGATTTATGACACACATAAACCATGAGATTATTAACTTTGTCTAATTTACTTCCATATATAAAAGGTGCCATGTAATCAGAATCTGATTGTCATGTGGGCCCTGGCTTTACTTATAGCTAAGGGTCTCACCCCTCTGCCTCACCTGGGAATTTTCTGTTACTGTCAAGTCTGTCCCTATGTATTTTATTTTTCCCTTCAAAGCTGGCAAAGCCTAACTCTACTGTTTGTTTGGGTTTTGGTTTTCCTTTTTTTTCTTTTTTGTCATGAGTACTGAAAAACAGGCAGGAGGTCTGTTTATGACTTCTTGTTGGCCTTTAATGAAATACTTCATATTTTATGCCCCATTTTTTTCTGCTAGCACTGACTAGTGAAGCTTGCTTTAGTACTCCCAGCTGTACCGCATGGTTAATCTGTGAGTGATTCTAGAAGAGCCATGGAAGATGAGAGATAAATATATATATTCCCTGGCTGGGACCTGCAGCATTTTGCCTGATTTCCCTGGTAAGATACCTCCTTTGTATATAGCTCTCATGTCTTGCCTGCATCCAGGACAGTGCCTGATCCAAGCACACACTATAATTTGTGTCCTGTTGGAGCATGTTCCCAGAAAAAGCCCTACATGAGTCATATCACTCTCCCCAGCTCCCTGCCTGCTGCCAAGAGGTCCAGCTGCATGAGGAGGAAGCACAAACTGTCACATGGGGATCTTTTTGACAGTGGTGTCCTGTGAGCCTTGTGCTTGTCAGAGCCTCCCAGGCTGTGCTGCCTGGCTTGCAGCAAGGCTGCCTTTGCTGTAGGAGATGTGTGGGAACAAATTCCCTTGGGGTCACCTTCATCTGCAGCAGAAAACTAGGCAGATGGGGCCTGAGGGAAGCATTTCCATAATGAAACAGAGAGGCAGAGTGCCTCTAAGGATGGCAGGAGCTCCCTTGTATTAATAACATTCTTCAATAACAAGCACTTTGGATAATCTTTCCTCACTAGCTATTCTCCTCAGAAGTCCCTTCATTCAGTTGTAGTGCATCCCCTTTGATGCACTTGAGTTTTCTCACAGCCTCATTCAGAAATTTTTATGTACTTCAGTTCCTTTGTGGACTCATTCATTGTTTCTGCAGCTCCAGCATGGCTGTTAGTGGTGCAGGTGTGTTCCATCACATCCATCAGTGGCTGCTGCTGCAGATGTTGAGTTTAGCCTCAGTCACACTCAGGCTGTTGTCTTCCCCACGAGATGAACTGAAACAAAGAAGACACATTGGAGGTGCAGGGTAAGGAGCTGGAAGAAGGCAAGAGTGAGAGGAAACAAGCGAGTTGTTTAATATCTTTCAAATGGCTCATTTTGTATAATGTAAAGTACAAGGACTAAGGCACAGTGGGAAATGTCTTTATTCCAGCAGTATTTCTTGACCACCCACTGCCAGAAGTCTGCAATGTGCCATGTCCTTCCATGTATGTGCATCTTTTACAGGGAGTGGTAATGTCCTACTACTTAGTTTTCCAATGATAAACCAAATCCTAGGGGTAAAACACTTGGCTTCTGGTCCTTGTAAGAGTGAGGAGGAGAATGCTCACCTGTGTAAATCATTTTGTTGCCTACACTGGAGCTGGCCTGAGTTAATCTCTACCCCAAAGTAACCCGGACCACTGGAAGAGGCTGATGCCATCTCATTAGTTTGCCTTGTTTTGTATTTTTGTGGATTTTTCTGCCACAGACTCTTTGGAGAGTCATGAAGTTTGTACAGAACACAAGAATGCCAGTAAAGACTCTGGTTTGTTCATTGTGGTGTCATCTGCAGAGAGCTAGAAGTGATGAGACTGACTTGAAAATCACAAATTCTGAAATAATATGTATTTTTTCACATGTTTTTCTCCTCTACTTGGAGCCTCCAACTACAGCCACATATTCAAATTTTTTCAGCAAAAAGTGTGCAATTAAAAAGGAAAAAAGAAGGATGGGATAATTTTCAAGAGGTGAAACATGTAGGAAAGGAGCAAGTACTGTAAGCATTGAAAATCAAAGTGGTAATACTGCTTTAAAAACAGTTTTGGAATTTAATTTAATTTAATTTTAAACTCTGTTTCATTTTTTGTCTTCTGCCTTTACCTAATTTTTAATCCGAGCTAACTCTGCTGTTGCTAAGACTTCCAGGAGAGAAATCCGTGTTTCTAAGGGCCATTCCAGTTGACACAGCAGGACTCCAGCTGAAATCTAATGTGAAGCGAAGGTTGGCTCTGGAGGACACCCTGGTGCTCATTGCCGTGCCCTTGGCCCTGGGTCACGGAGCTCAGCCCGAGTATAAGGGTTGCGATTGTGCTGCTGCGGTGGGTGGCAGAGACAGCCTGTTCCTATGGCCAGGGGGAGGGATGGGGGCCGAGGGGGCCGGGGGAGGAGAACTCCATTCGCCGCTGCTCCCACGGCTCTTAATGCAGCGGCACACACGGTGCTAAGCCGCTGAATCGCCTTTGCCCGGCCGGGAAACGCAGCATGCGAAACAATTCCGTGTGTCATCGTGTCACCCGGCATGTGAAACAATTCCGTGTGTCATTGTGTCACCCGGCATGTGAAACAATTCCGTGTGTCATTGTGTCACCGGCATGTGAAACAATTCCGTGTGCCGTTGTGCGCTCGCCCCGCTCGCCGCCGAGCCGCGCACACACAATGCGGGCAGTAAAGCAAATATCGCTGCTGCTCCGAGAGCCACCGGCCCTGCCTCGGCCCGAGGGAGGTGCAGGGATCACGGTGGTGGAAATCAGCCCACGTTGGCCAGGCTGCATGCTGTGTTTGTCCTCCTTAGGGCACAACCTCCGTGGCGATGCTGTTCCGCCAGCTGCGGGTGAACATCTGGGCCGTGCGGCGCTCAGAGCCAGGGGTGGCACACGCGGGAGCCACCAAGAGTGGGGACAATTCCCCTCGGATTTTACAGTTCCCAACTCCTGAACACCGACTATTTGCAGGGAACCTGTAGTTTGCTTGTTTATGTCTCTAGCTCATCCTGTGACTTCCAAGGAACGGTTTCCTTGTCTTTATGCTAATTCAAGCCCTGCTGAATAAAGAGGCTTTTTTTCCCCTCATCCCGTCCTGCGAGAGGTCATCTTTATTCAAGAGCCGTGAATGATGTGCGCGGGGTACTAATCGCGCACAAAGCGCCCCGTCCCGAGCCAGCCAAGCGTACAGCTGTCCTTTTGTTCGCAGCGATGGAGAGGGAACCTAAAAAGTGCTCCTGCCCCAGGGACAATAGCAGCGGCTCGAGAGACGCCTGAGATTTGGCAGGGCCCCTCTTTCCTGGCGCTAAAAGGGCCTTTATTAAACATAAATCACGTCAGCTGCTACCGCAGCCCTTTCTCAGCTTATAAAAGATTCTCCTTTACTGCTTAAATGACACGATGGAAAGGAATTGCTCCGAAATACCCCAAAGACCAAAGCAGTGGAGCAGGTTGGGGACAAATGACACTTCTGACTGTTTAATAGTAATGCTCATCTGTCGCTGTTACAACGATGCTTGCAGCTGCGTTCGTTTTTTAAGCTGGCTGATGATTCAATGTGCTTTATTGATTTGGTGTTGTCTTGAAATGTCATGAGGTCACAAGGACAAATTTCATACCTGTGAGTTATGAAAAATAACATGGAGCCCTACAAGCCCTGGGATAAATATGCTGCCATATGTTATCCCTGGGAAAGTGTGATGCCTCGGGCATACCAACTAAGTGTAGAGCATCTCTGCAAAGAGTGTCATACCTCTATCAGGGGAAAAATTATTCGACTTTCTTACCCAGTGATGTATGACCTGACTGCAGCATTTCCCTGGGCTGGGGAGCAAACATTCTTTCTTCTTCCCCTTGTAAATAAAAGGGCATTCTGAGTATAAGGAACAAAATCACTCATGAAAAAAAGGGCGGCTTCAGGTAGTGCTGTTGGCAATTCCTGTCCCTCACTGGGCAGCAGGTGCTTCTGGGCAAGGAGATGTCACTGGGAGTGCAAGACATGGCAAGCACTGAAGCTTTGGGCAAGATGAGGATGTGTCAGGAGGAGTTTGCTGTCCCTCTGGAATTTCAGGCAACTGGATGCTGGTCGTGACTGGAATTGAGTAGTGCATAACTTAAAGTCTTACCTGGAGGGCTCCCTTCAAGGTATAATTGTCTGGGCTCATCTTCTGCTTCTCACACAGAGATGTACCAGCCAAACCCAGGCAGTTACCAGCTCTGCACTCTGTCTATAAACATGCATATCCATCTGCTGTTTAAATTTGCACTTTAATAGCAGTGCTAGATCATTCAGAGCATGCCTCAACATCCCTCCTCCCCTCCTGCTTGCGTTCACCTTTGTTTCCCTTGAGTTGACACACCTGGCTGGGCAGCTCTCTTGCTTGCCACAGACAGCTGTCACAGGGATGGCATTTCTGTCCCACAGAGTCCCCTGCCCCTGTTGTGCTTGCTGTCACTCAGTGTGTCACTAACTCTTGCAGGCCAGGCATGGCAGGGCTGCACAGCCATGGAATCAGTCCATGCCTCTGCACTGCACACTGGAACAGGTAATTCCATGGCTGGCATTAGTCTCCTGGCTCAGTATCAGTGCCATGCTCCATGATCATCACCTCCTGGAGTCAGGGAAAGCATTTAGGGGCCTTCAAAGGTGAGGTCCTGCTGGCACTGGGTAACAAGCAGAGCTCCTTATTTGTATAATGAGCTTCTTTCTCATGTTTTCAATGTATTCTCAGGTTTTGACAAGGATCCCCACCAATCTCCCAAGGATTCATAAATAACTGAGCCTACAGCTCTATTCATCACATCCCAGCTCCTCTCTGCAGAGCAAGACATTGCTCCAACCACCCCAGTCACCAGCTTTGCAAAAAACTGTGTTGACTGTTCCACATTTTCCAGGCTGGATTTAGGTCTGATTTCTTCCTGCCATATTTTATTGCAAGTTATTCAAGTCAGTGAAGAGTTGCTTAGTTTTCCCTAGCAATAACTTTGGCCCTGAATCTGCAACAATTTATTCCCATTTAAAAAAGCAAAGGTATTGTCTGCAATCTACTGGGACATTCACAGAGAGTATAAAGTCTCTTATCCAGTGCCTCTTGCTCCTTGAATTTGCTATTTGCCTCGTGAAGTTTTGGGTGACATGGCACTCAAATGAAGATTATTCAGAAAGACACATTTTTCCTGACATGAGTAATAGGCTGGAAAAAGAGCTAATGGAGTGTTAGTAACCCAGAGACCAGTCATCACATTGCTATCTTCACAAAACTCATCTGTATGAAATGCTCATCTTTTTTAAAGGTGCCATGAAACCTCAGTTTTCTCCTAAATAATTTTTCTCAGAATTTACATATGTTAATTTTATATTTATTATTGTTATTTATATACTTATTTATACATTATTTATCTCAGAATTTTTATGTATATATAAAGATATTTAGGTTATATATATATTTGTATGTCAATGCATATGTCTTATGCATAATATGTAAAGTTGAAGTATCAAAGCTTAATTTACCCAAGTAAAATTTAATGGAGTTGATGGCAGGGAAAGGCAGAGAGAAAGCAGTGTATTAATTGCTTTGGATTTTCAGATTTATTATTTCTGACTTGCTGCAGACCAGAATAAAATTCATAATAGCACAGGTAAATCATTCTATTTACACTGAGAAGCTTTAAACAGTTTTTAAATGCATTTATTTTCTTTGGAATACTTTTTTCAATTGCTAGGATGCCCTGACTTGGGTTTCAAATATCTTTCAGTCACTCGTTAAACAGAAGAAGAAGGACAACAAATGTCAAAGTGAAAATGTGCAGAGGATGGGGAGATGATTCAGCCTCACTGATCACTATTTGCCATGGCAATTTGCTTTATAGGTTGCAGATGTAAGTTTCAGCAAAGCAGGATCATCTCAGACTGTTTTTCCTTTTGTGCCTTAGTGTCTCCACCAGTTAAAAAACTTTGCTAGGGCTGAATATGTAACTTGTGGTTAGCCCCACAAACACAAAGGCAGATTCTTATTTTGGTTGGTGAGCACCGAATTCAGCCTAAGTGTGGCCACTCACTGTCCCCACCCCAGGGTCTCCTGCATTCAGCACTCATCCTGGAAATATCTGAGTTGTTGGAAACAACAATCTGTTGGCAGATCTTCCTTGTTTGGGTCCCCTCTGACTGCAGATGTCTGCATGTGTTGTGTTCATTTGCACCCACCCAGGACCACTGAGCTCTCTTCCCAGGAGTCACAGCCTCAGGAGCTGGCCTGGGGTGACACTGGTGGCTTGGCACTGTGACTCCAAACAAGTTCTTGGGAATTTAGTACCCTGTCTCACTTCCAATGGAATGCACAGCTTTTTGCATGTGAAAGTATGAGATGTGCTCTCAGAGATCGCTTGAGTCAGCAGAGCACAGGCACTCCCAGAAAGCTCATGGGGTGGGGATGGACAGGGCTCACTGCTTTTTGGGGAAGGATTGCCCTTGGCTGTATGTGCAGTGCTGAAATAGCAGAGCATCAGTATTTCTGAGACACAGTCATCCAGTTATTGGTTAATGAAAGCTTAAT
This sequence comes from Molothrus aeneus, assembly GCF_037042795.1. Taxonomy (NCBI): domain Eukaryota; kingdom Metazoa; phylum Chordata; class Aves; order Passeriformes; family Icteridae; genus Molothrus; species Molothrus aeneus. The sequence continues at coordinate 53,098,095 of NC_089651.1, read as the reverse complement.
ACTGCAAAAAGGTGATCACAGATCAATAAACGGTATGTCCCTTGTGAGGTCCTGATGAACAGGTGTGTGTCTGAGAGGGTGCATAAGTCCTGACAGTGGCCTAAAAAGTGATAGGAAACAGTAAAGGATTCACTACCTATTTTTTTGCTCTTATTGTACCAAAGGATGTAGGTTCAGATCCCTGAAATTTATGCCACCATTACCTCATCCTAGTGAAAAGGAGAACTGATTTTTGCCTGCTACCAGAGCACATCCCTTTCTAGATATGAACTCACTACCCAAAGGTCTACTTTGATTTGCACTTAGGTGCACTGTATTCTTCTGCTGTCTCCTGAAGTGCTCCTGATAATTGGGGTCTTCCTTTAGCCTTTAGCCCCAGAATAACTGAATTATGGACACAAAATTACCTGGCCTTGCAGGGGAATGTGCTCCCATTGATTTTCTTTCCACTCAACTGATATGAAGTTCCATTAATCCTGGCAAACTTCTTAAACCATTTTTCCAGTCCAAGTAGCACATGCTTGATTGGCACCTCTGCAAAAAAAAAAAAAAAAGGGATCTGAATGTGAAATCCTCGTTTTTTTAGCAGCATCATTCACATATGGGAGCTGCCAGATGGCTGTGCTCTCCTAGGCCAGCCCATTGAGGGAGCAGGAAAGCGGCACACAACATTCTGGCGACTGTGGGCTCGCGGGTGCGTGGGCCCAAGGAGGCAAATCCCACCTCCTCCCTGCTTCAGGAGGCAAATCCCACCTCCTCCCTGCTTCAGGACATGCCATCAGCAGATGACTCCTGCCTCTGCATGTCAGCCCTGCCTCTGGGCTGCAGGCAGTGAGTTTGCCAGCGAGCTCTGGAGACAGAGCTGCCTCAGAGCATTGATGATACCAATGGGCGTGGTGGAGAAGGGATGTCAGAGCCTGGATTAGGAGCAGAGCAGCTGGAAGGGGGTTGGCAGGGGCTGGGGGTTCATAGAGCAGCACAGGAAGGTGCCCCACTTATTTAACAGCTGCAGAAATTCCAGGGAGCTGTTTTCTCCCCTGTCAGAGCCCGGGAGCTCATTGTGCCTCCTGAAAGGCTGGGGTGTGCAAGCTTGGGGCAGCACTGGCACTGGAAAGGGAAGCAGGGCTGTCTTATGGAGCCAGCTGAAGAAACAGGAAGGGGTTTTGAGCTGGTGACTGGGAGTTTTCAGAGTACTGCAGGGCAATTTTCAGCATCCAGTGTCTTGTTCCCCACCTAACAGATCAAAGTCATCAGCATGAATTCAGACAGCACCGTTTATATTTCCATCTATTACAGAAACTAGATCCTTTATTACCAATCCCTGCTGTCTGCAGGTGAAGGCACCAACTTCAGTCACAGTAGAAGTGCTGTCTCCATTTGCCTCAGCCCTCCCCACTGCCCTTGCTTGCAATGGTTGCTATTTTTATCCTCTGTAAAAACAGTACAATCAACTCCCTCTGCTACCAAAGAAGCTCTGATGGATAATTTAATACCGAACACTGAGATGATTAGGGGTGCAGGGCGGCTTTATTACAGTCAGAGAGAAGCTGAACAAGCGAAGGTTGTGCTGCAATCTCTCTGAAACCTCCCAAAAATAGCAATGTGGAAAGCCCACGGGGGGAAAGCTCTGCGGAAGTGTCAAATGCTGAAAGAACCTGGTGTCTCAGGGGAAAAGAGAAGTTCCTGAGAATGGGGGCTGTTCACCCACTAAACCCCAGCCTGCAAAACTGGCTGGCTTCTGGTGTGACCAAACAAAACATGAGGTGGCTGTTCAGGCTGTCAATGAGTCAAACAAATCAGGCCATGCCTTTAATTACACCCACAGCTGCTGGACCAAAAGAGGAGTAAACAACTCTACTTTCCCCACAGGAGGAAAGACACAATTTCTTTGAAGCTCTCTTGATGTCAGAGGTCATCTGTTTTACTTTTTTTTCAACAGTGGCTCTACTTGTTGTTCACCTCCTTGTATTGTTGGAGGAAAGGGACTCAGCAGGTCTTGCATAGGAGCACGTGTTAGAGCAGACTGTATTTCCTCTTGTTACAGCAGACTGTATTTTCTCTTGTTACAGCAGACTGTATTTTCTCTGACAGCTTCTGCTGACTGGAAGGTGCCCTCATGCTGAGCTGTGCACACAGTTAACATGGCAAAACTCCTTTTGAGTGGGGTAGATCTGCTCTCTTCCAGATGTGCTGGTATAAATACATCTGTATTGGGATAGCTACTCATGTAGATAAATTAAATAAATCTTCTTGTCTAAAATAGATATACTTGTTATACCAGAACAATTTATGCACTAAGGGAATTAGTCATATAACTATATACAGTAGTTGAAATGGGATTTACCAGCTAGTGGGATGAATATTTATTCTTATCCATACAGAAGTAAGTACAGGTTTATTATTAATCTGTCCTATGTAGCAGACACAGTATGGACCCATATGGCTAGCAGCATGAATCTTGTAACAGTGAACTTCCTATACAGTTTGTTTCCAGGATGTATCAATGAAAAAAACCCAAAAAAACAAAAAAACCAACAAAACAACATCTTGCAAAAATAATTATGGCAGGACAAAAAATGCTAATACCCTGTCTGAACAGCTGTCTTGAAATAATTATGGCCAGAGGTGGGTTACAATCCTTCCTTCTGTCCAAACTCCTTCTCGCTTTGAGATTTCAGTCATACCAGTATGATAAAGGAAAAACCTTTCTCTTCTCTGGTGGCATTTCAAGAAGATCCTCAGCTCATGTGAAGTCCACCTACACCAGCTAACAGAGTGGCTTCTTAGTGGGAAGCCCTATTTAAACTTGAGACAGACCATCCTGGCACTGTGGGAGAACACCCATGCTGGGTCTCCCTGTCCATCTCCCTGATGCTCTGGGCACAGTTCCTTGCCCTGGTCCTTTGCAGGGGGGTGGCACAAGGGAGACACCAGGGATTGCCCTCAGCATTGATGGGTCCCAGTCCTGGGGCCAGGGCGAACTCATTTCTTTTCTCTTGGGCATGCTGAGGAGCAGAGAGACTAGTGAGCATTAATGCTGAGTTGGGCATTCACATTTCCACTCCTACCACTTTAATCATACACTGATATCCCCCAGCCCTGGGGCTTACCAGATCTGGCCTTTGCTAGCATTTTGCTAAAGCCCAGCAATAAGACTTCTATTTTGTCTGGCAGGGCTCATTTCAAAGAGGCCTGGTCCCTGGAGAGGCAGCTGACATTCTCTTTCCTCATTTCATCCTGCCAGCTGTCTTCTCAGTTCTGTCTTTTAGACCTGTTTTTGTTCCTGGGCAGAAATACTTGTGCAGGTCAGCACTGTTCTTTCATTCAGTAACAAGCTAAGGAATTTTTCAATGGCATAATGTTAGCCTGTTTTAGTCCCTGCATAAATTCACTCTCCTATAGCCTGGATGCATTTAATTTAATGACAACATTGAGCCACATCAAGAAAACAAATGGAAGTGGGAGGGGTAAAAAAAAAGTCCCAAACCTTTTCTTTTGGCTGTCTCAGACTGCAAAGTCGGTGAAGAATGCAGAAATACACCTTCCACTGCACCACCTTGGTGACTTTTCCAGGCCAGCAGAGCAGTTACTCAGTAGCTGCTATTTCAGTTCCTAGCTCAGCCACAGATGTCACTACCAAGATAAATTTTCTGCCTTTTGCTGGGAGTTGCTGACGTAAGGAATAAGATGCCTGGCTGCAGAATCCAACCTTGTGTCTCCCAAACCAACATGGAATGATGCAATGGTTCTCTGAGTGTTTGGCAGTTCACCAACACCAGCAGGTTTTCCAAGTATGAATGTCAACCAAAAAAGCCTTCTTCCTGGCTAAAAAAAAAAAAAAAAAAATCTCTCTCAGAGCCATCTCCATCTCTGCTTCCCCTAGGTCCCAATTACAGCCATGTAAGAAACTCTCATCTCCCTTTCCTTTGCTTGCAGCCATGTCTTTGTGGTGTGGGTGGAATTGCTCTTTGTAGGTAGCAGTGCCCCGGGGCTTCGTTCTGTGAATCTCACTACAGCAGCCACCTCTTCTTATCTGCCAATCAAGGTATTCTCCCACTAGTCATTTTATAATCTACCATGTAATATTTTACAATCTACTGTAGGGTAGACTTTTGACAAGATATTTCATGGTTTTTTTTCAGAGTAAATGCACACTAAGCTCATTTAATCTAAAATCCATGCAGTTTCCAAAATTTCCTGTGCTCCCTGTATCCTCTTTATACAAAAATCAGCTTTTTCTCCTGCAGCTTGGATACTAACAGGACTTTATTTCATTCCTCTACCTTTTCCTTAACTGAAAGTTGCTACCAGCTTTTCCTGAAGACAAGGGCAAAGCTGTGATGGACTTCAGCAGGTGAAAGGCTGGGTCTCATCTACCACACTCATCTACCAGAAATGAGACCAGCATCACCTCCATAGGGTGTGAGGGCACTTTCAAAACACATTATCCACCATAAAAAGCAGGGCATCCAGCAGCACAGTTGCAGGCAGACCACTCACTCAACAGCAGATTGAGTTACCAGAAATCACTTTTGTGAGTTACCACACTTACCCTGAGCTTTACACATTAGTCCTGGCAAATGCTGAGAAAAGAATCATAGAGTGAAAATCATGTTGTTGTTCCAAATGGACATGCTCAGTGCCAGCAAGTGAGAGGTTTGGTGGCTGCAAATATAATGTCACTGGGGGGAATTCTTATGTCCTGCCTGGTTGAGAGAATTTTGGTTACAGCAGCATTTTGCTGGACACAGCTCCTAGAGCATGGCTCCCTGTGAGCAGCCTGAGCATTCCTGGGTGCCTCTCCCACTGCTGTAACTCCCCAAGCACCACAGCTGAGGGCTCAGCTTGGTGCCAGCACCTCACTGCCCCTGGGGTAAGTGATGCTTTAGAAGTGTTATTTCTCCATCCCTGCAGAGCAGTAAAATCAAGCATGTGGGCTTGCCCCAGGGTTTCTGCAGCTGGGTTCAACTGGTCCCATCTGTCACCAGCAGCTGTGTTAGACATGCAGTGTGCCTTGCTGCAGGGTAAGTCCTGGTGTCAAGGGCCTGGGCTGCAGCTGCTGCACACCCAGATGTCCCCAGATCTCAGGTATCAGCTGGGGATTTTGTGGAGGTAAAGGGATACACTGACTGAATTCCTTGCCCCTCGTTCCTCCTTTTGTTTTCACAGAATATGCTGAACTGGAAGGGACCATTCAGGATCATCAAGTCCAGCTCCTGACCCTGAGCAGGACACCCCAAGAATCTTACTATGTGCCTGAGAGCATTGTCCAGATGCTTCTTGAACTCTGTCAGGGATGGTGCTGTGACCACTTCCCTGGGGAGTTTATTCCAGCGCCCAACCACCCTTTGCATGAACAACCTTTTTGTGATACCCAACAGAAACCCACACAACTCAGCTTCATGCTGTTTCTTCAGGTCCTCTCACTAAAGAGATTGATACCTGACTCTTTGCTGCCCTTGTGAGGATGTTGAAGGCCACAATGATCTCTCTCCTCTTCTCCAAGATGAACAGATCAAGTAACTTCAGCTATTCCTCATAAAGATTCCCCTCCAGACCTTCACCCTCCTCATGGCCTCCTTTGGAAGCTCTGTAAGAGCTTTATGACTTTCTTATATTGTGGCACCCAAAACTGCCCCCAGCCCTCGAGGTGAGGCAGCCCCAGTGCAGGGCAGAGCAGGGCAATCCCCTCCCTTGCCCAGCTGGCCATGCTGTGCATGGATTGGCCCTCCTGGCTGCCAGGGCACTGCTGGCTCAACTTACCATCGACCAGGAGCCCCAGATCCCTTTCCACAGCACTGTTCTCCAGTCTCTCATGCCCCATTCTGTACACACAGCCAGGCTTGCTCTGTCTCAGGTGCAGAATCCAGCACTTGCCCTTGTTAAACTTCATACAGTTGGTGATTGCCCATCTCTAACTTGTCAAGGCCTCCTTGCCCTCGAGGGAGTCAGCAGCTCCTCCCAGTTTAGTGTTGGCAAACTTACTCAGTATTCCTTCCAATCCTGCATCCAAGTTAATGAACATTTTGAGTAATTTTGTTGGAATTACTTCTTCCTCATGTTCTGAGGAAGCCTCTGCTCTGTGGTGGATGCTCAGGACATCGAGCTGACACCTAGGCAGAGAACGACCCAGAATTCTGTGAGGCCACCATGATGTTGCAGATTTTTCCTACCAGGAGGTTTTTGTGAGGAGTGAAACGTGTGGGAATGGTGAGCCCACAGCAGGGGGCAGTGCTCTATGGAAAATCCATCCTCCGTCCTTCAGCCATTTTGAGTATGGAAACCGTGACATTTCAGGGCCTGGCCTAGCAGCCTGGAGCTTCTTTAACATCCCTCTTACTCCCTGTCCAGGATGATTGCCATCGAGAGAGGCTCGTACGCCACTCTCTCTGCACAACTCAGGCTTTGTTTCTATCTCAGACACACACTTGGTTTTGAGGTTGAAGAACATGATCACATGTTTCAGTGTTTAAATCCATGTGTGTGTTTGTATCTGGCGTCTCTTTGGGCCATTCCTAGAAAGAAAACTCAAAAGGCCAAGGCACCTCCAGAGCACCCTGAGAAATGAGCCCTTGGCAGCTGGCCTGTCTTTATCAGCCATTGTTCAGGAGTCACATACTACCCCACGAGGGGCCATTTTAATTAAACTTGAGACTACTGCCAGCCTTTCCTCTGGCCTCCAGCGTCAGCCCTTTTCCTGTGTTTATTGCAGACACATCCTGCCTGGAACTCTGTCCAAACACAACAGCATGTTGCAAATAAACACTCAGCAGTGAACTCCAAGCCTTTTCTCCTCCTGTGCTCGTCCCAGGAGGCAGTGGCTGTGCTGTGGGATGACAGATCACTGTCCAGGAGGGAGCAGGGACAGGTGGCCCCAGTGAGCCGAGTTGCAGCTCACTCCTGCAATTTAAACCAGCTCAAAGCTTTGCTGAAGGTGTGCTGCTGCAATTTAGGGTAGAAAGTGGTTGTTCTCTCATTGTTTTGGACCATGTTGCTGTGGGGAGCTCAGCTGGAGCATAATAAGGAGCTCTCTGTTCCCCTCTCCATCTCCTCTTGCCTTCTCTGGCATGCAAAGGTCTCAAGGGGACACCATGTGTGAACCTTCACAGTGCTTCCTGCAAGTGTCAGGGCAGTGAGAAGATTTTCCTATCTAATCTGTATCTGTGTACTTGCTTAGACTTGTAATATGTGCAAGAGAATGAGGCTGCTCTTGCTGTCCTGCCCATCCCACCCAGGACGCAGGGACCTCTGCTCCCTCTCCTGCTGCTGACATTTCCGTGGAAACTACTGAACTGGCATTCAGGGTAGAAGGGGATTGGAAAGGATTGCAGGTCCTTGAAGAATCCTTTCACACCACAGGCTTTGTCTCCTTCCTCCCCAGAGGTCCCACAGGTCCCTGAAGCCACCAGAAGAGGCATGGTAGAGCTGCCCAAGCCTTCAAGGGCCTCACAATGTTGGCCCTGTGCTTTGCATTTTGTTTTTGTGATCTCTGCTCCCTGGCTTATCCCCTGATCCCTTTCTCCTCCCCTCTCTGACGTGCCTCTCTGGTTTTCCCAAGCACTATGCCAAGATGCTAATTACATTCCTCATTCTCCTGTGTTTCCATTAATGGCTGAGGACTTGGACTCATTCCTCTTTCCTTCTCTCCTCCCAGCATACCTGTCCCTGGCCCAGAGATGGTCCTGTCCTAGCAAACAGCCAGGGCTGAGGGTGCCACATGGGATGGAGTGGGACTCTGAAATCCAAGTGAGAGAGGAGACAGCCTGCACATTGTGCCCAAACACAAACATGAAGGGTGAGACTTGTCACCCCAAGGTTACACAGGCTCAAGAAGCAATTAGACAAACTCACTGAAGGCAAATATGCCCAGGGCTACTAAATACACAGACATGACCCCTAAATGAGAACGTCCCTGAGCTGTGGCTTGCAGGGCCAGGTAAGTGTTCTGGGAATGGAGCCCATATTTTTGCTCTGTTGATAGCTCTTCTCAGTGCTGCACCAGCAAATGCTTTGCAAAGTCAGAAAAATCATACGAGACCATAAATTCTCTTCCACAAGAATTTCTCTCAAAATATCCCCTGCCATATTCCCACTTGCTTGCTTCCAGGTTTTCAAAATATGGACGCTAATCATCCACGACAGGGAGCAGGAAACTGGCTTCACCTTGTGAATGGTGTACCAAGGTGGCAATGGTTTTTCTGGCAAAAGAGAGCTCAAGCATATGGCTGCCTCTCAGTCCCTCTGTCCACAGGTGCAGGTTGCCCCATTTTAGCACCAGGAATCCTCCTGGTTCACTGGCTGTTTCCAAAAAGAAGTTTTTGATATCCAAAAAGAAGGCTTTTCAGTGATGTGCTGGAAGCCACACAGGACTTGATGGGAAGCTCCCCCAGTCAATCTCAGACCCCAGTGTTGCTGCTCAGCCTGCTGCTGTTCATCCAGGAGCTGCTGCTGCCCATCTTGCCTGCACCCACCCTGTCCCCTGTGTGGGCTGGGCGCCTGCCCCATATCCATTATCACCACCAGGCTGCAGCCTTGGGGTCCTGTGGGGGTTCCTGAGTCTCCCCTTGACTCTGCACCCTCAGAGGGGCAGTTCTGGGTCCCAGATTGTGTCTATATAGAGGAGGGGGCAGCCCTGGGAGAGCTGCCACTGCATCACACCAGTCCCCCAAGACAGGCTGCACCAGATCTGCTTAAAGCGACAGTCACCCGCAGGCTGAGCAGCGTCGCTCCCAGGAAAGGCTCGGGGAGCTGTTGTGCAAAGCTGACCTAATTTACAGCTTTCAGTGCTATTCTAGTAGTTTGGGATGTAGTGAAAAGGAACCTGGCATCTATCCTCATTTAATACACATCTCAGCCTGACTTTGGAATGTCCTACTGAAAGTGCAGCCAAGGGAAACTTTTTTTTTTAACAGACCAACAGCCAAGGGGGGAGTAAAAAGTAGGGAAGAGGGAGTGAGAAAGAAAGCAACAAACAGCAACCAAGGATTTGGGGACTGCAAATAGCTTCATGAATAATACTATCCCCTGGAAATCAAGTGGCTGGAAACACTTGCCTGACCCAATATGCAAATCTGTCCTGGGAGGGGATGGGGCAGACGGGATTTCTCATACCCAGCACTGGGCTGCTGCAGGGGGGACTCAATCCTCAAGGGCTGGGCACAGCCAGAGGTCTTCACCATGTGTGCCACCTTTGGGGATGCCATTAGGAATGAGGTCAGGTCATTTTGGTGAAAACTGGGGGATGCTTTGAGGAGGAAGGGGATGCCTGTGGTAGGTGAAGGTCAGCACTTGCACTGGGGAGCACAGAGCACCTTGTGATGGGAGCCCCTGTGTGCCCACACATAAGTGTGGATGGGGCTTCAGGGACAGACAGGGATCTCTTGCAATTCCCCTGGGGAATGTGGACTTTTCTGAGAGCAGCAAAGAGCCTGGCATGGCTGTGTTGGCACGGTGCCTCCAGCACCTGTCCTGCAGCACATGAAGGGCGGGTGCTTCTCCCTCTGCCCTGCCAAGACAGCTCCAACCAGCCCAGTCAGGAACACTCTGCAGCCAACACACCTCTGTTTACAAAGTGTTCATGGATAAAGGCCCCGGGAGGGCACCAAGGGAGGCAACAGATCCTGAGGAAGGCAAAGGGCATTTGCTCTCCTTGCCCTTGTCAGGCTGTGGCTTGGAGGGGCCCTTGCTGCTGTCTCCCTGGCCAGAGGAAGGGCTGTCCCTCCTCTGTCCCTCCTCTGTCCCTCCTGCTGGCTCCATGGTGATGCTGAGGGATGTGGCTGCTGCATCCAGGCCCCTCTGTTCCCAGGAGCCTGACCCAGACAAGGACTGTGCTTTTTACCAGATTTACCAGGCAGTTTCTCCAGACATCTTCACTTGTGCTTGACTTGGCTCTCCAGGGCAGAGAGGTCCAAAATCAGAGTGGATTTTGTGAGTAGAGGTTATTAGGTTCCAATGACCCATAATGTATCTCCAGACATTTCCTCATCCCAGTGCACACATGTGTACAGCATTCCCAGGACACAGTGTTTCACAGTGGCTGCCTGCTCGCAGTGACACACAGGGACTGGCATGCTGGCCTGGCACAGGAGGTAGAAACCACAATAAATGTGTCCTGGCAGAGCAGAGGTGTTTGCACAAAACTGGCATTTTTGCCCTCGGAGTCCAGACACACGTGCTCATACTGTGGTCTATCTATGCTCTCACTGTGCCATTTCAGTCCCTTCCTGGGGTGGGTCTGCTCCCAATGGCTCATGTTGCTCTGAAGACTTTTCCTTCATTTCCAACAGGAAGATTCTTCCCTTTCTCTCATTACTCTGTTTTGACTTCCTACCCTTTCCCCTCCTTGGATAACCTTGTAACTTTTTAAATATGGAATTATTGCCTCGCTTCGTGGCATGGGGATCATAGCAGTGCCTGCTTTTTGTTTTCATGTGACACATCATTACATGTTCTGCACTTTTTATGTTTATTTGGGGAGTTGTCCCCATGGATGTTACAGTGGCTCAATCCAGCTGCCTCTGGTGCAAATAACTCAGAGCATCCCTTTAGCATCAACACCCCTGTAAAGTGTTTGGCACTGGAGAGTTAATAGAGCTCCCAGAACTGTGATACATCTTGTCAGTCTCACATGAGAGGCCAGGACATTGAACTTGAGCACAAGGTGCTGGGATTTAAATCAAAATGAATTTGTGTAGCACATTGGTGCCTGCAGTGCACCTGGTAAAGCTGGAGCCAGCAGACACCACCAGCAATTTGCTGGGGTGCAGCTCTTTGAGCTCTCTCCAGATGGACTCACAGTGGTCATTCCTCCCTTGGTACACGGAGCAATTGCAAAACTTCTAAAGACTGAGCTCTGATCACTGCACCCTGGTTCACCCTTTTGTGTGCCCAGGCAATTTGCACAGATTTTGAAGGATGAATCCTGCACAGGCTCCCTTGGGTATCGAGGTATGGCTGGGACTTACCTGTATCAGTTGTGCTGCCTGGGTAGGTTCCATGCTCTCACCAAAGCCTCTGTGCTTTGGTCTGCAAATTCACAAGTGGCAGAAACCAGCCCTTAAGCTACAGAGAGCTGTACTTGAGCTCCTTCCTCAGCCAGTTCTGTAGTGTTGTTCTTCATTTGTCTAGGATGGACTTTTTAATTTTAATCACTGGTCACACAGCAGAGCCTGAAGGGACTGTTGTGTAGGGTTAAATAGAAAAGCTTCTCCATAATTACAGTGAAATTGCTAATATGAGGGTCAGTTTTAACACAAGCTTTAATTTTAACCACAATTGAAGACTGACAGACACAAAAGAGATCCAAGCCTGTTTGAATTCAGATGTGAATTCTGCCCTGTGGTAGGTCAAACAATTGGCAACAACATCTGCAGGTGTAATGAAGTTTGATTTTCTTGATACCACAGCTGAAAATCTCTGACTCTGGTCTTTGCAGCACAGGTGTTGCTGGCCCTGGGAATGTTTGCCTGGGTGTAGCTGTGTGGAATGGGTCTGGGTGAGGCTTTCAGCACAGAGTGTGGTTTGCAGCATTGCCCAAGGTTTGCAACACAGGCTACAAGGCCAGGAGCAACTGACCTCATGTATGGCTCCCTTCTCAGCCATATTGTTCCCTATTTGTCTAGGATGGACTTTAATTTAATCACTAGTGTATGGTTCCACGTGTCTCCTCTAAGTATAGGGGAGATTTATAACTCCATCAAAATAAATACCCCAGGATAAAGATCTCCAGACCCAAGCACACTTCTAGGGATGTAGGGGACAGATGTTTTCTTCCACCATCTTCTCCCCTTGCTGCTTCCACTTTTCCTCTTGTGCCAGTAAAGTGAGGAGGTTTAAGGAGATGCACAATCTGAAAAACTCATCCCACAGGGAAAATGAGAATATCTGTTTGGTTCCTCCACATACCTGGAGAAACCCCAGTGCTTCATTGTAGGTGAGGGGAGGTGGGACCACCATTTTCAGCTCTGCAATCAGCTTAGTTGTATTGTACTGGTGCTTTCCTTTAATTTCCATTGCTTTCCTCCCTTCCAGGGACAGTCCTGTCATTTTGTACGTGCCACCAAAATATAGAGAGGCAGTTTCCAGAAGGCAAAAGACAGGTAGCATCAAATGACTTGAGAAAACAGACTAGGATTTTTAGAGCATGTGCTGTGATAGGAATCTTCTTCACCTGCTATTGGGAAGAAGATACTTCAGCAGCTGTGGATAAAAATAGCACTTATCAGGCAGTGAAAGGGAAACAAAGGCTTGGGTAATTACAAGAAGAAATGTCTAGGGGAAGATGGTTTTTTAAAGAGCAATTAAATCAGCTCCCATGCAGCTGGTAAAGGTAGGAGATGTTTGGCAGCAGGGTACAGAACAGCCAGGTCTAAGAAAGGTCTTTCAGTAAAGGTCAGATAAGAGCAGGGGCTGGGAGCTTGTGCATATATTGGACAAAAATATCAGAAGTAAAGAAAGATGATTGTGACTTTAATAACTAAGCTGGGATTTGTCTGACTGAAGAACAAGAGCCTGAACCTCTTACAGCTAAGGGCTCTTTTTTCACAAACAGCATTTTTATTATACCTTCACCTTCCAAAGATGGGCAGCAGATAATAGAAAAGCACAATTTCTCTGATGATTGTACTTCCTCTTGATCTCTTAATTTATAAGAGACATCAGCAGACTTGTGCTCAGGATGAGGCTGGGAGCAGGGCAGGGGGCAGGTGCAGTGGTGATAGAGAGATGTGCTGCTGCATCCTTTCAAACAACAACAAAAAGAAAGTTCACATGAACAGGCAGATGACAATGAAGCCAGTGGGGCTACAACCATTAAATCAGTAGAGGCCCAGGTTATTAATTCAGCATTAACCACAAGGCCAATCATTTGTTTGACTGTTCAGATTGAGCTCACCTCGGTTCTGCCCAATTTAGCAGTTCTTCCCCTATTGAAAAAGGGGACAGGAAATATTTTCCTAGAAAAGGGACAACCCACAAACACACGGCTCTCACTCAGGCAGCTGTGGCTCAGTTTATCACATGTGGGATTACATTTGGCTCACACAGTGCTCAGATAAGTGGTCTGTGTTGCTTGAAATGTCAGCAAGGTCGCCCAAGGTGCTGGATGTGACTGGAGGGAGAGCTGATAGTGCAGAGCCAGGCTGTTACCTCTGCTGCTCCTGCTGCCTGGAGCAATGCTTGCTGTGTTTTGGCTGTGCCAGTGAGTTGTTGCAGTGCACATGCTGCTCCTCAGAGAACAAAATGGTAACGTGGCTGCACAGATTACTTATCTGCCAATAAACCTCTCAGGATGAAAATTCAGGGAGTGGAACATTGCTGATCATGTGAGAGTGAGCGAGCAAATGCAAATATCTCAGCCTGTATCAATCTCTGGGAAAAAAATACATTCAGGGCCAGCATAGTAGCAGAATTGTTGGTCACTTAGCTCTGCCCTAGAGCAGTCTACTCCCAGCTTTTTTTGGTTTTAGTGACAATGAAGGACAGATTGCAGCTGCATCATGTGAGAAAGAATTACTTAACCGTGCTGCAGTGTGTTTTGCATTAACTGTTGGGAGGCTGATGCTTAGTGGCCAAGACTCTGGTGCATTTTGAAGTCCCACAGTATGAGAAACATGAGGGAAAGAAAGTTTCCCTGAGATCCAGAGTGAAGGATTAAGTCCTTAACAAAACTTTGCCCCTCCTCTGGCCCTCCCACACTTAAAGTAACAGGGCCAAGACAAAAGCCACAAATAACAATGAAACTTTTCTCAATTCTTAAAAAGTGGATTTTTCAGAAGTGGTGCTTGCTGGCACCTGGCTCTGGTCCTTGCTTGCTTCTTTGGAAAGCCAATCCAAATAATCCTGTTCCTCCTAGACAAAGGGCCCTGCCTGTTTGCTGTTGCCTATAGAAATGGACTTTTCTTGAGCTGGGGACAATTCCACCTGCAGTGGCAAGCCCTCAGCCTCAGCTCCCTGTGGCTGGTCTGATGAGCACTGTGGAAAATGATGGGGATCTCAGGGTTAAAACAAGTTAGGATCACAATTTTTTTTTAGCAAGGCAAACAATTCCAGGGCTGTGGTGCCTAGGAGAAGCTCTGCCTCTTTCCATTCTGGGTGCTCAGGCAGCACTCAGGCCTGCCAGGCATTTTTTCCCTTTCTGAGCTAGACACCACTCTGCAGAAGTAAACTTGAAGAGCAGAAGGAAACTCTGCATTTCTCGGTATAAAATTCCATGCTAAAAGTTTTTACTGGTCTCACTGCATCTTGGGGTCTGCTATGAACTGGGCTTTTGAAGGCTCAATTCTCCTTGCAGGAAGTTGGACCCTCAGTGGTGTAAAGGCTTCAAGCCAGAGAGCTTGGTCACTCACTCTTGCCCTCTGCTAACAGCCAGAGGCAGCTGATGTTGGAGACATCCTGGTTTCCTTCTTTGGTTCCTGACTCCCATGCCTGTGGGGAGGGGTCAAGTGTTGCTGTATTTAGTGATATTTTTATGTGTGTTTGATTTTGATCAGTATTGGTTCTTTTGGAGTACCTAACAGCTTCCACAAGCCCAATCTGTAGCCATGGTGTTTGTTGGTACCAGGCTGGTCCCAGTAGATACAAATCACCTGACAAAGTTAACAGTCCACTCCATCCCAGCTAAATTTTTCTGCAGAGTAGCTGTGAGATACAATCTCATCTCCTCTCCTCTTCCCTTCCTTCTTTTTTACTTTTTCTTTGTTTTCTCTTTTTTTTTTGCGTGGTTTGCACATCTGAGATTCCAAGGGAAGGCTGGTCCAACCATCTAAGCCCATAGCAATGGGCAATGTATCTCTGATTGTGGGGATGTGCTGATGCCTTGAGCCCCCTTAAAGCTGACCTGTTCAGGCCTCATGCAAGGAGGGTGCTTACCAAGAGCACCAGCAGAATTTCCTGCTCACAAGATAACATTATGGATTGTGACAGTGTTCACAGGGGTTTTCAGGTGAGGGAAGAGATGAAAATGTTGACTCCATATTCAGAAGGCTTGATTTATTATTTTATGATATATATATTACATTATATCTATACTAAAAAATAGAAGGAAAAGTTTCATCTCAGAAGGCTAGCTAAGCTAAGAATAGAAAGGAAAGAATGATAACCAAAGCCAGCTGTCTTGGACTCTGGCTGAGATAGCTCGGCCTTGATTGGCCATTAATCATAAAAATCCAAGATGGGCCAATCAAAAATCCACCTGATGCGTTTCACAGCAGCAGATAACCATTGTTTACATGTTGTTCCTGGAGCTTCTCAGCTTCTCAGGAAGAAAAAATCCTAAGAAAGGATTTTCATAAAAAGATGTCTGCAACAATGGATCATGCCCTGAATTCTTTAAAGCCTTTAATTGCTCTTCTCTCTGCTCATCAATGACGTCAGGGAAGATTTTCTAAAGCTTCCAGCCTCCCCCATGTACACATGCCCACATACCTTCCTTGAAGATGTGGGGCCAGCCAACACCCACCATTACTGAGAGCAAGGACCCTTTGCATCCTGTGGTCCAGCCTAACACCTGTTCTGAACACACGTGGAAACTGGAAGGCAAAAAAGGAAAGTATATCAAGGAAAATCAGAAATACCAGGAAAGCCTCAGGGTCTGTATTGAGGAATTCAGTTCCCATTTAGTACAAAATTCTCAAGGCTGGATGACAGTGTCACCAGAGTGTTGGACTGTGATTTTCCTGGCTCTGTTCGTCTGCCACCTCCTCTGGGCACAACTGAGTGAGAGGAGCTAATGAGGTCCAGACAGATCCAAGTTGGAAGAACACACAGTCTGCTTCTCAGAAGGATTAGGAATTAAAGAGCCACTGTCAGGTCCCATAAGTGTAAGCACGAGGTACAAACCCAGCAGCCCTGAGCTGCTGAAGCTGAAAGAGCTCATTGCATTCTTCACGGCAGGACGCAAAGGGCATCAGTCCAACAGTGCCTGCAGAACAAGAGCTGGTGCTGTGTCAGGAGGAGGGGCTCTGCCAGGCAGGTTCTTGCAACAGGTTGGAAATGCAGTGATTGCCAGAGGTGGATCAGCACCTATTTACCCAGGGGACAACTTCAGCCTGAATGTCCTGGTGCCACACTCTTCTCTGAATGCACAGCTTTGTTGTACTGACCTGGTCCAAAGTGTGTCTTGGAACAGCTCATGCCAAGTTCCCAGGCGGCAGCATGTCCCCCAATAGGGGGCAGAGGAGCAGAGGTGGTTTTGGAGAGGTTGTCCCAGCTGTGGTCCATGTGTGTCCTGAGTCACCCTGCTCTGAACCTGGAAATCTGAGTCACGGTCCCACTTCCCTGCTGGGCCAGGAGGGTTTGAATCAGATCCCAGCAGCGTGAATCAGGACTGGAATGAGCCCTTCTCCTGAGTGTCAGGAGGCTCTGAATCAGGTCCTGGATGAGTTCTTTCCTCCAGACATGGAGAACCTGAGGCAGGGTCCAGGCTGATGCTCCTGCTCCAGAGCAGAGGGCGTTTACAGAGCATGATGGTGAGTCCCTGTCTGGCAGAACAAGAAGGAAAACCATTGCATGGTTTGATTTAAAACTGCCTGAATGCTCTCATTCTCTGCCAATTTGCTGCAATATCACAAGGCCCTCTGAAATGGAGACAAGAGAGGAATACAAAGACCAGTGATGAATACTGGACCAGTAATGATGATTGTGTTGGAGAAAGGGTACTAAATAGGACACTTGCAGTCTCCTCACAGGGTTGGTCCTGATTCCAGAGAGGACATCTAGCAGTCTACAGCCCACTACAGAACCTCTTGCCTCACTGCCTCTGTGTGCAATGCAGCCAAGCACAATTTGTGAGGATTTTTACTTAGGTTTTGAGGATTCTTGCTCCCTAAATGTGAGAGTTCCTGTGTGCTGGGCAGAGAATGGTCACCTACCAGGGAACTTGGAAAAAGACCAAATCCAGATGAGTACCAGTGCAGGAAAGGAGGCACCATCCATATTTTGTAGAATGACCATTGACATTATCCAAAGTCACCCAAGGGCACAGTGCTGCCAGCACAGCTTCAGGCTCAACTTTTCATACTGCTTTTGAAGCTTTGTTTTGCTGACACAGGCGTTCTCCCTCCCTGTCAGGGAATAAGGGATGCTTTCTTCAGCTTTACACATTTCTGCACACATTCACTTTCATGCTTTGATTCATTGACTTGTTAGTGATGGGAGTAATGAGAGTGGGCTGCATGTGCTCTTCTGCACTCCTTATCTTCTCTATTATTGCCCTTGACACTAATAGTGCTCTTGGGCTGGGATGGGGATGATTCATGTGACACATTTTATCATCTGAGAATGGAGTTTACAAGGTGTTTTTTCTTCTAAGCAGTCCTGTGGTAGCATCTCTCAAACTTTTGTTGTACCTAAGAGCTGCTGCAGTGGAGTATTGCTGTTGTGTGACCCATCCAGGGAGATGGTTTGTTACAAGAGAAGATGGAGGAAGAAGGAAAAAATTTGTGAAAGGTGTGGGCCAGGTCCATTTGTGCATGCAGCTCTCTGGTTTCAGAGAATGCATGGGGCAGGACAACATGGACAGCCAGTCACTGCTGACAGCTGATCACTGGCAGACATGAGGGGATCAGCCAGGATTGCCTGGATATTTTGTCTCCATCTTGGCAGCTGCAAATGTGACAGCTGGGTGCCTCCTCCCCACCTCCAGTGTCAAGGCAGAAGGTATTGGATCACATTTGGAGAAGGAGGATATAGAATGGTGTTTTTTTAGGAGGAGACATGTTACGGTTGGAGACCTGGCAGGAATGAAAGGATATTTTGAGGTATCTGTGTAACTTTCTGTTTCCTTTACTCTTTTCATACAATATTTTCCCTTTCTATGACTTGCAGTGCTTTATGTTATATCTACTTCTGATCTGCTTTAGCACCCCTGGTAATCCCTCTGCTGACTTGGAAGGAACTTCTCATCTGTCTCTGGGGTTTGCAGGAGAATTGTCATGCTACATTTGGATCAACAGTGATGATCAGAGCATAAGTATTGAATTAAAAATAAAATAATAACTAAGTGGCACCTGCCCCTAGAGGGGTTTCCCAGCTCCCATCACTGGGCACAGAAACCAGCTTGGTCTTGCAGTTAAGTCTGTACATCCAGGGACAAAGTGGCTGTGCCAGGCCCTTTTATGCTACATTTGGAATGTCCCAGAGCATGCAGCTCCTCCAGCCCTGAGGAGCTGGTCTGGCACTTCAAAAGCCCCAGAAGGGGCAGCTTATGTCCTTGTTGCTCACCTAATGCAGGTTTATACCTTATGATGTTCATCACAGTGGCATTAAATGGCATGGAAACCTCTGCTCGGGAGCTGAGGCCAGACTGGAGCATGGTGACCCAGACTGACTGATGGGAGCTTTGGCAGGGACTGAGCCATCTAAAAGGCTTCCATCATGGCAGAATAAAATAAAAACTGATTTCTACCATGTTTTTCACCTACCAATCCTTTTCCAAGCAGTTACTGGTTATGCCAGCAGTGGAATTAACAGCTCTTATGTAGGTTGCCCTTTCAAAACCCACTTGGTACATCTGCTTGATTGCCAAGTTACACAGGAGGCAACTTCTCAGTCTGGACCACGACTTGAATTTAGCTGCAGTAGCCAACACTCAGGATTGCTTTTGTTTTATTGTAGTCTAGTGGTATTGTCCAAGTGCAAAATGCTGGTAAGAACAGTAATAATCCCTCTAGTTTCCAAAGGGATGGCTGGCAGGAGTGAAACAACATTAGTTTGCATCCAAAGAATCCTGACTGGGAGGGCAGGAGAAAGGGGATGCTGTTTGCATCTGAGCAGTGTTTGCAGCTCTGACAATAGCTTTGGGGTGCTGCTCAAGGCCAGAATTAAATTCCTGGCTCCTGCTGATGAGCTGCACAGCAGGCAACAGGTGGGAAGGATGGAGCAACTTGGCACCAGCTGTCATGATGGAGAGGAGACCAGCTCCTCCCCCCTTCTGAAGAGGCAGCAGCTCCATCCTGCAGGTCCAAGGGCTACCAGCTGTGGCTGTGGTCACCTTGGATTGGGTTCCCTTTGATGTCTTGGCTTGCAGAGCACCACAGTGATGTGCTGCTGCCATGCCATGGGCCTTCCCTGGAGCATGGCCTGCCTGTGGGGTGCTGTGGGGCTGGGACATGCCAGCCAGTGCCAGGGAAGGCTGCAGGCACCCAGCCCTGCCGAGGGAGAGGTGTCCTGGAGCTGTGAGTCCAGCCAGGGGAGGGGACAGCCCAGCCACGGGAGCAGGGGCTGTTCCTGTGTGTGGTTTGCTCTCTCTCCTCTCACAACCCCTTTGCTTTGGGAGGCAGAGTGTGTGTGCTAATGGCAAGCTGACAAGTGAATCAGTGCATATGTGCAATCAGCAGTGCTGGGGGAAGGAAACAGGGATTTGTCCTCCCCCCATTGCTTTAGACAATGCTTCCGCTGGCAGCCTGAGCTCCGGTTAAGGACATTTATTGATTGCTTCTCTGGTTTACTACTGGCTGCCCAGGGAGCAAATAACAACATTTTAAATGAACAGGCTGAAATATGGCAAGGCAGGAGCTGACAGGCAGTGATTAAGCAGCTCTCTGATCTGGAGGAGGGTGAGAAACAAATGCCAGTATATATAGATGTATGACGGCTAATATAGCAGGGGAGAGAATTAACTCATTGTAGGAAGGTGGAAGATCTTTCTGCTACTCTTCTTCCTGGCTGATGATTAAGCTGCTAAACTCGAGGTTGCCAGAGGGAGAAATTATCCCAAATACATTTTTAAAAGGTGCTGCCTTTTAGAGCACTGTGTATCCGTGTTCCCACAGCTCCCACAGAAAGGAGGGGATGATTCAAAGGCTGCTGGAGTTGAGGGGAGGGTGCCAGTGATGTCTGTGGGTGTAGGTCTGACCTCCCAATTCTGAGAATGGTTTCATTGAGAAAAACACTTAATACATGGCACCCTTAAAAGCTGATCCCCAAATTATTGTAATGAGAAAGGAAGCATTGCTGGTGACCTTCTGGGTGCCACAGTAGCAAGCACCCTGGATCACAGACATGCAATTTGTATCACACACATTTACATTATTTTGCTAATCCCAAGAGTTTAAGGGAGTAAAGCCACATTTTCCCCTCACCCCACTTCTGAGCTGGCACATGTTGGAGGAGCCACTGAGTGGTGGTCTGTAAAGCATATTGCTCAGTGGATCATTTGTGCTTAATGGGTCATTCCTTAGAGTTAGAACAAGTAACTTTTTAGGTGGAAGGAGTCCAGCTGCTGTTCTGCATGGTACCATGTGCTACCACTGTGCCACCTCGAGCCCAGGTTCCCTAATCACATATATCTGGTGCTGCAAGGGCATTATCTGCTGATAAGAAATATTTGCACAAGGCAGATTGAATTTCTTAAAAATATATCTATAACTTATATAAGAGGAACTAAGTTCCTGGAAAATATTGGCAGAGAACTGGAGAGATAGCACAGTTCCTCTGAGACCTGCCATCAGCCTTTAATCTCCCTCTATCACCATTTTTGTATTGCCATTTACGATGGGGCTGAAAGGCATTTCAAAGGGCTCAGGTGGTAAAGAGCTGACTCCAAGCTCCAAATCCATGGCTGAAGGTTACAGGCAGAGGTGGGGCCAGCAGTGGCAGGTCTGACAAATGGAAAGTCAGGTGCTCACTGAGCCATTGCTTTGCTAGACATGAACTCAAAAGCCCTTGAAGGTCACTGGGTGAGTTTGATAGTAGGCTGATGGGAAAAGACCGTCTGCAAATCAGGTTTTCACCAAATGCAATGTTACTGTAGAATCAAAGTCCTCTTTGTTTAACAAGGACAACAGGTTTATAAAGATGTTATCATTGCCAGATATTACTGCTGTTCTGCAAAACAGCAGGATGCCTGAGAACACAGGAGGGACATTATATCATCTTAAAACCTGTAATTAAAAAATAGCTCTTGTTTGGAAAAAATAATTAACAAGAGAATGTCAAATCTTCAGTTTTTTGCAGGCAGGCAGAATGGAGAGATGATGCAAGATGTCCATGTTATGTTGTGTCAGGCTGGACTTTAGGAGAAAAAGTTTCAGAGAAAGCTCAAGAAAGGTGCATGTATGGCTCAGCTCCCCTGAATGTGTTTTCTGGATGTCCCACAGAACCAAGTGGTTTCCACTGACAATACAAGCTGGCTTTGACTTTTGTCTCTGGGCATTTTCTTTTCTTCTCATTAAAATTAACTTTCCCCACTGACACTTTCTCCTTGTTGCCATTTCCTGGGTTGGACTTTCCTCGGGGAGAAGCAGCTGCAAGACCATATCATGTGTACTCCATAACATGGACTTTGGAGGAAAGTGGGAGGAAAAAGAGTTGCAGATTTGGAGAGATGCAAAAGACACATTTAAAGCTGTTAAGGAAATGGCAAGCTTTTAAAAACAAGGCATTTTTATGAATAAGAAAAGCTCATTAAGGCTTTTTAAACATTGCCAACTCCAAGGAAGGGGCATTTTCATTTACCTATGTGTGTAAGATTCTTGATATTTACATTGAGAACTGGCTATATCTTGTGACAATCTGGAGAAAAATGACAGAACACTTTCTCTGCTAAAGGGAAGCATTGCCCCTGTGTAGCCCAGGCCTGTGGGATGCAGGTGAGAGGAGATGCCCTCTCCAGGGCTGCATCACATTAATCCCTCCATGATATGTGCTACCACAAGCTCATCTGGCTCCCTGATGGTGTGTGTTGAAACTGAATTTGGCTACTGCAAGTCTACTCCAGAGACCTCCAAACACTTTGTTCTCTTATTAGATGAAGAGTACAGGGTCTTTATTTTGCAGAGATGGGGCTGAATTATATTGGAACTTTTCCTGGCATACAGAAATATAAACTGTAGACCTGAATGATGTAATTATGAAACATCTTTGTTTCTGTGTACAGAAGCATTCTAAAAGACATAAATTTACTGAATCAATCCCTAATAAGCTGACTTTATAAAGCACCCTTCACTTTGCTTTTAGCATATGATTGATCATCATGTCCATACGGCCTTTGTAGAGTAGAAAGTAATATTATAAACAAGCATGTTAGAAGGCTTTATATGAATAATAAAAGAAGAGTAGAGCATTAAGGGCAGAGCCAGAAGCAGTGCCTGGCCCTGTGCTCGCTGACTGCAGAGCCCTTGCCTGTGACAGTTTTGTGCTGGACCCAAGTGACCCATCCAAGGTCGGACACAGTCACAGGGACACTGGCCCTGCTCCATCAGCTGAGGCTTTCCTGTAGGTAATCACTTTTTCCTTGATTTCTTTGTTTTGAATTTGCAAGAAACTTCCCTGCTAATGGTGGTATTCATTCCTCAAAGAGAGGCAGGGGCAATCTCCCTTCCTGTGCACCAAACCCGCACTGGTGTTCCTGGAGTTAGCATTTCCTCAGTGACAGGCCTGACTGGGAGGAGGAGGACTGGCAGAGAAGTGGAAAGACTAATTTCAGCAAGAAACATGGAAAAAGCCTTCCCAGTTCTGGGGTGTGAGTTTCTGAGATTGCCTCCTCCCTCCTCGTGAGCTCCTGGTGAGATATGTGGAGGCAGCATGGTTCCTCCAGAGGGACAACATCCCTTCCCTGCAGTGTCCCACCAGGTGACAGGGACATATGGGCACAGAGCACATGTGACCCTCCTGCTCCTGCAGCTCACAGCAGCATTGCCCCTGGGGAGCATCCACCTCAGGGGAGAGCTTTCTGTTGCTTTGCATGCATGCTGTTCTCTGCACAGACTGATGGCTGAGTGGGACTGTTTGTGGTGCAGGTACAACTGATTTGTTTTCCCCAAATAAAACTTTTAATGCAAGAAAACCCCACCCATAACTGATGTCTGAATTTGCAGCACATGACCGAGGCAGGTGAAGCTGTACAGGTGATTCTGGAGATAAAGCAAAGTCTGCATGGCCTTGGCACATGCCAACGTGCCAGTGTGCCTTTTGGGGCATAAACCAGCCTTTCCTGTGCCTTCCAAGATGTGCAATGCCATGAAATGAGAAAGTGCTGCTGCTGTGAGAGCACTTTGCACAGCTCCTGCTCTCAGGCATCAGCTCCAACGCCACCACACAGCCTGAGAGCTGCCTGAGGAAGGGGAAGGGATTTAAACTGACACATTAAAGAGACCAAAATGAAAAGTTGTGGGTGCAATTGGGAATAAATGCTTCAGAGCTGCTAGAGCTTGTGCTCGAAAATAGCACAGAGAAGGGGGGTTTAAGCCCTGCACAGTACTTCCAAGTAGCCCTTTGGATAAATCGACACAAATTCCAGAGGGATTTTAACTACGAGGACAAGGATCCAGAGCCTCTGCCCTGCCTGTGCACAGGCTTTAACCATGTAATGGAAAAAGCCTGATTTCAGTTCCTTGGGGCAGGGACAGGAATTTGGGAAGGGAGCATGCTTACAATGTGCATGCTTGCACAAGCTTTATTAGGATTACTTTTAGGAGTATTTATTGTACCTGGCCAAAAGAGTATGAGCAACACAAGCTCCCTTCAAATACAAGATTACATAATTTTGTGAGAAAGTACAAAATAATATGTACCTAGTGAAAGGCTCAGGAATAGGGTTAAGTTTTATTTTGTCTTTGGCTTGTTTTTCCTGTTAAATAAATAATTCTGCAGTTAAAGCTTCATTTGCAGAGAAATGCGGTTTTGTTTTGAAACAAACTTTAGGCTGCATCATGGGGAAAGCATCTCTTAGACTTCCCAAATGCTTCTCTTTTTGTGAGGTGGTGGTGGTGGGGGACGAGCTAGGAGAGTGAAGCAGATGTTATTAGGATTCAGTTTATTGCTGCTGACTTTGCCCAGCTCCTGTGCTGCAGCACAAAGCTGCTCTGCTCTGAACTGTGGGAAGGCACAAAGCCTCACTGAGCAGGTTTACTCCAAGGTCCTCAGGAGGTGAAAGAGGAATTTGTCCTTTTGCTGGCAAAGCCCACTGCTTTCTCTGTTGCCCCAACAGTTCCCTATCTGTAGTGAAATTCCCTACAGGGCTGTTCCATCACCCACAGCCTGTGCCCCTCAGCCCAACACTCCCCAGTGCTGCTGCAGTCCCAGAATTCAGACTCCAGCACTGTCACATTTGTCATATGGTTCTGAGGCTGTCTTGCTTCTTGTATCTGTGTTTCAAGATAATGAGCCAAACACATTTCTGATGTCATTGGTTTAAACTTCCTTATTAATTCTAATTGCACTGCACAGGGCAACAGGCTCTAATTGCATTGGGCATGGGACTGGGGGCTCTGGGCAGAAACATGGCAGCTCCCTGCTCTTGGAAGCCAAGGAAGGAAGGCTTTAGGTGGTGATGACAAGGAGAAATCATTAGAGCAAACTTATGTACAGATATCTCCCAAGTAGCTCAGAAGGTGACACAGTCTGGGGTGTTTATCAGATCAGAGCAAAGAGCAGAGTCTGCCCAGCCCATTCAGCCCCCATGGGCAGTTTAATAAGCTCAGTGCCAAGAAATGCAGCTGAGAGACCTGCCATAAAACTGATAAAACTGCTACCAGTGAAGTCAGGAGGACATCCTGACTGTGTGTGACTAACCAAGCAGGAAAGTAAAAACACCTCCTTAAGGCAGGTAGGAGTAAACAATGTCAATTTACCCATGACAGGTTCAATCCCAGAGAGACCCTGCTGAGTTTGTCTGTGTTATCCCATCAAGCCTGGGAAGGGAGCATCCTTCTTCCAGACCAGCACTGAACCCACTTTTCCAGAGCCTGTTTTTAGTCCCTTGCCTGTCAGTGGCAGTTTTTGGACAGGGCTTGAATTATGGGGCCATTCCTGTCCCCTCATGGCGTGAACGCTGCTGTCACAGGCAGACAGCTGCTTTTACCTCTTCTGTGAAATTCTGTGAATTTTGGACCCTGTTCAAGACTGAACAAATCAACGGGGACTTTCCATTGTTTGCAGTGAGCTTTGGAGCAGCTGTTATTGTTCTTCATCATCTGCTGGAACATTTCTAATCGAGTTATTGTTGTCTCTTGAGGAAACTTTTAGAAGACTTTCAGAAACCTTCACATATTGGCAAAGCAAGTTTTTGGTTTCATTCCCAGGGCAATAGTCAGGCTTTTTCCTTTTTACTGACGTCATGGCTTTTGGATGTGCTCAGACTAACTCGTGGGTGAATTCAATATTCATCTTCGCAGCTTCTGCTACTTTTTCCTTTCTATCCCACGGTGGTTTATGGCCTCTAGTTCTTACAGAACCATGTTTGATTTCCACAAAAGAGTGAGCTAAAGACAGAACTAAAGACAGAAAAAGCAGAGACATTAATTTAGTATTGAAATACTTAGGAAAAAACCCCCAAATGCTGTTGCTTATTATCCCAATAACTTGTCGTTGTTGGTTTCGGTTTTGTTTTTTAATCCTTTTCCTTTGCAAAGATTTCTGACACATATGTCCATCTGTAGCCATTTTTCTTGTATGTCTGGATTTTGCCTCTCTCTTGTTGTATGAAGACTGATGGGCATCGCCAGCTTTTTCCAAAGCTGTGGATTTAGAAATCCAGAAATCTACTAATTAGTTCATGTTTAATCTGCATGATCTGCAAGAGCAGTTCTGGAGTCTTGTAGATTTGTTCCAGCACAGTCAAATTATGCTGATTAGATTGGTAAAAAGCCAAAAAATAAAGCATAAATAGCAATTATTTTAAATAAATTCCAAGCACATAAAGACTGATTTTAGCCTGGGCTGTTGAAAATTTTTGTGCAAATTGTAGTGTGTGTTTATTGCATTTTTTTTCCAAAAGAAGTGGAAGAGTTGGACCTATAGTTGTCATACATATGCTGAAATATGATGGGCAGCTGTGATCAGGAGCAGTGAAACAGATAAACCCTACAGCTGTGTGGTGCCTTGCAGGGGAGAGCACCACCACCAGTGTTTGCTGTGTCACCTGTTCCCAAGGCAGAGCTGCCTCTTAAAAGTCCTTGTAAAATCCCACTGCCTGCCAACGAGCTGCTGCTGCTGAACTGGGCTGCCTCCCAAGGACACTGGGGCTGCTCCTGCTGCAGCCATGGAGCCCAGCCCCTGGAGCAGGCAATGGGCTGGGAGGGGCAGTGGCAGGACAGGGAGGGGTGCCCAGCTCTCCACCAGCCACTGCACCCCAAGCTGCCACCTGGCAGTGCCCTTGGCAGCACCTTCCTGGCACTCCAGTGGCTGCTGCCCTCGTTTTTGGGGTGTAATGGTGCTCAGATAAGGAATTTAAAGGTCTCACTCTCTGGTCCATCCCAGATTCAAGCACGGTGCCAGGAGGTTCAGCTCCCCAGTCTGCAGTGCAGGTAAGAGGTTTTCCACCGTCATCAGTCATCAGGACTGCTGCACTTGCTAAACAGCAACATGCACACACAGAGGATAAATACAGGGTAGAAAATAAGTCAAGTGTAATTTGAATGTTTATGGACACAGCTGAGCAAGCCCTCTGCTTTTCAAAGGCTTTCAAATGTTTAGGAAACAAAGTCATAATGATCTTACAAGTGGGCAAATGTACTGTTAAGAACCACTAAAGTTTTGCAAGATAAATCTTATTATGTGGTTGAAAACACAACTGGAACTTGACTCTGACTTGCAGCAAGCAGCCATTACATGTTTGGGAAGTGTCACAGAGCTTTAGACCATCACTGGCAGGACAGTGGGACATTGGATTGAACAGGAATGATCTCCTAGATTAGCTCTGCTTAGTCATGCTCTGCAAGGAGGTTTCAAACAGCTCCTGTGAAAAGGAACAAGCCTGTACTTCCCTCAGAGCATGGCAGTGCTCCTCTCATGGTGTTCCTCAGCTGGAGCAGCCAGCTGAGCACAGAGCTCCTTGGCCCTGGTGTGCAGCCCCAGGGACCATCAGCTCACAGTTCCCCACAGGGCTGTCCCCAGTAACCCTTTGCATTTATCTGCCTGAGTTCCACCTGCTCTTTATTGCCCTATCCATCATCAGGCAGGACTCACCCATAAAGTTCCTTATAACCTGTCCCCATGCTCAGTGCCATAAATAATTGTGCACCATCAGCAGACTCCCCCCACAAAGTGCTCAGCCCTTTTTCCAGGTCATTTATAACCACACTGAGCTGCACAAGCACCAGCACAGACACCAGGACGCCACTGGTGACCTCCAGACTCCTGCGAGACCCAGCTAGGACCTCAACCCTCTGTCCCTTATCCCTGAACTCATTACTCAGCCTTATTTATCCTACAACTAATGGCTTAGAAAGTGCCTTAATTCTATTAGATTCCCCAGCTTTTTGCATGGGTTGCTCTGCAGCCTTACTCATGATCTTTTAATATTATTTTGGGCTGTATAATTGAATTCAACCACTCTTAGGTTTTCTACAACAAAGTGGGGCAGGCATGGAGGAAAACACTGACTGTGCTTTGAGCAATTAGCAGCCTTTGTGGTGTTGTTGCTTTGTTGATTTTTACTTGAGAAAGTATTCTGTAAAAGTGCAACAAAATGTGACTGTTTTCTGCTAGTGTGACTGCTTTGGATCCAGACTATACAAAACCAGTGCCATGTTTCAGCTGGTGGGGGAAGAGCATAGGATCTATCTATAGTCACTGATCCTTCTAATTCACAGGGAATTTGGGAGGTTTTTTTCAGCTCTGATAAAACTAATGCAGCACATAAGCCTCTTTGAGTCACCCTCTCTGCTATAAGAACTACCATAAACTGCTGATTTCTATGAGGCAGATGTATTTATAGGCTTGGGATAAAATGTAGATTTTTAAAATGCCACTTTTCTACTTCAAAGAGATTGACTTACATTTTTAATCGGTATAAAATTAATGCAGCTAATTAATGAAAATGGCTACAGAGTAAAATGAATTAAAGTTTCAGAAGATCATTAAGCATTGATATGGCTGCATGCTCTGATTTGGTAATGAGTTGTGACATGAGTCAAGACATTATCTAACTGTATTTGCATCCAGGTACTGTAAGAACTTATGGGCATTGGGTTCTGCCATGTGAGTTTTGCTCTGGAGGGGATTCTTGCTGAGCATTAGGAGAGCACTGTTATTTAAGAAGGAGCTGTGAGGAAATCTGGAGCATCAGGTCCTGTTTTTCATTCTGCCAGTGCCTTGCACAATCCCCTCATGCATCAGCCTTTGGAAGGAGCACAGTGCTGTGAGATTCCCAAAGAAACCTACACAACCAGGGCCCAGGTGATCAAGGGAGTTGTGCTGAAATCCCACTGAAATAAACAAGAAAAGCCAGTAGGAGCTGGGGCATGAAATCCCTTTACCTTCTTTGAGAAACTGCTCTTTCTTCAGGCAAGCTGCAGCTCCCTTACGTGGAGGTGCCAGCACGCTCTCACAGCAGCCGCGGGTATTTCCAATCTCCTGCCACAGCCATTTTGCAAATCCCTTCCCCTCTCTTAGCAAATGTTTGCAGGATCAAAGTCAAACTGCATGATAAATGAGGAACTGTTTCCTTATGAAGCAGAAATCCCGTCTCACACAGAGATTTACCATGGGGAAGAACTGCAGTTTCTATTCCTAGCCAAGCCCGCTGCACCTTGACTCTTACACTACAGCTCTAGTGGCACAGAAGTGGCAGCTGCAAAAGGCACTTAGTCTGAAGGAACTGAGCCCTTGTGTTCCTTGGGGACAGAAGATGCTCCAAGGGATAATGCTCAAGGCCCAGCACTGTCCCTGAGGTGGAGGAAGCCCTGGGCTTGCTGTGGTGCCACACGGTCATGCACAGGTCACACTTTGCTGGTGGCTTTAACCAGGTCACACTTTGCTGGTGGCTTTCTCAGCTGTGACAGCTTCATGTGTTCAGCCCACCTGGGCCTCTTGGTGCTGCTCTAATGCCAGCAGTGCACAGGGCTGGCTGTAATGCCTTCAGAGGGAACACAATCCCATTTACAGTCCCTGTAAAAACCTAAAGGAGCCCAGTGCTGCCATCCTTGCTCTGACATGTGTCTGCAGGCTGGTGATCAGCTGTGACCATGAGAATATCTGCACACCCTGCTGCAAAAGGGCACTTCCCTCTCTCTTTAAAGGGCTGTTAAGATCAGTGAGGAAATGTCAGCAATGAAGGATCCTCCTGGGAACACTGGGACTGGAAGTCAGTCTCCTGTCTGGGAAGATTGATGTGCTTGTGGGTTCTGTATTCCACTCAAATATTATCCATTTTCTTACATGTTTTGACCTTACCAGACAGCGGACACAAAAACATATCAAGAGAACATGCAGAAACTGTAGCTAGTTTCTTAGTTAAATCTGATTTTTCAACATAGGCAATCAAATCTCTCTCTTACTCAAGTCTCTTGCCCAGTAATGTCCTTAAATGGGTGATTCTTTATTGTATAATACATAACTACATTGTGTATTTTGCTGACATAATTTGAACCATACTGAACTCCTCTAACAGTGTGACATGATGCACCTGAAATCCAACAGGCTGAGCTGACTGCAGACTTCTTTCCCTCTCCCTCCCTCCTTTCCACTCCATCAGCTGTAGATCCCACCCTACATCCCTTGTTAAGACAGCCTGATTGAACTGATATCCTCACTAATGAGCATTTCTGAGCCACAGCTTTCAAGAGGAGAATCTGGAATTTCCTGGGAAATTGCCTCTTTATTGCAAAAGGCCAGGAAAGGAAGAGCTTTCTCCTAGAAATCATTCTCCACCTTACTACTGTTCCTTCCTCTGCTTCCTCCAAGCAGATTTGGTTCTCAAATCCAGCTGATTCCTACAAACAGGTGACCCTTGATTATTTTAATTGTTCTGCAATGGTACTTTATGGACAATTTCTAAGGGGATGGGGGACCAGTGTAAAAGGTATCAGATCCTACAACTTCAACATCTTCCTCACCCCTCAAGTGGAATAAACTTCTGGCTCAGAATATTTTGACATCACAAACTTTCATTCCACATGCCCAGGGACCAGCCACGCTGAATTGCAGACACATAGCAGGCAAAACTACTGCAAATGTATTTTTGGCTCAGGTTAGGAGGGGGGACTACAGCTCTCCCAAAGCAACATGAGGGAGAGGAAAATCCCACTGCAGACTTCCCCTTCCTGCATGGTGCCTAATACAAAGGGAGGTTGCTAAAGCAACAGTTTCTCTGAGCTGGCTAGACCTAGTCATGCACATGGTGAATCAGGATCAGAAAGATGATGGAAAAGGCTCCTTCTCCTTCCATAGCTTTGACTATTCAGCTTGTACCTCTGGGAGCAGAAGCTCTGAATTCACTCAGTCCTGGTCTCTGACATATCCTGCAGCTATCTGAACCCCTGGGGAGAGCTCCACAGCTCCACAGGAAGCACTCCTGCAGATTGCCCTCTTAACAACTGTAAAGGAATATGATATTTAGCATCTACCCACTCGGCCCCCACCGAAATAACTTCAGGCTCAGGTCTTCAGCAGCTCCAACCTGCAGCTCTCTGCAGGTGCCTGGTCAGGAGCACCAGCTGTACCTGCAGGTCCTGATGAGGTGGCAAAATACAGCCCTTGTCCTCCGCTGCAGTAAAGAGGAGAGGAAAATGCTCTGCACAAAGCCTGGCTGTGCAATCTCAGTGGGCTTGGAGCAGCAGGAAGAGCTGGTGCATGCTGTTGGAATGGCTGTTGGCTTTGGGTCTGAGGGCAGGAGCAGGGATGATGGGAAGGGACCACTCACAGCAAGGGGAAGCCCAGTTGTGGGCACTTGACCTTGGCAGCCAGGGGGAAGCACAAGGTACAGTGAGATGCCCACAGGACTGTTCCCAGCTGCCTTCGTGGTTGTTCCTATCAGCAGCATATCAGCCAGTTTACCTCAGAGTTCAAAACTGCTGCCCTGCAGCAGAGGACAACAGCCTGCAAAAGGACACAGATCTCCTGGGTGAGATATGCAGGTAAAGGGTTGGATACCAGCGAGGAGAATTATTTTTA
Organism: Molothrus aeneus; assembly: GCF_037042795.1. NCBI lineage: Eukaryota > Metazoa > Chordata > Aves > Passeriformes > Icteridae > Molothrus > Molothrus aeneus. The sequence continues at coordinate 53,067,264 of NC_089651.1, read as the reverse complement.
TTTCACTATTTAATTCAAGGTTTCTCTGTTCCCTGTGTTGATGCTGATGCAGATCCATTCCAGTTCAGAAGCTGTCACGTAGGGACAAAGGAAATAACACAGTCTGGCTCCCCTCTTTTGGCATCTAAACAACATCATTCCTCAGGAGCACTCGAGAGGCCAAGCAGCATGTAAATGCTTTCCCTCATGGTGACACAGACAGAACTTTCTGGTACTCCAGCAACCCCTTTCCTCCCTCTGACTGGTCACAGCTGCACGTACCTTTGGTATAACATCATGGTTATGCAATGCTGTCTCCCACTCTGCTCTTATCGTGCCTCTCTCCTACTTGTGCAAGCAGAAGCTGAGACAGTCCAACAATGGCCTCCAAGAGCTCAGGCATTTCCCAACCTTCCTTTTCAGAGCCTGCTCTGCTCCCACTGGCACAGAGGTGAGCTGGGACCACCAAACACCCCTGAACTGCAGCCCAGGAGGGCACAGTTCTCCAGTCTCTGACCAGAACAAACCTGGGAAGGCATGAACACCCAGGCTGCACAGTGCACTCCTGAAGCCAAGTGATGCAGCCCCTGCAGGGATGAGCACTCGTTCCCAAGCACATCACTGCATCTCTGGCCCCCCTCCTTTCTGGGTCACCATGACATCCTGCTCACCAGGACTAATGGAGCACAGATGGACTCTCAAGGGAGACAGTGTGAAGCAGAACCCTCATCTCTGGAACGCTTCCCAGGAAGAACCATCTCCTCACCATCACGTATCCCAAAGTACCTAAGGAGAAGGCAGAGCAGGAAATGCAGCAGAAGAGAGAGTTCCTAGAATTTTTGCCACTTTATCCCTTTAAGGTTCTCAAGCAGGATTTATGATCATCTTCAGAGAAGAGTGTTGTGCTAACAGGTAGGCAGGAAACAACCACAGTGAGATGCAGATCTGTGATGCTTTAATTAAAGCACAGGTAAACTGTGAACAGCAGCAGAGCTCTGAGTGTTTCTTATGTCACTCATCTTAGTCACTGCTGTGTGCCTTGTGGGCTGCCAGGTGTCACAGCCTGCTCTCCATGCCAGCCTGCATGGGTTGGCAGGACCTGGTGTTGTGCAGGGCTGTGTCCTAGCACTCATCCATGGCTGAGGGATCCTGGTGCATGGCAGCAGTGAAAAGGTGCACCTGAACGTGTGACTGAACTGCACCAGGGCAGGAAGAAGTGTTTTGTTCCATACTGGAGACCAAAATGTATTCAGAAGAGAAATGAGTCTCCAAAAGTGTGGCCCAGGCAGATTCGCCAGTGTGGAGGGAAAGACCCAGCTTTCTGATCTACCACTTCTGGCAGGGAGTGCAGCCAGAATGTAGGACACAGGTGACCATAAGCAGCATTAAACAGTGGGGGGTCTGTCAGGACAGCACTGTCCACACTGGACACTGTGGGATCCTCCCTGTAACCCTGACAACAAAGCAACAGCAGGAAGTGGTGCTGTGCTGCTGGCCGTGGCTGCCATCAGCAACAAAAACGCAGAAAGCCTTTTAAATATTGCAAAGACAGAAATGAAATCCTTCTCTTCTATGCAATGCTTGCCCTTCCTCAGCAGAGGTTAAATCAATATGGGACCAAGCAAAGTCAGTGGTTTATTTCAAGGGGTTTTGAATTGGGCTTTGTAGGCAAAAAGGCATCAGCCTTGTTTCAAACTCCAGGAAGACACATTGGTATTTCCATTCCACATCTATTTGTAGCACAGAAACGTGACTTTGTTCCTTTTTAGTCCTGTTTAGATGTTACATTACTTTAAAATAAGGTCTGTCTGGAAAGACCAATCAAGTTTGGGGCTGGAATTATCCCTGGAGAAGCTTGGGGATCCCCCTTGTTAGTGAATGATGATGACCTTGAAGGAAGTTAAGGAGAACCTTGTGGCTGTAATTCCCCATCCTTTCCTCTGGAGTCTGGCAGTAGCTGTGCTGTGCTGTGCTGCTGGGTGGTGATCCCAGCACACACAAACACACACACACACACTCTAACACAGCCACCAAACCCCACACACGGCGTCAGCAGCACAGCCTGGAGAACACGAACAGCAGCAGAAAGGGAACTTTCCCATAATTTCTGGGGAAATGCTGCAGTTGTAGGCCAACTTACATAACTGATTTAGCTGAACAGAATTGCTTTCTGCCTTTAATCTGCTCAACAGTTTATCTTTGCAGCCGTGATCGGTTGAGCTCTTTAAACCGTTATGGATTAGCGTTCTGCTGAAACACGTTAAAAGCTTAGCTTTGTTTATTTTTGTCAAGAAAGGGGGAGGGATATCAGGTTAAATGTTCAGGCAGCACTTTATGAATGGCTGCTTCTCTTGCACAGCAATCAATAAGTTCAGGTACATACAAGGCACAGCTAAATGCAAGGCACAGCTAAATGCTTTGAGTGGCAGCACTAGTTGCTGGAATAGGAATATTTGTGAATTTACTATTAAAAATAAAATAAGAAAAAAAAGAAGGAACTTTAATAAATTTGCATTATTATTTTAATCTATAAATACAAAATTTAATCCAGCATTCAAACAGTTCATCACACCCACCAGCTCTGTACGGAAGACCAAAGAGTAAATGATCCGAAAACTTAATTAATAAGGTTGGTTGAGGATTTTACTAAGTTTGCATTATTGATGTAATTTGGAGACAGAAATCCTGCCAAAAGCAATCTTTCTGTCATTCAGCTGCAGGAAAACAATACACCATAATGGAAATAAACCACCACACAACTGGAACCTCATCCACACCACTTACAAAGAGGTGGTCAGATAGTATTAGCCAGCTGTTCAGTTAATTTTCACAGTGGATTCATCAACTATAAAAGGGGCTGTTCTGTTAGAACATGACCGTATGGATCCAGGTTCAAATTTCTACTACAAAATGATGAGCACAATATACCAATTTAAATTAAATCCAACAATTACCACACTTCTTTGACCTCTGTGTAGTCAAAATGATTTGCAGATGCCAGTCTGGAATGGAGTAAGAGGTTGTGTTCCTGAGTGTTGCCAATAATCCTCTGGAACACTATTCCACGGGAACACTGATTCTGTGAACAGTTGGGCTGGCAACCCTGTAATCTTGGAACTTTCTTATCTAAAATGGAGGAAGTAGGCACTTGCACATTCTTCAGAGCAACACAGACACTGGAGAAGTTAAAAGAATAGTGTCCAGTGGTGCTAGGAAAAAATAAAAACATAAACCTGGGAAAGTAATTCAGAAAAAAAGGAGGAAAAAATCCAACCTATTTGTAATTTGTCTGTTGTTTTGCTTTCTTATGAGAGATCTTAATTCTGCACATTCCAGTGAATGGCCATTTGCTATTAATTTATCTTCTTTCTGACAGCAAGTGGAGCACCATTCCAGAGTTTCAGCATTCCCTTGATGCTGCTCTGCTTAATGCTTGTGTGCTATTTAAACAAAGCATATTCCAACCAAATCTGACTATATATGGAATTCCCTGACAAGTAAAACTTTGGATGCCATACAAAAAAGAGCCATGAAAACAGAATACACACAAATCCACTCCAGACTGCACAAACTGGGCAGGTACTAGAGCAGGCTCTTGGTGGCAAAGGTCAGGTACCCAGTGTGCCCAACCACCTCCCTGAGTGGCACACCACTCTTGAACTGCACAGTCCCTTGCTGCAGATTAGCACACAAGCTGCCTTGATGTGATGGGCTGCTGCTGTCAAAGCCAGTGCTAGAATTATCCTCAGCTGCTTTTCCAAGGTCAGGGATTTGCAGGCTAACTGTCCTTACATTGTACACTCGGAGCAGAATTTCCAAGGTGTTAATCTCTGTAAAACCAGATTCTTCCATGGCCAGGCAGGTTCTTTGAACTTGTTCAATGCAGGGGGAGAAAGAGCAGATGCGGCCACCTACAAAATAAGACAGGTAGTGGAAAAGAGGGCAAAAGCCAAAATGAAGCACTTTTCATCTCTTTTCAAATTCTCCCAGATGCCCACAGAATTACTATTATACAGACAAAGTGGAAACATTCTTCAAGAAAATCTTCACATGGCAACTTTGTTGGTTTAAAGAGTCAGCACAAAATCAAACACAGACAACTCCACAGGATGCTTCAGACCCTTTAAAAACAACAACAGCAACTTCATTCATCTTCCACATCCAATGCTGCCCTCCACATTTGCTCACAGCAAAACTGTTAAAGTTGATCCTTTTAGAGCAGCAACTCTTTTGGAATCACTCTCCACTGTTCTGGACTGAGCACCAAACTGCAGCTGGCACGTACACAAAGCCAGAAGTCATTCTCTACACACTGCCCAGGGCTGGAGCCCCAGCACTGCACACACGCCCCTGACAAAGAGGCTGTGTTTAGCTGAGGACGATGGTATGCGTGCACAGAATAAAGGCAGCTCTCCAGGCCATAGATGGAGTGCTGTTAAGGCTTTACCCTTTTAGTCAAGCTGACTAGCATGTCTCCTGAGCATTGAAGTTTACTGGATATCACATCGTGCAGGCTTACAGCAAAATGTTGTAAAACTCAAGGATGGGACTTTGAAGTGATAAAGTAACACTCGTCTCCTTGTCTATGCACAGTTCTGATTTTTGATTCTTAATACGGGCTATTAATAGGCCCCCTACACCTTTCTAAGTGCTACAATGTCACCTTAACAGCTGAGAATAGAATGATTCAGATTTACTCTGAAAAGCCACAGCCAAATCAGATCAAAGAATTATAAGGACACTGTCTGCCATAAGGCCAGGGCATGTGCTTTCACCCAGGACACAGTGTCCCCCAAGGCAACTGCCCTTCCTGAAAAGCTTTTGTGCAGGAGGAAGGAACACTGGGCAATGCAGCTTCAGCTATTGTTTCATTTATTACAATTAGATGAAGATGCCTGCTGACCTGATTTGCATTCCTCCCCAGTCCTCTCCTGGGCTCCAGTCAAACCTTCCAATACCAGCCATCTAAGCAGTTAAAGAACCCGTGCAAGCCAGAGCAAAGCATCCTGCTAAAAATAGAGGCAATGCTAGGACTACATGAAGCCTGCTTTATCTCAAACTACCCTTTTTTTTTTCCTTTTTCGTTTCTAAAGTCAGATCTCTAAAAAAAGAAAGCATCAGGTCTGAAAGCGTCACTGTAGCACTCCAGTTACTGTGCAGCAATGATGTGCTGGTACTGCCTGGGGAAGAACACTCTCCACAACCATTAATCCACCATACGCTAAGCAGGATTTAATTTTAGTCCTCAAATAAAGTCTCTGCACCAAGGGGTTCTTATCATGAATCTTTAGAACAAAGTACCCTGGACAAGTAATTCCCTGGAGTGACAATTAAAACTCAAATCTAATAATCACCTGCAAAACTAATGGTGGTATGTGTCTTTATGAACCAAGTCTGTTGATGCTGATTTAATTGCACACCCAGCCCATTAACTCCCATGAAATTAGATTTGTATGTTCATCAGGATGGCCAGCACTACCAAAATGTTCCTGAATCTGACAGCTAATATTTTCTGCCCAAAGAACTTACACACTCTACTCTGTGGTTGCAGATGTAAAACAGAAAAGCTCAGGAAAAAAATTCTGTTACATAATGAGAAAGCTACTGTGATGCACACATGTTACAAAGAAAGAATTTATATTCTTATTTTGTAGGGAACTGAACAAATGTCTGACTTAACTAAATGTCAGCTCACAATAACTCTTTGTCTGCAAAGCAAGAATCTGAGAGACCAGAGACTACTACTTCATTCAGGCTTCTTGGTTTTGAGGTTTTATATTGCAATAAAGCAAAATATATTTACATTTACAGGAAGCCTGTTTTTATTTATTCTGATTGTAAGGGTTTGAAGATACGTTTAAGCTTTTGAATTCACATGCTCTGGATTTACAGTCAAAAACTCAAAGCCTGCACACAGCTGTTGCCATACAAGCTGCAAAGCCACCTACGGTTCTTGTCAAGCCTTCAATTAAAGGCAGAGCAGCCTTCCTCTTGCCTGGGGCTGGTCAGCTGAGCACAGCACATCGACACCAAACTTGGTGAAGATTTATCAGGCTGCCTCCTCACAACTGCTGGGGGAAGTAGGGTTACAGAAAACAGGCTTTTAAGCCGTTTAATAAGGAGAAAGCTCTTGCTTGCAGTAGCAAATATCCAGAAGGCAAGCACAAAAAATATTACTTTACTTCCTGCACTGCTGGAAGTTTCTCAGGTGTGAAAGATGAGAAAACAGTGAACTGCTGGTATTCCATCTACCTGAGACCATCCAATGGGTTTTAATAGTTCAGTCAATTTTGTTTTCCCCTTTCATGCCTATAGTTCTCGTTATTTTTATACATCCCTCCCAAATAAATATACCCACAAAGGGCTTAGAAGCAAACCCATCAAGCAGCTGTCCTTACAGATCCTAACAAGTGGGAGAGGAGTCCCCTCTGCTTTTTCCTGCACCATCAGGCAGGCCAGATCTGACTTGCAGCTACAGGCTGGAATTATGTGATTAAGCAGATATTAGGAGTGAAGATTGGAAAGCTACAGTTAGCAGAAGGCTGGAAGGCAAAAATGAAATTGCAGTTCCAGACTGCGAGAGGCTGTCTAAAATAGAAACATTTGGAAGTTTCAATTCCTGTGGTGTGTTTAGACCAGCAAAAAAACCCAAAAAAAGTAGAAAACCAGAGCACTCAGAAGGACAGGCTCATCTGTCCCAGGAGCAGAGACATTGTCATCTTGAAGAGAGCAGATGCTTCTGAATTCTGCACTCTGAGGGCTGCCCTCGGTACCCAGCTGGACTACCAGCTAGGCAGCACCCCTTCTGTCACAATCACCAAACAAATATAAATCTAGATTTCAGCATCCACAGTTCTCAGACTCTTTGAGAGCCTCTTGTCCTTTAGATGCAAGAGGCTAGGGTTTAAAGGACTTGAATGTGCACTGCTTTGTCTTGCCCTGCCAAGGATTCCTTAGTGAATGAAGAAAAGACATGAACTCCCCCCCTCTCCTCCCTGGGGCACATTGCTCTGTCTGTGGATCACAAAGGGATGGACTAGACTAGAGAGCAGTGAAAACATTTGAATGGAAACTTTTTTGTACAAATTGGGTTTGTGTTCTTTCAGAGCTCTCCTTTTAGGAGAGCTACCGTTCCTAAATTTGGTTAATGAGATCTGTGTGTCATCATAAATTGATATAGTAATTATGAGAGATTAATCCTGTTCACATTGGGAAGCTGTGTGAGCTTTTTGATCTCAAGAGCTGTCTAAAAATGTGTTTATTCATGTATAATGCATGTGACAAGTGCTACAGTTGAGGAGAAGAGAATAATGAGATTGTATGAAAGACTTAAGTTTTTTTCTACCTTCAGTTTTACAGGGAGTGAGTTAGTTTGAAGCATTAATGGAAAGGTTAAATGTCCTGAATCCATAGCATGGAACAAGCCCACACAGTCCTGGCAGTCATTGTAACCAGCAACAGGGTTAGGAGGACATGAAAATGGAAGTAAAACTCAGACTGGAATGATTAGAAAAGTGAGCTTAAGGGAAGAGGGAAGCAAAAGATTTTCATCCACACAGAACTGTACATTTCAACAGACTTTATCTAATTGGTAATTGAGGGATCCACCATTGCATCTCTACAAGAAGCCAGTGCTTCAAAAGTTGCCAGAATATTCCTGTGCAACTCTAACAAACAATTTTGTTTGTGGTTTGTCTGAGCAAGGACTAACATCTCTACCAGTTCTGTTTAGCTATTGAGTGCATTAGGTTTCAAGTGTGGAAAATTTTAGTGCTATTAATTGACAAGAACCAAGAACTCCAGTGTGTGCTTATAATACAGAAAACAAGCCCAAGAAATGTGCTCTTATTTTTGTAGGTTATTGTATGTGCTACAAGTGCTCTGACAGGTTCTTTCATCATCCCAGTATTATTCAGATGATGCACATGTAGTGCAGCACCATTAAGTTTTAGGGAAAAGGGATAGTAATTTTAGAATGATTCTGTGACATAAAGAATACAGCACAACATTTTTACCTCTGGCAAAAGAACACAGCTTGGGTTTTGGGACTTCAATGCATTGTCATAATTGGAAGATTACATTACAAAGATCTCAAGGAAGGAAAAAAAAAACCACACAGGCATTATCATTGTGTAGGGGTGAGGCAGGAGAGTCACTGAGCAGCATCACTGTGGCATTTACTCTGTGACAAAAATATTGTCTCTGCAAAAGGGGACAGAATGTCCTTTAAGTGCGTGTGCTCGTGGGCGATTTGATGTAGCTTCCCTGACAAGTGAAATTAGAGGATTTGGCTGTTGGAAGAAATTAAAGGATGTTTCTTGATTCAGAAAAGAGAATTTTCTCTAAATCACTTGCCAGCTCATTAATAGGAGCTTGATGTGATTTTCTGCAAATGTGACCTTAACCTCTGCACTTGTAGGTGCATCACTCAAAAGGAATTTATTCCTGCTCATTATTATGGGCTGGTAAAAGCATGTAACAAGGAAATTAAAGAATCAGTCGGCTCCATACTGGGGAAGAAAACCTAACAACTTTCTTTAGTGATCCTTTCATCCCAAACTACTTCCTTCAAACTGTGTCAAAGCCAGTAGCTTTGGCTGGCCTTCCACAGTGAGGATTTTGATGCAGGAATCCTTCTGCTTGACTCTCTACATGTGAAAGAATCACTTGTCCTTCAGGCAGGCCCACAGTGTGCACCTGACCTACCCAGCCCTGACAGACCCAAGCTAGGGGTGAATTAGGAGTCCAAGTCCTTCACATGGTGAGGGACAGAAGCTGTGCCTCAAAGCCATACCTGGGTGGTTTAAAACTGGGATCTCCTCTGGAGATCAAGAAAAATAGTCAGTGAGGCTTCCTACATGGACATGGAAGTGCAGAGGTCCAAAGAGGGAGATGTTCAAAGTGAACTTTATCTGCAGAGTTTTGGGGGGAGAATTAGGAGCACCATGTTACCTGATCCAGTTATTTTCAAGGATCACAATTTGATAAACTCAGAATTTAGGGGCTTCACGAAGCTCCAGAGGGAATGGAAAATCTGAATTAAAGAGTAAAATCTTTAAAGAAAGAAAGGAAATAAAAGAGAGGTGGTTTTAATAATTTTGTGACTCAGACTGTTAAACACCATAAGGAGCAACTTAAAATATAAGAGGCTAATCCACCCTAATACATGGCTGTAATTTTCCATCCCCCTACCTGAAAATTTAAAATCTGTATGAAAATTATTGTACCAGTGGGTTTCTCCCTCATCTTCCACAGCTTTGGAAGAAATAGACAGTATTTATGAGAGTAGAGTAGGTGGGTGCAGAATTATATTCAAAGCACTACAGTATTCAGCTGAGAAATGACTGTGAGTCAAAAGTTTCAGGGCATTTAAGAACTGTAGAATATTGAGGATATTTCTGTTACCTCACAATTTTCTCATTTTCCTAATTTTTAAAAGTTTAGCCTGAACGGGTTAATGTCAACTGTGCAAAAACCACCAAGGTCAGATATTGGGAACAGCAGCTATGGCAACAGAAAAGCATTAATCAGCAGATGCTGCAGAAGAAAAACAGTGCAGGTCTGGAAATGAAAGGCAGTTCTGCAGTGCAGCAGTGCCTCAGAGATGCTACAAGCAGCTTTTCTGCTGGAAGTGTGACTGGTGACATCAGCACAAAAGGATGCAGCTGAGCTGCAAACCTGAAGCATCACCAGAGAACAAGAACCTTCCAGTCACAAACCTACTGAGCCATTTTATTCGTTCAGCTCTTCAGGGGCTGGCAGTGTTTTAAATGGGAGGCCAAGCTGCTCCAAGCAGTGTATTTACAGCATCCTGCAAGGCATAACATGAGTGATAGTTGCACTCTGCAAACAGGATCATTAACACTCAGCCTACTAAGAGCAGCAACTAGTCAGGACCTTGAGCTGAAGTGGAAGAGAAGACACAGATCTGATAAGGTTTGGTTAAGGCTGAGAACTCTCCCATATCTTCTCAGTTGAACTCTATTGTGAGTATGGAGGTTTTAAGGAAGAGAGTAGCTAATGCTATATATAGAATTTGCTTAGTTCTCATTTTATTCAAAATACCTTAAGACTTCAGGGACTAAATTACCACTATCTGGCAGTACAGCTGTGACATTCGCAGAGCACATCACAACAAAACCCACAGTGTGAATGGTTCAAATGTGACCCTGTCCAGATTTGAGAGAGAGGGCGTGGACAGAAAAGAGTGGAACTCATTTCCTGCAGTGATGCTTTATCACTACATCAACCCTGGAACAGGGTTCAATAACAGCAGAATGTGCACAGGCTGTACTGCAGAAGAGGTTTAACTCTTTGAAAACAAAACAAAGGAGCACTATTAAATTATCTGCCTGTGGTAGGGAAAGGGAAGCAGTTACAGATAACCTTCTGCCATATTTTAGATTTAACAGCAGTAAAAAATCCACAATAAAACTACCCACATGACTCAGGATAAAATAGGGAAGTGTCTAAGTTTTTACATTTTACTACTATAATCAATTATATTTTATATGAAAACCAGTTTTTGTTTATATGCAAAATAGCAAAATTTAAAAAAGGCACCTATTCAGTCAGGTACAAAGTTGCCCAAAAGAGGAGCCTTAGACCAGTACCAGACCTCAGACATGGGAGTCTGGTTGCAGCAAAAACTGCAGCAAGGATCAGCAACTTTCCCTTTTGAGTGGCTCATAAAGTGAATGACGCCACTTCACAAACACAAAAATGTGGGATTTTGAAGTATTATTTATACTGCCTAAGCAGATGTAACCTTGTAGCATAGCACAGAAAAGCATAGCCAGATGGTATGGCCGGTTTGGGACTGTATTACATTTTCTAGGATTTCAAATGCTGGAGTGAGACAAGGATTCAAAACTTGGAACTGTTCAAGCAGCCCTGCTTAGTATTCTAAGCATGCACCACTTAAATAATTCAAATTGGACTGCGCAATGCAGCGCCTTCTAAGCTGGGAAGTCAGCTGAGTGTTGTGCTCACTAGATTAGATAATTTGAGCATGGGAAGGGCATGTACAGTGCAGTGATTTTCTTCCCCCCCAGGACACACTGGAAAGCTGCTACAAATTGAGCTGTAACCATTGCAGGTACAGAGCGCTAACAAGGCTCACTCTATTTATTCACTTTTTAAAGGAAGTGTGTTACGTGGGTATCACAAAGCTTTCTAGAAAATTATCAGTAGTAGCTGAGGTAGCCTAACAGCAGGGCTGGTCCTGACTCAGCAAGGCAGCGCATATTCAGTGACCTTTAAGAACAAGCTTCAATCTTGTGATTTCACCAAGACTTTGCAATTCACTTGAAGTCCAGCCTGTGATTATATATTTTAAAAAAGAACTGGGCCTTGGCACATAATCAAGTTTTTATAAACTCATGTCCCAGCATGGACACTGTTCAGCACTCCATGCTCTCTTGATTAGAGAAGTCACTTTTGTAGATGAAAGCAATTTGGCAAAAGTTAATTCAGATCCACACAATTATGAAATTAATTAAAACTTATTCCAGGATAAAAGAATTATTTATTCACTGAAGCTTATTTTTCAATAGGGTAAAGAGCTATAATAAAATGATGAAAATCTGTGCAAAATCTCAACATCAGTTTTCACTTGCTGTCACAATCCCAGAGTAACTGGCATAAGCTAGAACATCCTTTATCTTCCATTCCCACTGAGTCCAATGGCAAACTTCTCATTAGTTCCAATCACAAAGATTTAGGACATAAACTGACAAGCATATTTAAGTGTGACCACATTTTTTTTTAACATTACCGTTGGAGTGCTCTGTTAAATGGGTACAAATCTGCAATGATTGATGTGAACTGAGGCTGAACACCTTTTATACAAACACCTTTCTACTGAATTGCCAAAGAAATTTGCTTTCAGCATTTATTGTTACTTCTGCTTCCCACACACCTCAGATCTAGCAAAATGCACTTGAGAATGGTTCAAAGTAGTTTTTATAAACTGCCCATGCTAATTGTAGCCGTTCTCACAGGCCTGCAGGAAAAAATTGTTCTTCTCCTTTCAAATCTTCCACTGTAAATTGAAGACACCTTTTGAAGGTTTTATAGCCTTAGAAGTGCCCGGAGATTGACATTTGAGAACAGTGATCACATAAGGGAAGGGAGCACATCTAATGTATGGCTCAAAGGCAGAGATATGTGCACAGTGCTTCCTGAACAGAAAGAGAAAAATGCAGTTACCTTCAGCTTTTAATGCTGACTTGGCATGTCCTATGGCTTCCCATGGAGATGGAATATCTAGGAACACGGCATCTGCAATGTTGGAGACGCCAAAGCCATTTTTGCAGACATCCTGGTTGGTCACAGTGACCAGGTGCTCCACCCCGTGCTCCCGAAACTCCTCCCGCGCCTTCTCAGCCCTTTGCTGGTGGAACTCCACTGTGTACAGGTGCCCGGTGGGAGCCACTGTCCTGATCAGAGCATGGGAGAGGGACCCACTGCCTGTACCTAGGAAAGACAAACAACTCATGAAATTGGGTTTGTCAGGGACAAACATCAGAACTAAAGTCTTCTGCATTCATCTTCCTGCTTGGAACACGTGTTCAAAACTCAAACGAACACAAACCACTTGTTCAGCTCCTGAAAGAGAACAGTCCTTCCTGCACAAGGAGGGAGGGAGGGAGGGAGGGACTAGGTGTCCTAGGAAACAGTCTTCTGGGTCCTCAAAGCATTCATTACAAAATCCTGCAAACCCAGGATCTGTCCTGTCTCCCTAGAGGAGGAAACTAATGCCAAGGGTCAGCTATAGCTCTAACAAGTGCCACTAGAGAACACGAGGAAGTAAATGCAACAGGAAAAATTCAGGGAAATTAACTGGAGAGGTTTTTTTCAAAGTGTCAGACTCTTCTAAGGTGAAAAGAGATTAAGGCAAATTTTAATGGATTTTCAAAACCTTATACTTTACTAAACAAAGAAAATATGTTGGCATGGCTCCGTGCTTGAAAATCCTATTAATATCCATGCAAACAAATGGCCTTCAGGATACAGTTTACTTTGCACAGATCTCTTAAGAGACATCCTCAATTCCCACTGGAATTACCCCAAACCAAGGCCTCTTGGCTCCTTGCAGCCACACTGATCAAACAGCTGTTTTCACAGGTCACTTACACACATACTCACCTACACAAGCTTAACTTAGTCTAACAAAATCTATCACACAACTGTAGGTAACTACAATTACCACATACAAACAGGAACTGACAATACAAAGATTTTTTTTTTCCTTGTTTTAGTTAGATAATTTAGGAAACTTACTTTAAATGATCCATTGGCATATTAAATGGATGGATGACTAATAACAAAGATTTTCACTTAAGAAAACACCCATATACCAATTCCCATTGCAAATTAGTTACTCAAGTGGCATTTAATGGAGTAATCCCCCAAATTCAAAACCCCACAGCAAGCCCGAATTCTCTGTGTTTATTGATTCATAATCCTGTGCTTAGAACACATTTCTCCTGTAGAAATAAAATCTATTTCTAGCTATTTTAAATGACTGTTGAGCCTGAGGCAAGTCCTTTCAGCTAGCATAAATCTTAAAAAACATATAAAGGACAGAATCTGAAGTACAGCAGCTCAGAAACAAGTAGAAAGGAAATTAATTAGGGGGCACAGGGGCTGGTACAGCCACTTAATTGGAGCAGTGCTTTCCATAATCATCCGGGAAGTCTGAGTTCACTGGCAGATCCCAGGTTCTTGCCCTCTAGTCCCACAAAGGGAGGAGCACTGCTGCGGCCCTGCATTTAATCCGACAGCTCTGAAAGGGGACACATTCAGACTGTAAACAGAGCTCAGGGCCCAGGTTTGATCGGCACCGCTCCCCTGCTCCCCTGGGAGAGGGCTCTGACCCCGGCGGGCACACGGGCACCGCCGCAGCTTCAGCAGGGCACAGCACGCAGGGAGGCAGGCATGGAGGAGCTACACATTTTAGCACTGGCTTCAGAGAGGTCCAAGAGAAGAGAGAAACATTTACACACATGTATTTAATAAAGTGAAAGTACAGGCATTCAAGGTGGTATTAAAATAAAACAAAGGAAAAGCAAAACACACCTACATGTGCATACAGCAAAAGCCACCCCATCACAGCACTTGAAGGATCTAAATGTCAAAGTGAACTTTGCCTTGGTCAAAGGAGTAACAGTAGCACAGCAGCCATGTAGTTGTGAAAACTCAATGATATATGTGCATAACAAAGGAATAGTATTCCATTGATAGGTTTTTAATGACAAAAGCAGGGAACTATTGCTCCCAGGATGCTAAAGACTGAAATTCTGCCTTTACATTTCATGCCAAAAGGGAGGATTACACAACTGATAACTATTGTAAAATGAGGAAATTTAATTATTGTACCTCTCAAATGTGTAGTGCTGCACACTTTCTGCATCTCTCCCTGCTAATCTGAAGAAGGGAACAAGCCTGGGCTGTAAGCAGAAGAGTGAGGCAGCTTGTGCATGTATCCAGTTTCCTTGTTCATATTCTTTTACATTTTTAATCACTTTCCTTTTAAATCTGCTCTTAAAAACACCACAGAAGATACTATTTGTCTTCTCAATAGGAAAACCCATTAAGATTTTTTGGCTTCTTTTCTAAAACTCCTCTTTTATTCACAAACACTCCAAGCCAAACCCTGAACTAAAACCAAGATATTGGAAGTCACCACTTACAGGCGTATTACAGACAGAGCTTTTGTTAAGCAAGGTTGCCAGGAATTATTTATTGTTGACTGGCTACCACAAACATGAGAACAATACATATGTATCACATTTTAACCTATCAAATTCTATCACATTAATATTATTAATGGGAGTATTTCTGAAGATGCTGCCTGTCTTCTCCGTGACAACACTCTCAAAACTGCAGGAAACAAGATGGTTATGAATCACCCACTATTGTAAAAATCTCTCCTAGAAAATATATTCTGAACCCAGACATGTGACATGATGATGACCCTTAACTCTCATGTGCCCAATAGACCAGCACATTTGATGTGATCCATTAATATGAGTCTGGCATGAGTCCATACCTGCCACAAGCCCTAAAGCCCAATCAGCACTGTCTGCACAAGGCAGGGGTTCAACCCTCTGTTTTTGTGATGTTCTAGAAAGGGAAATGAATGTTTATATTCACCTTCTTCCCTGCAAATCTGCAGCATTCAACATTTTTGTCCTCCTGCAACCATCTCAATTTCTCTTTGTCCTTATTTCAAAATCACTACTGATAAAAAGCAAAATATGACTCAAAGAGTCTTACTCAGTTTGGAGTAAGTTCTAGTTAGGTACAAGTTTCCTTGGGAAATGAAATGTATCCTAGCATGATAGATAATCAGTCAGGGCAGCAACAAAACCCGAGGAGTACTACTGCAGACATAGTAGAATGCTACCAAACCAGAAATAGCATACCTGAACTACCTGTATCCAAATTACCTGAACCAAAAAACTGGATACTCAAAAATTAACATTTTGTGTCAGAAGAGGCAAGAACAGAACTGGAAGAACTCCAGTGAATTTTCTTTCTCATAGAGGTGCAGTGAAATGTCTGTGTTCTGATATGACCTAGAAAGCAGAAGGTAAGACAACTAGAACAACTGATTTATAATTATTACACTAGGATGCTCCTTTTCTGACAGCCTGCACAATAAATAGTCTTAGAAACTGTTTGCTCTCTACCACAGGACAATGCCCACTTGACTACCATGTTTTAATCATGAATGGACTCTACAGAAGAGAAGTAAAACAACAACAATTCAAACTGTACTGAAGACAACCTTAACATCACAGCTGCTGCTTTAGAGCTCACTTAGGTGAGCACTTATGTCATTGCTAATTTTCACTTGGAAAATGTGATGCTCTTTTACATTGACTGTTCTGTGATCTCAAACATCTTAGTCAAAAAGCAGACATCTGCATTGCAGGCATTTAATGAGACACTGCAGGGGCCCCAATATGCCATTCTCAAAGCTCAACATCTGAGGAGGCAGCACTGTGCAGGGGATCAGCACAGAGTAAACCAGGAATGGGCTCCACTTCACTCCAGAGGCAGGAATTAAGCTCCTGTGTTACACCCATGATTTAGGTGGCTAATGGCCCTGCACACTGATGCAGTATTCTTTCCTTCTAGGGCTCAAGCACATGACATTCTCCTTCTCTGATACATATAAGCTCCAAGGGAATGTTTTTGCTCCTCTCCTAAAACATGCAGTTTTAGGATTTCAGTCCTAGCAAGTGGACATCTGTATAAAACACTCTAGCTCAGCACCTACTGATAGCTCCTTCTGATTTGCAGACAAGCAAGTATTGATCAGATTAACTTCTCAACTGCCCTGACCTCCAAGAGATCTGTTCTTCTCACTCTCTGCTCATTCAAGTGACAGGTTTTCCACAGAGAAGCCTCCACACACCTCAGCCATCTTGAAACAATGACTATGGTAAAATAACTTCTCACCTTTCAAAAGTTGAAGTGGACAATATCTGAGCTGTTCAAAAATATAGCATGTACAGAATACTGCCAAGACTGAGTGTCACCACAGCATCAAGCACAGCACTTAACTGATACAAAGTACATTTTACACTGTTTTCTGTTCCTGTCTGGTTTCCTTATTGCAAAGAGAAAGATTTGTCTAATCTCCTGGAATCCTACCCATGCCATAAATATAAGTGACCTGATTCTGTGCTCCACTACATTTTCTCTTTGCAGGCTATTGCTTGGCTTGTCTTCCCTAGAAGTTTCTCATCGTGGTGCTTCTTTTTAAAAAAGGAGCTTCAAATTGTCATTTAGGATTTATAGATGTGTACAGCTGTGTGTAAGCAAAAGTATTTTGGAATAAAGCTGAATAAGCTCTTAAGTGCATAAAAAGGTTCATATTGCTTGGAAACAGGAATAAAAGAAAAGCATGCAAAGTGCTATTTAATACTGCGTCTCTAAAATATCTAATAACATTTTAGGAGAGCTTAAGCTTCTGATGCATAATTTGGCTACCTAAGATATTCTGAAATGCGTAAATACAACAAAACAATGACAGTGTTGCTCTATTTGTCTCCTAGCTACACCACTTAGTCCTAGCAAATAGTAAGATAGGTCATGAATCAGCCATGAGAACGGAAGGAGCCTCAAAACCAAGGGAAAATTAATCTTGAGACAGAGCTAACAACTCCACAGCTAAAATCTGTCAAGAAACAGAAAGACTGAACAGAAAGACTGCTCACTCTACATGACAAGTTAGTGTAATGACTTATAATGAATACATGAAAAGATATTAAGCATTTGATGGAAATTAACCCAAATATCTTCCTGGGAAGATAGTCAAGGGTCCAAATCATGGTAACAGAGGTAAGACACAGGAGGAGCAGGGACAGAAAGAAGGAAGAGAGGGAGGGAGAGAATTTCAAGGAGTTGAACTGATAGATGAAAGAGAAAACACCTAATAAAAAAAGTTCACTTTGCAGTCAAGAAGTTCCCATGACAGAAAATTAGCTTATCTGCCTATGTGTCATGGACACCATGCTGAAGCAGGCGTTTTAATTTTAGGCAACAGGCTGGAGGTCAGAGAGGGCCACTGCTCACTGACCAGACTGAGGAGCTGAGGGAAGGATAGTAGGGAGGTTTTCAAGGCTGGCACTGCCTAAAAAGAATATGAAGAATTAATTTTTCTTTAGAGATTCAAGTGAAGAAATACATTTTCCTTAGAGATTCAAAAGTCTGAATTTTTTAGGAGGGAATCTTCTACAAAATGAACATAAGGTGGTTAACAACAAGGTTAGGTTCGGAGCTAAGTGTAGTGGTCAGGTGAAATTACAAGATCAAAGTGAGTCCAGAAAGTCTGAAAACAAACACTTTAGGGTATGAAGAGCATTCCTCATCAGCTAATGACAGCCACAAGTCTGAATACATTCCAGTGATGCCTCATGTGGTCAGAGGCACAGAATCATAGAATCATCACAGACTCACAGAATGGTTTGGGCTTAAAGATGTTTAAAGATTCTTTAGTTCCAACCCACCTGTCTGGGGCAGGGACCTTTCCACCAGACCAGGTTGTTCAAAACTCATCCAGTCTGGGCTTCAACACCTCCAGGGATGGGGCATCCACAGCTTTTATGGGCAGTCTGTGCCAGGGCTTCAGCACCTTCACAGTAATGGGTTTCCTCCTAATACATCTTTCAATTTAAACCTATGACCCCTTTTTCTACCACTCAGTGCCCTTGTAAAATTCCCTCTCCCAGCTCTCTTGCAGCTCCTTTAGGTACTGGAAGGTGCTGTAAGGTCTCTCTGGAGCCTTCTCTTCTCCAGGCTGAACAAGCCCAGCCTGTCTCCATAGGGAAAATGCTCCAGCCCCCTGCTCATCCTCATGGCCTCTCTGGACTTGCTCCAATAGATCCACATCTTTTCTCCTCCCCTCTGTTGGGGCCCCAGCACCAGTTCAGTGTTTTGGTGTGGCAAGAGAATGTTGTGGTTTATGACATTTGTACTCATGAGGCCTTCCTAATACTTCAAGAGGTCCTATACAAGGATCAGGTTTTCTAATTCTTCTCCCACTCAAACCTGAACAGCTGCTAAGAGGTAGATAAGGGAGACATTATAAAACACAGACATAATTAGTTTGGGCACATTCCAGAATCAAATTAACTTTGATCCGTACTTTACACTAAAAACAGAGCTGCAAACAATTTAGATGTACTTATGACACAAAAATAATGAAGATAGGAGAAGTATTTGTCAAAAAGTCCATAAGCACTTCAGAAGAGTCATAAGCATACAGCTGACTTGCTGGGACTTCACAATAAACTCTTAATCATTTATTAAGTATCCATTAATCATTAAGTCCTCATTAATTTTTTATGGGTGTACTCTTTAACAAAATCTATACCCAGGCTGTGAGTCTGAAAATTTCATAATTGTTTTTGAGAAGCTCTAGGGTAAGGCTGGGTGGCAGCTCCCATTACTCCTTCTCTGAGAAACTATGAGAACCCAGAACACTGCTCTCAGCCTTCAAAAATCCAGTCCCTCAGCTCAGAAACCCATTGCTGTGCAGCAATGAATAGGGTTTAGCAATTTTTAATTTGGGATTTAGCTGAAGGGAAACAAAAAATCCAATTAACGTTTTTGCTCACGTGAGTCTGATTTTGTGAATGCTGAAGGATCACTGGCATGGTGGTTAAAGTACTTTTGACTAAATTATGTTTTGTCTAAATACTACACTCCATCAAAGCCAAAATATTTCTGAGATTTATCAGATTAAATGAGATTTCACATGCTGTACTATTAAGACAGGCAGTATTTTACATCTCACCATAGAGAGAGAACAGTAAAAAGCCTTGATGTGTGGGGACTGGAAAGAAAAGGATTTTGCTTGGAAAAAATAATTGAAAGGTTTCATAGTATTAAAAATAAACATGAACCCCTCAAAACCAGTTGTCAAATGGAATTATCCTACAGAGAGCCTAGCCTGGGAAGTTGATGATTTGGAGAGTGGGGTGAGACAGAAGAAAAAGATTTAGCCTTTTCCTTTATCTAGGCATTTTTTGTTTATTGCTGCACATGCAATAAACACACATGGGATTATTAGAGTTACCTGACAACAATGAAACTTTCATACTATTGGGCCACTCACAGCAGATATTTAAGCAGCTATTTTGAATATCATAATTTTGGAAAGATAGAGCTGTTAAAAACTCTATCCAAGTGTGGAATTTCTTAGAGCAGGGACCAATATTTTAAAAAGATCTTAGCTCTAGTAACAGTGCTAACAGTTTTAAAACTCAACATACCTTTATAAATTAGAAATTAGCAGAAGACAGAAAAAGGATCATATTCCTACACCTCTGTCATGAAACATCAGCTAGATGCAGAGTCTCCTTATAGCCTCCTCAACAGAGCATGCCTGGGTCATTTTAATTATGCATGTGCTGCTGACAAGCTTGCTCTTTATGTGTTTATTGAAGATGATTAAACGTGGTAAAAACTATATGAATATGTTTGTATCTTTTAGGACAAATAATGACTAATCAATTTAAACTATATAATTAAAGTGACATAAAATTAATCCTTCTGGTTATTCTCCTCCATTTATATAATCACATGTAGAAGATCATTTATATTCAGAGCATTTCAACACAACACAGAGGGTATTTCCTCTTACTTTTTCAATAATTTCTTCTCACAGCTGGGGAGACCAATTCAAAATTCTGCTAGCTCACAATGGCTAAATACAGGACACACCTCTACAGCTGAGTTAGTAAGACAAGAGGAAAAGAGCCCAGCTTGTTTTACAGAGCCTGCCTTGCCAGTTCACACAGCAACTGTATATCTAAGTTCAAATAATAAAAAATACAGACCTCTGTGCTAATTCATGCTTAAAATACACCTAAACTTGGCACCAGCAGGAAGCAGAGTCAAGTTTTACTATACCAGATTTCCTGTCTTGTTTCTACTCATCACCATTGGGCTGGTTCTGTCTAGCCCACACAAGGCTGATCTAGAGCTAATGATTTTGGATCACCAAACACCACAGAATTTAGGATGGCACCAAAGCAGACTACATCACCACAAAGCAGGCACTACATCAGGCTACATCACTGTCTTGGTCTCACCACACTGCAGGCTCCAATTGTCAATACCTGTCAAGTTTTTAATTCACAGTAAATCTGCAGTAAGGTCTCTTGCTTCAAGGTTAGCCAGATGGATTTATTAGAGTATTCTTTCTTCTTTCCTTTCTTTGTGAACACTGAACCTTGCAAGCAATACAAGCATAACTATAGCTGTAAAAGTATTCACTTTGCCTGGAAAGCTGAAGTTGCAATACAATGTCAGTACAAGCATTAAAATGAACCTGGGACAGATTCCCCTTAGCAAAAAGGATTGATTTGTGGCTATGACTTTTGACTCACAACATTTTTGGAAATCATCAAGTATTTCCATTTCTTAGATGTTTAGATAAGCAAGAGATTAAACATTTTCATCCTCTCCAGGCACCTTTGACATTATTGAAAATATTTTATATACAGCTCTGTACATTTGACTAGTCTGAGTGAGACAGGATATGGAGCAATTCCAATCTCTTCCCCCTGCCCCCCAAATAATTTTCTGCTTACTTTTCCCATCCTGTCTAAACATAGCAGGGAGGGGAAGAGCTGATGAATACAGAAACTTCCCATGACAAAACTAAAAATGTCTGGTTGTCCTGCAAACCAAATCACAAACTCACAGGACCCAGCTATTTTCACAGTATCAGAGGCTTCTGCACAGGGTTTTGCCTGCTTCAAGTGCTGCTGTACAGCAAGCAGCTAAACACAGTGCCTGGTTTTCAACTGGGTGCAGAGATAAGTGCTGTCTCAGTTGTGTTGGAAAGTGGTCATTATGCCTGAAAAACTGCCCAAAATTATGCATGAGTGGGAACAGGAAATGGTGAATGTAAGAAAGCACAGTGCATCACAGTCCTATCATGCTGATCCTTTGCCATATCTATGCTTGAGAGGGAGGTGTATGAAACTGCTTCGAAAAATGCTCCAACAGCCAGAAAAAACAAGGACAAACTACCTCAGCTGCTATTTCTCCAAACTACAGAGATCCACTCAAATGAAACAAGCCTCATACTGTCTGTAGTAATAAAGTTATGAAGACATTATTATAAACTCTATGTAACCAAGATAACATTTATGTCAATTTTCTCCTTACTGCCAAATTAAGCAAAATCACAAAAGCTGTAATAAATTAAACCAAGTTTAGAAATAAACCAGAGCCCTGTGATGAACACATCATCCATTGTATTTAATCAGTGATTTTGCATGAGGTTGTGGTGCTACAAGTAAATTACACTTGGGAAAAGAAGAATGAAATTGATGTATTTACATGGTACCATATATAAATACTGCCAATTTATTTCTCTTATTAGTTCAACACCCGATCAGCAGAGTTTCTTTCACCAGTTTATCTCAACTACATCCTCTGAAGCTGCAAATTCAAAGCGTGAATCTTGATTTAAATCATGTATTTACAAACATTTTTAAGTACTTAACAACGGTTTTAGCAAAGGGAAATGAAAATGTTTACATATTTGTTCTAAGATGAATTAACCAAACACATGCTCAGAGGTTTACCCACATAAATGAGGCTGCATGCTGAGGTAGCATCAATTTTTCAAGAAACAGTTGATAACGTGCACATGACATAGAATTCTTCAACACGTGGGCAGGGAAAATTGTATCACAGTGGGAAGAAAGTGCAACTTTTTGCAAAATATAAAGAAAACCCTGTTTTTTTCATGAAAGTGTTGGTATTAGTTCCTAAAAAAGGATTTCAACGTAGTAATTATTACCTGATTCACATACTATGGAGCCTGGCTTCAGTTCCAACATCATGGTGATTATGGAGATGTCAGTGGAATACAGAATCTGCGTCCTGTGTGGGAGATTCATGGTCCACAGTTCTGGAGTTGGATGAAGAATGAACACCCATCCTCCTTTACTGCAGGTCACTTTGGAGCCATACTTCTTGCCTATGAGGTCTGTGGAGTGCCTGATGACCCCGTACTTAGTCTGTGTTACAGAGCCATGCTGCACCTTCACAGGAAACATGGACTCGTGGCCCAGGAACACAATAGCCGTGTCACCATCCTTTATCGTATCTCCATATTCCACAAAACTCATGCTCACAATCTTGTAGTTGGCTGATGATTGTCACCTAGAGAAGAATAAATATGTCAGGAGGGTTTCACAGGACCACACTGGAGCTGAACCTACAGACATAAAACCAAGTAATTTATTTTCTCCAATACAGAACAAAACCGCACTGTACAAATAAGATGCTACAAGAGAGCTCCAGGCAGTTCAGGGAGCTGCTCTCCACTGTATTCTTGATCCAATTACAATCAATGGGAGGATCCCACAGATTTGAAAATAACAAGTATTTTTCTTGGTTTATGGTACATTTTAAAGAAAAATCAGGAAATACATTGTAATTTACTCAGTCTGCTACTGAGTAAATGCTCAAAATGCTACTGCAGGTTAGTACCAATTTCAGCACCCTGTTCAATTACAGTTCCTGAGCATGTTATTAAATTTAACTTCTATTCCCATCTTGCTTATTTTTTGATGATTTACAACATAAAGACGTTCTGCTACTTGCCTGGACCTCAGTCACCAGCTATTAGGATCACTAACAAAAGTATACTTGAAAGTTTTCCAAATGAACGTTTAGAGATAGGCTAAGGGCATTAATTTATGCATAAACTTGACTAACTACATGGAAAAAGAATATTGTGGCCTTTAATTTGCCATTGGGGGTGCAAAGTAATTGTCTGGGAAGTGATCTCTGCTCCAGCTAAATGTAAACAACCACTTGCAAGCTAATGCCAACAGTTGAATCACTTCAGCCCCATGGTCTCAGAGCTGTTTTAGAGAATTACAATTAAATTTTGATGGCTTTGAGAAGACAATCTAGAAATCAGACGGTGGTTTACAATGAAATCTGACATTGCCTTTCAGATAAAGCAGCTAACTGTCTAAGCTGCAGGTTGATCAGTTCATGCAAGAATTGCTTAATGAAGTAACAGGGATCCTAAAGTTAGAAATTAAAGCCTATGACAGCAGGCTTTGAAAGTCAGATTTCTGGTACACCATCCCTGGCAGAATCAAAAGCAGTGTTACTTTTAGTTTCAGAACAATTACTGAATTCATGCACTTTTGTGTTGAATGTTTAAGAGTTTGGTCCTGCTTCATCATTTCAATTAAAAACATTCAGTTCTCAAAGTCTAGTCTGGTGTCTGTAGTCTGGTTCCTGCCTGGAGTTCCATGTAGCTCAATTTACTGTTAAGCAGCTAGATTTATATTTTTTCCACTGCAGGCACTGAGGTTGATAAACAGATGTGCTTGTGGCTGAAACTTCCAAAGCTTATGACATGCTTATTGCATAAGGTGTTCAGATGCCAAGGCAGAGGAGGCTTTTCTGGACATCTGGTGAAATAGTAAGAAGAGCATCCCATGAATTCAGAAATATATAGATAAAGGACTTTGTGAGATAGAACAAATGCTGTCTTTTATAGCTTGCACCCTATGATTATGTTCATGTCTTAATCTTTCATAAATGATACTCAGAGTTCTCATTCCAGATACTTTTAATGCAGTGCAGTTTTCAGCTCTCACAAGCGTCATCTGAAAGGACCTCGAATGGAATCCATTTCTTTCACAGTATTTACTGCAGTTACACCCATGTGCAAAAGAATCCTGTAGCAAGCCTGCAGGAACACTGAACGAATTCCTCTCCCTTTGATTACACCAACCAGCTGGTTCCCAGCTTCCTTGCCTTCCTTTGAGCCACTACACTTACCACAGCTAATAGTCACAGCAGTGAATTACAGAATCTTTAAGGCTGGAAGGGACCTTTAAGATCGTCAAGTCCAGCAAGTCCATCCATATCAGTGCAAGGTGACATCCCAAGTGACATCCCATCCCTTAGGCCTCACCTACTACATTATATTCACACATTTGGGGTATAATTGGCGTCTGTGAGGAATTTTGGAAGTTTCTTTTCCTCGCCCCCTTGTCAAGGAGCACAGTGACACCACCACCTCCAGTATTCTCCATTGCCTGGCAGTGCAGAGGGTCCCACACTGTTCAATTTTCCCCCGGGCAGCACTCAGGGGATTGCTGCAGCACCGCTGTCGCGGGAAACTGAGGTCGTGCCGCCTGACACGGGGTCAGGACTTCTCTCTGCGTTTGCCATGGCTGCAGCGACCTAAACCCAACGCCCAGGGGATCCCTGGTAGCCCCACAAATAAAACCACTAACATGATTCTGTGTTCCCTTCAATCACAAGCCAGGCACACGTCTCTCTTCCCTGAGCAGCTCCCACAGGGACCTGGCAGGCTGCCCCTGCCCCCTCCTGAAGCCTGGCTGCTTGGCACGGGGAACCTCCGGCAGTCACAGCCGCCTCCCTGCCCAGGCGCACGCACAGCCGCCTCCCTGCCTCCGTGCCCCCGCTCAGAGGTGACCCCGATACCAGGGCTGCCCTCAGCCCCTTCCGTATCCCGAGGGCGGTAATGCGGCTCCTGCACCCCAGCAGCGCATCGGCCCGTGCCAGCGGACCCGGGAACCTCAGCGGCGGGCAGGTGAGAAGCACGGGCTGGGCAGGGAAGGGGTGAGAGGCGGCATCCGCCTGCGGGAGAGCAGCGTTAACCCGTAACGGCCCCGGGGCCGGAGCGCCCTGGCCCCGGCACCCCGCGTCCCCGCGGGGACGGTTCTCCCCGTGCCCCGAGCCCTTTACCTCCCCAAGCCCGGCCCGGCCCGGCTCTCCTCACACGCGGAACCGCCCAGCGCCTTCTTCCGCCTCGGTCGCAGGCTGCTGACGCTCCCACCGCCTCCGCCCCCGCCAGCCCTGCCTGGAGCCGGGAGTCGCCGCCGCTTGTGCCCGGCGCGATCAGACCTAGTTCCTGCAGCCCTCCTGAGGCGTCTGTTTCTCTCAGCCCGTCGTGCCCTCAGCTCCATCAAGGCGCCCGTTCCCCTGAGCCCGTCATGCCCACAGTCCCATCGAAGCATCCATCCCTCTGAGCACACCCCTGCCCCCAGCCCCTTCGAGGCGCCTGTCCCCCGCCTGTCCCCCTGCTGACCGCCCCCGCCCCGTCCTCTCAGCGCTCCTTGCTGGCTCCTGAGCAGTGGGGACGGTCACTGACCACCCTCAGCAGCCCCCAGGCACCCCGTGGGGTGCTCCTGCCTCGGGCAGCTTCCCTGTCAGTGAAAGTGACGGGTCCCAGTGGGTCAGTGGGAACAGCTGCAATGGGGACTGAGAGCCCCAGTGGGAACTCGGCCTTCATCACTCGTTGAACGTGTAGGGTGTCGCAAGGGCAACCACCAGCAGGGCTGAAGCCCTTTCCCCAGGGAATGGCTTTGCCATTGGCACACCTGGGCCTTGCCTCCATGGCCCCCAGGCAGACAGCTTTCAGAAAGTTCTGCATGCCCTTCCCCCAGGGCAGCCTCGGGGAAAGGCAGCTCAAGGCCAACCAAGCTCTTCACAGAGGTTTCATAAGGCTGCAGGAGAAACCACACTGTGGGCTCAGAAGCAGCAGAATTGTTATCTAACCCCCTAACAGCATGGTACTAACTCCTACTTCTGTCTCGTGTTTAGGATCGAAGTGATGTGGAGAGCCCTGCCTGCCCTGTGGTACGGGGGCTGTAGTCAGGAGGCAAGGAGGAGCAAAGGAGGAGAATGTTGCCTCATCTTCTGCTCACAACAAGCCCAGGCCACCTGGCATGGGAGCGGTATGGGCATAGCAGGGAGCATGTGAATCACCTTGGACGTGCTGCAGGTAGTGTTCCCAGCTAAATCAGATAACACTCTGTACTGTGGTGCATTCACCAGTAACCTGTAATACACAATAATGGAGAAAAAGTCATCCTTTCACAATCACCAACCCAGTAACGGAGAGCTGTTTAGATGATGATCTGTGATTTTTTAAATTAATGTGGTTACACCAAGAATAAGGGATTTTTTTCCCATTACCTTCAGTGAAAACATATTTTTTGTTATGGTGTTGACCTGCCCATAGCATAATTGCAGTAGACTTTGTTAGTTATGAAACTCTTCTCCATCTAATCTAAACATAATGTATGCAGTTTCAGAGGTTTCTTAAACTGCAAACTCCTACTCAGCTGTTTTTCTGACTGGCAATCATGGCTCTACTGTGCCTTTATATTTGCACCCACTTTGTTTAATTTTCTGTCATTTTTAGTGTCATTGGTTATATTTGTCATTGTTTATGTTCTCATGTCCTTTCTTTCCCATGATGGGCTGCTGTTCAGATCACCGTGGGCCTGACTGTGTGCAAGATTGAGACACTCAGCAACTCCTCATTTCCATAGGCACTCAGCTCACTGGAAACAATCAGTAATTTTCAGCAGCCTGCCTAAGCAGTGAGAAAAACATACACCAAGGATAATAACTAAGCAAATACATTTTAAGTGATAAATGGGAAGAGAAGTTTCATTTGACAAGTTAAGCAGATGGAGCTATGGCCAATTTCCTTAATCTACTGGTACATGAGTGTTATGTTTAATTTTCAAGTGCTGTTTAGTTGTAGATTAGGAATTGGAAACAATTCAGTTGTTCACAGCAAACCACTTTCTCTTGCTGTCTCCTAATTTGGAATATTGTTCTGTGTTTCCAAGATGATGTTTATCCCCTAATTCTTCAGGTTCATATTATGTTTACACAAGTAATTTCAGAAGACACATTCACTGGCTAACACCCATCTCGTCTTGCACTTGCACACCACACAACATTTATAATTAAGCCTCTTAGGAAGTTAGCTGCATGGCCCTTGATTAACTTCCCTTAATTCTTCATTGTTAAAAGCTCAGCACAAACATCTCTGGAGTAATCAGCCCACCTTTCCAACTGGAAATGTAGCATATAAATCAGTACTCACTAAGATACCATCCCAGCATGGAAAGTGAGTATTGGTGCCCTTATCACAGTCTAACAGGCCATACAGGCTTATCCAAAGCCAGTGTTTCCCAGCAGATGAGGCAGATAAAGCGGGCGATCAGAGGCTGTTGACACAGGGCACAGCATCTGTAATTAAGTCACTAGGGAAGCTGGCAGGGAATGCTGTGACAAAGATAGGATCCAATTTACACACAGCTTTCAGCAAATCTTTAAGTGCTGTCTGAGTAAAACCCAGTCACTTCTGACTTACTGTGTGCTAGAAATTTGTCAAATAGTGGTGAGAAAAGGGGGGTAGAGGGTGCATTGTTTGTCAAACATGTAAATTGGATATATTTTAGTGTTTTTGTGTTCCTCTTTCCATGCCACTCAAGTTCTGTGAAGAAGAGGTGTGTGTTTGTGTTGGAAGTGCTGTAATGTTTGGCACCCTGAGACTTCTACCTGCTCACCATGACTGGTATTCCCTGTTCTGCAAGACTGGGAGGAAAAGAGCACATGCAATGAAACGGATCCTTGGGTTTTGGATCTTGAGGTGACCTTGACTCCACAAGTCTCCTGAACAATTAAACTACAGAACAGTTGATTGCTTCTTTGTTTGTGTGGCAACAGATTATGGAATAAGATAAAAGGAGCCTTCAGAACCTACCCTGGCGCTTTTTTTTTCTTTTTGTGGAGAAGACTGCCACAAAAATATGCCATAATGTAAGAAAATGGGTTTAGTATATTCCTGTTTCAAATTAAGAATAAAATATTTGTGGTTTACATTTAAAAAAATCCAAAATCAGAATTATGTTTGTAGCTGAGGTAATCCAGTAATATTACATTTCTATTGTAATTTATTGAGGACTCTAGGTACAATTTTACACTTATAATAATTTAATACTTGTCTAGCCATGCATTATTTGCAATTTACACTATTCTGAAACATGACCATTGTGTGAAACTATTAGTGCATAGGGGAAGACTTTGTGAGGTTAAAAGTGCAGAGGAGACCAAGAGAGAGAGGATTTGTTCTTTGATCCGGAAGCTGAGACTGGACTTGCACAGATGCTGAGCCCTTGGCTTCTCCTGGAGATCTGTATACTCAGCATCTCAGTCTACCAGACCTGGAATAACTCGGAAATCTGGATGGCAGCCAAACACAGCACATTTTTATTTGAAGCAGTCTAGGCTTTTTATTTTGCAATGATTTCCTCTATATGTATATTATTATTTTTAAGTCCTAAACAGTTCTGTAAAGTGCACATACTTCTTTTCGTTAGGGTGAGGGTACTGGTCATGGTGCTGAAAGGATTGTGATGGAGAAAGAGTTTCAGGTGATGTCTCCTGACATTCACAGCTCATGTCAAGGAAAGCAACTCTGCAAGTCAGATCTGCACATTCATGGATAAATACACTCTGTTTGGACAGGAGGATAAACATGGGTTCTGCTGTGAGATAAAGATACTATCTTGTAAAGGTGAAAGTCAAATGAAGATACTCATTCAAATTGTTAACATACTGCAATTTCTGCAAACGGCAGGATTCTCAGCTGCATCTTTGCTTTGGGACAAACTTGCTCATTCCTACAAAGACCAGTGGAAGTCACTATTTTCATGAATTTCAGGTGAGCTTTAGATGGGTCAGATCCCAGAGTTCCTGTGCCTGTCTTTAGCAGGAAATCACCCCCTCTCCAATCAAAGCTGAAGAATTTATTTTTTTTTTGGCACATGACAAGAGCAGAGGATTCATTGCGATTTACACCAGCACCCTACTTCCTTTCGAATTAAACTGCAAAACGAGCCCACGGTTTCGCAGGTGCTGGAGGCGAGGTGCAGGTCCTCCCTCTGCAGAGCCGGGCTGCCGGGGGCTGGGCGCCACATCCGCAGGCGCCTCAGGGCTCTCTGCCAGCTCGGGGCGCTTACCACTCACCAGGCTCTCAGCACGGCCAGTCCGCACGCCACATAACCCTTACTTTGGGGTGATGCACTACCAGACCCGTGTTTGAACCCCCGACCAAGGTGTTGGCAAAGGTGTGAAGCCTACAACCAGCCACGCTGGTGTGCGGTGGCACGCCCCGGCCGGTGGCACACAAGATGGATTCCTGCTCTCACGCCGGCGGTAACGGACGCGCCGGGGCCGGGGCGGCCTCAGCGCCGCAGGAGCGGCCCGCAAGGTCCGGCCACCCACAACCGACCTCCCCGACGCCGAGCAAAATGGCGGCGAGCGCGGGCCCAGCCGGCGGCGCAGCACCCGCCCCGCCCGCCGCTGCGCGGCCCAATGCAATGAATGGGCTATAAATAACGGCCAATGGGGGTGCGGGCTTGCACTCTATATAAAAGACGCGCGGCGGGGCCGCTGGAGCTTCACTCGGACTCGAGCGGTGTAGTACGCGGAGCGTCGCGGAGGTTCTTGCTGTAGCTGCGAAGCCCGCGGTAAGTCCCGGGGGAGCCGAGCCGTTCTGCAGCCTTTAAACAAAGGATTTTATTTTTTTTCCGGTTTTTTTCTTTTTCCCTTTTTTTTTTTTTTTCTTTCCTCCCCCGCTGTGTGGGGTGGAGCCGGTCCGGCTGAGGAGGAGTACGAGGGGCGGCGCGGGGCAGGGGCGCAGGAGGTGCGGGGGGCGCGGGGAGCGGCGCAGGTGCTCACCGGGCTGGTTGGCCTCTAAAACCAGATTAACCCGGTATTTAGCAGGGTAGTTACATACGCTCGCCCCGTCCAGGTCCCCTGAGGCAGCCGTCTGTTGTGTAAGGGCTTTTTGGATGCTGCGCTGCCCTCCCCTCCCCGGTCGGGGAGCAGCCGGGTGTCCGCGGATGCGGAGGGCGCCGTCGCTCCTCCGGCTCCCCTCGCCCTTTAGCGGCGAGAGGAGGCGCGGCCGCGCACCGAGGGTGCGGCGGTGCCGCCCCGCTCACCTGCCGGCCGGCCCGGGGTCCCGGCGGGGCCGAGCACCCCCCGGCTGGCGGCGGCCCGGCCGCTTCCCGAGCCCCGGAGCCGCGCGGGGTCCGCCCGCTGTGCAACGGCTGCTCCGCGCGACCTTGGGCGCTTCCCCTCACCCGGGCGGCGCCCCGGAGCCGGGAGAACCTGTGCCCCTGCGGCCGGGATGGCGGGGACGGGGCAAGGCTGCTGGAGGTGAAGAACTTACTTTCTTTGCTCCTCCTCGGCGCCTGTGGAAGGTGGTGTAGCCGCAAAGGTGTGAAGGGCGCGGGTGGAACGTGAGCCAAGGTGACCTTTTGGGTGCCTGGCGTTCCCCCGGGCGGTCCGGAGGCTGCCAAACCCCCAGTGAAAGGCTTCCCGTCTTTCTCCCCTAGTGACTGCGGTAGGGTCAGCCATGCCCTTCTCAAACAGCCACAACCTTCTGAAGATGAAGTACAAGCCTGAGGATGAGTACCCTGACCTGAAAGCTCACAACAATCACATGGCTAAGGTGCTGACCCCGGACCTGTACCAGAAATTGAGGGATAAACAGACTCCCAGTGGATTTACCCTGGATGATTGTATCCAGACTGGGGTTGACAACCCAGGTAATGGGATCGTTAGGTCTGCACAATGATCTGTTCTCCCTCCTGACTGGAAGTGCTTCTTGACAATACTTGAGAACCCAAAGTTCTCAAGCTACTGAGGGACAAATCTAAAGCATTGAGAGACTGCTCTAAAGTCATGGCTCTGTTGGGAGGCCATGTTTCCATCCAGCTATGTTTCATGCTGTGATCTGACACACCAATTCCCAGACACTTCAATTATGTAACTGCTCTGCTAAATACTTTCAATCTGGAGAGGGAAAAAAAAAGTCAAACCAAATGCATTCTAATTATAACTCATCTGAGGAGGGGGGGGGGAAAAAAAGATTACCTGGCCATCTTGGTCTCTTCCTATTCCAGACTGGTTATATGATGTTTTCTAGCACTTCTATGAAAAAGGGGGAGCAGATGTATTTACATGTTAACATTACAGTATTTATTTTTACTCTAGCAATATCAAAATGGCCCAACTAAATAATCAGAGACTGCCTCCTGATGAGGAGTATCCGGACCTGAGCACCCACAACAACCACATGGCCAAAGTTCTAACCCTGGAATTATACGAGAAACTGAGAGACAGAGTCACGCCCAGTGGCTTCACCCTGGATGATGTCATTCAGACTGGGGTTGATAATCCTGGTAAAATGCATTGAGAATATTCTGTGTGAACCAGCTGAAGTAACTGGTGCTTTTGAATATGGTGACTTAAAACTAATCATGTGGAGGTGGCATTTATGAGCAGACTACAGAAATGTAGCTCTCTAGCAGAAGGAGCGAAAAGCAAAGCCTGCTTGCTTGCAGCAAAGCATGATTGTTTAGACATAAAGTTCTATGCAGTGATCTAAATTAGCTAGTCAAATTAGATGTGCTGTGCAAATTTGTCCTAAACCAAGCTTGACAAATGAGCCTGGTTTAATGACAATAGCTATGGGTTTCCATAGCACTGCATTTGACAAACTGGATGAAGTGTAAAATGTAGGGTCTCTCCAAATGTTTCTATGTAAGAATGAACTTCTAAGTGACTAGACTTGCCACTAAAGAACTTGCCTGGTTAGTGCTGCACTGGATTACAGCCAAATGTCACCCAAACTTAGCTCTTCTGACTTTATTACCACTCCAGGCCATCCCTTCATAATGACAGTAGGATGTGTGGCTGGTGATGAAGAATCTTATGAAGTGTTCAAGGAGCTCTTTGATCCAGTTATTGAAGACAGGCATGGTGGCTACAAACCAAGTGATCAGCACAAGACTGACCTGAATGCTGATAACCTGCAGGTATAAAGTTTTGATCAATTACAGATTATTGGTCTCAGGACTGTGAAGTTGTTGGCAGCTGCCTAAGCTGGTTGCTCATGCTCTGTCCCCTTGCTTCCACTGAGCATGGACACCTGGGCTGTGAGTCTGGTGCAAGCAGCCTGAAGAGCTTGCTGCTGTGGGATGTCAGTGGCTGGGCAGCTTGTGTGCACTAGGAGCTTTTTTCAGGTGCTGTTGCAGTGTGGGTTGTGCAAACACCTTCAGTGTGTGTTTCCGTGAGCTATGGGCTCTAAAAGTCAACCTAAACGCTGTCCTGGAAGTCAAGGACTATCATAAAATTTAAACACTTTCTTCTCTCTGATCTTGGATCTTAATTACCAGCTGATGGTGTCATGCTATTGAATAAATATTTTTACAGCTAGGAGTAAGGATTCTTAATAATTTTACAGATTTTAAAGGTTATTGTAAACTAAATTCTGGCAGTTCCTTACTCCATATTGATTCGCTAGCCATAAATCATATTGAAAATAAAGAGATTTGGGAGAACAGAAATGAATAGTTCTCATTTGCAAGAATAAACACTTACCTAAAGAAGGTTTTGCCTCATGTTGATATCTCTAGATTGCAAATCTGTAGTGGGTAACAGAAACCCAGACCACAGTCTGAAATGGACATGGAACTGATGTTCTGGTCATATCCCTGTCTTCTAGGACTACTTAGTATCTGTAGCCTTGACCTCAGAGCAAGAGTTATGTTACACAGGTACTTGATGAGATGCTGAAGAGAATTTCCCTGAAGTGAGGCGCTGGCTTACAGGCCAGGGAGTCACTGCCTCGGGTGTAAAGTGTGTTCTTAAATGCGCAGGGGCTACGTGTGTTTAGGGATCTTGGTAACAGGGCTGTACTTGCTGGTTTGCTAACCTTGCAGGGAGGTGATGACCTGGATCCCAATTACGTGCTGAGTTCCCGTGTCAGAACTGGCAGGAGCATCCGTGGCTTCTGCCTCCCCCCGCACTGCAGTCGAGGAGAGAGGCGCGCCATCGAGAAGCTCTCTGTTGAAGGTAAGGTGAGAGCTGGGTGCATCAGGGACACTGTCCTGTCCTTTGTGCAAGAGGTGCTCTTTGCAGTTTGAAAATGGAGGTACTTGGCAAAAGGCAGCTCCCTGGAGGCTTAGTATGAACATGGAGCTTTCCCTGGAAAAGGCTCATTGCTTTTGAGCTGCCTCAGCATTGCAACTTGTAGCTGAGAGCAAGAACACATGGCAGAGGGAAGTTGGACTGCATTAAAGTTGACCTCTGCTGATCCCAAAAGCTTTTGTCTGTGTGTGTGGGGAAAGAGGTTGGTTCATCAGGGCTCAAACCTGAAATGTAACAGGTATGTAGCAACTGTAGGGCTTGCGTCATGGGGTGCAGTGTTTTGTGGCTACATTTAATTGACTTTCATTAATGTTCAGCTTGCTTAGAGATGTAGTCTTGTTCCAAATCTGCAGCTGACTAGAATAAGCACTGGTTTTCATTGAAGCTCTTCAGCTGTTGTGTTTTTTTTCCTATTGCCTCCCAGTGCTCAAGGTGCAGTTCTGGAGGCTGAGAGTGTAGTTGTTTCAAAATTTCTCAAGGGCAGGGTAACAGTCTTTGACTAGAATAATACTGCTTGTTATATTCATAACCTTGGCTCTCCTTGGAAGAAAAAGCAGTCCCCTTTTTTAGAGTTCAGCAGCAGTAATGATCCAAAACTGCATGTAAGGGAACAAAGGCTACTTGTATAAGCCTGGAAGGTGCAGACAAATCATCTGACACTGCCTCAGGTTCTGCCACAAGGGCATTGCCATTGCAGATGAAAGCAAGGGAGGAACCAGACCCAGCAGATCAAACATTGGAGACCACACACAAAGTATGGCCAAGTGCTGGGAAAGTGTAGAACCTTTAGTCCCATTCTAAAAGAGTCTCTCTCTTTCAGCTCTGGGTAGTCTGGATGGTGATCTCAAGGGGAAGTACTATGCTCTGAGGAACATGACTGATGCAGAGCAGCAGCAGCTGATTGATGACCACTTCTTGTTTGACAAGCCAGTTTCTCCTCTTCTGTTGGCATCTGGGATGGCACGAGACTGGCCTGATGCCAGGGGTATCTGGTGAGTATGTCTGTGAGGAAGCAGTCATAGAAGTTGAATGCTGTTTCAGTGGTGACTTGTACTGTTGGGCAAAGTAGTAACTTCTCACTTTATATTACTGTATTTGATGAGAAACTTCTACAGAGAACTTGCAGTTAACCAGCAAAATTTGGACAAGTGCTCTTATGCTGGTAAGAACAAGCCAGCTTGGCTAGCCCAGAACCAGAGCCTGCATGGGTTAGTGAGCTACAATGCAAAAACTGAATCAGCTTGTGGAAGTGGATCACTTGTCAAGGAGCAGATGTGCCACTACAGTCGGCTCTTCCCACAAGAGTCAAGAGTAATTTGTGGTACAAACCATAGCATTGTCTTAGCTCAGGGTTGATCCTGGATGCATAGTTACTCCCCTGTAGTCTCTTCACTTCTGCTTGCAGAAACTCACTGGTGCTGGACTGGTGTGGCTTTATCTGTGCTAGTGATGAGATCTCCCCCTGTCCTCAGAGATTCGGTGACAGGAATTGACTGAGGTGTGGAATAGAAGGATTCTGCTTGTTTTAAATGTAGGTCACCTACATAAAACTGCATCTCAGGAGCTTCTGCACCATAATTAACTTGCTCCCTTGTAAGCTAAGGGCTAGGTTTTTATCAACAGGAATGCTCCAATCTTATTACTGCAGCTGTTTCAGTACAATCTGGAGGAAGCACACTTTGTTTCTGTAGGTCACCTTTAAGATTGCATCATCTACCTGCAGATTGCCAGCACCAGATAGCGCTGTCATCTGAGCATGACTAATCTACAGACTTGAAGTGTGTAATGTCTTAGTGTTGTCTGCATAAATAACTTTCCTTGGGTACTAGCTAATTTTTTATCCTAATCAAGTTCAGAAATTACTAGCAAGATAAACACGGATGATAGTACTTGCTGTCAGCTGCAAGCTGGGGCAGGAGGAGCCCATTGTTCAGAGGATTTTTATATAGCATCTCTGAAGAGCCCTGATCTAAAATTCATAGTGAAAGTAAGATACAAAGTGCAGTTTGACATAATCTGACAAAATACTGCTAAAAAGGCTTGTTATGCATGGTGTCATTATGAACATTATTGTGCAGGACTCCCTCAAAGTCTATTAATCACCTTTCTGCAAATTGCTGAGCAGAAATACCTTAACTTGTAAACTGGAGCCACAAGTGAGCTAGGGTGATGAGGGGGTTTTGAGTTTTGATACTGTAAGACTAAGTAATGCCATGTTACTACTCACTCTGTAAAGGCCAATTCAAATTACCTCTTGAAAAGAGCAGGGTAACAACTACCAGCTTAGCTCAGGTCCTGTGTGGGCAAAAGAAGGAAGATCAATCTTGTTGAAGCAGCTAAGTGAGTATCTTGAACTAAAAACTGCAGTGATGAGCAATTTGGGGCCATCTTCAAAATGTGAGGTGGGCAAGACAGCAAACTGATTGCTTTGTCTCCTAGGCACAATGATAACAAGACTTTCCTTGTTTGGATCAATGAGGAGGATCACCTCAGAGTTATTTCCATGCAGAAAGGTGGCAACATGAAGGAAGTATTCAGCCGCTTCTGTACTGGACTAACAAAGGTAAATCACCATTGTCTGGGCTGTAGGTTCAAATGGCACATGGCTCTCTGGTTAGAGCTGAGAATGCAGTTTTCAAGCCCCCTCTGGAGTCCTCCATGGTTGTGTTTCACAACCTGGATCTCTGAGAACACCCTGATGAGATCCAGAGCTGTGAGGGCTCCAAAACAGGTGTTATGGCAAAAAGCCTTGTAGCTGTGTAATCTAGAATGTTTGCTTGATGTGGTGGCACCCTTATCCAAATGTCTCAACTGTATTTTAAAGAAATTCTACATAGTTCTCTAAAGCTTTGAAACACCTTGGGGAGGAGGAGAGATTGCTTGAATGTGCATGGGCAAAGCTGGATTCAAGTTCTCTATTTCTAGTCTTGATAGAAGCTTGAGCTTTACCAGCCCCTTTCCTGATCCTAACAGATGTGTCAGCTTGACATGCATTAAATCTAGCTTCCCAACAGATAGTGACATAAGGAGTGTAGCTTTTAAACTTAGCCAGTTTCACTGCTAGGAGCAAGATGAAGGCCTTAAAAGCCCCTTGTTGGTGGCCATTTTTTCCATAGGGAGGAGGCTTATGTGGCTGAAATAGCTGTTTTGAGTGTTGTGGCTGTTGCTGATTGACTGAAGCTGCAAGTGAGCACTAATGGATGTTCTACAATCTTAAAGTAGAGAACAATCTCTAAACATTCATTCTTTCTATTTATAGATAGAAAGTCTCTTCAAGGCCAAAAACTACGAGTTCATGTGGAATCCACACTTGGGCTACATCCTGACTTGCCCATCCAACCTTGGGACAGGGCTCCGTGCTGGTGTGCACATCAAGCTCCCACACCTTGGGAAACATGAGAAATTTGGAGAAGTCCTCAAGAGACTTCGGCTGCAGAAACGAGGCACAGGTGAGAGTTGATAATAACACTGATGGGCTGAGTCAGTCTGCCCTAGGACGCCAGCAAATGCCTGGTTATGGCCAGAGCCATCTCTTGGTTCACACTGTCAGTGCCTGTCACACCACCCAAAAGAAACCCTTGTAAAGCACATGTAGAGAAAAAAGTTTTCAAATTATATAGTGGAGGAGTTTAGGATGCCACTGCTCTACTTACTTTGTACTTTGTCTAGTTAATGTCCTGTGTGTCATTTTGAGCACCAGGTAAGGTGGACCTGGGGCCAGCTGTTCCTGTTCCTATGCAAGGGTGGAAATCCTGGTTTAACCTATGGCTAGGAGATGGCTCCAGTGGGTACTTGTGACCTCAGGTTAGATTGCTCATGGGTCAGAAGAATAAAGAACTGGCCTAATTGCATATTCTGTGGTTCATGTTGGCAGTCACACAGGGCTTTATCTCCTGCATGTAGGATGAGGTACCAGTGGCAGCTTGTAGAGAATGGTCCTGCTGTGTCCCTGCCTCAAGCTAGTGAGGGAGGAAAGGCAGACTCACCTGCTGTGGCTGAGGTCAATGTTGTAACTGCATCTCTTGCTGCAGGTGGTGTGGACACAGCTGCTGTTGGAGGAGTGTTTGATGTCTCCAATGCTGATCGTCTCGGCTTCTCTGAGGTGGAGCTGGTGCAGATGGTGGTGGATGGAGTGAAGCTTCTCATTGAAATGGAGAAACGCCTTGAAAAAGGCCAGTCCATTGATGACCTCATGCCAGCTCAGAAATAAAGCACTTTATTCTCATGCTTCCTAACTTATTGGATGAATAATAAAATGTCACTCCAATTCAAACCCTTGGGGTCAGAGCCCACTTAGTTACACTGTAGAGAAGTCTTCCATCCATCTGTGTTAGAGTTTATTTTTTTGATGGTTGAGATGTTGCTGAAAATGAAATGAAATAAACTATTGTTTGGCCTGAGATGTCTTAGATATGTTAACTGAATGTCTTTGAGATTTAAGTGACTTGGTTTTCATAGTTATGCTAGGTGGTCTGGTTTTGTGTGCAAGCACATCTTCCTAGGTGTGCTGCTGCAGACCAGCTGAGTTGAAATGTTGTTAAAGCAGTTTCAGAAGTTGAACCTCTTAACTTGATTGTAGTTGCTGTAAATTTGAGAACTAATGTTAAACATGAGTCACTGCAAACATGCCCTACCTCCAAGGCTTTGACTTGTGCATCTGCTCATGCCAACTGTAAACTCTCATTATCCTGGGTACTGCAAGCTAGGCTGGTTCCTGTGAGGGAGGGGAGACAGGGCTGGGATCAGAGGACTGCTGCTCTCAGCTGGGCCCTCGGGGGGTGCAGGGCAAGGCTCTGAGGTCAGACTCCAGCCCATGGTATTAGTGACCCTGAGCTGCTTTGTGGGGAGGAGCTTGTCTTCAACCTAGCTAGTGTAAACAACCAGTTGCTCTTTTGAGTGTAAGGGGTGAGGTGAAATCTAGATTAATTCAGCCCATGCTTCTCAAGTGATTTTAGCTCAGCCAGGGCAGAGATGAGAGCTGGATGCTGCCACTTAGAGGAAAATACCAGCTAATGAGCTTTAGTCAGCTGACTCTTGCTGGCCCCTGCACCAGTTGCCCCATGAACCTAAAACTGAGCAGTACAGTCAATTAAAACATGAATAAATAGTTTTTTCCAAACTGGGCCTGGCTTGCAAGCTCAGGTAGTTCTCTGGATATGAGCTCAAGATTGCATCAAGTAGGTCTGTTCTCCAGAATGGCTGTACATGTGTGCTTGCTGTGTGGAAGCATCACATTATTAACATACAGGAGCAGTATTTCCCACAAGTATTGCTAACTGGGAGCATCAGACCCTTGGGAAGAGCAGCCTTTGCAGCTCATGCAGATGCACCTGCTCAGCAGCTCTACCCACTGCTAAAACACAGATTTGAGGGAGGGAGCGTGATGAGAGGTTGTTGCAGAGCTCCTTGGTGTGCAGCTTTATATAGGTTTGTGTAGATAACTGAAGCTTTCTTTTGTAAAGGCTGTGATATTTCTAAGGCTGTGATTGCAGGCTGTCACTTAGCTGAAGAGATGATTCCAGCTGGGGTAAGCTAATTTAATTTTGGTGAGAAAAGGCTGAGTGAACATTTCAGATAAGATTTTTTTTTTTCTTTTAATACAGCTTTGTATGTGTTTCAAAGTTAATTGGGTGGGGGAGAGGAGATCATATGTAAGAGTTTTGTTCTGTACTGGGTGTTCCTGTATTAAGTTAATCAGCACAGGAGTTTTCTGTGTGAAGCTTGTGAGAGCAGGGAAGAGAAAATGGTGCAAGATACAACCGATTGGTTCTGTATATTCTTTAGATCCCCCATGCTGTGCTTCATGTCACTGTTCACAGACGCTTGGCAAATAGCTGGTTTTGCTTCTTGTAATCAGAGAGTGTTCATTTAGTGGTGCCTCTCCTCAACACAGCGTCGTTACTGCGCTCACAGCAATTACCTAATGAAAGGAGTTGCCTGAAAACTTGTCTATTTTTTTCTAGCTATATCAGCTGGACTAATAAAAACATTTCTCTCTCTATGCATCTTGTTTCTCCTATGTTCTTAACCCATCAGAGCTGTTACATTTGTCTGCTTTCAGCCCCTGAGTCCCTGCAGTCTGAGACAGCACCTGTAGCTGGCTAAACAATTGTGCTCAAAGCAGCAAGCCAGTCTTTAATGCCTGCATCCAGCTAGAAAATACTTCTTTTTAATTGGTTTTCTTTCCCACGCACTACCTTTGCTGTGTTCCCTCGTGTTGCTGCCATGCGACCATGCTTTTGTTTCAGCTTGTACAAAGCAAAGCAATTGCAAGTATTTCAGAGAAAGAATGTGTCCTGGCAAAAGGTGGATACTGTGACCAACCCAAGGTGGGACTTTCTAAAAACCTCTGATCAAGAGAGAGATTAAAGCTCCTGCCCCTTCACCTTAAAAGCTTTGGTTTGGTCTTTGGCATTACTCACCCTTGTGCCCTGGGTGCCCATCATGGATTGTATGGAGCAGCCACTTGTTTGTGCTCTGGGCACTCAAATGGTGCCAGGTGCTGGCAGGCTGCCATGGGGCAGGAGAGGAGAGGAAGCTTATCAGTCAGTGCTGTGCTTTATCCAGGGAACCTGCATTAACCACCTGTGTCCCGTAGCTTTTGTAAAGGAGCCATGTGGCTCCTGCTCTCATCACCCCCACGGTGATGGCAGTGTCCTCACCAGGCCAGAATGGGGACTTCTCTGTTGGTCCCAGCAGTGCTGGGGGAGGAGAGGGGTCAGGAGCCCTTTGTGCCATCTTTGGGCTTTCCTGTGATGTTTCAGCTGAGCTTTTCTCCCCTATAGACTGGTGAGCAGGGATGGTTGCTGCCATCCTGCTGCTGCAAGGCAGCCCCTTGTCCTGTTTCACTGCCCCTGCTCCCCCAGGCCAGCACATTGTCCCTTGGGTGCTGCGAGACATGCACCACTTTTATGATGTTCTAAAGAGAAATTTCTGTTTGTCATTACATTTTCCTCCTGTTCCTGCTTCCCTCAGGGAGCAGCTGGCCAGCCCTGGCTGGTGTGGTGCCAAGCCTTGCCTCTGGACACGTGTGGCACAGGCAGCGCGCTGCCTGCTGGCACCCCAGAGCCCTTGCTCAAGAAATGAATCTCTTTGGGAAACCATTTGCCTCTCATGTTACACTTACTGGCAGCTTAAATGCTCCTTATCCCACTTCCGTGCTATCTACTGGAAAATGATTCATGGTGTCTCACCCTCTGGAGGACTCAGCACCGCAGCCCTGGTGGGGGAGGCTCCCAGCCCTCAGAGCCAGGCTCAGGCTCCCCGCATGCTCCCCTGTGCCTCCGGCCAGGCCAGGGACAGGGCGGCTGCTTCCCGAGCAGCTCCAGCTGCTCCACAGTGGCTCCTGCTTCCCAGGACAAGGTGGCCAAACCGTGTCCCTCCTCTCTCACAAAAATAAGGGATGGAGCAAGGTGGTTTTACCTGCTGGATTCCTGGTGAGTGCTCTGCCTGGGGCACAGGAGGCTCCTGCTCCAGTCCGGCTCTCCGCAGAGGATTCTTGCTCAGCTCCAACCACAGCCTAGGGCAGGGCAATGCTTTCTTCCAGCTTTCCATTTTGCTCAGCATCCATTGCTAGGCCAAGAAGGAAAAGGAAGGTGCTATTGCCTAATGTCTCCAGCACTCACCTGGGAGGGTTTAGGCTCCAGCCTGTCCTCAGATGAGCATTACCATATTTTTACGCAACATGGAATAACTTGAGCAGAAGACTTTGAGTGATCTTTGTTCTTTTCTCCACCCACCCACCCACACACAAAAAATGTGGTAGTGTGGTAGGCAAGGCACTCTTCTGAGGATGGAGATGGCATCTCAAGCTTTTCATCTCCTGTTTGCTTTGCTTTTCCCCTGGGGAAGCAGCAGGCCAGCAGGCTCCTTTGGCTGCTCCACATTCCTCTGGCTAGTCTGCCTTCCCTCCTCCTAAAAAAACATAGTTACAAAGCTGGAAATAGCCTGGTGACATTTTCTCCAGCTCTCCCCCAGTGGGGCAGGGCACTTCCCCACCATCATGGGGTTTTGTTGGGTTTTATTTGTCTGCAGTGGAGGGGAGCCCAGCCCAGCGATGGAGAACACCCCACAGCACAAGATAAGAAGCTAATCATAACTGGGCCTCTTGCATTGCTTGACCCTCTTCCCCTGGCTATGACATTTTAGATTTATTTTCTTACACAGAAATCACACAAGCCCCAGACCAGCTGCTGTTCAAGGGCCATGTGGGCCACTTGCCCTGGACTCAAGCACCTCACCAGCCATGAGCCACTGGCCAGGGGTGAGGGCTGCCCAAGGTGTCAGTCCTGAACCAATGGGCTTCCCCCACCTTTTGGAACACAATCTGGGCAGGTTTTTTTGTCCAAATGCTGCACAGAGCCAGGCTGAGTGTGCCAGGTGAGAACTAGTACCTGCTACACCCACAGTGTGAGTCTAGTGATCAAATTGGCAGCGTGAGCTCAGCCTGGGGTTGAAAATTAGCAGGGAAATTCTGCAGTATCAGACAGGGTAAAAATAAACTCAGATGCATCCAGACCTACCAAACATTTTTGTTTTTCTCATTCAGCCAGTGAGTAAGATCTGAGAAACCATTTTTATATATATATATATGCACGTACACATATATATATATGAATTAAACTTTTAAAAGGGCAGAATGCCTCATGTTCAACACCCAGGAAAATGGGTAGGAAAATGTTAACGTTGAAGTTTTTAATGAATGTGAAAAGTTCAGCTAAAAATACACAAGAATGGGCAACCCTGAGCTTTCTTCAATGCAATTTCAGAATAAAATCAAAAGTGAAGTTTAATTTACCATATGCATGCAAGCTCCACATCTTTGCAATGACCTCAGCTTTTCCCTGTGTTTTGTGCAGGTGGGTGTGAGGTTTGGCTGACAGCTGCAGTCTGGTTGCTTTTTCCACATCCATTATTGATGACCAGGGAGTGAAACTGAGAATAACCTGGAAGACCTTGGAAGTGTCAGCAGCAGTGCCTTATTGTGATGGTGTTTGATGGTAGCACTCAAGCACAGCAAAGCTTTCCTGGATTACATGTGAAAGAGTGAGACTGGAAAATTACTGAATTAACTCACCTGAAACCCCATGCCTGGACCAGCAGAGCAGTGAGCACATTCACCAAGGGCAGGTTTTCTGGGGTGTGAATAGTGTCTGTCTGCAGTTCAAATGTGCTGCACATCCAAACTGCAGCTAAGCTGGAGGGTTCTCTCTAGTGCCAGCTCTGCCCATGGGAGCTGATGGAGGTTGGCCGCTGTCTTTGGCACAGAGGTGACTCCTCCTGCTGTGCTGTCCCAGCTGGCCAGGGACAGGCTGGAGGCAGAGAGGTGCAAACCAGGTGGCTTTGGGGCATGGCTGGTGAAGCCATTTCAGGCAGGGAACCTGGTGTTTCACTGAGGGCCTGCGGTTTGCCCACAGAAACTGGCCCTTCTCCCTGCAGGCTGTGGTGAAATCCCCTGAATCATCACTAATCCCTGCTGGGGCTGCCAGCGCTCCCAGGCTGCCATTACTGGGAGCTGGCACTGCCATCCCCTGCTGGCACTGCTGACCCAGAGCCTGTGCTGGAGCCAAGGACTGCACATGTCCAAGTGGGCAGGAGAGGAGAGGTCTCCAGGGGGAATGGACACAGGAGGGCCATGGAACCCCTCTGGTCCATGAAGGAGTGGGCTGTGTTCAGCAGAGGACAATGAGATAGCTTTGTCTTGGTTTGTTGCTGTAACAGCCTCCAAGCTGGAACTTGTCTGGGAGAGATGGCTCCAGAAATACTTGTGGGAATATGCATGACAAGGGGATTGCAATGGATGGCCCCAGAGTTTCATCTCCTCTCCATGGGAGAGTCATGGCTGGCTTTTTTTTTTTTTTTGTTTGTTTCTTTCTTTCTTTTAAAATAAGCCATTATTTTAAGGGAAAATGGCATTGAGCATCTTGAGGATGGGTACCTACCTCCTTCCCTCTGACTCTGGCATGTCCCCCCTCTGTCCCTGTCAGTGCCCCTTCCCCTCCTCCATCTGGTGGGTGGCACAGGGTGATCTCTGATCCTGCCAAGGGATGGCTAGTGGGACTCCCAAACTTTGGACTTGCCTAAAGGGTGGGAAGGGCCATGAGAAATCAAACAGCTCAGCTGTTTCCTACTGCTGAGAGCTTCAGAAGAGGCTTGAAGGTTTCTTACAGCTGTCCTGGAGGCCAAGGAGAGCTGAGGAGGGAATGCAAGGTCAGGTGTGCATGGCCACATGTGCAGGGGCTGCAGAGTGCCCAGCTACCCTAGTGCTCAGCTTCTGTGCCCACCAGGTGCTTGGGCACCTCCCAAATCTCCCTGTGGCTCTCCAGAGGCTGATCCCAGCCCACAGTACTGTTCACAGCATCCCTCAGTGTCCATGCTTCCCACCTCCCAACTCTTTTTGAAGCCCTATCCCAGCAGCAGGAGGCATGTGCTGGGGATGGATGGATGCACGTCCCCACAACCCCAAAAGTCCTGGCCAGGATCCCCAGCCAGTGGTGCCTGTACAGACTGCTGCTCACTGCAGCCAGCTCCTGACTCCATTAAGTGGAAGAGAGCCAGGTGGATGATCATCAGCAGGGGCTGGGCAGGGCTGTGTGAGAGGCACCTAATGCAGCAGCTGCTGGGAATCACACCTTGCACCAGAGCAGCACCCACCTGGTGCAGCAGCTGAGCTGCCCACTGCCATGTCCTGCTGTGCTTGCTCCAGCTCATTCCCTGGGCTGCTGTGAAGTGGGGCAGGGCTCACCTGGGCACCAGGCTGAGCCAGCAAGCAGGGACTGGCCAGCACAGCGCCCCAGGTTGTGTGTTTTCTGTTATGTGGTGGTTTGGCCTTTTTTTTCTGTGTGTGTGTGTTTTTTTTTTTTTCTTTTTTTGCAATGAACCCTGTGCTTTGCAGAGACTTGTCAGCAGGACAGAGACCTTGCAGCTTAGTGTGGGGGGAGCTTCAGATTTCAGGCATCAGCCTGGGTCACTGCTGAGCTGAA
This sequence comes from Molothrus aeneus, assembly GCF_037042795.1. Taxonomy (NCBI): domain Eukaryota; kingdom Metazoa; phylum Chordata; class Aves; order Passeriformes; family Icteridae; genus Molothrus; species Molothrus aeneus. Next base: position 53,022,961 of record NC_089651.1, on the reverse strand, counting down.
ACAGGGCTAAGGACAACCTCAGCATGGCATGGAGACAATCCATCTCTGCCACACCTGTCCCTTGCAGCAGGGGAGCACCCTTGGCACAGGCTGGATCCTGAGTGTGTCAGTGGGGAAGGGTCCCTGTGGCAGCACGGGGCTCTGCCCTGGCTCATGTGCATCACCTCCTAGCAGGTGTCTAAATTTTGGACAGAATCAAGCCCCAGTCCCACTGGGAATCATCAGTCCAGCTGCACCCATGGAGCATCCAGCCTCTCTCCCTGCTGGCAGTCACAGGTGTTTGGCAGCATTTCATGCTAGTGGCCACTTGTGTCCTCACACCAGCAACAGGACTGCATGTTTTGGGATGCAGCCCTCAGCTGCTACCCAGTGTCCCTCTCCTCTCCTGGGGGTACCAGGATGTTTCCCGGGGCAGAGCACTCCTCCCTGCAGCTCCCTCCTGCTCCCTGGAAATGCCTTGGGCTCAGGTGGCCCTGCTGCTTGGGTGTGACACCCCAGAACACGTATCTGGGAAACCCCTTGCATGTGGTAAAAGATGCAGCTTTAAAAGCAGACTGAAGCTATATTTTGATTTTCCTCACTAGGACTAAAGGATTGTCCCTGTAACAGTATTTATGAGAAATTACATCAAGCAGTGGGTCAGCTGAAGTGGCAGATGACAAGAATATCTTTTCCAAATACTTTAATATAAATCAGTGCCCAAACCAGCAATGACATGTTTTTCTGGTTGGTGTATGGTCTCCATCAGCCTGGACTTTCCTGAGGTATCTGTACAACCTTCTTCTCTTTTAAAATAACTTCCACTGCCATTGACATGGCCCATGGAGATTGTTTTCATACTACTTAGTTCAAGAGTGAAGCTTCCACCAAGAGCAACTTCCCTGGAGAGCCACCATCTTCTATAGGAGTTATTTAAGTGCTCACCTGACTTGCCTTTCAGCTCAGTTTATTCACTTCCAGTTAAAGCCAGCCCTGAGCAGGGACCACCAAAACCAGGGATTAGATTACCTAAAAGGGATTTGGAATAAATGCATCAAAAAGATACAGAGAAACAATGAAATACATTTAGAAACCCAAGAGCTATTTGAGACTGAATGGGCATGGGAATGCTTATTAAAAAGACTCAGAAAACCAGCAAGTGAGGTAAAACAATTTTTAAGATATTAAGAAACATCTACTAGCAAGGGGGGAAACATTTTGTTGTTTGCCAGCACTTTTAGTCCCATGACACTTCCAAACTCAAACCTCCACCATTAAACTTTACTAATCCTCCCTTCAGACTTCTGTGTGGGTCATTTAGAATTACTCAATACTGAGCTCAGGGGAAAACCTAATAAGCCAACCACTAATCTTTGAACTTGGCATAACAATTCTCTCCTAGCTGTTTCTCAACATGTTCTGTCTTGTCCTGCCACCCCACTGAGAAAGCCCTGGAGTGCTGGCAGAAGTGGCCAGTCCAGGCTCACACTGGCACCCAGGGCATGGTGGCCATGGCCAAGGGACTGCAGTTTCCAAAGGAACTGTTGTGGGAGACATTTTGGGACTTGGAAATGAACCTCTCAGAGAGGGCAACCTGTGGTGAGAGACTATGGACAAGCCACCCTGAGACTGGGATCTTTGGAAAGTAACACAAGGAAATTTGAGATGTTTATATTTGTTATAAGAAATGGCACTATACTCTGCATGAAGCACGAGGCTAAAACATGTTTTAGATGCAGGTGAAAGCTTGACAGCATTTTCCCTCCTTTCCAAAAAAGCCTCCTGACACACCACCAGGTGCTGACCCAGGTGAAGGAAATCCCAAAGTCTGTCTTGGAAAAGAAAACAAGATTGCTCCTTCAGCTTATGCCAGGCTTAGTGCTAACAGTACTTTGTGCTTCTGTAATGTTGCATTTAGCAAAGCATCATTCAGGCTTTTAACCAGCCCTTGGAGAGTATCTTAACCCCATCTCATAGCAGGGAGGAAGCTGCTTTGCTGAGGCTGGGGACAGGGGGAGAAAGGTGGCTCTTGGACATGATCCTCTGCTGTGGACATGATCCTCTGCAGTGCTGCTCACCCTCCTCAGAGGTGAAGGTTAACCTGGTCATTCTCCTTCTTCTCCAGATGGAACATAGAGAAAGATAAAAAAATCCTGGTTTGAGATGCAGAATCCTCCTTTAGCTGAGTGTCTCTCTCACGTACAAACTCACCCACAGTACTGGGCAAAGATTTCAACCAAGTATCTTTGTCCCAACTAGCTGGATTTTATTTATGCCTCTTTTAGTCTGTTCCTTCCTCATGATTAAAATAAAAACAACAACAAAAGTAAAAATAAAGTACAAAGGTCTCGAGAGAGATCAACCTTTCATCTCCCTGCTGCCTTTCCTGCAGAAATAGAAAATTCCTGCCGAGTTTCTCTTGGGAATGGAAAAGACTGTAAAAAGCACGCTATCAAAGGTGAAAAAGCTTTGTGGCCCACTCACAGCTGGACACCTTGGTCTGTCCCACAGGTCACCTCCCACCAGCATGAGGAGAGCATCACAGGGGCCCTATCCTGGCCCGGCTCAGGACAGATCCCTGTGCCAGCCCAGGAGCTGGTAGCAATATTGCCCTGCTAGAGATGTGGCTGAACCCTTGTCTCAGCCCCCAGCCTCATTGTTTCAGGCAGAGGGCTTTATCCTCCCAGCTGTGCCCGTTTTGGGGGTGGGACCCTTTGTGGGACCCCTGCCTTGGGGTGCTGGTGGTGGCAGGACGGGGCTTTGCTGCCCCAGGAGGGCTCAGAGGCCTTGGAGGCAGCGGGAGAGGCTGCAGAGAGCAGGGCCACAGCAAGGGCCCACCCAAAGGATCCCCAAGAAGGAAAGGGGGGAAAAGCTGGGCAGAAACCGAGCGGGGTCAGAAAGCCAAGGCCAGGGCTGAGCTGCCGTGGCAGGCTGCGTTCCCCGTGTTCTCATGGAAACGGGAGCGGTGCCCTCCCGCCTGGCTGTTTCCTCAGGTTATTTTTAAAGGCAGCTCCTGTGTACGCAGAGCAGCCCCTTCCCGGGAGGAGCAGGCAGTGCCGGGGCACAGGAGGGAGAGCATTATCTAATCTGTTCGGCGGGGGAGCCCCATAAATGGCAGCACCAGCAAAACCGGGAGGCTCTGGCAGGGCGGGGATGGCTCCTGGGCCTGCTCCAGGTCCAAGTCACAACCGGCAGAGCCCAGGAGCAGAGCTGGTGCCTTTCGACTTCCCCTCTACACTGAGCAGGCCAAGCATCCTCTAAATAAAAAGCCTCCCTTGGCCTCTGCGTAGGAAACAGCCGCATTTCGAGCAGCTGGGTCGAGCAAGAGACTTCCAAATGAGGGCATGGCAGCCCCGCCGCGGCCCCGGCGCTGCCTGAGGAGGCTCCGCCGCTCCCTGCGCTGCGAACTGCGCTGCCTGCTCCTATTAAAGGATATTGTTTACTCTCCAGCCGGGTGATGCTCACGCAGGCTGGAAGCTGCAGCCCAGGAGAAACCCTTGGCAAGTGTCATTAGGACGTCAGGTCTGTTTTGGGATGCCAAGCAGGCCCGGTGGTGCTGCTACAGCCGAGGGTGCTGAGCCCCCACCCCACTGCCTGTGTGGGGCTGCACCCCCTGCCCTGCCCTGGGACAGACCCACACTGGTGTGGGATTGTGAGTCCTGCAGCTCTGAGGGGTGCTCTGTGAGCCTGGGTGTCACTCTGCAGGTGACAAGACCACGTGTCAGGCAGGAGAGGGGGACATGGCCCCAGGGGTCACAGCACACAGGTGCACCAGGAACCCCAGCACCTGGCTGGATTTGGGCTGGGCTCAGGCTGGGCTGGCAGGTGAAAGCTGCCTGCACAAACAGTGCCAGCAGGAAGGGCACAGTCCTTCACTGACCAGGGTTTGTGACCTCCAATTTCACTGCTTTCAGCCCAGGCTGACCCCACAGCAGCAGGTTGTGGATAGGATTCCACTTCCCTTTGAAGTTCTGTTTCCAGGCATTCACCTGCAGGTCACACACCTGAGGCCACCAAGAGTTGCTGCAATTTGTGACCCCTTTTAAACCACAAGCAGTACTTACTGTCACCTCAGAGTCCACCAAGCTGAGAGGGGCCAAACCTGACACGATGTGTCCTGCAAAGCATTAGGATTTCTTCTGATGTCTTCACCTCACTGAGGTGTAGCTTGGCTCAGAGGTTCACAAAAGCCATAGCTGATGCTGTCCAGGAGCAGTGAAAGGGGCAAAGAGCTCCCTTGCTTTTTCCTGCTCACACACCAAGGCATCAAACTTTGCCTTTAGTCCAGGCACAGCCAGGTCTGTGTGCACTAAGCCACCTCCATCCCTCCTGTCTCCTCCTCCTCCCAGCTCCCCAAAGGCAGGGAGGGGTGCAGGCTCATCACAGGGGCAGATGACTTTTTCCACAGAAACAGATGCCTGCTTCAGCCAACACATTGTCTTTGTGTTGAGCTCAATCCCATCTATTCTGATTGTCACTGTTGTTATTATTTCCATAACTGTTTTTCCTCCAGACTTCTGGCTCCAGGAACAAATTACTTCAGCCCTGCCCACTCCCAGGGCTGTGAGGCTTCAAAAGATGTCTGAAAGACCTGTCCTTCCGGGTGACAAGTGCTCCTTCCTTTGTATTCTCAGGGGGGCAATGTCTGCAGCATGTCACAGGTAGGGAGGAGCTGCCCAAGAGAGCAGGACCATGGCAGGAGGGATGGAGTTCTGGCAGCCAGCTCAGGAACAGCTCAGAACGGGGCAGGAGGGGAAGGGGTGATACTCCTGGCTAGCACCAAACCAGAGGTGGTTTCACTTCTTTGCCAAAGGAGAAAGCTTCTCTTGAATTCAAGCATAAGACAGTCTGAGCAGGTGCCTGGGCTCGAGATTTTTATGGATCACTGCAGGCTGAGAGGTTCACAAAACAGCCTGCTGCTTCCTTCAGCGGTGGAAGTGAGGCAGTCACAGTTAGCCATCCAGGGAGACTTCAGCACGGATCCCCCAGCTCCCTCCCTGGGACATGCACAGGATTCCCCAGGTCCAGCTGACACAGGCAGCCACGCCTCAGCCATAGCCAGGGCTGTCAATGAGATGCACAGTCCTTTTCAGCAGCTTCAAACACACATTAGCTCTGTACAGTGAAGATCCAAGGGACTTTCTGGCTCCCCAGAGACTTCACTGGCTGACCCTCGGAGCGGACTGACTATTTATGACCTCCAGGAAGGACAGCAGCAGCTTGAGCACAGGACAAGTAACCACAGGGCTGGGTATTGTGCTTCCTCCTAGTTGTTTGCTGAGCCTTGTGACTATAAAACAAACCTCAAGGTCCTCCTTGCATACTGTGAACCCCTTCTCCAGGACAGAAAATTTCAGGAAGGTTCTCACAGCACTGTGAAAACGTATCACCTCACTTTGCCAAGAAGAAAATTTGGGACCTTCTCAAACTACTCCACTTCCATTTACCAACAGAGTGCTTTTGTTGTCCTACACGTCAGCGCGGCGGCCAGACAGAGATCTAACTTGAGCCTTGGGAAAGTCTGACTCCTACTCTTCCTGCCTTGTGACAGACACTTGTACAAGCTGCACCACTCCCTCTGAGTGAGAGAGCAGGACCTTCCCTTCCTCTTTCACACAGGCACCAGTCTTGGCCACGTGGAAGGGCAGCAGAAAAGCATCCAGCCAGCCAAAGAAGAAGTTGGTTTAGCAACTAGACAAGAAACCAGGGCTCAGAAGTGTCCTGGCCCCAGCCCAGTGTGTATTCAGACCAGAACAGAGAAATGAAACCAGCTGAGACAGGAAGAAACTTTTTGCTATCATCAGGCAGAGTTTTGTCCTTCACCCTCCAGCTCGCCCCTATCTGGAGCAGCTGCCACCCCTGCCAGCCAGAGCTCTGGGGTACAGGGTAACACAGCAGCAGACCAGGGTGCTCTGCTGAGGAAATCCACGCCTGGAGAGGGATGTGCCAGTGGGGTTCTTTTTCTTGTGGTGCTCCCTGGACTGCCAGGGTGGACCCTTGCTGCAGGCAGGGGTGACCACTGTGACCATACACTGGTAGTGGGTCCCTGTCATAAGCACTAGGAGAAGGAACAAGTGACTGTCCCAAGAACTGACCCAATCCTCCAGCAATGCCTGGGAGAAGTGTGCCAAGGGAAGGAGCTGCTGCTACTCCCTTTTCAAATGCATAGATCTATTCCACCTGCTTGAAAATAGGAGCCAAGATTAGATCACCCCAACCTGTCCTCCTCTAGATTTGCCTCCATTTCTGCTCAGTCTCCTGCCTCAGGACATGGCCTATTTAGGGACCCCCATCACCCACAGAGACAGATTTTAGTACCTTTCCCTAAATCTCAGCACACTCTAGGATTTTCCACATGGCAGCTGATGAGTGGGATTGCTGGCAGCCCTTTGTGTCTCCGGTGGCATCAAGGCTGAGCAGGGCTGTGTTCTAGCTCCTACTGGGTTTAACACCTCATTTCCTTTGCTGTCTGCCCCAGAAACATGAGGAAGGGAGGCTCTGTGCCCTTCAGGCTCAACAGCAAGTTGTACAGCACCACAAGCACCAGCAGCTATGAGCTGAAGAACTGGTCTGGGAGCCCAGGTTTGCTGGTGACTGCAGACTCTTTGCACATACATTGATTTCTAAATGAGCACAAGCAGCTCTTGGGTGCTCCCAAGCTGCATAAATTGGGTCTATGAGCTAAATAAGCTGCTTATAGAGTCACAGACTGATTTGGGTTGGAAGGGACCTTAAAGACCATTTAGTTCCACCTCCCCTGCCATGGGCAGGGAAACCTCCCATTAGACCAGGCTGCTCAAAGCCTCGTACAAGCTGGCCTTGAACTGTTCCAGAGACAGGGCATCCACAACTGGAGATGGCAACCTTTTCCATGGGCAACCTGGTTTTATGCCCCTTGCAGCAGAAGCCCGGCTGGAGGGTGCCCTGCAGCCAGGGGGGTGTTCAGTCCCCTTTGAGAGGAGACTAAGGCTCAGTTCTCAGCTTGAATGTTGTGCCAGCCTTGGTTAGTCACCATCAGGATTGGGGGTGCCTCCTCTTCTTCATTGCACTTCCACACCTACAGCCTGGCTGTGAGGGATCCAGAAAATCCTCCAGCATAGCCAGTGTAACAGGTGCAATCAGCATAGCCACAAATTTCAATGCAGCACAGTGCTGATCCAGAGCTTTACTTCCAGGCTTTTGGTTTTTCCTTTAGCAGCACGTCTATCTTTGGTTCAGTCCCAATTTAGGACTTGTTTTCATCCCCTGCCTTTCCTGAACTCTGCTGCTAGATCAATGAAACTCAGCTTTGCAATGAAATGTGGAATGCTACTGCTCCCAAGACAGAAAACTGGGAAAAGGCATCATCTGAGTGACAAAAAAAGCAAGGATTAAACATTCTTTATTCTTACATGTTGTTGGAGGACAGAAGGGGAGGGTAAAGTAGAAGTAATAGTAAGTTAATGAGAAGTGCTGGATGCTGGTTAAATAAACAGCATGTGTCTGTCCCTATAAACCTTGGCTCTCATCCCTCTGCTTTATTTTTAGCCTTGATGAATGCTTTTGTCACTGCCTTTACTTCTACTGCTTTGCAAAGGTGGTTCCACAATTCCCCACTTCTGCAGCAGAATTAGCCAGACACGAGACCATTTTTTTTCCTGACTATTTTGCATCATGCAACGCCCACCCAAGAGACCCAGCTCATAATGTCAGTGGTAGACAGAAAATTGGAGAAGCATCTTTAATATTTTAAACTACCCAAGTTATTTGGTGCACAAATCAGAGCTCAGCTCCCCTTTGCACCCAGCAGAATTCTCCCCTATTCCATCAGGATTCACCCCGAGTGCAGCTCTGACCTAAAAGGTGACCTTTAGAGACGAGATGCCTTTTGGCTAGCAGCTCTGGTCCCTGCTGTGAACTGTCACAGTTTTTGGGCTGGTTTCCCAGAGAAACAAGCCTCATGTGGCCACACACTGTGTGTGAGAGCTTGGGCTCAGTCTGTGCCCCCTGGAGCTGTGGCACCTGTAAGTGAGCAAGGCAGAAGGGTCAGAGAGAAACCTCCCTGCTTGTGCCCTGAGAGGAACGAGCCCCTCCATGCAGCTCCTGTGGGCTGCAGCTTCACTCCAAGAGCTGTTTGTTCCAACAGACTGTGAGACAATATGGAAAACAGTACACTGAGCTCCAGACTCAAATCCACACAGGCAAGGGGCCCTTTGAAGTGGTGCTCACTGAGCTCCTCTTCTGTCACAGGTAAGCTCCCACCATGTCTCCCTTTTCACCTTGCAGTATTCATTTCCATGTCTGAGTGGAGCTAAAGGGCAACCAGGAAGAAAAATGGATTTCCCACAGCAACATGGCCAGGATGGGCTTTAGCTCCTGCTTGTGGCAGCCTTGCAGTGAGAGCAGGCTGCTCCATGGCAGCCCCAAGAGCAGGACAGCCCTGCCCTGTCCATGAGCACCCAGAGCCTCCCAGCCCTTCTGGGCTATTCTGTGCTCCTTGCCCATCTCTGCCCCACGCATTAGAGAATACACCCAATAAAGAGCGTTCTGGTGAGGTGGTTGATTCCCTAATGAGAGGCCTGGAAAACACCCAGGAACTGAAGCTATCCAGAACTGATGTCTCTCTTTTCCCCTATCCCAGGGACTGCTCTAAATGCTAGATTCATTACAGCCTTGGCTTTAATTGAGCTAAGCCATCCTGCAGGTCTGGATTTACTTCAGCCACTGAGGAGATCCCGTTGCTCTTGCCATGCTCTGCACTATGGACCAGCATGGAGATGCTTCAGGGACCCCAGAGCACTTGGACTCTTTCTCCAGCCAGAAAAGCACTCATAGATCTTGTCTGTAGAGACTCATGGAGCTCTGACACCATAGGAGACCTTAAAAAGGGACAGTCCCTTGAAGCAAGACTTAGCTTAGAAGGGTTCAGCCAAGGCTTGTCTCTGGAGATACGGAGTAAGCAACAAGTTTTGAAAGCCAAGGATAAAGAGGTTCATCAAGGGGTCAGTTAGATAAAACCACTAAAATATATTTGACCTAACAAAGTGACTCTGCTGCTGCTTCCAGATCAGTGATGAGGAACAGGACTTCCCAACAGCAGAACTCTGCTTTTACTGCTCCCACTGCAGTCACACACAGCGGGGTGAACCCTGTGCACGCCTCTCACCACAACCAACACTCCAGGAATTGCCTTGGGAGGCTCAGAAAAGGGCTCAGCAGCAGCCCATGGTTCTGGGACTGCAGGAAGGAGGGGATGAGACACAGGACTCCTTCACAGAACAAGCACCAAGGAGCCTGAAATAAACAGCTTCTCCATTCCCACTTGCCAAGTCCAAACACCCCAGTGATAAATATTAGTACCAGTCACTATTAATCCCACAACAGCAAAACTTGGATTACAGTACAAGTGAAAGCTGGAGCAAAATATGCAATTTGAAAAAAGCTCCTGAGCAAATAAGGAAGTTTCACTTCTTGCCTATTTGAAGCACATGTGACATGATTTGTTTGAAGAATAAAATAGACTGCAGGCATGGAAAATGCCGGGCACAAAGCTTTAGAGAGTTACTAATACTGTGGAATATAAATGGCAAGAGATCCCAGGTTATTTTAGAAAAGGCTGGCTGCAATTTACAGCCTTGATTAGACTGATTACTAAAGGATGAACAGCAAAATAACTTCAGTAATTAAATTTCTGAAGAGGAAACTGAAGGTTCTTACTCGTGAAATGAGCTGCAAATGAATTTAAATATTCTGTATGACTTTTGTCCTTCTCAGCAGAACAGCATGCTGCCTGACATGGTCATTTTCTAGGAAAGGAGATTGAGCAAGGCTTAACAAAGAAATGAAAAAGGGCTTCGTAGCCCTTTAGCTTTTCCATGGGAAAGCTCATTGGAACTCCACTTCAGCTCAGAAAACAATACAACTGAATGGGAAAATAGAAGTATCATTAGGGTGTGTTTCAAGGTGAAAAATACAGTTTCCATCAATACCTTGTGGTCAGTTTCCCTCTGTAATTAAGTGAAAGTTGTCCGAGCAGATGGTAACACCGATAACCGATGTAAAATTGCAGGGAGGGAGTGATCCATGGAGTTCTTTTCTAAAAAAATTCCAGGAGAACCCCAACTAGAGCTGTTTCTGCGTTTGGGAGACATCCTGTGGCCGCTGCAGACACTGCACGTCCCTCTGCAGCTCGCCTTGCCGTGCAGAGGGGACCGTCCATCCATCCATCCATCCATCCATCCATCCATCCATCCATCCATCCATCCATCCATCCATCCATCCATCCATCCATCCATCCATCCATCCATCCATCCATCCATCCCTGACATTTCAGCAGGCACTCTCCACCACCAGCCCCTGCTCCTCTGGACACCACAGACACGGGACCATTGTGACAATGCCTCCAAGCTCCTATCAGTGTTTTTCCCATCCATCTGGAAACACGTGTGAAAACACTTCATTTCATGCCTTTTGACTGCTCCTGTGTGAGCCAGGGAAGGAAATTATTCCATGCTCAGAAACTTTGCTGTTTGTGGTGCTCAGGCTGAGGTCTTGGTAAGAGGCACCTCCAAGAAAAGAGGATTTTACCTCAAGACAGGAAAACGATTGAAAACCATGTGATAGAAATGCCAGTAGAATTTTACTTTCTGATTTTGCATCCCCATATGTTTTAACAGAATTATTTTCGTGGTGAGCTATTTTGTTATCTGATTTTATTCACCTAATACATTCAATGTGATCAGCAACTACAAGGAAACATGAACTGTACAAGTATTTTGTTTTTATGCCCTGAATTTTTGAAGGATGTTAAATGATAACATAAGGGTATAAATGGAATGAGAACTGCAACATATCTATGCCTTGAAACTCCATGCTGTGGTTCCCACAGCAACCATAACCATGGCCACTTCTCATGGATTTTACATCCCAGTCTGACGCTGTTCCAAGTGCTCAACACACATAATCAAAAACCAAGCAAAAGCATTTTTTCCCTCTGCAATAAACGTCTAAGTCACAACCACTACAAGGTGTTCATGGCACTCCTAGGTGAACTCCCAACAGCTGACAATTAATGCCCTGAATGTGGCTTCTGTACAGAGATACTTGCAGGATTCATAGCGTTGGTACTGACACCCTTCTGTTTTCTGTTAGTGCTGAACAAGAGCCTGCTGTTTGTACCAAAGGTTAAAGCAATCTTAGAAGGCTAAAAGAGAACAGTTAAGGGTCTTTCAAGTTCCTTTGTTTTGAATACCAAACTGTTTCAACTTCAGAAGCACTGAGTGGCTAAGAGACTGTTCCTCCATGGTTTTGCTCATTTTATCCAGCCCCTTTGCTGGTAGGCAGTACCTGGTAGTGCACTAAAAAGAGACTGGCAGAAACAGGAACATGGAAACCCTCAAGTCATCCAAGTTTACTGGTTTGCCTTTTTCTTAAAGGCAAACATTTTAAAAATTAAACTTTTTCTTGCTCTTAAGTTTGACAGAAGTAAGGAGCATGCACAGAGACAGCAATTCCAACATCCCCCTTGTTCTTGGTTTTTTTTAAAGCATTTACTGCTGTTGCAATGCAGGAGTCTGACTGGCCTTGGGTATGAAAAAGTTGAACTTCTAACAAATTATTCATTTCTCTAGGTTGAGCTTTATCCAAAGCTCACGCCCCCTCCTGCTGGATAACAGTTTATTCTATGAAGTGATAGAGTAATTGTCAGTGGTGAAATCAATGAAATGATTCACTGCTACTGGAGGGGAAAACCTCCAGTCAAAGGTGGAATTTTCAAAACTCCACTTCATCAGAATGTCAAATCAAGGGTTTAATTGGCAGCACCAGTGACCTGTAATAACATGAGCCTGTCTTTACTGGAAAGCTCCAGGACTCTTCTGTGAAAACTTACAGAAATGAGATAGTATAGACAGTTACAAGCCTACATATTTAAAATTAAATGTTAATCCACAGTGGTGCCAGTTTTCCAAAACTGTATTTATTCCTAAACATCTGCTGTAAATCAGAAACCAAAATGTTACATTAGTATGACCCCCCCCCCCCCACCCCAGATGGCAGAAATACCATCAACTACTGAAATTCTCTAAATATTTAACACTTTAGGTTACTAAGAAAAGATGTGGTCCTGGATAGCAGAGCAAGAAACACCCAACCAGCCCCTCCCTGAGATACAGAGAGTGACTCTGGCTCAAGGGGCCTCTGCCCACACCCAGGGGGTACCTGAGCCCTCTGGGGACAGTGGCCACTGTGACTGAGCAGGTTCCAGCACAGGGGGCACACACTGCTGCTCCAGGGCTGCACAGGGAGAACAGCTCTCTGGGCTGGCTGCAGGCCTAATTAAATTGCAATCCACAACATGGTCTGTGACACAGCAGCTGTGGGAAATACTGATTAAAAGCATCTACACATTATCCCAATGGGCCCATGTATAGCTGAGCTTTTAACTGGAGACAGCTCTTATTTAAATTCCAGATATGCCACAGTCTTTCCATATGAGTGGGAGGACTACTGAACCCTGAACTTCATTCCTGCAACATAAACGTGTGGATATTAATTCCATATTTTTATAAATAATCTAATTTATCTTGACACAAACTTCTGCAATTAAAAAAAAAAGGATACAGTATCATGGTATAGTTAATCTTGAAGCCTCACTGTAATGCAAGAAAAAAAGCTAAACCTTGCCCAAGTCTGTACTATAAGTCTTTAAATCCCCAAAGATTGGACCAGATGCTGTAGCTTGAACAGAAGTAGTGTGCAAAACATTTAGCCCAGCAGGACTAGCTGTTCCTCCAGCCTACCTCTCTCTACTTCTCAATATGGTCAAGGACCTCAGGTCCTGTAAAGAGGTCAAATAAACTGAAATGTTTCAGAAATCCTAAGTACAGGGAAGGTTTGCATAAGAAAAAGTGTATCTGAATTTGTTCCTGCTCAGTGTTGTTTTGTTTTATGTATGTATTTTTAAATGCTTTTATTAAATAAAGTAAAACCCCACAACCCAAACTCTTAATATATTTTTCTCTGCCAGATTCAGCAATCAGATGATGCCATCAGTGCAGGCTGACACAGGTTTCAGTGATGCAAACCTTCAGCCATGAGCCCATTACAACCAGCCCGTAACACAGCACTCGGACCACACGCTCCAGGACTCAGCCATGTCACGAAATAAAAACCAACCAAACAAACAAACAAACCAGCTTCTTGGTCTTTGTTCACGTACCTCAAAACCTCAAGACCTGCTACTGCCTCCTCACCACACACTGACCTCTGATTATTTTTAAAACTTGCCCCTTAAGGTGAGAAAAACCGGGTGTGGTTCTGCAGAGTCCCATCAGCAGTGGTGCCTGCAAGCCTACAGAGATTCCCAAGAAATAAGAACAGGTAAAAAGCCTGTGCTGGGGAAGCAGTTCATCTTTGGTTCGGAGAGCTGAAGAAAGAACTTTCCTTCCCAGGCAGCCCCCAGAGGCTTGAACACCAAGCATGCAGGGTGCTAAATATTCTCACACAAGGTAATTTTACAAGGCATTTGGGAAGGAAGCTGTTAAAAATAGTTTTCTGATTATAATAAGTGATTTTTTTTTAATACCTCAAATAAGGATTTACTGAAAGAACCTTTTGAGAACACTTTAAGAAAAATACCAAAGTACAAACTTTAAATATCCAAAGTATGATACTGGTGCACTTTTTAGAAACACTTACATGCTTAACAGGTGAAGTAGGAAGAGAGTATTTCAGAAAACATTTAATATGAAACCTTTTGGAACTTCCATCGAATACAGATTTACATAATTTATCAGAACACTTTTTCAGTTCAGACAACAAAGTGCACTGCCAGGTGAAAAAAATACATTTGGAGGAGTGCTTAAAATGTAGGGAGTGAAAGGATAGGTGACCATTCACCTGAGAAAGTACAATGACTGCCCTGAAATGTCTTATTGCTATTACAAAATGGAGTTTTCATGGAAAAAACCCATACTGAGCAGCACAGGCATGGGCAGAGCACTGAAAGCCAACTGAACTCTGGTAGCACCTGGAGTTCTCAAGCCATGGCATGATACAGAATATACAGAGAATAAAATGCAAATTCAGGAATATTTACTACATTTAACAACTATGATTACCCTTTAAACTAGCATAATCAATACCAATGCTTAGGGGGGAAAGAGGGGAAGTCTGCTGCCTTCACAGACTACAGATCACAAGAGCTAACTTGCAAAATATTAAGGACTTTGCATTTTCACCTCGGGTCAAATCTGAACTGTGTACTATGAGTAACTATTAGCTCACTGCAAATTTAAAATGCAAATTTAGGCTCCAGTTTAAAGCACATGTTAAGTACATGCGTAAGTGCTTCACTGAAATATAACCACAAAACATTAATACAAAAAGTCAAGTAGATAATGCAGGGTATTATCTACACAAGTCCTCGATGAAATAAACTGAGTATCGGTAGGAAACAATGCGTGAAGAAATCTCCTCGTTCTAGTTTGCAAAATCAAATCCCTTTCTCCGCCGTGATGGTTACAAAGTGGGGGCTGTCCCAGAGCAGCTCCATGTCCTACCCAAGGCTAGTTGGCCATCAGAGTTCATCGGGGCAGGTGCCACACTGCACGGGGACAGGGACAGGGGACTCCCTTGGCAGCATGGGGACACAGACACGCTGGCACAGAGCCATCCACAGCAGCACAGCCCGAGCCAAGGGGCAGCACACTGGGAGAGTGCAAGGAAAAGCTTCAACTGCTTCGGCCTATGGCTGTAGTTTGGCAAGCTGGACTTTGGACAGAGCAGATCAGGAGCCAATCTGATTCCCACTTTTGGGTTTCAATGCTGAGGGTGTCCAGGAGGCGAGGGACAGCACTGCCCAATGTGCAGCAAGGCCTCGGAGCTGGCAGAGAATGGCCACGATTTGGGAGTCCCTTTGTGCTTTGTATCTGACCTAGTCTAACGCGGCAAACTCGCTCTGAAAGAAAACCACTACTCAGCAATTAGCACCTCCTTTTACACTGCCTCATTCCCGAGAGGAACAACAGAGAAACGTTCTTAGCTGCGGTCAATACTCGTAAGCCAAAAGGACAAAGATACAGTTTTAGTAGTTTAGCAGAAGCAGAAGAATGGAAGCGTTTACCCAAATATTAATGCACAAATTAACTACATTATTAAAATTTGATTCAGACTTAAATAATAAATAGGTGGGCAAAATATAATGCAAGACTTACTCAGTAGAAGTGAATTTTTAATCATCTCATGAGATCTACTTAGAAAACAGGACTAATAATGTTCACAACCATAAATCCAAACCCTTCACACACTTTTTTCTTAACACAGCAGTGAACTGTAAACCTGCATTTACTGGTTAATGCTTCAGTCATTTTAAATATTAACTCAAGTGTTTCCTCCTTGGCCATTTCAATTTTTAGCACCAAAATTAGCCCAAAAAGAGGTACTGGTACAGCTCGATGTTGTAAATGAATCGTTTACATATAATACTTTATATATTATACACACATACTGTACATTCACACATCCACACAAACAGGAGGCATATTTAAATGAATATATTCTGTGTTTCAATTTGTTGTCAAAGACTTAGGAGCAATGGAAATAAAGCAGAAGGGGTAATATTTTACATAGTAGGCAACTTTAATGCTGTAGTGCACTTATAAAAAAGTCCAACTCTCCCTCCCAGCTCAGCAGCTTTTTTTTTTTAATATCACTATTCAGAAGGATGCAGAAGTTATTGCCTAAATGTTATTCTATACATTTCCATCGGAATTCTCAAAAACACTTTAAATTGCTAACTAATTTACAACTTAACTATTTTTTTCTTGTTACAGCTTTAACTCATTGGCAATTTTGGAAGCAATGTTTTTGAAAGCTATGGATGTTCCCGATATCCGCTTAAAGCGAACTCCGTTCAGGGACAGTCTTGGCAGTTTACACACCTCCATCTCCCACTGTACGAGGTTTTCTGCGTGCCCATCTCCATGGACACAGAAAAGCAAGAAACGCTCTCTTTGTTCATAGTCACAATTATTGGCATCCAGGACCTTGCGGATTTCCCTCATCATGTCATTGGGATCCATGGAGCTGGTGGTTTTCATGCTCCAGGTAAAACGCAGCGACCGAGGCTTGGCTTCCTTGTTCTCGTCCTTCTGATCCACGGCTACATTGCGGCTGAAAGACAGGAATTCTGGAGTGAGCAGGGCCAGCCACCCTCCCCAGGGCCACCTTAGTGAAGCCACCACTCAACCCACACCAGAGCAGCACTGGAGGCTCTGGCTGTGGCCAAGCCCAGCTCCCCCAGCTGCTTACACACACACAGGGAAAGCTGTAGCTGCTGGGGCTGGAACAAAGGAATGGCACTCACTGGGACACAACTGGCACTCACTGGATTCAGGAGCACGGGGGCAATGACCTTCTGGAGGCAGAACTACATGCAGCACCTACAACTTGATATTAAGGCAGGTTCTGCTCAAAACTCTACTCTCGGGCCATGTGGGCAGCTGAAACACCAGCTCTGTGCTAGAAGTTTCTGGAACATTGAAATAACAGCTCCCTGTGGCACGAGGGCTCAGCCCAGGCCTTGGGAGGTGCCCACTTACACAGAATGGAGTGAGCCCATGCACAAAGGTGCTGACGTTCCTCTGCACCTCCTCCTGGGCAGCAGCCAGGAGACAGAGCCCTGGGAGGGCCCCTGGAGCCCCACAGCAGCTGGCTGCAGGCAGAAGGAAGGACAGCAGGACCAGGGTCACCCACCTGCTGCCCAGGGGCACCCTGAGCCCCCAGACCTGGGCTGGCTCAGTTCCACTCTGGCCTTCCCGCTGGGGCGAGTTTGAGATGATCCCTAGGGACACACCCTGGGGGCTGCTCAGAAAGGAGATGCCTCCTCCTGAGTTGGTCAGAAATTCATTAAATACCAACCACTGACTGAGGTACAGTGATGAAATCCTCTGCAGCTACAAGCTCTGCAGTTAAGTGCCTCTGAGGGGGATGTGGAAGTCACTATTAGACACCTCTTCAACACAGTTTGTAAAGATGGTGAGAGGGCACCATTATTGTCACACTTTTAAGAGATGAAGCACCAAATATCGAGGGTGTGTTCCCAAATCTGCAACTTTTTTTTTTTTTTAATAATAAGAAAGCTTTCCTTTTGGTATGGATAAGTGAAGTTAAACAGGACAAGGGAAAGAAATGTTCCAGAAATTTCTAGCTTGTAATCATTCTTCTATTTAAATTAAAATCAGTAGTCATGCAGCTAAAGAATAAGGAACTACATTTGGACCTCCAGGGACAAAATACAGATTTGCTTTCTGAATATTTGTACACTGCCAGTCACCTCTTCAAATTTAATTAAATATATTGACTGTCATACTTAACTATTAGCTAACCTGACTGGCCCCCAACCATGCAGTTTAGGTCTCATGTTGAGCCTCCATATTAAGCCAAGCTGCCCTTTGAAATAGATGGCAATGGTTACACCAAGTTTTATTTCTACTACCATTAAGCAGGCAGTTATGAAAAAGTTAAATAAAAAGTGATAGCAAGGCCACAACTAAATGAATATATTTCTCAAATATAACCTATTTCATAATTCTTCTATTAAAAGATTTCTTGTGACTGTGAGAATCATAAGACTACGCAATGTGATTTGCCAGATGTTACAAAATTCATCACACAAATTAAACAGTATTTTGTTTTGAGGTTTTAATTTAATAGGGCTGTAAAGGACCAGGGAAAACCCCAATTTTTATTCAATGCTCATTTTCTTTTTGGAAGCTTTTTCTACTTGAAAACAGTCGGCAAACCCAGCAGTTTGATAATTTCTAATATTTTTTTGATATGCTGATTTTGCAAGAAGTATAACATGAAAAATATTTAACTACCTGTGATTTTGGAGATGAGAAATATCTTATCACCTTTCAGTGGTTATTCCACACATTTGCAGCCTCACTAGAGACCACTCATCTACACATCTACACGACAACAGCAAATTACAATGACTAAAATGCAAAAAAAAAAAGAAAAACCACACAAGGAAAAAGGCAACAGGAAAGCTGAAAGTTTAGAACCAAGTCAGTCAGTGCTTTAATAGCTGTTTTGCAGACAGAAATGCTTCTTTGTTTAGTTCCAATGACTTACATGAAAAAAAAAGCTGCTGCCTGAAGCCACTATGCCACATAACCAAGGGAAGAAAGGTTCAAACTCACCTAAGTAACGTTTTAAACAAAAAATTTACCCTCACCTTGAGCCCTCAAATCTCCCGTTCCTCTCATATTCAGTCGGGAGCCTCAATGAAAAGAATGCAGAAGCAAAAGGAAGTGGGAAAGAGAAGACAAATCTTACACTACAGTATATAATATCTGAGTAGTTGCTAAAAGATACTGCAATCATACCAAAGGTGTGTTAAAATACAAAACAACAAAGATGTAAAGAACTTGGTAGGTCAGGACAAAGACAGAAAGTAACATATTGTCAAACCAAATGGAAGTCTATAAACTTCCATTTATAAGTTTTTAAACTGTCCATAACTAATTTTAACAGTATATGTTTATATTTTAAATCTGTAGAACTCATGGAATAAATCTGAAGTTCTAAAAGCAGAAAATGTGAAACTAGTTACAAAGCATATTGAAGTGACTGTATTATTTACTAAGTACCTCCTAAAAGAGAAATAACTCCCAAATATTTTTAGGTTAATGTTATTTCAAAGTTTTATCTGGAATAAAGTATATATTTGAAAAAATCCCCATAACTATTTACAGACAAGTCTGATCACCTTGTGTATTTGCATGCTCATCAGATCTGCATGTTCAAACAATACCAAAATACCTTAATGCAAAAGAAGATGCATATACATTTTAACAGAACTTTAAGAGCCAAATCCAAGATTTCTCAAGCTGTGCTAACTCCATCCCAGTAATTCGACACTGATGCATCTTCCCCATCCAAGAACAAGCTTAAGCTTTCTGTCTTCTTGCAGTGCTTAAGGCTACACTGCTGGTCACTACCATCTATTGAAAGCCCAGGGTCAAGAAGAATTAAGGGGAAATTATCTTTCTCTACCTTCCCATTGTTGAAGGAGGATGGTTCAACACATCAGCATTAATTCTGCTCAGGGGGATGCTGCCTGTACACTGATTTCATCCAGACCAAGGCAGTACATGGCTTCCCTGAGTAACACAAACACTGCAGTTTGGGTGGCAGGTGTCTAGGGACAGCAATGTAAGACAGTAACCTTATTTCTGATGCAGAGAGATATTTATATCAGGGTGTGTGGGGTGTTACAAGGTGTGATTTCCTCCTTTCCTTCCTTTTGAGAGCTCTGGTGAGGGATCAGCCTTGCAAGGTGCCTCTGGCAGTCCGTGTCACAGGGAACCAGGAGCTGTGCTGGCACTGTGAGGGGCAGGGTGGCAGCACTGGTTGCATGGGCCACAGAACCAGCCCAAATTCAACTCAGGGGCTACTGCAAAGCAACTGCAATTAACAGAGTGCAAAGCTGCTCAGCTGGGAGCTGCTGGTCATGGCAGCATCCGAGCAGGAGCCTGCTCTCTGAGGTACCACACAGCTCATGGTACAACAGGGACAATGCCACTGGCAAATGCACAGCTGAAAGCAAAAAAGATACAGAAAAAATGAGAAGAAGACAATTGGAAGTCCCAGTGCAAAGTGGGCAGTTACTGAATTTATTTTCAAGAGATCTCATGTTGCTAATTTATGGTGGATATAAGAGAAGGTGGAAAAAGATTTTTCATGCCTGTATATACCAAGAGCATGAAGTCATCCCCTATGAGAGCTCTACAGGACCAAAAAAGGGTTAGGTAGGAACCACCACATGGACCAACTGAACAGATCCTCCCCTTTCAGATGATTATTTTACTGGGCAAAGCCACCAACAAGTTAGAAAACACTTCCCAACTGAAAAACTAAAGAGTACTTAAACTTCAGAGAGCCTTCTGTGTTCCTAGGAAGTGGAAGATGGCAGCTTTAAGAGCTGCAAACATTTACAGATTTTTGTTGGGTTTTTGGTGTTTTGTTTTGAAGCTTGCCAAAGGTTGTAGAAAATGGGAGCACAACCAGTTTCCCCAACAATGAACAGCCTTACTGTTGCTGGAATCTGTCCAGAAAAGTCTGTAAGGAGAAATCCCTAGTGATGTTCTGACACACTTCTCAGTTTGAAATTAAGCCAAAGTGTTCATTTGTAAACCACAGTACTCTAAATCTAAGAAAGGTCATTATTTAGAATATACCTGCCACTTTGAAATAATAAACATTCTCATGGAAGCCTCTCAGAAAACCCTCACTTTGCTCAGTTTTTCCAAGCATCAGTGTTCCATCCACTGAGCAGGAGAAGCTGCATAAAGTGACACAGAACCTCAAAGGTGAGCCATTATGCCAAGCTTAGGAGAGCTGTGCCAGTCTCTCAAGGTGCTCCTTCCTTCATGGCAGACAGGGTTATGGTCCAGCCCTGCAGCCCAGCACTGCTGCTCTGGGAACAGGCACTGACTGTACTGCCAGGATTGTTCTGCTTGGGCTTTGAGAGTCAGAGGCAGCCTTGAGGCCTCCTCAATTGCCAATACAATCTTCACTTCTGTGCTAGTTTATGCTCTAAATTTTCTGCTTTGCTTGTGTTTTACATAAACTGATTTTATGGACCAAGATGCTTCTTGGTCTTGAGAATGGAACAAATACATAGACAAGTTCTGTTCTCATTTGTCATGGCATGCTTACACATTATCTACCTTATGGTTTATGAAGGGCTTTCACAAATCTGATTGTTTCCACACATCTGTCCCAGATTATGCTGTGTTTCCTGTTCTTTACATCTTTGTATGCTGTTTTAAATATCCAAGTAAACACAAAGAAAACTGTCTAAAAAGATATTGAAAACCAACAAAAAGTGCAAGATGATAAAATAAGATCAATTTATGGAAACAGAGAAATGATGCTGCAATAAAATCCAGAACATTGAGTCATTTTTGCTGTCAGAGAAGAAAAAAAAAGTTAAGACTTCCACAATGTGCAGATTGGCAAAGACAGTGCATAGTACAAGATAGATATATATATATATACTCACACATATATATATATTTGATACTTCTGTGTACTGAGCACAATATTAAAACTCAGCAGTTTAACAAGGAGTGCCTGATCATCTATTTTCATTCAGCTCCCTAGAACTGATGTTGTGGCACTATGTATACATGCTACTGGGCTACTGTAGTTCTTTCAGAACTAAAAAGACAGTGAGCTCAGGTAGGATTCATAGCAAATAGAGTCAGGAGAAACTGCCAAAAGCCCCAGCATTTTCAGTTTTTGTACCTACATACAGATCAGGAATGAAGGGACACCACAGATTCTTAAAACAGAATTTAAAAAGCACACTGCTCCTGTTGCAGGTTGTGTGAGATTTAACAAATTTCTTATTCAAAAAGACACATTCATGGAAGCTGTAGCAGATACTTCCACCACGGTCTAAGACTCCTGGCCTCAAGTCAAAGGTAATTTTTAAAAAATTACTTTAAAATTACCTGAAATCTCAAATTTAAACAATAACCTGCTAGTTTAAAACTGTACCCATATTAGCATTTCCCATCTTTCTTCAGAACAAATGTAGATGCATCCAGCTGTGGAGGGTTGCACAGATCACAGAGCTTTGTTTTAGAAGTGGGCTGCCCCCCACAGCTGATGATGCACACTGGGTTTAAGCCACTGTCCCTGCTCAGTTCCAGCTGTAGGCTGAGTTGCATGGTTTCTTTCCTTAACTAAGTTGTTGCATTTTCTCAAGTCAGCTGTGACAATGCCAGCCAAGCCAACCAACACCAGTTCCAAACATGGACATGTTTGGAAGAGCACTGATTATCATCACCATGGCATGGAATTTACTCAGTTCATCAGGTAGGGTACTTTCAGCCTTGCACTGTACACAATAATCCCAGATTCAGGCAGCAATTTACATATGTCAGGACTCTCCAAGCATTTCCTTGAAATGGTCTAACTCCAAATTACAGTCACAAGCAGAGCCTTGTATTCTGAAGGTTAAAACAGATGCCTGGTTTCTGGCCCCATCTCCCTGGTTTTGATCAGTAGTAGGAAACTGGAAGTACCACCCTTTGAGAAGTTCCAAGATGTGGTAGAACTAAACAGGCTGTTACAAAACTCTACTGGAAAATTGACCTGCACATCAAAATTGTATAAGCAATTTTCATGAATCATAATGGATTAATGAGAAATATAGCAGCTTGATTCATTCCCAAATTGCAAAACTAAATGCAATCCTTTGGTTTGAAATGTGAATCAGACTTCTGAGCTTTTCCCTTTTGCTGATAAATTTGCATAAATGTTGTACTTTTTGTTTAGAATTGAAGAGCTCTGTTTGCACTTCAGCTGCAACTCACTTCAACAAATGCACCCCATTTTAAAATAAATATACAGCTATTGAATCTTCATTCAATCTTCCACACAAAACTTCAACTCACAGCTGTGCTCAGCTGCAGGCAATGATTCAGACCTTTTTTCTCTTCAATATCATAAAACAGACAGAGGGATAACAAATTTAACAACACTTACCTTTATTTGCTTGTAACCTTATGTTTTGTTTATACTTTCATCATTGTTATCAAACACCTCATTCTTCAAACATAAGCATGCTAAGTGTATTAGTACAGAGAACAGAATTACTTTGGTACTACCAACTCTATCAAAGAAAGAAGAATTCACAAGGCATGCTTAGCATCTTGTTATACAACACAGATGGTGCCACAGATTCTTAGGTATCATCATGAGTTAATGGATTTATTCTATGCTTTCCTCTGAAGAAAGAAAGTATTTAGTTCTCAGCAGGAAGTTTAGTTTTCAGAAAACCAAGGCTAGAAAAGCCAAATCTTTTGTTAATTGCAGGAGCCACTTTTTTTTAAATATAAATAAATCCTACCTTTTGATAAACCTGAATGACATGTTTCTAAAAGAAATTAAGCCAAAATAATAATTAACAAAAAAATTTGTACAAAATAAATTGAAAAAGGCATTTAGAGCGAAACATGCAAAAATATCTCATTTTAAATGCACAATTAAATTACACTTCAATACATTCTCAGATTAGGCAGATGATTTAGGGGCTGAAGAGTCAAACTCCTGGCACTGTTACTTTCAATTTTTTCTGGGAAATATGTAACCAGTATTTATTATGAATTAAAATATGTACTGGTGCCAAAACACTTGAAAACTCAAAATCTGCAAGGTCAGGTAAAAATATGTTTGGATCTTCTTCATATATTTATCATGGAAAGCAAAAATCAGCAACACTACCATAATTCTATCTTGAGTATCTTCAGAGTTAGGTTGCCTCCTTTCTTCATAACATTAGGTCAGTCATGTTGTGCTAAAAACTGCCTTAAATATTTAGCTTTTTTAGTGGCAGAAGCTGTAACAATTGCCTACACCAGAACATAAGTAGTTAATCACCAAAAGAATTCTGATTCCCCATTGAGAATGCTACAATAAATTAATGAGTAATAAGGTTTAAAAAAAATCTATTTAACAGGAAGAAACATAACCATGTCCTTCAGTGGCACTATCCACCTCCTCAGTAGTTTGTACAGCACTGAATATAACAGAGCCCCAGCTGCAAGAGATCCTCCAAGAGCAAACTAATCATCTGTAACTGTGCTATTGTGTTACAATTGCTTGTTATTTAATCAAGTCCAGATGGAATTTAAACTACTGTCAAAAGTCGTGGGGAAAGACTTCTTCAAGAAAACCACACTGCACTGCAAAAGATGAAACTCTGAGGTAATGATAGAAGTTTGAATGCTGCCTAAACAACTGAGTGAAAAGTTTGCATGTTCACAGTTTGAGCGTCCACATTTGGAACGTCAAATGGAAAATTAAGTAAGGATATTACAAACAAAAGTGCAGAAAGAAAGACATGCCAAAAGGATGTGCCTGATTAAGACTTCACTTGACAGAAAGCAGATGGCTTAACACTTAAAAAATATTCAAATTAAACTTCTCTCTCTCAACATAAAAAGAAGGGGAAAAACCCAAACCAAATTTCCTACAGCACAGTTTTTCCCAGAGAAGTGTTACCTGGCAGAGAACTGAGCAAATTAAAACATTTATCAAAGGCTAGGCTCTCATGTTCTTGTTTTGCAAAGAAGCAAATTCTACATTTTTAAAGAAATTCACTCTCTAAACTGAAATCAGCCATTTGTGAAAAACTGGATTGTGGCTTAGCATTATTTTGTAGGAATGGGAGACTGCAAAGGTGATACTGAGAGGGAGGCATCCATAGCCATAAAGTAGATAGGAAGGAAATGGCTTGCTGCTGACGTGGTATAAGCTTAAAACAAAAGCTAGCAGGCCAAGATTAGAATGATCTTGTCCAAAAAACTTCACCTGATAAGGAATGTACAAAAGCTTGATGATTCTCTTACATCAAAGACAAACAAGCCCTCAATTCTGCAAATGCAAGTTGTGGAGATCAGTGGTCTGAAGTATGTGGTGTGGGAACTGACAGGTTTCTAATAGAGAAGGAAAAAAAAAAATCAATTTTAGGGTTTGTAGTAACTAATCTAAATAATGCATGGATTTGAAACTAGAAGTTCAGTTAGAATAAAATTGTTAGTGCAGGAGCAAGACCTGCTGAAGCTTGGCTTTGGCTGGACCACCACACCTTCACACCTAACACAGAACCTGCACATCAACTAAAGGCCAAAGTAGGAGTAAATTTTTTTAGGTTTGACCAGACTCCTGTCTGGTCTGAAACAGACTGAAACACTAATACTGCCATGATTTTAAGATGGCCTGTGACAGCACTACTGCCAACAGAAGCTTTTTTCTCCTGCCCCTACCGCTTCACCTGTGATATTTCTATTTCTGTGTGGCTAGCAAGGTTATACTGGAAACACTGATGGACTAAGTGACTGGAAAACACAACCTGAGCTGCTAATGCTACATGAAATATCTAGACTAGTTTATGCCATCTACTGAGCAGCTTTTCAACTGAGCTGAAATGTTTCATCTCTGCAGACATGAGGCTGAAGAGCACAGAAGAAACAGCACAGACCAAACTGTTTCCCATTTAATCCCATTTGACTCAACACCCAAAAACAAATGGCTTCTGTAACCAAAATAGAAAATATGAAAAAATCACAAGCAACTGCATTTTAAGTCGCAGAACTTGAGCCATTATTCAGTGGATGTGGACAAAAATCGTTTAAGCGATGAAGTATTCCTACTACAAAAAGGAAATAAAAGGCAGCCACACTGCACTGGCATTTGAAGAGGCTTACCTTCTGGTTAGTTTGGAAGTGAGTTTGCTGAAGAGGTTGGTGGAGCCGCGGGCGCGGGTCTGCGAGAGCGGCGTGGCCTCGTGCGACAGGCTGGGCGAGGCGGGCGGGCCGTTGTAGGTGGCGGTGCGGCGCTCGCGCAGCTGCCCGTGGAACGTGCTGCGGCTGGCCGTCCCTCTGGGGAAACGAACACGGTCAGGGGTGCTCGCACTGCTAATGCTGTGGGTGGAAGCAACGGGAGTTCTCTGATCGGGAATAGCGCTAGGGCAGAAAACAAAACAAAGAAACCAACGCTAGAACGCCTCCGCACGGGCACTGCGGCTCAGCAGGAAACACAAAACGCTACGTTCTACGGTAAAGCGTAAGCACACACTTTGGTATAGGCCGAGGTTGGAAATACCAACATTATTACAGCACCGTATGGAATCAAAACTTGTAAGAAGTTAGGATTAAGAGGCTGCCGAAACAGAAACCTACATAGGCAGAAAAGTGCAACAGGAGTATCCTGGAAAAGACCAGATAAACCAGGCCTACGGTGTTTTGCTGAGAAGACTGATAAAAGAATAGACTGGTAAAGTTTCCTCCCAGGAAAGAGAATAGGTAACTTTAATGTCTCTCCCTCCACGTTCTGTACATACATCTTTGAAAGTCTTGCTAATTTGAAAGTATCCTACACAAAATTAATTTGAAAGTCTCCTACACAAAATTCTCTACAAGCGAACCGCTCCAAGTAGTGAAGTCCTTCGGGATACACAGTTAAAAGTCTCCCACAAACTTTGACAATAGGGAATGTCCAATACTCCTAACAATAGGAAAAAACTTAAGGTTCACTATTGCAGGATTATGTCACAGACAGCCTGACACACCACAAGACAAATGTAAACGAGACTAAAAAAATGAGGAAACACACATCTTGTGGGCAAAATATACTAGAACAATCTAGGACTAAAATTCCACAGCACAAAGTTAAGAAGCAGTGGGTATAAGTTAGTGTCACAACGATTTCTGGTTCTTACATAGGCCTGAAGTTATCTGCGCCATTGTCTATTGGAGGCAACATCATCTTCGTGTGCACAGAGGCTGACATGGACATCGACTTCTGATGTCGCAGCCGAACACTGGAGAAGGATGTGGTACAAACTGAAGCAGGGCTAGCTGCGTAAGCGAACATTTCTGTCAGGCTGCGAGGGGGTTTGGGTTCAGGCAGAGGCAGAAAGAAGAGCATGATGGACCAACAACAAACTACTGCATAGAAAAAAAAAGCAAACTTTTCCTTCTATTAACTGGTTTATCAAAGAACACGAACTCTAACAGCCCTCCTCTTCTAGGTAACAGCAATAACTGCCCTACACTCCCCTTAAAAAGCATCCTTACTTACATGGTACTGGACATCTCTAAAAGACCCCCTTAAAAAGCATCCTTACTTACATGGCACCACACATCTGTAAGTGCCCATGCTCTTACCATTAGCATTAGTTTGCAGCAATACCCTCCTTGATGTACAGAACCTGAATAACTCAGAATTCTATGCCAAAGCTCTACGATAAAGCGCTGATGTAACTTGTATTGCTCTTAACAGTAAACAATGCATTAAAACCCCCACCAAATGCACTTTCCAAAAGACTCATGATAGCTCCATTACGACAGCAAAATCCTTCGTTTTCAGAATGTTAAAAGAAATTAGTGAAAGCTGGTCAAGCTGTTAAATCTACATCAGATAACTGAGAGACTTCACAGGTACAATCAAAACCAAAAATACCATGATCTTTAACAACTCCAGAGATGCCAAAAGAAAAAGGCTGCTAATAATGAACCTGTATGTGTAGTAAGCACTGACATGCTTGCTGCTCCCTGAAGAAAGAAGAATGACTGTTGAAGAGCATCTTGTATTGCTTTGACCATGAGCATTAAATTTTCCAAATTACCGTTCAGGCTTTGAAGGAACGTATAGAGCACTGTCTTAGCAGAATGGCCAGTAAGCTGCCAGCTGCATGGTATGTTCAAATAGGAGCATTAAATTTAGTTATTTATTTAAGCCAAAATACTTTTGCAGCCTTCACATTATCTAGTAATGATAAGGATAGGAAAAAAGTGAGAAGCCACAAGATGTTTTGGCCCTTTCAGACTACACCACCACCTCATTCATCTCAAGTTTTTGCCTTAAAAGTAAGACAGCTATAATTCAGAAATTCTGCTTGAGGTTAAGAAATCAGTAATTCTCAGTGACAGTTTCATGACACTGCATGTTCACTTCCAAGTTATTTCTTGGTTACACACAAAATCTCAAATCCTGTTACCGAACTCTGGCACATCAGACTCTGGAGAGAAGAATGCTAGTGCAGCTACAAGTGTCAGCTCCCCCACTTCTCAGGCTTGGCTCCCAAAGCACCAGTGCAAAGCACCACACAGCTCAGACATCTGAACTGCTACCTAAAATGCTTAGCAAAACATACTTGCTTTTGGTTTGTTTTTAACTTTTCAGGACCTGAAAAACTTCATCTGAGTCATGCATACATCTCAACAATGTTGAATCCATCAGGATGACAACTACAAGCACTACTTACAATGAAGCCTTCAATACAGGCACAGCATTTACATTACTCCAGGGTTTTAAGGAATTTTCAGAAAATGAACATTCATCCCAAAACTAATACTCTGGAGTCACAAAATTGGTCACTAGTCTCTCAAGCTCTTCCAGCTCATTTCCTGTATATTTACTACAAAAGATAAAGAATCTAGTTTTACAATACAAGACTCCAATTTTTAGTCACCTGCCCCCAAAGATGTGACATCTAAAGATATCAATAAAGGACCTTCTCTTCCTCTGATGCTTTGCTAGAAATCAGCTTCTTTGGATTACTAGCCTGGGAACACAGGAACAGTGAACTAACAATCACCAATTAGTGCCAAGGCTTATTAAAAATCTGAAGCTGTTGTAAATCATTTGTGTTACAAATGATTTAAAGCAATTGCCTATCATTATGAAGAGTGTTTCATGAGTCCCCAAGTGCATTAATTAATGCTCAGGCTTTGGAGGAAAGCCAAAGGAGCTGTCTCCAGCAGAACGCCTGTGTCAGCCACACAATGTGTTAAAGAGAGATGGGAGACTCAGAATTCTTTGCTTCCACCAGTCTGGCATGGGTCTTCAAGACTACTGTCTCCAACATCGGATCTACTGACTATTGATTCTTTAAAGCTTTCATACTTTCAGAAACAGTGCCTTCTCATAATTCAATGTGCAAGATAAAAGCAGAATAAGCAATGTTTTAACGCTTTCTCTACAGAAAAAAAGTGGAGATTTTAAATGTGTGCATCTTGCTTTTTATGGTAAGTCTCCCAGGTTTTTACTGAGTCACAGTCAGTATCTGAGTAGCTATGGAAAATCTAAAATCTAATCTGTAATAAACCAATTCCAGCAATTACTCTAGCCTGTAACATTTGCCACCAACAGACATTTCAAAGGCATAGAAGTAATTTTTAACTAAACCTTGTATATGTACAAAGCCCAGGTTCAACTTCAGATCTTGCTTTATAGAAGAAAAAAGAACAAGTTTCTAGAGTTACTTTCTGCCAAGCTGAGAGTACAGTAACATTAAAGATTAATTCTGAAGAGCCAGTCCCATCAATCACCACGTTGATTTTTCCTGCATTAAAGGTCCCTGCACTTTGTGTGACCAGTCAATGCTTTACCCAGTTACAGCAACAGAATACATTCAGATGTAAATTCTGAATTCTGTGCCAAATCACAGTAATTCTGAAACTGTGCCAAAATGAACATGCAGTTTAGTATTGAAGCATTTCAGACAATGAAAGGTCTCCAACTGTAATACAATTAGCAATGCATTCTCATTACCCTTTCTGTTTTTAACCCTCTATGAAAAGTAATGAATGTAATAATCAAAAAATGCATGATAAAAGTTATAAAAGACATTTTTTACATGTGCAAATATAAATTCTCAGACATTTCAAATGACCCACATAAGGTTGGTTTATAGAAAAAGCTAATGATGTTTAAATACCATATTGACAATAAAAGATAAATTACACAAGGATAACCAATTATGAATATAAACCACAACTAATATAGTTGTCAAGTGCTACTCAACCTTAACTTTAAGGTCTATATGTGACAAACCAGAAAACATCAGTTTCCTGAGAAACTGAAAGCTGGGGAAATAAAATTACTTCATAAGATAGTTCTTTATGAGTATGAACTTACTCCAAAATTAAGGGAACATCTAAATCTCAAGCATTCCCAGTAAACAATATCTAGTAGCTTTTAAAAATGCAATAAAGAAACTGTAGGCAAGATATTAGTTTAAGGATGAACAGAAATGGTACTAAACCAAGTAATCAAGTAGTAAAAATTTATCAAAACTATTACAGACAGAAAGATTCATTTTTTCAAAGAGTGCTTGGAAAGAAAAAAAGCTATTAACACATCAAATCAGAGAAAGGATGGTGACTTTTACCCTAAACAACTTGGTAACATTAACAAGGAGTAACCAGTGGATGCTGAGACAGACACAGTAAGGGACAGCACCAAAGAGCTGGGCTGTACTTCACAAAACAGGTGACTGCACACCCAGCTAGCCAACTACACTTTTGGCAGTCTTCAAACTTACATCTGACTCTTTCCTTAATCACTTTCCATTTGCAGAAAGCTAGGAGGAAGAGACAGGGTCAAAATCATGCTCTTTATCCCTAGGCTCCAGGAATCAAACAGGGAATAGACAGGCTTTCCAGTCAACATCTCAATTCCTCATCAACTCCCAAAAGGAGGGGAAAAATTTGTGCAAAAACACAAGTTAGAAGATATAATACTAGGAAGGGCTGGAGAAAATTGGGAAGAACAGTAGAAGGGTACACATTCTTTCTTTTAAGTACCAGGCAAGGGTTAACTACTTAATTGTTACCATCTTTTGATGGTTACCATCAGTAAAATTCTGACAAGAAGGGCTGGATACTAAAAAACCTCAGCCAGCCAGGAAATTTGGTGGTGTTCCTCCCAGCTGCTACTCTATACCTGACATCTATGTTCACTATAATATTATTTCTGACAGCTCTTCTCAGTCTTCACAGGATGGCAGTAGATGTGGCTACAGTGCCAACACATACAGTGGTTAGCTCCAGTTCTACTGCATGCTCTACTCAGGCCTTCATTCAGTAAATTAAAAAGAAATGTGTTATTTCTCTGACTGTTTTCACTCAGAATATGGAGATATTGCCTCAGGAGGGAAGCAGCTGAGTTCTGTAAATCCTGGGAAACTAAACTGCCAGAGTATCAGCAAGGAACACTGTTAGCCCCAGACAATGGTGGATCACCATTTCATCTTCGCTCAGAAAAAAATACCTTCTCCCTGAGACTTTGCAGCAAAAACAGTATTTCAAACAATTCCAGTGAAGCAGAGTTTAGAGTGAAATAAAAAAAAAGAGAATGGCTCAAGAGAGATGGACTTTGTAGTCTGACACTAAACAAGGCTCTTCTGCAAGCACATGCAGAAGAGTTTGGCCACAGGAGTTCATAACAGATTTAAGATGAAGGCTGCTACAAATATTTCATGTATTTGACCAGAAATTAGAAACTTCCTTTTATATTCTAAGTATAAAGACTATTAAATGAAATATAGGAAAAAAACCCAAGCCCCAACATACTTACAGGTGCTCCATAACCAAAGATCTGTACTCACCTTTCATCATGAATTACATTAGAATACCACTTATTTTAAAATAAGGCATTAGAATTTCTTTGGAAAGGTGAAGACAAGTGACATACACCATAGGAAGACATTTCATATACCTGTTCTCCTTGCCATTTTGTATCACTGAATGCCTATCAGCAGTGGTTCTTTCACTACAAACATAAGTGTTGCGCCGTGTCATTGCTCCAGGGGTAGTATTATTCTACAATTAAAAAACATAGGTTTGTTATTCCCCACAGAAGGCTTTTCTGAGGTTAGTCTGCATATAACTGAAGGCTTTTTACTTAATGCTAGTTCTACACAGCTCTAAAACTTACAATAATGAAATAACTTAATATACAAACTCCATCTAGTATTTGTAAGGAATATTGCAATCAGAAAAATAATTCTAACAAGTTGTTCTTGTATTTCATACTGATGGCTCAAAATTAATATTCCTTAAAGGTTTTAATTACAAATGTTCTGAATTACAAATTCTCAGTATATACAGCATTCCTCTACATCTGCATAGCCTGTGTCTTTATAACCTATTTTTGAAATACTTTACCACTTGTAGCTTGGAGAATTTTCCTTTAAGTTAAAATCATACCCTTAAACAAGATAGGAAAAGCAAAGACTTAACAAACAAATGTGGTAAAATTCAGTGGGAAGGTAAACATGGACTTTTAAATATTAAGATACTATGAAACACTAGACAAGTTTTAAAAACAGGGAAGAATAAGAGACAAATTGCAGAGAATTTTAGTAAGACATTTTTAAAAATACACATTTCAATACAAGCATAATACATTGAGGACAAGAGAACCAGGGGGACTTAAACTACAGACCTTACTTTAGAGGGGAGAAAAGAAATAGAATTACTTTGCCTCTGTCTTTACAGAGAAAGAGGGTGGAGATATGCCCAAGTTGGCGGTCAATTTTCCAGGAACGACTGAGAAGCTATAGGTAATTCACAGATAACAGAATTATAAAGAGTTAGATGCAATTACTGTAGGAAAAGCAGGGTGGTCCAGACAAACATGCACCCCCAGGTCGTAGAGGAAGTAAAAGCTGGCAAGCCTTTGTATTTTTTTCTCCCCACCCCAAGAACAAAACACAGGAAACTGCAAATGGTTGAAAAAGTAGAAAAAAATCTTTCAAAGTTTTCTTTAAAGAAAAGGATCATGGGGCAAAGCAGGAAGCAAAAAAGGCTATAAACTTCAAACATCACTGCTGGGGAAAGTCTTGGAGGAGGTCAGCTTAAGGGAATGACTGGTCAGCACCTGGATAAGCACATGTTGAGTAAGGAGGGCCACTAAGAATCAGGCAGGGGACTTCATGCTCAACTAACCTTTTGGAGCTCTTTGAAGAATTATGCTATGACGGACAAGGGAAACTCAGCAGATTTTAAAAATAGCATTAAGAAAAGGTTTCGCATAAACGGTCACAGGAGAGAATCATGGCAAGAAGGATTAAAAAAAAAGAAAGGAAAAACTAGTTCAAGCACAAAAGCAGAGTAGCCAAACCTTTTTTGTTTCCGAACCTGAAATAAAACTGTTAAAGTGGAGTATTCCCAATAAATACCAAAAGCTCCTCCAGTGCCTTAAGGCAAAATATCTGCTATGTAGGGAGTCTCAAGCAACACATTCCCTGAGCTATTTAACCTTGAAGCCATCTTGTCTAAGGGACTGCTGACCTGTTTGTTACACATCTTTTTACACAAATGTACAGGGCACAACCTCCTGGTGTTAAAAAGTACAAAGACAAAGGATATTTTAGATTGGCAGAGCAATTAATTAACATGTTAGATGCATGCAGCTGTCTAAAGGGTTCTCAAGTATTCTTCACTATAGTCCTTAGGGATAAACATGTGGCAAGGGTCACATGCCTTCCTGACCCTTTCCTTGTGCTTTACTCCTTATACATCACTTGTCTTCATATACATTTATTTATTTTAAAAAACCCCACCACCAATTCTTCCACTCTGACATTTATCACTGTATAAACTCCTCTCTCTTTACTAAGCATGCCAGCAATGAAAGCTGTGCACCTAAGGTGAAGTTTTGTTTATCTGCTCTTGGGAAGCCACACTGTGCAGGACACTTCATGCAGGCCTGACAAACCAATGGTACAGCAAAATATTGCTTATTAGTATTTGCAGATCATTTTGTTCCTGAACATACTAGAGGATGAAGCAACTAAAACATCCAACACTGCTCTTCTGGTGGGAAATAAGCAAAATAATCAGTGGCTTCCTTCTTTCCACCTGCTCCCTTTGAACATGAAATGTTGGTTTCCCTTGAGAAAACACCACATAACATTACAATGTATTGTCATATGGCACATCTGGAAAGACAAGACCACAATCTCTGTGCTGGACCAGACTTTTAAGACTATGCATTTTCAGGTTAGAGAGTTTTGCTATTCATATCTGAAATGAGAGGACTGCGAGGACAGGCTCTCCCAGCTCATTCTGAAATGCAAAGATGGAAGCATCAGTATACATTTTTTCCTGTTTGACTCAAATTTCAGAGGTCAGAGGAAGAGATTAAGCACTTCAAAGTTTCAAATTTCAGTTTTGGCAAGAATAGTCTTGGTATTGGGGCCGTTACACTTTCTAGTGTATGACCTTTCACGATTCATCAAGGAAGCTCTTCAGCTGTGACTTTTTGTTCAGCCAATCTCCAGACTGTTAATCTCTGGACTTGACTAAACAGCACAGGTGCACAGCACTGGAAACTGGTGAGAGCAGCCTTTCCTGATGGAATGACAACCCCCAGGCTCAGGGGTAGTGCCTAAATTCATCTTCATGGCATTGTGTGCCTTCTTTGCAGGAGGAGCTGACACAGCCCAGCACATGTTGAGACTTGTGAGCACATGCACAAGGTCCAGTCAGAGCACAAAGGATGAATCTGTGGTACAGAGTCCTCCTCTTTTCCTAGAGAGAGTCCTGTGTGCACTGCTCAGGCAGGCTATTTCCCATTAAGAGATACCAGGGGAAGGACTGATGGAAAACTTTCATATAAAGCTTTTGACTTACAGCAGTGAACCAATGTATTTAGTTAAGAGCACTAGTATGGTTTTTGGTCCTGGATAACTTTTCAAAGGTACCACCTATTCTCCTATTTCAGTTTTCTCAAAGCTATTCTAAGGGTTCTGGGACAGCTTTATTACAACATTGAGGAAAAATTTCAAAGCTCTAAGAAACAAAAAAAGGAATTATTAAGACACAGATATATCAGTTCCTGCTAACTATCCAATGTCTGTAGCAGGTTTTCATTATTAATTTGGTATTTGCCCAAATAGTTTGAAGATTTTTGATCTGTACTTGTTCAGCTTGCAGAACAATTTTGTTTACAAGAGTTTAAACACTTTTATCAACTTTAGAAGTACAGCTTGGAGCCCCTCACTCCAGTCCCAGACTCAGCTATCTGCTCTCCAGGCACAACTCTTATCCTCAAGTGCAGGCTTTTATGCTTTGTTACTCAATAACAGCAGCACACATCTGACTAAGGGTCTCCAGCAAGGACTGGTTCTACTGCTTTTGCTTTTGTTCTGTGAAAATTTTGATTGTTTTTATAGGATATTTTTACATCTCTTCAGTGCTTTTCCATCATATTACAGATTTCAGGACTTCAGTGCTCAGTAAAACAGAAACTCTCTTCACCTTAAACTTTTTTCAGCCTCAGGACAATATGGTAACTCCTGTATTTTTTTTCCTTCTGGATGCATGCCAACACTGTAAGAAACAGAATTCCCTACTCAGCTGCAGGAAATGACTAAAAACTCATTTTTTGAGTGCTTCCCTTCACTCCCAACAACCAGAAAGCCAAAGTGTCATCTTTGCAGTCTTTTGCAGGGGAGAGAAAAAGGAAAGGGAAAAAAAAGAGTTTGAACTGTCTGGTGTGAAGAGCTATAAACAGAGACAATTTTAAACACCAATTATTGAGTGACAACATAAGTCTGATTTCCTGTTTACCACCTGGTCACACTGCTAGTAAAAGATCAGCTGGACCAGTTGCACACTGAGTCAGGGAAGCATTGAATGGTTATGAGCTGAAATTTTGTTTCAGGTACAGGAGTAAGAAATTTGAAATAAGCCTACTGGAATAAATCCCCAATATTTGGGAGTGGCACAGAATAGCAGATGAAAAGATACTGAATGTAAAGTATGTTGTAACTGTGACACAAATCTTTTGAACAAGGCACCATACAATACCAAGTGAAGTCCAAAGTAGGACAAAAACTGATTTGTTTATCCTACCATTTTGAGATTCAATAGCTAAGAACTGTCTTTTAAGAGAAAACCAAATCTGAATGGTTTCTGGACTGATCAAGGACAAAGGGAAACTGTGGAGGACCACAAAAATAAAAAAGGGTTCCCCAAAATCCTGAATTCTCATTCACATTTATGAATAACAGCTGCTACAGTAGAAGATGTGTTTTTCCTAGGAAACTCTTGGGCTGATATCCTTGAGCCAACTCACTACTAGCCACTGAGTCAACTGACAATACAGGGCCAATGAAGTAAACCAAATTTCATTTCACTTCTTTTGCTTCAGACTGTCCTGCAGCTCAGGAAGTTATGTTCTCATTTGCTGTAAGTAATGGTGCTAATTATTGTGACCAAAGGAACTGTGACAGCTTTGTGGGATGAGTTAAAAAAAACAAAAGTTCTGTTGCAAGTTGAACAATTTGAATAAAGGACTGAGAATTTTTTTCTTCTGAAAAGAAGGAAGTTTTTCAATACAAAATCCCAAAGTTTTAGAAATTAACTGTCACATGACTGAAGCATTATGTGAAAACAGTTTTCCAACTTTGCCTTTGAGGGAGGAACCACAGAGAACACAAGTTAAAGCCAAAATGAACAAAGGATTTTCTTTCTTTTGGCATGCTGCCTGTTGCTAAACCATGAACATTTACTACTTTTGCTCCTTTGTATGTTTTTATTGTTGTTGTTGTGGTTTAGAGGCAGGTGGGGGAAGCCCACAAGGACAAAAGCCAGGAACACTCCTTTTGAATACAGGCTGAAATACATCTTTAAAGAGTTTTTAGAACTACATTTCTTTGATATTCTTAACAACATAACTATGACTTAAAATAGGAATGTTTGAGGACAAAGATTAGGTGGCTCCTTATACACATGAAACTATAAAACAGGATAACAAAAATAGAGATTTCATTCTTCTGTACAGAGGCCACAGAGGAGTGGTTGGTATCAGGAGTAACATAACTACCTTTTCCTCTTTTACTTTTTCTTAATACCCAAATCATGTCTGTTTACCAAGAGCTACTAATGCTAATTATGAATACTGACTA
Source organism: Molothrus aeneus (assembly GCF_037042795.1). NCBI lineage: Eukaryota > Metazoa > Chordata > Aves > Passeriformes > Icteridae > Molothrus > Molothrus aeneus. The sequence goes on along the minus strand of NC_089651.1, from coordinate 52,986,717 downwards.
CTTCGAGACTATTAAGAGGTAAAGTGAAGAGCTGACATTGCAAGGGAAAAATACCTACATTTACTCTTGATAAATGAAAAGTAAAAGCAGCACCACCGATAAATCACATATTTAACACTTTTTTACACCTTGAAAAAATTTAAGGTTTTGATAAATAAACATTTCTACTTACACTAGGGACAGCTGAACTTTTCTTACGTTCAGGAATATCAGCCTTATTGGGATTGCTGGCATTCCCAAGCATTGGGCTAGCTGGTGCAATTCCTCTTCCTGCAACAGCACTACTGCTGGATTTTCTTGACTGAATTCCTTCCTCTTTGAGGTCACTGTCTGTAGTACTAGTCTGGCTTCTTTTAGGATATGCCACTACTGAGGGGATGGATGGTCCAGCTTAAAAAACAAACAAAAGAAACAGGAAAAGGATTTTTCTTCTCAGAAGTTCAGTGACTATTTTTTATCACAATGGAAATGTATTCAGGAGAACCAACACAGTTAACACTGGGAACCAGAGATGCAAAAAGATAATTAAAGTATTGAAATAGATGTATTTCGGGAAACAGTAGAATATTTTTGAAAAACAAAAACCTTGTAAGGTGAATGTACTACTTGATTTCCATGAAAGTTCCAAGAATTTCATTAAGGTTTCTCATTTGGCTTGCTAGAAAAATGCTTTAGAGACATCTTAAAGACACTTAACAAGTAACTGACTCATTCAAACCAGAGCATCCCTCATTAGCACAGAGCTGCCATGTGCTGCTCAAGCCAATTTCCTGAGACAGGCAGGTGGTGACACAGCCCTGGTGGCTGCTGCTCTGTGCTCCTGCACCAGTGGCAGTGGCTCAGCCTCCCACGTGTGCCAGGAACACAAAACTGCTCCCACACCTGAGAATGAGGAAGTCCCTTCAACAGAGCCAGGCTCCCTCTTGCTTTAAGAGCCTTCTTCAGACTGGGTGAAGTCTGTGGGGTGTGTCAGGATTGTGTTCTCTGACTTCTCACACCTCTGAAGAGGATACATCACGTTATATCAACTTCTTAGTTAAATGTTTTAATAAGAATGAATCAAAAAGTGTATGTATGTATATACACAGACAGAAAAAATACATTTAAATGCATAAACATATAAATATATAATATGTAGCTAAAACATGTTTTACAAGTATCAAAACCCTCAGTAACTGGCATCCCAGAAGACTCCCCAAGCAAAGCAACCTCTGAGTGCAGAGAAAGCTCATGAAAGGAATCCCAGTTTAGGCAAAGTGTCTGAGCAGGAGGATGTTTAAGACATCTAGAAAATCCTAATCTACTACATTGCACTCTCATTAAGCAGAAAAGTTGTAAGTTTGTCAGAGTCATTGTTCTTTAGAAATTAAATTCCTGGGGGACAACCAAGTGACACTAGCTTCAGGAAACAGGAAACCAGAAATATTGGCAAACTGACATTTCTTCAAGTTTTAGACACAAGCTGACCTACTAGTGTCAAAAGAAAACAAAAGCTGAACAGACATACAAGAGGATGGGGGAGGAGTGCTGTGCTTTTCATGAAAAAGGGGGTTGCAACATTCTCTTCAATTTGTGTAACAAGATTTTGCCAGCACAGTCAGGAATTTATGGGACAACACAAGGCAGAACAAGAGAATTAAGTTGGTGTATTCAGTGTTCCCCTAAAAGCTCTTTTGAAAGCTTTATAACAAAACCAATTTAAAAAATCAATTATTCACGAAAATATTTAACCACCATGCTACGAACTATGCTGTTGTCATCCTCCTTACACTTGGGGGATGGAGACAAATCCAGAAACTGAGCAGAACTGGAAGCCACTGTACCCTGCAAGGCTGAAAATGAGAAAAGCTCACCGTGATCACTGTACCGCCGCTGCTTCTGGCTGGAAGATATGCTTCTCTGAACTTTGTGGTGAGGAGATTGTCCAGTGCTATTATTAAGATCACTACTTGGCCTAACTTTGGCAAGTGAAAGGTTGCTGCTGGAGCTTGAGTCACTTGCATCCAACTACAATACAAACGAGAGTATGAAAACGAGAAGTTCAGACAAAACAAATTAAAGCATCCACCACATTCTGGGAGCAGGAACAGGGGGGTGGAAGGTGGCTCTGCTACATGGGAAATTACTGATGACATGGGCAGCTGCTTAGAGGTCCCACATTCTTTAAGGTTGTTGCACAAGTGTCTTAGGTAAAACTCAGTGGAATTTGCAGCTCCTCAAAGGATAATCAGTAAAGAAAATCCATTTGTCCTTTCAGAACTCCCCCCTTGGAGTTCTCCAGGGTTTTAACAGGAAGAGAGGATACACTTTGTAGAGGCCACCACACCAACTCCTCCAGCAGAGGAACCAAGAGCAGCTTACTGATGCTGAGCCCTCTCAGCATTGCATGGAAAGGTAATGTACAATGCAAGAACTCTTTCAGATTGGTCAGTCCTGCTCCTTGGTTCTCTTAAAATAGTTACAGCTGACACATTCACACCTGAGCTCCTAGACAAGCCAGGACAGTAACTGCTGAGCAAACAGGGCAGTTCTGGAGAGCCTAAAGGAAAGAGTTCACTGGCTCAAAATCAGGTGAGAACAAATTTGCTTAATTTGGACTGCTGATGAGTAGAACAACATAACTTAAAATGCAATGGATTTTTGTGCAAGAATGCAATGCCTACAGTAACTGACTTAATTTTTGCTTCTAACTCTGCTAAGGACACTTTCTGATTTGCTTCTTTGCAGTTTTAAGAATGGTACTTACCTCTGATGACTTCCTTCCTAGCAGTAAGTATGTAGCTGTGATTTCATCATACTTCATTTTACTAAGGGATTCTTGAATTTCTTCTTGAGAATATCCCATTCCTACCATAATATCTAAAACCAAGCAGACATTCTGTAAGTAACTGAAACTCTGATGTTCAGGCTGGCTGAGTGTTCAAGAGAAAGGATTAAAACAGAATTATTAATTTTGAGAACATAAACCTGATCAAGTATCAGTTTTAAAGGACTAGTTACTTTCTCCAAATGTCAAACAAATACAGAGTGGTGATGGAGAAAAAAAAAAAACAACCCTCCCACATCATGCAAACAGTATTGTGGTTCTGGGAAGTACTCAATTACCTATTCTTTTCTGGTCCGAGATGTCTAGTTCTGGTTCAACAAAAGGTTTAAGTTCATCCTCCTCATGCCCTGCATTGATCCACCTGTCCTTCATAATTTGCTATGGAAAAAAAAAAAAGTTTTGTTAGTACAGTACACTCAGCAGCAAAGAAATCAAGCTGTGAGAAGAACAACTTCTTTATACAACAAACACTAAGGTCTTTCCTAGCTTTTATTTTTCAGAACTTTTCCAGCTTTGTTCCAGTGAGGAGAATCAACTACACACATCAAGCCAAGCTTCTCCCCACAGTCAGCTGAATTCCAGCTCACAGCAGAGAGCCAAAAGCCTGCAATGCAGACCAGGAGCAATGTGACAACTTTGACATGGCTTGGAATTCCAAGCTCCACCAACAGAATTCCATGGAAGCCCTGTTTTAGTCTTTACTCCTCCAAGAGGGTACCAAAGGCAACTACAAGAGCCAGTATCTCCAGCTCACAACTGAGAATGTGGAAAACAATGTGGTGGATCATCCAGTAATGCAGGAATCCACAAGCTAACTGCCAAGAAAAGTTATATGACATGGAAAGTGTTGTGACACGTTGAATTTGATAGTAACTGGAGTCAGGTGTATTACAACCCCAGTAAAAAATACCTTTGAAGAGTCATGTGCTTTCATCAACAATCCCACCTCCACCCCAAATATGCACAGGAACAGGGTGGAAATAATAAATTACACCTCAAAAACGCACTTTGCAAAATTTGATGCACCTCATTTGTGCAGTTACCTCTAGAGTGCCTCTTTTTGTTGGGTTTAGCACCAGGAAACGTTTGAGGAGGTTTTCACAGTCTGTGGACATGTAGAAAGGAATCCTGTATTTTCCCCTTAGCACTCTTTCTCTAAGTTCCTTGGCAACAGAACAAGAACAGACAGTAAGTTGTAAGCAGCAAGTCACTTAAAATATTAGATAAAATATTAGATAAACATGGCCAACACAGTCCACAAAGAGCTACCTTTAAGTTCTGTCCATCGAAGGGAAGAGATCCACTCACGAGAGTATAAAGAATAACACCTAAACTCCAAACATCTACTTCAGGTCCATCATATTTCTTCCCTTGAAAGAGCTCTGGAGCAGCATATGGTGGGCTGCCACAAAAGGTGTCCAGTTTATTTCCAACTGTAAACTCATTGCTAAAACCAAAGTCAGCTATTTTAATGTTCATATCTGCATCTAGCAATAGATTTTCAGCCTGGAAGAGAAAGAATGGTTTGTAGATTAATAAAATACTTGATTTAAAATGCTGTTGGTTGCTTTCACTCTTTCTTAAAAGGCAAGAAGCTGAAATATCCATTAACATTCCTTTCCTTGCAAAGGTGTGCTTTAGTCAATCATTAGCATGTCCTGTTTTAAAAATTTCTGTACAATGGCTTCAGACTATGGGAGCTGTTTCACTGCCCAAGAACTTGTTACCATGTTTTTCTCCACAGAAATGTATCTTACATTTTGATCTATTCAGATGAAAATAAGATATAGTCTCACTAACCATACTTATTTTAGCATGGTATTCTTGCAGTAGTTTGGTAATAAACATTATCTTTAAAGTGCTTTCAAGTGTTCTTTTTTTTTAATGGTGGTATTGTTTTTTGCTTTTTTTAAGTTACAAAGCTATGACAAGTTGAACAAATTATGTAGCAGTACTATTAATATAAAAGGCACAGTTACAAGAGATAGGCTGTTTCATGCCAAGCTACAAAGAAGCCATACTTCAGTTTCATTATCACTACTGGTAATTCATTCTGTTCAACATCAATTCTTGTCATATCTCTATCAAACTACCACTTTAAAAAAAAAAAAAGATTTCTCAGCTAACACTGACCTGCATCAGATCTGAATGCGACCACTGGGGGAGAGGTTATCTTTCAGCAGCCATTAAATGTTTGCATTTAAAAGCTTTATAAATCCTCTTCCTTTTATTTAAACTGGTTCTAAGCTGCAAATATTTCTCAAGACTCACTATAACATATGTAAATAAATAAATAAATCAGAAAGCTCAGTATAAACTGTATTTTATAAACAATAAAGGTCACACCCACAGGTACAGAAGCTGACACACATACACTGCACACACTTTTTCCTACTCACCTTGAGATCTCTGTGAACAATATGCTTTTGATGGCAATACTGCACTGCAGATACTATCTGGATAGAAAACAAGCCAAATTATGTAAGTGACATCTCAAAGAAGCAGGAGCTTTAATTAAAGATTTCAACATTTATTACTGAAGTTGACATGAAATTATCCAGTCAGAGCTACATAACCAACTCCTACAGTGACCAGTATATTTGGGAAAAAGCTGCTGAATAACTTCAATGTTATTTGATCTATTTGCTTTCTCCTATACTTGAACCAGGATTTTGTTTTTCCTGTGGGGCTAATTATAGACCAGTAGAAGCAATGACTTTCAGAAAGGTTACTGAAGTATTTCCATTCCAATACTGTATACAGCTATAAAAGCTTTCCCCCTAGACTGAGGTTTTCCAGGCCCTCTCCAAATGTGGTTTTTTATGCCATGCCAGAGAGAAAAGGATAAGAAATGGGCTTTGATTACTTGAGAAACTACTGGGAAACAGCCTGTTTGTCAAAATTTATGCAATGAGAAGCAACTAGGCATCTGACAGAGATCTGCTGTCTAAGTGCATATGGTGAAGTGTATTTTGTATACCACAGAAAGCTCAATGGAAAAACTCTCTTGTGTCTCTCAAGTGTAATGGAATAATTTCTTCCATGATAATTTCCAAATATCATAAAGATTTTCCTGCTTTATATAGCAAACCATATAAGCTATTTACACAGTGCAGTGTCATAGTACATTGCTTTTCAGAGTCATAAGCATTGCTGCAGAAATTCACATGTATGGAAAAGCTGGAAAAAGTATTATTCTTACATGACCACAAATGCAGTCAAATGCATTTTGTCATGCATGCATGGTCAGAATTGAGGCAGATGTTATGACTTGTTAAAATAAGTGGAACTGCACATAAAAATAGTAACTACATTTAAATAAATATATTTTCAGTCTTCATTCAAGAGTAAGAAGACTTCCCCAGCAGAAAGATGAGGTAGCATTACTGTTACAAGAAAATAACTCCTGATCTGATCACCAGTTTAGTGTAAGGATCCCTTGTACTGGTGAAGGAGCAAAGGTTCTCTCCCTCAGCATTTAGAGCACATGAAAGTTGTTGGTAGGTTCTTGGTAGGTCAAATAATTGATGCACCAGTAAGTTTTGTATTTGAAACTTAAGCACCAAAGTGATCTTTGTGCCCTGTAATATTGAATCACTCCCATGCAAAATGTCACCTTAGACACCAAGCAGACGGTGGAAAGCTGAAGTACTATTTCCATTCCCCACACCTTCATTCTGGTTTGGCTTTTTCCTTTATATGCTGGTTCCCTCTTTCAGACTCCAAGTTCAGCTTTTTCCAGTTACTGAAACTGCCAAAGTGCTCCCATGCCACCACTTGTCTCCTCCTTTTGGTTTCCCTTCCTTTCCTCTCTGCTACCATTACCTCAGCCCCAGTCACAAGCTCGCTCTGCAGGGGCTTCCAGTGCTGCCAGCATGACAAACACCTCAGGCTTTATTCAGGATTGCAGAGACACAGCACTACCACCACTCACTCACTCCTGAGCTGCTTTATTGTGCCTGCCTAAGAGCAGAAGGCTGAGCAGATGATCAATCAGCAGCTTCCTTTGGAGATGCTTTTGAACTCCTCTGCACTGCAACAGGATGGCACAGAGACTGCAGAAGTGAGTCCAATCCATGTGAAGTGAAATAATCAAATGTGTAGGACATTAATAATTGAAGAACATAACTGAATGAAAAATAGCACAAGGCATGGCTGCTTCAGACTGAAACCTTTGTCTTCCAGCTTCCATCACTGTTTCCATTGACAGCTCCCTCACTTCCTAACCTTCTTGTGTGAGGAATTTTCTGACACTTGGCAGGTGAAGAGAAGGGGAGAAAAAGCATCTGAGCTTTTTGCTAGAAGTAACAATTGGAACACTGGAAAACTTTTCTAAAGAGTGATTTCAAAAATCTGTATAAATACAGGTTTTGAAGAAGTTCTCTCTAGGCAAAAGAACCATTCTCTAAAAGGATTAAATGACAAAAGGATGAATGACCTCTCAAGGCCCCTTCCACACTGCTAAGAGCATTCTGTTGCTTTACTAGAACACACCAATAAGATGTATTTTGTGGATTTTATAATTTTCTAAGATCTGTCCTAACATCTATCAGCATTAAGAATTCTAAACTGTTTCAGCAGGGAAACAGTGAGAACACTGAAAAAGGCCAGATCTCATAGCTTGCAGAAAAGACAGGGAATTAACACACACAAATTTAACAAGACTTGCTGCTCTGCATCAGATTTTTTTGTGGAAAAGGGATGAAATTGAACCAGAACTGCCTGGAAGAAGAATAAGGTGACATTAAGAATGCAAAACATTCTCAATTTGAATTTCTCACACATGGCTACACAAAAGGAGTTTGAAATGGAGAACTGTATAGCATAGTTGTATTCTTCGACTTTGTACCTTCTCCTGTGTTCCTTGTCAAGTGCAACTGAAATAATATTATTAGTCTTTTATATTCTCTTTTCCTGCTAAAAACCTTACATATGTTTAACAAAATGGACTAAAAACCATTTTTTTAAACAAGCAAAGAAACAACATTTTCTTAAACAAGCAAAGAAGGGAGAATTACTGAATCCTGCTCTTTGCCTGCTAGAGAGGAAGTGTCTCCTCAGACAAAACACAAGTGTTTGATCCAGAAATCACATCTACTGGAAGAAGAAACATGATCTGAAAACAAGATATAATACAATCTATTGTAAGAACTAATCTCAATACCACGGCACAACTGTTTCTTCGGTTTAGAAAGAGCTGCTGTCTGCTAAAACAGTTAAGAAATTAAAAAAAAAAAGACTATTATGTCACAAGTCTCTATCTAACAGAGAACAGCTGCACTGCATCAGATAAAAGGTCTGCAGAGTGCATTCTTCCTCCAACAATGACCAAAAGTGATACAAAGCTATTCCAGGACTACAGTAAGGTGAAATGAATAGTTTCATGACCTGTGAACCCAGCAAGATCTAATTTCCTTGTTTCCTTTGACACTGTCCCTCAGGCTGAGCTTTAGCATCTAATAAAATGCCAAGCTCTGATCAAAGTTACCTGACTTTCATCCAGCATGAATGCTTTTCTCTCTGGCTTAGCCCAATCAGCTTGTGCTACAGTTTCTCTCCTCTGCTTATTTCCAGGCTTCTCTCTTTTTTTCCCAGGAACTGAGGCTTTTGAAGCTTTCAAGAACCTCCCTCCTTTGAGATCAAGGTCCTCTAAAACTGGTTGAGCTCAGCAGCCAGGAAATCAGCTGTTGGGGGAGGACAGAGCACAGCTGTCTGCACCAGGAGACTTACATGAATAAACTGAAAAGTGTATTCCAGTGCATACAAGTGAGGCCGTCTATGTATCTTTATAAACAGCATTTATTCTACTGAAATACAAAAAAAACCCCAACAAACCAACTCAAAAAATCAGGCTGAGAGTACATAAACCCAATTCTTGATAGGTCAAACACTCAGCTCAGCAGGTAACTCCCTTGTAAATTCTTTTCCTCCACATTTCTTTTTAAAAATGAAGCTACATATATCCTGTACTACCCACATTATCCCGTAAAATTAAGCACTAAGTGTACCTGTAAAACATGTTTGACCTGTTTCTGTATGTTTTTACTTAAAGGGGAGTAAAATTGTTAGGAAAAAAAGGTATTTATTGAAGAAACATGTAATTTTAATGTAATTACTGCAAGATCTTTTTCCACATAGTTCCTGATGAAAGAAATTGAGGACTGAGAGCAAAGAGTCTATCAGCAGAAGTTTCCAATATTCACATGTGAGAGAGAACAGTCAATCCTCTCAAGTTACTCTGAAGCTCTTCAAGTGACATTACAAAGGCAACAGGCAGGGATTTAGAAGAGAGGGCTGAAGTGGGAATGGCTGTTTCACATCCCACCACTCCTACTGCCAACACAGCACAGAAGCACAAACCAGAAACCTTCAATCACAGAGAAAAACTCTCTACCTACCAAATATAAAAGTGAAGGCAGCAGCTTTAAAAAGACACCTAAGAGTGTTGAAGAGTGAGAAAAGTTTTCCTTACTGTCAAGCTGGATAACTCCAGTAATCACAAATGAAGAAGATGAAGATGGGGAGATGAAGTCTACAGCTGCTTTTGGGTTGTTTTGTTTGTTTGGTGGTGGTGGTTTTGGTGTGGTTTTTTCCCCCAGAAGATTAAAAAGGGTAAATACAAGATTTAATAGGATGAGAGAAAACAAAGCAAAATCATTAATTTGGTTCCTGGATGTCTCATATCTTACATCAAATTTCTATTATGCATGGCAATACTTAAGAAGTGAAACCATCAGAGCCTCCCCTTCCAAAAGGGCAACATCACTGCCCTGATCCAGCAGTTCCAAACCCCTACACACCATTCAAAAAACCACTCTTGTCCCTACTCATTATTTTCAAGTGTCATTAAGCTGGAGCATAATCTTGACATTTATAATTTGTCACAACATTACTGAGGCTATCCAAGTGACCAAAGGGAATAGGCATTTACAAATTTCAGCACAGGAGCAGAAAAAAGGGTGTAAGACTGGTCAGATCTGAAACTCCAGATGCTACAAGAGCAGACATTTGGATTTGAATTAGTTATGTAAAAATATCTGTTTTTGTTCAGTACAGCTTGACTGTAGAATGGAAATGCTTTTTGCAGATCAATGAAATTCCAACACCTTGGCAGGGCTAGCTTATCCATCATAAAGAAAGCTAAACTAACAAGTCTAGACATTACTTTTCTGTCATTTTTTAGAACAACTATTAAACAGTATCTTCTCATGTAAGCAGATGAATGTGAATGGATCCCTACTACATGCACTGTCTGTAGTTTGAAACTGGCCTGTTAGTAGCCTGCTACATTTGAACAACTTCCAAAATGTTACAGACCTGCTGAGGTAAGGACATATGAAATCAGCCCAGAGGAAATGCATTTTGGAATGGAATACACTTCCAAACCAAGCAGTCTCTGTGTTCTGGCACTCCTGGACACCCTGGCACTCAGCACTAAGGAAACAGCACCACTGAACAGACTCTGACTCCTTCAAAGTACTGCTGTGACATAAGATTTTTCTAACTCAGAGCTACAAGCCCACAACATGCTGAACACTGCTGTAAGTCAAATGCAAAGGACAGCTGTTTTACTCATTTCACCATTAAAAACAGGGGTGAGGGGAAAGCTGACATATAGGAATGTTACACATACCTGTCTAAATTTAGCTCTAGCCTCCTTTTCCTTCATTCTTCCATGTGCAACCAGATAGTCAAACACCTCCCCTACAATTCAATAACAAGATACATTAATGCCAATTTCAGAATGTAGAGATTCTTCTCCAGCAGTTGCCCACAGCAGCTTCACTGGAATTACTGTACTTCAAGTTTATGATTACAGGACAGCTCAAGAGAACAAGGCACAACTGCTGTGCAATTTACTACACCATCATCTCTTTTACAAGAAAATAATGAGTGACTGGATATACACAAAGGAAACCATTTCCTTCCAATTACTTAGGATAGAAACTGAGCAGCATACTTCTGTTTTGTAAACAAAGATGACATCTACCCCTTCACAGACTTTCTCACCAGAGTTTCTTTTGCTTCAGAAAGCAAAAGTTTCATATATGAGAACAATTAATGATATTTGTAAATGTAAATGTAAAAAATACCAACGCTAGAATTTTAATTTGTTCATGTGTATAAAATGGTTCTAAACAAAATCAAAACCTTAGCTTTAACCTAGGCTTGGAAGAGGTACCCACAAGGAGGGTCAAGAATGAGCACAGCAGGACACACTGATAAATCCCTCACACAACCATCACACCTGTAAAACACACAGAACAAGGCCACTGTTGTACAGCTGTGGATGACCAAAGATTACTAAAGATCTACTGTGTTTCAGCTTTTCCCCTCTTTAATCAATGCAGTCATTTTAGAGCACATCAATACAGACTACAATGTCTGAGCTTTAGGTGCAGGCCACTGGCCCATGAAACACTGACATGTTTGTGAAAGCATGGGAGATTTTCTCTACTAAAAACCAACAGTCACGTACGTAAGAACTACAAACACAGAATAATAGCACAGTTTTTGAAAATCCTCACTAGTATGCAAAAACCATAAAATCAGAAGTGGTTCAAATATTTAAACATTCCCTACTGAGCAAGGAAACATGGTTTTGTAGACAGCCACCTCACAAGGGAAGAGCTGAGTAATATATTTATTTTTTTAAAAGACACAACTCCACCAGATTGCAATAAAAAAAAGGAGTCACACTGCAGGAAAAGCAACCACTGAGCCATCTGAGGGAATGTCAGGACATCCCATAAAATAGTCTTCCCTCTGCAGTGCATTCTGTAATCCTCAACTCAGGTAACTCTCCCAGCTGTATTTCACAGCTGTTTCTTAAAAAACCTTGAAGCAGCAAACCTGAACACTTCTTCATAAATCAGGGAAAAAGATACCAGGGAAAGAATTATCCCCAATTTATGTGAAGTGTTGCAGCTGCAGCAATAATGTCTTTCATCCTGCAGCCAGAGTTCATGTGCAACATGATGACCTCTACCTTGACAAAGAGCAAACAGGGAAGCTGATGCCTGCCACTGTGCTTGCCAGTCATTCCTGTCTTGCACTGCATGGCACATCAACAGGTACAGCTCTTGGCCTTTTAGACCAGTACAGTACTTACCTCTCCCTGATCATCCCAGGAAAGGTCCTCACTCCTTCAGAGAACCACTGGCCTTTCTACCTCCTAGAAGCCAATCACTAGATGGCAATAAGACTTCACTTTTAAGTCTAGTACCATCAAACAACACAGAGATGTCTCCCCAAACACCTGTACTAGTCAATATTTTAATGGGATAATGCCCACTCTGTTCCTGTTTAAGCAAACCTTGGCTGAGCATTTAGGAAGCTGCTGGAAGAAAAGACAGGTGGGTAGAGAATCTTGCTTTAGTTGTAGCAATTCATTCAACTTCACATAATCTAATGTAACAGTCTGAATTCAACACTGATTTTCTCTGAAAAAAGTCTATCTCCTTCCTGCCCCTAAAGAAAAGCCCCAACTGTTTGAGATTCCCACATGCTGGTGCTCCAGGGTCACACTGACAAGCTGAGTGATATTAAGTTCTAGCCAGCAAGGAGTAACTTAAGCCTGAATACCTTAATTCTGGCTCTGGTGAAAATATCTGACACTGCACAAAGTGCATTTTTCCATCCCCTGTAGAATCAGGAAGAGCATTTAAGCTCCTTCTAAAATGGCATAAGGCTAAGCCTAACAATTCATGACAGTAGAAGGCCTGTGATTAAGATATGTAAGATGTCATCAACATCTAAAAACAGAAGTTGCAGCGCTCATGCTTTTGAAAGCAACAATTAAACAAACACAGAAATGTTTCATCTGAATATGATTTTACCAAATATCTTATACAAAATAGGACACCAGAGGTAGGGAACTGAATACAGTAAATTGAGAACATTGGTATTTGTTATGGGCAGGAACAATCAGTGGCTGAGAAAAGATTCCCAGTTAATTTGAGTTGTGAAAAAAAAGCAAATGTTACTAAGTTGTAGTAAATTTAGAAGCTGGTTTTACAAGTTACATGAATTATTTATGTTGACCAAACAAGTCCCAGTGAATATTAAAGATTTTGCTTAATATTTTACACTACCTTGACATAAATATTTGCTGAAAAAGAAAGCAAAACTTTCAAGCAAACAAGTGCTTTCTCTCACTTGGCAATCTGCAGTGTGTCACTGCAGCAAAGAGGTACTTACCCCCACTTGCATATTCCATTATTAAATAGAGAGTTTTTTCAGTTTCAATGACTTCAAATAGCTTCACTAGAAAAGAAAGACATTTAGTCATCAGTTAACTAGCTGCAGAAGCATTATGTTAACACCCCACAGAATTCTGTGAGAGAAAAATGCCCAAACTGTTTGCCTGCCACTTGATAATATCAGACTATTTACTCTAAAGAAGCTTTCTGTCCAATGCTCCTAAGTAGAAAATACTATAACACATTTGGTCAACTCATACAGAACAACATAATTTCAAGAACCAATACTTTGCTTCTTTTACATGGGAACATAACTAAACTAAGCAGAACGTGCACAGATTTGAGCATCAGCAATAGCCACACATGTGCACTGAACTGACACATGTGGTGACAAATCAGTTACCAGCCTGCTGACAGTCCCATAGGAGTACCACATCATTTAAATGTACAAACTTGAAAAAATTCTTGACCACTTCTTGGTTTTGGTGTATGTGTTAATTTATAATGAGAACCTGAGTTCAGTCAAAAATCAATACTATATTCAAAAGGAGAAAATTTATCAGTTAGCTATGCAAATAACAGTTCTGTGCAATGGGATCACAATGTTTATTTTATTTTTTTAAACACACAGTTCTGAAATACCAGTTATTACTGCTATCTTAGAGTAAATTCACACTCCAGTGCAAAATAATCTTTTAAACTCATGCCACAGCAATCTTAACAGTGAAAAAGCTAAAATTTCTCCAGAGATGGAAATAATGTGAAAGAAACAAGATACCTATATTTGGATGATTTAAGATCTTCATTATTCTTACTTCTCTAAAGAGCTGAAATAAACATAAAACGTGAAATAAGTTAATGAAATCACTAACAAACAGCCATTCTCCTTAAAGACTGAAGACTTAAATATAGTCATTTAAACAGAAAGAGCAAACATTATTAAACATTATCAACGTAGTTCATGAAATGAGCACTTTTTGAAAGGAAGAGTTAAATGCCTGCTTAACACCCCTCCCAAGCAAATCAACACTCAAAAACCTGCAAAGTCCCAGGAAGAACTCTAGACAGCTCAGGAAAGAAGTGACCTTAGCCCTGTGGTTCGCAGACTTTTGGGGTCAGAAGAGCACTGTGAGCCCATGCAGCTTCCTGCTGACCAGCACATCTCACACATCTTTCACTCCCTTCACAAAAAGTACAGCTCCAAATTGTTGTGAATCCCCACCAGAACACCCTCAGAAGACCACTGCAGTATGAATTCAGCATTCTTCAGAACTTTGTTAAAGCCCAAGAACTACTGTGCTACAACAGCAGCTCACAGGTGAAAAATCAGCTGTTTATATTGTGCAAAAACCATGTTATCCACCTACACCAGCAAGGAGCAAGTTCTAAGGAGAGAAGGGAAGACAAGGCCACCCCTGAGCCCTTCAGAAGCATTGCTGCAAGGCAACTGAGGCACAGCTCCCCTGACTCACCCCCAGGCACTGCCTGGTCAGTGCAGCACCCTGAATGGACTGGCCAAAATTAACAGGGCAGAACACAAATGGTGCTTTCCTCACCCCATCTGCTGCTTCCCTTCCTGCAAGCACTGCTGTTAACCCTGACTGACACACAAGGTACAGGAATTATTTAACAAAAATATCTCACAAAATACACAACTTTCCCATCTAAAATCACTCCATCTCTAGCTCACCCCAGCAGGATGGTGGTGAGGGACAACTGCCCATTTCAAGCTGCAGGATGACATTATATCCCCTGCCCTAAATCCAGAGATTGTAAGGATATTGTCATGTTTCATGTCCTGTGTGTCCCTCCCCCACTGCCAATACTTGTGTGAAGAGGGCTGTAATTGAGTAACTATTTCTGAAGATTTCAACTTTGCCTGTCACACAGAGCAAACTCTGTCCTTCTGCAACTTAATGAAAATATGGAGTGACATTTAACAAACTAGAAATGAAAGCAAAGTCATGACTGAACAGTTGTAAATTATTTTCACCTCTCTTCTGCAAAAGACTATTGTAAGATAACACAAATTCATAACCATAATACTAAAAATGCCACAGGTGGTGTTTCTGCACTATAAAACATTGCTTTGAACAAAGCTGGTAAATAGCAGATT
Organism: Molothrus aeneus; assembly: GCF_037042795.1. NCBI lineage: Eukaryota > Metazoa > Chordata > Aves > Passeriformes > Icteridae > Molothrus > Molothrus aeneus. Next base: position 52,971,572 of record NC_089651.1, on the reverse strand, counting down.
AATGAAAAGCAGTTCCAAGATAAAATATTATTACAAAAAAAAACCTTGAAGCATAAATACTCTTGTATTCAGAAAAGCAAAGAATTCTCTTTTTATGCACAACACTACATGGCAGCCAGGTGTGTAGCTGTTCTCCCTCTGCAGCTCAGCCAAACATGCCAGCCCAAGACTCCAGAGGGCTGATGTTCTTCAGTGTCAATTATTCTCTAACAGCATGCTTCAAAAAGTGGGAGTAATCAAGAGGTTTTATTAGATACCTAACACAAATTTCTACTGGAATATCAGTAACCTAACATCATACTGAACTTTGTGTAGAGAGACTGAAGCAGAATAGAAGTCCACAGCTCCAAGCAAATGCAGACACAGGAAAAAACCCAAGAGTTTTGTAAATACAGGATAGGGATAACAGCATAGTTAATTACAGTAAGGAAAAAAAAAAAGTGGTGCTGGAAGATTTGGCTCAGGTCAGATGTCAGATAAAGTGAAGAAATTTGGTATGCCTACATATATTAGTAACAACTCAAAACCTGTAAGTGTATTTACTCAGTAATACCAAAGAAAAAGTGAAACTTTGTAATAAAAAAAAGGTGAAACATTAGAAATAAACAGAAAACAACCAAATAGTCAACAAAACAAAATCCTTGTGGCCTTTGTGATTATTAATAAAAGAAAATGCAAGGGGTGGGTTTTCAATAAATCTTAGGACAAATTCACAATTTGGAGGGCAGCTGTTCAAACCATTCTCTGCTTTCTGATATTTCAGAATCACAGAATTTCTGCAAATGCCAGCATCTGGGGAGCAATCCTCACTGCACTGCCCTGGAGACCTCCCTGCTACAGCACCAGCTGGGACTGGCACACGACCTGAACAGAGAAAAACCAAACAGTTTTCCAAATGCTTTTGATTATCTTGTTACCCAGGTCTGTGCCTGGGTAGATGACTTTGCTAGATGACAAGCTGCTCAAGTGAAATCACGATTGATTGATCAGGTAAATTATTGGCCATGCAAAACAGTTTCAAAACCTCTGTGCACACGTTTTCTTTATCCTCTAGAGAGGTAAAATTGCCTTCTTTTCTTTTTTAAACTATGTTATTTCTGGAGCTTTTTCATATGTAATCAGACAGGGTAGAATACATCAGACTCTCTCTTGATCATCAGGAATTTAAAAGCAGCTGAATCTATAGCTATTTTTTTCTTGCCTTTCATTCATTTCAGCTAAACTGGTGTATAATATATTCTGAATACTCCATTAATACTTTTAATCACAGCTTATATAATGGAAAGGCTCTTATCAGTTTTTACAATTTCAAAGAGAGTTGGATTAATTCATTCTCAATTGGTATCTGATATCTTCCACCCCCAATACCCAGATAAAGCCTACTGGGTCAGACCCTCACCAAAACACTGGTCCACAAAATGACTACTCTGCTTTACTAACCCAAATGAAGCATGTCAAAAGCAGCTTCTACTTCATGAGCCATTTGTTCAAGTGGGTGACTAGGAACAAGCTCTTTTAAAAAACAGACTATTTCTGCCTCAGAGGAAATTAAAAATAAAAATACTTGAGAATAGGATACAACCACCACCAAACTGTAATTTTAGTTAGATAAATGCACTTTAGATCATGCACCCTTAGTCAGTTTATCTGTTATATGTCATATTTTGACAAAGATGGGGATATCTGGCAAAATAGATATATTTTCTATAATTCCTGACATTGTAATATGTATTATAGTCTATTTCTGATAGAGGAATAAAATGTACACATCATACAACTTTCCCAAAGTATGCTGGATAAAGGTTTTACAGATTTTGTTATGTGCATCAGCTTCTGGGAGATGACCTAGTAACTATCATCACACAATAAAATTCATTGCAAACAGCCAGGTATGATAAAACCTCACACCTCTGAGGTTCCCTGCCCACAGGAACACAGAACAAGGTGTAATATCAGAAAATGTAACACGAAGGTTCTCAATACAGAAACTTATTTTCTTAGTATTAGGAAATTACTTGTCATAATGAAACTATAAAGACACACAAACAACTGAAAACACTTCTCATCAGTTTAATTTCTAATGCTGAGATCCAAAACTACTCCCAGCTTGTTGAACAGCTCATTTTCCGTCAACAGGAGCTCTACAAACGTTTCCAGGCAAAGACAAACATCCTTAGTCTGCCAAACAAATGGCTTTCAGCTTTGTTGTGGTCTGGTCCTTTGAGTGCAAGCCATGTCAGATACAGGAAAAGAATGCCATTTAATTAATGCTGTGAGCTAAAAAACTGAATAAAAAACCCCCAACGAACCAGCAATGGGAGCTGGTTCTTTTAGGTTAACTCTCTTTGAACACAGCAAAAGACAGACTAGAAGTGCTCCCACAGTAGTTATCACAAGACTGTAACAAATTATTTTAAAAATACTGAAAAAGTTTTCTAAAAAGTGAGTCAGTGCCAGCTGCAGAGCACCAACCCCTCCTGGTCACCTTGTCCTTTAAAGGAGGAGGCTTTTTACAGGATGCTGTCCCAAGCCAGCTCAAGCCTGACCTGTGTATGAGGCTTCTCCTGGTAACTGCTCACTGAAATATGCCCTACATCTAATAAAGAACCTCAAGCAAAAAGCCTTCACACAATACAAGTTTGCCTCAAACTAAGCACAACTTGGAAACAGAAAGGGATACACATTACCAACAGAAGAGCCTGAGCATTTAAAATTCTCATACTTTTCTTGAAGTTCTTAAAACACTGATTGACCCATGGTCAGAAAGGACATGAACCATGTTAAAATTGATGTTTAAGAACACTTAAATGCTTTAACAATAAGTATTGCCCAAGTAAGTGGCAAAACATCTGCACATAATGAACAAAAATATTTGGCTGAGGAGCCAAGTTCTAAAACAGGAAAATGAGAAATGATTTAGTGCTATTACATGGGCTTACTAAAAAAAAACCCGTTGCATATAATGGCATTGGTAAATCAAAGGAAAAAAAACCCCAAACTGTTTTATTTTTTGTCTAGGAGGAAGTGAACTCTGTAGCATCAGCACTTGTTTGCAGTGAGACCAAGATCCACTGGAATTGCACACACAAGTCCATTTGTGGAGAACAGTGATTATGACTAACACTGCCAGCATGGGAAAAAACCTCTAAGAATTCCCTTTTCTTTCAAAGCAGGGAAGTACCAGTTACAGCTTCCTCTTCACTAAGCAAGAGCAGCAGAGCAGTAATTAGGTCCTAAAACAACAGTAAGGAGTAGCTGCATGTGGCTGCCACAGAACTTCCTCAGCAGCAGAGCAGAAACCCGACCCTTCAGAGCTGTGCTGCTGAGTGTCAGCACAGAGCTGTCAGGGAGGGCATACCAAGAATTACTGCTCCGGAAAGCAAAGCCTGTCCCTAACAAGGTTAACTTCTTCCTGGCAGCTGAAGTATCGATGTGCAAGACGGAACACAAAGAAACCAGAACTGGCGGCCTTTAATCACCATTTGTTTCCCCACCTAAGGATGACTCGGGCACGCAGCTACACCGCAGCTGAGACGCTGTACACACACCCTCTTCTGGGCACAGCCCTTCCCTCCCCACCATACCTCAAATATTTTATCTCTCTCTGCAGAAGTGCAAGATCAGAAGCACTTCCATCTGAGCTTCCCCCGCATGCACAGGTCCTGTGTGCAGCTGGCTCCAAAGGCACCGAGGCTGCGGCGCTGCCGGCGGTGCTGGGGGAAGGGGCAAAGGCTTGCAACGTGAAAAGCCTTGGTCAGGCAAAGCTGGCAAGTTGGATGTTGGGCATTCACCCTGCTTCCTACGGCAAGCAGGAATTTAATTTTAGTAAAGCTGCTTTCAGTTTTTGAATTAAAAACTGATACACCGTACTAAATTCTTTTTGTGCTCGTATAACAAATGAGCTCAGAGACGAGAGCACATTTGCAATTTCACTCCATAAATTTGATCTGATATCTGCCCTGCTATTTGGTACTATTCTTCCAGATTCCCAGGTAAGAAATCCAGTGGTACACAAGATCACACTACAAATCACACTTCATAATCTAATTTTATAAATTCTAAATAAAAATTAAATTACAACAGAGATGGAGCCGTGAGTGGACACTGAGCCAGCTGAAACCCAGTAATCAAAGGCCCATCATGCACACTTCCAGCTTGTAGCTTTTCCAACTGAACACTTGTGACTTGTAAAAGGTTTGTATTGTATCCCCATATGAGCTCAAACTGGCATTAGAGCCCAATCTCAAGTAACACCATCTGAAGGACTATGATTTTACATTTTGAACTGAAAACATGGCATCTTTACTTCTCTCTGACCATTCTTCCCATGCTCTGATATTTCCCAATTTTATCACACAGCTTTTGTTTCACTTTCAAGTGCTTCAAGCATTCAACCATTTTTATTTAGGCATTTCAAGTTGCAATCTGCCACAGAAATCAACTTTATCTGATCCACCATATTACCTAATTTGCACTTTATTTTCACCCTGCTTACCCAGAAACCACCAGTAACCTCAGGGACTAAACTGAGAAAAATTCTGAGAAAAATGGAACCAGATTATCAACTTTTACCCTGTCTACAGAGTCATACAAAGCTGCCACCTGCTCAGCTGATGGAGCCTTTCTTCTACAGGTTATTCTTTGCCTCTCAATGAAACCATAAAATGTAAGAACTTGTGTGTTTTTCCAATTTACTTTTGCACCATTAATCTTGATAAAAAGTCTAGTCAAGTGATCTTTTTAGTATTTGCATAAAATACAAATGTGTATATTCTCCAGTTTACTCTAGTTATCCTCTTTCATTTTGTTTGCAGGTTAATTCTGCATATTCTCTTGTTCAAACAGAAATATTTCAAGGGGATTTTATCAAAGTACTCAAAAGTAAACAAAAAGCCTTTGACTGCAGAACTTAAAAGGACAGAGTTAGAGAAGTCCCAAGTAAAAGTAACGTTTAAATGTACTTCCTGCACGGATTCCCAAACAGACTGGGTTGCCTAATGAAAGAGCAGGGTTTATCACTCTGTACTAAAAAGATAAGGTGATACAACTGTAACAGCACATTAAACATTCAGAGCTAGAGGGAAGAAACCAGAATAGACATGGCCCAATTTGTTTCATACAACTGCATCACCTCTCCTGCTGCAAGCTACATGAAAGGCCCAGATACTGCCTGGCCTTCAGTCCACAGGCAGTATTTTCAAGGCCAGTTTAAGAGGACAGAACATAAGTTTTGCATTTCTAAGTTTAACAAAGCAACCGTCACAAAGGAGACATGGGGGCATGACACCAAACCACAGGTCCTCTCTACAGAGTCAGCTCTGCTTGGAAGACAAAGGAAGTGGCAAATACCACTGTTTTCTCAGTTTACAGCTCCACATGAGTTCAGCTTGAACAACTGCAGGGCTGTCAGAAATATCTGTTACAAAACCAGTTATTAAATACAGTAGTCAGATGTGTGCAAAGGTATGCAATGCTTCAGATTCTCCAGCACAGGCATTCAGGGTTAATGGAAGGAGGTGGGGAAGCAAACAAGTCATAATAGAGTTGAAAGATTAAATGTAAAAACATACCTTTTGTAGACTAGTTGGGTTCAGCTGTGTTTTGTCAATTATTTTAATGGCAACCTAAAGGAAGAGTTCATGATCAGTGTTTTCCATAGGAACAATACCACATTATTACAACATGCTCAAATCCAGTAACAGACATGGAAAACATGAAAATTACACAAAAAATGCTTAAGGTCCTTCTGCAAATTATACACTTCTATTTAAACTAGAAGCAGGAATGCAAAAACCCTGGCATTTTAAGGATATTAAGATGAGAAGCTTGCTGAGTCTTTGACTTGACATTAAGACCATCACAGTCATGACAGTGGAAGCTCCAGCAGCAGACAGTGCCCCGATAGAGAGCAGTGTGCCTACAGATAATATTTACACAGCATAATTACACAACAGATTATACTGTAGTGACTGGGCACTGGCAGTTTCTAAAAGCAGAGAGATTTCTGAGCATATTGAAAGCATTTCCACATAAATTTGGCAAGAAGTAAGTTCATCTTTGGAAATTCACTAAATATTTGTGTCAATTTGTTCCCTGATGGGTATTAAAAAAAGTATCACTTGGAAATCAACAAAAATACATTGGCTGTAGTACAACACTTTGGGTAAGTACATTCCTTGTTCTCCTCTTTTCAGTAAATGTTGCACAGAAATATTAAAGAACATAATAAAAAATTCACACAATAAGCAGAAGAGAATTCTATACCATGCTAACTAGTCAGAACCTGAAGATTTGAAGCAATAAATAGGCAACAGAAACTTCAGTGCAATGCAGTTTGCATACTGGATGAGGTTGAACAAGAAATGAGAATCTTTCTAGAATTACACGTCAATTGATATTTTTTCTTTCTAAATTAGAGACTAAACATACCAAAAGAAGCTCTACAGAAGGAGATGGTGCCTCTCAAAGAGGCAAGATGCTGCAACTCAGCTGATTATAATACCTCACTGGTGCAAAGCAAAGGCTTTCAACTCCACTTCAATTTTTGGCTCAAACAGTAGATGCTGCTCCTTCCCATGCCACAGCTCCCATTTCCCTGCATCACTTGGAGCTATCTTTGTCACCTCATTAACTTGGGGTTGGTGACATATGGAATAAAGAATATCTTACATCAAAGCCAATTTATATCCCTACATTCAAGTGCAAAAACACAGGGATGGATTGTCACGATGGAGAGGGTAAGAGGGGAACAGTGTTCAACGCTTGGGCGCATCACAGAGTTATATAATGGACATGGTGTTTTCTGAAACTGATATTCAAGACTTATTTTGAGCTCTTCTAGCTGCAAGATACGATGAGACATGACTGAGAAGCCATCTAAGAATGTTTTTACTCTGGGAGTGTTTTCTTCTAAGGCAAGCTACTGAAATTATAGATCACTGTTTCCCGAGGCAAAATTCCATTGCAAAACCTTGAGAAATCACTTCAAAAATACAAACAAGAGAGAAAGGCATTAAGCAATTGGTATTTTTATATTAGCAGCTGTGTACAAAACCAAGAAAGATTTTTATCTCTACCTTTAAGCCTGTTGTTAACATTGTGACAATAGTTCAAAGTTACTCACGTCCTGCAATCTCTCATAATTCTGGATTATACTGCTGGACTCTTCTAATGCTGGATGTAGTGAGCACTGCCTTTGTCAACAGCAGATAATGTTATTTGAAAGTGACCTGGTGCCCCAAGACTACCCACAGCTGTTCACTTAGTAAGCACATTCCACTCAGAAAAGTTTGCATTTTTGCTCTTGGCTGTACCATTTTGGTGAATCTTTACAAGATGTAAACTTTTTTTTAACCCACCAAGCCTTAAGGTGCCGTGTTACTGCAAAACCAGCTCACCTCAGCTCTGACACTGTCAAACAAATTCAGCCCTGGAGATACAGGGAAGGTACAGAGCTCAGTTTTCCAGAACACAGACTCTCAGGCCTGTTCAGTGCACTAATTATAGCCTTAAAGGCAGGGTGAATTCAGAGAATTCCTATCCATATGAACACTGAGAGTACCATGTGTTAACATGGGCTGTGAGAGCTTGAACCCATCATCAGAACAGGGAACAACTTCAGGTGCCTTGATAAGGTCTCCAAATCACAGGCAAAGGCAGCCTGCCCTCAAGAGCAGTTCTGACCAAGTTAAATGGAGACTTTTCTAAGTACAGTTAATAAAACATTAAATTGTCTTTTAAAGCAGAAACTTTGCTCTCTTTATGTAAAGTGCATTTGGAATGGTTTCATGCACTGTGAGCTAGGGCCAGTGCTGAAAAATGCAAGTCCATCTACACTATTACACCACTGCCATGATATTCTGTGTGAAATTGTTAATAGAATTAAAACTGAATTTGCTTCCACCATTCACAACAATGTGACTTAAAACATTCCTCCTACATGATTTGAATGAGGGAGTGAAAGAAATCAGAAGTTGGGACACTGACCAAATTGGCCAAACTGCTACTATTCAGAATGCTTTCTCCCTCTTAAATTTCACTTTTTCCAAGAGAAGAAGAGAAAGAAGATGACAATAGATTCCTTGGAGTCAGACTTGGGTTCTGAAAGAATTCAGCCTCACTGGGAAACTTCAGCTCCCTGGCTATTAACTGAACATGTCTTTAAAGAACAGAAGGGTCCAGAATAATTTTGGCCACCTCAGTAATAGCAGAAGGTAGCTTTATCTTTTAGATTCATTTTGGCAAGTATGGAAAACTTGTCAGAGGAAACACCTTTTGATAAAACTACAACAGCAAATACACGGATTGCAGTCAAAGAATTGAGAAAAGCAGATTGACAATGAAGACTTGTGGTTTCAAAAGGGCAGACAGCCTACAAATAACACTCTCCTAGGCAGAGGACCAAGAAGGATGGTGTGTCCAAACACCAGCCCCAATGCAGTGAAGCTGATCTCTGGCCACACACTCCTTGCAAGACAATTCAACCCTCCAAATTGGGATGATGTTCTGATCATCCCCTGAAGGGCTGAACATTTCTTCCTTTCAGTAATTTGAAGATGGGCACTCATCATGCATCCTGCAGACACACTAAAAATGGAAATGAAGAAGAGTCCTAGAACTTATTCTAGTTGGAAACATGAAATCTTCGTCTCAAGCAACAGGAAAACTCCCAGGGAAGGACTCCAGATGCAAGGAGATGAGCAACTAGCCTAAAAGAATGCTTAAACAAACATATCCTCCTCCCAGGAAGGGACAGAAAAGTGCTGATCTGCTTCAGGATTTGGAAGCTACTCAGCACAGAGATATAAAGAAGGAATTTGCCAAAAAGTGAACCTGACATGGTCACTTAAAAGGACATTCAGAACAGAGACACAGTTAACAAGGAAAAAGATAAGTGGGGTTCAAATACAGCAAGAACACAGCAGAGATGAAAACTCATTTCAGTGTAACTCCCAAAACTAAGCATTTAGTTTAGGTTTTGGTACATAAGATGGAAAAAAGAACAGGAACAAAGACAGGACAGGCTGCAGGAGAAAGACTGTAAAGCAGGAAATCACAAATTCAGAAAGCTAAGTGCCATCTGGCTGAGGCCAGGCTGAGAATATGACCCTGGAATTCTTACAAGAAGCAGATTTTCAAAGGAGAAAGAAAAAAAAAGCCTTCTTGCAGCACAGGTTCCTAGCATCTACCAGGAACAGAAGAGGAGAGCTGGGTTTAGAAATGAGCAGACAATTTTTTTTTTTTCCAATTCATCATAAAATTCCTGAACTCAAAACTGGCAGGGAAAAACCAAGGAAAGAGAAGGTTTAAATGCAACATATTTTCCTACAGTTAACTGTACCCTGTGGAAACACACAAGATAGAACTACCTGGACTAATGAAAAGCCTCATCTAAGAGGCAGCATGGAAATTTTTCAACTAGATAAGCTGAAAAGTGCACAGAGTTGTTTTTATTTTTTCCTAAAAAAAGAGGCTAAAGAGATATTAAGTTGGAAATAAATGAGTAAGAGTTTTTCAAGGACAAGATTTTGGGACCAATCTTGTTTAATATCTGTATCCGTGGCCTTGGCAGAGGATGTCAAAGCATAATGATTCAATCTGTTGAAGGAGTTAAGAGGCACCATCAAACACAATGGAAAACCAATTCAAACAGCCTTGGAGATGAGTTAGCAATGAAACTGAGATTCAACATACAAGGTTGGTGCTGTTGCTGACCACAAGCAAAACACATCAATTTAACAGCCATGAGAAAGCCTAGCACAATCTGAAGATTGATCAGATAAATACATATAAAAAGCAAGGGCAAGGGTGAAGTAATGACATTGGGGAAATTGCTATCCAGCATATTGGAAACAATTCTGGTCACAGGCATCAAAAATTATCAACATTGTACAGTTCATCTAGCAAGAAGAGAAATTTTACTCTTCTCCCTCTTAAAAAAAAAAAGTTTGAAATATCTTGAAGAAATTCCTATAAAATTAGCTTAATTGTTCCCTTCTAAGGAATAACACTCATTCCAATGGCCACAACCCAGAAAGTATTTATGCTCTGAATTGATTGAACTACATCAATTCTACGTGAGTGGAAGAAACTTAGTACTCGAATCTTTCCAAATTTAGCCAAAAATTTTACACTGTCCCTTTTATTTGTTGAAATTTCAAACAAAAATAATGAACCAGAGGTCAACACAGTTATCTGCAAGTAAAAAAATATGTACTTCACTTTTTGCAAAGTGTGGCACATATCTACCTCCAAGTTCTATAGCTATAATAAGAGCAAAGAAATACTGAACAAGTACTTGCATATCCCATCTTAAGTATCAGTAAAAAGAGGAGGGAACTTAAGTGGAAAGGAATTAATCAAAAACTTTCTCTACAAATGAGAACTAACTTTAATATCAGAAGACAATGGGAACTGTCAGCCAAAAAAATTAAAATCTATCTCAATAGCTCTTGCAAAACGATGTCCCCTCTCTTCTTCCCTCTGTTCCTGCTACTGAACCCTGTAATAGCTCAGAAAAGAGAAATTCCATTAAAGCATTGCAGTCAGCAACACAGCTTCTGTAAAAGTCCTTGCTGGTATCAGCAAACATTCACTTCATCAGACAGGTTTGGCAAGAAAAGGTTAGCAAGGTGCTTCTCCCTCTTCCAGTACTTCAGAGTTGCTTTTAATAAAACAGCACCAAGAAACATCTTCTTGTAACAAGCAGACAGGACTATAGTTCACCAAATCAGAACCACCATTAAGTGAGTAATTACACTGCAATACCATGCAGAAACTAAATATGGAGCTGAGTTTGACTCAAAGAAGAGATGCAAGAGAAAGTTTGTCTATACTGCACACATTGAACAAACTGTCACTGACACAAGACTATCCCTGAACAAACTGAAGCGTCCTCCCAAGGCCACCCAGCACTGCAGACACCCTGGGATGATCCACCCTAGGATTCCTGGGAGATACATGGCTCTGGCAAGAAAATACTGCATTTGGGCTACAAAATAATACTGCTATTGGAAAATAATTAAGACAACATTTAGTTCTCATGCCCGACTTTGCCTCCAATACAGCCCTGCAGTATAGAGACACTAAGAGGCAGTCCTTCCAACAAGCTTATTTAATTGCTGTATATTGATCTGGTTTTTGAAAATGGAGGATTTATCCAAGAATATTAGTAGCAAATTTTAACATAATTCAGCTGGACAGAGACTCACCAAATATACAAGTTTAAGAAACCATTTCCAAGAGAAATTGTTTTGTAATCGTTTCTAAAAAAATAGTTTTCAATTTCTGCTTTTTTCTACATCAGTGGCAATATCTCTAGTAAAATGTGCTCTATGTTCACCAACTTAATGATGCTATTCCAAGAGAACCTTCACACCTACAGCAACTCACTGCTGTTTACACCCATACCACGTTACCTCTCTGCCAGTTAGGATGTGCCTTGCCAGCTTCACTTTTGCAAAATTCCCCTTTCCAATGGTTTTAAGGAGTCTGTAATTTCCAATATGTGGCTGCTCATCAGCACAGGAGGCTATGGAGTTCCTGCAGCGAGCTCCAGAGCGCCCAGTTCGAGAGGAAACTTCCTGCCGTCCGTCTCCATGGGACGTGTGCTGCAACAAAAACACACACATGGTAAGGCTGAGGAACACAGACAAAACACATCAATGAGGAGAAGCATACAGCATTCAAAAACATCAGTAATGCCTTTGAAGAAATCTTCAAAGGATCCAACTGAAACTTCACACTCACACTGAACTTTGTTCTGATGGGGGCAATAAAGCGGTGCCCAGTTCATGACACAATATTCACCTCATCACCTGGTCAAGACAGTGGAATATCACCTGCACTGCAACAGCTGAGCATTTCTAAGTAACTTACATGGGCTGCCAGGTCAGGCACAAAATATAGAGGTGTTTAATGTTATTTCCCATTTGCATAACTAGTGCAGGAAAGCCTTTGGAAAGGAAACACGAATACAGATTTTCCAAGATCACAAATTGTTAACCCTTATTGGACAACTTATACTAATAAAAAAAGGTTTTTTTCTTTCCTTTGGTACTAACTTGTGTTCCTACAGATCCACATGACTGCAAACACCCAGGATGATCTGGAGAACAAGGAAAGAAATCTTACCTAATCTACTGAAACCTTGAATATTGATAAGCTGAAAGTCAGTTACAGAGATCTGAGACACTGTCTGCAATCTTTCAAGTTCCTTTCACTCTCATTTCCCTGAATAGCTACTGATTGCAAAAAGGAATGGTTATATATTATCTATAACAGTCTTTACTCATTAGATTACATGGTTAAGATTTAAGTATTTTTTCACTTCCTGATAGCCTGTTTATGAAAGAGCAGGTGCCCTCTTACATTCTTAACTCATGGTTGAGGTCCATACACCAACCACACTCATTAAAGTATTAGAAATGTTTAGGGGCCTCCAAAGGTGGAACAAATATCTGACTCCACCAAAGATGACACATTAAATTCACAGTCATCACAGAAACCCCAGATCTTGCTCTTCTACTACTCCTCCTCTTGCTGAAACCCATTTGGGACAACCAAGAAACTGGCATAGAGCAACATTCAGTCTGCAAATCACTGTAGTGTGAGGATGAGATGATACCTCAAGAGCTAACAACCATAGTACAGGCACAAATGAACAAATCCGTGCTTGCATGACACTTGGCAAGTTTCACTTGCCTGATGTAACCTTGTGACCATACACTCTCCCATCTTGGGCTCCTTGATTTGTTAATTTGAGTGCAACAGTTGTGATCAAATTATTGTTAAAAACACTTTCTTTTAAGAAATGCTACTGATAGGAGTCTATGGCAATGGCAACTCCTGGAAATTGTTTCAATAGTTCTATTTTAAAAAACACACAATGTTTTAGTATCAATCTGGCTTTAGCTTCTCCTTACTGCCTGGCTACTGCATTGCCACAAGATTTGCACTTCCCATAGAGGTACTTCATTTCTCTGGTCACAAAACCCTTCCACCACTTCAGGAAGTGATATGCATATTGAGCTCCCTAAACAGGCTGCTGTACAACTGATTAAAGACAAGAAAACATTTCCTGTACTTCTGCTGAGAACCCTCCTCTATTCTTCCAACATCTTTTTGTGGGGCTCATGGTAGACATGGACCTGCCATACCAAGAGTAGGTGCAGCAGGGCTAAACACAGAGGCTGCATCTCCTTTTCAACACCCCACTGATTTCACAAGGGCAGAACTAACCCTCTTTGCAGAAGACCATATGTACCTGACCACCCAACACCAACCCTGATTTACTGCTTCTCATTCCTGGATTCTTACAGGCACGATCACATTTGGCTGAAGTGAAATGCAAAGTTTCTTTTCATGCAGAATATCAAGTGCTCCTAATGAGAGGCCCATCCTGCCCTATTTCATAGTCTAACAATTTTATCACAGGTCAGGAGCAAGAGTACACATTTTTTCCAAACCACTAATAACTGCCACAAGAAGCACATCCATAACCATATCCAGTAAAAATTCAAGGCTTAATAATAATTCAGTGTTCTCAATAATACCTTGAGACCTGCAACAACTGGGTGTTTATCAATCAGTAATTCTCAAGGAGAGGAAGGGCGAGCAGTCAACAACTGAAGCACCTACTAAAGCCAGTGAAATCCTATATTAACAATTTCAGTATTTTGCACGTCCTTAATGTCAGGCTGGTGCTGATTGTTCAGGCCACCTTAGCCACCCCTGTGTGCACTAGCACAGCAATGCCAATCCTCTGTATTTCCCTAAACTTTGACTTCTAACAAACCTTGCAACACACAATGCAGAGAACTTCTCTGTCAGCTCCTTTCATACCTCTCAGTGTCAAATTATTCAGACCAGCTAGAAAAAAGCAGCAACTGCTGATTCTAGGTGTTAACATCCTCCTGCATTGCTACCCCTGGTGATCAGGGACCAGGATGTTCTGTACAGGGCCATAAGGATATTTCTTGGATATATCAGAGGAAGGTTCATTTCAGTTCAAGTACAGCATCCCAGGAATACAGCTGTACTACTTACACTTCACTTCACTAAGTTGATAACCTTCCTCAAAAGAAGAAGTGTATCAGAGCTATTTAAACTACAGCCCTTCCACACCTGGGCACTCAGCACAAGCTGCCTTCAGCAGGAGGCAGACTGCCTCCCAGCAGGGCTTGTTAGCTTAGGCTCTCCAGCAGACAGATTCAACAACTTGAATTCAACAGCTTTTGAACCACATAGCTGACTCTGAAAACACAGCAGTTGTGCTGGAACTAAAACACTGTTAGTCCTGAGCTAGCCTAGGAAGCAGCTGAGATGTGGGCACCAGGCACGACGTAGTCACAAGCCAGAGAACAGGTTAGCCAAAATTGATCTGACTCATACCCTACTTCACATAAGCACTATCAGGAAGGTTCTGTTATACTAACAAACTCTATTCCACGTAGCAAACCACCCAGTAATTGTGTCTTGAGAGCTTCACTGTCCTCTTGTTGAAAAATGATTTCTTGTATCCTATAATTTTTTCATGCTTCCTAGCTTTGCATTTAAAGGGCAGCATGAAAAGCTGTGAACTGATTTGGACTAGGGTTGATAAACTGAACAAAATCTCCTTGTATGGAGGTCTGCATTTCCACTCCAACCCAGATTATTTCTTTTCAAGAATATGACCTTTTTCAGCTGTGGGTTTTAAGTATCAAGCTGCGTGTTCCTAAGCAGTTCGGTTCTCTCCAACTGATTTGCTCAGACATGTTTTCCTCTGTAGAAATCCAGCCATTTGCAACCATATCTAATTTGGACTATATTCCACTTCACATAAATAAATCTATCAGCAAGTCCTTCCTCTGTCAGTTACATTATTATACTGAACAGACAACAAGCTTTCTAAAAACCACAGAAAACAGATTGTCCATTTCAACATGGATTTTCTTTTGCATATGGAAATGAAGAGCATAAACTCAAAACTGAGTGAAAGTGTTTCTCCCAGCCTAGTCATTTTCAAGAAGCCATGATAGGCAGATGGAAAGCTAAATGGTGTAGGCAAAAAGCAAAATATAGGTGGTCCAACAAAAGCTCAAATCATGCATTGGCTTGTACAGCATCTGGCTCAAGTACTTCCCAGGGCAGTTTCCTCAGCAAACAGCTTAACAGTGCCAATCTCAGCCCAGAGAAATGGCAATAGCATCTTCTGCTCTCCAAATTGAGATGAATGCCATTTGTATTTTCCCTAAGATCTCCAGATTTTGCCTTCTTCACTACACTGACCCCCCAAAACTCTGTTCAATTTCAGGCTTCTTTTCCAGGTCCACATTTATATGGTTTCAAGAAGATATGGGCTTTGTCTTAAAAACATAAAATTTAAAATCAGCATATGCTCATTTCTAATAAGTTTCCATATATTGTGGTAGGTGAGTTGTATTTCCTGGAGGTGTTTTCTGTGTAAGAATAACACTTGCTAATGAACTCACCAGGGCTAAGTGATTCCCAAAATATCTGTCTTCGTGTAAAGCAGGACCATTACACTGTAGAGGGAAACTAAGGCAAGGAGATGAGGTACTTTGTGCAATTTCGGGTTTGACAGTCACCACCTCTTTAAAAAAAAAATTTCCTGAAATCCACTCATGACAATAAAGCACTTTTTTTCCGTATCTTGGCATGCACCAGATTGCATTTAAAAATCTTTTAAATACTTTAAACGTTTGTTCTTTTTTTGCACCATCCATTTCCAAGCTAACAGGACAACCTTTGTCATTAAAAAAACCCAAAAACAAAACATTCTCCTCCTCCCCTCAGCCCCACCCTATTATTACTCAACCCAGAAGGAAATGAAGTAAAACATCTCCATTTGTGAGAGACCTTACTGCAAGGGAGGGACTGAACCCAAGACCAACTCCATTTGGAACACAACACAAAACCCACCTTTTCGCAAAAGCCTTCCCCCAATGATGAGCCGACATCCTTTCATAGCCAGATAATGATTAGCATGAAGAGAAAGAAAAAAGAAAAGGAAAAAAAGTAAAAAGCAAATGAAGTATGAGGGTGTCAACAGCTGAAATCTTTTTGGTAGATGTTACTTTTATCCAGTATCTGTATGGTTTCAGATATCTTAACATTCAGAGAATTAGAAACACACAGGGCAGGGGATGACTAGTATCGAAGTTCTTGAACTGCTTAAGAAGGTGACAAATGTTGAGGAAAAAACCTGAAAGAAACAGAATCTGATATCCATTCAAAGAGCTGAAAAACAGTAAGAAATCAGAATGTCCAAGACCTGCAAAAATCCATGTTTAATTACAGTAAATAGGAAACTCTTTCTGAAATGTAGGGAACAAATTGCATCGACTTTTTAAAAGTATTTATTTAATTAAATAGTGAGAACTAGCTTATCATCAGCGAAACTGAACTAATACAATTTAATCTTACTGAAGTTTCCAGGAATATTTATTACCTTAGCTGTTACCTAACCTCTGTATGAAATACTACAAAGTGATATTACAGAATTTCTTGGAAATCTGTCAGACCAGTAACAATCATGACAACCTCATTTCATTCAGCTTTTTTAATTGTAATAAGAAAAAACCCATACTTAAAGCCTATACCTTATAATGTTAATAATGTAAGGATTCCAGGACATGAATTTTTGAGACACTAAATTGCTTCATTACCTTAACCTGGGTACACAATATATAAATAAATGGTAATTTCTGGCTGTGCACTTGCCACTACCACCATATTTACAGAAAAACTTAACAGGAAACTCAAAAATATTTTAAATCAAACATGCAAAGACAAAATTTCACTGCAGCCCATCCCAACAATGTTTTGTATTTTATTTCCCATTCTCATTAACATCTTTAAGAACACAAAGACTGCTGAGTACTGCTCAGTGTAAGAGCAAAAAGGCAGCCCTAAGGATATGCACAGAGGTAGCATCTTACTGAGCAGACATCCCTGAAACAGCACAGCAGGGCATCCTGCAACTGCTGACACAGGAATTCTACTGGAAAGTCAAAACACAGACTTACGTTTCTGGCAGCCACCAAAGGGTGTCACAGCAAACACTCATCCACAATTGTTTATATACCAGTTACTGCTCTGGGATTCCCTAAATCATCATGTATTATAAGATATTATATTATTTTCCTAAATTATAAACAGGAACACATCAGGTGAAGATGTCCTGTACTTGTCCTGATTTAACTTCCCTCCTACCAGTGACCAAGGCACAAATCAGGATATGGAGTGAGGTGGGTTTTGTCAGACCCAGCATGCATATGTTGATGTTTGCATAACCAATTATTTGGTTCCAACACATATAATTAAAAGGCAGTTTTTAGACTAGCTTGCTCCATAATCAATCTTAAGGGTAAACAGTCATGGCTTCCATCTCACAAAATTTTAAAGGGTCTCCTAAGAAGAAAAATGCTATCCACCTAAAATGGTACTGAAGTTATCAACCCACGAGGGCAGATTGATTCACTGATGTAGGCTACAGCCCAACCATTATGGATGTTGTGATTGAGAGGAACAACTGAAAGGGTCAGAATTCATCAAGGGAGACAAGCAGACCTTCTAGAAATATAATATAGATGTTAAGGGAGAGAAAACACTAATTGGGATGCTTCCATTGTCAAAAGGGGAAGATTTCACTGTGCAGTTCTCAGCCTGTCACAGTGCTCATTCATGTAATTGGTATGACATTCATGAAAAAGAGTGGCTCTTTTAATTAGGTCAGATCTGTCAAACCACCGGATTAAAGGGGGAACCTGGAGAGTAAACAGCCTTTAGCACATGGAAGCTATACCTCTGACACACATTCCCAATTCCTCCACACCTCAGTGGGGAAGGCAAAATAAAAGAAAAAAACTCAGGATACAGCTCAAAGTGAGCACAGCAATGGAACAGCCTACACTGAGCAGCCTGATGGAGGGTGACAGTAGGGACACAGGACACCTGGCAAAGTGAAACACTGGGAAAAGAGGGAACACTGCTACCCAAAGCAACACTTGCACACCCCTAATTCTGGCTACTGACCAGCAGTGGGAATTGCTAGTGACAAGTGCAGCAGTGCTCTGAAGACCAGAGTGGGGAAGTGCTGACAGCAAAGCACTAACAGTCCTCAGCAAAGGCAGGATGCTTCACACACAGGGTCTGGCTCAAGAGTCCTCCCATCCAAAACCACTACAGCCTCTGAGATGTGTTTGGCAGTATTTGGTTCATGCTCTATACAGCATATGAAAGAGAGTGAATCTGTAATTCCATGATTAGCACTGAACAACACAACAGTGAAGAAATCCTGCTTATATAATCAAAAAGATAAGTCTGGTGCCGGTTAGAAAAGCTCTTTAAAAGCTCTTTTGTTGCTTCACATTATCAAGATCTGACATTCATCATATCTTTCCAGCCAAAGTTCCTTTACTGCTGATTAAAATGGATATTTATTGACATCAGCCTGGGGAATAATAGCTAAAGAGCCAACCATATTCTATTCTTCATCAACAATACTGCCAACTAAGTTGTTTCCAGAATCATCACTGTCAGTAATTACATGCTAAACAAAAAAGAAAAAACCCAACCACCTCACAGTTGGTTTTCAAAAACCACATTGAGCTTGCAGATAGAAAGCTTTGCTTAGGGTTTAACCCTGCAGGAACAAATTTTATTTGAAAGTCAATTTCTGTTTATATGTATATATACACATATTGAGCTCAGCAACTTGCTGCTTTATGGGGCAAGAATTCCTCCTAACCCAAGGAGGGTTAGGGTTTCTTCCTCATCACAGGTGTACTCAGTATCTTTCAGGTTTATGTTTTAAGAGCAGTATGCATCTATTTATCATATGTTCTAAAGAATTTTAGTGGCAGATGATCTCCACGCAAAGCAGAGCCAACCTTGATATGCCATGAGCCTAAAAAAAAAGTGACCTCCATTTTTGATCTGGCTGACACCCATGAGGCAGCATTACTTGACTGAGGAGAAGAGGAAGTTGCAGACACATGCTACTTATATATCATATGAAATGGAGATTGGGAGAGACAAATGCCTCCACTCTTTGAATTCCTTTGACTTGAGTCACCTGAGACATGTTGTCAACAGGAACTGTCCGCTCACATCAACATGAATATATCTTTTGGCTAGAACTAAAATGGAGAATTGAGCAGGTAAGGATACCAGCTGAGTGGGTAACAAAAGTTAGGAAGAAGACTGTGAAGTTCAGTGTACTAAATACTGTATTTACTCATTTATTTTCTTTCAGCAATTCCTGTAGCTGTGTTGTGTTTTTCAGACTGCTACTTCTAAGCCCACAATATAAGCCACATTTGCTGGTGGTAACAAATGAAGTCTAACTATGTAACATTTTCTGGAGTAAGGTCCTGCAACCTAGTTTTTCTGAGTTATTGAAATAATGTAAGAAAGGAAGAAAAAAATATTATTTCCAGGAATAAAACATCCCAAATTATACTGTTGTAAATACGTATCTGTTTGTACTTGTGGCACAACTCAAGTTACCCTAGCCCTAGGGTGCTGTGCTATGACTGGCTTAATTCAAGCCAAAACAAAACCACTAGGAAGCATTTCTAACCTTCCCCACCTGCACTGGACATTCTGTTTACAGCCACAGAATGGAGATAACTCCACTTTTCTTAAGGGTTTCTAGCAGTCGGATCAGAGCTGACCAGACTCATCTCAGAGCCCCGTGATAATCAGTGCTGGCACAAACCACGGGTGGGAAGGGGCACCCGAGGCCGATGCCCCCAGCAGCCTCCCATCAGTGCGAGCTGACTGAAACCAAGTGATTAAACACCACAGCACAGGCTGCTCAGCACAGCTGAGAAATAAATGTCTCACTGCAAAAATGTGAAAATACTAGCAGTTAATGACTCGCAATGTCATGCAGCTCACCAGGTATTTTCTGAGGACACAGTACCAGGCCTATCGAGCATCAGCATTTTTTTCTGCTCTGGGGAATTTTGGCACTACAAAATACATGCCAGGTGAATTCCTAAAATATTTTTTCTTTCTAGTTATTTTGCCATCTTTGCCCAATTTCATTCAAACCAGAACATTTATTACAACTGGTGAAAAATATGGAATAGTGTAGATGGTCCTGTAGAAGAAAATCTGTCAGAAGTGCTGGCCACAGGAACGCTTCCCTCCTCAGTCCTTTCTTTAAAAAAACCCACAGGATTTCATGCTGCGGAAGAAAGCATTCAAATTACAGATCTATCTGTAATAGGAGAAGACTGATAAATAATATATAGAACAATGCAAGCTTGCATATTGTCTGCAAATGCTCTAATGCATTTCATAGTTAATTGGTAATAAACCAAGACATACTGCACTAACTTTCCCAGTAGCTCAAAATACATTTTGTACCTAACTCTGCCTTTGCTAAATCTTTTTAAATAAAAGAAAAAAAACAAAAACCAAAAACGGGTGGTACTTCTGCTGCACAGAATCCTTTTGTGCAAGCACAGTTGCCATCATGCTGGCATTTTTCAATAGCAAATTTTTCACATTAGGCACAGTCATGGAGATAAGAGTATATTTTAGTCTTGCTTTTCCTCAAATTATTTAAATTTTTAATTCAGATTGGCCTGCAGAACCAACACATTCAAAAGAGTTACCCTTTCTCCCCCCCAGAAAACACAGCTGTGCAACGAACACAGAGGTTTTAATTAAACTCTTTAATGCAAGATTATTCTTTTCTATTTCATGCTGTTAAAAAAAGTAATCTTCCAACCTCCATACCACCTGTATTTCCTTGTTTCTATCTATAGTTTGCTATCATCTTCCCACTCTTTGAATATTTTTTTTAATGAATAGTTGTCCTACTCCTCACAATCTTGTTTCTTCTGCTCTTATTTCTTTGTCACTGGCTGTCCTCCATCCTGCCATATGCACATTCCTCTGTGACTCCTCTCATCTTTTGTTTTCCACCTTCTATCTTCCTTTTCCACTTTGTTTCCACACTCTATTCTCCTCCATCTTCTCTTCCTTCCTTCTCATCACTAGTAAAACAGGTTTACTCATTCTTCTGTCATCTAAAGTCCTTCTTCTGTGTCTATCCTATCTCCCAGATTTGCATGAAGGAGGTCTCTGCTTGTCTCTGTTGCTTTCTTTCTTACATGCAGGACATATTTTTGAAAAAGACAGAGAAGATCTGATCCTGTCCTGCACTTCTGTCCCCTAAGCAGCCCCTGCTGCACAAGACATGGCCAGAGAGGAGCTGCTGTGTCTCTGCTCATGGCAGGCCAACAGCCAGCTTCCAACTGTCCAAGTGTGAAGTTCCTATGATCACAGATCATCTGGGATGCCTTTCCTCTCAAAACCAGGTGACTCGCAGCCAAATTCTTTAATCTCAAAGGCACTAAAGGCTTGGTAGCTCTGAGTAGCTTTTGGGGAAAGTCACTGTGACAGTATTTCCACTTCAGCATGTCTTGATAAGAAGCCTTAGGAAAAAAAATAAAAATCAAGTACTGGCAATTACAATTTTTTATTCAACAGGACCTGCCAACCACTGAACGTGGTTAAGTGCAAGCACAGACAATGATAATTTACACTCACTGTCATTCTGGAGGCTAACTTCATTTTCAAAACTGCAAGTATAGGCATGGATAAGCTATGATCAGCACACTTCAACCAGATTCAACACCAGCCAAGCCTTTGTCAGCAGTGGTAACCTTCCAAGCAGAGAGAAGGCATTAACAGGGTCCACAACCATGGCCCAAAGGCTAGCTGAATACCTTGGCACCTCCTAAGCCTCTTCAAAGAGCCCTCTGAATATTAACTAATTAGACTTCTCTTATGTGAAAGAGAATGAATCAAGGCTCAATTTACCTGCCAACATAATACACCCAGGTTTGGGGAATAGAACAGTTAGCTGAAGTATCAAAATTATTGCATTTGGTATTAAAAAAGAGACCTGGTGTTCACAGCTGTAGGGGGAATTCAGACAGACTAAATGTCAGATTTAAATTTAGTTTTTAAGCAAGGCATAACAAAATAGTTTGTAAATTTCTAGATAGCTGATGGCCAAAACATCAGAGAGCTTCCTGAAGAATATGGTATTGTACTGGGGAGGGCTTGGCTGGCTGGATCTGGCGAGTACTTGGATTAATCACTCCCTGTCAATATCACTACCTACAGGTATTTCTGTGGACACCAGCACAGAATACAGCACTTGAAAAATATGCCTTTTTCTAAACCTAAGGCAATTTATCTGCAAGCAAGACAAACCATGTATGTCAAATTATGAAGATAACTAAACAGAAGTGTTAGACCAATATTTTGAAGTGAGAATAAGGTGCCTTAAGTGGAAGACATGTAAAAACCTAACTTCAAGTGCTAGAACACACAGCTTGTGAATAATTATGTTTCCTCAAGCACATATTAAGTCTTTCCACTGTTAAGTTATCCACAGTAGAGTTTGAATTAACTGGGGAATCTGATCTGAACACTTTCTAAAATGATTTACTATGTGGCCTCCATACATTCACATGGAGCTTGAAAAGTCCAGTCAGGTTTGATATAGACTTAAATCACCCAAATCAACCATGCACAGTATTTTGTAGAATGTTTCAACTTCAACTCTCCCCATGGCATAGGAAGGGCTGCATAATATTTTAATTATTTTCTTCCACAAGACAGGAAGCTCATTGAGATTTTACAACCAAATATGCTTAGTTGGCTTTTTGCTCAATACAGCCCTTAGCCTGCAGGTTGCATGTAGTGCTAAAGCAAATAAAGATCACAGAAGTTAGAAATGCCTATTATGTCAATAAAATCTAAATCCCTAGTAATGCAGTAATTGTTCCATGCAGCATGTTTTCTAACGCTTTGTCTGGTCTTGTTTTAAACAATGGGGCTACCATCACTTTTCTCAGACTATTTATGGTCTGGAACAATCCAACAGTTTTTCCTGATCTTTAACCAAAGTTTCCACCTTTTATGCCAGTCCAAAACATAAGAAGCCCTCCCAAAAAAAAAAAATAAAAGAAAAACAAAAACCAAACCCCTCAAAAAAAAGCCTCATCCGTCAAGCTTAGCATCTATCTTGTAAAGAATATCAGATAGCCTTTACAAAAAGCTGAATACAAAGTTCACCTATCAACTCAGACTACAGTGAGTGACAACTCCCTTCTGTTTATCATTTGGGGACATGTCAGAGCCTCTACAGAAAAATGGTTAGACAGGATACACCAGGATCAAGTAAGTTTTAACTCAGGAGAAACACAGTTTCTATCTGCAGAAAGGGAGTCTCCTACCGAGCTTCGTTTGTTGCTATATGCTCATGTGGTAGGACTAGCTTATTTTTTTGTTCTTTCTTCCTTTAGCATACGACCTTTGTGACTGACTTAATATTGTAAATAAAGTGTCGATTCCTAAACCTTGGCTTTGTCAAGGTAAAAAAAAAAAGGTGGGGGTATTCGGTGTGAAGGGAACAAGCTCCCTTGCGCAAAGGGTAATTCCAATAAAGAAACCCTTTTAATGTCATCTGAACAGGTGACTAGCCTAACAGCGTCATTACCATCGAGAACCCTGCAAATTAAGCAGGGAAGAGGCCTATTATCTAGGTCACCTAGCCCACCCCTAGCCAAGCTGAATTATTCCCATCTGTTTACCAGAGGTTTATTCGGATGCATTGGCAGTAAGTTCGCATATCAGGAGAAGGCAGCAGCCCCCCAGCGCTCCCCTCCCCACCGCGGATCCCCGTTACCGACATAACCAACCCGATCCTCGCCACCCTGCGACACTCAAATAGAACCTGGGGAATTAAAGAGGGGACACCGGCTTTGGGAGGGATGCCCGCAAACGCCACGGAGCCGGCGAACCGTGCTGTGGAGGGGTTAAAAAAATAATCAATTCAGAATAAATCGGCAATTTGGGCAGCGTACGGGCGGAGGGCGGCTGCTGACAGCGCCCCGCGGGGCGATGCCCGCGCGGCGGGGCCGGGCGGCGCGGGCCGGGCGCGGTGCGGTGGCGCGGCGGGTCCCCCGCGGCCGCGGTACTCACGTTCTCGGTGTCGCGCTCGTTCACCGTGGGCAATGGAGTCCGAGTGGACATTTTCCCTCACTCGGGCGGCCGCGGCGGCGGCGCGCACAGACACACACACGGGCCCCGGGCTGCGCGTCTGCTCCGAGATGGTGGTCGCAGGGAGCCACCATGAAGGACGAGGTGCCTGGCGGGGGGCGGCGTCGCGTCGGTGCCCCCCCACTAGATCCTCCTCGGGGAGCGGAGCGGCCTCGCCCCCTCCGAGTCCTTCGGGCTCATCCTACAGCCGGGGTCCGCAGGGGTCAGCAGCGGGCAGGGGGCCGCCTCATCCAGCGGGGAGGGGATGGAGCCGAGGGAAGGGATGGAGCCGGGGAAAGGGAGGCGGCGAGGGAGCGGCTCCGGGGGGGAGGGGGTGAGCGCAGGGCGGGCGGGAGGAGGCGGCGGCAGGACGCCCCGCAGCCCGGCTTCTCTCCGCTGCCGCCGGGGCACGGCTAGCGCAGGCCCGCCGCCCGGGGGGCTGCCCTCTCCTTCCCCCGCCGCGGCCCCGCTTCACCGCGCCGCCGCTCGCATCGCGACCCGCCCCAGGCTCCGAGAAGGCCGGCGCCCCGCGGGCTGCGGACGCTCGGTGGGTGCCCGCCCGCTGCTCCCTCCCTCCCTGCCTGCCCCCCGCCCGCCCCGCCGCCGCTCCCGGACGAGGCAAGATGGCCGCGCTGCTCCTCCGCGCCAGCCCAGCGCCGACATGAACCGGAAGGTCCCGCCCCCCGCCCGGCGTGTGCGGGGGCCTCGGGGCCGGGACCGGCCCTGCCCTCCGTGCCGGCCCCGCTGTCCTCCGGGGATCGGCCCCTACCCTCCTGGGACCGGCCCTGCCCTCCGTGCCGGCCCCGCTGTTCTCCGGGGATCGGAGCAGCCCCGGGGCGGCACGGCTTGGGGCGGGTTCGCTTTTGTGAGACCCCACCTGGAGCACTGCATGCAGTTCTGGTGTCCCCAATACAAGGAGGACATGGAACTGTTGGGGCGAGTCCAGAGGGGACCTTGAAGATGTTAAGAGGACTGGAACATTTTCCCTACAAAGATGGAGAAAGCTGGGGCTGTTCAGCCTGGAGAAGAGAAGGTGGTGTGGGCACCTCAGCAACCTTCCAGTGTCTGAGAGGGTCTGCAGGGAAGCTAGAGAGGGACGCTCCATGAGGAGCTATAGTGATAGGACAAACAGTAATGGGTACAGATTGAAAGAGGGGAAAATTAGATTAGGTTTTAGCAAGAAAATTTTTACCGTGAGGGTGGTGAGGCACCAGAACAGGTGAAACTGTGGATGTCCCACCCCTACCAAGTGTTGAAGCCCAGCCTGGGTAGGGCTTTGGGGAACCTGGTCTGGTGGGAGATGTCCCTGCCCATGGCAGGGGGTTGGCACTGGGTTCTTCCAACCCCTTAAAAGCCTCTGATTCTGATTCTGTAAAGAGGCCCTCAGGGAGATGTGCCCCCCCTGGCGTGGAAGGAGATGTGGGGTGGGGAGCTCAGGTTTTGGGGAGCACCGTGGGGCAGAGGGGAAGGTGCACAGAGTGGCTGGAGAAATGGCAGATCTCCCTACAGAGCCAGCCCTTGACTGGGGAAGGGGACAGACCCCACTGCCCACTCACAGCCGGGGAAAGGGACACAGGCAGGCATAGTCCAGGAATGGTCATCCATGTTCAGGGTTCTGTCCTTGGGCCATTTGCCAAAGCATGTCCTTCCTTTCCTTGGGCTTTCCCAGCCCAAGGATGGTGTGTGTTACAGAAGGGAGCTCATACCTGGCGGGGGTCTGAGGCTGCTGTTGGCAGATCTCACCTGGTGCCATCAGACACCCATACAGTGTTACAGCACTGTGTTTTCATCCAACTTGATGCTTGGCTCATTTGTTGAAGGAGGGTGGAAGCCTGAGCTATCAAAACATTCTTTGTGTATCCAGTAGTTACTCTGCATAGTCCTTTTTAAGTCTATGAAGAAGATCTTGGTATAGTCATGAGTAGATCTAATTATGAATGAAAAACAAGAAAGAGAAATAACTTTTGTATATTCAGCATGTAGGTGGTTTAAAAACAAACCTATTTCTGGGGTTTTTTTTGGTTTTTTTTTGGTTTTTTTGGAGTTTTTTTTTAACAGAAAAAAATGAACCTCTCTAGAAAAAAAAAATGTTGGGTCTGGTGGGATTTGTAGAGACTTGGCATATCTGTGGATCTGGCAGCCTAGCAGTAACATTTTGTCTTTCTAAAGTGGAAGGACTAAACTAGACTTCTAAACTTTATGGCTCTCATAAATATTTGAAAGCTCAGCCCTGAAATCCATCCTATGATGTAGGTGATATTTCCCTTGCTTTTAGAGACATGAACAAGGAAAGATGGCCTTTGAATGCCACCAAATAATGTATGTCTGTTACTTCATCTTCAGGACTACAAAATGCTCCACAATGTCTGACCTGCAGATTTTCCTTCTGACCTCTCATTAAGCTGATGTCTTGCTCTTTGTCAATGGCAGGAATTTTGGATTTCAGGACTCTCCCCTTGTGAAAATGTATTTCTGTGTGTACATGCACGTCCATGTGTGTCTTTGCTCAGACAACACATTCTCATAGCAGAGCCACTGTCCCTGGGAAGCAGGCAGGACCCCTTGCACAGAGCAGGGAGTGGGATTTGTCTATATCTGACTTGCCAAGGTCAGTCACAAATCTAAAGCAAAGCCAGGAAAAGTATCCAGATCTCCTGACTCTGCTTTTGCCACAGGGCTGCTGCTTCATCTTTTTCTTTTTGGTTGCCAGTAGAATATGTTCTTTATGATGTGTTTGTAAAAAATTTTAATTGAGTTATGACGGAGTCAGTAAAAGGGCAGCAATTGGGCAGAGGTTTCTTTGGGCTGTCACCCAGCCTGGAGCTCTCAGCCTGCACTCGTGGGCACTGCAGCCAGCATGGGAAGGCTGAGCTGCCCACGTTGGAGCTGTTGGCACAGTATGGGAAGTACATGTAATGCTGTTTGCACCTAGGAGTGTGCCTGTCCTGATCTGTGCAAGTTCTGTGCACGGGCATGAAGAGGCATTAAAAACAGCATTGTGTTTTTACATACTTGCATTTCTGCTCTGTGGAAGCAGTAGTCACTCAGATAAAATCTGAGCTGTACAATGGTGGATAGTCAGATGGAATTCCTGGGCCTGTTGATACAGTAGGAGTTCCACTATTACCCTTGATAAAGTCTACATTTAATACTTGCAGGCCAAATTTAAAGGGGCTGGGGAAAGGGCACAGGGAGCAGGGGAGCTGTGGGGGATGACTGTATCTTTCAGAGTCATGTTTTTCATTGGCAAAGGGATTTTGAAGTAAGAACTTCTGAAGTGCTTAAGACCACAAAAATAACAGTAGCTGATTTTGCTATTTTATTGCCATTAAATGACAACATTGATTAGAGCTGGTTTTACTGTGTAGCAAAACTTGCACAGGGAATGACAAACTGCATAGCAGGTGCTTTCTTCTGCATTTCATTGTTGCTATATTCTGCTTCTCCCATTTAAACAGATAAGTTAATTTCAAAATGTATTCATGTTCTTCTTAGAAATTGGGCCATAGAAAAAAGCTGATTGTATGGATTTTATCTTTGTTTTCCATAAATATTCTGTGTATTATCAGGTACTGCTTAAGCCACATTCACAAATCAGAAGATGATTTCTTTTCCTATAGAAAGGTTTTGAAAACTCAGAAAGCAGTCTGATAATCCTATCATGCTTTCTGGTTCTCATGCTATCGCTAGTAATGGTGGCAGTGATTTTGTAAGGGGGACTTCAATGATAGTGTTTGTATCTTACCAGAATAGGCTGCAATTTGTATTTTGAGCTGTACTGGCTATAGTGCTAGCAGTTATAAAAACTTTTGGCAGTAGAGCTGGAGAATATGACTCAAAAACATACAGGAAGCAGATGATGCCAGTTAAGGTAACTTTTTTATGTCACTCATTTGGCTGCCACCTCACAGAACAATAAGATACAGAATGACATCACTGTGGTGAATAATTTAGAATTTTTTTCTTCTGGACATTAAAAGCCACACTAAGAACCTCTTAACACCGCGCTGCACAGAGTAGACTCCAACAGCATTTGCAGTCTGAGCAAAAAATGTTGGACTTGATTACAATTGCTGGGCACAACATAAAGATTAAGTTTAATGTATTCATATGCACAGGTTTTGAGTCTTAATTCTGGCAGAAGGATTACAAATGCAGAACTGACTGAGGAATTTGTATTCCACTCACTGCTCTTTAAAGGCTGGGAACTGAAAGACATCAGTTGGTAGAGACAAGTAGAGAATCAGCTAATGTAATTGTTATAGGTGCTCTGTTGTGTTCTGCAGCTATGACAATGCTTACCAGCTGGAAACCTGCCCAGGTATTAAATCATTTTAGGTTATACAAAATTCCAGTTTAGAATGATAGTTGTTAACCCTGATGAAACTTTTTTGTTTTTTCCTTAAGCCTTTGAAAAACACATTTTAAAATATGCTACATCCACTGAGATATAGACAATATTATTCATTCTTATTCCAATGCCTTTTTCCTATTTCTTATAGAAATTCTAAGGTAATGAAGTGAATTCTTTCACATGCAGGACTGTTTTATCATTAGTGCTGTCTTTAGAACCGAAGTCATTCCTTGTGTTTGAAATCAGTATTTGTATTTGGTTTTAAAATCTTAACTTCCAGGCAATACATAATCTTAACAGTGTTTTATGGTAGGAAAAAGCATGTGATTTTAAAAATGTCAATGGCAAAGCTATTGATAGAAAAGGACTGATTGCTGTCTGCAACCTGAATCAATAGTCCATGCTCTGTTATAATGAGGCCCAAGTGCAACCTCCTGCAAGGCTGGAGCAAAATGTGGTGTGGACAGCAGAGAAAACATTGGAAAAGGAAAAGATCTTCCTTCTCAGCTTCATGTCAAGCAGAGACTGAGATCTGAGAGGTGGGAGAAGATTTTGTGTGTGTTGACTTCTCTCTTTGATCCATACAAGTGCCTGGGGACAGCAGAGTGGCCATGGCACTGTGACTGCTCTGCATTGCCCAGGTGGGGAGAGCTTCAGGGGCTGGGCTGCAGCTGTGGGCAAACAGGAGCAAACAGTGCTGGTTCATGAACTGCATGCCTCATTTATTTCCCTTCCTGCAGGGCCAGGCATGCTGTGCTTTGCCTGCAGAGCCATGCAGTGTGGTGCATGGCACATGAACCTTCATGGTGGGATCGCTACCAAGTGCCTGAACTGCACTAATTCTGGTGCCATTTGATGCAAATGCCTGTATGGATCGTAGCTCCAGGACGGAATCACAGTGCTGCAGAGAGCTGGTGAGAGCACTGCTCTCATGGCTTGGCACAAGGTCACTGTGAGAGAAGCAGAGGATTGAAAATACCTCCTTGGCTTTCCATGACCCTGGCGCCATGTGGGTTACGAAGGTAACACAAAGGACAAGTAGCCAGTTGGTGGTGATGCTACTCTGAATTTGACTCTGTGTGTTTGAAGCTAAAATAGATGTTTTATAGCAAGCCTCTTCCATTCTTAGCACATGACCCCACCAAAGCAACATCCTAGATGCTTTGCCATCTAAGTCAGGCATGTTACTCCTATGCCATTTCCTGTGTGGTTGATACTGAATCAATGACTCTATTCACAATGATGGGAGAAGAATAGATGACTCCTGAACATGTCATGTTTTCAAGTGCTGGTTAAGAATTGGTGTGCCCAAGCAATAGTGGGAAGGAAGTATTTTGTAGCAGTAAGATAAATTCCAGGGCTTTTGGGTACAGGTTATCCTAAAAATTGGTATAGCCCATACTTGTTAAATCCACCTTGTTCATACTAGAGTTTGTGTTGAGGTCCAGACATAGGCTGAGCTTCAGTATTTTCTGAAGGCACTTTAGGTGAAGACCCAGGTTGTTGCTCATATAGTCTCCAAAGTTTAGCAGAACCAAGCCCTGAAGTCTCTCTGTGTATTTCCCTGACGTAACTTGTGTTTGATTTGGATTGTATATTTTATTTAAATATTACCAGAGGCAAGGAATCAGTGAGCATTTAGGAAGACTGTCCATGTGATTGTTCCTCCTAGTTTTAGAAACCTTTGCTTCTCTTCTGGATATGCCTGCTAATGACATCTTCCAGCTATGGGAACTTTCCTGTTTTTGTGTCATGGATGATCAGACTTTTACTCCAAATCGGGACCCAGCTCAGCCCACATCCATCTCTTCAAGAGACTAAAGAGATAGAAGTCTTAGGGTCTGTTATCAAAAGGCATCCTATTCAAATTTGTAAGCAGCAGCATGCATGTTTCCTCTGATTCATTTCTGCCTTATCCATTGGTTTGTGCTGTGGATACCAGATGTGAACATGGTTTTTCATCTGTAATGGCATGAAACCCAAATACAGACATGATGTAGGTTATTTAGCTGATGCCAAAAAACCCATTTAGCCCTCTCAGATACTGTAACTCTGAACTCTGGAAACTCACATTCAGCTGTGTCTCATGTGCCCCTTTGGTATCTCCTATATTGAAACTACCCTTTATTATTATTATTTCTACAGGTGTGATTTTTTACCTTTGGTCATACTCAACTGTCTTGTTCATCTGAATGCAATTTTGTAAACTGGTCTGCTTGTACTGGTGACATATCCTTTATTTTTTATCTTTTTTCTCTGTCTTGGTGTCATCTACAAACCTTATTAGCAATCCTTTTGTTTCTTTACAGTTCTTGATAAAATATCACCTGGTGAAGGTGAAGAACCAATTGTGCAGGGTTATGGGACCATATTGCATTTTTCTGATTTTAAAAAATTGTCGCTAAGTAATTGCTATCTTGAAAATCCACACAATGCACAGACCATCCAGGGTGGGAAAGGAAAAATAAACAGCTCTGAGAAAACACAGCTGATTAGTGAGGTCTTCCAGCAAGCAAAGGGAAGGGGTGCAAGGACTGAGGACTGAATAAAGGGTTGGGGTGGGACACTGAGCTGAAGGTCCCAGGGTGGCACCCAGGGAGCAGTGCCTGCTGCTCACAATGCCCCAAGCACCCTTCCAGGAACCCCATGGTGGTGTCTCAGGGATGATTACTTAGACAACCAATTTGTATGTGCCACACTGGCTTTGGATTGTTCCGGTTTCTTAATCACCATGTCTTGCTGCAACAAGTTGAAGGCCTCAAAGAAATCCAAGTGTTTTACATCAGCTTTGTTACATTTATCACTCACCCTTACAATCTCCTTGGTGAAAGATAACAAGTCAGTTTGAAAGGGTCTCTTTCCATAAACTCCTGTTGATTGGCATTAATGATATTTTCCTCCTTTGATTCTTTGTTAATCTAGATCCATATGAGTCATTCCATTATACTGCTGGGACTCGTGTCAGGAGACAGGCCTATAATTACTTAGATCCTTCTCTCTACCTTTTCCAAAACCTTTTCCAACATTTGCTTTCCTTTGGAGCTTTCCCACTGCCCAAAAAGTTACTGGATATCACAGACATCTGTATTGCTGTGCTTATGTGTTGATAATTACCCAGACAAAGTCAGAAACATTATATGTGCTACTGAAACAAGGGGGGGGTTGAACAATATAGTGTAATAACTCTATAATCAGAAATAACCTTTGCAAAAGGAAAGAAGAAATATTTTATTTGCATGTTTATCCTGAGTCTCTGTATCACAACCTAGTGTTATGGCTACAAAGGGTAGAAGGCCAATAGCTTCAAACTGAATTGGAAAAATATCACATTAATGCTGTTGTCCCAATCCTGATTATAATTCACATCACACAAGAACATAAAAACACTTTTGGAGGGAGAGGGGATGTTTTATCATCTAAGCATGGGACAGTTTTCAAGATGCATAGAAGAGCAAGATGAATTAGAAGGAATACTTTATTATTATCAAAATGAAAAGCAAGAATTAAGA
The DNA here is from genome assembly GCF_037042795.1 of Molothrus aeneus. NCBI lineage: Eukaryota > Metazoa > Chordata > Aves > Passeriformes > Icteridae > Molothrus > Molothrus aeneus. The sequence goes on along the minus strand of NC_089651.1, from coordinate 52,939,631 downwards.
CTGTCATCATTTCAAACACTCACAAAAAATAAACTCAAGTCCTTTATTCATATGCATCTGTATTTATGAGCAGGCATCTCAAGTTGCTGTAGAGGGCCAGGTTCCCCCTGGCTGCCCCTGCAGCCAGCCTGGCTGGTGCTTCCCAGTGGGAAAGATGTACTCCCTGCTCAGGCTTTAGAGGAACAGGATGTCTTTGTCCCAAAATAGTCAGGGCACCAGCTCTGCTTCTTCCTGGCCAAGAGTGCCTGTCACAGCTTAGCCTTTTTTCACTGATGACAATAAACATTCTGGGATTAGGTCTGTGGTCTGTATGAATCACAGAGCTTTGTAGGACTTGCTTCAAGTGCCTACTATATAACCATAATAAATGAATAGTCCCTGTTGGCAGTGAAGTCCATGCCTACTGCAGGTATTCTGAGCAGAGAAAATCAAGCCTGTGGTGTACAGCTGAAGAGTTTTCTCCATGTGTCATGGAGTTTCCTGTTGAATAACTTGCTTCAATTTTCTTTTCATGTTACACACCATCACATGATTTATAGGCAAGCATCTACCAACAACTACATAGCATTAATCACCTTTCACTGCTTTTATTCTCTTTTGCCCTTCTCTCTCTTAGCCCAGTACTTCTATGACTTGTTGGACCAAAATCTCCTTTCACCATTCATAAAAATGCCATCAGAGCATCTACAGCTGTGAGCTGCTCTGAGCAGGGCAGGAGGGGAGCCCTGGGAACCCTCTTGCCTGGGGAGTGCTGCTTTTTGGGGGCTCTGCACCCCTCCCTTGCCCTCAGTGGATGCCCCCTTTGCCACCTTCCTTCTCCTTGGCCCCTTAGCTAGTCTGTCAGCAGAGCGATAATTCTCGCTGGCTGGATTTACCCTTGCAAATATAGGATCCCGTTGAGCTAGTAAATACTTCCTGCTATTGCCTAGGGTTGCCAACAGTAACATTCCCTTCCCCATTTATAGGAGATGCTGAATATGGCATTGGTACTATTAACACCTTTAACATTTCTCCCATTAACATTTTCTGCCTGTAAAAGGATTTTCATATTTTCTGTTGGTTCTGGTTTTACTTTCTTTGGTGGCTACTGAAGCCTGGACCACCTGAGCTTCGAGGAATCAGACCTTTAAATTTGTTTTAAAACTTTTACAATAATCATAGATTTTTCAGTCTAACTTTGAAAAGCAAGACAATATTGGAGAGAAATGTGGGTGTATGACTGAATGCTTTAGGAACCTTTTATATTTACTCCTTTTTTTCAGCAGCAATATGGAATCAAATACCCATGAAAAAGAGACACCAATAATTATTAATATAAGACTTTTCTGTAGAAAAAAAAAGGGGAATAAAAGAGGGAAGATTGAAAAAAGGGAAGATAATGGAATGGAGAGGAATTTGCAGGTTTTTAAACGTTCAGTAAATGCTTGCTCCTGTTTTTCAAATAGCTTTTCCTGAAAGCATTTCTGTGTGTCTACATTAGCAGATGAGATGGTTTTAACCCCAGTAAGCAGGGACGTGGGAGCAGTGCTGGTTCCTGCTGCCTTGTCCCAGGAGGGGAAGTGAAGGATGGCATTGGAGGAGCTGGGTGGGCTGTGGGAGGCTTCCCAGTGAGAGAGGAGGAAGGGAACACACATGTGGACATGAATGAAGAACTGACAGACTGGGAAGGCACATGGATCTGAGGGATGGGGAGAGAGCTAGCAGCTGGAAAAACATGCAGACACTAACCCTGGGAGTAAATCTCTTCTCACAAAGAGGAGTGAACTCAGAGCTACATTAGGTCCCATGCTGGGTGTGATCCTGGATGGTTTGAGTTCTTGTTTCCTCATCCTACTGAGCTTCAGTGAGTATTGCAGTTGGTTATTATGGGGCTGACCCTCTAGGCCACCCTTTAAGAGGGAGAAAACCATTTTGCCTTCTTATGATGGAGATCACCTGTGAGGGCACTTGTCTCCAGGGGACACTGCTGAAGATCAGACACATCACCTTTAGTCACCTGAGACCAAGCCTGGGCTCACCTGGGGCCAAAGTCTGACTGCAGTGAGTTGAGCAAGGATGTTTGGAGGACACTGAAGGGCTCCTTTAGTGGGGCTGTCCATTAGAGAAAAAACTGCTGTTTCCACTGGGTTGCATTTGCCATTCAGTGCCACGTCCTGCAGGCCTCCCCATGGCACTGTGCCATAGATTTCAGGACCTCTGGGGAGACCCAGCACAGACTGGGAGAGGACTCAGGAAATGCACTCTGTCCTCAAGAGACAGCAGTGTGGGGCAGGCACAGCCAATGCTCCTTGGCAGTGCTGACAGATGCTGTGTAAGCATCCATACACACACACACACACACACACATTTATATTTATATTCCTCTGTGTCTGCATGCATATAGCAGGAAATCTTTTGCTCCCCTTGTAAAAGACCCTCCTGGTATCTCTGAGCATGACACACACTCCCCTTGGGAGTTCATGGAGGCTGTAATGTCTCACAGGGTACGATTTATCTCCTTCTCTAACACCTAGGGAAAAGCCTAATACTATTTTCTAAAGTGCTGCCTTGTTTTTGGGTTCATCTATATTGCTTTTAATATTTTATGTATGTGAATATGATGTACTGCAATGAAAATACCTTTCTATCTTTTTCTAGTAAGTGCGTCTTTCAGAACTAGAAATGATGTCAAATGATGGAGAGGAGCTCTGGGTCTGGGAGGCACAAGGAAATGCATAAAAGATGAAGGCCTATTTACGTTTCTCGCACGCACAAAAAACCCTCCAACCAAAAAAACAACCCACCTACATTAAAGGAACACTATTCAAGCTACAAAGAAAACCAGCCAGCATGTGGTCTCTCAGTACTTGCACATTAGGATCCAGGCTTTAATTACAGGAGTTCATGCTGCCTTCCCAGAGGGCCCTGCATGCTCTCCCTGCACTGGGAGCAGAGCTGTGTGTGGGAGAGGAATTCCCTTTGCTGGGTTAGCTGGGTTACAGCAGGTACCTCTACCAGGAGCAGTATAAATGCAATATTAGCACAGCAGAACGGGCTGATTTCCTCTATGCTCAGCAGTTACACTGCTTTGGGGCTCACACAGAGCTGCTTCAGGTATCTCTCAGAGCAGGATTGTGGCTCTGGTGCTGTTCTGCTGGTAGGAACCATCCACGTTGTGCATGGAGATGAGCCTGGGTGGGGAGCCTTGAGGAAACAGTGAAATGGGAAACCTGCAGAGGCAGCTTTGCTCGTGCCCCTGGAGAGGCTGTGTGACCTCGGCTCTCTGAAGGTCACTTGCACACATGCTCACATCTGTGGGGCTGCTCCTGGGTTCCAGCAGAGCACGTGGCAGTCCCCAGCAGGCCCACCTGGGGGTGACAGGGCCAGCAGCACAGCCAGAGTACAGAGGCCACAGGGAGAAGTGTGATGGGTCCTAGCAGTGTGTTTGTCCCAGTGAAAGGCTGCTGTCCAAGCATCAACCAATGTTTATGGGACATGGGACCAGAAGGTTCCAGCTGATGATGGAGGAGAAACAGAGGTGGAATTATGTGATTCTCGCCAGACATTGCTGAAGACACATCCCAATGGGGAGAAGGGACTCCTCTTTCCTGCTGTCCCATGTCCTCTGAGGTTCACTCCTTCCTCTCCCCTAGCTCCTTATCCCAACTTGCCCCTCAGCAGCCATCCCACCCCATCTCAGACTTTCCCCCTCTATTCCTGGGATGCCCACATCTCTTCTCTTTACCTCTTCATCCCAGAGCTATCCCAAAAGGTCAGGGACAAATCTGTCATCTCCCAGCCTCACCCTTGCCAGACTACCTTGCCTGAGATCTCCTGTTGTGGCAGCCAGCTGGCATCTCTAGGGCCAGCCCTGGTGGTTAGAGCCTGACAAACTGTGTCTGAAGCAGGTTTTACAGAAAGCAGCCCATGCCATGGTGACAGCAGGCAGTGCTGCCATCAGCAGAGACATCCTGTGCCTGAGCAGCCTGCGAGGCTGGCAGAGGCAGGGCCTCTGTGTTCCTGCAGCCCTGGTGCCCATGTGGTTGTAGCCACTGGAGCATGGCTTGAGGATCATTCTGCCTTATTAATCAGGAAAAAATAATTGGCTTCCTTCTCATGAATATCCCTGAGCTCCACCAGCTCTGGGCTTCATGGTGAGCCAGTTCTGGGAACCAATTCTGCAGTTAGGAGCAGACATTCCTGCTGAAGTCAGTGGCTTCTGCTTTCCATCAGGCAAGGTGCTGGCTCCGAAATTCCTTGCAGTTGCCCTCTCTCCTGAGGAAGCTGAGTCCATGCATGGTTTTGTGGGCTTGTAAGCATTTCATAACTTAATAATAGGTCATATAAATTCTTTTTTTTTTACTCTGCCTTTACTCTTTAGAAAGATGGAAGTTGTTTTTTAAAAATAAAGCATTGCATATGCTGTATGTGGGAAGTGGTGATTTCTAGCTATGGACTGAGGGGGCAAAATTGTATAATGTGTAACTGTATAAAAAATAATGAGTCTGATGCCTGTGTTACTGTGATTTTATACAAGTCTAAAAGTGGAGTCCTGAAGCCAAGACTCAGCCCTAATATGTTATCACTCCATTGCAGAGCTACAAAACAGTAGAAAACAGGTCTGTAGTTAAACAAGAAAAGTTTCTTTAACTTTATTTTTCGGTTCAGCCTATGAGCCAGGCAGTAAATCCATTGTATGATTCAAACCTCTCACTTTTGCACCAGAAGATAGTCTGGGGTAGGTGTGGAGTCCTGGACAGGAATCAAGGACTGGCAAGATGTCAGGAAAATACCTGCTCATCTGGACTGCCTCAGGGCAGCTACCCTCACTTGTCCCAGCTGATGAGCTGGCCCTGAAGTCACAAGGCAGCACCAAACCTGCAGCATGCTGTTCTGTGCCTCTCATTTGTTTGACAGACACGAGTGCAAGGCAGGGTGAAGTCTGAACTTTCTCAGCACTGTGAGTTCAGAGAAGCAAAAGTTGCTGCTGACTTGCCAATTCTCAGCCTTCCTCAAACATACCCACATTACCATAACTCTGCTGCCTTGAGGGCTGAGGTGTTCGGGCTGGATTCACAGCACATGCATTCAAACACAGAATAAGGGCAGGGTGAAAATCCAAACCAAACAACAGCCACACAAAATGCCAAGGTACAGCTGTCCAGATAATATTTGTGCCCAGCAAGTGTAGGCTCCAGCAGAGTCTGAATAGGAGGGAAGCTGAGGCTCTCTGCCCTGTGCTGCTGGGGATGCTGTCCCAGGAGATGGCAAAACATGGCAGACTGGACCTGTGTGCAAGGAGCCCCAGGCAGGCTGCTCCTCAGTACACAGGCACAGTCCCTCTCCTTCACAGCCTCTCACACTGAGACAGACACACATGTGATTTGTCCCCATGGGCTTATCCATCCTGACTCCCTTGGGCTGTTCTGTCCCCACCCCACTGCTGGGAGTATTGTCCCCACTTCCAGTGCAGCTGCCCCTGGGTGTTTGCACCCCTCACTGCCTCTTGCTGTGCCACAAGTTCCAGGAGCTCAAAGGCCTGATCCTCCTTTTGTGCCAGAGGGACAGTCAGTATCTCCACTGCTGGCTGCAAAGCCTATCCTGATGTTTCCATGCTTAAACAAGAGAAAGCTCAGGCTCCTTCACTGTAGGAAGAAGGCTCCCTGGACAAGGGTAGAAGATATCCATATTTCTATTCTCCTGCCAATGAATCCTTTCATTACAAGTACTAGCAGACCTTTCACTACAGTACACAATAGGGAAAACCATAAGTTTGGATGCCCACCAGAAATTTTCTAGTCTCACAGATTTCACACTTTTCATCTCCCTGACCATCCCTCCAGTTGCAGGACCAACACTGCAGCAGGACTCCTTCATCTCCATGTGTGAGAGGGATGGGATGGTCCTTCAGTGGGTTTGCCTTTCCCTGGGAAGGAAGATCTCTGGGGCCATGGCTCCCATCCCAGAGCAGCTCCCTATCCTGGGGCACAAAGGAAGATCTCTGGGGCCATGGCTCCCATCCCAGAGCAGCTCCCTATCCTGGGGCACAAAGGAAGATCTCTGGGGCCATGGCTCCCATCCCAGAGCAGCTCCCCATCCCTGGGGCACAAAGGAAGATCTCTGGGGCCATGGCTCCCATCCCAGAGCAGCTCCCTATCCTGGGGCACAAAGGAAGATCTCTGGGGCCATGGCTCCCATCCCAGAGCAGCTCCCCATCCCTGGGGCACAAAGGAAGATCTCTGGGGCCATGGCTCCCATCCCAGAGCAGCTCCCTATCCTGGGGCACAAAGGAAGATCTCTGGGGCCATGGCTCCCATCCTGGGGCACAAAGGAAGATCTCTGGGGCCATGGCTCCCATCCTGGGGCACAAAGGAAGATCTCTGGGGCCATGGCTCCCGTCCCAGAGCAGCTCCCCATCCCGGGCTGGCTGCCGCGTGCTTTCCCAGTGAGGTTACACAACGGCTCTGGGGAACGGCGTGTTGGGACAAGGTGTGTGAGTCACCAAAGGTACCAGAGTCTTACATAACCCCAGTGTGCATTTTTGGAGTACACTTCATCTGAAGGGGTTGTCAGGAGCCCTGACTAAAGTGACAGCCTGGGAGGAGCAGGGAGGGCAGAAGAAAACTAATACTTCTGTTTCTTTTCCTCCACTCTTTATATTTGATCCTGCTGGGAAGACCTTCTCTAGATCCAGGAGGCCTTGGTCAGTCAGAGGACCAGGGGAGTCCTGGTGTGTCCCACAGTGTGTGACAGAATCTTCCCCAGAATGGGCTTCACTGTGGTGTTTTGGACAGCCAAACCACCGATGAATGTCAGATCTACATAAAGAGAATTAAATTACCTCTAACCCTCTGTCTTCTGATTCTGACTTTCCCTTTTTCTCTCTCAGCTGAGCCTGCACAACCCCATTTTCCCCTCTCTGCTCTTCTCTGAGCTGGTATCATGAGCCTTTCCTTGGATTTCTGCCATCCCATCTGTACAAGCTCTGGGTCTAGTGGATGTAGCAATAGCAGGGCTGACAAGACATGTCTGAACCCCCTCGTACAGGACCCACCTCGGGATCCCAGCAGGGTTTGCTGGGCAGAAGGACTTTGCTTGGCTCACAGTCCATCCCCCTCATTGGCAAAGAGGGACACAGCCCAGCTTCAGCCTGGGAGTGTGGCACACTCAGAGGTGTAGTTTGGGAGAGTGTAGGTGGGGATCAGAAGAGTTTCCAAGTGATGGGGTAAATTTCTGATTGCTTTAACTGTGAACTGAATACATCTTCCAGTTCCCACATCAAGTCTCATGGTGCAGCCAATATTTCATGTTTCAGGTTCAACTGAAGTTTCATCAGACAGCTCTTCTGGCTCCAGGATAGACTCTTTAGGCAAATCCAGGACAGAGGAGTGTGAAGGGTTATGGCATTGGCTTCTTGCATAGGGGAGAAAGTGGCAAATGAAGGAATCTCTTGTTATGATTTGAATAATTTCTGCATAAACAAACCTTTAAGAAAGTCTTGGCTCCCTCCCAGCATGGAAGGGGAACACTGCCTGCAGCCTCTGCATTATGGGCTCCCCTGATGGCTGAGGTTTCCTGCAGAGCAGCAGAGCAGGGCTGCTGTGGAGGCACCCAGCAGGGCCAGGGGCTGACTCACCAGCAGCCAGGAATGAAATGATGACACATGGACTGGGAAAACACGGGCACAGCTTGGAGCTGGACTTTCCCCAGCAGTGTCCCCTGTGCATGGGCTGGCATCTTTGCAGGGAAGCAGGGACTGGTCCCTGGCACAGCTCCCTCTTACCTTGCTGGGGTTTTCTCTCCATGGAAAAGTGTTTCAGGGTTGAGCTTGGAGGCTGCATGTACCATGTAATGAATGGAACACGTTCCCAGCAGTTGCCTCTTCCAGACATGTCCTAGCTCATTCTGGGGCACCCTGTGCAGCACCTTTCCCCCACAATGCTCAAAGGCAGTGAGGAGACTGAGAGCTGCCTCTCTTGGGTGAAAAGCCCCTCTGCATCCCATCAAAAGGACCCAGACTTGAATGCCATGAACTCAAGTTCCATGCCTGCATATCTCCATATTTCACAAACACAGGCCAGCCCTGCAGGCATTACTCATTCTGGTGAGCCTGGAGGGGTCGGAGGGGTCGTGTGAAAGAGCCATCAGCTTCCACAGCTGGAGGGAAATGATGCACTTGGCAGTGCACCCCACGGCTGCAGAATGAAATGTGAATGTGCACACCAGCCCTGAGCACCCCTGCTTCCCCAGCCAGCCTGGGCTTGGGAAGAAGCAGGGCTGAGAACTGACAACCTCCTCACCCTGGTGGGGCTGCCTGCATGGAGCCTGAGGCTGCCTGGGGCTCAGATGGCAAAGTGCCACCACACCATATGGGGCTGGTTGCTGTGGCTCTTGCCCCACACCATTGCTGGCCCAAGCAAACCCATCAGGGGAGTTGGCTGTTTGGGGTTTTGCAAATTTTGCCAGCCCAAGGTGTGTCCCCAAACAGGACAGCCAGGTGCTCCTGAACAGAGCAGGGAGGGATGGCTCCAGAGTCAGGGCTCCCCTTCCCTGTGCAGCAGCTAATCTTAACTGGGTACACGAGTGTCAACAGGTGCCATGGAGAGGAGAGGGACGAGGGGATATTGGTGCAGCTGGAGGAAGTATTTATAGCTGCTTTTTAAAAAACCCTGTATAGATCACATCTCTGTTAACGTATGTAACACAATCGGGAACCTGAGCTTTTCATGATCCCATGGCTGCAGGATTTCCTGTGGAATCCTCTATGGGCCACAAAAACAAGCTAAAAATAAATGCATTAAAAAGAGAAACATACTGAAAGATGTGCATGCCCGTGCCTCCTCTCTGGCCAATGAGTTGGATAGTGGCAAGCAGAGCAGGGAAGGGGACAGTCCCTGGAAAACCCTCTGTAGTAACTCCTCTGGTGAGACAGACCCCAAAGGGCTCAAGGCGTGCAAAGGTGAGAGCACGCACTGTTGGCAGGGGTTTCAGGAATCCCAAACACAAGCAGGAGTTATAGAAAAGTTATCTATCAGAAGAGAGCAGAAACAGGTCGGGATTCCCCCAGCTGGAAAGCAAACCTGGAGAGTCTGTCTGTCTCCTGTGCAGGCTGGTTCCAGCTCCTTCCAGCAGCCACACAGCAGAGCCAACAGTTACACAGCCCCAGGCTCTGGAGGAGCAGACCTGCACATTTGGCACTCCCATGTATTTTAGGAAAAGGTGCAGAAGTTATATTTTCTTGTGCACTGAGAGATGGAAAAGGCCACCAGTTCATCCTTCACAGCTCCTCAGCTCCTGTCAGGCTGGCCAGCAAAAGGCAAGAAGACGGTTTTGGCACAGTGGTGATGCTCATGGGCCAAACCCCACAGGTAGCCCCATCACTGCTCTGCAGTATCTCCCAAGCCCCTACTGGCACCATAGCTTGTCACTGCCACATCCCCGCAGCCAGGCCCTGGGCACCAGCTCCATGAAATCATGGCTGAGACAGGATACAGCTGAGCTCAGGAGGGAGCAGACAGGAGCTGGAGCTGGTGTCAGCATCACCTGGCAGCTCAGCTTCTCACCCTCCCTTGGGCTCCCCAGGGTAGCAGGACACCTCCTCCCCTCCCCCGGTGCAGAGCCATCGCCTTGCTGCTGCTGCCTGAATCACGCATTCCTGACACCTGCATTCCCTGTGTACGCTCAGCCATTATCGGGATACATCGGTAACAGCTTGTCGAGCTACAAAAGGTGTTTGCAAGGGGGGTAGTGAGATTCCCTGCAGCTGAGCAAGATTCCTTGAGCTGAGCCCAAGCTTCATGCCCTCTAATTGCTCCAGGCTGTCCTTTCAGCAAATGCCCTGCAGGCAGCAGCGGTGGAAGGCGGCTTTTCCTGCAGATCTATTCAGCCCTGTGGTGCTGCCTACCCCGCACACTCCCGGAGCACTTCTGTCAGGAGCATGAGCTCCTGGCCGTGTCCAGCCTCTGCTTTTTGTGGGATCCCTTCACACAGGGGTGCTCCATTCCCTGCCCCTTCTCGGAGCTGCCTCCTGCAGCCCACACAGAGGCAATCCCCTACAGCATGGAGAGCAGGGAGATATTCTGGTACCTCCCTGGCCCCTCTCTCTTGCTAGGGGGGCAGGTAATGGGATTAGTGAGAAGGCACCTCAGCTGAGCTGCTTTGGCATATGTTCCCTTCCCCCAGCACTCTGCTATTAGCTGCCAGGGATGAAAAGCTGCAATGTGCAGAAAGACAGCTGGAGGTGTCAAAGATGTCACCTGCAAGCTGCTCTTTGTGGGGTGGGGATAGGATGGGGATGGAGATGGGTGAGAGCAACCAGCTGGAGGCACCAGAGCAGCCCCATACCCCAGGGGAATGTGGTCAGGGTTGGAGCTGCTCAGCCTGCCCCACTCTGCATCCCCACCTGCAGCCCCACTCCTGCCCCACTCTGCATCCCCACCTGCAGCCCCACTCTGCATCCCCACCTGCAGCCCCACTCCTGCCTGCATCCCCACCTGCATCCCCACCTCCAGCCCCATTCTGCATCCCCAGCTGCATCCCCACTCCTGCCTGCATCCCCACCTCCAGCCCCTCTCCTGCCTGCATCCCCACCTGCATCCCCACTCTGCATCCCCATCTCCAGCCCCTCTCCTGCCTGCATCCCCATCTCCAGCCCCCCTCCTGCCTGCATCCCCACCGCTGCAGGGGAGCCTCTGGCACTGTGGGGGTGCCTCTGTGGGCAGGAGCAGTGGGAGGGAAGGGGCTGCTGCAGCACAAGTGCTGGGGGCTCTAAATGGGTTTCCTGCCATCACCAGGGCTCTAAATGGGTTTCCTGCCACTCCCTTCCCAATGGGGTGTCTTGTGCAGAACGAGCTACAGATGTAAGGGCTGACCTGTTTTTATTTTTATTTTTTGGATGATTTTAAATCAGCACCCAGGGAAAGGAGGCAGCCCATTGAGAGAGAAATAGTTTTAACCATTCTGTGTTGGAGGAAAGAAGCACAGGGATAAAGGCTGTTGGTGTCTACCTCTGTTCACAGTGTTTGGAAGTCAGACCCTGTGTGCTTGGTTATTTCTGGATATACAAACTAGAGAAGAGCAGGAGAAGGCCCTTCATGTCTAGGCCAGCATCATCTCTCATCTTGCATGCTTTAGCCTCTCTGGCTCTGATACATCCCCTGTCACAGCATGTGCAGCCCTTCAAAGCACTTCTGCAAAGCTGCTTTTCCTGGCTTCTTGCTTTGACAGGTTTCCTTTGTATCGCTTCCCTGGCTCTTCTTTCCTCCTTGCATTCAGGAAAAAGTGATCTGCCTTTTACAGGAAGGCCCTTTATAACATTTTCACAACAAACCTGAACTGCCAGCCAGGGACTGAGTGCTCCTTTGTGTCCCAGCAAACAATCTTCTTCCTGCAGAGGTATTTCTTCCTCACAAAAAGGTTCTTCCAAATACCTCATCTTCTTTTCAGGCCTTCTTATACAACCTTACATGAAACATTAGGCAAATTTAGACACTTGCAAAGTCCCACTTGCTGCTGCAGCTGTGACCCTCCAGTGGGTCTGAACCACCCCTCAGCCCCATACATGGCTGCCCCACACAGACATGGCCTTTTTTGGGTTTTCCCCTCCTGCAGCACTTATGTGAGTCTTGAGAAGCCTCAGGAGCTCCTTGAACCCACTTTGAAACCAAATCAGCCCAGCCTCTGCCATCAGCCTTGTTGAATGTCCTGCTTTCTCAGCAACAAAATTGAGGTGAATCAGCCCCAAAACACCCTCCCACCCTGGGCTGATATACTCAGAATAGCACTCAAAAAAGCACAGTGCTATTAATACAGAAGGGAAGGGGAAAGGATTGTTTTTCAGAGATGGATTTGGGGTTGTTTGAATAAGAAAGACTTACTTGGAGTCAGTGTATGGCATCATGGCTGCAGTGGAGGCAGACACATCATTTAGACCTGTCCCTGTCCCAGCTGGATGGACTGGACAGAATCCAGTCCTCACAGGACTGCAAGGCTGGGGTTGTTTTTATGTAGAATTAGCCATGAAGGCCCACAGCTTCTCTCTGTCCCCCAATAAAATCAAATTTCTATGAAGCTGGAAACCTTGATTAGCAGCCTGCTAGGAGAAACAAATCCCTGGGGTCTTACTGTATGTCCAGAAGACACTGCTCCAGGGTAAATCTGTGCTTCATTTTGCTCTGCAAAAGAGAGAAAGAATTGAGCTGAGCTGTCTTCAAGGAAGCCTACAGATTCACAGGAAAAAATAGGGAAAAAAAGGCAGTTTCTTTGGAAGTAATTTTCTCTTAAGAAGTTCTGTCTGCATTTTTTATTAATGATACAACACCCTGGATGTGTCAAAAAAATATGAGAATACATTTCCTGGTGGGGAGCTCCAACCTTGCAGAGTCAGGCAGTGCAGCTGGGCTGTCATTTTCTTCTTGGAATTTCATTTCCTAATCAACACATCCATGAAATGACTGTATTTTCAAAGCTTAGTTTCCAGAGCTGCTGTGATCAAAGACTGGGGAGGTGGGGGGAAGCAGGGAGGGGGAACCTGCCATCCCCATCAGCACCCCAGCACAGAGAAATTACCTGCCTGAGAAAGCCTAAACAAAGGATGGTTGAAGGCCCTGACCAGGCTTTAATGTTTCAGAGCCAAACAAGAAATTGGGATGCAGAGACCCAACTTTCATCATATTCCTGCTTTGGTGAAAAAAAAAAAATCTACTTCTTAGAAATGTGGGGACCACGTTGAGATTTGCAGGATCTGTCTATCCCCTTCTGGGGCAGGAGAGTGATGGAGAGCCCTGGAGCAGAGGGGAGGGGCCTGCAGGGACCCTCCTGAGCCACCCTGTGCTGCTGAGGTGACACCAGTGCCTGTCCCTGCAGGCAGATCCATCACCCAGGCCCAGGATCATCCCTCACCTGCCTCTTTGCCTTTGGTGTCCAGCTGGTCCATGGAGAGACTTGTGGCCACCCAGCCTTTCTGTGAGCATCTGATCTTACAATTGTCAAGCAAGAGGAGCTCAAACACATTAAAATTGCCCCAGTGTGACCCAGGCAATCAGGTTTTTGCTTCTCGGACACCTGCAAGGCCATAAATTCACTTGTCTGGCAGTCACCTTAAAGCCCTCCCACAAGGAGCCTAAGCTTGTCTTTGAAGAATTTAGGAATACTGGGAAAAAAAAATTCTGTAAAAACATCCAGACCCCTCTGGTGTCTTCATTTATCAGGAAAAGTGGATGTGCACTCACTGATCATTTGCAGATGAGTTTTGGACAGTGGCTGTGTCTGTCCTTTCACCCTGCCTGGCAGAGCTACATGGATGCAGCCAGATGCCAGCAGCAAGATTTTGGACAGCTCAGCATCCACCAACCCATCCCACCACCCTGCACCACCTCCCTCACTGCCCAAGCAGGGCCAAGATGCTCAGCCCTGCTTCCCAGGACCAGCTTGAGGCAGGATTCTGTGGGGAGCTCTCTCTTCCTGCACTGCTGATACTCTTGGCTGTTGTGCTTTTCATTTCAGTTTTGCTGTGAGGAACAGGATCACAGAAAAATCATCAGAGCAAAATGAAGAAAAAGAAACGGACTCTCAGATTCCCCCCATTGGACTGCTGAGCAGGAGCTGGATGGTGTTTGCCATCAGTTTTATTTTCTCTGTGGCTCCCTGCAGCTCTGGGTATGCCCATGCTAACACAGCTCTTCAGAGGTGTTTAATTACAGAAATGCAGATGGAGGGGAGGCCACAGAGCTGCATGGTGAGTCACTGCTGTGTGAGAGAGGGCACCATCTTCTTCCCTGCTGGAGGAGGAAATCTGAACAGCCAAGATCATCAGCAGGGCAGGGCAGGCATCCATGCAGGCAAAGCAGCAACTGGCTGTGTGTGCAGGATCTCCTCACATGACATTTGGGTGAGTGCAGCTGGGGAAATGGCTCCTTACAAGACATGTTACTGGGAATGAGTCAGGTAACACACAGGTGTGGAGGTGAGGAGGTTTGTTCCTGCAGGTAAAAGTGCTGCTGAGGGTCAGCAGGCTGTGTATGACCTGAATATTTCCTCCAAAGGCATCACTTTGCCCTCCAAGCACGTGCACTGAGATTACATGGACCAGGGGTTTAAGAGCATCCTGATGACACAGGTTGGAGAATGTAAACAAGCAAGCTCTCCCTGCGTGTGACACGGATGTACCCATGGACAGTGTGTGATGGAGAGACAGCTGCAGCTCTCCCTCTCTCTCTCTCTCTCAAGTATTTTCTTGACAGTACTTTCAATAAAGCATTATTTTCACTACCCTCATGCCCTTCCCCATCACACAGCTCCCCACTGTTCCCTTCCAGAGGGAGAGAGACATCTCCCTCACTGCAGTGACAGAGCCGCCCGAGAGCAGAGGGTGACAAGGCAGCCACTGTGCCGCCCCGCTGTGCCAAGGCTCCGCACACCTCCCGGGGCAGCAGCTGCTGCTGTGACCCCAGAGGGGCAGCTGCGAGGCTGGGAACCCCCTTTCCATCCAACACGGGAGTTTTGCACTTATTCCCCAAAACCGTGGATCAGGCAACGTGAGCTCAGAGGGAGAGGTGCAACCGTGGCAGATCTGTAACCAGACAATATTCGGGAGGGTGAAAATTGGAAGGAGGAAGACTTTGGGGAGGTGGTTTTCTTTTTTTTTCCTCCTGCTTTTCTTTTTTTAATTTATTTTTTATTTTCCCTTTGTTTTTATTTTTGGGGTTTTTGTTTGTTTGTTTTGTTTTCCTTTGGTTTATATTTTTATTCTGTTTTCTCCCTTCCGCTCCCCCCGGATCCGTCCCCGCCTCGGGGCCGCTCTGGGCCGGGGCGGCGCCGCTGGCGCGCGGGCGCCCCCTGGCGGTCACTGCGCCTCGGGCGGGGCGGGGCGGGGCCGGGCGGGGGCGGGGCGGGGGTCCCTGCTGTGTGCGCGCCTCACCGGCACCCCGCGCTCCCGGCACCCCGCAATCCCGGCACCCCGCAATCCCGGCACCCCGCAATCCCGGCACCCCGCGCTCCCGGCACCCCGCAATCCCGGCACCCCGCAATCCCAGCACCCCGCAATCCCGGCACCCCGCTATCCCGGCACCCCGCGCTCCCGGCACCCCGCAATCCCGGCACCCCGCAATCCCAGCACCCCGCAATCCCGGCACCCCGCTATCCCGGCACCCCGCGCTCCCGGCACCTCGCAATCCCGGCACCCCGCAATCCCGGCACCCCGCGCTCTCGGCACCCCGCTATCCCGGCACCCCGCAATCCCGGCACCCCGCTATCCCGGCACCCTACAATCCCGGCATCCCGCAAACCCGGCATCCTGCATCCCTGGCATCCCGCACTCCCGGCACCCCACACTCCCGGCACCCTACAATCCCGGCACCCCACACTCCCGGCACCCCGCAATCCCGGCACCCCGCAATCCCAGCACCCCGCACGCCCGGCACACCGCGCTCCCGGCACCCCGCACTCCCGGCACCCCGCACTCCCGGCACCCCGCAATCCCAGCACCCCGCAATCCCAGCACCCCGCAATCCCGGCACTCCGCGCTCCCGGCACCCCGCACTCCCGGCACACCGCAACCCCGGCACCCCGCTATCCCGGCACCCCGCGCTCCCGGCACCCTACAATCCCGGCATCCCGCAAACCCGGCATCCTGCATCCCTGGCATCCCGCAATCCCGGCACCCTGCCCGCCCGGGATCGCGCTCTCCTGGCACATCGCATTCCCTGCACCCCGCAACCCCGGCACCCCGCACTCCCAGCACCCCACAATCCCGGCATCCTGCATCCCTGGCACCCCGCACTCCCGGGACCCTGCATTGCCTCGCCATTCCCCGCAGGCGTGCCAGTGCCCGGCCCCAGCTCCCTCTGATCCCGCAATCCCCGCCACGATCCCCCAGCCTGATCCTGCATTCCCCGTCACGATCTCAGCCCCCATCCACGATCCCTCCGCCCCACGCAGCCGTGCCCCGCCGGGAGTGGCAGATGCTCGGGGTCACAGGTGGCACCCAGGCCTCGTGGTGGGTCAAAATGTGCCCCTGGGCCCTCCCCGTCCTGCCGGCCCGTCTGGGCTGTGTCCGTGCACGTGTCACGGTGATGGGGGGAGCAAGGTCAGACCCGGCTGGGATCCCTCCTGCAGCCTGGGGACTTTCCTGGGGAATGGGTCTTTGCCAGTGTCATCAAACAGAATTTCGGGAGGAAAAGTAGGTCCCAGAAAATTGCCAGCACTGGTGGCTTCTGTGACACTCAGGTGTCTCCTCAGGGCATGGCCCTCGATGTCAGCCCTCTGACAGCTACAGGCATCTCCCTCCTAAACTCCAAATCCACTGCTGACCAGCCTAGACCAAGGCACAGACTGTTTGACAACACAGCAGAGCAAGGCCCATGGAGCAGGAAAGGCAGGAGACCTTCCTTTCCATTACTCCTTGAAGGTTATCAGGTCAGACCCTGAACAGCATCTGGCCTCTTTGCCCAGAGCTGAGAATGGGTTCATGGGAAAGGGGAAGGACAGGAAGGAGCCTGTCATCCCCCATCACCCTCTGGCCTTCTATGTGCAGGGCAGGGCAAGTTGGGTCATGAGTGCTCCATCCCCATCCTGCACACATCTGCAGGTTTTCCTGCAGAACAGGTTTTCTGGTATTAGTGATACCACTGCTTCTTTCTGTTTCCCAGTCCCACCCCACAGTGCTGAGATGAAAAAAAAAAGGAACAAAGGCAGAGACAGTATCATAAAAGACTGTAAAAATAAAAAGAAGAAACTGCCTTGCGTTAGTGAAGCTCCGCAGCTCCTCAGCGCACATCCCTGAACGCCCCCAGAAAGGCTCTCACAACAGACAGGTACCTGCTCTCCCACTTTTCCTCCCACCAGGAACACTCAGTTCCCCTTCAGTGATTCAGATAAAACCACCCCCTTGCCCAGGAAAAGCCTTTTGGTGTTATAAACAGGAAGGCCTCAGTGATCACCTCTCAATCCTCACCACCCACACACCACAGCCACCTTCACTTCCTGGCCTCCCTCTCGGTGACCCGGACCAGGATGCAGCCAGCCATGCCTGTGCTGCTGAGCCTGGCTGCCCTGAGTCTCTCCCCCAGCCCACACGCTCCTGTCCTCTCCCAGGAACAGGTCTGGAGCAGATATTTCACCCAGGCACACAAACCTGGCCATGCAAAACTGAGAGCACCCCCAGGTCACCACAGGTGAGGAGGAGGTTCACAGAGGCTGGTTACCCACTGCACAGCTCTGGGGACTCCAGGAACACATCTTGCTTCCTACAGCATTTTTTTCTCCAAGTCAAATGCATTGCTCCTGTCTTCTGGTATCAGGATTGACCAGGAGCTGGTTAGAAGGACTCATCACCCCTCCATCTCCTTGATTTTTAGTCAGCATGAGGAGTGCACAGTTGATTATTTCTTTCCATATTGTTACTGCTTTTTATGGTGGGTTTTTTTCATCCCTGGACTCACCTTCAGCAAGCTGTGCTACTTTGATGAAACTTTGGCTCCTTCATTGACTGCAAGGGGAAGGTGTTGTTCTTCAGTGACCTCTGTTGGGTAGGCTCCAGCCTGCTTTCCTCACAGAGAGGTTTTCCCCTCCCTGTTTCTGTACTGCTCCACCTAAGCAGGGGTTTTGATCTTTGGAGGTGGTGTGCTCCTGACAGCAGCCTGAGTGGCTGCAGCTACCACATCATTCATCTTGTATAAACTGTTTCTTGGGATTTTGATGAAGTCAACCAACAGTCAAGGTTTTTTTTTTTTAATTTTCCTTAAATTCCCCCTTCTGCATTCTCAACCTTTTATAGGCATCTTTCAGCAGAATAAATCAGAACTACAATCTAGCCAATCCTGTTCATGGAGAAGGCATGGAGAATGCAAACTCCTGTATTAAATGTCAGCTGATAAATAAGAATCTAAAAGATATTGTTTAAATCTCATTACTTCCACACAAAACAGTGTTTTTCTGTCATTGGAGCTGTGCTCCTCTTTGCAATTTTGCCTGTGTTTGCCCACCATCCACAACCACCCCAACTTCCACAGCATATCCAGCTGGAACCACCAGCTCCTCTGGCTTGTGATACAGAATGTGAGCACAGGCTGGAGGAACAAAGGAGGCAGGAGATGGACGCTTTTAAATCCAGTTTTCCCAACCCCAGAGACCACCTTCAGTCTTTTCATTTAGTATTTTACTTCTTTACTTAGTCTTTTCCTATGTGAACTACTCTGTTCACAATTTGTATACCTGTGACTTTGTCTGTAAGAGTGATAATTGATTATTAAATAATTTATTAACAACTCCCTGACAAGACAGGGATAGGATTCTCCTAGGGAAGTATACTTTCCTCATGTTTCTTTTAAAGATATCAGATGTCTACCTTAATTGCACAGAATCAAAGCCAAACTCCATTGACGTCAATGCAGTTACTTGGGTTTTATTAATATCAGATAAATATAAAAAACAGTATCAAGCACAAATTCACAGAGAATAATAAAGCACCCACACAAACCTCCAGTTGAGTTGCTCCTGGTGCTGATACTTCCCTCATTTGGAATGTATGGCTGTAGTGCCTATGACTCTGTGCTCAGAGCACTCCTTTGAATCGTCTCTTTTCCCCTTGAGAAAATAATGTGCAGAAAATGCCTCTAACACCCGAGTAATGGGGTGAGAGCAGCACCAGAAAATCCACTCCAGACTCAGAAAATATCAAGGACCTGGGAGCAGGAGTAGGCTCTGCAACCCCTTTCCCCTCCTTGCAGTGCAAATGTGGAGCAGCTGAGTAACCTTGGAGCTGAGTGACGTGGAAGGAATGGTGGGAGAAAGTCCTGAGAGAAAACACCTGGGGCCAAGGCACCTTGGCACTTGGGCAGGGCCCTTGTAGAGCCTGGTCACCCCCATGGGCAGGGATGTGCCAGCCCTCAGCCTTGCTGGTCCCAGCCCTGACTCACTGCCCCGGCTGCCTGGCTTCACTCCAAACCTGTCCTGTCACAGCTGATGCCATCTCATCCACAGGACAACCAGGATTGGTAATTTAGCCACAACAAATTAGCTTAAAGAGCCCCAACTATTGAGCAAGCAATGACTTGGAAGCAAGTAGAAAAACTGATGTGCAGAAAAGATGGTTTAGCACTCATTTGGTTTCCCTGACACAAATAACAACAGGAAGAAGAGTTCCCCCTGTTTGAGTGAATCTGTTTCTTAGGTTCCTAACCCAAACTATCAAGATGCTTTTTGATTTTGCTCTGAAAAAAATGGAGGAGTTTTAGAATTTTACTGAATAAAAGCAGCATCACCTGGGCACTGGGGCCATGCTCTTGATGGATGTCAGCTGCAGTAGCTCTAAGGGAGCTGTGGAGATACCCTGGTGCTGGTCTGCACGAGGGAAGGAAGGGACATCCTGGGAAAGCTGCTTGCCAGTGGCTCCAGAACATCTCCTCAGCAATTCCAGGTCTAGAGACAGATTCTGACACCTCTGTGGCAGCAAGATGATCATTTACAAAATGAAAACGCCAGCAGCCTATCAAGCATGTAAGTAAGCCCAACAGCTCCAACAACTTTATAAACCTTAAGCTGGAATGTAACCACGTAGTGTTCCACAGATAAGGCTTAAAAGAGCATTGTTTTATTGTTTTCAAGTTTGTTTTTATTTTGGGTTTTTTTTTTTTTTTCCTTGAGTTTTTTTTTTTTTTTTTATCTTTACTTCTGGGTTTCCTGTTCCAGAACTTCACGGTTCCTCGGTGTTACCGAATGCCAAGGAGTCAATCCTCAGTAACAGGCCTCTGAGGCTCTTTGGGACTAATTAGTTTGAGGAGAAAATAGCTGCCAGAGTTTGGAAAGACTAATTGGGGGTCAGCTACTTTTGTTCCCTCTCTCCTTGCCATGTCCAGTCCCTGCTTTCTCTGGAGCCTAGAGGTCCTGTGATCTTTATTACAACTTCATAGCAGCTCTCAGATGAAAGGACAGTTCATTACAGATCACTACATTAAATACTTTTATTTATTTGAAAAGGAGGTGCCTCTCCTTTTCAAACAGCAAGGTTCAGAACTTTCACAACTGGAAGACACCCACATGCTACGCATTATTTATTATCAACTTTTTAAACTCTGTGGTACATCTGGACAGCAACAAATCAACCAAGCTGTTTGACTTGGGTGGAGATCAGGATCTTTCCACAACCTCCTACCCCAAGGAACAGGGCAGATCTTAGTGAGGAGGAACAACAGCCTTGTGGTGATGCCTCACACAAGTGGCCCGGCAGAGGTGACCTCTGGGGGAGCATCACATCACAGGTACTCTGGCAAGGGAAGCCACTACCACAGCAAGGTAGAACAAAAGCATTGAGCACATTTCTCTGCCTACTGCAATCCCTTCAAATCACTTTTCCCATCTTTACTCCTCACCTCACTACAAGCCCAAGCTGTGCACGCTCAGGAGCAAAGAGCACATTTTTATGTAACAGATGTACAACCAGATCCAACTGAGGAGGCACTGGGCACTAATGACAGCTCATAGGTTTTAACAGATAAAAGTAAAACCAGGCAATTTTATGTGCTCAGCAACAGTCAGAATTTCAAACCCTGGTTGAAGCTGCTGAGCCCCAAGCAGAGCTGGCAGCTCAGCATCTCCTTGTCATCCTTGCTGGAGAAGAGAAACCGCTGCCAGAGGCTGCCAAACTGCAGCAAAGCTCCCAATCTCAGGCTCCTGCAAGGAGATGAGGGTTTGAAAAGCTGAGGCTGATGGACCTGCCACAAGCCCCTGCAGCTGCCCAAGGGCAGTGCTCACACTGGGGTTTTCAGCAGAGACACGGTACAGCCCCAAGTGAGGGGAATCACCCAATGGGGTTTCCTTCCTGGGTGCCAGAAGTTTAACTTTGAAGCCTGGAGCAGGTTTTATCTGAACTCCCAGTTGCCTTTTGAAGATGTACTTGTTATTTTAATCAGATAGCAGAGGCAATACATTCAAAGACTCATGAAACTTTTAAGTCAGACTTCCTTCCCTAAGAAATAGTCACACAACCAACACAATTTTTATGAGCTGGTGGAATCATTGGTTAATGATCTGAGACAGAAACAGCAACATGAATGTGAAAATGGGGTCAGAAGTGTAACTCAGCACCAGGAATTTCACCGTGGCAGCCTCAGCACTTCTAGAAGCCTCCACCATGACTGAATTAGGGTAGCACTTTGTGATACACTCTGATCCACCTGTGGGTTACTACAGACAAGAACACCTCTCTTCCCTGCATACCCCCACCTTGTTTTACACCAAATCTACCGTCCTATAGCTTTGGTATGGCATCATCACTTCACTGACCCTATGAAACACTTTTTTGGGTAATTTAGTTCTTAGTTTTCCTGAAGGAAGGAACAGGTATGTCTTGCTAATCTTTACCTCTTGGGGGAAAAACCACACTCAAGATTATCCCTATTGGTGGCAGCCTGCAATTGCCACCAAGTCTGCTCTGGAATGGGACTGGCCACCCCTGAAATGGCACTTCACTGGTGTCACCAGTCAGAGCAGCCAACACCACAAAGGACTTACTTCAGGCAGAAACCTTCTGAGTGTTACATGAGAGTAACACTTATCCGGGTGTGCTCACAACAGTAAAAGGAAGCATGTGCCTGCACCAGGAGGAGCAGATGTCTTACTGAGAGGGTATACAGGGATCAGTAATCAATCTTCCAGGTTCCCAAACATGCATGAAAATGGGTATTTTGGAAATACAAACCTGGTTTAAACCCAATGGAGAACAGATTTTCTTTCAGACAAAAGAAGCCAGGAATGAACCTGTCTCTAAATTAAAAATGGTGGGTTTGTATTACAGCAATAAAAGCCCACATAAAAGGGCACTTTGAAATGCTCCATGGCTTTACCCCATTGTTCTAGTGCTGTTTGCCACAGCTGCCAGTGCCCATGCTGACTCACTGCCAGGGCCACATGCAACACAAGACACTGCAGAACAGAACTGCAGCTCAAGGCACCCCTGCTGCAATTACCCAAACACAATCTTTGCTTTTGTCCAAGTCAAAGTTCTGCCAGAACAACCTGAGTAGAAAAAACAGCTCACTGTGCACAGCAGCCTTGATCTCTCTCAACTTCTCATACTGAATCCAACAAAAAACCCAAAACCCAAACCCACTCTCGATTTTCCTGGCAGGCAGCTGTGAAGGGCAACAAAACCCCCATCCTTAACTTGTGCCTGGCCAAAACCTGTCACACACCATGTCATACCAGGTTCCTGATTTTGATGGACCAGGTTTTAGTTTTATCCTGCTTCTAAAGGAATCTGATTCCTCAATATTGGGTATTAAAGACACTTCCAGAGATAAACAGGTGAACTTTGGGTCCCTCTGCACTCAGGGTGGCAGATCTCCTCCTCTGCCCCTTCCCTCCCCAAATGAGGCTGGAGCTGGACACTGCTTGGCCTGTGCAGAGCTGAACCCACGGCAATGCCAGCTCCACAGGGGCAGCCCACACCAACCGCAGCAGTACCAGCTCCTGCTGCTTTAATCCTGGATTTGGAGCTGTTGAAAACCACAGGAAAGGAAAAAACCCAAGCCAAAACCCAACTCATGTATGATTACAACCGAAGTTTGTTTAAAAAAACCAAGCCTCCAAAGATCGGAATACAGACACAGCTGTCCTGCTTTAAGAAGCTGGCAGCTGCACACTGTTGATTATCCCAACACCTGCTTCTTGCCCAGGTTTCAAATCTCCACTGTTAAGTGGAGTCTAGGGTTAAGGTGTTTTTTTTGTCTCATTAAAGAGATTGTCACTGTGTGATCAGTTTCATAAATTTCATTGAGCTGTGGCAATACTTACTTGAAATAGCAATAAGGGGGTTGAATCACAAATGAAGATTGACCAAAACCAAATCCTTTATTTCCACAACTGTATAAATGTGCTCCAAGTATGTGTCCAACACAAGTTAGAAAAACAAAACAGAACATGCCAGTTGCAAACTAGATCAGTTCACCGACATGCTGACTCCTTGTATTAGGCTTAGTTACACAAGACCAGTCACAGTAAAAAGATACATTTTAGAGTACAAAGTAGCAGGATGTTAAGCCATTTCAGCTTGTGCACATACAAGTCACACTTCTGGCAGAAAACGCAGAGAAGTTTGCATTATATTATGCTGGAAGCTATGTTGCATCACTTTAAATGGCATCGATATCGATATCATCATCTTTATTGTTTGCAGGCTTCACAGTTTCAACTTTAGGTACACTGGCAGTTGTGGAGTACACCACCTGTGGAGACAAGACACTTCTGTTAATTACAGCACCTACTACTATTAAGCACTGGAGTAATTCCAACACCCGAGCACCCAACCACCCTCCTGACCGTGGCCATGAACCCCTGCTTTGTAAGGCAGAGCTGTGCATGTACATCTGGAAGAAGCAGCATCTCCTACTCAGGAGCAGAATAATACAATGCTGGGAGGAGAACAACCAACCAATCCCCGTGTAAAAACACTTCCAGCCACAGCCAGCTGGAGTGTAACCAACAGATTTTACCTAGGCCTAAACTGAGGAAGACGGTGGTCAGTTATTCTTCCATCAGCTTATCTAACAAACACAGCCCCGCTAACTCATCTACAACATGAGACACTATGCTTGGTACCTCCTGTCAACCTTGCACTACATGAGCTGCTACTGTCACTGTAGAATGGTGAAATCTTGGGCTACACCCAGGCATTACAGTGATCTGATGTAGACATCTGACAACAATTAACAACACTTAAAGCATTGTAAATGGAATGTTCCTCCTGTCCCTGCACAGTAGTACCCCAAGTAATCCATTTCAGAGCGCATCAGGACAAGGTTACAAGACTTAGGCATGCAGGAACAGTGCAGCCTTGGAGCTGCTGACAGTAAAGGAGCCTTTCCTACCTCTATGTTTTCATCTTCATCCTCTTCTTCATTACCGGAAGATTCTTCTTCAGCTTCCTTTAGCCATTTAATAAACGGTTCTGCTTTGACACGGATTTCTTTGGCAAGCTCCTTTGAAACATATTTCTTTGAGGCCTGAAAGACAGATACTTTGTGTGAACACTGAAGGAGTTTACACCAGACTGTATCCAAACACTGCCTAAACTGGAACTCTAATCTCACCCACTGCCTTCCACAGCCCATTTTTGTGAAGGAGGCTTCTTGCTGCACAAGCTACAGCAGAATGGGGAAGCCAGATGCAATAGGCTGCCTTCAGGTGTTTAATTGCTGCAGTACATTACAAACTGCCCTTTACCTTTTCTGCCCAGCCAAGGATGACTTCTTCTTCCAGAAGATCTGCATCATACATTTCCTTCAAAATATGTGGTATTTTTGAAATAAGCTGAGACTGATGCATAGCTACCACACACTCGAAGCCATGGAGAAGGTACCTCTGAGCTTTCTTGTTGTTGTGGCAGAACTAGAATTGTGATAAAAGCAGAAGTGACTGAATGAGCTTTTTTACCCTCTCCAGACTAAACAGAGAGCAGAAGCAGCTTTACGAGATTGCAAAGTTTACAATAATTCACACTATCCCTTCCCAGCAGCTCCCCCTAGCTAAGGGGAAGCTTAAAAATAAAACACTACAAAAAGCCCTTCCCCATAGTACCAAACAACTGCTACAAAACCTCTGAACAGCTGTCACCACGAGTGCAGAAGAGATGGCTTACACGAAGGAAGTGACGTCTGTATTTCCTGATTTGTTCACGAATCTTTTCATCAAAAAGGACTTCAGTGAGAACAAGTGGGCCCATGGCCTTTACATCCAGTCTCTCTGCTTCTGCTACAATGTCTTTGTCAGAAGTATCGATGACACCTTCTTCCTTCTTTTTCTAGAGGGAAACAGGTACAGAGAGAAACTTTTTAATGCCACTTGAGGTCTGCTTTAAGGGTCCTTGCAATCCTCCCTTCCCACTGCTGACAGAGCCAGTACTTTGTAAAAGCTTGAGCAAGTTGCCTTTAGTTTCCTTACAAACATTGTGTACAATTCCAGCTGAGTGATTACATCAAGCCAACAACCAGAGGATAGTTACCTTTACAAAATCAAATAGTAAGTTGACTCTCTCTTCTACAGTTCTTTCCAGATCTTCACTAAGTGTGAGGTTCTTCGCATGGTCACTGATTTCATCCATTCTACGCCTCTGGGCTTCTTCTGTTGTGTCCTCACCCCAGTCATCATCATCCTCCTCCTCCTACAACACAAAACCAAAACAAGAGATCCACACAACATTACTGCAGGCTTAGTATTACATGAGGATAGAAATGATATGGACTCAATCGCATCATAACACTGAAGAAATGTTTATAGTACAATTTGCAAGTCAAAGATCATGGAGAAAGTGCAAAAATAGGAACTAAGTAATGGAAGCTAAAGCTAATTCTGTAGCCATCTGTAGGGCTAACTGAACTGCAGTTCAACCATTCTACCCAGTACACAGGGGACAATCCAGGTTCCTGAAAAGCATGGATAAATGATAGCAGCTTTCACTTAGCAAGGAGCACAAATGCTGGTACTGATGAGCTGATAAAGCTGCTATAGAGGAAAATCAGGGACCCTTCTATTCCAGCACTAAGTTCTGGATACAGTAAGACTTTCAGGTGCAATGTTGACCAGCAAGGAATGCCAGTGACTTCAGAGGTTGAAATCTGAGCAACATGCCACACACCCTTATTTCCCCACTTTCCCTTCTACTTACCACAACCTGTGGAGGAGTAATCTCCTCTGGTGGTGGGGGTGGAAGTGTCTCATTGCTGGACACAGAACCATTCTCTTTGTCCTTGCCTTTTCTGTTCTTCTTCTCCTTTTCTTTCTTTCCTGTACCAGTGTCACCACTTTCTGCAAGTGAATTTTAATGTTTTGTTCTATGAACTAGAGCAAACTATAAAGTCCCTGCACCTCTGCCAAATCCCCAAGTGGGTTTGGATGCTTTCATTAGCTGCAACTTATGGGTAGTACCCATCCCCAAACACACTCAGGGAAGATGTACATTTGGTGGGGAAACCCCCAGCTGCAGTCAGTGTCTTGCTTGTCACCAAAATTGTCCAAGTCTATATAACAGGTGACCTCACAAAGCAGAGACCCCTGGAATAGGTTAGACTTTTCTATTCTAGCAAGCTTAAATTGCAGCAGGCAACTAGATGCTTACTACAGAGTGTTGCTTGCACAGATTACAGTTTGTGTTTACTACAGTTTTTACTTCCTACTCTCACATTTCATGCTGACCTAAAGGAACAACTGCCATGAGCTACTCTAACTACCTTCCTTCCTTTTAAGTTTTGTCCTGCACAGGCAAATTCCAGCTTTTAACAAATAGCTCTACTTGGGAAGGACACATTGTAAGGAGAAAAGACATTACCACCACAGGTCCTTAATCCTGATCCCCAAACACACTCTAGGAGTATGCTGGTGCCTCTTTACATTTTAATTAGATGTGAACTATTTATTTTCCTACTTCCATAACACCACTAATACAGAAGTTCTCTTTATCCCCAGAAGTAAGGAAAGGCACTTACCAGGTGGGTTTTTGAGAATGAACGTGCAGAGTTTATGGTTTGTGTCAAGCATGCCTCGATAGCCACAGGCTTTGCAAGAGTTACCTATAGTTTGTTTCTTAGGATTGACATGCTGCAAAGAGAACAACCATAAGTTAATTTACTACTTAAGAGAACAACTGCATTAAAGCCCAATGTTCACGTTTTAAGCCAGAGGTTTAAATACTTTGTATCACTTTCTAAAGACAAAGTTTAGAAGTAGGAATTTATCCCAGAAGTTATGAACTGTTAAGAGATGTAAAACCTTCCCAAAGGGTGCAAGAACGTGTACTTGATTTTCTGTTCATAGATACTGAAGTCTTTTAACTTTGCACTGCTTTCACAAATGTCTAACAGTGTTTCCATAGTGTTACTCTTAATGCAGACAGAGCACTCACCAGATCAGTTTCAGGATTCTCACACTCAGGACAGAGAACAAATTTTTTAATGAATCCATCCAACATGTCTTGCAGCTTATTCGCCTCATGAGATCCATTGACAATGTAACGGTCATTCTTAACATCAAACTGGGTCTGTGCTCCCAGCTCACAACCAAAAAATTTGGTAGGATCTGTAAAGGAAGAATTATAGTCACTACCACATTCATATCTTTGTTGTGATTCTTATATTTCTGTCCATTATTTAATCCTGAGATAATCACAGTTTCTCCTTACAAATCTTGAAAGAGCAGTATTAATGCTTTACTAGCCAATCAACACTACCACTTCAAACAGAAAAGCATTACAAAATGCTGTGTCATTCCACAACACTACTTACACGTTGGAGGCCGATTAAGCGCCTTTGCAACGTCAACCATGTTGACTATAACCGTCTTTATTCCATTTCCTTTGCCCTCCACCTAAAGAAAACAAATAATATTTTAAGGTTAAATGCTTGCAACAGCCAAACCCAGTGTGCATTTCCCATTTAACTACAGCAAAATTCTGCTCAGAAGTGCATCTCCTTCTAAGACCTAATGTGCACTTAGTGTGGACTGAAGGAGCAGACCCCCTCCCTGTTCTGAGTGGCTAAGCATCACCACGACCTCTCTTTCCCCTCCTGGGAGAACACTCCCTGCTCCCAGCTGCTGCTTAGGAAGTTACCTTGGCAATCAGACGGGGCATTTTGTAGCGATAGAACTGATCTGAAACACTGCGGTTGACGTTGACAGACATTTTGCCTTATTAGTAGCTTTATCAATAAGATGAAGAGATCTTTGATTGCAGTTTTTTGGTATCTTCTGTCTGGAGAAGACGGGATGACATAAACGACTGCAAGAGTTCTCGGTCTCTGACATGAAAAAATTTTCGCCACCGAGGCTGTAAGGTTCTTGCTTGTACGCTATGTTTCCCCAATACAGGTACCAGTGGCTGCGCAACAGCTCTGCAAGTGTTAACACACACAAAAAAAATGGAAGTTTAGCTCAATGGACATCAATCCACTCTTCCTACAAAGCTATATAAGGGATGAAATCTAGGCTGAGAAAAAGGGAAAAGTACATTTGTTATGCTATGGCTTTCTTCAACCTATGGAACTGAAATCCATCCCTGGCTTGTACTGCTAAGAACTTTAACTGCACCACAAAGTTTTCCACCCTCTCTTACCACCCTAAAACCACTGAACACCCTACAACTAGTTTTTAAACAGTTAGCTCCAGCAGTAGTTCTGGGATCACTAAGGAAGGGCACACTCCTCGATTTATCATGCAGACCAGTGACTTGCATCATAAGGGTCACATGGTATGGTTTCAGGCTGAAGGGCACAGGAAATCAGGAGAAGGATTTGGAAATCCATTTCAAATTCCACATCATAGCATCAACCTGTCACAAACCAAAGTCTGTCAAAATGTTGTGAAATATAAGACAAAGTAGCAGCAATCTGTAGCCCAACATAGCTTCTACATGGCTTACCAGTTTTTGAATCGGAGTGGAAAAGAGTTGAAAATTATGTAATTCTCCCTCTCAATTATGGATTCTCATAGCAGCTTCTGTTGAGTTCTGACTTAACAATAAGCCTGAGAAAGTCTGACAGAAGTTGCTTCACTGTAGAAAGCCTAGCAATGCAGAGGTACAGAGCAGTGCGGCAGCTTTTCCAGTTGATTTTTTTCTTGCGGGAAAGGGAGGAGGGGGAGGAAGGGGAAGGAGGATGAATCCTATTATTAAAGTTACCTTGAGTACTATTTACATATTTAAATTAACACGTGCCTCTATAATCAGATCTAGGAGTACTTAAGCCACAATTGGTTGACTACACAGGCAACCCTGACTACACAGAGCGTGGCTATTCTGACACGTCATCCTGTTGTTATCGTTAATGACAGAAGCGTTGACACATTAAAAAAGCCTTCTAAGTATTTATGTGGAAGAGCATGCCTATGGTGCAACACGATCCGAGCTCCTCTGGTCAGGTTTACAACTTCTTTACATCTTTACATAATAAGAACATAGATCTCTACGTGCCTTGTGTTCTACATTAACGGTGATACAATTTTACCCTTCCTCAGCCAAACTACACCGCGAACTCCGTTTAAAACACACAATCTCCTTCCCCAGGATGTCTAAAAAGAACCACCGCGTAACCTGACCACGTGTTTGCAGAAACGCTGAGGAGGCAGCTCTCTCGGCGACCGAGTTCCCAGAAGGAGCGTACCGCTTTTCCCTCCTTCCAGAGTGCAGCACTTAGTCTGCTGCAGGCTGAAGCTCCCTCTCCTGGGTCCCTACGACACTTCATCCCAAGCACCACCTCCCCATATGCCGTACACGGAGGAAAGAGCGGGAAGGCACACCGACTCCCTGCCGCACAGCGCCGCGTCCCCGCCCCGCTCGCGGTGACTCAGAAATGCAGCAATTAAAGCACTGAGTCAGCGCCGGGAGCCACGGGGGAGTCACCGCCGGCCGCGCATGCGCCACGCCGCGTTCGGGGGAGCTCCGCCGCCCCCCCCAGCCCGGGCCGCCCCCCAGCGTCCCCCGGGGCCGCCCCTCGGGAGCGCGGCCGAGCGCCCCCCCCCGCGGCCGGTGGGAACTGCGCCACCGCCCCCCCCCCCCCGGCACAGCGCGGGAGGCGCGGCCCCGCCGCCGCCATCTTGTCTCGTCGCATGGCGGCGGCGAAATGAATATAAGTAAATAATTAAAAGATAAAAGGAAAGATTCGGCCCCCCAGAGAACAAACAACAGCCTCGCAACTGAAGGTCCGCTGGGTCCGCTGCTTTTAGAGTTGAATTTTACTGGGCGTTTTTATGTTGTTTGTTCCCCCGCCGCGCATTGCTTCTCTTTCCCCCTCCCGTCAGTCCCGGACGCTTCGTTACACAAAACCTCCGCAAATATCCACCGTTCACCGACCGCCTGAGGCCCCAGCCCAGCACAAACCGCCCGCCCGTCCCCCCGCCTCCAACGCCCTAGCCCACTATTAGCACTTACCGTTTTCGTCCAATAAAGACATAAACCCAACGCTGCTCGCCCCGGGCTGCGACGAAGCCGATTGTGAGAGGAGAACAGGGCCGAGGGGGCGCTTATATCCAGACGGAGAGGGAGGCGGAGGCGGACGCCGCAGCCTCCGGGTCCCGGCGTCCTGGGGCGGGCGGTATCACCAGGGAGAGCGGTGCCGGGATATCTGCGGGCAAGACACAATCAGGAGCATCGTTAGCGGCGGCACCTGTGAGGGAGAGGGAAGAGGAGGGGGAAGAAGAGGGAAGGGGGGAGGGAGAGGCGGCGAGAGGCGCGCAGCTGAGGCAGGAGGGGCCGGCGGACGGGACCCGGCAATGGCTGCCCCGTACTCACCTCTAGAATGTTCTCGCTCCGACTGAACAACGCCAGAGCTGGGATCAATCAGCCAGCGGTGCGCCCCGCCCCCCGCCATCGCCATTGGCTCGCCGCTCGCCCCGCAGCGAAGCTATTGGCTAAAACCTCGCCGCTCCCTTCATCTATTGGTCAAAGCTGCTATCAATCAAGGCTTTACCTCCCTCCCCCTGCCCTCCCCCCGCCAGTGCCCCAAAGGACATCGCGTCTACAGCGACCAAGTCTCGCGAGAGAGCGCGGGGCGGGGGGGCCGAGGCCGGGCCGGTGCGGCGGGGCTGGCGATGAGGGGCCGGCGGGTGCTGAGGGGCCGGCGGGGGCTCCCAGCTTCCCCCGGCCCTTCCGTCCCGCCCGGTGTACCCAGACTCTGCCCCGAGAGAGGCGAGCTACTCCCTGGAGGGCAGTGACCCAGTGCTTGACATCTCAGCAACTATGTTACAAGTAATAATACAAAGAATTTAAAGCAATTAAGTTGCTGAATAAGTTGTGTTTTTCCTGTACAGCCTGCTTTTGGGGTGTGGGGAAAAGAGCCTGTTATTTAACTCCGGTGTCATAAAGGCTCGGCGTCGGGTGGCTCTGGGTGCCCGGGCTGCCTTACAAAGGATGACACAAGTGTCATATGCAAGTGATCTGTTCTTAGTGGAAAATGTTGCCAGCCCTATGGAGCTGAATTGGGACCCTGAATGAAATGCATATCTCGATTTATTTTCACGTAAAAAGCAGAAAACTTGCATCCTTTCTTCCCCGTGTCTTGTTCTTTCCCATCTTCTTCCATCTACACTCCTCCAGTATCACAGGAGTTATATATTTTGGGTATTTTAGAGTGTGAATAATGTTCAAGTGGCAAAGAATTTTTTCCTGATTTTGTGAATTGAGTGGGCAACCGGCTCTGTTACCCCTATAAACACTCCCCAGCAGAGCAATGCTCCTCAGTTCCTGTCACTGCCTTACTGAGTAATGTTGTAAAGCATCTTGATGGCTCTGTGGGAGTATAGAGGAAAAGAGAGGGAGCGACAATAAAACTAGTAGTGACATTAAATGATGTTATATACTCTAAATCTCTTCTTGCCTAAAGTTCATTTTTATGTGTAGTTTTCCTGCCTGACTTTGATATCACATTGGTGTGGGCAAAGGAGATATCCCTCCTGTTGAACCTTGAAGTACATGTTGAACATTTTCGGTCTGATATGCAGAAGAACTACACTCAGGAAGGTGGCTGATAAATGATGTTTTCTTAGAAGTCAGGAAAGCAGGACTACTGCCACTTCCAGTAGCACACAGTGACAATAAAAAAGCTTGTTTCCTCAGCTGGAGCAACCAGAGAAAAATATGCACATCTTGGTGCTTTCCATCAAAACCCTCATTGTGGCAGCTGCCCTTGCTGCATGTCTCCTTTCAGTATGTGGAATAGCTGGTTGTTCTGTCCAGGACACTGTCCTGTAAAGCATCATGGAATGGTTTGCGTTGGAAGGGACCTTAAACATCATCTAGTTCTAACCCTTCACCATGGGCAAGGACACCTTCCACCAGATTATCCACATCCAACCTGGCCTTAGACACTTCCAGGGATGGAGGGTCCATCATGTAAGTTTGTCTTGGACTTCACTATCAGCATTTGAAAAAGGTAAAAATTCAGGATATGTTAAATGTCTCCTTGAGAAATGCATGGCAACACTTTCTGAAATGAGAGAGTGTGTTAGGGCAAAATAAGGAAGCATCTCCAAGGTATGTGAGGCTTGGCAGCTACCACAAGGGGAAAAAAGTCATAATAAAGTGTGAGGCAAGAAAAGCACAGCAGAAAATCCTTTGCTGTAAAACTATGTGGCACATATAACTTGCTAAATGCCTCCTGTCTGTGGCTTTAGCTCAGTGTTACAACACCTAGGGGGTTAATAAATTACAGGTGTTCAAGTATACTGTTGCCAACACCACTTAGTGAGCTGCTGGGAAAGAGACCCTGGATTTGGTAGTATTTGACATTATGAATAACTCTGAACCCTTACCATTAATAGCAATTAAAGAAAGATAGTTTTAAAATATAGCATATAAATTGACAAAAGTTAAAGAGGTGCCTTTTAAGATGGTGTTTGTTCTGCAAAAAGCAGATCTCATCCAGGTGAAGTCACATGACATTCTCCCAAATGATGCAAATCAGACTAAAATTGTAGATTATTGACTTCATGGTGCCTAGTTGTTGATTTTTTTCCTCAGTAGAAAATTCATTAACATTAAATGTTGGATTCCAAATATTTTTTTACCAAATCTTAATATTTAGTTTGTTCATTTTAATATTTCATGGTATGGACAAGACAGAAAAATATTTTTATTTCTCCCACTTTAAAATGTCACAGTTTCATGAATCCTGAAGTTCATAGTTCACATTGCTTGTATGACCTTCAAAATATAGACTG
The DNA here is from genome assembly GCF_037042795.1 of Molothrus aeneus. NCBI lineage: Eukaryota > Metazoa > Chordata > Aves > Passeriformes > Icteridae > Molothrus > Molothrus aeneus. The sequence goes on along the minus strand of NC_089651.1, from coordinate 52,906,958 downwards.
CTTGTGTACTTTGCATTTTATTGACAGAAACTATGCAGGTTTTATACGTAATTTTGTAGATATGACATTTTAAACTACATTAGTAAGTCAGGTTTTGCAAATGGTTTTATGTCTAAGAATAAGAAATTTTCCACAGTTGAATTTAGGGTGCATTTCCTTATCACAGAAATGTATTATTGTTGCTGAGTTCAGCCTTGAACAAACCGAGTTTGTTCCATGTTGCCTTAGCTGGTTTTTATTAGAAATAACCAAGAGTCAATGACTGTGACAATGCAGCAAAATCAAAACTCGATTGAAATTCTTAACATATTTACCATCTTCAAAATTAGGTTTGCTGTCTGAACAGTTACAATGTGTTCTTTTAATCCCCGATTGGCAGCTTGATGTCCTTCTGTGGTTTATTCAGCGGGTTTGTCCTCTCTCAGTGGTGCGGCTGGCTGCAAACTTAACCCTAATTCAGGGCCCTCCTGGTGACCTTGGCCTTGAAGGATGTTTTGTTTCTGCTGTGTTTTCTCCCTGTGGCTGGGTCAGAGCTCTTATTTCCTCCAGTGCAGGCAGGAACATTAGCACCTGAGTAAGGGATTCCTCTTCCTTGTGCCATCCTCACGGCTTTGGCTGTAATTTCAGGAGATGGGAGGAAGGCCAGGCTTATCTGTAGTTACGTGGAATAGCAATAGCCTTTCTTCCTCCTATCTTGGCAATGTGTAGAGAAAGTTTAATTATTTACACATCAGGTTAGAATAGGTAACTTTTAGGGAAGGTGGGTCCGAAATCCATGGGGGTTGACACTAGGCATTGATCAGTCACAAGGGCAGAGGTGAATTCTGGTTTTACTGTTCAGGAGCTCTAGAGTCATTTCTGTCCAGCACCTCACTGGCTGTCTTGGGGAGGTTCAGTTTGTGAAGTGCTTTTCTTTCCATGCTCTGTAGCACCATCATTCCTGTTGGCTATTATTAGTAGCTCAGGAATTAGTAAACAGAGGAAAACAGGAGAGCACGAGTGTGATGTTAGACACACGTATAGCCATCATTTATGGTAGTTACTTCTGTTCCTTCGATAACTATGCAGAAATGCTAAAATCTCCCAGCTAGTGTTTGGGTCTGAGTGCTCTGAAAGGGCTCAGTGTCAGCTGACAGCATGGGCTCTGCCCCAGATCTGGTTCTGTCACCAGTGAGGTTCCCTGTACCCTCCCTCTTTCTTTTCCAGTGTATGTCTGCCTATACAAGGGAGTCACCACAGCAAGGAGAGGCAGACAGCTTCTCTGCAGAATACAAACCAGTGTTTGATAGCAGCAAAGTCCCTGCCTTGGAAATCTATCTTTTCTCTGTGTGCCTCAGCAGTCAGTGGAAATGCTGGTGATAGGAATCAGGGAAGCCAGGCTTTCCCAGTTTGTCTAGGTAGCAGCTTTGGCTATGGGCCTAACTGGCAACCACTACCATTATCCAGCAGTTGCATGCCTGGGGTTGGCAAATCTGCCTGCTACATTTATATGGTTGCTGAAAGAAGTGGATGTGGAAGATAAGGAGTCCCTGGGAATACAGCTTCCAGCCGAGAACCTGCTGTCAAAGCTACCTGCTGGTTCATAATGCCCTTTAGTAACCACTGCATTTACATTTCCCTGCTTCTTGTCATAGCCAAGATTCAGACACCAAGATCTGCCTGTGTGTTAAGTTAAATCTCTCTTCCAGTATCATTTTAGCAATCTGCACCTCTATCTTGTTAAAGGAATTGCTCAGGCCCTCTGCAGCTGTCGTGCTTTGCCAACACCTCCAGAGATTAATCCCCCTCCATCCTTTTTCTTTGGCTTCTGGTGGTCTGGCAACCAGTACTGTGATTATCACTATAGATTTTCCAGTAGATTTAAAATTCTAAGTAGTAAAAACGAGTCATGAGTACTTGGAGTTACCTTTTGGCTTTCTACTTTTCCTTAGGGAAATGTGGTAGCTCCTGGTATTGAGAGCCTATCTCCAAACCTCCTCCCAGTCTGGGGACACCCTGGAGATCTTAAGTGCTCTCACAGCCCTTCTTTTATGGGCCAAAATGTGACTGCTGATCTTGTTTCTAGGGGTCTGCACTGCTGGGTGCAGCAAGTTTTGCTCATTTCTTCTGCCCATTTGAGCATGGAGGAGTTTCTTTGCTGTAGAACAATACAAGGCATTGCTGGGAGAGCTGAGCTTTGGAGGCAGTACTGAGGTCCATGTAGGAATTAAGTTTGTGCTTCTGCTGGCAGAAGAGGAAGAGGATAAGGCATCCCAGATGCTTGGGCTGAAAAGAAAGGAAAAGCCAGTTTTGAAGGAAAAGGAAAATTTTATGTTCTCCAAAACAAAACCTTTGAAGGTGCTGTTTGGCTGGTGCTGTGCATTTGGAAACTGACAGACACATCACAGAAAATATTTTTTTCTCCTAAATCTGATTTTAAATTCCTAAGAGTTCCCTCTCTTGCAACGTTGAAGGTATTTTTCAGGGAACTACAGGTCCTAGAGGATAATGTTGAATTTGTACATCATGGCTGAGAATTTGCTGCTTGTTTGGTATGTTTAACCAGCAGCTTGATTACAGCTGGTGCCAGCTTCTTAATAGAAACACAGGGATTACCTTTTGTAATGAAGCAAATAATACATGACTGCCATGCAGTGCCAAAGGCTTTGAATGCTTTGGTGGTTCGCAGCTCAAATATTTATATTACTAAAATAAATTGTTTGCCAAACTACAAAACAAAGCGGGAGAGTGGTACTTAAATAGGAAAATAGAGGCAAAATCTTTGTCCTATGGTTTGCATATGCCAAGTGTTATGTATGCTTAGGGTATTACACAGACTAGTAGCAATACTAAAACAGCTAATAACACACATGGTTTCCAAGAGTGCTGTAATAAATTAAGTTTGGTTTTGGCCAGTGGGGATTCTTTGACACCTAATAAAAGCTGACTTGAAGCACTAATAATGTCCCTACCTGTGAATGTCAGTGTGTTAGGAATTATGCAAGGGGTTCAGGAACAGGTAAATGGTGCTGAGGACACAGGCAGGTGCATACTCACACACAAACACACTCACCACCATTGCATAAATCTTGGTTGTTTAAGAAATGAGGCTAAAAATATCCTTGAATATGAATCCAGGTCAAACATGGTGTTGACTAAAAAGTCTAGCATGAATTTATTGACCTAATGTAGACTTCTGTTTTTGAGAATGACTCAGGGGACACTGAAGAGAAAACATTTTTACAAGGATTTTACTGCATTAAGTTGTTTCCAAAATCAGTTTTTTGAAAGTCTTAAGACACAGAGTTGGGCCAGTGGAGGCTCAAAGGCATAATGTAGGGTGAATTTTCCCTTGAAGCTCAAGGGTGTTATTTGAAGAAAAATCTTAAAAATCTTAAGAATCTTAGTGGTTGTTTTTGAACTTTTTACTTGGGATAGTCTTAGGATACAAGCTTTCCTGAAACAGGGCTTTTCATAGAGTTGAAGTGATCTAAAATAAATGCTAATGATAACATGATTTGTGGCTACCACACTCATTTGGGAAACTGTGGCACCAACAACCGAATTACGTTATGTGGTAGCTGTGAACATTTTGACACTGTAATTCTTTCAGAACTTGATTTTAGGATTCCAAAATGATCGTGTGCATGTAAGTGAGATCACATGTATAAAACATTATTTGGCACTTAGTCCAATTTATACTTATTTCACCAGTGTCCTTAAGATGCCTTTTTCTTAAGCCTTAGTTGCACAAGTAATTTCAAGTCCAATAGCGTTTTTGCTTCAGTGCCTGATGTAGACATGCAACATCTGAATAAGCTGCAACTTGTTGCACAGATCTCCATGGATTTTGTATCTGCCAGGTCTTCTTTGCAATAAAGGACACAAAGTAGGACTTCCTCACAACCACTCCAACCTCTAAAAGATGAGATACTCAAAAAATACTCTGGCTGTTTTCCATGTTGTTTGCTGCATCTCACCCACAGTTAGTTTGTAATCATTCTCATGAATGATTTACTGTTCCCTTTCTATCATGTTACTTTTTCATTGTTGCCTCCAACAGACAAAAAGCTTTCAAAGGGTTCTTTAGGGCTTAATGTATTGTTTGTCCTAGATATTTGGCATGACTTATTCAGGAATGTGTAATAAATACACAGCTCCTCTCATTTCTGATTGTTTGCACATCTAAAACATACCCTTGTGAAGAAAATTAACTCTGCCCCAGCTGAAACCAGCAGAGATGTTTGACAGATTAATGCATGACCAGATGATGGATGAGTAGCCTCTTCTAGAAGAAGTTAGGAAGGGTGTGTGGGTGCAGGTGGGATCTTCAGGGTCATGTGTAAATACGTGTGAGCTCATTCAAGTCTGTGGGCATGCAGCATTTTATACCAGTGGATAATGTGCTGGTTTAACTCAGACTTTACTTCTGAGGCATCTTTCCTGGTGCCATCTTTGTGCACTTACACCTGATTATGGATATAATGCTTCTGTCTTCAAAGACATATGCTTATAAAAGGTTACTTTTTGTAATCAGATATCCAGTTCTTTTGATTGGTTGAACCTAATGTGTCTAAAGAAAGCCTTTACTTTCCCTGCTTGTTTGTTTTGGTTTTTTTTTCCCTGATGCACTGAGACAAGAAGTACTGGTACAAGGGGTTTTGATAGTTTAGTTTATCTGCTCTGACAGTAAGTCTCTGTGTGGGTCTGTGTGCTCTGAAGGATGTTTACTAGTAGACAGTTGCTGAAACTTCTTTTTATTTTATAGATAATGAATTGTGAATCTCAGTGCCACTGCTGCTCCTGCAGAGATTTGCAGTAAACAGCTGAGTCATACAGATGAAGCCTGAAATTTCTTCTCTCACAGCTGTGATGGAGTCCCACTGAGTTCCTTTGCAGAGAGTCCTGAGCTAGTGAGTTCTGCACCCTGAAAACCATTTGGGTGGGCAGGAGGGTGAGCAGCTTGTGCCCTGCACCTCGTGCAGCTCTGTGCTAGCTCTGGTGCTCAGGGGGCATATGCTGGGATGTGTGCAGGCAGATTGCTCACAGCTCACTCACATCCTGAAGCAGCAGGGAATCAGGAAAAGTAGTGGTGGGCTGCCAAGTCTCAGCCTGCTGGCCAGGTTGCTGGAGAGCACAGACCTGCTATAGAGTAAGCCACTCTGGACTACTTTTACCCTAGCAGAGGTCTTAAAGGCAGCTCTGTAACTGACTTTGGGTTGTGGCAGATTCACCTGATTTTTGCCTGTTTACCTATTGTGCCACAGACCTGCAAACAGTGTTGTGTTTCCCATTTACTGATTCTAACATATCTCAGAATACCTCCTGAAAGGTCTTTGGGAGACATTATGAGTGTTGGGGAGGTCTGTCAGTCCACATCTGTGGACTCTGCACAGGGCTGTTGCACAAAAGGCTGTGCAATACATTCTTCCAAAGACCTGCTAATGAGAACACACACATGAATCAAAGGAGAGTCAGCAGTCATGGGTTTCCCACAGTGGTCTCTTTCATAACTGATAAGTGATGACTGCTTCTCAAGAAGTATATAAAAATGTCAGATAAAACAAATAGTCTTAAGCCTGTACTCAGGACCAGCTAAGCTTCAGCCATTTGCTCCGACCACTTTTGAAAGCTCATGCATTGCTTGCATGGGAGAGCTGTGCCAGAGCTGAGGAAAGCTGTATATGTCTTAACTTGTGTTCTGTGCCTTTTATCTTGCCCATTTCCCACTGGCACTGACTGCATTTAAACCTTTTTAGAGGGCCTGTCATTGTGCTGTCCATGCTGCTAAGGCATGGACGGACAGTATTCTGTTCTTAAATCCTGCTTTGAAAATCTCTTCATAATATGTCCCTAGAAGAAATTTCTGGTTTGTTTATTTTGATTTGGCCTTTGGCTGTGGCTGGATGCCCAGCCATGGGCCAGATCAAACTGGCTGAGTACCAACACAGGGTAATTTGCAGCTCCTTGTAAGCGACTTCAGTTCATTTTGGCCGTGCCTCTGCAGCATTTCCCAGAGCCAGTCATCTGTGCTTCAGCTGATCGGGGTGCAAGCTGAACTCTGACTTGCCTGGCTGAGCCTGCCAAGAAAAGCATTAGCTAAGCAGAAACAGTGTGTGGCTAGGGGCAAAGGTGAGCATGCATTAAGTATCCACATCTTGATACTAAAAGGATGCAGCTACAATCTAAACAGGGTAAAGGGCACCTGGCAGACAGACAGCCGCCCGGGGTTACCCAGGAGTGCTGGCCACGTTGCTTGCTGAGAAAGGCCTCTTTGTCTCCCTGTATTAAGCCTGCCCATTCTGAGTGAGATGCAAAACAAATGCAAGAAACCAAACTACATGGCCTTGATGACATTCTTCTGTTTCTTGGCATTGGTTTGTTGTGCTTAGAAAGGCCTTGAATGTGTGTATCTCATCCCTGGGCAAAACAGAGATATTTGTGCAGCTGGATTGAAGTTCCCCTCTCCCTTATATACAGTCTGGGGCATGGAGAGGGTGTCTGAATGCTGGGCCACCAGGTGAGAAACAGGATTCATCTGCGTTTAGGAAGGAGTGAGGAGCAAAGGTGGGGAGGAGACCTTTAACCATCACCTACCCCTTTGTCACCAGCTGTTGTCTGCCAGTATTTGTATTGCTTCCCTCTTCCCATTTAGATTACAGTTTGACCAGTGTGACCTGGATTTTCAGACCTTATTTTAAACACAGCTAACACAAGTCTTGCTTTGGTTGAAGCTCTGCTGTGTCCATGAGTATCTCTCAAAGAGACAGGAGAGTGTTTCTTATCAGTTTTAGAGAGATAGTCTTACCAAAGTTCTTGTACTTCACCTGGATATGTGCAGTTCCTTTTTGTTGTGACAAGGCTTTACCACTTTGATAAAGTACTCCTGCCATAGGCTATAGATAACAAGATAAAATAGACTTCGAGTTACAACTGGTTTTCTTTTCAGACTGTCTTTCGTATCTATTTCTGCTCTGACAAAATGGTCAGACTGTGGACGTTGAAGTTGTAAGACTGAATGTGAAAGATACCAGTTCTGTGCTTCCCTGAGCTTTGACAGCTTTCAAAAGTTTGGATGTCCATCTTGACTTCCATAACTACCAAATGCCTGTTTGGCAAAATATTTTTCTTTAATAGCACGTGCCATTTCTGTATGCAGCTTGGCACTGTTTGGTGGGGCTGTTTTGCAGGAGCAAATAGCTTCCTGCTCCTGTAGTGGGTTCAGATCCAGCCAAGAGACATGTTGGGTGAGATAGCAAAGTCCTATAGCAGTCCTGGCTGCTGTTAGTGAAAGGCAATTCTAGCAAAGTAAATGTTTATTTCTTTTAGCTGCACCCTACTTTAGTGCCTGGTAGTGACAACCTCTGAGCCTGTTGGCATGACAGTAGCTTTGGTCACTTTTGGAAATTTGGGACTGTGCAGGCTCAAAACCTCTGCCTTTTCATGAGAAGGCTGAGATAAGCCCCACATCTGAATTTCCTGTGTCTTACACAGGAAAACTCCCATTTCCCATTAACTAAGGAGCTTTATAAGTTAAACAGCAAGCAGACTCTCTTCTTTCTCTGTACCTCTCATGTTCGTTCCCATTTCAGCTCCCTAAGGCAAAAACTAAATGTCATTTGCAGTTCACTGCTGTGTATTACGTTTATTGCTCCTGTCTTGCTCTCTTTCAGAGCATGAACCCAACCAACCAACTTCTTATCAGTTTGACAGGCTGTGACTGTTGTCCTGGTGACCAGAGTAGTTGCACTATCATCATGTACAGAAGGCAGAGAAAGAGATGCCTCAATGTGTGGGAGTAGCTGTGCCTGCACATGACATGCCAGGAAGTCACTGGGATACATGAAGATAAGATCCAAGTCTTGGGCTGTGTATGTGAAAGATGAAGCAAAAACAAAACGGAGAAGCCTGAGAAGTTAATAGCTGTGAGAGAAGAAATGGGGCTGTGTGTAGGAGTAGCAAATGCTCTGCTCTTCTCAGCATCTGATCTATGTGCCCGTAACTCAGTGCAGTTGTATTTCAGAGATACTTGCCCGCCAGCCTGCTGTCTTTTTCTACCCACTCCATTTCCCCCATTTCTTGCTTAGGTTTCTGGACATGAGAAAGAATAATGTTAGTAACACTTATGAGTCACGTTTTCCATCCAGACACACCATGCTTAACCCATTCATACACATGTCCTTGTACAGCGCTGACTCCAGTTCACTAATTACTGTCATGAATCAATCAGACTGATTTTTGCAGTGCCCTGTCACAGATTATCTCCTAGGTGCTGACAGAAAGCCCTGCTTTGAGCAGCATATGATCCAAATGGATGCCAAGGAAAAACAGATGGAAAGAGATGGGTAAGGGAGCACAAAGAAATAGTGGGACATCATTACTCAGCACATAGGCAACGGTGTCAGCACACCAGCTGCCTAATGCTTGGGACAGCTTTTGCAGGCTACGTGGTGTGTTCTTGTTTTAATGTTGGCTGGTTCATGTAAATGTCATCAGCTTTCAGCCATTGAAGAAAATGTGGGATGGGGTAGCCTAGATAAAACCTAGATGAAACAGATCCTGGCTTGTACAGGCTATATGGTATTTAGAGGATAAGATTTGATTCAGGTCTTATCTTTCACCTACAGGTGAAAGGATTGTAGGAAACCTGGCAGTTTCTGTCCTGAGTAGGGACAGCTTTAAGCTACTGGGGTGAAAGTGGGGCTTGAGCTCCATGTGTGGTGCTGTAGCTGTGGTTGCTATGGGGAAGGAGTGTCTGGTTAATCGTCAACCCAGCTAATCTTCCATAGCTAATTGAGAATTGAATACATTTAGTTTACTGTAAAATCTGGGCTTTCTGGATACTCATTACCAAGCATAACCCTAGAGTCATCAACTGAGTTCTGCACTAGAAGCAAAATCATCTAGAATGAAAGGACATGTGTGATGTTCTGCCTGTCTTGTTTTGCTTGTATATCTATGCCCCCAGCATTGCCCTTGCCTGGGTTTGCTTATCTGTGACCTCCAGAGGCCTTGCAGCAGATAGGATGCTCTGCTAGACCTGCCAAATCTCTGCTCACATCTGTGTATTCCAAACAGCCTGCTTGGGGTGTATTTCAGTGGCACACATTGCGGGCAGGAGCTGATGCAGCAGATCTGTCTCCTCCAAGGCAATGCCTCAGGGCAGGCTGTGTTTCAGGGGTGGTCAGCAGGGAGAAGGAATAGGCCTGTGAACAACACTAGTCAGACCCTGTGCCAGGACTCCTGGTGGGATGCGCCACATCTTCTGGCTGAAGGATCAGAGTTCTGATGACTAACGAGGAGAGGTTTAAATATACTATGGGATGGAGCTTCTGTCATGTTAAATTCATGGTGCTGGCAGGCCATTCTTAATAAATAATTACCCTCTCTGAGAGAGACATGTCTTCATTTCATGCTTGTAAAAAAGGGAAAGGAAAAAGGGATATTTAAAGAATGAGTCTGATGTGATTTTGAACTTGCTCTCCCAGCAGCTTTGTACTGGAATGACACATGAACATTCCCATGAGGAAAAGTAGAGTGAGGGGAACATTATTTTGGTGAGAGAAGGAGACAACTGGTGTTTTCTGTTTAGCAGGAATAGAGGAGTTGCATTTCTCACCTCTGCAACACCTTCAGCTTCTGGGGTGGCTCTGTTATCTTCAGAGACATCATGCACAGTGCTGGTGGGACACAGAGCAGGTCTGCACCAGATCTCCTGTTACAGCACAGCTGACAACCCAGCTCCCATTGCACCTTTCCTTCTGCTTTGTGTTGGCCTGTGACTATTGTCCTGCACTCATTGGTACTTCTTCTGTTACCAAGATCAGACTGTTTTCCTTTGGGCTACTCATAACTTTCATGGGTGTTTTGAATACTGAAATGTCTAAGATACTCATGAAAGTCTTGTGTACCTTGAGCTAGTAAAACATGATTATGTAGCCCTTCCTTTGTAACATGAGTTCTTCCTCTTAAGGGAAGCCAGCTAAATGAAGAAGAAGCTATTGTTTGCTTTTGTTACAAAGGGCTCTTGAGCTAAATGGGACCCTGGCACCAACCACCAACTGCGTAATTTCAGGAGTGTGACTGAAATGTCTGGAAATCTGGTTTTGCTGCTAATGAGTGCAGTGAATAATTGCTGCTTTCAGTTCTTTTTCAAGGCAAGATAATAAGAGAGAGAATGCATGTGTCTATGACTGATTAAGTATATGTGGATTAACTGATTCCCCCCAAAATATGGTTAGAGAAAATTCAGTGCAACATCACATGTGAGCTATTGCAGGTTATAGGCAGCTGAAGTCATCTGTATATGAGTATTATATGAGGGATGGAACAAAAGTTTGGAAAATTTGGGGTGTAAGAAGCTGTCTTCATAATGTTTGCCCTAAACCAGTGATTTCCCTGGGAGAAACATGTGGCATATCAATGTTAGATGATGGGGTAGTGAAGCATGGCTAAGCCTCCAGCCAGCTTGTATCAACCAGGCCATTCCATCTTTCAGAATATGCCCCATGTTCTTAAAACACCCCTGAGCATCCCTGAGTGTCATTATTCCTCTCTATGTCTTAGACTCAGAGTTGAGTTCCCATGCTATGCCATGTGTAACAGGCCTGTCCTTTCCCTGTTCATTTGTGCTGCTTCTCTTTGCAGGAGAACCTGCTGGTGTCTGTCCTGAATTGAAGATGTAGTTTGTGGAACTCCATCTGCAGGCTGTACCTGGTGCACTGTGGCAGCATGGTCTTGCTGGAGGAAGAAATGTTATTTAGGGTTTGGAAGGTGAGTTGCGTCTGTTCCAGTTGTCTTTGCCTGTGTTGCTTCTTTTGAAGTTCTTGTTTCCTTTTGCAGGTACCTGGATGGTACCAGCTGTTACCTGAAGGAGGCAGGATGCTTGGGCAGGGAGCTTCAGGCTTTAGATCAATTTCCAAGGACAGACAAAAGTAACTTCAATGAATTTTAGTGTCTGCAATGTGTTGGTGGATTGCCAAAGAGGCACTTGAGACCCCTTATTCTGGGGTAGCAGCTCTTGGGCAAGAGACAGAGACAGAAAAGGTGTCAGCAAACACCAGACTCTCCCAGCCAGCTCAACCTCTTCCCTTTTTCTGTGGCAGGAGAAGATCATCCCCATGCTTTCATCCTTTCAGCAGCACATTCTGATGTTCCTTGTGCAGCTTTGAAACCAAGAAGCAGAGGTGTTTCCCAGCTGTGCAGAAGTTCTGGGCTGGTGGTGGTGTTCTGGGGAGGCCGGCAAAGAGGATTCTATGTGGAACTTCCCTCCTGCTGAGGTGACTCACCCTAGCAAGCAACAATCTGCAGCCCATCATGGCCATGAGCCATCAGCCATACAGCTGACCCCGTGCCCTCACAGATCATATACATCTGGTTTTTTCATAAGAGTGGAAAGTCAGAAGACCCTTGGTCCTGGAGATGGGTTCCTGACATTCCTTGTTGTGGTTAATTTCTGGAAATTCAGGCAGTGGTTCATCAGTTCTGACATATGCATATCAGTGCCTGAGCTACTCATTCTGAATTCCTTCTGCTGCTGAGGAGGAGAATGAGGCAGTACTGGTGTGCTGCTTGACTGGCCTATTTTAGATATCTGCATTCATTTGAGAGGAAGGACACTGCCTACTCCTGTGTATTTTTCTGCTTATAGAAGCAATTTGGAATATCCACAGAGATGTACACTTCACACTGGCCATGCATTTAGTGGAAGGACTCACCTCCTCACAACTTGAACAGTCTGATGACTTAAGCATTGGGCAAAACCTCTGGATTCCCCAGACAAGCCAAGTGAAAGCCAGGCAAGTAGAGATCTGGACACAGAAGGTCCTGGCTGTAGGGGCCCTCTCCCCTGGTTTGCTTGTCTGATGGATATCTGTCAGGGTTGTGACCACTAACCTAACAAATGAAAAGCTGGTGCAGGATTTTGTTTGTCCCAAGGAGGTAAGAAGAGTTCTCATAAAATAAACTTGAATCTCTGGACAGGTTTTCTGTTCACTGAACTGGGCTCTCCTGCTGACTTTTGTCTGATTGCTGAGATCTTGGGTATACCGTTTCAGGAGTTGTGAAGATATGGATTTCCTATTATCCATCCAACTCTGCCTGATTCCCCATCTCCCATAACCCTCGGCATCTTTTCTGCTCCATATCCCCATCCCTTGTTACCTGTGTCACTATCTTGCTTTTTCATATTCTCTCTGTGCTCTTGTCTGGTTTCATTTGCTCATTTGTGCTTGTGCTTTGTTTCACTGATGGCCAAGGCATGCAGCCTGCAAGGTCTCTCAGAAGTCTGAATTTGCCTTTTAAGAAGAGGCCCAAGATCTCAGCAACCTACCCAAAGAACTAAAAAAACAAACCACCCCAAACAAGACAGACAGGAAAATATACAGTGGATCTTTCAGTGTGCTCATAAATAAAAGTCAGACAATCACATGCTTTTCTAAAAATAACACTCTTAGCAAGTGTTTTGGTAGGAATAATACTGACCTAGTTTGCAGGTTGCCCACGTGCAAAAAAAAAAAAAAAAAAAAGTTGGTGAGGAAAACCCATTGCCTGACAGAGTATTTGCATTTCCTGAACCAGATCTGAATTGAGAGGTTGTCAAACAGCTCTTATAGTCTCTTCTTTGGGCAATACTCTTAGGCACATGGTGTGATTTTTGAGGATTTCCTGTGCAGGGCCAGAAGCTGGACTCCTTGGAGGATGATCCTTATGGGTCCCTTCCAGAATTCCATGATTTTGTGATTCTTGGTGGCCCCTCTGGAGGTTTCAGAGGGGAGGGGCTCAGGAAATGCTCACTGGCAGCATGGCCCACAGCAGCCACTTGCCTTCTGGGTGGGCTGGATGTGTAAGCTGCACCTGTGTGGTACAGTCAGCAAGGGTACACATAAGCAGAAATTCTCTTCTGCAGCCTCAGTCTGGGATGTTCATGTCTGGAGAATGGGTAGGATATTCTGTAATGTGTGGACCTGAATTTGTATATGTCAGTTTAGATTTCTGTCTTTGTCTGTGTCACAGATTGAAACATTTTGGTGTTGAAGGAAATGACCCTTGACTGCCCAGCTCCTGCCTGCCCCACAGACTCAGTGTGTGCCCCTGTCCTTGTCCCTGTGGCCAGGACTGCAGCATAACCCTGGGGCAGGAACTGTACCTTGGGGCATATGAGAGAGTCATCCCTGTCTGCCAGCTCCTTCTTGTCCCTTCTGAGTGGATATTGTTCAAGTCCTGGCCTGGACCTGGAACTGCTCTCTGTGGACAGCTCAGCAGCAGTGACAACAGTGACAGCTGCCATCAAGGGCTGGTATCAAGATAGCATCCCTCACAGTGATGGACACCCTTGGATTTCCTGGAAATCACCCTAGGAGATCACTGGTCTTTTGAGTATTATTGGTTAATAGGCAAGAATACTGAGATGGGCATGTGCAGAGGCCTGATAGGATCTCAGGGAGATGAGGACAAAGTGAATCAGCAGCAAAGGCTGCATGAAAAGGTCCTTTTCCCAGGGCTGACCCATCATTCTGCCCCCCTGAGCCTACCATTATCTTCACATTATTGAGTGCCACAAGATGTGCCTCCCCTGTGTTGGAGAACTGGCAGAAGGAGAAGTGTCCTGCATGGCTCACCAGCAGGACAGGGCATTGCCTTATTGAGGCCTCCCTGGGCTCCCAGGGGTGATGATGTGCTGAGTCTGCAGCTGGATCCCAGCACCCCCTGGCAGTGCAGGCTCAGCAGCCCTCTCTGGCCCATTTCCTCCTGCCTGGTGGGGTGTGGACCAGCAGCCCCTGATCCAGCACAGCCTCGCTGCTGGCAGGAGCTGCTCTGAGCAGCCGGGAAGCTGCAGGTGCCTCGGGAGCAGCGAGCTGGCCATGCTGCTGTGTGCTCCTGGCCACCCTGCTGTGTGTTCCTTGTCACCCTGCTGTGTGCTTCTTGTCACCCTGCTGTGTGCTCCTTGTCACCCTGCTGTGTGCTTCTTGTCACCCTGCTGTGTGCTCCTTGTCACCCTGCTGTGTGCTCCTGGTAACCCTGCTGTGTGCTCCTGGCCACCCTGCTGTGTGCTTCTTGTCACCCTGCTGTGTGCTCCTGGTAACCCTGCTGTGTGCTCCTGGTAACCCTGCTGTGTGCTCCTGGTAACCCTGCTGTGTGCTCCTGGTAACCCTGCTGTGTGCTCCTGGTAACCCTGCTGTGTGCTCCTTGTCACCCTGCTGTGTGCTCCTGGTAACCCTGCTGTGTGCTCCTGGTAATGCTGCTGTGTGCTCCTGGCCACCCTGCTGTGTGCTCCTGGCCACCCTGCTGTGTGCTCCTGGTAACCCTGCTGTGTGCTCCTGGTCACCCTGCTGTGTGCTCCTGGCCACCCTGCTGTGTGCTCCTGGTCACCCTGCTGTGTGCTCCTTGTCACCCTGCTGTGCGCTCCTGGTAACCCTGCTGTGTGCTCCTGGTCACCCTGCTGTGTGCTCCTGGTCACCCTGCTGTGTGCCTGGCCACCCTGCTGTGTGCTCCTTGTCACTCTGCTGTGTGCTCCTGGCCACCCTGCTGTGTGCTTCTTGTCACTCTGCTGTGTGCTCCTGTCCTCCATAGCCTTGGCACATCACAACCTCTCCACGAGCCTGGCTGCCTGGCCTGTCATCTGTGCTGTCAGAAGGGCTGTAGCCCTTTCCAGACTCTGAAATGAGAGCAGAAGTGTGTCAGGGAGTGTTCAGTGGGGACATTAATAAAGTTTTTAAGGCAAACGGATGTCATCGCTGTCCCTTAAGATCATATCCTCTTCCTTATTTTTCCCATCTCTCATGATAAGTAATACATGAATTTCTGACTCTGAGCAGCCTTGATGCTGGGAAATGCTCTCATTCAAGCAGAGAATCTAGGTCAGCTGCTCATAAGAATAGATCAAGCCTTCATTGAATGCAGTGGACAGGCCTTCAGTTGGATGGGTTTTTCCCTGGCTTGTTTTGTTCACAGTGAGCTCCAGAAGTTGACAGGCATTTTGTGGACAGCAACTATAGCACCCTGCCAGCAGGCTCAATGCAAGCATTACTGAATCAATGCATCCCAGGGGAAAATTAATAATGTGAGGTATTAATTGTGATTTTTGATTTTTTTTAAACCTAAGATAGGGCCCTCAGTAATGAAGATCTGTATCTGTGGTCAAGAGGATCTGATTTGTAAGAGCATATATTATAAAATCAATATTAGAAACATATTATAAAATGAAGTTTGAACTTTTTCTCTGATTTCACACCTATAAAAAACTACTCTTACATATGGCATCTAATTATTTAATTGTATATGCAGATTAGACAGTCGTTTACATGCTGTCATCAATGACAGTAGCACTGGCAGTTATTTCCAGGAGCATATGGTAATGCCAAAGGTTTTAAATATTAGTCAGTACCTGCCATATACATCAATATCTCTTCCTATCTCTTCCTTTCAAAAATGTTAGCATAAATTAATAATTACAAGGTGCCTCTGCTTCTTCTTGGAACTAATTGCAGAAGATCTGTTGTATTATATGTTTTAGACAAAATTGCAGTTCATCTTGGAGTTCCTGATTTATCTGGCTGTGATGGCTCCTTGAGACTGGGAAGGAAGAGGAAAGAAAATATTAATATGTCTTTTCTCCATTGTATTTACATATGCAGAAGGAGGAGGAAGGCAGTTGCAGACATGAAGGATTGAGGTCCCACTAGTATGAAGTGTGATCCATAGACATTTTTATCCAGAAGATATTTAGCAGCTATTTGGCCTTGCTTTTGTGTAGACAAAATTGTTACCCACGGTAAGGTTAATAGGAACCAGGAATAGGGAGTGCCCAGTTCATCTTCTTGTCCTCATCAACAGAATCAGTGCAGTCATCTTTTTCCTGATGTAAAACAGGTTTTGAGCATGACAGCTTATGTTTTTGTTGCCATGTTACATGTTTTGCCCACATGTGTAAGGTATGCTGAACTGTGAAGAGTGGGGTAGCAGCCAAGGAGACCTCAGTGAACATACACCCACTGCTGGGCTTGGAAACTCCACATTAAAACCTTTTACAGAAAATACCATTTTTGACCCATTTATTCAACCAGACAAGCTCCAAGGCAGCTGCCTGAAAATCCAGTGATTCTGTGCTGTGTCAAGATCAGCTGTGCTAACTTGGTTTGCAGTTTGTGTGATGTTCAGAGGTTATTGACCCCAAGGCATTTGTTGTCGTGTAGTCATGGAGCATACAAACACCACGCTGCACCACTCCTTCCTGCTCACTAAACAGATGTGTACAGTTAAGAGGCTGAATTTGAAACAAAAGGAATTTGTCAGTTACTTATATCCTTTGTTGCAATGTGGCCTTAATGCTCTTTTTTCATTCATTTTCAGGAATGGCTCTTGGCTCTTCACCACCAGTAAATAACACGTGCAGGAGATCTAAGGTCCTAACAGTGCAGATAATGTGCTTGTCCATGATGGGGAAAAAATAGCCATTCCTTTTTTAATGTGCTCAATAATTTAGAAACATCCTTCCAAGTCACCTAATTTTGGTTCCTCGAGGACCACATCTTCCTCCTTTGCAGGGAGAATCTTTCTGTGAGCGATGAAGGCAGCAGAGTGGCTGTGAAGGAGGCGGCAGGGGAGCAGTGCCAGAGTGCTGGCAGTTGATGCTGTGCTGCTCTCAGGAGCTGGGAGGTGTCTCTGGATCTTTACATAGCACTGCCTCTACTCTGCTGAGACGTGGGAGGCATTGGAAAGATGAGATACATCCTGATACTGACAGCAGATGCATGCATTACAAATACTCTCCCCTTTCCTTTACCTTGTCTGTTCCTGATGCTCCCCTCCCCAGGTTTTGCCCACCTCTTGTTTTCTTGGTATTTTTTTTCATTCCTGTAAGACAGGAATGGGTCTGAAAATGTTGAAAACCCTCAGGCAGCTTGAAACAGTGCTGAATTTTCTAGTGCCATTTCTCTTCTAAATGCTTTTCTGGTTTTGGAAGAAAACCCAGTGATGTAGTGTAAATGTTTTATCACCATGTGTTTGGGAAGCCTGCTTTATTCAGCCTGAACTGATGCTAATAAAAATTTAATGCTTCTCTTTGTGCTCATGAAGAGTTCCTCCCCAGGGTATTTTTCTTCAGTAGTTTCAGAGGATGATTGGCTCTCTCCTAGGACCCTTTTGGGTGCCTCTTGCTGCAGCAAGTCCCTCACTGTAGCTAGCAAGCTCCTGTGCTAATATTGCAAAAGTCTTTCACAATAGACATTTTAACAGTGTGATTTGGCATATTGGATACGCTGAGCTTTACCAGGGCTAGTGGCTAAACCAGATTGCTGCTAAGTGTGGGGTGGGAATGGAGATCTTGCTCAGGTTGTCCAGAAGTGACAATAGGAAACACTTTGTGCCAGGCATTTCTGAAGATTTAGTGTCTACACAAAAGCTGATGTCTTTTCTTCTACCTCCTCTCCTAAATAACCTGTTCAGCCATGAGGATGAGGGTCCTGAGTAGTGTTGTTAATATACCCCACTCCATACTAATAAATGTATTAATATATTGATATATGACTACATTACATATTTATATGTCAATGTGGTAATATTAGAATATATATTTATTTAAATATATTAATATATCAAATGCCTCATACAATAGCTCCTGTGTCAGTGCAAGTGCATGGTGCATGGGGGATTCCTGCCTTAGTTTAGCCAGACACACTTGCAGTGGATGTTGAGGGGAGAACCAGTGGAGTTTTGATATTTTGTCAATATTGAAATGTGCCTGGCCCCTGTCAGAGGACTCAGGGTGTCCTGGCAGCTGATCTGTAGATATGATTTTTAGCCTCCAGATGGTGTCTGGCAGATGTGCCTGTGGAGCCATGTCAGTGCACTGGGGGTGAAACACTGAAGACTGGAATTTACACAATCACTGGCCTCTTGTGGCAGCAGAAGAAGCATGTGAATGATGTAATGTGGATTTTCAGTCCCAAATCTCTGCATATGCTGCTCTGTGTAGGGCTGTGGGTACAGATGTGTGTAGGAAGTTTCCTCTGAAATTGAACTTAAAGTTTTTACTGCTGGAAAGAATTGATGTAAAAAATGGACGGAGGAATCCTGTTGATCTAAGGCAAGTGAAGAGACTCAAAATTTTAGGCTTGTCTGTCCAAACGTAGATGGAATATTCGTAATACAAACTTTGCAAAAAAAAATAATGGACCATCCTGAAATGAGACATGGTAGTGGTTGAGGTAATCACACCAGCAAACAATATCCATGATAAATTTTTTTAAAAGCTCTTTCCATTCCTAGGAGGCCAAGGAGCATCTAAGCTGTAGATTTCCTCTGGCAAAGCTGCCCTTGGAGTTTTCCTTGGATAACTTCAGATAACTCATAAGATTAGAAACCAAGCTGTTGGGTGACAGCTCTTCAATGTGACCAGACTGGCAGACTGCAGGGCTGTGGTGTTTTATGTGGCAGAAAACTTTGCTGAGGATTAAGCTGCTACTCTGAATAGCATTGTTTCAGTCTTCTCTTGCTATGTGGATTAAGATATTCCCAATGCAAGGATTTTTTAGGGTCACATCAAACACTTCTATTGTTTGGATCTCTACAGTTCATCTTTAAAATTTTGGGGATTGTGTGTTTTATTTATTATTACTACTATTGCCATTTTTGTCAAAAGAGGAAGCATCTTCCCTAAAGAAATGCTTGTTTCATTCTAGGCAAAATCCCCAGGAATTAGCTAAAAATGTTCTAAAAGAACAGCAAAGTAGGTTACTAATTAAGTGAAAATTTAGGTCAGTTCATAATGGGGTCCTCACAATCAGAGGGAAAACAGAGGCAGTGCAAAATTTTATTATAACACATTCAATGAATGTTATGTTTCAGTGCTCAGAGCAGGGGAAGGAGCAGTATCCAATTCTTTGGGGAATTTATTCTTTGGACTTTAGTGTGGTTGCTGAAAGTGCTGGGACCATGCAGTGTCTCTGTCAACCCATCTGCCTGTCCTCTCCTCATAAACCAAATCCCTCCAGTTTCAGACAAATCCAGAGAAGGACAGGAGTTTCAGATTAACTCTTCCAAAATGGGATAAAAATCAGTGGCTGAGCAGAGAAAAGCTGCTCAAGCAAACACACTCAGGAAGAGAAAGGAAGAAGCTTTCTTCTTTCCCTTTTGCTCCAAAACTGGTGACATATTCGGGGTAGCACAGATCTCAGGCAGGGAGAGGTTGCAGCTTGGGGCTGGGAATGACCCTAGGGAAGGAACTCTGTTCCATCTGTTGCTACAGGAGAGGCCGCCTATATTAAATATTTGTGCTGCTTTATTTGCACATGCACACAGGTTATCTGGAGGGTACAGGGGATTTGGTGAGCACCAGAGGCAAGGAAAGAGTGTTTGTGTACCTTCAGACTGTGCTGCCGGGTGGAGCCTCTGATATCAAATAAAGGCTGAGTTCATGCTGTGTTCCCTTCCTTAGAGGGGCACTGAAGGTCTTTCCTCTCCTCAGATGTGTATGTTTATGAAGTCTGTAAGAATGAACTATTTTGTTTGAGCCACCTCCTCTCAGTTTGGTTAAAACTGGCTTTAATACTGGTTAAAACTGATTTAAAATCCACTCTTGTGCCTTAGGGCAGGGGATCACATGAATACAGAGACACATGCAACCTCTGGCTGTGTTGTCTTGTTTCCTTAGGAAGTGGAGTTATCCTTAGGAAATAAGAATTAATGTATGTTTTTCACAGATGATAAACATCTGACTGTGCACAGTAGGCAAAGTCACCTCTTGCACACAACTGTGGTGGCAACACCAGCTGCAGTGTCAAATGTGAGGAGAAGGCACTTTTGTTTCTTTGTTCGTTTGTTTGTTTTGTATCTCTCAAAAAAACCCCTATCTTGCTTGGAATAGAGACTTGCTCTTCTTTGATTGCTAATGAAATCAAAGGTGCTGTGTGTGAGTGGAGGTGAGTGGAGGAACACCTTGTCTGACTGCAATACAGCTTCACAGAGTGGTTTTGCATCCTGGGAATCCAACATCTTTCTGTGCCATACTCTGCACATTTTATCATCATAATTAATATTCCTTTCTGCCATGTTTCATGCCTTTCGTTCAAAGCAGTGGAAAGTAGCATGCTCTGGAAACAAGAGAGGGAAGTGAAAAACCTCTCCAGATACTACAATCCACCTGCCTCTTAGGACAGTGTATTTCACATAACAGATGCTACTGAACACAAAGTTTCCATTGTCTATGCATGACTGTGCTCATGTAATGTCCCTGCAAAGCAAGCAGGGGCATCACTGCATTGCTGGAATTGGAATATTAATATAATTGGACTCTTGCAAAGTCATTTAATTTGTAGTGCTAATAGTCTGACTTCATCTGATTAGCATGAAGACCAAACACCGATTGTTCAAGTCAGGCACACAATCCACTTGTTATGAAGAGATTTTATCTCTGTAGGCAGAAGAATTGGGAAATAGCAAGATAAAGAGTTAAGTCAACAGGGAAACAATATAAAAATTTCTCCAAGATTTTCACTTGTTTAATGTAAAATCTCAAAGACAAAGGAGTTACAGTTTTTCTGAGATAGGAAGACAGACTCTCAGTGATGTGGGGAGGCTGTGGACTTTTCTAGGAGATCCAGGAAATGAGGGAAACTCCTGAATGCTGGGGATGTTCCTAGGAGACAAATGGCTTCTCTTTCACAGTAAACATAGTAAGGGTCATGGCAGGGAAAATGACCCTGCTAGGAAAATCCCACTGTGGATAAATGGAGGCATTGAAACACCAGGAAGAAGGAGAGAGCTGGCTTCCAAGAAGTGGCTTTGGAGGGAGAAGAAAGTCATTTTGTACACCTGACAAAGGAGTTTGTTCAGAAGCAGAACTGTCCTTGTTCTTTGTCCTGTGTTCTTCTGGTTTCCTATTGCCCTTCTTTCCTTGGTATGGCTCCCCTTGGGTGGGGAGCTCAGGAGCCCATGGAAGGAGCAGATAAAACGTGGCTGTGCACCGGTTCCTTTGCCCAAACCAATGGGTTTGGACAGCAAACAATCCCCTTTGCATTATGTAAACTCTTCGTGAAAAACCTCTGTTCTAGTTTGATCTCAACATTTTAATGTGAAGGTGCCGCTTCCCTGTGAGCTTTTCCTGTCTCAGCATAACAGCATCCATGGGAGCCCTGTGGTAGATGATTCCTAGAGACTCAAATCATCCCCATCTTTTAACTGCAGAATTTCAGCCTGAGCAGTAACACAGCATTAGAGACAGAGGGGAGAGACCTGTACACGCTGTGTGTGCTGTTAAGGCACAGAAAAGCAGGCTGCTGGTGGCCTCTGGACAGCTCCCTTGTGCCATGTCCCCTCCTGCAGGAGTGCATTCCCCTCAGAGACAACATCCCTCAACCCAAAGCTGTGATGGTGTTCGCAGGGGTCTTTGGATGAGGGAAGAGACGAGAATGTTGACTCTATGCTTCAGAAGGCTTGATTTAGGATTTTATGGTATATATTATATTAAAACTATACTAAAAGAATAGAAGAAGGATTTCATCAGAAGGCTAGCTAAGGATAGAAAAGAAAT
The DNA here is from genome assembly GCF_037042795.1 of Molothrus aeneus. Taxonomy (NCBI): domain Eukaryota; kingdom Metazoa; phylum Chordata; class Aves; order Passeriformes; family Icteridae; genus Molothrus; species Molothrus aeneus. Next base: position 52,885,450 of record NC_089651.1, on the reverse strand, counting down.
GATAAAAAAGGCTTGTGACTGACTGAGACAGTTCGGACAGCTGGACTGTGATTGGCCATTAATTAGAAACAACCACATGAGACCAATCACAGATCCACCCGTTGCATTCCACAGCAGCAGATAACCATTGTTTACATTTTGTTCCTGAGGCCTCTCAGCTTCTCAGGAGGAAAAATCCTAAGGAAAGGATTTTTCAGACAATATCATGGCTATACAAAGCCATTGTGGGCAGGGGTGCAGAGTGGGTGACAATGGATTCTTGGGGCATCACTTCCTGCTGCTGCTGCGCTCAGCACCTCGGTCAGAGTGATCCTCCCCACCCTGCTGTCCCTGCACAGCCCTCCTGGCTGCCTGCTGCTGGAGGCCATGGCCTGCTCTGCCTCTGCTTGCCCTGGGTTGTGGGTGAGGGAAGGCAGGACACAGAGCCATGGGGGTTGTTGGTGCTGCAGTGCTTGGGTGGACCGTGCCCTGAGGAACTCTTATCCTGGAGAGTGCCTGACATTCCCTTGATTGAGTGGGTCAAGTGGTGCATGGAATAAGAGTTGGTCCTAGCCTCAGGATGTCAGTCCATCCCTGCAGTCACTCCCTGCTTTCCACAGGCTTGTATTGTACTCCCTTGAAAGAGGCTTTCTGGGAAAACACAGCAATTCCCACATATCATGCTGCCACAGTTTAGGGCACGATCTGCAATTGTAAGTGTGTTCAAAATCTGTGTACTGCAGGGAGTCTTGCCTTCAGGACTGGCACTTTGACATCTAATTTCCTTCCACAGAGAAGTCTAGGGAAATGGTTTTTGTTAGAGATAGGCTTGGAAAAATGCTGATGAAGTGAAACATAAACATATTGTGTTGGAATTTTCATGGGAAAATATTGCTGAAGGGTTTCAGCATGCCTGGAATTCTTCTCTCAGTACTGACCCTCTTACTCCATTTTGTATTCATATACTGTGCAGCTATAATATTCCAAATGAAACATTTTAACTTCAGCCAATTAAAAATTAAGGTCAAAATGGAATGTGTATAAAGCCTCTCAGTTTTCAACTTTGTTCACGAGCTGGGAAAACACTGTATTTTGCAACCTCAGTATTTCCTACTGGCAGCAGCTCAAATGTGTGACCACTGCTGGAATTTCTGTTTCTCTTTCCAAATGAAATGTATTTATTTCCTCCTCCCTATTGTTACTAATGAATCAAACAGCTTTGTGATAACATGCTGGTGGAATTCAGCACTGATAAAAGAGCCAGAACAACATAACATTCACGTGGTTTCCAAGAAGGAAACTAGTGGAATTTTACTATCATGAAAATGTAGAAAATCTTGGAAGAAACTGCAGGCATTAAACCCAGAAATATAAATTAACATATTTGAAACAGTCTAGATGACGTGTGGAAAAATCACCCCTTAAATTCATATCCCTGAAATCATTGTGGCACAGTGCATGGTTTTGAATCAGTGCAGCTTGTAATGATTAATACAAACTGTCTTCAGCTGATGAAAATCCTCAAGTTTTTGATCTAATCTTTATAGTAATGGAATGGAGAATTAAGTCCAGTTTGCAATTCTCTTGCAAGAAAGGTGTGGTAAGGACAGCATTTCAACTCCTCTCCAAGCTCTCACAGCAGTGTAGGGACTTAAAAAATCTATTTTAAATGCAAGCTCCTGGATTTAAAGGATACTTTCTGTGGAGGAATTTTTTCTGTGGTTTATGGTCAGAACCTTAAGCAGCCTAATATGGACTTCATGCTAAGCAGAAAATCTCCTCCTTTTTCTTCACTTGTGGATATTGGCTGGTGAACAGATCCATATGTGTGCATACATGTATGGACACACACACACACACACACACACACATATATTCTGGATTGCTGCAATGTTATGCCATTTATATCCATGTGTGTGTTTATAAATTTAAAATAATACATAATAGTGTACATAGTTGCTGGAATATTGCACATTCCAGAAGGCTGAGGTTGCTCTTATCTCCTCTGAATGGTGTTATTAGAACATGGAAACCAACACCCATTCTCTGGGCCTTTACATCCCTGGTGGCTCACACTAGGCTTGCTGGGAGGTGAGGGAAAACTTGGCTCCAAACCCAGACGTGATCTCCCTGCCAAAGGAAAACTCAGATGCAGCCTGGGCATGCAGGGTGGGTGGAAAAGGATGTGTGCTTCATAGAAGTTGTTACTAATCAACTCCCTTAAACTGATAGGATTGTCATCAAGATAACTGGCAGTGCAGGGATATTTTAATCGTTTAGAAAATGCCAAAAATCCCCCTGGCTTTCCCCCAGTGGTTGTGGTTAGATTATGTATGAGGTTTTTGACATTATTTACCCAGAAGAGGGAAGGATTACATAAGAGGCTGGAAGCCTATAAAAGTGTCCTCACTTGGCACAGACAGGAACCAGGTTAGACTTTTTCAAAGGCAGCTGAAGCCTGTAGTGGTGCAGAAAAAAAGAAGAAGAAGAGAGAACTTCTCTGGGAGATAGACACTAAGATTACTTTGCATAGAACTATTTCTCATGTTTTCTTCTGGTAGTATTCCCATCTGGACAGAGAGCACCTGAGTCTGCTTGGATCATGCAGAAGAGAAAGCATTCCTGGGCAGCCTTTGTGGGAGGAGGCAACAAGAAGGGGGAGAAAATGGCTGGGGAAAATGCAAGAATACTGCCCAAGGCCACACATGAGGAGAGAAAGAAGCAGGAGGCAAAAAGGAAAGGGAAATTGAAAACTTTGGCAGGCAAATTGCTGAAGACTGTGGTTGGTGGGAAGGAAACAGTGGAGAAGGCTGGTGCTGAGGATGTGGCAGGGAATTTGCTGAAGAGGCCAAGCAGTAGGAAAGGAGAGGAGAGAGGGACGCCTGCAGGTAACCTTGAAGTTATCTCTGGGTCCAGGCCTGGATCTTCTCTGCCCCTCCCATCCCACAGGCTCTTGTTTTTCATCAGCTTCTGGATTAGGTGCTTTCCACTCTCCTCCTCTCCATCCTTCACCTGAATTCTTGTCCCTTCTGACACTTGCTACTCTGGGCAGTTCTGTACTTCACGTTTTATTTGCTTCACAAATGTTTCTCTTTACTGTTCTTATTTTTATCTCTGCAAATACTCCTGATGTGTCTTGTGAGAAAGATGATGTATGTGTGACTGACACCCCAGCCATGTGACTGTGCTGTTCCTCCACAGATGGGAGGGGGAGGCGGGCTGCACACAGGTTTGTTGTGCCAATTAAACATTTCCCTTGTGTTGTATGTATCGAGGCAGGATGGGTGCAGCTTGTAGGCCCCTCCTGAATAACTTCCCAATTGCTTTGCTGAACATCCTTGCATCAACCCTTCTCCATTTCATGTCATGTTCCTCCCTCCAGTCCTGTTTGATTTAATTCTTACTTCACATTTGAGATGTTTCCATAGAGGAAAGCAAGGAAGGATATAGGCAAAACATAGTGGAAGATCATACTCCTTTCATTCTTCACTCTACATCCAAAGTTGTATCCGGAATTATTTAAGTCCCGCTGCTTCTGGCTTTACTTAACTTTCCCTACATTCTTATCAAGTTCGATTTGTCCTCTGGGCTCTGCTCCAGATACCTTTGGCAAACCTTAACCCTTCATTGCTCAACCTTGTAATCTGTAAAACACATGGAAAAAGCCCTGCAGCTCTGTGCATCTGTTGTGAGAGTACATTTAACTCTTGTTGGTTGACTGGATGTGCTAGGTAAGATACATTGGAAACAAGCAGCACTGAAATCTTCCTTCCAGGGGAGCTTTCAGCACTTTGGTCCTGCCAGGGTTTCTGTGGAGGAGGCAGAGAATTCCTTCCAGGCTTGGCTTTCAGCTGTTGGCTTGTTCAGATGTCCTTTCTTTAACGTTTTTCTTCTGGACAGAAGGTACATTTCTTATGGAAAGATTGTATTTAATGAACCTTCATTGCTCACATGAGGAGGTCTCTGGAATGATGGCAGAAAGCTGCAGACTTCTTCAGGCTTGGTTAACCTGGAGGAGAAAGGATGAAAGAAATTTAGAAACAAAAAGTGCTTGCCCTGAGGAAACTGAGAGGTGATAGTGCTAGACCTTAAGTGGGCTGATCTTGAGTAGATCCTGAGGAATTCTGGAATAAATATAAACTAGATACTTCATAACTTGAATATTAAAGTGATGGTCCTATAGACCTATAGCAAGTTGTGTTCTTATTCTGTTGCAGAGGAAACCATCTGCAGATTCATTGAGCAAGGAAAATTTTTGGAAGCTTGTGATCAAATTTATAATCTGGAGCATTCTGGAAATGATGGTATGGGAAAGTCTGAATCACTTTATGCACTGCTGGCTGAACGAATGTGGACTGTAGTGGGAGAAGCACTCAGTGGAAGCGACAGGATGCTCCTGGAGCCGTTGCAGTCAGTGGGGGAATCACTGAAGTGGGAGAAGCAGAAGGAAGCAGAGTGGCTTGGCAATGGCCTAGAGACAGATTCTGTTTCCACCTGGAGCCCAAACTTCTGGAGAAAAGATCTGGAGGAAAAGCTAATGCAGTACATGACAGCCCAGATTCCCCCATTTGCTTCCTCTACTAACACAGATGAGGCTGCACTAAAGCAGCACCTGAGTCACCTGGAAGGGACGTTTCTCCCCAGCCTGGAGCACAGAAGTGATGTCTTCAGGGAAGCAGGACTGCTCATCACCTATGCCCGCTGCTGTCATGCCTCCTTGTGTTCTCACCTTGCCACACTTACTGACAGCAACAGTTTCAGCTTCAGCCAGAGCCTTCTAATTTATGGATGGATCATTAAAATGTACAAAAGGTATGTCTGAAGGGCTTTTTTTCCTACATTTTTTTATAGCTCGATTTTTGTTTCTGAGAACAGTCACTGCTTCCTGATAATGCAGTGATGATCAGGACTCTTGCTGAGTTTAGGTTTGTCCACTGTCTCTTTTGTCTTCTGTGCTCTCAGAACCACAGCCTTTTTTCATTGCAGTACTGCCTCTTTCTAAATCCTTAATACCAGATTCAGGGGTTTACCAGAGGTGGGCAGGTATTTTTCTGCTGGACTGCTGTTGGACATGCACAGTTTTCTGCTTTATTAAACAATTTCTTTCCTCGCATCAAGCTTTTTCTAACAAGGTCCCTAATACTCTAATTACCCCAGAGTAATTTTCCCTGGCCTTTATGTCAGCATGGTGCTCTATGGATTTCTCTTGTTCTGCCCTTGGTTCTCCCACTGCTTTATCTGGCTTGTAGTTTTCCCAGTTGTTTCTGTATTTCCTTCATTAGTGCTCAGATCACAGGAAAAACGCGTAACAAATCATTAAATTCCTGCCCAAGTCTGGGGAAACAGATATGGCTTTCCCTCTGAAGAGTGGCACATCTGGGGCCCTTTGACCCAATGTGAATTCAAAGCCTATGGGTGTCATCAAAGCCTGAAATTTTCTTGTGATTTCTTTTTTCATGGTGGATGAGGTGTTTGATTCCCTCTGTCTGTGTTTAATTGCTACTCGGCAGCTCCAATCTTCTTATGCCTAATAGTTCTCAGCTTTTTGGATTATTTGATTGCTTTCATCCAAGCCCACAGCTTCTCTGGTCCTTGTATTAATTACACTTATAAACTCTTGATTAGCTCATTAGCAGTTCATCAGGTGGTCTCTTCCCCTGGCCAGCTCCTGAAGGAGGGAAGCTGTGTGGTGGGTACATGTTGGATGTGGTCAGGAGGCATCCCTTTTACTGCTGCTTTTAAAACGGTAAAACTTTGGAGTAATGGATTTATTAAATATTGAAAACTTTTATTTAAAGTTTATTTATTAAAGTGGAGGTGAAAAATAATGTAATTTAATTATATAAAAAAAAGTTGAATATAGGAAAAAAAGTGTTATATAAATGCAGAATCCCTTCAAGAAAAAAACCCCAAACAAATAAGACAGTGACTCTATTAGTCAGGTGGTAGTAAAAAAAATAGAAAAATAGAAATGAGAAGAACAGAGATGCCAGATTTCAGCATTTGATTTTTCCTCTCTCTAAATACAATTACAACCTCTGTGAAAGCTCATGCATAGATGCTGTTGTCTTGGTATATAGCTGCTTCTTATTCCATTCAGAAAGAGTATGTGACACTTGCAAAATGTGCCTCCATGCAAGTGTGCTTGGGAGACTCTCCCAAGCTTAAGAAGGAATTGAGCAGCAGCAGTGAGGGAAGGGGAGAGGGGAACAACAAGCAAAACCCATAACTTGGGCAGCAAATGTAGGAAGAAAGAAAAGAAACAGCACAATAGAAAAGCTGGCAAAAGACCATTGTCAAGATGATCTACTGTGCTGTGGCTGCCCAAGCTTGGCAAACACTGCTGGGTTCTTGCAGGGCAGCCTGTTAGCTTGGTGTGAGGCTGTGGTGCCAGGCAGGCGATGCCGTGCGCCCGCGGGAAGCTCGGGGAGCTGCCCCTCTGGCTGAGCTCTTGTTTCTGTACACAGAGGCAGCCAGGCCTGTGAGAGACCCGGGCACAGCCTTTCCCTTGGTGCACAGTGCCTCGTGTGGATCCTTTTGAAGACTGAGGAAAAGTTACTTGCAATTGCAAGGGTAAGAACTCAGTTTTACCCCCATCTGCCAGTTTTATTCCCATGGTGATGAATTAAGGGGCGCCCGTGTTAAACAGCCAGCCCTGCTCAGGCATGTGTGGGTCCCAAGGTCTCCATCTTGACCGAGTTTCATTGCAGAGCCCAGGTGTGAAGATCCATGATTGCCTGCTACCAAAGGGAGGCTGCCTTGTCCTTGTTCCTTAGCAAGGAAATGCTTGGGACATTTGCAAATCTCTCTTCATCCCATTTCTGTATATTCTGAGAGCTGCAATCTGCTCTGCTCAGAAGCCCTTTTATCTGGAAGAAAGGGAGACCAGGGGTGAAACCCACTTCCTTATTGAAGGCCATTTCAAAATGTTATTCATCTTCTCTCCAGCTGTTAATGATCCCATCGTGTGCAAAGCTGGGGTCTTTTTACAGCCTCTTTGCCTCAGCTGTGCAGGATATTGAGGCTGCTAAGTTTGCCTCTGTGTGGACCCCTCACAGTCCTCTCCAGCCTGTTGGACTGACACTGCTGGTGTTAGAGCAAAGATTATTTCCAGAGCTCAGCACAAGAAAATGTGCAGCTGGTGCCCACCCAGCAGCCCTCCACAGAGAATCCTGTCTTGTGATCCCACAGGTGACCCCAGCCCTGAGGCTGCAGCATCCCTTTCTTTTCTCAGCAAAGTTCCCTCTTTGAAGAATTCTGTTGAGACATGTGGAATACAAATGAAGCAGGGAAGATGTGTTGTGGCAATGGGGAGTTCCAGAGGAAACCACGTTATTTGGAAAACTCAGCAGGGCCTCTTTTATTCAGCTAAAGCTGAAACGCAACAGCAGGAGTTACCACACTCAGCTCTCCTGCTTTCCATTTCCACCAGCCCCTGGGGAGCAGAGGAGGGGAAATTCCACAGCAAACTGCTGAATCATCCCTGGGAAAGTACTCTAAATTGCACAGATTTTCCTCAAGAATTATTCCCTGAAGAACAAGAAGGTAGTCACAAACATGCAAGTAGAAGTGCCAGCTGGTGACAATATGCTTAAAGCCTACTGCTTTCAGTGTTTAAGTATCTTTATGGGCTGTTTTTAATCATTACATTACCCTGGGGAAGACCATGTGTTCTCAAGCTCTTTTTTAGCATTTGTTTCAATGAAGGAAGTGACTTAACTCAGGGTAGTGCCACTGAGGTTATCCTAGAGCAAGTCCCTGAGTCATTGACAAGCCCTCAAAGATGCCGAGTAACAGTGATGGGAAATTTAACTTTTTTTTTTTTTTAGTTCCCTCTAATGAAATAGCTGAAGAATGCTTTTGCTTAAATGTGGGCTTTCTGTTTTCCTGATACACCATGTGCTAAGCAGGCTCACCTCAATCTGCTAATGAGCTTTTGTGCCATGCTGCCCTGAGTTTTCATGCCACCTTGGATACTGAAGCATCCCAGCTCTATGCGGTGCTGAGTTGTACAGAAAGAACAGAGCTGGAGGTGCTGGACAGTGCAGCACAGCTTGCCCCAGCTCACTTCAAACCTGGCCAGCTTGGGAACAGCTCCAGATTCAAGCTAATGAGCTTAAGTGGTCATAAGCTGACTCCATATGGAAAAATTATGGATGTCTCTTCAGCTCAGTGGCACAGCTTATAAAACCTGCTTTATCCCTCTATTCTGCTTCTATGGTAATTCAGCCCTTCATTCTGCTAATATACAGGCAGTTGTCATTGAGCAAATATCCTGCTGTTATCTCTTAACAATTGTCATATGTTATTGTGCCTAAATCACATGGTGTGTACTTTGCCACTTCAATGGATGACTAAAATTTCAGAATGAGAAGATCCTGACCAGAATAAGCTGTGGTCTGCTTTGCTTAGGAATACCTGGCTTATCATTGGGTGTGCAAACTAAAAGCACTTTAAACAGAAATGAGTGCTGAGAACTGGGAGCACATCTGAAGGTGCTGAACCCCAGAGGCCACGTGGGGTTCAGAACCACTTTGAAACTCCAGTGTGGGGAACTCAGTCAGCTCTGCATGCAGGCAGCACCCCCGTCAATCTGGACACACCTGGGGCAGGGGAGCTTTGTGCCTTTGAGGTTACAAAGCTGGTGAACTGAAAATGCTGTTGCCATCAATTGGGTTGCCAGTCTGTCACCTCTGCCCTTGCTGTACTGGGGAATTTGACAAGGGTGCAAGGCAGACCTTCAAGCATGGTGCCAGGGCTCATTCTCATGCTCATTCACACTGACCTGCAAAGGATCACTTGGCTCTGTGTCTTCTCCACACCATCCCTCTATTTTCTCAAATGGACAGAAGGAGGACTGAGAAGTTCGTGTTCTGCAGTCAGCACAGGTGTACTGACCATCCATGGATATGAAGCCTTGTAAGATTTTGGTCAGACAGGAGGAAACAAGAGGTAAACAGGGCCTGTTTATTACAGCAGGAGTTTTGGTCCCCTCCACATTGGAGCTTTGGTGCCTGATGTGCTGGTATCACTACAAGAGCTACAGACAAGCAGGCTGTTTCTAATGCAGACACATAATCTGATCCAAAACAACTAAGTGCTGTCCTCAACAAGTTATTAACTGCCTTGCAGTTCCTCACTAAGCCATGCTTTGTCCCATTGTGGGGGGCAGGCTTGAAGTGTTTGTGCAGCTCAGCAGGGATGTGCTATCTCAGCACATAGTGTTCACACATTTGCTCACAGTCAGGTGATGGCACTTGTGAGGAAAGAAATTTTTCTGGGTTGTTTACAACTGCTTGTTTGTCTTTGATTAACACTTTTCAGTGAATATGGGAGAGCAGTTGTTTGGAATATACTTTCGATGAAATTCTTCAGCTGACAGCCACAAATTTCCTAATTCATCAGGCAGAAAAGAACAAAGACCAAAATGGGAGATCAGACTTTATATTCCTTGGAGGAAGATTCAGAAATGAAAGAATAAATAAGCAAGCCAAACTTTTGAGTTTAAAGCTTCTATAAAGGTCAGATCATGTTTTAAGCAACAAGCCCTTTCTCTGCAGTGCTAGTTTTGTTTTTACAGCCATTCAAACTAGCACAAGCCAGCCAAGTCTTGGGAAATTTCCCATCGTGCAGCCTCATGGGGCCCATCTCACCATGACAGTAGCTCTAAACACTAAGCCTGCTCCTCTTTGCACTCACAAGTCCCTGGCTCAAGGAAGGGAATGGTTTTAATTAATGCTGGCTGGTTTCTCTGGGTGCTGGTTGGAGAGAGGAAGGGTGGAAAATCTCAGCTACAGTAGCTGGCAGCATGGAGATGTCTCTAAGCATTGTTTTGCTGTGTGGGCGCCTTCATTTGAGCTAAGCTAACTAGGGAAGACTGTAGATAACCCAAGCTGACACTGGGATGAAAGAAAGCTGCAAATCGTTTAAACTCAAACAAACAATGTAGAACAAAACAGAAAAATGTTATTAGGTCAGCTGGAAAATAGCCAGGCTTTGGGTTAAAAGAGACAGCCAAAAAAAATGGAGGCAGAAATTCATCTACTCCAAATGGATAATGAGGGGCTGGGAAACCTAACACAGTATGAATGCCATTGTATCTTAACTGTACTTTTTAATTTCCTTTTATCATTTAGAAGGAAGTGAGGAAAGCACTGAAAGAAGCCTTTGATATTGGGAAACCCCCTTGGGCAGATGCTGCAGTCATTGAGGTAAAATGGGGGGAACTGAAAAGCTCCCAGTCTTTGGGGCAGCCTTGTTTTTGCACACAAGCATGTGGGTATTTGGCAAGACCCAGTTTTGCATGTCTCAGTCTAAGCTCAGTGTGTTAAAAGCCTGCAAGCTGGCTGCCATACTTAAGCTGTGTCTGTTTGCTCCCAAACCTGTTTTTGCCCTGGACACACATAAAGAAAAAATACCCCCTTACTAAACTAAGGATCAGCCTGAGCTGATTCAAGCTGAAGCTGCATTTTCATACATGCTCCTGGATCTTTATGTAACCTCTGGAAAGTGGTGGTGTGTGTTACCCAGCCTGCTCAGTGTGAGCTCTGCAGAGCACTTTTATAAAAGCAGGGAGAGCTGCTGAGCCATGGCAGGGCCCCTTGGCTGGCAGTGCAAACTGCAGGCAGGCTGCTCCTGCTCATCCCTGCTGGGACTGCTGCCCTGGCAGGTCAGGCAGTGCAGGGGGGCTGCAGAGCACAGCACAGGGCTCCAAGGGCACTGCAGGAGCACACCTGAGGAGCACACATAAAATAAGCCACCCCAAAGTGTCAGAAAACCTACTGACACACTGCAGGAGCACACCCTGCTGACTTGTGAGCAGCAGTACTGTGGGCAGAGGGGGTGTGGATCATGACCTGCAGAAGGATTAAGTAAATCCTGGAGTTTATATGTGGGTTTAAGTGATGCTGGAGATCAGGGGCATGGCTGTGGGCTCTCATGACTGTATCTTTATTCTCTGCTTCCACCACCCCAGTGGCAGCCCTGTTTCAGGCCATGAGAGAGGGAAGTAGCTCCATGGTCCTTTGGGGTGGCAGACAACCTCAAGCACTGGAAGCACTGCAGATCAGCAGCAGCTGGTTTTTGCATTAGCTGGCAAGCACTGGCTTTTCTGGCCCATCTCAAACCCAGGCACCAAATGCAGAGCTCATATAAGGGGCTGTTTCCTCCTTGCCTTGCCCTGTACCTGCTGGAGCCATGGAGCAGTGATGTGCCCAGTGATGTACCTGTGCTAGGGGGATGTTTAGCTATCAAGATGGTTTTTTTCCTGCTCCTGGCTCACAGTGGAAAGTTTTCTAACAGGAACTAGGACAAAGCATGGTTTGAATCCCATAGTCCTCATATTTGTAACATCTGGCCATGCTTCAGCATGACTGGATTCACTCTGTTGTGTATGCAACTGACAGGTTTGAATGCTCTGGGGTGGGTGATGGAAAAGCCTGGATTAATAGGAAAGCCTTATGAAATTACCACCTCCTCAATTTTCTCAGGCTGACACTTAAACTTCAGATAGAAAATGACCAAGGTGTCATGGAAACTCATCATCTGTGGTTTTCTGACACTTTGGGGTGGCTTATTTTATCCAGCTCCTTTGGGTGAGCTTTTGCATCTGTTATAAGCAGTGGAAAAACCCATTCATGATGTGAGTCACCCTTTGTCTCTGGCTGACGAGCACTGTGAGGGCACAGCATATGGGTCCATCTGTCTCCTTTTATCCATCTGGCTCTCCTCCCCTTGCAAGCTTTTGTTCCCACAGAACAACTAATGGGCAGCATTAAGTTGCCACCTGCTCAAGCCTGCCCGATGTGGGGTGAATTTTGAGCTGCCTGGCACAGCCCACCTCCTGCAGACACCTGGGCCACCCAGCTGTGCTCAGTGGGGTGTGCTGTGGGGTTTAACACACAGAGCTGTGTCAGGTGGGAGGGGTGGTGGCTGGGAAGGTGACACCTGCCCTCTTCAGGCATGCCATGTAGAGACCATGGCAGAGGTGCAGGGCACACAGATACGTCTGCATAACCTTCTTTTTAGTGGCTGCATCCAAATTTATCTGTGAGGGTGAGTCAGGTAGAAGCACAGATGCTCCTGCAGATGGCAGGTGTGTGTATGAGCTGAGCTGCCAGGCCGGATGTGGCCAGCAAAGAACATCTGCAGGGACAGGCTTTTACCCAAGCTGACCACAACAAAAACAGTGGTAGCAAAGGTGTAGGGTTAGGCATTACAATAAGGCTGATAAAAAATACATTTATTTCCATGAGGACTCTCAAAACTGAGGCAGAAGTTGGTTCCTAGGGCAGAGGGATTTGCTGCAGGGTGAGCAGTGGGATGTTTTCCTGTTCACTGCATAGGGAACAAATGACTTTGGCCAGTTCTCCTCTCACACATTGAAATCCACAGATAATAACAGAGAAGACAGAGGCTGCCAGGCGAGTCAGCGAGAGCCTGGGTGAGAAGGTGGAAGCTGAGTGCCTGGAGGAGTGCCTGAGGTTCCTGGAGAGGTAGGAAGGATGCTGTTTTCCTCCTTGGTAACATTCTTATGCTCAAAAGAAAGAGATCCTGATGAAGCAGCTGGTGATGCTGTGTTCAGCTGGATCTTGATGGCTGTTTCCCATGAAGCTGTTACTGGAGAGACAGCACTTCACTGCTGTTTGTGTGCTCAGTATTTGTTGTTGGACTAAAGCTGAGGGAACAAAGTGCATCTGGAGTAGCTGGGACAGGATAAAGCCTTTGGGGGAGATCTGGAGAGGCTCAGACCTTAAACACACCTGGGAAGAGGGGCAGCCAAGTGTCCAGTGCTCAGGCCTGGCCCTTCCTGACCTGGCTGTGCATCCCAGGCCCAGTGCTTTCTGCTGGCTCTGTGGCAGGGTGGGGAGCTCTGCTCTGTCCTAGTTCTCATAGCAGAATGAATGTCTTCTCATCTGGCCTCTCACCACTTCCTCTGGCTCCCTTCATCTGCTTTCTGTTCTTGGGTATTTCTCTCCCCCTGTATCCCCTGCAGCAGAAAATGCTAGGACTCCTGGTTTAGGTAGTATTTCAGATGGAGATTTGATTTAAGATCCTTGGCCCTCCCCATGATGAGAGGAAAGAAATTCCTATAAAATGGGGTTGTGCAGAAGCCCTTTGTGAGACTGACAAAGCAGTTCAGAGACCTTGTGGGTTATTCATACACACTGAGACTTTGTTCTGCAGCTTTATCAGCAAAGCCTGAGCTGCTTCCCAGAAGGAAGTGTTGCAAATCAACCTCTCAACCTCCTGGTCCCTGGCAAAGGTACCCAAGCAGCTCCAGGCCTCTCCCTTCTGTTTTTGTGTTTGTCTTCCCCATCAGCTGGGTAGGACAGAGACTTTGTCTCTGTTGTAGATCCCACTTGGGGGACTGAAAATGTGAGATGAAAAGACAAATAATCACACAGTATTTCCTCAGTGTGCTGTTGATGTCAGATGTGTTATGGAGCACAACAGATTAAAGGTACTTCTTCCTGTTTTAATTTAGCTATGAAGATGAAGTAAGAAGTTTTATCCAGCTTGATGGCTGCTCACAGATCTACAGCAGCTTACGAATCCTGGAGAGTTGCTGCCTTCTCAGGTTAGAAAACGGGGCCTCATGACATGGGGAGCAAAACGAGTTTTCTGCTGGTCTGATCTCCTTCTGACTCTGGTATGAGGCTAACCTTGCCTCCAGCTGGGTATGGTCATCCAACCCTGTGCACACCAGCCTTTAAACATGGAGGAAGCCAGCTGCTGTCAGCAACACTCCTGCAGAGCTGCCCTGGCTGCCCCAGCAAGAGGGAGGCTGAGATGGGGGCTGTGGCTGTGGCCAGGGTTACAGGGCTGTACTGCCACTTTCTGCCTGCTCCCAGGCCCTGCAGGTGCAGGGGTTGCAGCCATCTCCCCCTTCCTGCACTGAGCAGGAGGCAGCAGTGCTGTGTCATGTGTGGGGACACCATCCTGGCTAACCCCATGGTGGGTTGTGATATCCTTCCTTTCCCTGGCCTGATCGTCCTCCAGGAGGAAAGCTGCATAAAGGTTATGCTGAGATGTGTGTGCTACTGCACTTGGTAGGTGCAATCCTAAGTGCCTTGCTGAATGAAACCCCAAGGAATATGCCAGGCTCTCCCTGGGGTTGCTAGGAAGGAGGGAAGCAGTAAAGCACAGAAGAGTGGAGGAGGATGTTTGCACCTACAAGCTAATTTCAGAAGCACTTGCAGCAGCGGAGAAAACAAGGTTGCTTCTCTTCTTCCTGTGTAAAGTTATCCAGGGATCTCTGGAGTCAGCAAAATGCCAAAATCCAACATATGCACAGTGATTACTTGACATCAGAGCCTTGTGTTGAGCCTAGGTAGCTGCTTTGTTTGTTGTATTTGCATGTTGCTGATGCTGGATCCTAGACTGAATACTTATGAGTCTCTTTTATGTAATCCTTCACAGCTTTACTGAGAATGAAGTTGTGCACTGAGCCTTTCCAGAATGTAGGATGTCTGGTTTCAAGCTGGTGATAATTTTAACCAGGATTTGCTGACTGGAAGACTGTTCTGATGGAAGATAATTGTTTGTCTTGTATTTTTTAGATTGTCAAAGGCACATGGGATGCTCACCCAGACTCTGTTTGTCAAGGATGCTTCATGCTTGCTCATTTTTGAAAATACTAGAATTTTTATTGATCTGATCTCACTAGTGATGGGTACAAGTGGCATTTGCACGTTGTGCCCTTGTGTCAGTGTCATAATGAGCACACAAATTCAGATCACTGAGCTAGCTTTGGACCTGAGCATGTGTCCATTCAATGACCCAGGCAGCTGTGTTGGTTACAGTAGAAAGAGTTTTGATCTGAGAGAATAGCATGATTTGATCTGATCAATACTTTCCATATTTATTTTTTTAAACAGAACTGTCTGGCATAAGCTAACATACATTTGCAGTGTCAGCACTGAGCAGAATGGTAAGGTGAATGGATTCCTACACAGGATGGAAGATGACATTATGGAGCATTTTCTGCAGACCATCACTTCTAAAGTCAAGGTATGGAAGACCCATTTTAATTCTGACTATTTACAGACCATATGGCTGGCATGCACTTCCCTCTCATGTCCTGATTTGGAAAAGGTGAAGCCATAGTTTGGCCTTCAAGCCTGGTATTCTCCTCTGCCTTGTCAGAATCTGTATGTGGACAGCTTCACATTTTTCAGTTTTGGGATCTCAGTTTCACTGCTTGTAGTGTTTGCTGTTGTGCTGCCCAGAGCCCAAAAAGCTGAATTTCATCTGGTACCCATTAATTCCCAGCAGCTGGGCATCTTCCCAGGACAGTGATAACTCACAGAGCCCAGGGCTTTGTTGGGCAATCAGGATGTAGAGAAGGCTGACCAGAAATGTGTCCCTCCCTTGAGATAAAGTCCCCTCCCTTCACACTTTCTATTATCAGTCTGTTAGCCCAGGCACTGTTCAGCCTTGTGTCTGGAAAACACAGAATTCCAGGCTCCTGACAGTGTGTGATCCTGTGCATTTCCCTGGGAAGCTCCCCTGAGCATCTCCAGCCTCATTGCACAGGCTCCCTCGGGCGCGCTGGAGGCAGCAAAAGGAAAATGACAGGAGAGACTCTGGCTACACCGCGCAGTTTTGGTCTCAGAGCTCATTGCCAGCCTGTCCCATGGGCCCACACATCTGTGTGGGAACTGGGGGTGATCCTGACAGAGCACCAGCAACCCTGGGTGGGGGACAGGAGGCCAAGGGCCCAGGTTTTCAGTCTTCCAGGTTTGGGCTTAAGAACTTAGTACATCCTTCCTGAGTTGGAATTGTTTCTTTCTTTCATGTTTTGATTTTCTTTGAAATAAAAACACAGGATGCTGCAGTTGGTGGGGAAGTCTGTTTCCAAGAGCAAAGACACAATAATCTGTATCTGTTGTTTGTTTGGTGTCTCTACATGTTCACCCTTTGACTCTGTCTCTTTCTTTTCCTCAGGGAACACTGAAGGACCACTTCAAAAAGTGTGACAGTGGTTTTGACCACATCCTTGAATCCTTAAAGCAAAACTTTTTGACCTTTGGGAAGAAAAAAACAGATATATATGAGGTAAGAAATAAGTAAGAAAGTGAGAACAATATGTTACTCAGGAAATCATCCTACAAGAAAGATGGAGAGGAATTTTTTCCAAGGGCATGTAGTAAAAGGACAAGGGGGAATGGAACTAAAAGAGAATAGGTTTAGATTAGATTTTAGGAGGAAGTTCTTTGCTGTGGGAGTGTGGAGGTGCTGGCAGAAGTTGCCCAGAGAAGCTGAGGATGCCCCATTTCTGGAAGTGTTGAAGGCCATGTTGGATGGAGTCCTGAACAACCTGTTCTGGTGGAAGGTGTCCCTGCCCATGGCAGGGGATTTTGAACTAGATTATCTTTAAGGTATCTTCCAACCCAAACCATTCTGCTTTGTGAAATCACTAAAACTAGTAATTGAACCTTTGGATGGCACAGTACTAGAAAATTATTCTAAACTGCAGTTTTCACTGTTGTCAAATGGGCTTTTAAGTATCTGGTGGTCTCAGTCCAGTACCTCTATCCACCAGGGTTGGGTAGTGACAGCTGGGACCTTCCTGTAATTTCCGCAGAGAAACCAACAAGTGAAGAAATGTGGAAACTGAATGTACCTCCCAAATACAGAGGGGAATCTTGGGCTCCCTCCTCTCCTACCATTGCCCCAGTATCATAATATTGGAAATTTCTCAGCTTCTAATGTGTTTCAACCTTATTTGTAAGGACTATTGATCCCTTTGATGTAGAGTGGATACAGAGGGGTGAAAAGTCCAAATTCTTAAAGGGCACAGTGTCTCATGCAGAGTAATTGGCAAAAAACCTCACAAAGTACCCAAGTTTTTTCACCTTTACAGTGGCCTAAACAACTTTTATAGGATCTTACAGCACCCTTGAGTCTATCTCTTCAGCAATGAGGTTGGTACCTGGGGAATCCTCTCTTTTGTGCAGGGTGGATTTGCTGCTGCTACATGTGCCATGTGTCCTCCTAAGCATGGGACTCCCAGGTCTGCAGTCTCTTTGTCAGTGATGATTTTAATTAGCATTTTGCAATATGGAAAAAGTAATGGAAGAGAAAAAAGTAGGATCTATTGTGCTGTTGTTCAAAGCCTGTCACTGGACATTATGTCACATTAGTGCTGGGGCAAGCAGCAGCTCAGTGGTGAAACGCTGTGCCAGAGCTCTCTGTCTCTTGCTTTGTCTGTTTTGGACAGAGCTGGGGATTTCCTGTACCTTTGGACTGCAGCCTAACCCTGCTCTGATTTCAATTGCTAACAAAATGTGGTTTCTGTGCAGCAGCCCACCCCCAGCAGAAACACTCCCTGTCCCTGTCAGGCACTGCATGGCCTCTACTCTGGGGTTCCTCAGCTGGTACTGGGAGCTAAGAAGGAGTTGCCCAGGTGACTTCTCTGTGCCCAGCCACAACTGTGTGCCCAAGGGCCCTGTGTCAAGTGTAGATGCTCGAGGGAGGCTGCATCTGGCTTTGTCTGCAGCCCAAGCTCTCCCCAGGTGATAATTTGTTAGCCAAGCCAAATGTTGCTGCAGCTCTGGAGTGTGAGTCACCTCTGGCTCAGCTAACTGGTCCCATTGCTTTTGATTTGATGTCTCCACACTTGCCATCAAGCTTTGTGATCCACATGCAGCTTGGAGATAGTTCAAGTGTTGGATCAAGCATTTTAAATGAATATTTAAGCAAAGAAATGGCCAGCCATCTGCATGGGCAGAATATCTGCCCGCTACCCTGGTACAGGTGTGGCTGAGCCTTGCTCAGTGCAGGGAAGTTAATCTGGGTATCTTTGCTCTGGAACAGGCCCTGGTCAAGGCTGTCATTGCCATCATTATTACAGAATACATGCAGGCCCTCCTGACCACTCCCAGGAAAACATCTGCTATGCAGAGGAGGAGGATTGTCAACAAGATAGAAGAAGATCATAGGATGATGCAAACCATCTTTAAAGAGTGCTTAGTAAGTCTTTGATATGGTTACAGTTTTGCTCTTTGTCATCAAGAACAATACCAGCAGAGGAAGAGACTCTGAAGACTGCAAAAAAGCTTAAGAATTTTTACCACAGGGGTATCAAGCTTTACTGAAATGACATTCAGATATGCTGACAGCTCTTCTGATCTGTCAGAAGCTGTTAGCTCATGGTTTTGAAATGTATGACTGGAAGATGCAAGTTTTGCACTGCTGCCACTGACACAAGAATGAGGTGTGCTCCTCTGAGCTGCTGAGACAGCTCCAAAGCTGCCAGCTCCCCCCATCAGGCCTCTGGTACGTGGCATGGGGTGGCAGTGCTTACCCTGGAGCCTCTGGAGTGATGAAGCAAACAGGCTGCTCCACACCTCCACCTGCTCTGTGCATTGCCCTGTAAGGCTGCTCCTCCCTGGGCATGGGGTGTGCATTGCCACCCCTCCATCCAGCCTCCTCCCTCCCCACAGGCCCTTCCCAGCCTCTCAGAGCTGGGATGATGGCTGCCTCAGCCTTTTCCCTGTGCTCTGGCATTTCCTCATGGCAAAAACATGCTGATGCTGTTGTGGTTGCTGATGGCTGTGGGAAGGAACGAGTCTTCCTGCAGGGGTAAACACCTCACACCATTAGGAGGTGAAGGCACATTGCAGAATATTGGGTGTAAAAGCAGAGCCACACCTTTGAAGAAAACTTGTGCAGAAGTTCTGGTTCTGATTTGCAGAAACAGCTTCAGAAGCTTTAAAAAGTCTCACCTCATAATCTGGTGTAATTGGCAGTGCTGCACACAGCATCTGTGGGTGCCACTAGGCTGTCACATGAGTCCCTGGGTTACCCAAGGGCCAGGACTGCCCTGGCAGCAGTGTCCCCTCCTTCAGCTGGTGCAGTTGGAGAATCACTGCCATGCCATGTTCCTGGCATGGCTCATTAGCAGATGCAGGCTGAGAGTGCCCAGGCATGGTGCTCCACAAGGGGCTGGGCTGAGCAGCACAGCAGTGGTTGCAAAGTCAGTCTGGTAACAGGACTCAGATGTGACAGCATATAAACCCCCTTGGCTGCACTGGTTTTAATGATTTCACAAATGCTGAGTCATTCTCACAACTTGCCTATTTAAGTGCTAGGGACTGAAAATCTATTTTCTCACAGATGAGTCCCTGCAAGCCATATGTCAGCAATCCTTACCTTGTCCAATGAATAAAATTAAATAAAAATGATCGTCTGTAGGCTTCTCTAAAATCCTCTCAGACCCATTATAATTAATGCATTAGATTCATGGCAGAAAGCTGGGAGCTGCCAGTGCTTTTAGCTGAAGACCCACCTCTCTTGGAGTGATCGATCACAGATGAATAAATGCTTTCAGCAGTTGAGACATGGGGAATAGCAGGAAGGATCTCTAATCTTAACTTTGAAGTTTACCAGAATTGCTGTGCTCAGCATCAGCTTTGGATGTAACGTGCATGGAACAGTGCAAAGGAAATAGAGGAAATCTAATTATCTGTTAAAACCCTACATTGAGCTTGGGTGAAAAAGAGCTGCATCTGGTTAGAACGTTTTTCCCAGTGTCCTCAGTGTGTGCACTTTCTGACTTGATGTGAGAGCACTGAAAGCCTTGGAGGTGAAATGCACAGGAGATTTGCAGGGGACAGCCTGCTCCTCAGTCATGAGGCTCATGGTTCTGCATGCCAAATATCAACTCTGCTGCAGACTGAATTTATCATGCAGTTGTTGCACAGGCTGCACCTGCTCCCTGCCCTGCTCTGCCCTCTCTCTGGGCTCTTCCTTTCCCTCTGCTCTCAAAACACATTAGGAAATACCTTGCTTCTCTCCTAAGAGCAGTACGTGTCAAAGGCTCTTAAACACTGCTGACAAAGCACCTCTTTTTTTTCCCTTTAGACTGCAGGCTGTTTACCTCTGACCTTGCCTGCCTATGCAGTGCTTAACTAAATCTGACGCCTTCAAATTAATTAGCATTTTGTAATAGTGAGCTTGCCAAGTGTGAAGCTGTACAGTACCAGTGCCTCAGGAGCTGAGTACAGCTTGTGCACTGAGCAGAGCTAGACATGCTGTGTGCCTGCACTGCAGGGAGAGAGGGGGAAGGCTGTCTTCAAATATTATTATTATTTTTAATTTATGTTCATTGCAGAGGAGCTGCATGGAGAATGTGACCAGCTGTTTGTAATGCCCCCTGCAGATCAGGGGAACCTGGGCTTCTCCTGCCCCAGTTTGGCAGCCTGTTCTCCAGGTTTGCTTTGTCACAGTCTCTGTTGACGTGGTGGCATCAATAATTCAGGGAAGCAATTAAATTGCATTACTGCACTGATGAAAAATGTGAGCAAGACCTGAAGCTCTCTTCCTGGTGGTTCATCTGCATTCTGTTTCTCCAGCTCTGCTAAAAATGCTGTGTGTTTTTTGATGAGACTTTTTTCTCCTGTATGCTCCAGATTAGAGGGAGATCATTGTGTGCAACATCTACCAACCATGTCATGTTTTCTACACTGTCCAGCCCTGTTTCCCACTTTTTTCTATTAGAGGATCTGTGTTCTCTCATCCTCTCCCTAAGGTTGCTTTTCTGTCCCTGGGCTTGCTTTGTGGGGGCAGAAATGCCAGCAGGTTTGGCCAACAAGGCTTGTTTTCACACAGATCAAGCACAGGGCTGTGCTTACCTCCAGAGGCAAACCACATCCCACGAGGTGAAATGGCCCTGAAAGGAAAGGCAGTTTAGGGACAAATAAGATACATTTGCCAGCTTTGCCAAAGGAAGTGCAGGAGGGGTTTCTGCACTGCTGAAGAAGCCACCCTGGAAGCAGTCTGTGGCTACTCCCCAGGTTCTTTTCTGTTATCCTGGGGTAAAATCAGATTTCTATACATTCACAGACACTCCTGCAAAGCTCCTAACCCACACAGAGAGATCCCCAGTCTGACATGAGTCCAGCTCTTAATGTGCTGTGCTGTTTCTCCTGCCCTGAACACAACATTGCTTTTCTCCCCAGGGTCCTGCAGCTGGTTCTCTCAAGGATCCCATAAAAGCAATTTTAGAGCTTGTTCAAACGTCTGATCCTGAGGGGATGAAGATAGCACTTCTGCCCATTCTAAAAGAATTTCCTGACCTCAGGTAATGTCTTTGATTGCTTTGACTTCTGTATTTTCTTACATGGTTACTTGAAACCAGAAGACCTACAGCAATATTAGTCCTGTGATACTTTTGCAGTGTGTTGGGCCAGGCACAGTGACCCTTTGAATGTACTCAGTGGTGTCTGGTTTATATCCTTGTCAGACATGAACTGCTGAAGTTGAGATGTCCTCCTGTAAAGGTGAAGGATGGATGAAATTGCTGTCAACAAAGCAGAAATGCTGTGGAAAAGTACTACCTTAATGCAGAATTTAGAGGAACATATGTGTCAAATGTAGGTTTCAAGAACATCCTTAATTTGGACATTTCATAACTTCCAAACACTTGGCTTTTGGCTTCAACACTTCACCACACCTTATATAACTATTTTCAGAAGTTTCTAGGTGTATTCAGCAGGAATATACACTTGTATTTCTTACAGAAAATTTAACAGAATTGAAACACAGGTTTTACTAGGAAGGAGAGATCTTGGATAACTGCATTTTTTCCAAAGGCTGTGGTTTACTGCATCTATCTTTTGTTCTGATGTGCTGTGCCTGTGTTTTTCCAACTAAACATGATTGCAGTGTAAAACTCTCTGTCACAGGATGCTCTGAAGGCCAAAAGTGTGAATACCTTCAAATGTGGGGCAGACAATTTGTGGCAGATAATTACTTCAGTGCTTATTCAACATGACAATCATCATATAAACCTGCAGCAAGGGAAGTCTCTAGACTTCTCTAGGAAGGACTGCTATAGGCAAAGAAAAAAAATAAAAAGAAAGACAAAGAGATTATGTTATGCTTCATCTGGTTTCTTACTTCTTTTTTACTTTACTACTTTTGAAGATGCTGTTGAGCTAAAAAGCTGCTTATCTGATACAGCATAGCAATGATATGTATATATATATATATGTATATACATAGTATAGGAAGTGGGCATAGAAAGTTCTGAGAGGACCCAGATCTCAGAGGAGGTCATCCAGGTGTGAGTGGATGCACTGTTGCTGACTAAAACAGATTTCTCTGTTTCAAACTGTTTGGCTCGCATAAATTTGCCTTATATCCAATACAGTATTTCCCTGCTGAGGGGAACAGTGCTCTGTAGAACACAAATCCTGTAACCTTCCAGATGAACAAGAATTGGCTCCATTTGAGGGAAGAAAAGATATAAAAAATGCCTCCAAATGTAGGTCAAATGTACAGTTATATGAATCCTATTATGATAGATACAGGTCTTTTTCTAGGAATAACCTAAACTGAACATTTTCAATACTTCAGAGGGATGCTGTGGGCTCTGGGCTTGGGACCCATGAGCTAAGCCTTGTCCCACACAGCTCTTGGGATATGGCCTCCCCCTTCGATAGCCAGAGGGTGTCAAAAAGCAGCTTCCAATCTTTGGTCTGGTCCAGCAAAACTCAGGGATAGGAAACAAATGTTTGGGTTTTTTTTCTTGGCTCATTCACTTACTGTCCTCTTGTCCTTTTGGAAAGGAAGGAACATCTGAGTGCAGTGCTGGACATCAAAGATTCGCTGAGCCGAGAAGACAGAGCTGCTCTCTTGAAGGCATTTCATGATAATTGCAGGGAATCGGAAACAGAAGCAAATTTGCTTTTTGCAGATATAGAAGTAAAACCTAGAAAATGTGGACTCTGTGGCTGCCTCTGCTGTTAGCAAAGGTGGGTGTGTGTGAGTGTGTTTGTGTGTAAGGTGTACCTGCCCAGGCACACTTCTTACAGGGAGGTGGAGCTGTAGCCTCACCTCCCCAGGGCCCTCATTGCTCTGTGCACTGGCTCTACTTCCCTTTTTCTCCTGCAGGCTTCCACACCCTGCAGGATCGTGTTGGAGGCAGTGCAGGGTGCTGAATTCTTAGATGAGTGATTCAGGTTACAGCAGGGACAAAGGAGAAGACAGGGCTGGCTCTTCCTCCCTATCTTTCACTCCTGTCTGTGTGTCCCTGCAGCAAGGTCTCTCTGCAGCAACCCCTCCCTCCCAGCTCTTATCCTCTGCCTGGGCACAGTCTCCCAGGCAGGTGCTGTTGCCTCCTAGCAGGACAAGCCAAGGAGGATCCTCTCTGTGATCCTCCTGCTTCTCTGGTGCCAAGGGGAGGGATATGTGAGCCCCACCACTGCCCCCTCCATGACAGCTACATTAATTAAACCAGGCTTGGCCCCATTTAGCTGAGTGTGCTGTGCTGTGAGAGCCAGAGGCAAGTGTACCCACCATGTACTGGCAGAAGCAGCAGCTGATGGCAGAAGGGAGGAGGGTTAAAAACAGAGGGATGACTGGCACTGCAAGGAGTTAAATCCAATGGTGAGAATTGCCAAGACTCATTTGGGGTACTTGCAGTTACCTTTCAGTCTCCCAAGAGAATCCTTCATAATCACAAATGGGGTTTTTTTTGTTTTGTTTTGGTTTTTTTGTTTTTGGGGTTTTTTTGTTTGTTTTTGGGTTTTTTGTGAGGGGGAGGGGGCCAAGTTGCAGCAGATTTCAAAGTTAAGCAGTTCCTCATGGATTTAAAATACTGCTTAGTGGAGAACATGCAGCTATTTTCTTTACTTTAAATAATTGATAACTTCTTGCTAGTCCAAAGTTATCCAGCTCCAGCTCAGAGGTAGAGAATTTTGTTTTATGTTGGCCAGGTCAGAGCCCTCAGCTATCAGAAATTGTCCTGCTCAGTCAATAACTACAGATTGTCAGCAGTTACCTCCTGTTGCATAAGCTGACTAGACTGAGGTTGAGAAGCACAGTCCCTTTCCTCCTCCCCTCTCAGGTGTCACTATTTATTTATAGTTACCCATGTTAGCAGATCAGGGATGAGGTATGCAGGACTCTGCCCTCCAGGCACAGGCAGACAGCCGGCTGCCCTGGTAACAGGGAGAGAAAGCAATTAGAGAAACAATTAATAAGCAAAAAAGCTTCCCCTCCTAATGAAAACTGATTCTGATATAATAAACTGGCTGTCAGGCACCCATGTTTATACTCTGCTTTAAAGAAATTACCCATAGTGTCACTTTTGCTTTAGTAAAGGTATAGAGGAACAAGTTTTTAAAGCCTTGTAAGTCCCTGAATCTCCTGTTTGCTGAAAGTCCTTGGGTAAATAGGCTCCCAAATCCCAGCAGACCCAGCTGACTCTGCAGTGTGGTGGACACACATGCCTAGCACAGTTTGGTGACCTCACCCCAGTCCAGGGATATCAGTAAAGGTGAAATCAGTTATGGGATGTGCCACCTTCCTCCTTCCATGCCAGCCCTGTGATTTTGCTGCTATGCTCTGGGGTGTGACCTGTAGGCTCTCTGAGAACCAGCTGCTTCCTCCTAGCCAGAAAGACATTTCTCCCTCCTGTATATGGAGGTGGCAGGACTTTGGAAAAGCACTGGTTTTGGTTGTTTCATGTTAGCATGAAATGTCCTTCCAGAAGAGGAGTGAGAAAGTTTGGCTGGGGAAGGCAGGCAGCAGTGGGAGTGCTGCCCATGGATTGCTTAGCCCAGGAAGTGAGGATTTCAGCAGGTAAGTGTGGATACAGCCTCATGCAAGAGTGTGCACAGGAGGGATGGCTCTGCTGTTTGACTCGTGCACATGTTCTGACGAGCGCTATTTAATTACCCAGCTTTTTTCTTGCCTTCCCTCAGGCCTGCTGGGAGAAACACGAGGCCTTGCTCTGCTGTGCCGGCGTCTGCAAACACAGCTCCTTGAAAGCTTCACATGCAGCTGGATGCATGGAGAAGCCTGTCAGCCATGGAAGACAAAATTTCTGCACTTTTGCAGGAAAACCATGAGGTTCAAATCCCAATCTTATATGTAAAGTCCAGGAGGAAGATGAATGGGATATGGTTGAAAGACATTTCTTCAAGATTTCCTAGAGACTGCCATTCAGCTGAGTCCTGGTGGTTATTCCCAGGATGTGGCAAGTGTGGAGGAGGGTTTCCCCTCACTGAATTCCTCTCTGTTTCCACCCCTTGTTCCATGAAATCTCCAATGGAACCAGGGACTGCTGCACCACATGCTGTCCCAGCATTGCAACCTCCTGACGGATCCAAGACCTCTGTTAGGGAATATTTCCTGGCTGATTGTGCTGGCAGTGCCTGCAGGTCTGGGCACCTCAGTTTACCCCCCAAAGCCTGACCTGCACCAGGAGGGTGCAGAGAGAGCTGCCTCTTCCCTCTCTCATGAAGGCTGTGACCTGCTTTGGGGGCAGCCTGCCATGGTGAGGTGTGGGATGGGGAGCTCTTCCTGTGTGAGTTTTACAGCTGGCTCAGGAGCATAGTCTTGCATTAATTTTTATACTTCAGTTACTGGAAATTTCCTCTTGGAGACAGAGGAGAAAAGCTCATGGGGAGCAGGCTGTTTGTCCCAGCCTCTGGGCAAGGTCTCTTCTAGTTTTCAGATGTAAATAGGCAGTTCTGAAGGAAAAACACTGATTTTTCTTCCTGGTTATCTATGGACTGGTCACAGACCCTAAGTGGGATGTGCTTCAAGGCCCTCCTTTGCCATTGTGTGAATAAAGGCCATTACTGCTCCTCTTTGACACCATAACCAAGCAAAAAACTCTACCTCAGATGTGCCAGTGCTTTTCTGAGCAGCCACCCCCCCTCGAGTCTGCCACCCTCACAAGGAGAAGGGAAATTTCAGCATAACCTGTCAGTGTGTGTAGCAGGGGACATGTCATGCCCTGGTACCCTGAGAAGTGCAGACCCAGCTGGGTGCTGCCATATTCTGCAGTGCTGTGCCATCACCCCAGGGACACAGGTGCCCCATCCCAGAGCCCTCAGTGGAGATGGGGTCCTGGAAAAGAACCAGGGCAGGTTTGTAATTGTCATTAGCTTTGTTCCTGGTGCAGTGCTGAGTGTGGGGTGAGTGTCAGAGGAGAAGGAAGAAACAGGTTACTCCATCTCCAGGGAGTCCTCTGTGTGCTTTCAGGGCACCAGGAGACCTTGGCTCTGTTACACTTCATCCCTCATGTCACTGAAGGGCAGTGAGAGCATCCCATGGCCTGCCTGCCCTTCCTGACTGCCTGGCTGCTCAAAAGGCCAGTGCTGGTGTCTCTAACATTTCATAGCTGTCCATTGTGGCTGCAGTGAGACCTCCCCTTGGGATGTGGGAAGGCTGGGGAATCTGGGGGAGCTGCAGCCTGGCTGGGTGGGCATGGGTTGGGCTGCAGGGCTGGATAAGCACCTGCCTTCTGAAGGTTGTCAGCCCTGCCAGGCACTGTGGGCCAGTCACCCTCCCCTCCTGCTGAATTGCACATTTTTTCAGGGAAGGGATGTCAGACCTGGATGACAGACCCTATTGTGATGGCAGGGTCAGGGTCAGCCTCTGCCAATGGGCATTTCAAGCAACAAGCCTTCCAGAGAAAATAAATAAAACTCTCTCTGACATTTCCATCACTGTTGGGCTAAAAATAATCCTTCAGCATGTGGACAGCTCTGGCCATGCACATGTCGATGTCGATGTGTGTCTGTGCTGTTTGACATCTGCAGCCACACAAGGGTGTGTTCTGCTTGGAATCAGCAGCTGGGAGCCCTGAGGGGCACCAGGCTTGCCATTGCTGTGTGCAGATCAATGAGGTTTTGTGGCAGCAAGTTTTTGCACCATGTGTGAAAAAATCCACTCATTGAGAGACCAAATAAAGACTTGAGTTTGTCCATGAAGTTTAATGAAGTTTTTCAGAGCCAGAGGGCCCAGGAGTGTTGGCTGGGGATGATAGGGAAAGGCAGGCTGGTGTGGAGGAAGATGGTGTGGGAGGGATGTCCTTGGGTACCCACAAGTCACCTGTGGAGAGCAGATGGTGTGTGGGGAGGCTCCCTGGAGGGGAGGCAGTGGCAAGGGAATGCTGGGTCACTCCCTAGGACTGTCTGAGGTGATCAGGGAGGGGAGGAGAGGCTGCAGGGAAGGAGGATGAGACATTTGCCTTGTTTGATGGAATGGATGAGGGATTTTAACCCACTTGATTGTGTGACCTGAACTTCCCAAGTGATCCAGCCTCCTCCTTTCTAGCTTTCACCCTAACCTGGGGTTAAAGCGCTTGTGTGGGATTTGTGCCACTCTCTGAAGAGGGCTGGGAAGCAGGGTCACACTCAGGATTCTCCTGTAGGATTATCTTGTGGCCTTGGGATGTGGGCAGGGACAGCTCTGCCTTTGCCACCTGCCTGCCAGCACCACCACGGAGCTGTGCTATGCATCTCCCACTTGGCCTTTCTTCCAGTGACTCCACCTCTGTGAGCAGGATAGCATCACTCAGAGGCTCCCTGCACAAAGTCTCTCTCCCACTCCCTTTTCATTTAAGGTTTCACTGGGA
This sequence comes from Molothrus aeneus, assembly GCF_037042795.1. Classification (NCBI taxonomy): domain Eukaryota; kingdom Metazoa; phylum Chordata; class Aves; order Passeriformes; family Icteridae; genus Molothrus; species Molothrus aeneus. Next base: position 52,858,089 of record NC_089651.1, on the reverse strand, counting down.
TCCCCTTGGCACAAGGGCTGTACCACTGCCATGCTCACCCATCACCCAGACACAGCAAGCTTGGGATGTGGGCAGGAAGGAGTGACAAGCTGCTCTGGCTCTTTTGGAAGCTGTGCTCCATCACCTCTCCAGCCCTGCTCTGGGCAGAAGGGCTCTGTGATGAGCAATGATTTGTCACCTGAGTGCCCCAAGCTGCTGGGGGCCAGGGCTTGCCTGGCTGCTTTGAAGTGTTGCTACAGAGCCTCACCAGTATTCCCCTCATTTGAGCTGCCATTTCTGAGGGTCACCTTCAGGCTTGATGCTGAGGACAGTGGAAAGCAGATGCTCCTTAATTATGCTGCAAGGTCTGAGGAAAGACCTGACATTTGCTGAGGTGCTGCCTGTTCTTCCCTGGTTTATTTAGTGGCTTTGCCAAGGATGTGACAGGGAATGGAGGGCTTGATAGTGAAAACCACAGGTAACACTCTGGGACATGCCGAGCTCTGTTGGATATCAAATGTGCATGAGGAGAATCAATCTCTAAAACTGTGAGGCCTCAGAGAAGGCAAACCTTCTGATTGCAAAATTATATGGTAAATTGTGTTTTATTCCTGTTCCTCCCAAAAGGAGCCTGTCAATGATGGGAAACTCATACACTAATCCCAATATTAATCAAAATAACTTGCACCCACCTTTGAGGCTTTCCTCTCCAGTGCCCAGCTGCGAGTGATGCCTGGTCCACAGGTGGGGAAGGGGGTGTGTGTGTGTGACAGGCAACATGGCAAAAGCCACCGCAGGCTATTCCCCCCAGCACCTCACTAAAGGTTGATTTTTAAGGCTGAAATGCCTGCCTTTACTGTAGCACCCCACGGTCCCTGGAGAAAAGACGAGGAGGAGGCGAGTGCTGAGGTCTCTGACTCTGTAGAATGGAAGGGCTGGGCTGGATTCCCCAGCTTCCCCCGGTGGCTCTGGGAACACCCGGGCTGGGAAGGGTACACTCCTGGTGCCATCTAGTGGCACTGGGACATGGAAAGGGCCGTGGCTCTCATGTTTATTATCTGCCTTATTATTATGGGGCATTACAGGGAAATATTCCTACATGATTTGTGTGGGCTGTGAGGGGCCCCTTAGCAGAGTGTGAGACTTGCAGGACAACAAAACACTGGCAGCTCAACTCTGCTGTAAAGTAGGATGCACAGAGCACTTAGATGTGTCTGCCAGCCAGATAACCAGCAGGTTTATGGGAAGATTGTGAAAGACAGTGATGAGCAGGATAGGTGGGATGTGTCCTGTGCTTTACAGAAAGAGCTGGAGCTTGTGAGTGTGGAGAGGAGAGGTTGAGAGGCAGTGCTGCAGAGCCAGGACCCAAGAACCTGATTTCTTCTCACTCCACAGCAGCTGGGCTTCCTGTTGCAGTAAAGGGCTTTAGGATAAGGTTTAATTGGCTTAATCTGACCGAAGGCCATATGGGCACCTGAAGATGGGTTTCTGCCCTCACCCCTGGGTGACTCCCCACCACCTCATCATATGGCTCCACTGACAGCAAATTAGCAGCCAAAAGAAATAATCTTGCATGGGTTTGCCTTTCCTGTTTGCTTTTCAGGAGCCCTGGTTCCATCTCTCTGAGCTCCAGCTGCCAGCTTCACACCTTCTAACTCTCCTGTCTCCTACTGCTATCCTGGTTTTCAGCCTGGTCCCAGCTGCCATCCCCGAGCTGCCCCTTGCTCCAGGGGCTGTGGTTGCCTGTGCTGTCCAGCTTGGCTCACACAGCCTGTGTGGGACCATTGCCTATTGCCCCAATGGGCTGTTCTAAAAGTGGTGCCAGTCTGCCAGCAGTTTAAAAAAATTGACTGAGTTTAAAGCAGCTGCTGGTAAAACCCCTGTGTTTCAGGGCTGAGACAAAGTACTTGCAAGAGCAGACTGTCTGGAGCTGTTTGTTATATTGTATACCCTTGCAGGGTTTTGGAAAAATTATAAAGCCTATCTTTGTTCACACATGAGTATTAGTTTTTGGGGTTTTTTTTCTTCACTGTATTCTACCCTCTGAACTTCTCCACACTGGTCTTTTGTGCCCAACAAAATGGGCTTGTGCTATGAGGAATGATGTAATTTTATTTCCTTCCAGGCTGCTCAGTGCTGAGAAAGATCCAAATTTTCATTCCCAGACACTTGCTGCGGCTCCTGCTGATGGTGCCACATGGTCCACGGCCCATTGTGCCCATGTCTGCTGGGGTCTCATCCAGCATGGTCCAAACTTTGGAGGGAGAGGAGGGTCCGGGAAGGGGAGGAGGCTAAGCCCAGGTGTTGCAGCTCGGGCAGAACCTGGGGTAGATGTTAAAGATGAGTTTTCACTGTGGGAGAGGGGGGAGAACCCTTCAGGGCGCAGGCTGAGGGATGACCCCTTGGCCGTGCGGGTCCCCTGGCACAGGGCCCACGCTCAGGGCAGCCCCAGCCCCGGCCCTGCCTGTGCCCACTCGGCACCGAGGGGCTCTGACTGCCGCGGCCCGAGCCGAGCTGCGGACCCCGGGCTGCCTCCTCCACACGGGCTCCGAGCGCCGTGTGGAGCCGGGATCCGCCGCTAGATGGGAGCAAAACCTGCGGGAACGGCCGAGCCCACGCGTGGGGCCGCGGAGCGGGGCACGGCCCTCAGGGCTGGCACGGCAGCGTTTCTCCTTCCGAACACGGCCCTGCGCCAGGGCCGACCGGCGCCCTTTGGCAGCTGGTAGCTGATGTTCCTGAGCCCTGTCCCACCAACTTGCAGCTTAAAAACTCAGCACAGCGGAGCTGGACTCCTTGTGGAGAGAAATTTGCCTCCTCTTCGGACCATCGTGAGTCCTGTCCTAACAACCAGCTGGGCCCTGGGGTGGCTCCCTGGTCCCTCAGCCAGGGAGGAGCTTCCTTCTCCTGTCGTGTTTACACTTCGGTCTTCCACAAATTCCCACCCATTCACTTGTCTTTCTTCCCTGAGATGTCAGCTCTGCCAAAAGTGCTGTGCCCATCCTTGCTTTGCCTCCATCCCTGCCATGGGGAAAGCCCTGCAGCCAAGGTCCCCTGCCTCGATGGGCTCTGGTCATGCCAGGGCTGCTGCAGCTGTCCTGGCTGTCCTGGCTGTCCCTGGCTCAGCCTGTGCCCAGAGCACAGCAGGTGTCCCGGAGAGTCCTGGGGCAGGAGTTTGTGCTGCAAGGGGAGAATGCCATGAGGAACAGGGTGTACTGTGTCATAGCTCAAACCTGTGGTGGTTTCTTTATAGAGGTTGTCCTGGGCTAGTGGGGATGAGCCTTCTGCTGTTTCATGTCCTGCATGGTGGTTGGTAACTGCCCTGTCAGCAGCACTTTCTTGGCTCCTTCTTAAACCAAACAAGCCCAGGCTGGGGGAGCTCAGGCCACAGGATCATAATCAAAAATAGTCATGCTTGAAATGTTTTCCCCAAGAGTGCCTGATAGCCACATGGACTGGGATTACTGTGGGCACAGTGGGAAATGTCTCTGCATACCCAACACTTGGTTCAGGGAGGGAGGAGAAGTGGCAGTCACTGCCAAGTGCCCATGCCCTCTGAGGCAGACTGAGGCTCAAGGAGCAGAGCTCTGGCACCATCTTCCCTACAGCTTACTTAAAAAACAGGACCCTGGAGGAATGTGGAGTTGCCAGCAAACCTTGGGCATTCCTAACATATGAGGAAGAGTTGAGTGAGTGGTTTCTGAGACTGATCAGGAAAAACTGCAATCACAGGACAGGGCCTGGTATCAAAGCCATTGTGGAGCTGAATTTCCCTGAAGACTGCTTTGCCTTCCCTGCTTTGCCTGCCCTGCTTTGCCTGCCCTGCTTTGCCTTGCCTTCCCTTCCCTTCCTTTCCCACTTCCCATTTCTTTCTGGAAGCAATTTTTAGTTCTTTGAAGGCCAACATTGTAGTAGTCTAGGCTAAAGTAGTCTAGGCCTACTTTCTTTTCTAAATTGGTGTGGTTCTAAATTTTCTGTGTTGGTTCCTTCAGTGTTTTCTTAGACATCACATTTCTGGTCTGTCAATCATTCTGTCTTTTGCCTTTTGGACTCAAATGCCAAGAGTAGACATTGCACGGTAGCCAAGCTCTGGCAATAACAGCTGGAGCAGGGGAGTTTCTTTCTGTGTTGTCCTGGTGTCCCTCCTTTTTGCATTTCCCAGTTGGAGGCTTCCTTTTTCACAGCAGTGTGCTGACACAGCCCGTTCATGACCTGTCATTACTGCAGAATGTGTTTGAATTTTTGCAGAGTTATTACTGAATGGGCAATTTCCTCCCTGTGTTTGTACAGTTGTTTACTTCTGTTGCATTGCCATATGCTGTTCTTGTTGTGTTTGAGCTGCATCCTATTGGTTTTTTAATTTTCCTGGATAATTCTGAGATCAGATTTTGTCTCCTATTCCTGGTCACCATGCTTGCAGTTCCTGGATCTCTTGTAAGCATTCTCTGCATTTCAGCATTCAAATCATTAATGAGTCTGGCTCAGACAAGGCTTCTGTGGACCTGCACTCAATACCCCCTGCAATTTTGCTCTGATCATGGATCTCTATCCAGTTTTGTGTCTGCTCCCCAGGAGCTTTGCAAGAGCAGACCCCCAGCCCAAGGTCTCTATGCCCAGAGGTGTGGTGCTTCCCAGACCTGTGCCAAGCCACAGTCAGCCCTCACATTTTGACATGAATCGTACTTGTGACAGTGTAAAAAACCTTGTTAAAGTCAACAGTCCCAACCATCCCACCTGACCATGAACAAGAACTTCCTTACTGTGAGGGTGACTAAGCACTGGTTTTCAAAAGGAGCCTGGACCCAATCCAGGTACCACGAGTGACATGGTCCAGGTCCTGCTTGAGCAGGCAGATTGGACTGGATGGCCTTCATGGTGCCTTCCAACATTACCCATTCCATGATTCTGCAATCCACAGCTGCTCTGCTTTCAGGGAAGTGAAACTTCTGCCCTGGAGGGAAAGCAAATAGATTTAGGCAGAACAAATTTAATTTAAAACAGTCTTGGTGTATTGTCTTGGTATCATTCTCATGCTGAAAACTCTTTAATTCTACTGGTATTTTTCTAGGAAACGTCTTGAACATCAGCACTGCTTGCTCTTGCCTAGGGGAGCTGCCTCCCTCTTGGCCATTGAGGTGGATGGCTGCAGGAGGGCTTTTCCAAATACACTGTGCTGGGACAAGTTGGGTAGATGAAATCCACCTCTGGAAGCCTCTGGTTTATTTAGGCTGAAATGGGGACACAATTTGTTAGTATTATCCTATTTAATTTACTTTTTGGCAGCATCATTGGCATAAGCAGCCCCCTTTGCATGTGTGACCTCCCCTGGGCTAGTGCAGCTTCTGGGGGCTGGGCAAGTGCTGAGGGGGATGGCAGAGGTTGCTTAAGCCAAGGCTGCTGCTGGAGCAGATGCACCTCTGAGCACTTAAAATTGTGTTCCCATGGTGTTGCTCATGCCTCAGTACCAACATCTGTGCTTCAGCTTTCCAGTTGCTCCCCAGATGCCTGTGCCACGGTTTTACATTCATCTCCTGGAATCTGGATAGCTTGTTTTTCTTCATGTAATTCCTTCTTGAACTTCAAGGGATTAAGGAATTTATGATTCAGCTGAATTCCCAACATGCTGCACATCCTCCTCCCGCACTGGGAGGTTTCTTCATGCCTTTAATATTATGTTCTGAGGAGCTGCCTGCTCATCTAAATTCCTCTTTCCTCTTAGACCAACGTGCCCCAGGGTCTTCCCTGTTTTATCTGTGTCTGTAATCTGCCCTCCCTTCATTTTTCCTGTTCCTTCTGTCCTGAGAATTGACATTTCTCTGGTCTTCCTGTACCTGGTCCTGTTCTCCTCTGCCCAGAGCTGGATCCTTTCTCCCATCCTTGGGGAGGGGGATCAGAAAAGCAGCACTGAGCCCTGTGTACTCAGTGCAGGGGTGAGGAGCACTTCCCAGGGTAACTGTGGAGGCTCAGGCTCACAAGGGGCATCCTTAGAGCTGAAGCAGGGCAGCCCCAATGTACACCTAAATTGAGCTTCTCTGGAAGGAGTGAGGGGGACAACAGCAGAGCAGAGGACACTGGAAGGAAAGTGTGGTCTCTCCAAAATGTCACCCTGGGGGATATAAGAGATCTGAGGAGGAGGATAGCGCAGAGGCTGAGGGCAGCCATGCCTCACCCATATGGGTACCTCCAATGCTGACAGGTTCTGCCCAGCACAGGGCTCTTTTGGGAATGGGAACTATCCTGAATGAGTGAACTCCAGATAAACCACTCCTGCAGCTGAGCTTCAGGCTGAAAAGTCTGCAGGATCCCTGGGGACAGTAAGGCACATGGCCCTGGGCATAGCTGTGACACACCAATGCTGTGCCTCAGTCTCCATTCTAAAGCTGCAGTGCTGGTGCTGCACGTCCTGCCGTGTCAGGTGTGTCCCAGCTGTGGGAAGGTGCAGGGGTTTGTCTGTCCTGTCTCACTGCAAGGCCCTGCAGGCAAACCTAAGCTGGTTTCTGGCTCATTTGTGTCCTGGTCTTCAGCAGGCTCTGAGCTG